>NC_092128.1:89912849-91212016 GCF_043159975.1 Macaca nemestrina
ATTGTACCTACCTAGAAATTGTAGTGTTGGTATGGTTTTGATAAAATAAAATAAAATAAAACACAAGAGACTTCCATTTTTAGGCAAGGTGGAGCAAAAGGCACTGAATTTACCCTACTACCTGAAAAAAAGAGACAATGGAAAAAAATATATGAAAAACTTATCAGGTGGTAGGATTTTCAAACAGTCTGCAAAACCTTCCAATCACCTAACTTGTGGTTGCAACTTTTGGTCACTCACCTAGCCACTATGCATTTCTTCTGTAATGCCATATCAGCAAATTTAATTTTATGTATATTAAAATCAAATCAAATTCTACTCAAAAAGAATCAAAGCCATAAATGTAAACATAAAACTACAAAACTCCTAGAAAAAATATAAGAAAAAACCTTTGCGATCTTGACTTGAAATTCATGATCCATAAAAACATCAAATTGATAAATTAGACTTCATCAAAATTAAAACTTTTGCTTTTCAAAGCATGGTTAAGAAAAGCCATAGTCTAGGAGAAATGCTTTTCAAATTACATATTAAAATACTTAGGAATTATATTTAAATTATATTGAAAATACTTTGAAAACATAATTATTAGAAAATAAACCATCCAGTAAAAAGCTGTGCAAATTTTTGAACAAATATTGCAAAAATTCAGCAAAGAAAAAATATTTATAGTAATAAGCACACGAAAAGAGGCTCAACATCATTAGTCAATAGGGAAATATAAATTAAAACCACAATTAGATATCATTATACACCTATCAAAAATGGATAAATTAAAGAGACTAATTATACTAAGTGTTGGCAAATATGTGGAGAAATAGGACTTCTTATGCACTGCTAGGTGGAATGTAAAATGGTATGACTGCACGGTAAAAAATGTATCAGTTTTTAAATAAGTTAAACATTTATCTGCCCTACGAGCTAGCTGTTTACTCTTAATTATTTTGCCAAGAGAAATAAAAGTATACATGTGGCACACAAATGTTTATAGCAGATTTACTTGTAATACCCCAACCTTTCTTATAATTTTGTCGTACACCATCCAAATGTTCATCAACAAATGAACAAACTGTGATACATCTGAAGAATGGAGTACTACTCAGCAGTAAAAAGGAATGAACTATTAGCACACATTATAAAAAGAAATAAATCTTAAATATGCTGAAAGAAAATAGATAAATGTACATATTCTGTGATTCCATTTGTGTAAAGTTCTAGTAAGTGTAAACGAATCTATTGTAACTGAAAGCAGGTCAGTGGCAAGTGAACTAGAGGTACATGCTTTACCAGGAGGAATTCCTAAGGGAGATGAGGAAACTTTTGGTGGCAAAGGATGTGCTTATTATTTTGATTGTGGTGATGGTTCCATAGGTGGATTCATGTATCAAAACTTATCAAATTGTATTTAAATATGTGTAGTTTATTATATGTCAGTTATACCTCTATAAAGCTGTTTCATCTTAAAAAAGAAAAGAATGTGTCTAGCAGGTAAAGCTTCCCTTAAGCTACTTCTGTAGCTCTCCTGAGTTGACGAGAGGTGCAATTACTCAGCAGAATGTTTGGGGTGCTACCAAGATTAGTAGTTGCTAACTGAAAGGTTTGGAGAATGTGACTTCTGTTGACTTGAGAATGAATCTGGGTTCTTGCAGTATAAACCTGGAAATTCTCAAAACCTTATAAGCTGTTATCAGTTTAGTTATCTGGCCCATGATCTAATTATGCATTTCTTAAATTGTCTAGTTTTGTGTCATCTGCAATTCAGTAAGATTGCTTTGGAACCTGTTGTTTAGATTGTTTATAACACCGAACGCAGATAGAATTTTGTGGAATCCAGTTTGTACTTGCCTTAATTGATTTTGGTAACTCTGAAAAAGGCTTTCATAGAATAATTTTAAATAAAATTTTATAGTGAATTACACATACTGAACATGCTTTTAAAAATATCTTGATTACATTTATCATCAATATGAAACCTAATGCAATTGTCATCCTAAATATTGATGATATTTAACATAATTCCATTATTTTGGAAGCTTGGAAAGTCTCTATTTGTGGTGAACAATTAAATGTAGGACCAATAGTTTTAGTAAATAGACTAAAAAAATATAAAAACCACATAACCCAAGTAGTTATATAATACTAAACAAACTTTCTGAAACGTATTTTTAGGGCTATATTCAGTCCAAAATACATGGAATCAGCAGTTTTTCCATGAATTATTTTTTCTGATGGCTTAATATTCTGGTCTTTGCTGACTGAAATTATAGTTGGAGTACTGGAATTTACATTGCAGTAAAATTCCCTTCCTTTGCTGGTCAATGGGTATGGCTTTTAATTAGTTGATGGCTTTTAGTTTTCCTAATGTTATAAAGATTACTCAGTTATTATATATAAAGTATATAAATAATTGTATTTTAAGCCACATAGAACAAAATTAATTAGGATTTTTAAAAATTAAAAAGTAATATTTATTTCACATCAAACATGAAATCAATATTATTATATAACCTTGCTCACATAGACAGTATTAGGCCTTATGTTAACAATCAATAACAAGATTCTATCTAACTTTTAACAGTTTGGTGGGGCAGTTCTTAATAGTCTATAATTATTAGCCCTTTTTTAAAAGACTCCTTTTAAAGCCCTTTTAAAATCTTTTTTACAGATTTCTAAGCAGATGATTGTTTAATTGAATAACATTGCTTACCTAAATTCAAGTGATAAGGTTAAAACATGCTTCTATTTTGTAGGTTAGCTTGCACTCATTCATGCTACTGAAGATCTAGACTAGCAGTTTGTTAGGAACAAACTTTGTTTTCAGATATTACTATTCTGATAATGACTGAACTGTACACATTTGTGTTACCTTTAATATCACATTGGCCTTTGCCAGACATACCATGTCTAAAGACTAGTTTGCCAATTTTACTCCTAACTTTTGTTTGTTTTTGTTTTTGTCATATCTGCCTCTTCCTCTCCATTCTTTTCTACAGCTGTAGTTTGGCACTTAAACTATCTTTCAATGGGACAAGAATGCTAACCTCTCAGGTAGACTTTCAGACTTTTCCCAGAAAAATGTTTGAGTCATGGTATAAAGAATCATATTTCAATGCTATTTTGATATACCAATTTAAATACTTTATCTATCTCTTGAAGCTTGACCTGATTTTTAATTCTTAATTTTATTACAATATAATGTAATGTTTTGTCATTGTTTTCAAGGTTTCCAACTACTTGCACTCTCCCTATCTTCTCTAGGTATATACTCTTTAGCAGCACTATCTAATAAAACTATAATGTAAGTCATATATGTAATTAAAGTTTTTCTTCACATATATCCTGTAATAATCTGAGTCTAATCAAGGACAGAAATCACACAGTAACTTAAATAGGGGAAGTTTAATATAAAGAATTATTAAGCTAAGATAAAACTATGAAGATTTTAAAAGAACTCTAAAAGGCATCCTAGAGCTGAGGAAGAGTAGTCAAGGAAGAAAACCTTGAAAGTGGGGGCCCTCTTTAAGGCTGGGGTCCATACTCCCTGGAAAAAAGTATGATTTCAGCTCACTGGACAGCAGACAATCTGCTAGATTGCCTGGGCAACAGTGATGGTCTACAGTTGGTGAGCGGCAAGGAACAATCCCTGAGGGTGCAATTGTGTGGCAAGCTGAGGCTAGTAGGTGGGTATTCAGAAAGAGTTGGGGCACTCTTGTGGGTGTGGTGTCTGTATCAGAAGGGTTGTGGGAAGGTGATGAGGGCCTGTGCACCCCGGATACATAGTTAGGGCTGAGCACCAACAAATAAATGTCCTCAAACACCCACATGCTGAGTGATTGTTAATTGGGAACAAGATAAAACCCCAAAGCTCAGCAGCCAGACCAGGAAGAGAAATATTCTGCATCCTGCAATGTCCCTCTAGCACCTGCAACTGACAATGCTTAAAATCATATTGCCTATAAAGGAGAAATGCTTTAAGAATCCAGTTCATTATCACAGAGCAGGTACTTAAGGGTGACTTTGGAACTCAGAGGCAATAAATTCACAGTGGACACAGCCATATTAGAAAAACTCAAGTGAAATAAATAAATATAATATTGAATGCAATTTAACAACATATTATTTCAGCATTTAACCAATATAAAATTGTTAATGAGATATTTTACTCTTTTAATACTAAGTATTCAAAATTCAGTGTATATTTTACACTTACAACATAATTTGGACACTAAATTTTCATCGTATGTATTTGATGTATATTCAAATTCCATAAAATTTATAGTTGAAAAGGTAGATTAATATACTCAAATTATGTCAAGTTTACTTAACAGTTTTCCAGTAACTTAATGGAGAACCCCAAATCATTTTTATTAACATTCAAATACATATTGATAAAACTGATTCAGTTATTAGAGGAATTCATAGAACTTTAAAAGTATATTAATTTCAATATGGTATCTGTCCAAGTTAAGTAAATTCACTAAATCATCAATAACTTCATATTATTAACATTAAATTCAAAAGAATTTGGCAAAATTGAAAATTGTGCATTTGTCAATATCAACAAAGTGTGCAAAATTTCTTGCAGTTTTTCAGTCAATTTACATAATGCTGTCAAATACAATTAAAGTTTTGCATTTAGATCCATGTTGGAAAAATGAATAAAAGCAATATTATTGATTATAAGATGAAGCTTGAATTTTAACACGAATTCTCTTATTTGTATAGCTAAGTCACAGATAAGCTTTTCCTTTCCTTGGAGGATCAAATTTAGCTAATTCATATGCCATTTGATATGGCTTATAATTTCATAAACAAGAAACCCATCGGACTTTTAAATAAGTTATGTTAGCTTGAATGTTAGCTTGAACAGAGAAGTTTTATAACAAGATATATTTAGGTCCTTAACTTTCTATAGATATGGAGCAGACAAAGTTACTTAGCTCCAAACACAGGTGAAGATAGAGCCATGTGTCATGGTAAGCCACTCTCAGGCAACTCAGTTGGCTTTAATCAAGTAACTGCAGACATGTATTTAGCTTTGTAATAGATATGTGACTACTGTGAACCTTCCTTTCCTCCTTCTCCCTTTTTGAATTGGAGCACCCATTGAAGTTTTCCTGTCTCTTTTCCACCACTGTAGGTGAACAGATGACTTGTTTCCTCACAGTGAGGAGAACGACTCTCAACGAACTACTTCCAAGGAACTGTGCCTAGACTCATCTCTACTTGAACTTGATGTAGATAAAATTCTCAACTTTTAGTTGATGCAATAATGAAAGGAGGCTGTTAGGGGTCTTGAGATGAGTGAAATTGTTTTGTACATGGAGGGATGTGAGTTTTTGTGGCCAGTAGCTGGGCTGTGATAGTTCCTCTCCAGAGATGACCACAAATAATTCTTCTCCTCCCTGGATGTGCATGCCTTTCTTCCCATTAACAGGTGGAGCTTATGTTTCATTCCCATTGAACTTGGGTTGGGACATAATTCCAATGGAATGTGGAAGAAGCGATGGTCTAGATTGCAAAGCTCAGGATATAAAAGGCCTGAGAGCTTCTTTTTCCTTCTTAGAATTCAGCTTCAATGCTGTGAGCAAGCCCATGCTGTTACAGCAAAATACACAATTCGAGTGTAATTGAGCCCAGCTCATGTTCCAGGAGATGGTTGGCACCAATTTGTTGGTTACGCAAGCGAACCAATATTGAAGTAAATACTCCAACTTTAGTTAAGACACCCCAGCTGATGCCCCATGGAGAGGACGCAAATTGTCTTCTCTGAGGTCTGCCCAAATTGCAAATTCATGAGCAAACAACTGATTTCTTTTTAATTCACCAAACTTTGGTGAAATTTTTAAAGCAATAATAAATAACCAAACACAATGCTATGTATTATTTTTTGGATATATATCCTCATACAATAATTATATGTGTATCTGTATATACCTATGTATCTGTAATATCTGTATCTGTATCCATCCATGTCCATGTCTATGTCTCTATTTATATATCTATTTATGTATCTATCTATATGTAATAGACACAGAGAGACACCACCCGGATTCCACTTTAAAGAGATTTTGCTGCCCAACTGCAAGGAGTATCAGCAGAGAGCCTCCAGTTATTAGATCCTTTAGAACAGTGGTCTCCAACCTTTTTGGTACCAGCGACCAATTTCATGGAACATAGTTTTTCTGTGGACTAGGCATAGGAAAGATGGTTTTGGGATGATTCAAGCACATTACATTTATTGTGCATATTATTTCTATTATTATTACATTGTAATATATAATGAAATTTCTATATTATTCTATTCTATTTTATTTCTATTACATCATAATATATAATGAAATAATTATGCAACTCACCGTAATGTAGAATCACTGAGAGCCCTGATCTTGTTTTTCTGCAGCTAGATGGTCTAATGTAGAGGCAATGGGAGACAGTGACAAATTGTGAGACATTAGATTCTCATAGGGAGCACACAACCTAGATCCTTCGCATGCACAGTTCACAATAGGGTTTGCGCTCCTATGAGAATCTAATGCTGCCTCTGATCCGAGAGGCAGCAGAGCTCAGGTAATGCAAGTGATGATGAGTGGCTGTAAATACAGGTGAAGCTTTGCTCACTCACCTACTGCTCAACTCCTGCTGTGCGGCCTGGTACCTAATAGGCCATGGCCAGTATTAGTCCATGGCCCAGAGGTTAGGGACCCTCTGCTTTAGAGTTTTCCACGGTGCAGGGGCCCATCTTGCTTGAGGTTATGCTCTTTCTGTGGCATCCCACACCTAGAGACTGAATGAGGAGGGCCAGGTTATTTTAGCCCAATGAAAGATATTCTTTTGAACAATATTCTGTCCAGAACTCCCTGCCGGGTTGACCTAGCCTTTGTTGAGCCTGCACCCCAGTGATTTCTTCCTCTGCCCAACCCTACTTTCTCTCCACTCCTTTAATAGACGTCGGTCCTTAAAAAATATTTTACATCCCATATTCTGTCTCAACATCAGCCTTCATAGGACCCAACCTTCAACAATACCTGTATATCTATATCTACTCAGTTTACTTAAAAACACTGATTAGATGCATATCAGATTTATGATTTTACCATAGCTTTTTTTTTTTTTTGAGGAAATAAAAGGGAAGAAAGGAGTAGGAGGGGAATATGAAGAATTGCACCTTAGTTTTAGGTTTTAATTTGCAAATCTGAAACAAACATGAGAATATTATATTTGGCATGTACATGGATTTTGGTTTCCATTATCATTTGTACTTTTTCTTGCTCTTTGATTAATTTTATAAAACATCTATTTTGTACCGATCTGGTTGTTTCTTAGGTTTCTCTACTTAGCATTATGATTTTTAAGATATATGTATGTTACTATTTTTATATGCATCCAGTATTTTCCCTGTTTCTGCAAGTAGTTTATAGTGTGCAAATACACATTTTTATCTATCTCCTTTCCCGGTAGTGGACGCACAGATCTCCAACTTCTCACCATTACAAACAATCATTTTACCACTTCCCTTGTAGATAGTGTCATAAATTTTATTTAGCATGAAACAGGTCGGTAAATGCTGTATTTGAGATAGGCTACATTAATATATATAACTTTAAAGACTCATGTCCTTATTCTCTCCCTGATCATTTAAATTAAAGGCCATAGGAAGAAATCTTTTAATCCCAAATTAAGGGGACACTGATTTTCCCACAGACTTACTAATGAAGTGAATCAAGCCATTATGTTGTGTTTTAAATTCTGTGTGAATATTGAGTGCTGTTTAAATAGTCGTTAAAAAGTACTTATGGAAAGAAAAATTCTCCCACGCAAGTATATGAAAATTGTTGCTATTGTTATACACTCATTTGAAAGTAGTGTATTATTTGCTATGCAGTCTGTCATAACTTCTTACTTAAAAATACTTGTAAGTACTATGAAAGAATTACCATTGTCTGCCCTATAATCATGAATCTTGGCATCTTTGACAATTCATCTCATCTGAGTTGAAGTTATAAATCATACATAATATCATCTATCAAATTTTCAGTCTCATGGCTAACATGAATAACCAGTATATTTGGACACTGGTCAACATTATGTACTAGTTGTAACCTAACTAAAATTTAAATTTCTAACAGAATATAAATTACTTTCTCCTTATGAACAATGATTAAGCATATTGAATGACCACACTTTTTTACTTTGCTGCTTTTAGAAATTTGGAATGTTAAAAAAAATTTTTTTCAAAATAAAATTTAAGATTGTTTTTATTTCCTTCTGAGAGCTTTGTATGGTCAATTAGAGGTGGCCACAAATTATTTAACATTCTTCCCACAGAGAGGTAGTGTCTATGCCTTACCTCTTGAATCTAAGTGAGTTTATGATGTCTTTGGTCAATAGAATATGATAGTGTGACATTGTGTGTGTTTCCAAGCCCAGCTGTTAATAATTAGTGGCAGTTAGTTTCCAATTCTAACCTCTTGGAATGCTTATTCAGAGAGCAGCCAGCTTCCAGGTAAGAAATCTGACTATGCTGGGAGGGCCATGCTATGGAAAAGCCCAGGCCAGTCACATGGATAGCCACTTGGAGAAAGAGATGTCTAGTCAACCCCTTGCTGTTGCAACCATTTCAGTACGGGCATCAGACGTGTGGGTAAAAAAGACTTTAGATGAACCTAGACGCAGCCACTATCTGACTATAATCAAATGAGAGACCCCAAACAAGAATGACTCAGCTGAGCTCAGCTGACTACAGAATGATGTGAGATAATGAATTGTTGTTTTATGCCATTAAGTGTTGGGATGATTGATATGAAGCATTTGATAACAAGAACACTTCATCTCCACATTGTTGCTCAGTATTATAAGATGTTATGGTAATTATGCAAAAATAAAATCAATCAATGGGGGACATGTGATCTTTTTACTAAGAGTTTATTTCTATCTGTGATACTGAGACAAAAAGCAGGAGGAAACAGGAAATAGTGTGTGGTTTCTGAATGTTTAAAGATTGGACTGTGTTTGAAACTTATTACTGCAGTGATCTATCGGCCAAAGAAGACCAGAAAGAAAAAGACACACATAGGTTTGCAACTGAGGATAAGATTGATGAGTCTGAAAGTGATTAAGAGTAATGAGAGATTGTTATAGCGTTAAAGAGTGTTTTTTTCCCAGAGAACATTTAGCATTTCTCTGAGGGACCATACAGACTTGGGAAATGATTATTTTGTAGTTGAATCTACACTCCTATCTATTTGGAACTGTGGGTATGTTATCAGAGTATGTGAACATTTATCTCTGCACATTTGTATATTTTCCACATCCTATCTTTGAGTCCTGGATCTGTACTTACTAGACCTGTAATCTCCAGCAAACCACCTAGATCACAGACCTTCAGTATTTTACTCTGTAAATGAAGATAATGACTGCAACCAATTCAGAAGTCTTTATTGTGAAGAACACATGAGAGATGGCATGAAAAACTCAGGAGGATGTCTAGCAGACACTCAATTCTCAAAGTTAATACTATTATTAATATTACTATTATGCCCATTTAAATGATAATAGATAATGAAAAGAAGCAGCAAGACAGATCGTTTAGAAAATGGTTAAGTTCACAGTTTCTCTATTTTCAAGCAAACTTC
The DNA here is from genome assembly GCF_043159975.1 of Macaca nemestrina. Lineage (NCBI taxonomy): Eukaryota > Metazoa > Chordata > Mammalia > Primates > Cercopithecidae > Macaca > Macaca nemestrina. Next base: position 89,922,485 of record NC_092128.1, read on the forward strand.
AGCAGGGCAAAAGGTCCAGTGGAACCCTACTCCTTTCCCATTGCTATTTGTCCTAAAGATCTGGCATAATATTTCCATAAGTAAGTGACTTGAGACAACAATGTAAAATATCCATTCTGGATTTCTTTTTTAAAAAATAGATTAAGTCTACATTTCAGAAGAACACATGCCATGTAATATAGACTAGAGGAGGATAAATAATTCCTTGCCTAAGATGGAGCTAAGTAATGAATAGTGCAAGTTGAGCTGTGATAATATTTCCTTCTTGGAGCAGTGGAAATGAGAAGAAATAAAAACAATTCTTCATGATCTGGAGATTTTTTTACTCTCATGATTAATTTTTTCCATTTACTGCCTTAGAGCCCTCATTTTCTGCATGTGCATATATATACTTGCTGTACTTTCTCATCTCTGGGAAGTCACACATCTTTCTGCCAGGATCACTCACTTCTTTCCCCTTCTCTGACTAAGCCTAATGTTCGTTTTTCTAGTCTCAGAGTAGAAATCACTCTGGGATGTCTGCTCTGATCCACTAAAATGGGTGTCTGCTTTTTTAATGTTTCTGTGGCCACTTGAACTTTGTTCAAACTAATACGTCTTCCAGGATGCTGAAAAATTTAGTATATTTCTCTCTTTCAAATAGACTGTAAGCTGCCGAAGGGAAGGAACTCTTTTGTTTTCATTGGTATGTACATTGCTTGGCATACAGAAGCTACTCAAAAAATGTTTGTTAATGATTAAAGAGATGCTAAAGTCAGAGGGTCAAATCTATTGAGGAAACAGAGTATGCTGCATGGTGACTCTGACTTTTGTCCAATGACCCTCGTCCACTGACCTTTTGGAGTTTACTAAATTTTATATTTTTTTACTTCTTTTTATTTACTTTAACTTTTGCATTTTTATATTTATCTACTTTTCATCACACTTTATTTAAGGGCTTGGGTTTTCTCTCTGTTAAGTAAAACGTTGACTTGTTTTTATTTTTTAATGAAAAAGATTGACTTTACATTTGAAGGAATAATGGTGGCGATTTTCATTGCAAACATGGATGTTTCCTTAACACACATTAAGACTATATCACACTCTATAGTATTCCAAAAAGGAGGGTGACCTGTTTCAAAGGTAATAAATAGTTTTAACAAAAAAGGATGTAAACACCTCATGAAACAAAAAGTCTCTCGGCATATGAATGACTTGTGGCTAAATATTTCAACAGGATCAACCTTTGCTTCTTTGATCTTTAGATTTTTACCTTTGAATGTCCACACCTGGCATCTGCAGTAAAATGCACAGCATCTGGATTAAAGAATGCAAATAACATCCATTCAGGCACATCTTTAAGAATAACTGCTTGAAAATAAATTGATTTGGACTGCAGTAAAAACTTTCCATGATTTTTGGGGTCAACCTTAACTTTCTTTTTTAGATGGACCTATTATTCCTCCCTTTTTGGTACTGAGTAGGATCATTTACTATTCTCAACTTTATTTTAATGCTAAAGAGTGTTATTAACCTAGTTTATTTGTAAGAATGATTAGTTTTGCTTCTTAAAGTTTCTGTGTAACTTTCTGCTTCAAAAAGATTTATAAAGGCAGGAGAGAATTATTAATTAGCAAGATACTTAAATATTTTCTTTATGTTATTTATTGTCTGGAAATTTCATGTACTTTGGGAAAATGTAAAAATTTGAAACCAGACAAAGGACTGTTTTTTTTAAATTGCACATCATCATGACTTCCTTTTCCCCAAAACTTTCATGGAAGAGGAGTTAGGAAAAATACAGGAATTGGCAATAAAACAAAAACAAAAACAGAGAAAGACAAATGTTAATTTATTATTTATAATTAAGTAATGTGGATATTTCAATCCACAATATATCTCAGCACTCTGAGGCAAAATATTTCTGGGACCGTTTTATGTTAAATAGACAACCATGTGACTTAATGTTCTAAGAAAGTTAGTAGATTATGCTCTCTTTAAGTGGGTTTTTAAACGTGCCTTTAAAATATAATAAAAGTGTAATAAAATCACTACAATAAAAGTGATTTTAGGCTAGTCAAGCAATTTATAACATATTAATAGCTAAAGGTTTTTTCATTGAAGGCTATTTGGTTATTAGGCATTCATATGTGATTGACGCAATTGAGTTATGAATTTTTATTTCTATTTTCTTATATCTTTAAAGAAGGCACATTAAGAGAATATATTCAAAGTGAATAAAATTATATACAATTAAAATTTATTCATTCATACAATGTTTTAGTTCCTGTTAATTTCCCCCCTACTCCTATTCTTCTAAATATCCAGATGTTTGATGTTACATGTGATTGTATGAAAGCTCTGATCTGAAATCCTGTGGCTTACTGGATTACCCTTTACCCACATGGTTTAAATTAATAATAAAAAAATGAGGCAGGGCAATCTTGCAACAAAAGAACAAGACTTTATTGTATAACAGAATTGCAGATGTGGAAAGGTGCTCATAATAAAGACAGAATATTTCTGTTTCATAGAGCATCTGGATTGCCACAGGATCTCTAAGTTATCAGGAGCTAATGTTAGACAGCCTCAGTTTGTGATTAATTTAATATTCAGAGAAACTTTTTATAAAGCCTTGTGCCATTCATCATCATAATGTCATTTTTGCAATCCTAAAATGATTTACAAAGTCAACTCCTCACCCCCCAATTTCTAAAACAATATTAAGACATCAAAAAGTTTCAGATACAAACTTCAAAGGGCAGCCAAGTCAGAGATTTCTGGCTAAGACAGTTTAGATCATTTAATATCCTCTGATTTTCCTAGGATAAAATTACAGCCTATAGAATTCTTGGAATCTGGCTAAGGAAGTATTATGTAATACAGTATAACAATTTTGGGGACACTGGCAAAGACTACACAGAGAAGGAGATGCCATCTTTTCAATGTATCAACTTTTCAGTGAGTGCTTGTGAAATATTAGAGGCATAAGAAGTTATCCCTGTGTGAATAGCAAGCTCTGATAACTAGAGAACGGTTTTCATGTAAGCTCAGGATGACATTCATTTAAGGACACTTCCTTTTTTGCAGTCATCAAACTACAGTGAAGCTTAGACTCAAGGTGGAAGGTGATGGCTCTTGAATGAGGTGGGAACAGATGACAGGAACTAATTCTGGCACAGCCACAAAGGGAATGTGTCCAGTCACTGTGGTTTTCTAGGGACAACTGTGACTTCTGGTTGCTTTTGCAGCACCATGATGTGGCATGCAAGAATTACAACGCACATAATTCTGGCTGCAGGAACCGCCCTGTGTGTAACCACCAAGTCTCTCTGAGGCAATTTAGTGTTTTCTAGAAGAAACACATTCAGCTTGAGGTTCAGCTGGTAAAAGAAAAGACGTGTGAAACAAATGTTAGCATTCTGACTAAACCAACATAAGTGATTATTATAGAAAATGACCTGTTACAGAGGACTTTCCAACCCAGACATGTGCTACCAGAAAGGTGAGCATGTTATAGATTGTGATGTGCTTAAAGCAACATGGATCACTGTCAGTAACTTATACGATATATTTTATATATATATATATGAGAGACAAGATTTGGTTATTCAAGGTTATACTATTGATGTAATAATCAGCTTTGTTTCTAAGCCTTAAGTTGGCAGCAAATCATACAAAGTGCCTTAAGGTTCTCATAATTTAGAGAGATAAACAAAAATAAAAAGGAGAAATTATAGGAAAAAATTTTCAGAAAATGACTTTCCATAATTTTAAATTTGATTTAAAAATTTAAGTGGGTATTATTCCTAACTTCAGTGTCTTGTGCATGTGCACAAAAGTGTCAGTAGCCTTAAGCCAAAAGAGCATGATTTAAAGTGATTAAAGTGTGAGATCTGCCTAAATATTTAATGCATCTAAACCTTAGGAAACCAGAGTTCACTTTGTAGATATATTTCAAGGAGGCATAACTAAATAGATCCAAGCACTTATTAGTTCATGCTGCATTTTATACTGTTTCTAACATGTCTTGATCCTCCCAGTTTATTTTCACTTCATATTTTACATTCAGATATGCTATTCCATCAGAATGTGGCTACTCTGTATTGGTTTTAAGGGTTTGGGAGCATAACTCTCTGTTTTAGCATAAAGTCTTGAATAAATTGGCCTATGTTGTATTTTTGGGTTCATATCCTTCTTCAGATTCTCCCATGAAGTTACATAGAATTTCTTTGTGTATGAAATGTCTAAAATAAAGGAAATCATGACTGCATATTCAAAGTTGTAATAGGCTTAACCATAACATCGGTATAACTTTTCACATTTTTTCCATGATATTTCCTTCTCTGTTATCATTTTAAAGATAAATAAAAGCTGGAAAAGTAGTTGTAGGTAAAGGATAGAAGCATATTTAGGATTAGAAAGTAGGATAAAGTGGTGGAATTTATTAAAATAAGGTTAAAAGACAAAAAATAGGGAGGTTTGGAGATATGTTGTATGCTTTACCTAAAAAAAATGAAACTATGATGACATAATAATAGTGGAGAGAACAGAAGTATTCTGAAAAAAGTGAATATGACTTCAGGAAGATTATCAGTGATAAAATGTTACCCCTTTGCTTTTTGGTTGACAATCTTTCCACCAGTTTATTCTGTATCTGCCAACATCTAGAGTATTTTATTTTAAAACATTACTTTACCTTTTTATTTAGGTCACACACTAATGCTTCACAGAGACTGAGTAGTAGTGAAAGGGTAAAAGTATCCTATTGAAAATTAGGGACAAAAGAAAGCACTCATTCCTAGTAAACTGTGCAGCTGCTACCTGAATTCTCTCCACTTATTGATATAAGGGAATGCGAGGTCTGTGTAGCTACAGCTAACTCCTTAGCACATTGGTAAGAAAACAAAAATTTATATTCCTACTTTAAAAAACTAGAAAAAATTAAAAGCAAACATAAAACCATAATATTATGTCATTATTCCAGGTATTTTCAAATTAAGAGAAAACCGAATTAAATCACAAGGAAATCATAATTTTATGCATGGATATAATAGAGGATATATAGTAGGATACACATTTCTTTTTTGCAAACCAAAAAACATCAGGATGTAGAACCATATGAGGCCCTGGAATTCCAGAGAGAGAGAATTAAGACTTCATATTTTCTTGATTCTATCTGTTCTTCTCACTTTATCGGCTTTGGCTCTTTAAGTCTGGCTGCCATGCACAACTGAGCAACATTAGACTATAGGACATATAAGAACCATCATGTCTTCCACTGTCAGATTTTTAAAATTTTTATGTATGCTATTAAAGCAAAAAGATAGAAATTTAAGCAATGACATTAAGGTGGTTTCTCAGGCACTGTCTTCTGCATTTATACAGGTTTTTCTCTGGAACTATGTTATTAGTTGCCTGAATTCCAGTTAGATTATGTGTGTCAAAACTGAACAGTCACTGACAAGAGTATGTATATAAAATGCAAATATTTGATTTTTAGGTAGTGTTTAGCAATATTTGCTGTGACTTTTTGCAGGAGATTGTTGTAGCCTTTACTACCTGTAAGACAGTTTGAGGCCACACATTTTAAAAATCAGTTAGGAGCCCCTTAATAAAGAATTTAGGTAATGTTACCTGTTTGTTAGATATTCAGCTGCTATATGTTTTGTGGTAAATCATTAGGACTCTATGAATCACATGGCCTCTAATGTGGAGGATTTATACATTGTTTTAGATTAGACTTTTTTTTTTCATTGAGAATTATGACCTTTTGTTCCAGTAAGTAAAAGCATTTTATGTACAAGGAAATATGGTGGTGACATATAAAATGTGTAAAGACCACAGGAAAAAACTATCTTTCAGATTAGCTATGTCTCTTTTTTTAGCTTATTAAGAAAAATTTAATCTTGGAGACCTAAAAATAAACTAGATCCATCTCACCCACAAAAAGATTGTAATCCAATGACAGAAACAGATATAACTATCTTTGCTTACAATGGTAACTATAGCTAGTGTGTTTTGATGCCTCAAAGATTTGTGGAAGTAGATGGTTAAAATAATAATTACAATAGACTATGAAGTGTTTTATAATTAATATCACTTTTCTGAATATGGGATAAATGCTGGATAGTAGGGTTGTAGAAGAGGTGGAGACTAATTGTTTTGAGGAAGTTAACACTGAAACTATTTTTTAAGGCTAGTCAATTGAAAAGTGGGAGTGAAACTTTTTTAAATTTTTTTTTTCTTTTGAGATAACGAAAGATTCACATGCAGTGATAAGAATTGATACAGAGAGAACACATGTACCTTTTATCTGGTTTCCCCCGTGGTAACATCTGGCTAAATTATAGTACAATATCACAACCAGGATACTGACATTGATACAGTTTAGATACAGAAAATTTATGTCACCACAGGATCTATCATGTTGCCTTTTTGTAGCCAAACCCACTTCTATCCCATCTCCTGGAAACCTCTAATTTGTTGTTTATTTCTTTAATTTTGTCATTTCAAGAAAGTTATTTTGACTCAACATATTTATCTGGAGACACATGCCGATTGTTGTGTGTTTGGATAGATTATTTAGTTTGATTGCTTTTTATTCCATTCTATGGATATACCACTATTTCTTTAACTATTCGTTTATTGAGGGACATCTGAATTGTTTTCAGTTTGCAGCTATTAGGAATAAAGTTGCTCTAAATATTGTTTTACAAGTTTTTGTGTGAACATACATTTTTGTTTCTCCGGGATAAATGCGAGGAATGTAATTGCAGGGTTGTGCGGTGCTTCCTTGCTTGGTTTTTAAGCAACTGCCAGGCTGTTTCTTAGAGAGGCATTGTTGCTCTTCCTTGTCAGCACTTGGTGTTGCCACTGTTTTTTATTTTAGCTACTTATATAAGTGTATATAGATATGTCATTGTGGCTTTAATTTGCAATTCGCTAATAGCTAGTGAAGTTGAACATCTTTTCATGTACTTATTTGCTGTCTGTATATCCTCCTTGGTGAAATGTCTCTTCATGTCTTTTGCCCATTCTCTAATCAGTTGGTTTGGTTTGTTACTATTGACTGAGTTTTGAGAATATGCATATATTATAGATACTAGTCCTTTGTTGGATAATACGCTTTGCAAATATTAATATATTCTTTCTCTCTGTAGCTTTTCAGACTAGATGTGTCTCTTTATAATTCTTCATCAACTACTAATTTTATATGTAGCCACTATGTAAAGTAAAATTATGGCTCCAACCAAATGGCCTTTAGATTTTTCAAGTCACAGGAGTGAGATTTTTTGTTCCTATGTTTCTTTTTTGTGAAATCTAAATATGGAAACATACATATGAGTTAATATAAATGATCCAGAAGCTAATACATTTATCTTTAATTAAAACAAATAAATTTAAAGAGGCTCACAATTACTTCACATATGCTTAGATGTTCTAGTCATTCACAAAAGAAAACACAAATGTTAGTATGTTCATTCCCTCTCAAGACATCCAAGAAGATCTAACATTGACCCCTCTTCCTTTGTGGTTAGTTGATGAAATATATATCTATTTGTTGCATCTGGCAACTGCAGAAACCAGTCTGGACGGGGCTTGCTCAGGGTGAGGTGTAAAGGAATGATGCATTGTGCTTTGCTTTTCTGAGCATCATTAAAATTCAATTTCAAAATTTTGTTTTAATAATATGAGGGACCAAGCCACTGCCACTGATAGCAACTATGCCCCTCCAGTGGCACGGCCACAATGCACCAGCATAGGCCTTCCATAAGCCTGGAAACCAGACTCTCAGGGAACCATTACAGAGTCTGAGGACAGCCACCACACCCACTGGCACCTGCATTGAGTGTACCATCTGGAAGCCTGGAGAATCGACCGCCTCAGTCATCACAGCCAGTGCCCATACAAACCATCAGGAGACTTGAGGACACACCTGCACTACTCACCACTGTCAGCACCTGTGCATGTCATCAGGGAGCCTGGAGGGTTGACTTGTCCTACACACTGCCTTGGGTATTTACATGAACCATCCAGGAGCCTACGAACAGGTCTGCCCCTTCCATTGCTGCCACTGCTGCCAGCACCTATGGACATCAGCCTGGGACTTGAGCATTGATCCATGCTGCTACTACCACCCCTGGCATCCCACATACCACCCAGGAACCCAGGAATCTACTCACTCACCTGTCTTACTACTGCCATCATTGGCATTCAAACAAACCACTTGAAAGCCCAAGGACAGACCCACCTGCCCCTGACATCACTGCTGCTCACAAATGCTGCCTAGGGCACAATAACTACCCCACCTAGTTTCCTCATTCCCAGAAAAGCCTCTCCATAGCCATCACTAATAGCCACAGCCTACCATTGAAGAACTCACAGAATACGCTGATACTGATTATAGCTGAAGAACTCATATGGAGACTATCTTACTGTGCCCACTCATAATCAAAGCCAAAGCATCCTACTGAACCAATACTATGTACATCTATAGAAAAGTCTTTCTCTATGAAAGCCAATCCATAACATTGGAAGAAATTACTATGACAGCATATGTAGGGATATCAACATAAGGACACAAGAAATATGAAGTAAGGAAGTATGAGGCCTCCAAAAGAATGTAATAATTCTCTAGTAATAAATACTAGAGAATGAAAAGAAAATCTATGAAATGACTGAAAAAGAATTCAAAATTACTATATTAAAGAAACTCAGTGATATACAATGCAGATAAACACAGGTAAGCAATACAAAAAAATCAGGAAAATAATTCATAGTATAAATGAGAAATAGAGTAAGGAGACATATATCATAAAAAAAGAAGCAAACAGAAATCTTGAAACTTAAGAATTCAATAAATAAAATTTAAAAATACAATTGAGAGCTTCAACAATAGATCATGAAAGAAAGATTTCTAAACTTGAAGGCAGTTCTTTTGAAATAATCCAGTCAGACTAAAAAAAAATAAAGAATAAAAACACTGAAGAAACTTTACCTAACATATGGGACACCATAAAGCGAATAAGTTATTTAATTATGGGAATTCCAGAAGAAGAATTGAGCAAAGGTATGAAAATCTATTTGGTGAAATAACAGCTGAAAACTTCCCAAGTCTTGTACAAAATATAGACATCCAGATACAGGAAGCTCAGAGATTCCCCAAGTAGATTCAATGCAAAAAGTCCTTCTCCAAGGCACATTATAGTGAAACTGTCAGAAGCCAAAGACAAAGAGATAATTCTAAAACTAGCAAAAGAATTAGGTGAAATGGAAGAGAATACCTTTCAAGTTAACAATAGAGTTCTGAGAAAAACTTCACAGGCCAGGAGAGAATGGAAAGACATATTCAAAGTGTTTAGGGGGAGAAAAAATCTCTGTTAGCAAAGAATACTATACCTAGCAAAGCATTCCTTTAAAAATGAAAGAAAAATATAGGCTTTCACAGAAAATCAAGAACTAATGGAATTCATCACCACTACACTGGTGCTACAAGAAACGCTTAAAGCCCCATATCTGGAAGCAAAATGACATTATCTACCATCATGAATACACAGGAAATTATAAAACACACTGGTAAAGTAGATACACAAATGAGAAAGAGGAAGAAGTTGAACATCACCACTATTGAAAATGACCAAACTGGCCGGACAAGGTGGCTCATGCCTGTAATCTCAGCACTTTGGGAGGCTGAGGTGGGTGGATCATCTGTGTTCAGGAGTTCGAGACCCACTGGCCAACATGGTGAAATCCTGTCTCTACTAAATATACAAAAATTAGCCAGGCAGGGTGGCAGCTGCCTATAATCCCAACTACTCAGAAGGCTGAGGCAGGAGAATCACTTGAACCCAGGAGACGAAGATTGCAGTGAGCTGAGATTGCACCACTGCATTCCAGCCTGGGAAATAAAACAACACTCCATCAAAAAAAAAAAAAAAAAAAAAAAGAAAGACAATGACTAAACTATAATGATAAACAACAACAGAAAAAGAATGGAACAAAGGATATGCAACCAATCTAAAAGCAATTAACGAAATGACTGGAGTAAATTCTCACCTATCAATAAAAACCTTGAATGTAAACAGATTAAATTATCTGCTTAAAAGATGTAGACTGACAACAGATAAACAAACATGACCCAAAGATATATTGTCTACAAGAAACTCACTTCATCAGTGAAGACACACATAGAGTGAAAGTGAAGGGATAGAAAAAGATTTTCCCTTTAAATGGAAGTCAAAAGTGAACAGAAGTAGCTATACTTACATCAGATAAATAAGATTTCAAGTCAAACACTATAAAACCATATAAAGAAGGTCATTATATAATGAAAAAGGAATCAATCCAGCAAGAGGGTATAACAAGTATAAATATATATGCACGCAACACTGAAGCACCCAGATATATAAAGCAGATATTCTTAGATCTAAAGGGACAGATAGAATCTAAACCAATAATAATTTGGGACTTCAAAACCCCACTATGGCATTGGAAAGAACATCTAGGCAGAAAATCAACAAAGAAACATGGGACTTAAACTGCACTTTAGGCCAAATGGACCTAACAGACAGTTACAGAACATCTTATGCAACAGTTGCAGAATACACATTCTTCTCATTAACACACGGAAAATTCTCCAGGATAGACCATGTGTTAGGCCACAAAAGAAGTCTCAACAAATTTTTAAAAATTAAAATAATATCAAGTACCTTCCCAGACCACAACAGAATAAAACTAGAAATCAATAACAAGTAGAACTTTGAAAACTGTACAAATACATAAAAACTAAACATGGTCCTGAATGACCAATGGGTCAATAAAACAATTGAGGAAGCAGTAAAAAATTTCAAGAAATAAATGAAAATGGAAACACAATGTAACAAAACCTGTGGGATACAGCAAAAGCAGTGCCAAGAGGGAGGTTTATAGTAATAAACATCTACATCAAAAAAGTAGAAAGATTTCAAATAAACAACCTAATGATGCACCTCAAGGAACTAGAAAAGCCAGAACAAATAAAACTCAAAACTAGTAGGAGGGATCAAATAATAAAGATCAGAGCAGAACTAACTAAAATAGAGACAAGAAAAAAGAAAACTTGAATAAAACACAATGAAATGGAAACTTGGTTTTTTGAAGAGACAAACAAAAGTGATAAACTGCTAGCTAGACTAACCCTCTCACAAAAGGGAAAATACAGAAATATATAAAACCAGAAATGATTAAGGATCACTAGAGACTATTATGAACACCTATACAATAACAAATTAGAAAAACTAAAGAAAATGAATAAATTTCTGGACACATGTAACCTATTAAGATTGAACTAGGAAGAAATAGAAAACTTGAACAGACTAATAACGAGTAACAAGAGTGAACTGGCAAGAAAAATCTCCCATCAAAGAAAAGCTTAAGACTGAATGGCTTTACTGCTGAATTCTATCAAATTTATAAAGAACTAACACCAATTTTTCTCAACCTATTCCAGAAAATGAAGGAGGATACAATTCTTCCTAACTCACTCTACAGGACCAGCATTACTTTGATTTTAAGTTAGTTAGCTTGTTTTTGAGACAGGGTCTCACTCTGTTGCCTAGGCTGGAGTGTGGTGGCACAATCATGGCTTACTGCAGCCTCGACCTCCTGGGCTCAAGTGATCCTCGCATCTCAGCTTCTTGAGTAGCTGGGACTACAGGTGTGTGCCACCATGCTCAGCTAATTTTTACAATTGTTTTTAAAGTATAGACAGGCTCACAGTCTCACTATGTTGCCCAAGCTGGTCTCGAACTCCTAGGCTCAAGCAGTCTGCCTACATCAGCATCACAAAGTGCTTGGATTGCAGATGTGAGCCCCTGAACCCAGCCACAGACTTATTTTGATGCCAAAACTAGTCAAGGTCACAACAAAATAGAAAACCACAGGCCAGTATCCATGATGAACATAGACGCAAAAATCCCCAACAAATACTGGCAAGCCAAATTCAACAGCAAATCAAAAAAATAAAATAAAACACCATGAGCAAGTGGGATTTATCTCAGGGATACAAAGATGGTTCAACATATATAAGTCAATAAATGTGATACATCATATCAACAGAATGAAGGACAAAAGCCATATGATCATTGCAACAGATACAGAAAAAGCATTTGATAAAATTTAACATCCCTTCCTGATAAAAATGCTCAACATTCTAGGCATAGAAGAAATATACTTCAACACAATAAAGGCGATCTATAGCAAACCCACAGCTAACATCATAATGAAGGGGAAAATCTGAAAACCTTTCCTGTAAGAAGTGGAACTAGACAAAGATGCCCACTTTCACCACTCCTATTCAACATTATACTGGAACTCTTAGCCACAGTAATCAGGCAAGAAAAAGAAATGAAAGATACTCAAATTGGAAAACAGGAAGTCAAGCTGTACCTTTTTTATTTTTGAGGCAGGATCTTGCTCTGTTGCCTAGGCTGAAGTGCAGTGGGATAATCATAGCTCACTGAAGCTTCGACCTCCTAGGCTAAAGTAATCCCCCCGCTTTACCCTTTTAAGTAGTTGGGACCACAGGCATGTGCCACCAGGCCTGGCTAATTTTTTTTTAACTTTTAATAGAAACAAAGCCTCACTATATTGCTAATGTTGGTCTCGAACTCCTGGGTTTAAGTAATCTTCCTGCCTCAAACTCCCACAGTGTTGGGATTACAGTCAGGAACCACCATGCCTAGTTGACATAACTTTACATTTATAAAAACCTAGACTCCACTAAAATCTCTGAAATCTCACAAATTCAGTAAAGTTGCAGGACACAAAATCAATAGTGTTTCTACACACCAATAATGAACTAGCTGGAAAGGAAATCAAAAAAGCAACTCCATTTACAATTGCTGCAAAAAACAACAAACAAACAAAAAACAACTCTAGGAATAAATTTAACCAAGGAAGTAAAAGACTTCCAGAAGAAAAATTACAAAACACTAATGAAAGAAATTGGAGAGAACACAAACACTATTTGTTTGTGTTCCAAGACATCTTATGCTCTTGGATTGGAAAAACTAATATTGGTTTTTTTTTTGTTTGTTTTTTTTTTTTGTTTTTTTTTTTTTTGAGACGGAGTCTCGCTCTGTCGCCCAGGCTGGAGTGCAGTGGCGCGATCTCGGCTCACTGCAAGCTCCGCCTCCCGGGTTCACACCATTCTCCTGCCTCAGCCTCCCGAGTAGCTGGGACTACAGGCGCCCACAACCGCGCCCGGCTAATTTTTTGTATTTTTAGTAGAGACGGGGTTTCACCGTGGTCTCGATCTCCTGACCTTGTGATCCGCCCGCCTCGGCCTCCCAAAGTGCTGGGATTACAGGCGTGAGCCACCGCGCCCGGCCTAATATTGTTAAGATGAACATAATAACCAAAGCAATCTACAGATTCATTGCCAGCTCTATCAAAATACCAATAGTACTTTTCACAGAAATAGAAAAAAAAAAAATCCTAAAATGTGTAGGGAACCAAAGAAGAGCCTAAATGGCCAAAGCAATTCTGAACAAAAAGAACAAAGGCTGGGCGCGGTGGCTCCTGCCTGTAATCCCAGCACTTTGTGAGGCCGAGGCGGGAGGATCACGAGATCAAGAGATCAAGACCATCCCAGTCAACATGGTGAAACCCCATCTTTCCTAAAAATACGAAAATTAACTGGGTGTGGTGGCCGGCGCCTGTAGCCCCAGCTATTCTGGAGGCTGAGCAGGAGAATCCCTCAAACTCGGGAGGCGGAGGTTGCCGTGAGCCCAGATCGCGCCACTGCACTGCAGCCTAGTGGCAGAGGGAGACTCCGTCTCAAAAAAACAAAACAAAACAAAAACAAAAAAAAAAACAAAGCATCCAGCACACAATACCTGATTTTAAAATCTATTACAATCCTAGAGTAAATAAAACTTCATACTGTTTGTATAAAAACAAACACATAGGCCCTGCACAGTGGCTCATGCCTGTAATCCCAGCACTTTGGGAGGCTGAGGCGGGCAGATCACTTGAGCCCAGGAGCTTGAGACCAGCCTCGACAACATAGCAAATCCCTGTTTCTACAAAAAAAAAAGAAAAAAGAAAAAAAAGAAAAAAAAGAGGAAATGCAAAAATTAGCCAGGCATAGTGGCACACACCTGTAGTCCTAGCTGCTGGCTGGGGAGCTGAGGCAGGAGGATCACTTGAGTCTGGGAGGGTGAGGTTGCTGTGAGCGAAGAGCACACCACTGTACGCCAGCCTGGGTGACAGTGTGAGAACCTGTTTCAGAAACAAAACTAAAATAAAACAAACAAAAAACAGACACATAAATCAATGGAAGAGAATAGAGATCCAGAAATAAATCCACATATTTACAACCAACTGATTTTTGACAAAGGTGCAAAAAAACATACACTGGGGAAGGACACCCTTTTTAATAAATGGTGCTGAGAAAATTGTATATCCATATGCAGAATAACGAGCTAGACCCCTATCTCTCACCATATACACAAATCAACTTTTTTTTTTTTTTTTTTTGAGACGGAGTCTCGCTCTGTCGCCCAGGCTGGAGCGCAGTGGCCGGATCTCGGCTCACTGCAAGCTCCGCCTCCCGGGTTCACGCCATTCTCCTGCCTCAGCCTCCCGAGTAGCTGGGACTACAGGCGCCTGCCACCTCGCCCGGCTAGTTTTTTGTATTTTCTTTTTTTTTAGTAGAGACGGGGTTTCACCGGGTTAGCCAGGATGGTCTCGATCTCCTGACCTCGTGATCCGCCCGTCTCGGCCTCCCAAAGTGCTGGGATGACAGGCTTGAGCCACTGCGCCCGGCCCACAAATCAACTTTAATTGGATTAAACACTTAAATATAAGACCTAAAACTGTTATACTACTAGAGGAATACATAGAGAAAATACTCCAAGACATTGGTCTAGGAAAACACTTTGTGGCTAGCACCCTGGAAGCACAGGCAACAAAAACAAAAAATAGACAAATGGGATTATGTTAAACTAAAAAGCTTCTACACAGCAAAGGAAATAATCAATGGAGTGAAGAGACAACCTCTCGAATGGGAGACAGTATTTGCAAACTAGTCATTTGATAAGGGATTAATATCTAGAAAATACAAAAAACTCAAACAACAACAAATAAAACAAATAAAAAACACAAAACAATCCCATTAAAAAGCGGGCAAAGGATCTAAATAGATGTTTCTCAAAAAACAATATACGTGTGGCCAACAGGTATATGAAAAATGCTCAATATTACTAATCACCAAGGAAATGCAAATCAAATTTACAATGAAATATTATCTTACCCCAGTCAGAATGGCTTTTATCAAAAAAAAAAAAATCTGGCAAGGATGTGGAGAAAAGGGAACTCTTATACATTGTTCATGGTCATGTAAATTAGTAGCACCATTATGGAAAACAATATAGAAATGTCTTAAAAAACTAAAAATAGAACTACCATATAATCCAGCAATCTCACTATTGGATATTTATCCAAAGGAAAGGAAATCAGTATATAAAGGGATACATGCAGCCTCATGATTATTGCAGCATTTTCACAATGGCCAAGATATGGAATCAACTTTAGTGTCCATCAATGGATGAATGGATAAAGAAAATGTGGTATAGTTACACAATGGAATACTATTTGGCCATAAGAAAGAATGAAACCCTGTTATCTGCAGCAATATGGATAAAGCTGGAGGTCATTATGTTAGGTGAAATAAACCAGGCACAGAAACACAAATATCACATATTTTCACTAATATGTGGAAATAAAAATAGTTGATCTCATGGAAGTGAAGAGTAGGATGATGGTTACCAGAAGATGGGAAGAGTGAAGGTGGGGAATGAAGAGGAGCTGGGTGCAAACATACAATTAGATGGAAGGAATAAGTTCTGGTACTTTATAGCACAATAGGGTGACTATAGTGAATAATAATTTCATGTTTGTTTCAAAATGGCTTGAAGAGAAGATGTGAAATATTCCCAACACATAGAAATGATACATGTTTGAGGTTATGGATACTGTAAATACCCTGATTTGATTATTACATATTTTATATATATATGTACAATTATTATGTATCAATTAAAAATGGAAAGTCATAATACAAAGAACCGAAGAAAGATGCAACAACATAGTTCATTTCAATCAGCTTATCCTGGGCAGGTCTATCCTGGTGAAGCTGCCTTCTAGATATAACCCTGATGGACCTCTCAGTCTGTCCAAAATATTCTTTTGAAAACATAACTACAGCAAGGTAAAAAATTCCATATATATTCATTGTGTATACATATATACATACATCATGTATATACATATATGTATACATCATAGTCAGGGTTTTTATTTTTTAGCATGACTGTCTTCCTGCTTTTTCAAGTGCTTTAATGGTCAGTGATTACTTGCTGAGAACACCATGGGTATCTATAGTTAAACATGTAAAAAATAACGATTTCATGAATCGTAACAGTGGGATTTTAAATTTGTTTTTTAAAGACATTGAAGTGTTCCTATGTAGAATTTATATTTCTTTAAAGGCAATGTGTTTTTGCCATCAGTACTCCTGGTATATGCTGCCAGTGATTTTTGAAGACCAAATTTCCATTTTAATAAGATCTTGTTTAGAGAGAATTAGAACTTTTTTGTTTATTTGTTAGCTTTTTGTTTCTATCAATATATGTTTAGAACCATATGGAATGGCAAGGTGTCATTAAATGTCATTATGGACTAAGTAACATTATATTTAGTATTTTCTTCTTCATCACAGTAGCTTAGTCAAATTTTTGTGTTGATGTGTGTGTGTGTGTGTATGTGTGTGAGTATATATGCATATTAACACACACATATATACATAAACATATATGTATATATGTATATACAATGAATATATATGGATTTTTATCTTGCTGTAGTTATGTATTCAAAAGAATATTTTGGACAGGTTGTTTTGGGTTCTACTTGATAGTACTTCAAAAGGTTCTCTGAGCTTTTATAGAGTTAAAAAATATTAGTCAGAATGTAATTGAAAGAAGATATTCGTGCTAAGCTGCGTGTCATGAATACTTCTACAAAGGAGGAGAAATGAACACTGAATTTTTACAGCAGAGTAGCATTGTTGGTGGTGTTCAGTGGATGGGAAACTTGCTAAGGAAGAATTGTGAATCATGACAGATAAAAGGATGTGGGCAAAAATCCATATATTTATCCTTTATTACCAGCCACACTGTATTGTTTTCTTAATTTATTAAAAATATTTGTTAAGTGCCTGCTATGTTTGAAGCATGGTGCTTTCTTGTCAGCAATAACCACTCTCACCTCTTCCTTCATAAATTTGATCTAATTTTTGGCTAAGTCACCCACTACCCTTCCTATTCAATTTCCCTTCTCATTTTGCTAATGTTGACAGTAATGCTCTTATTGTTTCCCTCTACATTCTCCATGATCGTAATTAAGAAATTATGCAAAAGATCTTTGTGCAGTGGTGAAAGAACTGATATTTAAATCTCCTTCCAGGCCCTCTGGAAGTTAAGGAGGCTGCACAGAAGGTGGACCTGAGGAATAGCAGTACATCCATATAGATTTGTCATTGCAGATTGAGTGTGAAATGAGATACAGTGGCAAAAACGCTGACTTGGAAACTAGATTCCTGAGCTGCAGAATTCACTATGTGGTACTGAACAAGTCTGTACTATTTTCCAGCCTCACTTGCCTCCTCTATAACACCTTTATATATAACAAAAAAAAAAAGGGTTTAGTTAGATGTATGGTCACAAGGTTCCATTAATTGTAAAGTTAATTATATTATTTCAAGAATAATGTCTTGGGGGTTGAACATCTGTTAGCTATTCATCTGGTAGATCAAGAACTTATTTAAATTTATTTGGAAAATGTGAATTAATAGGACCAAATAGGACTTCCTAAGGCTGTTTGTTGAATTCGTTTTCTAAGAATATTGGAATCACCAGGATGTATAACTACTCAAAATTTCAAGACTCATCAATAGACTATTTGTGCATTTTAAAACATCATAAAGAAAATTATGTAATCATCCTCATTATTATATCTCAGTATTATTGTTATTTGTTGTTATCTATAAGAAACAAACTTTTCTGGAGTCATTTCAATTCACTTCCTTGTTTTAAATTTCTCAAAAGATACGGAGAACTGCTTGTCAATTTATTTTATAAAACAACTGTTTATTGTTATTTATAGCCTCCTTTACATTCTATGAAGTCACACCTCTGGCTCTCTCTTCTCTAGAATCATCTTTTATTGTATTTGCCAATTTGAAGGATTTTCAGTGAAACTAAAGGATCTAAAATGAATGTTCTGAGTAATTGTTACTCAGTTAACTTCACTGTATCACAGGGCATAAAACAGAAATATGATCTCCTTAATCTTGATTCTATTTTCTACATGTTCCATAACTTCCTCCATCAATACAACCAAGCAGCTGAAAGTTAGAAAACTGTGTTGCTTGTCTTCAAATCCCTTTGCACTTAGGCAGTGGGTGTGAAACAGAAATGCAAGAAACAGAACATGTGTGATATATGAATCAAAGTGTAGGAGCTATTTGGTGTGAAACAATGTGATCCTTGTGGCTCCTGCTAATGTATCATTTGCCAAATGTCTGAAGAGGACAGAGTTTTCAATGGCAAAAACAGTCTCCTAGAAATAAACCCTTTATTCAGTCCCTTGCACGAAACTTTACTGGATGAAAACAAAGGAGTATCTTTATCTTACCAACTTAGAGTAGGTGTCTGTAATTGGATACACAACAAACACATGGAAATGAATTTGTTCACACAATTACCTGTTTTTCTGCAAAACTAGTTTCTCTCCATTTTGGTAGAAATTCTTAACAAGTAAAGGTGTTACATCTAGCACATGGGAATAGAAATAAATGTGGCTAAGCAACATTTTCTAAAAGTTATAACTAAACTGGCTTGCCTGACCTTGGGCCCTAGTGATTATAGTAATTAGGTAAATTTACAAACCACAGACATTTGAATGTAAATAGCTGGAAACAGTCTTTAATTCAGGACTTTATGAAGGGATATGCATAACTGATGAGAATGCAGTCAGAAATAATGATTTCTATTCACTTAACCTAAATATTATTATACAAGTCACAGAGGAAATACTGAAGATCTTAAATCATTTTATTCAGGAACTGGCTAAAATGGATACGGGTAAGAGAGAGTATGGATAAGAGAACTGTACATTCTGAACAGTCACAGTTATCTCTGATATTTTTCTGTGTGTCCCAACTTTTCTTATCTCATGCTCTTGTGTGTCCTAATTGTTTCCTTGTTTCAGTGGCCTTCTTTCTATTTGTAGAAAATTCTTTGTCTTTCCTACTATCATGCCTCTAGGATGTCTATATATTTGTTAGTGCCGTTACTATGGAAGGTTTTTTTTTTCTCAGTAGGCACCGCAGAATATTATGAGTCATTTAATACTCCAGCATTGACTTCGCTGTGTGTTTGGTACTGTGGGTGAACATTCTAACCAGAGTATCATGTCCTCTGGTCATCTAACTCTGTGGTAACTGGAAAGGGTAAGGCGTCAGAATGTCCCGCTCTTTATAATTAGCTCGAGTTGAAAAATGCATCCGCCTTTGGAGGACCCTTAAGATAGACACTGTGAAATTCAGTTAAACAAGCCCTAACCCTCCATCCCCCACATCAAATCCCCCACCTAAATGATTTCAGAAATATTACTACATAACCATTTCATCACTTTTGGTACCCACACTTCCCACCTCCTTTCCCAAAGCAGGGCCTATGAACTACCAAATCCAGTGAAACCAATTGTTTCTCTTTCTTTTTCTGTGGATGTTTTGCCTGTGTTTACTCTAAGTATATCCTCCGCTTTTTGACGGAGTCCTTTCAGCTTCCTCTCTATTGCTCTCTGTATCCACAGGCCGCTTGCAGGGGTAGGCCAGTGGTGGAAACTCTGTTGGGATTTGTTTTCTTTCTTCAACTTACAGATAATTAGAACTTGTAGTGTTGTCTATCTAATGCTGAAGTCATGGGTCTTGTGTGGGTGAATTCTTATCTTTCTAGATCTTTTTATTTGGGGAAAATAATGAGAAGATTTGAAAATGGTCGCCATTGCTCTCCAAACCTCCAAGGTTTGTATTTTTAAGAAAGATATTTTACCAACCTGTATATATTATTGGGGACTACATGATACATAATAGATGTAAAGGTTCAAGCACTCCTTGTAGAATATTGTTCATTAGATAAACAGATTATTAGTTGTATTCTGTCTGGTAAGAGACTTCTTGAGAACCAATTACATGGGACTTACATTATATGTAAACTGAATTGACTTAATAACTGCCACCTGTCATTATTACCTATAGTAATAATAGATATTCTGCTTTCCACTTCTGGCCAAGTCCAAGCCCTAATTCTTATTTATAGAGAGAGATGCTATTCTTGTTACCGGTGGAAGGTGTCCGAGTTCTTGGCGCTTTGAACAAAGAATTGGACAAAGCGCACAAACAAAGCAAGAAAACAAGGAAGCAACAAAAGCAGAGATTTATTGAAAACAAAAGCACACTCCACAGAGTGGGAAAGGGCTCAAGCAAGTGGCTCAAGGACTGGTTACTTTTGTCTGGGATTTAAATACCCTCTAGAGGCTTCCCATCAGTTACTTGGTGTACACCCTATGCAAATGAAGAGGATGTTTCCTGCCATAGTTGAAATGAAGTTACAAAGTTATTTACTTGGTTGTAGAAAGTTGGGGTGTTTCCGTTTGATTTAATTCTAGAAAGTCCTTAGGTTCCCTGGCACCAGACCCTATTCTCCTGCCTCATTCTATTAGGGCTTTCAAAAGATATCTTAAAAACGAAGATAGAGTAACACATTTAGAGATTGTGTATGATTGGGACACGCTATGTCTTTTTTATGAATATCAGAAGAGTCCTTGGCTGTTAGAATGCCACAGACTTTTAACTTCAGCTTTACTTCTCAGTACCAATGCACGTTGGAGGATATATATTTTTGTAAGCTTTCTTTAATTATTTTTCGGAACAATGTTATGTAAAACATGGAGAAAGAAACAGAAAAATAATTAAACAGGTGTTTCTTTGGTCATCCTGAGAATAGGAATTTATAGTAACAGATGGCTATTCTTCTTACGGACTTAAAAATAAGATGGTATGACTCTAACATGGCAAAATATTCATTTCAATAATCTGATCTCTTGGAGGTTTCATATGCAATGGAAAAGTGAGAAGATTTAGAAGAGAAAGGAGAATATTTCATTTTCATGTATCTAATACATTAAAATTCTAATGCTAAACTAAGAGTAGTTTTTTTTAAATCTTTTTTTAATTTATTTTTTTATTTTTATTATACTTTAAGTTCTAGGGTACATGTGCACAATGTGCAGGTTTGTTACATAGGTATACATGTGCCACGTTGGTGTGCTGCACCCACTAACTCGTTATTTACATTAGGTATATCTCCTACAGCTATTCCTCCACCATCCTCCCACCCCACGACAGGCCCCAATGTGTGATGTTCCCCACCCTGTGTCCCAAGTGTTCTCATTGTTCAATTCCCACCTGTGAGTGAGAACATGCGGTGTTTGGTTTTCTGTCCTTGTGATAGTTTGCTCAGAATGATGGTTTCCAGCTTCATCTATGTCCCTAAAAAGGACATGAATTCATCCTTTTTTATGGCTGCATAGTATTCCATAGTGTACATGTGCCACATTTTCTTAATCCCGTCCATCATTGATGGACATCTGGATTGGTTCCTAGTCTTTGCTATTGTGAATAGTGCTGCAATAAACATACATGCGCATGTGTTCTTTGGGTATATACCCAGTAATGGGGTGGCTGGGTCAAATGGTATTTCTAGTTCTAGATCCTTGAGAAATCACCACAGTGTCTTCCACAATGGTTGAACTAGTTTACAGTCCCACCAACAGTGTAAAAGTGTTCCTATTTCTCCACATCCTCCCCAGTACCTGTTGTTTCCTGACTTTTTAATGATCACCATTCTAACTGGTGCGAGATGGTATCTCATTGTGGTTTTGATTTGCATTTCTCTGATGAACAGTGATGATGAGCATTTTTTCATGTGTCTATTGGCTGCATAAATGTCTTCTTTTGAGAA
Organism: Macaca nemestrina; assembly: GCF_043159975.1. Classification (NCBI taxonomy): domain Eukaryota; kingdom Metazoa; phylum Chordata; class Mammalia; order Primates; family Cercopithecidae; genus Macaca; species Macaca nemestrina. The sequence goes on from NC_092128.1 coordinate 89,944,597, forward strand.
GGGTCTGTTCACATCCTTTGCCTACTTTTTGATGGGGTTTTTTGTATTTTTCTTGTAAACTTGTTTGAGTTCTTTGTAGATTCTGGATATTAGCCCTTTGTCAGATGAGTAGTTTGCAAAAATTTTCTCCCATTGTGTAGGTTGCCTGTTCACTCTGATGGTAGTTTCTTTTGTGGTGCAGAAGCTCTTTGGTTTAATTAGATCCCAGTTGTCAATTTTGGCTTTTGTTGCCATTGCTTTTGGTATATTAGACATGAAGTCCTTGCCCACGCCTATGTCCTGAATGGTATTGCCTAGATTTTCTTCTAGGGTTTTTATGGTTTTAGGTCTAACATGTAAGTCTTTGATCCATCTTGAATTAATTTTTGTGTAAGGTGTAAGGAAGGAATCCAGTTTCAGCTTTCTCCATATGGCTAGCCAGTTTTCCCAGCACCATTTATTAAATAGAGAATCCTTTCCCCATTTCTTGTTTTTGTCAGGTTTGTCAAAGATCAGATGGTTATAGATGTGTGGTATTATTTCTGAGGGCTCTGTTCTGTTCCATTGGCCTATATCTCTGTTTTGGTGCCAGTACCATGCTGTTTTGGTTACTGTAGGCTTGTAGTATAGTTTGAAGTCAGGTAGTGGGATGCCTCCAGCTTTGTTCTTTTGGCTTCGGATTGTCTTGACAATGTAGGCTCTCTTTTGGTTCCATATGAACTTTAAAGTAGTTTTTCAGTTCTGTGAAGAAAGTCACTGGGGATGGCATTGAATCTATAAATTACCTTGGGCAGTATGGCCATTTTCACGAGACTGATTCTTCCTATCCATGAGCATGGAATGTTCCCCTATTTGTTTGTGTCCTCTTTTATTTTGTTGAGCAGTAGTTTGTAGTTCTCCTTGAAGAGGTCCTTCACATCCCTTGTAAGTTGGATTCCTAGGTGTTTTATTCTCTTTGATGGAACTGTGAATGGGAGTTCCCTCATGATTTGGCTCTCTGTTTGTCTGTTATTGGTGTATAGGAATGCTTGTGATTTTTGCACATTGATTTTGTATCCTGAGACTTTGCTGAAGTTGCTTATCAGCTTAAGGAGGTTTTGGGTTGAGACGATGGGGTTTTCTAAATGTACAATCTTGTCATCTGCAAACAGGGACAATTTGACTTCTTCTTTTCCTAATTGAATACCCTTTATTTCTTTGTCCTTCCTGATTGCCTTGGCCAGAATTTCCAACACTATGTTGAATAGCAGTAGTAAGAGAGGGCATCCCTGTCTTTTGCCAGTTTTCAAAGGGAATGCTTCCAGTTTTTGCCCATTCAGTATGATATTGGCTGTGGGTTTGTCATAAATAGCTCTTAGTATTTTGAGATATGTCCCATCAATACCGAATTTATTGAGAGTTTTTAGCATGAAGGGCTGTTGAATTTTGTCAAAGGCCTTTTCTGCATCTATTGAGATAATCATGTAGTTTTTGTCTTTGGTTCTGTTTATATGCTGGATTACGTTTATGGATTTGCATATGTTGAACCAGCCTTTCATCCCAGGGATGAAGCCCACTTGATAATGGTGGATAAGCTTTTTGATGTGCTGCTGGATTTGGTTTGCCAGTATTTTATTGAGGATTTTTGCATTGATTTTCATCTGGGATATTGGTCTAAAATTATCTCTTTTTTTGTTGTGTCTCTGCCAGGCTTTGGTATCAGGATGATATTGGCCTCATAAAATGGGTTAGGGAGGATTCCCTCTTTTTCAATTGGTTGTAATAGTTTCAGAAGGAATGGTACCAGCTCCTCCTTGCATCTCTGGTAGAAATTGGCTGTGAATCCATCTAGTCCTGGAATTTTTTTGGTTGGTAGGCTATTAATTATTGCCTCAATTTCAGAGCCTGTTATTGGTCTATTCAGGGATTCAACTTCTTCCTGGGTTAGTCTTGGGAGGGTGTATGTGTCCAGGAATTTATCCATTTCTTCTAGAATTTCTAGTTTATTTGCGTAGAGGTGTTTACAGTAGTCTCTCATGGTGATCTGTATTTCTGTAGGATCAGTGGTGATATCCCCTTTGTCATTTTTTATTGCATGTACTTGATTCTTCTCTCTTTTCTTCTTTGTTAGTCTTACTAGTGGTCTATCAATTTTGTTGATCTTTTCAAAAAACCAGCTCCTGGATTCACTGATTTTTTGAAGGGTTTTTTATGTCTCTATCTCCTTCAGTTCTGCTCTTATCTTAGTTATTTCTTGCCTTCTGCTAGCTTTTGAATGTGTTTCCTCTTGCTTCTCTAGTTCCTTTAATTGTGATGTTAGGGTGTCAATTTTAGATCTTTCCTGCTTTCTCTTGTGGGCATTTAGTGCTATAAGTTTCCTTCTACACACTGCTTTAAATGTGTCCCAGAGATTCTTGTATGTTTTGTCTTTGTTCTCGTTGGTTTCAAAGAACATCTTTATTTCTGCCTTCATTTCGTTATGTACCCAGTAGTCATTCAGGAGCAGGTTTTCAGTTTCTATGTAGTTGAGCAGTCTTTAGTCAGTTTCTTAATCCCGAGTTCTAGTTTGATTGCACTGTGGTCTGAGAGACAGTTTGTTATAATTTCTGTTCTTTTAATTTGCTGAGGTGTGCTTTACTTCCAACTATGTGGTCAATTTTGGAATAAGTGTGATGTGGTGCTGAGAAAAATGTATATTCTGTTGATTTGGGGTGGAGAGTTCTGTAGATGTCTATTAGGTCTGCTTGGTGCAGAGCTGAGTTCAATTCCTGGATATCCTTTTTAACTTTCTGTCTTGTTGATCTGTCTAATGTTGACAGTGGGGTGTTAAAGTCTCCCATTATTATTTTGTGAGAGTCTAAGTCTCTTTGTAGGTCTCTAAGGCCTTGCTTTATGAATCTGGGTGTTCCTGTATTGGGTGCATATATATTTAGGATAGTTAACTCTTCTTGCTGAATTGATCCCATTAGCATTATGTAATGGCCTTCTTTGTCAACTAAGAGTAGATTTTTAAAAATTGCTCCAGTTACTTTGACTACCTTTCTGTACGTATGGTTTTATTACAAGAGCCTCTAGCCCTCAATAAAATTTCTATTTTACTATGGCAATATACCTTGTTATATAATCACAAAAAACATGTTTATTATAGATTATAACATAAAGTACAATATTTATTAATATATTGTATTATAACATTTATGGTAATATAGTATATAAAATAGATAGGTATGTTTTAATGTATTTTAAATATTTATGATAATAAATATAACATTTTCATTATGGTTTGACTTCACTGCAATTAGCTGTTTACATATCAATATTCCCCATGGAACTTGCCTTCTTTGAGGATACAGTTGTGCCTGTATGTTTCAGTTTGGTATTCTGCACATAATAGATAAGCAGTGAACAAGAAGGCTGAGTCTTCTGCATTGAATTATGTTTTGACATACTCTTTTTCCAAGGAATATCTCCCAGGAATATTTACTATTCTGACTTAAATATTTTTTGAATTAATACTATATATATATAATGCTATATATTTTCCTCTTCTTCTGCTTTTGTTTTCACAGCTATTTATAGATACATACATGCCCATTCACTACTATAAAGGCTAACATCAAGTACTTATTCAATATCTATATGCTCATCATTGTAAATAAATAAACATTGAGTTTATTGAATAAAATGGCAAATCAGAATTGTCCAATCCTACTCATCTCTGACATTAGTTTTATATTTTTTATTATTTTCTATTATTTGTCATTTTATTCCTAAACCTCTGCTAAGCTTAACATTTATTTGTAGAATTAATTCCTGGGGTGTGTATTTTCTTTCAAGTTTCCAGTCACTGCAGAATTACAGGAATGCTAGAAAATTAACGGTTTGATTATTTTGGTGCCTGATCATCTTAAGAAATGATTTTGTGTTCCAAAACCAAGTTTGGCCAAGAGTAGGGCTTATTTGGAATCTTGAGAATTCCCACAAAGAGACCGTAGCTGGAAAATGACGTAGAATGAAGAGTGGAGGCGCTGGACCAAGAAGATGCCTCATCTCCAAAGAGAGAAACAGACTCCAAACAGTGGCGGTCCATGGAGAGTTGTTGATGGCCTCCGTGTCAAAGTTCTCATTCTTACTCTACATTGACAGGGAGCTGGCACGCACTATAGCTGTGTCAGGAAATGTGTTTTTAACATTTGAGAGGTGAGAAGAGAGCCAGGAAGGAGACTTTGGGAACTTTTAAATGATTATACAACTTAAGCCAGATATTTATTCTATAGGAATAGTCAGATTGAGTTATAAGTATGAAAATCTGGCATCACTACTTTGTAATTCTCTAAAGAGCTTAACATTTCATCTTTTTTGTCCAGCAACAATAACGTGCTTTGCTTGCATTTCGCAATATAAAGTAGATAGTCAATGGAATTAAATAACTGGGGCTATATGTTCTGATATAACCTTTAATAGTTATAAAAACCATCATAATGACTTTTTCAATAAATAGATATCTATTTTATTTTCTTCTCTTAAACTCGTGTGTTGGAAACTTTGTATTTTTATTTATTTACTTATTTTAGAGATGGGGTATTGATACATTACCCAGACTAGGTTTGAACTCTTGGTTTCAAGCTATCCTCCTGCCACAGCTTTCTGAGCAGCTGGGCCTACAAGTGCATGCCACTGTGCCCTGCTAATAACTGCTTTTTTTGGGAGTAAGTTTTACTTTCTTATTGGTAGTATTTGACCAGTGCAAAGACAACGTATACCTTTATCTCATTCTTTCTAGAATCAACACTGTTTGGGAATAAAACAGTATGGTTTTTTTTTTTTTTTTTTTTTTTGAGAAAGAGTCTTGCTCTATTGCCCAGGCTAGAGTGCAGTGGTGCAATCTCGGTTCACTGCAACCTCCACCTCCCAGGTTCAAGCAATTATCTGCCTCAGCCTCCCAAGTAGCTGAGATTACAGGCGCCTGCCACCATGCCCAGCTAATTTTTGTATTTTTAGTAGAGACGGGGTTTCACCACATTGGCCAGGCTGGTCTTGAACTCCTGACCTTCTGATCCACATGCCTCGGGCTTCCGAAGTGCTGGGATTATAGCCGTGAGCCACCACGCCCGGCCAACAGTATTGAATTTTAATACTATTGAGGTTGGGTGTTATTTCAAATTTAGTTTATAAGTACTGTCAAAGTCAAATTGCTTCAGAATTAGAGTTGCCTATTACACACTTGCTTTTGTGCAGTCATTTCTGCTGCTGAGTGAAGGGTGATGGGCTTAGTGGAAGTAATTCCTTACCCTCTGTCTTCATGCTCTGCTCTGGATACAAACAAGAAGAGTGTGATAATTCAATGAAAGCATTTTGTCAAAAAGGCTGCTGCCTGCTCTGCTCCATATGGGACTCCAAAGATAGTGTTCACAATTTTGGTTGGTCACAACAGGCTGGGAAACTCCTTTCTTACAACACAGAAAGGCAACACATGATAGAAGATTTTAGAAATTTGACAAAAGACTGGTTAAAATGAGCGGAATTCATCCTATGTAGTTTTCTAAACAGCCAAATTCAGGTTTTAGGTTAAAAACAAAACAGAAAAAAAGAGCAAACAGTATGGTGTTTACTACCTGCTCACCCACTAAAATCTCAGTGGAGTACGTGGTCACTCAAGGTCTCCCCTGGCCATCATCACATCATCATGGTTTTGGATCTTCACTCCCATGCTTTGTACTGGCCCACACATCTCACAGACCCATATCCTACTGATCACTTCCTTGAACCCAATCCCATATTCTCGTTGCAGAGAGCTTTGTTTATGTCTGCAATTACTCAAATGCCATCTGTGAAGCATCGAGCTGTTGTGCCTGTGTTTCTACTGGCTTCAGTTATTTCTCTTCCTATTTTCGATGGCACAAATAAGTGCAATTTTTGGAAAACAGATGTTTTTTCGATGTGAATTATTCTGCTAACACTTAGTAAAAATCTGTCTGCTACAGAAGGCCTTCTGCATCAGGGGTAAGTAGGATTTTATTGCCTTCTCTCAATTTAGGCAGAGAAAAGTTATACAAAAAAGTTCATTTGTATGTTACCTGGAAGACAACCTCTCTCTTAGACTATTTAACAATTTTTTTTGGCTTCTCAGAATATCTTTCCGCCTCTTACTATCAAATCTACTGAACTACAGGTAAAGGTGATTAAAATTGTTTTACTTGCTTTCTTCACAGAGGTTTTGCTAAGAAGATGGGATGTGTGTGTACCTCTGTCGGGAAACTGGTCATTACAAGCTGCTTCAGTTTACTAAATTATTGTTTACCTAAAGGCTAACAGTTAGATAAAATATCAGCTTTTTTGTACCCTGGAGATATTGTTGGTGATATGTAGGGACAATGACTAAATATAAAAAGTGCATAGGACAGTGTTTGACACAAAGTAAATGCCATGCAATTGTCACGTATTATTGTTATTATTGCTGGTTTTACTCTCTTTGAGACTACAGTGGTACTACTGATGTAGAGAAAATGAACTTTTACCTAAAACGGTCTTGGCATAGAAGAATTCAGAAAAGCAATTAGTGCTACCTCTGCCAAAACTCCAACTTGCCAATTATGACTCTACACAATCATAAGAAACTTCTACTTAATTTTTTTTTCTATTTAGTGCTTCCAAGCAGTCTGTCATTTTTCTTCACAGGAACTTTCTCATTGAGGCTTTTTAGATGTGGTTTGTGCCTCTCAAGGTTTAGAAGTGGTAGCAGAAGGAATATATGCCTGTTTTAGGTCACAGCTCTATCCATTAGAAAAGAAGGTAATATTTCAAGTGGGTACAGCAGATAAAGCAACAATGACACAAATGGGTTGATGTGAAGGTTTTATTTAAGTCAGTGACAACTTGAAAGGTTTATTGGTGACTTAGCTAATACAGGCCGGATTTCAGAGTCTGAGGATCTGAGGACTGCTACTAGCTTGAGCTTTGTATCAATCACTTAACCTTTGTTTCTTTTAGCTTAAAAAGAAGAGATGATTACTAACCCAAACCAATAAGAGAAAGAGGAATGGTTAATCATGTAGGGATTTTGAGTATTGAGATTCTCAAAGAACATATTCTTTACTGCATTTTCTCTATAGTATTTGAAAAATGTTAATCTTTTCCTTTTCCTCCAAAGTTCTGGACTGTGTTCTGTTGGAGCCCATCAATTATGACCCTCCATCTTCCAAAAAAATGTTTCAAAATGAATATTATGAGGTGACAAGGTAATGAAAGCAGATAAAGTCTGCTTCTGGTCAGAGTTTTTTTCTTTTTTGTAACTTAGCTCTGTTTTGGTTTTGATTAGAGCTTAATAATTTCCTTTAAAATTATATGTAGAGTAATAAATAACTGATATTTATGTGGCATTTTATTGTTTTGCAAATGCTGGCACATGTTATCTCACTTAAACATCACAACAACTTTATGTGAAATTGCCTGAGGAATTCGGATTTCAGAGCTATTAAAAGGCTTGCCCAAGGACACACAACTGGTAAGAAGTGAAACCAAAACGTAGATTTTCTGGCTTCAAATCCCACCCTCATTCCAGTATCCACTACAGCCTCATCAAAGAGAAAGATAATCATTATCCCCCAGAGTTACATCTGATGAACCTTATGATCAACATGTACTATACTGTCTATGACAGAACCTGAATGGTGAAATTAATGATAAAACAAGTGATCACCAGAGGCAATCCTCCCAATCTATTAATCCTAGTTCCACAAACCTCATGCCTTTATATTGATCTTTAATAGGCAAACACCCTTCTTAATTTACTTGAGCACTTTTTTGGGGTAATATGCCCTCATGCATTAAAAAAAATGCATTTGTGGTTTTTTGAAAATGCTCAGTCTAGAATTGGTACTTCTTATATGACGTTCTCATATATCACAAAACAAATTCTCAAACATATTTTGACAAAGAAATGGAGGAGTGATTTGAATTATAATGCTGCTGGCAAAACTGCAGGCATCAATGGTAATTACATCTAATTTGACATGTTTATCGTTTAGTGCAAACAATGTTATCTGATCCAGTTTCCTTAGTTCTATTTTACTTTACCTCTTCAGTCTATTTTCTGGCATTGATTATTAAACACTTAGCTCTTTAAAGTAAGGAAATTCTCTATAGCTGTCTCATGTTTCAAACATTTGCTTATGAATTTGGCACATATATTGTTTCTATGCGCCCTGTTAATAGAAAGAGATAAAATAGCTGCCATGAAGTCATGCTTGTTCTGTGTTGGATGCTTATTCTCTTTTGTTTATCTTCCTTTAGCCTTCTAAATTATAAAACTGCCACGATAACATTAAATGAATTATGAGAAAACACATACGTTTCATTCCTGCCACCCTCAGGCAACAGATTTTCCTTTCGTTTGACCTTACACTTCCTTGTACTTCACAGGGCCCTGAATGAACAGGCCAGTCAGACTCACACCCTATCAGCTGCGCTTTGAAGCGCATTGTAACTGGCTGTTCACGTATTGGTCTCCTCTACACAGCAAACTCTTGCAAGGAAAACGGTTTTAGTTTGTTAGAATTTTTACCCCAACTTATAGAAAAGTGTGTGCCACATACAAGTTATTCATTAAATGTTTGGTGAATAAATGAATTAGTATCAAACCAAGTGAATGGAGCCAGCAGCTCTCTTCTGCCATTTACTGGCTGTCTTCCTCGAGTATGATGCTCACTGAGTCTCTATCTAGAATGTGGAGGTGATGATAAAATTATTCTCAGAGACTATTGCAAGAGTTAATTAGACCTTGCATTTGAAAGTTTTAATATTATGAAGTAATCTTCAAAATATGATTCTGCTAATTATTGCAAATTTTTATTCTGTATTTTTTACTTCCCATGAATATGCCATAAATGATTTTTGCTTTAGTTCAGGTCTGGATTATTGCCAAAGCAATGTAACTAGCCTCCGTGGTTCAATTCCTACTTTTTATTCCACACTTTGTCCAGACTAATGATTAAAAACATAAAATAGGATGTTAGTTCTTCACTTCAGACCCTGCAACAGAGGCTTGTCAGTCTTAATCACTACCACATCCTCAACTCCCAGCCCAATGCCTTATAACTGTGCATATGTGCCCTTGATAGGTTTATATTCATCATCTGGAGACCTCTTGGGAAGGGCATAGAAGAATCTTCATCACATGCCTCCGCCTGTCTTCCCAGTCTCCAGTTTCATTCCAGCAGGTCTTGGACATCTATCCAGGACTTTAACCATAAAAATCAATCAGGAATTCCTGAAACAGGCTATGCTCTTTCACACCCCAGTGCTTTGCATGTGCTTTCCTATTCTTCAACTGAAGGCTGCCTCCCTACTCCACTGGAGCACCTAGTGTTTATTTCTTACAACTCAGCTTCACATTAGACTCCTCTTCAAAGCACTTCATTTTCTTGTCTCTGGGCAGAGTGTTCCTGTCATTTGAGCCCCTACAGACCATTGCATGTAAGCATATCTGCACAGTACACGGATAACCCATAATCATTTTCTGCATGTACTTTTGTGAACTAGATGATGTACTCTTTGTATGTGGCCTGAAATATAATGTGTGTAGTTCCTGAACTGAATGTGGCACTTAGTATTCTATAAGACCCCAATGAATGTTTCCGGAATGAATTATTATACAACCTTTATAAGTATAATTTTTTTGCAACAGTATATCCTACCATATTTCTCCAGTGGAATTTACTTCATCATTCTGTTACTGTGGAAGATTTGGAGATTTCCAATCATTCTGCATGTAGATTTTTATTTCAATTGAACTTTTCAAGTAGTATAAATTCTCAGGAACTGTAAATATTCTAGAATAAAATTTCTAATAAATAACACCTTATAATTGTTAGCTTAAATTAGAATTAAAAATAGTACCTTAGCGAGGCTATATGCTGGCAGGTGTTTTGTATACTAGGGAAGTAATTAAATACTCAGCTATCTGAGTAAAACATGTTATGTAATTTGTATGCATATGTAAGTTTAATTTATATCACAAGTGTATAAGGCAGGAAGCTAAATAGCAAAATGGGCAAATAGCATGACTAGGCAATTCACAGAAAGGGAGCTATGAATGGCTTTCAAGTATATAAAGAGAAATTCCAACTCACTGGAAGAGAAACTCAACTCAGTGCAAGAAGTGCAAACTAAAATATCAGTAAGACAGCATTTACTTTAATAACAGTGGCAAAAATTAAGGAAAATGGTTAATATCAAGTAATGGGAAAGACGTGGAAAGACATGATTTTTAACACTGCTCGTCAAAGTGTAGACCATGCAGTCGTTCTGGAAAGAAATCTTACAGTACCTAGCAAAATTAATCCTATTTCCTACCGTATTGTTTGTGGTAGCAGGGAAATAAAGGCAGCCTAGATGTTCGGTGAAAGCAAACTGATCAGAAATGTAGTGAATGCAACTTCTGAAGCATAATGCAGCAGTTAGAAGCAAAAGAATTGATTGGCATACAACAATGTGTACAAATCGTAAAACATAATATTGAATAAAAAGAAGTAAGAAATAAAGTGCAACATATACTTACACTTTCTAATACATCATTTTCTTTCTCATGCATTTATGTCTATGAAGTAATAGAATTACAGTTTTTTCTTGTCCTGCTAGCAAAGTGTAATTATCTATAGTAATGTTACACACTTATGTGACATATTCCAAAGCTATAGCTATTTCTTAGGAAGCTACATATTAAAATGTATTTATTTAGCAAGTAAATGTAGATTTTTTTCCCCTACAGTGTATGAATGTGAGAAAAAAAATTTTTAAAAAAGAAGATTGCTATTCTTTTCTTAAAATTTAAAGCTATATCTGTTGGATTGCTTCCTATTTTAAGTTTCTTTTTCTTGTTCTCTGAGGAGGGGATGGAGGTTAAATGATTAAGGATAAATAATTATAAAGCGTTTAAAATTCTTGGTTTAAGAACTCAAGAGATCAATTCTTTTCTTTTTTCGTGGTATTTTTACATGGACTACTTTGTTGAGTGTTTTTAACTTTCTATAAAAGTTGAGAGAAGATGAGCAGAGATGTTAAACTAACTCTACTTTTTACAACCATCATGATGATGTAGTTGGCAAAGACAGGGCATAGAGTGGAGGATACTTCAAAGTAGAGAAGCTAACACCTGCACGATTGTGTTGACAAATCTATAAGTTTAAATATGACTCACTGTTTCTGCCCTACATGTTTCTCTAATTAGAATTTGACACAGTTATCTTCAACTAGTTATGTCGTTCACTCTTAGATGTATTTGAGATTATTAAGTCCTGTGAAGTCTTTCTTCTAAATATCTTTCTAATCAATCTCCTCTATTTCACCATAACTTTCCTATTTAATTTCTTTGTTTAATGCAACAACCTTCCTGTTTTATCATCTCTCTGCACTGCACGTCATCCCCTTGGTTATCCTTTTAATATAGCCACTGTCTTGCTTAAAGAGAGTCCTCCTGTTACCCTCAGGAGTCCAGACTCTTTAGGATGGCATTCAAGGCCCTTTGCAAAATGATCTCACACCCTCTTTCTAATTCCATCTTCCAGCATATTTCCTCCACACTGCTCCCTGTGCTGCTGAATGAAATATGTTTAACACTAAACAAAAATGATCCTTGCCCTGTGCAACTGCTCCCGGAAAAATAAGACTCATCCTAGTGTTTCCACTGTGCTCTCTTAATACGTCTATTGTAGCACGTATCCCAGCCAGTTTTACATATTGAGCCCATCTCCCAAGAAAGAGTCCTTGAAAAGTTTGACAGGACTAATGCAAGTAGTTAGTATGTGCTGCTTTAGAAAAGAAAAGAGTAGCAGTCTCATTTTTCAAATTTAAAAGGAAAAAATTGCTAAGTAATAGAAACCTTCCTTTGTGTCAGCTGGGATCTACGGGGATCTATCTATCTATCTGATCTGTCTGTCATCTAATTGTCTATTTATTCATCATTTTATCTTTGAATCAGTTTCTTCTTTTTTCAAAAAGAGGTTATAATAGATGGTGGAGGGAAATATTTGAAATCTTTTCCTCCTCTGTTTCCCCATATGTATAATATACCAACCAATTCTAGAGATGTGTCTATGTCCAAACCTTAAAGTCATTGTATTTATAATGAAGAATGCTATCATTTGTTTCATGGGTCTTCCACCTTAAAATGTATTATATTGTAGCAAACTTGGGCCTGGGACTTCTAAAGTCATCTAACTGTTGATATACACAATGGGAGTCATTGTTGGAAAGTTCCACTGAGATATTTTTAAAATACTGTGCTAGTGTTACTTTATAATTACTTAAAGACACAAATATAGGCATAAAGACATGTCCTTACTATTACTATGATTTTGAAGTATAAACAACAAGTTAGGGATTAAACCACTAACTTTTTATATTTTGGTCCTTTTCTATCTCCCTTTAGATATAAGTAAGACATCATTTTTGTGTAATTTGGAAAGTTCTCTATAACCTTAATGGAGGAGAATTTTTTCCATCATTTGTTTAGATGAAAAGACAAAACTGATAAATTTAGAATCCCTTTGTAGAAAGTCTCTGTAAATGAAACTAATGAATCTTGATTCAATAAACCTGAATGAATATGTATTTTGTCATAGTTGAATGATATAAGTACTCTGAAGTCGGATGTGCTTTCAAAATACTCTCATAAATGTACATTCTTAATTATGATCATTTTAAGGGCATTTATCTGTCTCCTGGTGGTTGTTGCTACTCTGGCCCCTTTTATATGTTTTGGACAGAGAAGGAAATACAATGCTTGCATTCCTGTGGTTGCTATAGTAATGGAAAAAAAACTACAGCTGTGATTGTAGACTTGAAGAAAAAGACTGAGGTCATTTCAGCCCTGGAGACTTAGTAAATATTAATTGTGAAGAAGAAAGCTCTTGTTCTTATTCTTCAATAGTTTTTTTTGGTAAGAGCCAGAAGTCATTATATTGAGATAAATTGTTACTGCCCCTTAATTGCATTCCAAAGGTAGGTTGAAATGTTAACTAAAATTATACACAGTAGGATTTTGCATTCAATTTAATGAATTTCTGGTCAGAGCTGATATTCTAAGATGCAAAAGAAAAATCTGTGGTTTGATAAAAATTTTAAAAAGTTGTAGTTTCTCTTATAGAGCAAATAACTACAGTTTTAGGTGTTTTTAGATTAAATATTTTACAGAATAAATATTTCATTTTAGATTGCTTCTTTAGACAATTGCACAGTGTATGGAGCTTGCCTAAGAACAAAATCATCTGCATTGCCTACAACCCAGGTACTAGGATAGCCCAGGTTAACAAAGACTGAAATCTTTGTTGATGCTTAATAAATATTAGTTCCTGTCATTGTTGTTGTTATAATTATTTTCATTGTGTTTGTGATAGCAGATGTTATAGTATTAATAATTTTGATCCAGGCCTAGCAGTCTGAAAGGACTTTGAAGATTGAGGTTCAGAAGTTGAAGGTGAAAGTCAACTGTCGTAAAGACAGAACAAATGCCAGCTGAGCAGGCAGGTGTACCCAATAGTAGTGAACAGCAGCCAGGGAGTTCAGGTGGGTTTTCACTGGCACACATTTATTGAGTAATTAACAAATATTGAGTCCCTCTGTTAGGAATGATGGGAGCAAAAATATACAGAGTAATCTTTATTTCTGTGCAGGATGGGCTCACAGAGGTTTTGGGTTATATTACTTACACATACACACACAGAGTAATATGTGGTTATATACATACGTATAATTTTACTGTACTATGAGAAATCCTACAATAGAGGCACGTAGAGGGTGCTACACAAGCATAAACAAGGGGAAACGGGGCTTATGTTTTATAGAAGTGGCATCGAAGTTTGGTAGAAGAGAACGTTGTGCCTCTATTTCCTCTTCTGTAAAAGGTAAGTCTCTAGTTTATACCATCTTATGAAAATCACATTTGCTATCTGTGGAGATTAAATAAATGCCTATCTATCTATCTATCTATTTATCTATCTATCTATTCTCTTTATTAGAATAGTACCTGGCATATAGCAAGTGCTGTATACATGTGACCTGTTATTGTGATAAATGTTGGGCAGTAATACTTCAGCTGTCAAATGGCTTATCTTATGCCACAATCCTGACCATTCTGGTCCCTTGGCTTCACTGGGCAATGTTTTTGAAACATAAAAATTCAGAGGTCCTATGATAAGCACCTCTTCTGGAAGCAGTGTGTTAAATACATATTACTCTAATCTCACTGAGGTTGCTTTGGAGATTCATTAAATGCTGTAAAATAAAAAAACAAACATGTACTGAAAATCAAGGATCTCTGGATCAAACTATATGGAACTGTATGAATAACAAGCAGTTCAATTAAATATAGTTTTTGCTATTAAGAGTGCTTACTGTTGAGACTTTCACTTTTAAATATGAACTCAAATTTATTTATATCTAGAATATCTGTAAAAGATATGGCATTTCCCAAGGCTGGTTAAGCATACACAAATCAATAAACATAATCCATCACATAAAAAGAACCAATGACAAAAACCACAGGATTATCTCAATAGATGCAGAAAAGGCCTTGGACAAAATTCAACAGCCCTTTATACTAAAAACTCTCAATAAAGTAGTATTGATGAAACATATCTCAAAATAGTAAGAGCTATTTATGACAAACCCACAGCCAATATCATACTGAATGGGCAAAAACTGGAAGCATTCCCTTTGAAAACTGGCAAAAGACAGGGATGCCCTCTCTTACCACTGCTATTCAACATAGTGTTGGAAATTCTGGCCAGGGCAATCAGGAAGGAGAAAGAAATAAAGGGTATTCAATTAGGAAAAGAAGAAGTCAAATTGGCCCTGTTTGCAGATGACAAGACTGTATATTTAGAAAACCCCATCGTCTCAACCCAAAACCTCCTTAAGCTGATAAGCAACTTCAGCAAAGTCTCAGGATACAAAATCAATGTGCAAAAATCACAAGCATTCCTATACACCAATAACAGACAAACAGAGAGCCAAATCATGAGGGAACTCCCATTCACAGTTCCATCAAAGAGAATAAAACACCTAGGAATCCAACTTACAAGGGATGTGAAGGACCTCTTCAAGGAGAACTACAAACTACTGCTCAACAAAATAAAAGAGGACACAAACAAATAGGGGAACATTCCATGCTCATGGATAGGAAGAATCAGTCTCGTGAAAACGGCCATACTGCCCAAGGTAATTTATAGATTCAATGCCATCCCCAGTGACTTTCTTCACAGAACTGAAAAACTACTTTAAAGTTCATATGGAACCAAAAGAGAGCCTACATTGTCAAGACAATCTGAAGCCAAAAGAACAAAGCTGTAGGCATCCCACTACCTGACTTCAAACTATACTACAAGCCTACAGTAACCAAAACAGCATGGTACTGGCACCAAAACAGAGATATAGGCCAATGGAACAGAACAGAGCCCTCAGAAATAATACCACACATCTATAACCATCTGATCTTTGACAAACCTGACAAAAACAAGAAATGGGGAAAGGATTCTCTATTTAATAAATGGTGCTGGGAAAACTGGCTAGCCATATGGAGAAAGCTGAAACTGGTTTCCTTCCTTACACCTTACACAAAAATTAATTCAAGATGGATCAAAGACTTAAATGTTGGACCTAAAACCATAAAAACCCTAGAAGAAAATCTAGGCAATACCATTCAGGACATAGGCATGGGCATGGACTTCATGTCTAAAACACCAAAAGCAATGGCAACAAAAGCCAAAATTGACAAATGGGATCTAATTAAACAAAAGAGCTTCTGCACCACAAAAGAAACTACCATCAGAGTGAACAGGCAACCTACACAATGGGAGATAATTTTTGCAAACTACTCATCTGACAAAGGGCTAATGTTGAGAATCTACACAGAACTCAAACAAATGTACAGGAAAAAAGCAAACATCCCCATCAAAAAGAGGGCAAAGGATATGAACAGACACTTCTCAAAAGAAGACATTTATGCAGGCAACAGACACGTGAAAAAATGCTCATCATCACTGTCTATCAGAGAAATGCAAATCAAAACCACAGTGAGAGACCATCTCACACCAGTTAGAATGACGATCATTAAAAAGTCAGGAAACAACAGGTACTAGAGAGGATGTGGAGAAATAGGAACACTTTTACACTGTTGGTGGGACTGTAAACTAGTTCAACCATAGTGGAAGACAGTGTGGTGATTCCTCAAAGATCTAGAACTAGAAATTCGATTTGACCCAGCCACCCCATTACTGGGTATATACCCAAAGAATTATAAATCATACTACTATAAAGACACTTGCACACGTATGTTTATTGCGACACTGTTCACAATAGCAGAGATTTGGGACCAACCTGAATATCCATCAGTGATAGACTCGATTAAGAAAATGTGGCATATGTACACCATGGAATCCTATGCAGCCATAACAAAGGATGAGTTCATGTCCTTTGCAGGGACATGGATGCAGCTGGAAACCATCATTCTGAGTAAACTATCACAAGTACAGAAAACCAAACATCACATGTTCTCACTCATAGGTGGGAATTGAAGAATGTGAACACTTGGACACAGGACGGGGAACATCACACACTGGGGCCTGTCAGGGGTGGGGGAGAGAGGGAGGGATAGCATTAGGAGATATGCCTAATGTAAATGTCGAGTTAATGGGTGCAGCAAACCAACATGGCACATGTATACCTATGTAACAAACCTGCACATTGTGTACATGTACTCTAGAACTTAAAGTATAATTAAAAAATGGCATTTTTTTCCAACTGACAGGCATATAAACATCTTGTTATGCCTTGGTATCACTTTGAGGTCCCACTAAAGAAAACTTCATGATATAAACATACATACATGCATACATATATATATATATATTTTTTTTAACTTTTTTTTTTTTTTGTGACAGAGTCTCACTCTGTTGCCCAAGCTGGAGCACAGTGGCACAGTCTCAGCTCACTGCAACCCTCTGCCTCCCAGGTTCAAGCAATTCTCCTGCCTCAGGCTCCCAAATAGCTAGGACTACAGGCACGGGCCACCATGCCTGGCTAATTTTTGCATTTTTAGTAGAGATGGGGTTCGCCATGTTGGGCATGCTGGTCTGAAACTCCTGACCTCAGGTGATCCGCCCGCCTCAGCCTCCCGAAGTGCTGAAATTACAGGCATGAGCCACTGTCCCTGGCCCTAAGAATACCCCAAATGTACTCTCCAAATCTGAGAAACCATATTTATCCTTTTTAAAATATGTAATTCATAAAAGACATGTAGATATGTGCACACAGCTGTCATAACCCTATTATTATTATTGCTACTATTTTAGTACATTTATTAGTAGGAACAATGGACTGGAGATTTAGATGTAACTCTACAGAGGGGAACTGAGCACCATTCTCACCCTCCTACATCACTCTTGCCAGGAATTTGATGTACATTTGCTATTTATAAGTACCCTTAGGCACTGTGGATTAAAAAAATACAAAAAGTGATGGACAGCGAACTAAAGAACATTTGGCCAATGATTCCAAGGTTCAATAAAGCTTAATATGGTTATTATTATTCAAAATTTAGTACTTTGTCTTTCAAGTCTTAGAACATGATTTAGTTTTAGTAGATTCTAGGTGCATTATGTCACACTTAATTGATTCCATAAATTCGATGTACATGAGTCTAATTTAAACATTAGAATGCAAATTTACTTCCCTTCACAAAGAACTTCAATGACTCCTAATTGCTTATTGGGTAAATTCCAAATCTGTCGGAATTCTTTGCTCCACGGTCTGACCCAAGCTACTTTTCAACCTCATTATTAGTTTCTTTCTAAAGTCATGACCTTCAAATGGAAAAAAGAAAATGCTGCTTATGCCCTCAAGTCCTCTAGTTTTTCCAGCAGGGACTTTATAGTCTATAGAAATGCATCCTCTATTTCGTCTGAGTTAAACCTTCCCATGTGAGCTGGCATCAGCAGCAATTGATAGCCATTGGTGGGTTTGCTTAATAACAATGGTTTTTATTCACACTTCTTATATGTGGTACAGCAACATATCTCACCTGCTGATTAGCCACAGCAGTTTTTTGTTCTGCTGTTTTTGTGTTTCTCAGAAGGAAGCTGTCAGTTACTAATGTTCACCTCTTCCTTATAGATCAGTAATGATATTCAGAATTTTCAGGGGCCCAGCATCCTTTTAATGATTTTTTTTTTAAGAATGGGGTATCATTTGTTATATTGTGAAGAATCTAGTTGTAGCGTCTGTGGAAACAGTCTCAAATATGTTGTGTTGCTCCAGTAGTTCAATGTAGAATTTTTTCACTTTTTCTAGTCTGTCAAACTATTTTTTCTATTGACCAACCCTTGAGTCTGGCTGTGAATTATCTTATTCCTAGATTCTGTTTCTTTTTATGCTTTTGGGGCTAAATAAGTCTTCCATTCTTTTGAGCAAGTCTCTAGTTTCCTCAATGAGATGGAAAACATAGAAGAATTATTCAATTTTATTCACTTTCTTCTGCAATCCAGAGACTAGCCTATATAATCAGTGACCCACATTCCAACAGGAAAATGTGGCTCTTTTGTTGACTATAGTGCTGGGAGTCATGCTGAATAACCATTAATTTATTAATTCATTCATTGTGTGTTCACTCGTGCATTCAAGTACTCATTTTATATGGTAGTCACTATGCTAGATGGCAGCCATAGTGACACAAAAAGACATTTCAACCACTTTTAAGGAGCCATAAACTCATGGGACAAACACAAAAACAAATAATTATAATTACATTCTATAAATACTATTAAATCATTGTGGGGGAATCCTTTGCAATCCTGGGTATCAAGTATGGCTTCCTGGCCTAGATACTTGTGAAATAATTTTGAAGGATGAGTAGAAATACTTTGTAGAGGAGAGAGCAAGGGAGCAATTGCAGCTAGAGGAAACAGCGTGTTCAAAGATTGAGAAATTTGATAGCAACTTGGTCTATTTGTCACCTCTAAAGTGTTGGTTATGTCCAGAGCTTATGGAACAGAGATAGTGACATGAGATGAGATGGGAGATGTAAAATAAGTTCTTTGCAAGACTGTATATGTCATGTGAAAGACATTTCTGTTTCATTCATTCAAAGGGGGTGGCTTTGAAGGATATTAGACTGGGGATTAATGAGATACTTCTCTAATGAAGAATCTTGGTGGATACAGAGAGACAAGTTAGAGTGATTGCAATGGTCCCCATTGAATAAAGAAGTGGAAGTAGTGATAAGAAAGGAAGAGACAGAAATAAGAGATATTTTGTTGGTTAAATTAATAAGAGGCAGTGACTGACTGGAAGTTGGGCATGAAGGAGAGGAAATTATGTTGACGTTAAGAAACAAAATTTTAAAAAAAGAAGAAAATGTCGAGATTATGGCTTGGGTGTCTGAATGAAAGGTGTGTTCTACAGGAGTGACTCCTAGTCCAACCATAATTATTTTAAACTTTTAAAAATCAATTTTTATATTAAAGCCATTTTAATATGGCATCTGTAGAAACACAGAACTTCTTTGTTTTACTTTATTTTTTCGATTTCAATTTTAATTTTAGATTCAGGCGTACATGTGCAGGTTTGTTATAAGGGTCCATTGTGTGATGCTGAGGTTTGAGCTTCTATTAATCTCATAAGCAAGATAGTGAACACAATATCCAGTAGAAAGTTTTTGTTTTGTTTTGTTTTGTTTTGCTTTGTTTTGAGATGGAGTCTCACTCTGTCACCCAGGCTGGAGTGCAGTGGCGCGATCTTGGCTCACTGCAACCTCTGCCTCCCAGGTTAAAGATATTCTCCTGCCTCAGCCTCCCAAGTAGCTGGGATTACAGGCATGCACCACCACACCTGTTTAAATTTTGTATTGTTAATAGAGATGGGGTTTCGCTATGTTGGCTAGTCTGGTCTCAAACTCCTGATCTCAAGTGATCTACCTGCCTCGGCCTCCCAAAATGCTGGGATTACAGGCGAGAGCCTGTAGGAGGTTGTTAAGCCCTTGCTGCCCTCCCTCCCTTTCTCCTTTTGTAGCCCCCAGTGTCTCTTCTTCCCAACTTTATGTCCTTGCATACCTAAGGTTTAGCTCCCTCTTATAAGTGAGAAGAGGCAATATTTGGTTTACTGTTATTGCTTTAATTCACTTAGGATAATGGCCTCCAGCTGAATCCATATTGCTGAAAGGACATAATTTTGTTCTTTTTTATGACTGTGTAGTATTCCATGTGAAACACAGAACTGAGTGAAGTTAAGTTGCTTAACCTCTTTGTGTCTCAGTTTGCTTATTTTAAAATTACATATAACAGGCCAGGCACGATGGCTCATGCCTGTAATCCCAACACTTTGAGAGGCTGAGGCGGGCAGTTCCCCTGAGGTCAGGAGTTCAAAACCAGTCTGGCCAACATGGTGAAACCCCATCTCCACTAAAAATACAAAAATTAGCCAGGCATGGTGGCGGGAGCCTGTAATCCCAGCTACTCTGGAGGCTGAGGCAGGAGAATCGCTTGAACCCAGGAAGTGGATGGTGCAGTGAGCTGAGATTGCACCATTGCACTCCAGCCTGGGCAACAAGAGCAAAACTCCATCTCAAAAAAAAAAAAAAAAAAAATACATGTAACATAGAAATACATATAACACAGAATTTATTATCTTAATCATTTTTAAGTGTATCATTCAGTAGTGTGAAGTACATTCACATTGTTGTGCAACGAATTTTCTGATCTCTTTTCAACTTACAAAGCTGAAACTCTATATCCATTAAACAATAAATCTCCCTTCCTTACTCTCCCCAGCCCCTGGAAACCACCCTTCTAATTTCAGTCCTGTGAATTTGACTATTATAGACACCTCATACAAGTGGGATCATACAGTAGTTTTTTTGGTGTATGACTGGCTTATTTCACTTAACATAATGTCCTTAAGGTTCATACATGTGTCAGAATTTTCTTCTTTTCCAAGGCTGAATAATATTCCATTGTACATATATACTACATTTTGTTTATCCTTTCATATCTTGATGAACACTTAGGTTGCATCTACCTTTTGTCTATTGCAAATAATGTTGCTGCTAACATGGGTGTATTCAGTTTGCTTATCTTTAAAGTAGGGGTGATAGGAACATCTACTTCATGGGGATTTTGTGAGAATTAAATTAGTTAATAAGTATTTAACATAATAACTTGCATGAAATAATCACCTAATAATGATTTTAGTTATTTTTATTGTATCTGGATGAGAAAGATAGAAATAAAGATTAAGAGCAGGGGAAGGAGGGAGGCCACACATGGTCCTGGTGCTCTGAACTCTAAGACTAATGAACCCTTATGCAGGCAATAGGATTGGATTGAAATAGTCTAGTTAGGGCAACCTCTCTTCCCAATTTGCCTTTTTCTGCTCTGATCTGTTTTCAGACTTACTATATAGCAATTTCATTATTCATACTTCTTCTGACATAAACCAAAGTTTGATTTTTCAACTAAGAAGAGGATCACATTGCAAAGTATTTTGAGTGTTGGGGAAATGTTATCTTACATGAAACATTAGGCTTTTTCTTTTTATGATTCAAGCATATTAGTGGTTACAAGACCTGAAATAGACACATTTCAATGAAAAAGCAACTTAAATGATAGTTGTTTTCTAGCAGATGGAGAAATTTAGTTCATATCTAAATATGAGCTTTATTTAATCAAATTACCAACTCAGAAAATTGGATTGATGAGTAATTTTAAGCACTGCAAGCATTGAACTTCAAAGAAAGGTTTTCTATTTCTAGCATTTCCATCTTATTGAGTTATTTTTTATTTTTTTTTAACCACTGATGTAGGGCAATGGCATATTTTACTTCTTCCCAGTAGCAATGATGCACAAAATGTTATTTCTCTAATAGGTTCCTTGAAAGAAACTGTCTAGTGATCACACCTACCCAGCATTTTATAGCTAATAGGAAGAAAAACTTAAACTATGTGCTGAGAGTTTGTGAAAACATATGATCCTGCTGAGGAGATTCAATGTTTTTCCATTCTCAGACCTACTTGATTTTAGACCTGTAGTCAAGGTCACCATTGGACCCCTTGGCTAAGCTCAACTCTGGGCTCAAGGCCAGTGACTTCTGGGACTGTGCCATTAGTCTGTCTTTTGGGGTACAGAAAAGAAATCTGAATTCAACACCTATGTAATCCCTTCCTCTAGCTTCATGTGCTCCTATATGACTTTCTAGCTTTTCCTGTTATTCAGATATCAAAGTAAAAGCTTTGGGTACTTCTGGGTGGGGATCCCTTCACTAGAGGTAAAAAGGTACAAAAATCACCCACTGCCACTCCTGTTCTCCAGTCTCAGAAAAGGAAACTATTCTGGGGAAGAAGCAGAAGATAGGATTAAAAAAAAGGCACAGTAGAGTATAGAAAACACTTGTGAAGATGGTAATAGTATGTCTTTCATGAGATACAGTTTTTAATTTTACTTTCATTTCCAATTTGAAGGAAAACTAGCAACATATAGCATAGCATATAGAATCAAACCATGCTTTATATTTTAGAGGGTACATAGACGATTTTATCCAGCTCCTGGCTCTATTACATTTTTTTGGTAGTTATATCAGAACAGTAGAGGGGATGCACATGGTGGATGGAGTGGGAAATTTCCTGCATTCTACATGTTACATCTTTTGGGAGTTGTATTCTCAGACTCTGTCTTCCTTCTTCCTACCTCCTTCCTTCTTCCTTCCTCTAATCTCTATGGAGAGATTTTATCAGATTTATTTTACTTCAAAAGACTAAAGTGCTTTTCTAAGATAATCACAGGCCTTAGATGATCTCAAAACTACTCAAACATCTATATGATCCTTGACAATTCCAAGACAAAATTATGCAGTTCTTTACTCATGGATGCAGGCAAAACTTGGCAAAATATAATCTATTCCTTTACAGTGAGGGCCTTATCAAGCGTGCTTGGCACAGGCATTCTAAGGGCAATCACAGGCTCTGGGGGCAAATTAATGTTATATTACATGGGTGACCAAGAGGTAGGATCTCCATTTTATCGAAAGGGAAGTCACAAAAGTGATGAGTTATTAAACTGGTGATTTCACTCAGTGTAATTCAATTATGATTGTATCAATCAAGAAATCAGTTTACATACTTCTTATTGCAATATATTGCTATGGGTATATAAAATAACATTTTATATTTTCAAAAGCAATGACTAAAATTATCAAAGTATTTTTAAATAATTGAAATCACTAGTCAAGATCATCAGAGATCTTGAATAATTTCCCATTCCAGGTGTCAATCTTCTTATTTCAGCTGACTTTTGGCCTCTATTAGAGAACTCTAGCAGTTAGAGATCATTCAGTTTAAACTTTAATGAAGACTTACTGAAAATGAGCAAAAGAAGCTATAGTGCAATGCACAGATTTTCCAGATTATACTTCGTATTTACTGTCTATTTACTAAATACTGCTTAAATACTTTGTACCTACTGTCTAAACGGCATTGTAGAAGTGGCTGGCAAGATGGCCAAATAGGAACAGCTCCAGTCTGCACCTCACAGTGAGATTGACAAGAAGGCAGGTGATTTCTGCATTTCCAACTGAGGTACCCAACTCATCTTGTTAGGACTGGTTAGAGAGTGGGTGCAGCCCATGGAGGGTGAGCCAAAGCAGGGTGGGGCATCACCTCACCCAGGAAGTGCAAAAGGTCAGGGAACTCCCTCCCCAAGCCAAGGGAAGCCCTGAAGGACTGTGCCATGAGGGACAGTGCACTCCAGCCACAGATACTACGCTTTTCCCACAGTCTTCACAACCTGCAGACCAGGAGATTCCCTTGGATGCCTATGTCACCAGGGCCCTGGGTTTCAAGCACAAAACAGGGTGGGCATTTGGGCAGACACTGAGCTAGCTGCAGGAGTTTCTTTTCATACCCCAATGGCGTCTGGAACACCAGCGAGACAGAAACATTCACTCCTCTGAAAAGGGGGCTGAAGCCAGGGAGCCAAGTTGTCTAGCTCAGTGGATCCCACCCCCACAGAGCCCAGCAAGCTAAGATCCACTGGCTTGAAATTCTTACTGCCAGCACAGCAGTCTGAAGTCAACCTGGGATGCTAGAGCTTGGTGGGGGAAGGGGCATCCAACATTACTGAGGCTTGAGTAGGCAGTTTTCCCCTCACAGTGTAAGCATAGCCACTGGGAAGGTCGAACTGGGCAAAGCCCACCACAGCTCAGCAAGGCCGCTGTAGCCAGACTGCCTCAGATAATATCTGAAAGAAAGGCAGCAGCCCCACTCAGGGCCTTATAGATAAAACTCCCATCTCCATGGGACAGAGCACCTGGGGGAAGGGGTGGCTCTGGGCACAGCTTCAGCAGACTTAAATGTTCCTGCCTGCCAGCTCTGAAGAGAGCAGCAGATCTCCCAGAACAGAGCTTCAGCTCTGCTAAGGGACAGACTGCCTCCTCAAGTGGGTCCCTGACCCCTATGCCTCGTGACTGGGAGACACCTCCCAGCAGGGGTCAACAAGACACCTCATACAGGAGAGCTCTGGCTGGCATCTGGCAGGTACCCATCTGGGACGAAGCCATCTGTGCTGTTCTGCAGCCTCTGCTGGTGATAACCAGGCAAACAGGGTCTGGAGTGGAACTCCAGCAATCTCCAGTAGATCTGCAACAGAGGGACCTGACAGAGGAAAACTATCAAACAGACAGGAATAGCATCAACATCAACAAAAAGGACGTCCACACAAAAACCCCATCCAAAGGTCACCAGCATCAAAGACCAAATGTAGATAAATCCATGAGGATGAAGAAAAAACAGTGCAAAAAGGCTGAAAATTTAAAAAACCAGAACGTCTCTTCTCCTCCAAAGGATCACAACCCCTTGCCAGCAAGGGAACAAAACTGGACAGAGAATGAGTTTGACAAATTGACAAAAGTAGGTTTCAGAAGGTGGGTAATAACAAATTCTTCCGAGTTAAATGAGCATGTTCGAATCCAATGCAAGGAAGCTAAGAACCTTGAAAAAAGGGTTAGAGGAATTGCTAACAAGAATAATCAGTCTATAGAAGAACATAAATGACCTAATGGAGCTGAAAAACACGGCATGAGAAGTTCATGAAGCATACCCAAGTCCCAATAGCCAAATCAACCAAGCAGAAGAAAGGATATCAGAGATTGAAGATCAACTTAATGAAATAAAGCATGAAGACAGGATTAGAGAAAAAAGAATGAAAAGGAACAAACAAAGCCTCCAAGAAATATGGGGCTATGTGAAAAGACCAAACCTACATTTGATTGGTGTACCTGAAAGTGACAGGGAGAATGAAACCAAGTTGGAAAACACTCTTCAGGATATTACCCAGGAGAAATTCCCCAACATAGCAAGACAGGACAACACTCAAATTCAAGAAATACAGAGAATGCCACAAAGATACTCCTCAAGAAGAGCAACCCCAAGATGCATAATCATCAGTTTCACCAAGGTTGAAATGAAGGAAAAAATGTTAAGGGCAGCCAGAGAGAAAGGTCAGGTTACCCACAAGGGGAAGCCCATCAGACTAACAGCAGATCTCTCTGCAGAAACTCTACAAGCCAGAAGAGATTGGGGACCAATATTCAACATTCTTAAAGAAAAGAATTTTCAACTCAGAATTTTATATCCAGCCAAACTAAGCTTCATAAGGAAAGGAGAAATAAAATCCTTTACAGACAAGAAAATGCTGAGAGATTTTGTCACCACCAGGCCTGCCTTACAAGAGCTCCTGAAGGAAGCACTAAACATGGAAAGGAAAAACTGGTACCAGCCACTGTAGAAACATACCAAATTGTAAAGAACATTGATATTATGAAGAAACTGAATCAACTAATGGGCAAAATAATGAGCTAGCATGATAACAACAGGATCAAATTCACACATAACAATATTAACCTTAAAGGTAAATGGGCTAAATGCCCCAAATAAAAGGCACAGACGGGAAAGTTGGATAAAGAGTCCAGACCCATTGGTGTGCTGTATTCAGGAGACCCATCTCACATGCAAAGACACACATAGGCTCAAAATAAAGGGATGGAATAATATTTACCAAGGAAATGGGAAACAACAGCAATAACAACAAAAAAACAGGGGTTGCAATCCTAGTCTCTGATAAAACAGACTTTAAAGCAACAAAGATCAAAAAAGACAAAGAAGGGCATTACATAATGGTAAAGGGATCAATACAACAAGAAGAGCTAACTATCCTAAATATATATGCACCCCTTACAGGAGCACCCAGATTCATAAAGCAAGTTCTTAGAGACCTACAAAGGGACTTAGACTCACACAATAATAGTGGGAGACCTTAACACCCCACTGTCAATATTAGACAGATCAATGAGACAGAAAATTAACAAGGACATTCAGGACTCGAACTCAGCTCTGGACCAGGCAGACCTAATAGACATCTACAGAATTCTCCACTCCAAATCAAGAATATACATTCTTCTCAGCATGACATCGCATTTATTCTAAAATTGACCACATAATTGGAAATAAAACACTCCTCAGCAAATGCACAAGAATGAAAATCATAGCAGTCTCCCAGACCACAGTGCAATCAAATTTGAACTCAGGATTAAGAAACTTACTGAAAGTCACACAACTACATGGAAACTGAACAACCTGATCCTGAATGACTACTGGGCAAATAACAAAATCAAGGCAGAAGTAAATAAGTTCTTTGAAACCAATGAGAACAAAGACACAATGTGCCAGAATCTCTGGGACACAGCTAAAGCAGTGTTTAGAGGGAAATTTATAGCACTAAGTGCCCACAGGAGAAAGCAGGAAAGATCTAAAATTGACACCCAAACACAACAATTAAAAGAACCAGAGCAGCAACAGGAAACGAATTCAAAAGCTAGCAGAAGACATGAGATAGCTAGGATCAGAGCAGAACTGAAGGAGATAGAGACACAAAAAGCCCTTCAAAAAATCAATGAATCCAGGAGTTGGTTTTTTGAAAAGATCAACAAAATAGAGAGACCACTAGCCAGACTAATAAAGAAGAAAAGAGAGAAGAATAAAATAGACACAATAAAAATGGTAAAAGGGATGTCACCACTAATCCCACAGAACTACAAACTACCATCAGAGAATACTATAAACTCCTCTATGGAAATAAACTAGAAAATTTAGAAGAAATGGATAAATTCCTGGATACATACACCCTCCCAAGACTAAACCAGGAAGAAGTTGAATCCCTAAACCAGGAAGATGTTCTGAAATTGAGGCAGTAATTAATAGCCTACCAATCAAAAAACAGCCCAGGACAAGACAGATTCACAGCTGAATTCTACCAGAGGTACAAAGAGGAGCTGGTACCATTCCTTCTGAAACTATCTTTCAATCAATAGAAAAAGAGGGACTCCTCCCTAACTCATTTTATGAGGCCAACATCATCCTGATACCAAAGCCTGGCAGAGACACAATGACAAAAAGAAAATTTCAGGCCAGTATCTATGATGAACATCAATGCAAAAATCCTCAATAAAATACTGGCAACCTGAATCCAGCAGCACATCAAAAAGCTTATCCATCACGATCAACTTGGCTTCATCCCTGGAACGCAAGGCTGGTTCAACATATGCGAATCAATACATGTAATCCATCGCATAAACAGAACCAATGACAAAAACCACATGATTATCTCAACTGACGCAGAAAAGGCCTTTGACAAAATTCAACAGCCCATCATGCTAAAAACTCTCAATAAACTAGGTATTCATGGAACATATCTCAAAATAATAAGAGCTATTTATGACAAACCCACAGCCGATATCATACGGAATGGGCAAAAACTGGAAGCATTCCCTTTGAAAACCATCACAAGAGAAAGATGACGTCTCTCACACTCCTATTCATTATAGTGTTGTAAGTTCTGGCCAGGGCAATCAGGCAAGAGAAAGAAATAAAGGATGTTCAAATAGGAAGAGAAGAAGTCAAACTGTCTCTGTTTTCAGATGACATGATTGTATATTTAGAAAATCCCATTGTCTCTGCCCAAAATCTCATTAAGCTGTTAAACAACTTCAGCAAATTCTCAGGATACAAAATCAATGTGCAAAAATTGCAAGCATTCCTATACATCAATAATAGACAAACAGAGAACCAAATCATGCATGAACTCCCACTGAATTGCTACAAAAAGAAAAATATACATAGGAATACAACTCAGAAGGGATGTGAAGGACCTCTTTAAGGAGAACTAAAAATCACTGCTAAAGGAAATAAGAGAGGACACACACAAATGGGAAAACATTACATGCTCATGGATAGGCAGAATCAATATCGTGAGAATGGCCATACCGTCCAAAGTAATTTATAGATTCAATACTATCTCCATCAAGCTACCATCGACTTTCTTTACAGAATTAGAAAATAACTACTTTAAATTTCATACAGAACTGAAAAAGAGCCCATGTAGCCAAGACAATCCTAAGCAAAAAGAACAAAACTGAAGTTATCACGCAACCTGACTTCAAACTATACTACAAGGCTACAGTAACCAAAACAGCATGGCATTGGTACCAAAACAGCTATATAGACCAATGGAATAGAACAGAGGCCTCAGAAAGAATGCCACACATCTACAACCATCTGATCTTTGACAAACCTGAAAAAACAAGCAATGGGGAAAGGATTCCCTATTTAATAAATGGTGTTTGGAAAACTGGCTAGCCATATGCAGAAAACTGAAATGGGACCCCTTCCTTACACCTTATACAAAAATTGACTTGAGACAGATTAAGGACTTAAATCTAAGACCTAAAACCATAAAAATCCTAGAAGAAAACCTAGGCAATACCATTCAGGACATAGGCGTGGGCAAAGACTTCATGACTAAAACACCAAAAGCAATGGCAACAAAAGCCAAAATAGACAAATGGGATCTAATTGAACTAAAGAGCTTCTGCACAGCAAAAACAACGATTATCAGAGTGAACAGGCAGAATGGGAGAAAATTTTTGCAATCTACCTCTCTGACAAAGGAGTGATATCCAGAATCTACAAAGAAGTTAAACAATTTTACAAGAAAAACAAACAAACAAACAATTCCATCAAAATGTGGGCAAAGGTTATGAACAGACACTTCTCAAAAGCAGACATTTATGCAGCCAACAAAGATATGAAAAAAAGCTCATCACCACTGGTCATTAGAGAAATGCAAATCAAAACCTCAATGAGATACCATCTCATGCCAATTAGAATGGCAATCATTAAAAAGTCAGGAAAGAACAGAGGACAGGAGAGGACGTGGAGAAATAGGAATGCTTTTACACTGTTGCAGGGGAATATAAATTAGTTCAACCATTGTGGAAGACAGTGTGGCGATTCCTCATGGATCTAGAACTAGAAATACCATTTGACCCAGCAATCCCATTACTGGTATAACCCAAAGGATTGTAAATCATTCTAATATAAAGACACATGCACATGTATGCTTATTGTAGCACTGTTCACAAAAGCAAATACTTGGAACCAACCCAGATGCCCATCAATGATAGACTGGATAAAGCAAATGTGGCACATATACACCATGGAATACTATGTAGCCATAAAAAATGATGAGTTCATGTCCTTTGTAGGGACATGGATGAAGCTGGAAACCATCATTCTCAGCAAACTAATGCAAGAACAGAAAACCAAACACTGCATGTGGGAGTTGAACAATGAGAACACATGGACACAGAGAGGGGAACATCACACCTTGGCCTGTCAGGGAGTGGGGGATCAGGAGAGGGATAGCATTAGGAGAAATACCTATTATAAATGATGGGTTTATTCGTGCAGTAAACCACCATGGCACATGTATATGTGTGCAACAAATGTGCACATTCTGCACATGTGTCCCAGAACTTAAAATATCATATATATATACACACGCACACACACACATATATATGGCACTTGAAAGCCTTCTAAAGATTTTAAAAGAATATTATATTTTCTTTCTAAAATGTAGGTGGAAATAAGTCAAAAACTAATTATTATGCTAATTTTCTAGATACGATTAGTACTTATAATCCTAGAAAAATATTTAGCACTTATATCTCTAAAATGCTTTGTTTTTCAACATAATTTAGTAATTTTCAGTTATTAAAATTATATCATATTCCTGCATATTAACAAAATGAATGTTAACTGAATAACACTTTTGTTTTACCATATACAATAACCCTTTATGTTTATGAAATTTTGTATTTCATTAAATTGGCATTCACTTTGTAAAAATTTTTGCATATTTTGAATTAGTTTAATTTAAAATTTGCAAGCATGGTTTCAGAACATCTATTTATGAAACAATAAATGACCATAACATTGTGAATCTTATGTATTTTCTATACCTATTTAATTTTACTTGATACATATTTGAATATATTTGCCTTGATCATAAAAGTGATTCATATTTATGGATAAAATTAAAAGTATAGGGAATAAAGAAAAAATTAAAATCACATATCACTTTAATAATAGATAATATTTACTTAGCATTTAGATGTGTTATATGTATATATTCATATGTAGCGAAATCTTTATCAATATCTATAGATTTCCTGTATTGATGTACATATTATGCATTATGGAAGTGCTGGGTAGCACTTCATAGATGTCCTTTATAAATATATACATATATTTTTTCTATTCATAAAAATTTTGAGGCAAGACTCTCTGTATCTATATTCACATACGTTTTCTTTATTCCCCCACCCCCATACTTACACAGATTGGCAACCGACCCAAGAAAGCTGAATGAGATCTTTCTCTAGGGGATTTGGATTTGGAATGAACAGATTCCAGCTCCTGGGTCTATTGGATAGAGGAAAAACCAACATTTTCTGACATGCACAGTAGAAGGTGGAAGAAGGCAGGATGCAGCATGGGAGAAAAGTAAGACAGGTCAGAAGAAAAGAGGAGATTCAGAAACAGGGAAAAAGTCTTCATTATTGTGCAGCCACAATTAGTGTATTCACAAGGCTTGGCTAAATTCCTGAATTTCATTCTTTTGGTATATTTCCAATTTGCTTAACTGAACTGGAGTAGGTTTTATTTACTTCAATATCAAAAGAAGCTTAATTAATATATCTTTAAAAACTGTTGTTTCATTTAGCAATATGTTATGGACATTTCCCCATCTTATTAATTATTTTTCTAAAATTTATTTTTACAGTATAGCTATTTGCTTATAAAAGTTTCAGAAGTAGAGTTACTGTGTTAAAATAAGAACATTTGCACAGCTATTTGTCAAATAATTTATGAATTATTTTCTAGAAGTATCTACCAAGTAATGAAATTCCTTGCACTTTTACTAATACTGGGTACTATCGATAAAAGCTATTTTAAATGGAAAGTTCAAGTTAACAACAAATATATATTAAAACATAATAATAATGGGAATAGTGTACCATACTCAAATTTCTTAGCTTTTTAGAGTATTTATGAATTAAAATTAAATTTTATTAAATATGTTAAATCTGTACATTTTTGTTTGTTTTTTTCTTTTTGAGACAGGGTCTCACTCTGTGCCCAGGCTGGAGTACAGTAGTGCGATCATGGCTTACTGCAGGCTGGACCTCCCGGCTCAAGTGATCCTCCCACCTCAGCCTCCGAAGTAGCTGGAACCATGGGCACATGACACCATGCCCAGCTAATTTTTAAAATTTTTGTAAACATGGGGCCTCCCTATGTTTCCTGAGCTAATCTCAAACTCCTAGGCTCAAGAGATCCCCCTGGCTTGGCCTCCCAAACTGCTAGGATTAAGGCATAAACAACTGTGCCCAGTCATAAATCTGTAAGTTTTTATAGGAAGGATTGAACCCCATAATACAAGATGTAAAAGAAACCAACAATTTATCATAATGCAGTCTTGTAAAGAATTAAAAGCAACTATAAGCATATTTTTAAACGTACTATTGAGATGAAATGCTGACATTCAGATCTTTTTTCTCTGAGTGGACAGAAATTACACTTATAATTACCAGACTATAGTTTGGTCATTCTACATTTTTTTTCTTTTCTTTACTTTTTTTTTGGCGGGTGGGGGGACAGGGTTTTACTGTGTCTCACCCAGGCTGGACTACACTGGCACAATCAGCTCACTGCAGCCCCGACTTCCCAGGCTCAGGTGACCCTCCCACCTCAGCCTCCCAGGTAACTGGGACTACAGGCATGTGCCACTATTCTGAGTTAATTTTTTGTATGTTTTGCAGAGATGGGGCCCATGTTGTCCAGGCTGGTCTCAAACTCCTGGGCTCAAGTGATCCGCCCACCTCAGCCTCCAAAAGTGCTGCGATTACAGGCATGAACCACCATGCCCAGCCATTCTAATTTTTCTTATATAGTTATAAAGACCTCAAGCACAAGAGAGATATCCTCTTAAGTAGTGTTCAGTGTTGTGTAACTAACTTTTCAAAATATGACCAATAACCATTAAAATAAAATGAAAATATTGACAAAACAACCTCCTTGGGAAACTGCTTTATAAAAATAAAACTACTGAGATGTAAGGACAAACATAAAAGCATATTTATTACAGCATTTTTTAAACCAAGTATCTACAGGAAAATGGGAAAACTACTATTTATGTATCAGAATGACTAATTATGGTACATCTCTACTAAGGAATATTGCGTTGTTAAAGCTGTGTATGAAGTGCTACATATAAGGACATGTGTGTATACATGCTTGTATGAGCATAGATACGTGTGTTGAAGGAAATATCCAAAAGTATTAAAACCTGTGACTGTTACTTTGGGGTCAAGGGGATGGGAGTCAGAAAGCAAGAGATTATAAACATGTTTTTACACACTTCTTTATTTACTTGTTACAATATGCTTAACTGCTTTTGTAACTAAAAACCTTTTTAAAAAATTGAAAGAAAGAGAAAAAAAGAATTAAGTTACCATTAACTACTTACTTTAGGAAAAATATAAAAGCTTTTTATCTGGTAGTTGCTGTTAGTTCCCTCTCCCCATCCTAGGAATTAGACATTAAATTAGTTTCATTTTGAGATAATTGCAGATTCACATGAAGCTGTAAGAAAATGCAGAGATCCTGTGAACTCTTTACACAGTTTCTCCCAATGGTAACATCTTTTTTTTCTTTTTAAATTTCAGTATGTTTTCTATCTTGAAACTTTGCTGAATTCATTTATCACTTCTAGGAGCTTTTTGGATGAGTGTTTAGGGTTTTCTAGGTGTACAATCATATCATCAGCAAACAGTGACAGTCTGACTTCCTCTTTACCAAATTGAATGCCCTTTGTTTGTTTCTGTTGTCTGATTGCTCTGGCTAGGACTTCCAGTACGTTCCAGTACGTTGAATAGAAGTGGTAAAAGTGGGCATCCTTGTCTTGTTCCAGTTCTCAGGGGGTATGCTTTCAACTTTTCCCCATTCAGTATAAGGTTGGCTGTGGGTTTGTCATAGATAGCTTTTATTACCTTAAGATATGTCCCTTCTATGTTGATTTTGCTGAGGATTTTAATCACAAAGGGATGCTGGATTTTGTTAAATGCTTTTTCTGCACCTATTGAGATGATCATGTGATTTTTGTTTTTGATTCTGTTTATATGGTGTATCACATTTATTGACTTGTGGATGTTAAACGATCCTTGCATCCCTGGTATGAAACCCACTTGATCATGGTGGACTATCTTTTTGATATGCTGTTGGATTTGGTTAACTAGTATTTTCTTGAGGATTTTGCATCTCTGTTCATCAGGGATATTGGTCAGTAGTTTTCTTTTTGTTACGTCCTTCCCTGGTTTTGGTATAAGGGTGATAACTGGCTTCATAGAATGATTTAGGGAGGATTCCATCTTTCTCTATCTTTCGGAATAGTGTCAATAGGATTGGTACCAATTCTTTGAATGTCTGACAAAATTCAGCTGTGTATCTGTCTGATCGTGGACTTTTTTGTTGGCAATTTTTTTTATTACCATTTTAATCTTGCTGCTTGTTACTGGTCTGTTCAGAGTTTCTATTTCTTCCTGGTTTAATCTAGGAGGGCTGTGTATTTCCAGGAATTTTTCCATCTCCTGTAGGTTTTCTAGTTTATGTGCATCAAGGTAGCCTTGAATGATCTTTTGTATTTATGTGGTATTGTTGTAATATCTTCCATTTCATTTCTAATTGAGCTTATTTTGATCTTCTCTCTTCTTCTCTTGGTTAATCTCACTAATGGTCTATTGATTTTACTTATCTCTTCAAATAACCTGCTCATCGTTTCTTTGATTTTTTGTTTCAATTTCATTTAATTCTGCTCTGATCTGTGTTATTTCTTTTCTTCTGCTGGATTTGGGTTTTGTTGGTTCTTGTTTCTCTAGTTCCTTGAGGTGTGACCTTAGATTTTCTATTTGTACTCTCTCAGACTTTTTGATGTTGGCATTTAATGCTATGAACTTTCCTCTTAGCACTGCTTTTGCTTCATCACAGAGGTTGTATCAAGATTATTGCTCAGTTCCAAAAATTTTTAAATGTTCACCTTGACTTCATTGTTGACCCAATGATCATTCAGGAGCAGGTTATTTAATTTTCATGTATTTGCATAGTTTTGAGGGTTTCTTTTGGAGTTGATTTCCAATTTTATTTCACTGTTGTCTGAGAGAGTATTTGATAGAATTTTAATTCTCTTAAATTTATGAAGACTTGTTTTGTGGCCTATCATAGGGTCTATCATGGAGAATGTTCCAAGTGCTGATGAATAGAATGTGTATTCCACAGTTGTTGGGTAGAGCGTTCTGTAAGTATCTCTTAAGTTCATTTATTCTAGGTAATAGTCCATTGTTTCTTTGTTGACTTTCTGTCTTGATGATCTGTCTAGTGCTGTCAGTGGAGTATTGAAGTCCCCCCACTATTATTGTATGGCTGTTTATTTCATTTCTTAGGTCTAGTAGTAATTGTTTTATAAATTTGGGTGCTCCAGTGTTAGGTGCAAATATATTTAGTATTTTGATATTTTTCTGTTGGAGAAGTTCCTTGATCTTTATGTAATATCCCTTTTTTTTGTAACTGCTGTTGCTTTAAAGTTGGTTTTGTCTGATATAAGAATACTTACTCCTGCTTGCTTTTGTGTCCATTTGCATGCAATGTCTTTTTTCACCATTTTACCTTATACTACTTTATATCAGTCGTTATGTGTTAGTTGAATCTCTTGAAGACACCAAATGCTTAGTTGGTGTATTAGTCTGTTTTCATACTGTTATAAAGAACTGCCTGAGACTGGGTAATTTATAAAGGAAAGAAGTTTAATTGACTCACAGTTTGGTGTGGCTGGGGAGGCCTCAGGAAACTTACAATCATGCCGGAAGGTGAAGGGGAAGCAGGCACCTTCTTCACAAGGCTGCAGAAAGGAAAAGCTCTGAGCAAAGGAGGAAGAGCACTTATAAACCATCATATCACACACTATCACAAGAATGGCATGGAAGAAACTGCCCCCGTGATTCAGTTATCTCTTCCCATGATTTTGAGAATTACAATTCGAGATTTGGGTGGGGACACAAAGCCTAACCATATTATTCAGTCCCTACTCCCCCCACCAATCTCATGTCCCTTTCACATTTCAAAATCAAACGTGCCTTCCAAATAGTCCCTTGAAGTCTTCATTCATTCTAACAATAAACCAAAAGTCCAAGTCCAAATTCTCATGTAAGATGACACAAGTCCCTTCCACTTATGTGCCTGTAAAATCAAAAGCAAGTTAGTTACTTCCTAGATACAATGAGGATACAGGCATTGGGTAAATGCACCTTTCCAAAGGGGAGAAATTTGTCAAAACAAAGGGGCTACAGGCCCCACAAGCAATTCCAAAATCCAGCAGGGCAGTCAAATCTTAAAGCTCCAAAATGATCTCCTTTGACTCCATGTCTCACAATCAGGTCACGCTGATGCAAGACGCGGGCTCCCATGGACTTGAGCAGCTCCATCCTTTTGGTTTTGCAGGGTACAGTCCTCCTTCTGGCTGCTTTTACTGGCTGGCGTTGAGTGTCTGCAGCTTTTCAAGGTGCATGGTGCAAGCTGTTGGTGGATCTACCATCCTGAGGTCTGGAGGATGGTGGCCTTCTTTTCACAGTTCCACTAGGCAGTGGCCATGTGGGGACTTTGTGTGGGGGATACAACCACACATTTCCCTTCCTCATTGCCCTAGCAGAGGTTCTGTATGAGGGCTCTGCCCTGCAGCACACCTCTGCCTCCACATCCAGGCATTTCCATACATCCTCTGAAATCTAAGAGGTCTCAAACCTCAATTCTTGTCTTCTGTACACCTGCAGGACCAACACCATGTGGAAGCTGCCAAGGTTTGGGACTTGCACCCTCTGAAGCAACGACCTGAGCTGTATCCTGGTCCCTTTTAGCCACAGTTGGAGAAGCTGGGACACAGGGCACCAAGTCCTGAGGCTGCACATAATAGGGGGGGCTCTAGACATGGCCCAGGAATCCGTTTTTCCCTCCTAGGCCCCTGTGATGGGAGGGGCTGCTATGGAGGTCTCTGACAGGCCCTGGGGACATTTTTTTTTCCATTGTCTTTCATTGTGGCAAGATGGAGTGAGTGCAAGCAGAGGAAATGCCAGATGCTGATAAAACCATCAAATCTCATGAGACTTATTCGCTGTCAAGAGACAGAATGGGGAAATCCACTCCCATGATCCAATTCCCTCTACCTGGTCCCACCCTCGACATATGGAGGTTTGGGGACTATAATTCAAGATGAGATTTTTGAGTGAGGACACAGCCAAACCATATCAGTTGGTGAATTCTTATCCATTCTGCCATTTCATATCTTTTAAACAGAGCATTTAGGCCACTTACATTCAATGTTGGTATTGCAATGTGAGGTACTATTCAATTTCTCATGCTAACTATTGCCTAAATACCTTTTTTTCCAGTGTGTTCTTGTTTTATAGGTTCTGTGAGATTTATGCTTTAGGGAGGTTCTATTTTGGTATATTTTCAGGATTTGTTTTCAGATTTAGAGCTCCTTTTAGCAGTTCTTGTAGGGCTGGCTTGGTAGTGGCCAATCTCTCAGCATTTGTTTGAAAAAGACTGTTTTTTTCCTTCATTTATGAAGCTTAGTTTTGCTGGATACAAAATTCTTGGCTGATAATTGTTTCATTTAAGGCTAAAGAAAGGATCACAATCCCTTCTGGTTTATAAGTTTTCTGCTGAGAAATCTGTTGTTAATCTGATACATTTCCTTTTTTTTTGAGACAGAGTCTTGCTTCATCACACAGGCTGGAATGCAGTGGCATAATCTCAGCTCACTGCAATCTCTGCCTCCCAGGTTCAAGCAATTCTCATGCCTCAGCCTCCTGAGAAGCTGTGATTGCAGACATGCGTCACCATGCTGAGTTAATTTTCGTATTGTTAGTAGAGATGGGGTTTCGCCATGTTGGCCAGGCTGGTCTCAAACTCCTGACCTCAAGTGGTCTGCCCACCTCAGCCTCCCAAAGTGCTAGAATTATGGGTGTGAGGCACTGCACCCAGCCAGGTTTTCCTTTACAGGTAATGCTTTTGCCTCATAACTCTTAAGATTCTTTCCTTCATCCTGACTTTAGATAACCTGATGACTATGTGCCTAGGTGATGATCTTTTTTGTGATGAGTTTCCCAAGTGTTCTTTGAGCTTCTTGTATGTGGATGTCTAGATCTCTAGCATGCCCAGGAAATTTTTCTCAATTATTCCCTCAAATATGTTTTCCAAACTTTTAGATTTCTCTTCTTCCTTGGGAACACCAATTATTCTTAAGTTTGGTCACTTAACATAATCCCAAACTTCTTGGAGACTTTGTTCATTTTTTAAAAATTCTTTTCTCTTTGTCTTTTTTGGACTGGGTTAATTTGAAAGCCTTGTCTTTGAGCTCTGAAGTTCTTTTTTTCACTTGCTCAATTATATTCCTGAGACATTCCAGTGTATTTTGCATTTCTCTAAGTGTGTCCTGAATTTATAGATGTTGTGATTGTTTTTTATTTATGCTATTTCTTCAGAGATTTTTTCATCTATATCCTGTAACATTTTTAAACAAATTTCTTTAAGTTGGTATTAATCTTTCCCTGGTACCTCCTTGAGTAGCATAATAATCAATCCTCTGAATTCTCTTTCTGGCAATTTAGAGACTGCTTAGTTTGGATCTATTGCTGGTGAGCTAGTTTGACCTTTTGGGGGTGTTAATAAACCTTGTTTTGTCATATTACCAGCATTGTTTCTCTGGTTCCTCCTCATTTGGGTAGCATATGTCAGAGGTAAGATCTGGAGCTCAAGGGCTACTGTTCAGATTCTTTTGTCCCACAGGGTGCTCCCTCGATGCGCTGCTCTTTCCTTTTCCCTAGGGCTGGGGCTTCCTGAGAGTTGAATTGCAGTGATTGTTTCTTCTCTTCGGGATCTAGCCACCCAATGGAGCTACCAGGCTCTGGGTTGGTACAGTGGAGTGTCTGCAAAAGAGTCCTGTGATGTGATCTGTCTTCAGGTCTGTCAGCCATGGATAACAGTGCCTGCTCCTGCAGAGGTAGCAGGGGAGTGAAGTGGACTCTGTTAAGGTCCTTGGTTGTATCTTTGTTTAGCATGGTAGTTTTGTGTTGGTTGGCCTCCAGCCAGGATGTGGTGCTTTCAAGAGAACATCAGCTGTGGTGGTATAGGGAGGATACCAGCTTGCCCTAGGTCACCTGAATAAGTATTTGTGTTTCTCGTGTAGTCGACAGGGCCATAGAGCTCCCAAGAGATTATGTTCTTTGTCTTTGGCTACCAGGGCAGGTAGAGAAAGACCATCAGGTGGGAGTTGGGTTAGATGTGTCTGAGCTCAGATTCTCCTTGGGCAGGCTTGCTGCAGCTGCTGTGAGGAATGCAGGTGTGGTTCCCAGGTCAAAGGAGTTATGTTCCCAGTGGGATTACGGCTGCCTCTGCTGTGTCATACAGGTCGCCAGGAAAGTGGGGAAATCTGGCAGTGACAGGTCTCACCCAGCTCACATGCAGCCTGAAAGGTTGGTTACACTCTCATCATGCTCCCTCACAGCCCAATGGCGCCAAGTTTATTTTCAAGCAGCTGGTGAACAGAGCTGAGAACTTACCCCAGGCTACAAGCCTCCCCTCTGAGAAAGCTAGCAGAGCTTTTACGTTTTGTACCTTCCTGCCTGCCATGCCTTCTGTGCACAAATCTGCAGTCCAGCTTTGCCCCCTCCTCTAGGTTCTATCCAGGAAACTTCGTGTTCAATCAAAATTGTTACAAAGTTCAGCTGGAAGTTTCTTTCTCCCTGCTGTCTTTCCTCAGTTCCCCCTTCCCCTCACCCCCAAGTGCCTCTGTGAGACAAAGTCAGAATGGCTTCTTGGGGACCAAGAGTGCCCACAGGCCTTTTCCTGCTGTTTTATCTACCCCTATATTTCACTTTCACTAAATTTGTCTCAGCTCCAGGTAAGGTCAAATAACATATTTTTCAGAATTCCACAGCTATACATGTAGTTGTGTGTGTATTTATTTCTATGCAATTTTATCACTTATGTAGATTCCTTTGTCTATCTCTGCAGTCAAAATACAAAGGAGTTTCAACTCCTCAAGTATTCCTGGTATGACTCTTTTATAACAGCATTTACTTCTCTCACCTGCCTTGTCCCTAACCCCTGGCAACCAGTGTTCTCTTATTCTTGTCTATAATTTTGTCATCTCAAGAATATTTTACAAATGGAAACATCTATTATGTAACCATTTGGGATTGGTCTTTTCTTCTTAGTATAATTATCTAGAGATTAATTAAAGATATTGATTATATCAGTAGTTTATCTGTTTTTATTGTTGAGTAGTATTCCATGGTATTGAAGGACATATGGATAGTTTTCAGCTTTTGCCTATTATTAATAAAGCAGCTATGAACATTTGTTTACAGGGTTTTGTGTGAACGCGTTTTTATTTCTCTGTGATAAATGTCTGGGAGTGCAATTGCTGGGTGGCCTGTTAGAAGTCTCCTTAGTTGTTCTGGAGAGAATTTCAAACTGTTTTCCAGGGTGACTGTATCATTTTGCATTCTTACCAGCAATGTATGAGTAATATAGTTTCTTTGCTTTCTATTAGTATTTGGTATGGGCACTGGTTTTTGTTGTTGTTGTTTCAGCCATTATCATAGGTACTCAGTGTGTTTTTAAGGTTATGTGATGAAACAAAACTCATTACAAATTCTTGCTTTGAGGATTCTTTGTCTCTGTAAGATGAAATCACTCAAATTTTCATAGAATTTTGAAGATTGAAGGAACCTTAAAAAAGATTTTGGTACCAGAGGCTACATAAATATCTAAAGAAGAATTTCAGTTCCTCCTATTTTCTGAGTCTTCCCTGAAAAACCAAAGACACATATAACTGTTACTGAATTAAATAAAAAAGATGAAATTCCAATGCCTTTAACAAACTCAGCAAATAGTTTTGAATGCCTAATAGGTGACAAACACTATTCTAGTTGCTGATGCTATAGCAATAATTAAAAATGATAAAGCTTCTGCTTCAATGGAGTTTACGTTCTAGAGATTTGGGGCATTTTGTTTTGGGGAACCTAGTAAATAACACTCCCTTATCTCCAAGGTGATTTGAAAACAACTGATAGGCACAAGAAAATTATCGATAGAAACAGATCCATAATTGCTGACAAATCTGTTTGTAGACTATGGCTCAGGTTAGTGGAAAGATAAGCTTCATAATACTGTACCCAGTCATAAGCAGAATTATCTGCATGGGCACAAGAAATGCCAGAAAGGCACAGGCCACACAAAATGATGCTTATCAGAAACAGTTGGTGCATATGCCCTGTGAGGTAGGCATGTTCCAAAGACTAGATTCTCAAATGCTGGGGCACGCATTCCTAGGTTATTCATAACTTCATCCTCCAGAAAAAAAATAAGAATAATGGTTGGACTAGGAAAGAGGCCTGGATTTTAGTATAAAGAAAGCTCCCTCACCGATAAATAGAAGGACTGAGGAATGAAAATTCTCCAATGATTATTATCAATTATTTTACACTAAGGTTTAAAAAAAGTTGAAATGATGCTGCCACATTTAATGTTTCAATCTGTTATATGGCTTCTGTTCTGGAATATTGTCACTACTCTTTGCAGACGCCATAGCTTTTCTTAAATACAAATACAAGGCCTAGACTTTGGAGGCTGACAAAGAGGAATATGAAGAAAACACAATAAGAGTGGCCATATGTTACAAATTATACATCTATTTACTAAAATTATGTAATAGTTTTGGGGATTGGAGAAGTACAATAAATATTACTCTTATTCTCCTTCTGAGTTTGAAACCAATTTAGAGATAGACAAAAAACTTTCAAGCAGATGGATATCAAAACATGAGCTCACTGCAGATAAATGGTTATTGCAGGCTATGGCAACAATGAGATTTCTAACACTGAACCTTGGAATTAGGCTTACCCATCAAGTTACAGACAGCATTAAACAGCACTTCTTCAGATGAGAGTGCTTATTTTGTAAAATTTATGGCTTGGAGGAGTAAACCAGAATGCATACTCTCTGTAGGCAGGTGTATTAGTCAGGGTTCTCTAAAGAGACAGAATAGGATATATGTATATATGAATGGGAGTTTATTAAGAAGAATTAACTCACATAGTCACAAGGTGAAGTCCCATGACAGGCTGTCTGCCAGCTGAGGGGCAAGGAAGCCAGTCCGAGTCCCAGAACCTCAACAGTAGGGAAACCGACAGTGCACCCTTCAGTATGTGGCCAAAGGCTGGAGAACCCCTAGCAAACCACTAGTGTAAGTCTAAGAGTATAGAAGCTGAGGAACTTGGAGTCCGATGTTTGAGGGCCGGAAGCATCCAGCACAGGAGAAAGATGGAGGCCAGAAGACTCAGCAAGTCAGCTATTTCCACCTTCTTTTGCCTGCCTTATTTCTAGCTGCGTGGATTCAAATGTTAATCTCTTTTGGCAACACCCAAAAGCACCCAGATACACCCAGAAACAATAATTTGCCTCCTTCAATCCAATCAAGTTGACAATATTAACCATTACAGCAGTGAATTTCTCAGAAGGAGGAAACCTGTAAGGGATGAGCCATGCAGATTCCATTCCTTATTCCACATTTTGTCAATCAGATACATTTCTCTGCCTCTTTCTCCTTTCCCAGTGAATAGAGAGAAAAAAGTTCAGGGGAAATTCCTCTGCAAGGAAATTTGAAAAGTGGGGAATAAATATTTCTTTCTAACAGTGCATAACTTAAAACTAAATGCTGGGGAAACTTAGTGATTGTGTGTCTTTTTATTAGTAAAATAAATAACTAAACTAGAGCATAGGATATTGAAAATAAGGTTTGAGGAAACATGAAGAATAAGGACAAGAAATATGTACAATCACTTGTGTGTGTGTGTGCTTGTGTGAGTGCGCAGGTTTGTCAAAAATTATGGTAATATTGCTGAAGTCCTTTGTTGTCTATATACATGGAAGAAAATACTGTTGTTTATGCCATTCATTCCATACATGTATTTGATAAATTTTAAATTTATAAAGTCTGAAATTATCACAACTTTGTGAAGATTTCATAAACTAATTAAATGTAAATTTCATAGGTGATAATTTATGAAGCATTAGTAAGACTTGCTACATGTCAAGCAACAATGAAATGAGGAATATTAGAAATAGTATATTTTGCCTTGTGTTTTTTCTATGACTTGTTAGAATCCAATATACACATTCCTTTTTTTCTAATCTCTGACAAGCAAGCTAGTATTAATTGTATCATTATAGACCGGTGAAGTTTAGGCTTCACCAACTTTTCCAAAGGAGAAAAAAATGTCGATAGCCCTTTGTGAGACATCAAATTTTAGAGTATCTCAGTCACAAATGTGCATAAGAGTCATCCTTGAAACTTGCTGAAAGTGGATAATACCAACTCCCAACCTAAAATATCTGATTCAATCTATCTAAGCTGGGGCCATGAAATCTGCCTCACATTATCTTATTGATGTAAGCAAATCTTGGACTACACTCTGAAAAACTGCCTTAGGGTGTGTACATACCCTAGTCTTGAAAATATTGGAGTCCACAGACACTGTGTACACTCTCTTTTATGCTCTGTGTGATCACTCACTATTGGTCATCATTAACTATATAGTGTTTCCCTTCAAACAGCTTTAAAAGATGTGCTGTAACATTCTGAAACCAATCACCCACAGAGGGCTTTTTTCTCTTTGAGCTTGGGAAATTTATCAATATTGAGAAAGTAGACTGTATAATATAGCTGTTTGTTGGGGATGCAATAAAAAT
Organism: Macaca nemestrina; assembly: GCF_043159975.1. Lineage (NCBI taxonomy): Eukaryota > Metazoa > Chordata > Mammalia > Primates > Cercopithecidae > Macaca > Macaca nemestrina. Next base: position 89,987,859 of record NC_092128.1, read on the forward strand.
ATTTTCAAATGCATTTTTGTGTTGTGAAATCCTATTTTCTTTTGACTCTCTTAATTTTATTCTCATCAAGAGAAAAGTAGATGTTACCTTGACTAAAGGAATGTTTCTTTTTTTAAATCCATGTTAGAAAATAGTATTAAAGGAGTTAAAGAGTTTTTACCTTAAACTTAAACCAACATATCTAGGTTGCTAAATATCATACATAGAGTAGAACAGATAGGCAGTCAGGAGAGGAAGTCAGATGCAAAAGTTCTTATATTGTGGTTAAACCTTGAAGAGGGTGTGTAAACATGTAGATATGTATGGAGATACCCAAGAATATGTATTGGCATTTGAAACATGCTCATTTAAACATGATTCAGAGAAGTTTCAGACTCTAGCAGAAATATAACTTGCTGCTGAGACTTGGCCACCTTTGGAGGAAGAGGGCAGCTAGATGTATGAACCAAAAAAAACTACCTCCTGGCTCTCCACAGCCTGTTTATCCTATGCAAAAGATCCACCCATTTTTGGGTGCTTGTGGAGAAGAAGGGGGAGCTGTAGAGGCTGATGCTAGAGAGTCACATGCATAACACACCCAGGTGGCATTATGAAAAAGGCATCAGAAAAGAGAAATCGGAATGACGAGGACATTCTCGTGAAAGAGACCGATTTAACTAACAGCTAACTTACTAACAAGAAGAAACTGAGGGACTAAGACTCCATTAATAGATTTTTAAAAATTTATCTGTTAAAATTTTATCAGGTGTGAGTGCAGATAGAGAGTGATAACCTACCTCTAAATCAATATATTCACCATGAGGTTCTATCATTTTTATTCCTCCGACCCGAAATTATGTAGTTTTCTAGGCATGAGGTGTGAAGTTCATATGGATTAGACTTCAGAGTTCTCAGTTATTTGTGAAAAGTGCCAGCGTTCAGTACCAGTGGAATGTTGGCATTTTAAGAATGCTACCATCACCACACCATGAGAGCAGTTGCCAGGAGTAAAGTGGCTTAATAAAAATACGTATTTTATCCACAGAGTTTCCATCAGCTTTCTACTAGTATTGATTTCAGTAGTTTCTAAAATAACGAGACTGAGAGTAAAACAAAGTTAAATGTATAGGAGTACTAAGATAGAAAATACATAGTTTGAGCTGAAAGGCAAAGTCTCAAATTCTTTGATTCAAGCTGGTGGCTTTAGAGCTGAAGGCAGAATGGTGGTAGCATATCTTTTACAAATATTCATTTCTGCTACTCATTTAAAAAATGATGATGTCTAAGTTTTGGCCAAATTATCTGTATCATCTATGCAATTTTTATTTCATTTTGAGTGAAGATACATACTTATTAAAACTTGCTGCTTTGCAATCAATTACAAAAAAAAAAAAAAAGAAAAAAAATAGGATACACAAACATAGATTTTACCATGAATTTACCAGAACCTATGGTGTAATTTTAAAGAAGTTTGCCCCTAGTAATACTGCCCTGTTATTACCGAATCTAGATTTGTTCCCACCAGATTAAGCCACAGGCTATACGTTATTCTTCCTTTTCCCATTACGGTAGCAGCTGTCTTCCAACTAACCCTGTGGTGATCTTGCTCATTCTACAATCATAGGCTGTTGCCAATTCATTTAGTACAAATGGTGAAAACAAAGGTGTTTGGAAAATTTTGTCTTTTATTCTCATTTCAAAGATTCATGTATTCTAGACCTCTGAATTACTTATGTGAGAATTTTTGAAATCTTAAAAAAAAGAGCATGGGATTTTTCTTAATATGTCTTATTCACAGACAACATCTCTGTCATAAAAGCACTATGTGACATGACATGGTGGTAGGTATTTAAGTATCTACCTTTTAAATAGCAATGTCATGAAATATAATATTTTAACTCTTTTTACCTAAACTACCTATTGAGTGATGTCTGAGTATCATCAGGCTGTCACACCTTATAACAATGGACCTCACACATTACTATTTGCTGAATGAATAACCTTGTTTTATATATCTTAGCATTACATTGATCAAGTTACAGAGCCTTTCTGTTTTCATCATGTCACCATTAAAGCAAGCCACTTCATACACAATCCATGACATACATGAAAAATACACTTACATGATATTTTCTCTCTTTCTTTTCCTTTCTTGTCTCAGAAATATGATTCTTCTATTTTTCTACATATAGTGGCCATGATTCCTGGGATGAATTTTAATTTTCTTTGAGTTATCACAAATTTCACCTAAATTACACAAAATGATATAGGTAAAGATACCTCTTGGTATCAATCCCTTGGGTTGATAAAATATTATGAGAATTATAAGATTTGTCTGTCACAGATCTTGTTGATTGGCCTTTAGTAGGCTTTTTCTGTTGTAATAACATGTTAACTTCTATAAGGAAGAGATTATAATGTCTTCTAGATCTCATTTCAAATCACAATTAATGTTTTAATCAAATACTTTGTGGTAGTAGTTTGTGTTACTTATCTTAAATACACTAATGTACTTGTTCACATTGAAATATATTTATCCTTATTATCTCTACTCATGCAGCATCAAAAAATCCTGCTTCCATTTCTTTCCCCTTCCCTTGTTTGTTTTTCTTAGTGTATCATTTTATTTACAAAACTTGAAGGTTTTACTATTTACTCTCACACTATTTCAAGATAAATATAAACATGTATAAGTACCTTAATTCCTCTCACCTGAGTTACATCATCAATAAAAGAGTTGGATGGACTAGTTAATGCCTAAGATCCCATCTAATTCTGAAAGTGTGTGGTTTTCTTAAAATTGGAATTGACAGTTCTCTGAAAAGTTATTATTTCTCTGTTTTCATGGAGGTACATTTTTACTTATTCTAAACTTTTATCTTCCCTTTTGAAAACAATTCCATATATGCAACAAAGGAGTTTCTTATCAATAGTCTTTGGGTTTGCATATTTTCTAAGTATTTTTATAAGCATATTATTAATAGGTTAATTTGGTATGATTTCCACTAACTAAAATTATGTTGTTTTCACGTTATAGAGTATATCTATGTTGTTTGAGTGACAAGTCATTATAATAGATACTGTGCAATGCTTTCTATTCTATAGCATAGTTATGTCCTTCTTTTAATGTGTGATGATTATGGTTGTCATCCAAGTGAAATTGTAGGGTTATACTACATCCACCTGATGAATGCCTGAAACTCAATATTCGTGTCTTATTCTTTACTATTATCTTTAGTATCTAGGCTATTGACAGTATATAGTAGGTGCCAATGATGTTGGTTGAATTAAACAACATTTATGTTACTATTTTCTATTATACATTTGATGTGTGTGTGCAATATAGTACTCAGTACAAATACTGAGTTTTTTATTAGTAGCGGTAATCTACTTTGTATTAGTAGCTGCAATCTAATTTGTATTAGTAGCTGCAATCTTGGATAAGTTATTTCTCCTCTGTGTGATCAGGTATTTCATCTGCCAAAAAAGAAAGTTAGACTAAACCTAAGGTATTTTTCTTATCTAAATTTGTTTGTTTAATTCAGCATTTCTGAAATGTATTTCAATATAAAACTTTTCTTTTTCTTGCACTTTCTGATAATCTGATTTTGACAATGAAAAACAACTGTTTGAGAAACCCATTTTGGAGAATATCGGTTCTAGTAGGAAAAAATATCAGCATATTAGGTATCATCATGTGAACTGGTGCAAGTTTAATTCCTGGCAGTTCTTTTTGTTCCAGGACCTTTCCTCCATTTCCTCCATTCATTGCCACAGGAGAGACACAATAATGTCAAAAAACAAGACAAAGAATTTTGAATTTTAGAAATTAAAGCTTTTCAGATAGACACACTTAGCCCTGAAAGCATCAGTGTTTCCAACTTCTACTATGAATAGGAGACTAGAAAGGCTGGGCATTGATGTCTTAGAGTAAGTTTTTCCTGCTCTGAGGAGAAGAGTTCTGACATGGAAAGCAAAATGATTTGATGTAGTAGTATGTTTCTGAGTAGAGTCATGCCCCCCAGTTGATTGTGATTAAGACATACAACATTTGGAGGTTTGAAAGCAGAAGGAAAATGTGTCACTTATGGAGAGAAGCTGGGAAATTACTAAACCCTGCAACGAGCAACAGGTCCAGCAAGGGTTGTAAGTAAGAGAGTAGGTACGGCGTTGTGTGGATTTTTAGGCATATAGTCTTGAAATGACCTCCCAATTTCCCCGTATTGAATATGGTAAAGAGCTATGAGTTGAATTATGACCCCCTCCATTCATATGTGGAAGTCCTATCCCCCAGTACCTTGCAATGTGACTTTATTTGGATATAGAGTCTTTAAAGTTGTACTCAAGTTAAAATGAGGTTATTAAGGATGGACCTTAACCTAATATATCTATAACTTAATCTAAGATGATTAAAAAGAAATCTGGCAACAGATGGGTGCACAGAAAGATTGCCAAGTGAAGAGATCAGGGAGATGAGTCTTTAAGCTGAGGAGCACCAAAAATTGTCAGGAAACCACCAGAAGAGGAGGAGCCATGGAACCGATTTGTTCTCACAGCCCTCAGAAGAAATCAGTATTTTGAATACTTATAAACTTGTGAGCTTTCTAGCACTATCATTTATTATCATTCACTTATCATCATTTTGAATTCTTCATGTAACTTAATAATGAACTTTATATCATTCTGATTGTACAGCTTCTCACCTCCCCCAAACCCTTTGTGTTCCTTTCACTTCAGCCACCCCAGAACATAGAAAAGCTTTTGCCAAGTTCATTTGTCCCTTTGGCAGGCTTACCTTTGAGCTGCGCTGCAGCCGATCCTTCCTGCCGGAAGGTACCCAGGAATACTTCCTACCCTTGATGGTTCTCTCTATTGGTTCTCTGAACACTGGCTTATTCCTCAGCATTCACTATTTGCTTTCAGTATCCTTAGTTTTAACCATCTAAATTAAATCCATCTAAACATTACCATCAAAACATTAACCCATTCCTAGTTAATCAACCTTCTTTCTGCTTTCTTGATGTTAGCATCCCCCTGAAGCTTCAGGTGAGAAGAATCTCTAGACTCAAGGGAACCCTTCTAATTTTACTAACTCTCTGACACCCTTGAGCAAGAGAGGGCTCAACCAAAATTCAAGACTTGTAGTTCCACCCTTTAAATTCTAAATGTCCCTCTCTGATCTCAATGTTCTGCCTTTTGCACTTTTATTTGTACACTTTGATCATGGATCTTTCAGGGCTTGATTCCACACATGCAAATATTTGGTCTATCACTCTTGTTTTGTCTCCATGTGTTTTTTTGAGACCACATGATAGCAATTTTTATAAGACTCTCATTAGTATTTGTGAATCCTTAGTGACTGGCAGCACACCAATTCTAGAGTGTCAAGAATTTACAAAAGTCATTCTTGGAACTCTGTTAATTCAGAAGATAGACTCTTTTTGGCATGACCTCTCTCAGCCATTTTCCTCACCCCCTGAAGAAATTTGTGTATTTCTATGAACTATGAGTATTTTTGACTTACCAGGAGACTAACTTTTAACCCAAATTTTAGACTTAACTCACATCTACTAGAACATGCCATCTCTTTTGTCTTCAACCTCAATCTCTTCTTTCCTTATGCTTTCCTTTTGGTTTTATGTTGTCCATTCCCTAAAAATAATTGGCTAGATAAAACACAACTCACTTAACCTTAACACTCGTGCATGCTATTATTTTCTCTTAATGCTTCATGGTCTGACAGGAGTTGGGAACACACCAAATGGTGGTACTTCTGCTGCAGGACTTCATCAATCTTTTCATATTTTCAATATATAATCTGGCTTCTTTCTCCAAACCCTCCACTGAAACCAAAATCTTAAAGATGAATAGTAACTGTACACAACAACCCTCACAATATTCCTTTATTATTCCCTGTCTTCTTTTATTCCATTATAGTCACTTTAACTCCCAACTTTTCCTTGTTCTTTCAATTTACTGTTCCTTTCTTCTGTCTGTAGGAAAGGACTGTTCCTTTCTTCTGTCTGAGGAAAGCAAAAGAGTGAAGAGGGACCTGATAGTTATCAATGGTTTTCTATAATGTCAGGCATTGTGTTACATGCTTTTATAGATCTTATCACTTGTATTGTTCAGAATGATTTTGTGAGAAAGATATTTTCCACCCAAGAAGTTCTAGAAACTTTTTCAAAGCCACACAAACCTTGTGAACCTACATTCTATTCTTCTTTCGTAGTATCACATGACCTTATTGTATTAGTCTGTTTTCATGCTACTGATAAAGACATACCTGAGAATGGGTAATTTATTTTAAAAAAAGAGGTTGAATGGACTCACAGTTTCACATGGCTGGGGAGGCCTCACAATCATGGCACAAGGCAATAGGCACACCTTACATAGCAGTAGGCAAAAGAGAGAATGACAACCAAGTAAAAGGCATTTCCCCTTATAAAACCATCAGATCTCATGAGACTTATTCACTTCCATGAGAACAGTAAGAGGGAAACTGCCCCTGATTCAATTATCTCCCACCGGGTCCTTCCCACAACACATGGGAATTATGGGAGCTAAAATTCAAGATGAGATTTGGGTGGGGACACAGCCAAACCATTTCACTTGCATATCTTCCACCACAAAAGTTCTATCCTCTGCCTTGTTTAGCTTATGGTGTTTGTCTTCATGTCTTAGGCTTATATGCAAATTGATACAAAATAAATACATTAAGCCTAAGTCTCTCAGAAATCTCTGACTTATTTTCCTTCCTTTGTTCTTCCCTCCCTTTCTCTCTCTCTCTCTCTTTCTTTCTCTTTCCTTCCTTCCTTCCTTTCCTTCCTTCCTTCCTTCCTTCCTTCCTTCCTTCCTTCCTTCCTTCCTTCCTTCCTTCCTTCCTTCCTTCCTTCTTTCTTTCTTTCTTTCTTTCTTTCTTTCTTTCTTTCTTTCTTTCTTTCTTTCTTTCTTTCTTTCTTTCTTTCTTTCCATTCCTTCTTTCCTTCCTTCTTTCCTTCCTTCCTTCCTTCCTCCCTCATTCCCTCCCTCCCTCCCTCCCTCCCTCCCTCCCTCCCTATATCTTTCCTTCTTTTCCTTCTTCCCTCTTTTTATTCCTTTCTTACTCCTTCCCTCTCTTCTTTCTTCTTTGGCTTTAAACATTTATTGAGTATTCCCTATATACTACTCATCATGATAGGTATTTCCCATGCATGATCTTACTCTTACAGCATACTTATTAGTGGCTCAGTTCTAAACAGAGGAAACAGAGGCTCCGAACAGTTACGTAACTTGCTAAAAGTCAAAAGCTACCAAGTGTGGAACTAGGCTTGGAGCCTGTTTTTCCTTTGAAATCTTTGCTCATCCCTTGCTGCTGAGGAGTTACCTGCTATTTTCTGAACTAAACAGTGCTTTCCCACTTTTTGCCCCAGCTTTTGCTGTTCCTTCCTGTTCTTTGCATCGCATGCATTCAGTTTTCTGCATGCACATATATATTTTATTTCTGCAGTAGCATAACTATCTTGAGGTAGGAACAGCCTTTCACATACAGTAGGTGCTCTCAAAAATTCTCGTTCGACTGAGATAAATTCCAACTTGGCAATGCATTGTTTTCTTAAAGAAAAAAGATATAGCAGTCATATAATTCAAACGTAGCATTATTAAAATAACAATAAAAATTAAAATAAATTCTCTGCATAATTTAGAAATTTATCAGTATTTATTCATTTCATGACTTTGTAATTTGCTAAATCTCTTTTCCCCATTATTCAAATGATTATTCTCTCAACCACAGCACAGAAACTGCTAGAAAACCTCCCATTGCTAACATTTACAATGCGTTGATTGGAAACAATTTCCAAATGGTAGTGAGCTCATTATATGTGATGGTATTTTAATGTTGTTTTAATTTTTGTGGTAATTACCTCCAAATCTATTGAAATAATTCCAAGCTTATTGTCAAACTCCCCTAATATAATTCAGCAAGGGCCTGATCAAACATGGCCCTTTTGTATTTCCTGTTTGTTTTATCTCTGAATTCTTCAGTTTCCAGTTTTTGAGGTCAGATTTAAAGATTTATATGGAGGCAGTTCCCACAGAAAGCCATGGGGGATTGACGTGAGAGGGATTACAGCCTGGCTATACAGGAATCGTGTTTCACCTTTCTTTGCTTTATCCTCCAGCTGCTGTTCCTTAAATAAAACTTTAAAAATAACTTTTATAGGGTGGTTAATACATTCCTACCCTGTGGGGACAAGCTAGGTTCTCAGTTGCCCAAGATTTTAGGCAGGCTCTAGCAATTTCAGTAAAGAAACAGACTCTTGTCTTGAGTGTTGAAAAATTGCCACAGGGTCAAGGTGAGAGCAAGGGAGGGTGGCCCCAGTGAACCCACATTCTATACACGCTTTCCTAGCTGTTGCAGGAGAAGGGAGGAGCAGAGTCTAGGTGGTGACGAGTTCACAAGGTTGTAGGGGTAGTCTGAACTTTATGGGAGAAGAGGGAAAGTTATAGTTTAAATTCGGAAGGTTCTATGTCTTTCCCAAGTAGTTTGTTTTATTATTCTTGACCGCTCTTTATTGAGTCAAACTTGAATATTTGGCAACCTGTGGGAATGTGGCCAGTAGCCTATATCTTCACTATGACTCCATATGGAATCCATGTGTGTTTAAGGTTCCCAGTTTTCTTAGGGGAGCAATCCTGGCAGAGGTATACTGGGAGGAGGTGAATTTCAGTGGTCCTTTATATAAGAGTTACTATCTGCTGGGCACACAGGCACAGCAGCTCTGTGTGCTGTCTTCTTTATCATCAAACCCTAGCCAGAGATAGTGTTTAATCTATGAAGCCACTGATTTGGTCATTTGTATGGCATAATCCAGTACCCTACTATGTGAAAGGGATTTGGCTTTCATGGAAAAATCCAAACCAAAAGGTGGAAAGGATTCTTGGATATTGTCTACCTACTTCTCACCAACTCTGTACATTTATGTCATACAAAGTTTATAGATAAGGCAATAGGCATGATATAAGAAGATGTCAGACAGATAATTTACATTTGCTATGTGCCTTCTATGCACCAGGCACTAGTAGGTGTTCAGTGTTGCTTCACATCAATTAGGTTTAACTCACAGAGGATCGAACAAGGAGGTTGTATTATCCTCATTTATTAATTAAAAATAAAGTCCAAAGAAGACCAGCAACTACAGGAAACGAATACATTTCTGGAAACGCACAATCTTCCACGATTGAATCAGGAAAAAACTGAAACCCTGAACAGCCAAATTTTGAGTTCCAAAATGGAATCATTAATAAAAAATCCTATCTAACAAAATAGCCCCGGACCAGAAAGATTCTACCAGACCTACAAAGTAGAGCTGTTACCAATTCTACTGAAATTATTTTTTTTAAAAAAATGAGGTACAGAGGCTCCTCCCTAACTCATTTTATAAAGCCAAGACCACCCTTATACTAAAATCTGGCAAAGACACAGTGAAAAAAAGAAAACAGCAAGCCCATATCCTGATGAATATGGACATAAAAATAATCAACAAAATACTAGCAAAGTGAATCCAACAGGACATCAAAAAGTTAATTCACCATGATCAAGCAGGCTTTTCTTGCGGGTTGAAAGGTTGGTTTGACATACAAAGATCAATAAATGTGATTCACCACATAAATAATTAGAAACAGAAACTATACGATCATCTCAATAGATAGAAAAAGCTTTCAACAAAATCCAACATCCCTTTATGATAAAAACCCTCAGCAATTTAGGCATTGAAGGAACATATCTCAAAATAATAATAGCATTGATATGGTTTGGCTGTGTCCCCACCCAAATCTCATCTTGCATTGTAATTCCCATAATCCCTACGTGTCATGGGAGGGACCCAGTGGAGATAATTGAATCATGGGGGTGGTTTCCCCCATGCTGTTTTCATGCTAGTGAGTGAGTTCTCAGGAGATCTGGTGGTTTTATAAGTGTCTGGCATTTTCCCTGCTGGTACTCATTCTCTCTCCTGCTGCCCTGTGAGGAGGTGCCTTCCACCATGACTGTAAGTTTCCTGGGGTTCCCCAGTCATGCAGAACTGTGAGTCAAATAAACCTCTTTCTTTTATAAATTACCCAGTCTTGGGTATTTCCTTATAGCAATATGAGAATGGATTAATACAAGCATCTATGACAAAACCACAGCCAACATCACACTAAACGAGCAAAAGCTGGAAGCATTCCCCATAAGAACAGGAACAAGATAAAAATGGCCATTCTCACCACTTGCATTCAACATAGCCCTGGAAGTCCTAGCTACAGCAATCAGGCAAGAGAAAGAAATAAAAGAAATCCAAATAAAAAAGAAGAAATCAAATTATCTCTCCTTGCTGACAATCTGATTCTGTATCTGGAAAACCCTAAAGACTCACCCAAAAGACTCCTAGAACTGATAAACAACTTTAGTAAAATTCAGGATACCAAATCAATGTTGAAAAATCAGTAGCATTCCTATACATCAATAATGTTCAAGTTGAGAGCTAAATCAAGAACACAATTCCATTTACAATGGCCAAAAACAAATATAAAACACCAAGGAATACATCTAACGAAAAAGATGAATGATCTCTACAAGGATAGCTGCAAAACACTACTAAAAGAAATTATAGATGACACAAACAAATGGAAAAACATTGCATGTTTATGGATTGCAAAAAAACAATACTGTTAAAATGACTGTACTGCCTAAAGCAATACATATATTCAACATTATTCCTATCAAAATACCAGTGTCATTTTTCACAGAATTAAAAAAAACTATTCTAAACTTTTTATGGACCAAAAAAAAAAAAAAAAGGCCCAAATAGCCAAAGAGATCTGGAGTAAAAAGAACAAAGCCATGGGCATCACCTTTCCCAACTTCAAACTGTACTATACGGCTATAGTAACCAAAACAGCATGGTACTGGTACAAAAACAGACACATACCACTAGAACAGGATAGAGAACCAAGAAATAATGCTTCACATCTACAACCATCTGATTTTTAACAAACTTCACAGAAGTAAGCAATGGGGAAAGAACTTTTTTTTTTCTTCAATAAATGGTGCTGGGATAACCGGCTAGCCATATGCAGAAAAATAAAACTAGACCTCTACCTTTCTTTTTCATTAATATTTGTTTATTTCAATAATTTTGGGGGAATAGATGGTTTTTTGTTACATGGATAAGTTGTTTAGTGGTAATTTCTGAGACTTTGGTGCACCTGTCACCCAAGTAGTGTACACTGTACCCAATGTGTAGTCTTTTATCCCTCCTTTCACAATATACAAAAATTAACTCAAGATAGATTAAAGATGTAAATATAATATTAATATCTCCAACTATAAAAATCCTAGAAGAAAACCTAGGCAATACCATTCTGGACATTGGTCTTGCAAGTAATTCATGACTAAGTCTTCAATAGCAATTCCAACAAAAAAATGGACAAGTGGGACTTAATAAAATCGAAGAGCTTCTGCACAGCAAAAGAAGCTATCAATAGAATAAGCCAACAATGTACAGAATGGGAGAAAATATTTGCAAACTATGCATTCATCAAGGGTCATTTATTCAGAATTTATAAGTAACTTAAGCAATTTAACAAGCAAAAGACAAATAACCTCATTGAAAAGTTGGCAAAAGTCGTGAACAGACACTTCTCAGAAGAAGATATACATGTAGACAACAAACATGAAAAAATGCCCAACATCACTAATCATTAGAGAAATTCAAATAAAAACCACAAGGAGATATCAACTTCCAACTCTCAGAGTGGCTATTAGTAAAAAGTCAAATAATAACAGATGCTGGTTAGGCTGTGGAGAAAGGGGAACACTTATACACTGTTGGTAAATTAGTTCAGCTGCTGTGGAAAGCAGTTTGTAGATTTCCCAAACAGCTTAAAATGGAACTACCATTCAATGCAGCAATCCGATTTCTGGGTATATATCCAAAAAGGAAATACATCATTCAGCTAAAAAGACACATGTACTCACGTGTTCATTACAGCACTATTCACGATAGCAAAACCATGGAATCAATCCAGGTGCCCATCAGTGGTGGAGTGGATAAAGAAAATGTGGTACATATGCACAATGGAATACTACACAGTCATAGAAAAAGTATAAAATCCTGTCCTTTGCTGCAACATGGCTGCAGCTACACAGGGGATTGCTAGAAGGGGGAGAAGAGGAGAAGGTCAAGAGCTGAAAAACTACCTGTTGGATACTCCACTCCCTGGATGATGGTATCATTAGTATAATTTGTACCCCAAACCTCAGTATCACACAATATACCCTTTAACAAATCTGGACATGTGCACCCTGAATCTAAAGTAAAATGTGAAATTATTTTGTAAAAGATGATAATGTTATCACCTTTTATAGCATATTGTAATACTATTAATAAAGGTGCTTTTATTTATGTTACATGACTTCCATAATATTCATATGAGGTGCACAAATAAGACATTCTTATTCCAATTTTTCTGATGTAGATGTTAAAGTTTAAAGATTTCAAGTAATGTTCAGATTTATAGTTAAGAGGTCAACTAGCACTCAGATATTTCATGACTTCAGGTTGCCTAAGCACAGTAGGTGTTGAACATCTTAATAATTATCTACCAAATTCTTGCATTTTAAACCATGTAACAGAATTTTTATTTGTTAAAACCAGTAATTGCCCATATAGAAAATATCCTAAATTCCACCACACTAGATTATCTTTATGGTCTATTTCCTTTCAGTTTTTTTTCTATACAAATGCAAATTGAATAAAACTGTGATCATACAATGTAATTACAATGTAATTATATTTTTATCATACCTTTTAATATACTGTTGTGTTTTTCCAGTGGCTGCAATATATATGTATATAAACATTATTTATACATATATTACATACATATCATATACATATATATGTATATAATTATATAGTATTTTTATTTAATTATGTATTTTTATATATTATTTATATATGATATGTATATAATATATGTATAAATAATGTTAATAATATGGTGATAATATTGATATTAACATGTATATATATGTTAATACTGATATTAATATGTGTATATATACATATATAAATATATTAAACAGTTGACCCTTGAACAATGTGGGGGCTAGAGGTGCCACAGTTGAAAATGCACATATGGACTCAGGAAGGGGAACATCACACACCGGGGCCTATCATGGGGGGGGGGGAGGGATTGCATTGGGAGTTATACCTGATGTAAATGACGAGTTGATGGGTGCTGACGAGTTGATGGGTGCAGCACACCAACATGGCACAAGTATACATATGTAACAAACCTGCACGTTATGCACATGTACCCTAGAACTTAAAGTATAATAATAATAATTAATAAACAAAAAATAAAAAGAAAATGCACATATGACTTTTGACTCCTCAAAAACTTAACTAGTAATTGACTACTGTTTACCAGAAGCCTTACCAATAGCATAAACAGTCAATCAATGCATATTTTACATGTTATACATATTGTATGCTGTATTCTTACAATAATGTAAACTAGAGGAAAGAAGATATTATTAAGAAAATTATAAGGAAGATAAAATAGATTTATATTCATTAAGTGGAAATGGCTCATCCTCCTTGTCTTTAAGCTGAATAGGTTGAGGAGGGGAAGGAAGAGAAGGGGTTGGTCTTGCTGTCCTGGGTGTGGCAGAGGCAGAAGGAAATCCACATATAAGTGGATCCACGCAGTTTGAACATGTTATTCAAGGGCCAACTGTATGTGGTAAATATTATGAACATTATAAAACTGTATATAGGTTCATTATTATGTTTCTATTATAGTTTATTTAACCATTTCCCTATCAATATTTTCATTTTTGTACTATAAGAAGAAATACAGTGGTTATTTAAGTACTGTATACCTTAATTTTTACTTCCTTTCCAATTGTTTTCTCAGACAAGATTCCTAAAAGTTAAAAGAGCAGGTATGAGAGTATGGTGGACATTTATTAGTTTTATGTGCACAGCATGCATTTTCCTTCTTCTGGAAACAGCACCTGAATTTTCCTTTGTGATCCATCTCCATCTACTCTTCATCACTTTGATTCAGGCAGGATGATTCTCATACCCTGCTGTTTGCTAAGGAGTTAAACCTATTCTCTGACCATAGTGATTGTTTCAGAGAGACACATGTGACCAAAGTCTTGCCAATAAGATATAATGAGGTATTATCTTGTGATTTTACAGAAAATCATTGAGAAGTTGAAGTCCACTTTTCAGTCAGCTTATTAAACTGGTAGAATGTAAGCCTAAAGTTTAGCTTGCCATCTTTCATCTTGAAGGAGAGCCATCTGCCTGTTGAAAACAGAAGTGACATGAAGAGAAAGAGCCATAATCACATATTGTAGCAGTGGTATCCAACACAAGCACTGCTGGAATTTTCACTCATGAGTGAGCCAACCCATCCCTTTTCTCACTAGAGCATTTTGAGTTGGGTTTTTGCACTTGGAAGCAGGGCAGCTGTTTTAGTGCATTGGCTCCAAAGGGTATTAATACGTGTGAAGATCTTTACACGTGTTTTAACATTAATTTCCAGGCAACACTACCAATCATGTATCTATGCACCAATATTTACACAAGTAATATGCATTTTTATATGTGAAAATACTCCTTTACATTTCTAGAATTCTTTTCACATGCTTAGGAAGCTTTATATTTCTTCTGTGATTTGTCTGTTCATGACCTTTTCCTGCTTTGAATTTGAAGAATGCTAGTATATTTCTTCATTTTTTAGAGATCTTTTTCCCTTAAACATGTAAATAAGTCTTATATGTATTTTTGTCATATTTGGCGCAGAAATATTTCCTGTTTGTCATTTGTTTATATACTGGAGTAATGCCACATATATGATATATTAAATAGGTAGTATCTTTCTTATTGTCACACAGTTTTTACTATCAGGATGTTCTTTATGTTCCCAAGATGAACTAAAATATTTGCCAATATTTTTATAGTCACATTATGCTTCATTTTAAAATGTAACCTCTACTGCTTCTGGAATTTACAATTTCATTTTGGAATATTCTGCTTGCAAGTCACAGGAATTCTGGCTCTGTCAAAGGTGGGGGTTTTCTTATGAAAAGGACAAATTGTTTCACAGAACCCATGTTCTGGATGCAGCCACAGCTCAGGGAGATATAGGGAAACAGGGCAGGCGTGCAACTCACTGCTACTCCGTGTCTCTGTATCTTTTTCTTTGGCTTGTGTTCTCCGTGTACTTCCTCAACCATCTCACTTGTTTTCTCTACTTCCTTGTCCCAGTAGGAACCATCCAATCATCCAAAAAAAGATTAAATCTGGCTTTCACTCCCAATCCAAATTCTTAGCAAAGTGACCCTGTTTTACTAATGTGGATATGGTGCTGAATATCACCCTGAAACAAGGTTACGTTGGATAAATCCTGGCTGCTAGAAGCCCATTCTCTGTGGATCATATTCCATACACCAACGAATCAGGAGAAGGATAGTTACCAGAGGAGGAAAAATCTTTTGAGCTGGGTAGATGATCAATAGGTGAGTGGTCATTAGAGATGCAGACCAAACCTGATTATTTTCCAAATAGCTTTCCTAACAAAAAGTATTGGTGCTCTATCATTTCTTTACTAATTTATAATATTTGCTTTGTCTTATGTTAAACTCGTGTGTATATTGCTCCACTAAGATTTCCTAATACATTAGTCACTTTGTCAGTTATCAGAAAAATTTTTACTACCATTATTTTAGTAAGATAAATTTGTATTTATTCTTCCTCTCTTCAAATTTGTTATCTATCCTTTCATTTATTCTTCCAGGAAAATTTTGTTAAATATGGGAATAAAATATTTTTATAATTGCTATTATAATTTATTTAGAAAATATAGCACTTTACTTATTTATCTTATAGTTGACCATTTTTCTAGTCTAGGATGATTCAGATAAATTTGTAGTTCTCTTAAAATTTTGGTACATAAATCATATAATTGTCAATAATAAGAGTCATTTAATCCATTCATTTCTCATTATACCTTTTATTTCCATTTGATGTCTTTTTTTTTTAAATTTATTTATTATTATTATACTTTAAGTTGTAGGGTACCTGTGCATAACGTGCAGGTTTGTTACATATGTATACTTGTGCCATGTTGGTGTGCTGCACCCATCAACTCGTCATTTACATCAGGTATAACTCCCAATGCAATCCCTCCCCCCTCCCCCCTCCCCCCTCCCCATGATAGGCCCCGGTGTGTGATGTTCCCCTTCCTGAGTCCAAGTGATCTCATTGTTCAGTTCCCACCTATGAGTGAGAACATGCGGTGTTTGGTTTTCTGTTCTTGTGATAGTTTGCTAAGAATGATGGTTTCCAGCTGCATCCATGTCCCTACAAAGGACACAAACTCATCCTTTTTGATGGCTGCATAGTATTCCATGGTGTATATGTGCCACATTTTCTTAATCCAATCTGTCACTGCTGGACATTTGGGTTGATTCCAAGTCTTTGCTATTGTGAATAGTGCTGCAATAAACATACGTGTGCATGTGTCTTTATAGCAGCATAATTTATAATCCTTTGGGTATATACCCAGTAATGGGATGGCTGGGTCATATGGTACATCTAGTTCTAGATCCTTGAGGAATCGCCATACTGTTTTCCATAATGGTTGAACTGGTTTACAATCCCACCAACAGTGTAAAAGTGTTCCTATTTCTCCACATCCTCTCCAGCACCTGTTGTTTCCTGACTTTTTAATGATCGCCATTCTAACTGGTGTGAGATGGTATCTCATTGTGGTTTTGATTTGCATTTCTCTGATGGCCAGTGATGATGAGCATTTTTTCATGTGTCTGTTGGCTGTATGAATGTCTTCTTTTGAGAAATGTCTGTTCATATCCTTTGCCCACTTTTTGATGGGGTTGTTTGTTTTTTTCTTGTAAATTTGTTTGAGTTCTTTGTAGGTTCTGGATATTAGCCCTTTGTCAGATGAGTAGATTGCAAAAATTTTCTCCCATTCTGTAGGTTGCCTGTTCACTCTGATGGTAGTTTCTTTTGCTGTGCAGAAGCTCTTTAGTTTAATGAGATCCCATTTGTCAATTTTGGCTTTTGCTGCCGTTGCTTTTGGTGTTTTAGACATGAAGTCTTTGCCCATGCCTATGTCCTGAATGGTACTACCTAGGTTTTCCTCTAGGATTTTTATGGTATTAGGTCTAACATTTAAGTCTCTAATCCATCTTGAATTAATTTTCGTATAAGGGGTAAGGAAAGGATCCAGTTTCAGCTTTCTACTTATGGCTAGCCAATTTTCCCAGCACCATTTATTAAATAGGGAATCCTTTCCCCATTTCTTGTTTCTCTCAGGTTTGTCAAAGATCAGATGGCTGTAGATGTGCGGTATTATTTCTGAGGACTCTGTTCTGTTCCATTGGTCTATATCTCTGTTTTGGTACCAGTACCATGCTGTTTTGGTTACTGTAGCCTTGTAGTGTAGTTTGAAGTCAGGTAGCGTGATGCCTCCAGCTTTGTTCTTTTGACTTAGGATTGTCTTGGAGATGCGGGCTCTTTTTTGGTTCCATATGAACTTTAAAGCAGTTTTTTCCAATTCTGTGAAGAAACTCATTGGTAGCTTGATGGGGATGGCATTGAATCTATAAATTACCTTGGGCAGTATGGCCATTTTCACGATATTGATTCTTCCTATCCATGAGCATGGTATGTTCTTCCATTTGTTTGTGTCCTCTTTGATTTCACTGAGCAGTGGTTTGTAGTTCTCCTTGAAGAGGTCCTTTACATCCCTTGTAAGTTGGATTCCTAGGTATTTGATTCTCTTTGAAGCAATTGTGAATGGAAGTTCATTCCTGATTTGGCTCTCTGTTTGTCTGTTACTGGTGTATAAGAATGCTTGTGATTTTTGCACATTAATTTTGTATCCTGAGACTTTGCTGAAGTTGCTTATCAGCTTAACGAGATTTTGGGCTGAGACAATGGGGTTTTCTAAATATACAATCATGTCATCTGCAAACAGGGACAATTTGACTTCTTCTTTTCCTAACTGAATACCCTTGATTTCTTTCTCTTGCCTAATTGCCCTAGCCAGAACTTCCAACACTATGTTGAATAGGAGTGGTGAGAGAGGGCATCCCTGTCTTGTGCCAGTTTTCAAAGGGAATTTTTCCAGTTTTTGCCCATTCAGTATGATATTGGCTGTGGGTTTGTCATAAATAGCTCTTATTATTTTGAGGTACGTTCCATCAATACCGAATTTATTGAGCGTTTTTAGCATGAAGGGCTGTTGAATTTTGTCAAAAGCCTTTTCTGCATCTATTGAGATAATCATGTGGTTCTTGTCTTTGGTTCTGTTTATATGCTGGATTATGTTTATTGATCTGCGAATGTTGAACCAGCCTTGCATCCCAGGGATGAAGCCCACTTGATCATGGTGGATAAGCTTTTTGATGTGTTGCTGAATCCAGTTTGCCAGTATTTTATTGAGGATTTTTGCATCGATGTTCATCAGGGATATTGGTCTAAAATTCTCTTTTTTTGTTGTGTCTCTGCCAGGCTTTGGTATCAGGATGATGTTGGCCTCATAAAATGAGTTAGGGAGGATTCCCTCTTTTTCTATTGATTGGAATAGTTTCAGAAGGAATGGTACCAACTCCTCCTTGTACCTCTGGTAGAATTCAGCTGTGAATCCATCTGGTCCTGGACTTTTTTTGGTTGGTAGGCTATTAATTATTGCCTCAATTTCAGAGCCTGCTATTGGTCTATTCAGGGATTCAACTTCTTCCTGGTTTAGTCTTGGAAGAGTGTAAGTGTCCAGGAAATTATCCATTTCTTCTAGATTTTCCAGTTTATTTGCATAGAGGTGTTTATAGTATTCTCTGATGGTAGTTTGTATTTCTGTGGGGTCGGTGGTGATATCCCCTTTATCATTTTTAATTGCGTCGATTTGATTCTTCTCTCTTTTCTTCTTTATTAGTCTTGCTAGTGGTCTGTCAATTTTGTTGATCTTTTCAAAAAACCAACTCCTGGATTCATTGATTTTTTGGAGGGTTTTTTGTGTCTCTATCTCCTTCAGTTCTGCTCTGATCTTAGTTATTTCTTGCCTTCTGCTAGCTTTCGAATGTGTTTGCTCTTGCTTCTCTAGTTCTTTTAATTGCGATGTTAGAGTGTCAATTTTAGATCTTTCCTGCTTTCTCTTGTGGGCATTTAGTGCTATAAATTTCCCTCTACACACTGCTTTAAATGTGTCCCAGAGATTCTGGTATGTTGTATCTTTGTTCTCATTGGTTTCAAAGAACATCTTTATTTCTGCCTTCATTTCGTTATGTACCCAGTAGTCATTCAGGAGCAGGTTATTCAGTTTCCATGTAGTTGAGCGGTTTTGATTGAGTTTCTTAGTCCTGAGTTCTAGTTTGATTGCACTGTGGTCTGAGAGACAGTTTGTTATAATTTCTGTTCTTGTACATTTGCTGAGGAGTGCTTTACTTCCAATTACGTGGTCGATTTTGGAGTAAGTACGATGTGGTGCTGAGAAGAATGTATATTCTGTTGATTTGGGGTGGAGAGTTCTATAGATGTCTATTAGGTCTGCTTGCTGCAGAGATGAGTTCAATTCCTGGATATCCTTGTTAACTTTCTGTCTCGTTGATCTGTCTAATGTTGACAGTGGAGTGTTGAAGTCTCCCATTATTATTGTATGGGAGTCTAAGTCTCTTTGTAAGTCTCTAAGGACTTGCTTGATGAATCTGGGTGCTCCTGTATTGGGTGCATATATATTTAGGATAGTTAGTTCTTCCTGTTGAATTGATCCCTTTACCATTATGTAATGGCCTTCTTTGTCTCTTTTGATCTTTGATGGTTTAAAGTCTGGTTTATCAGAGACTAGTATTGCAACCCCCGCTTTTTTTTGTTCTCCATTTGCTTGGTAAATCTTCCTCCATCCCTTTATTTTGAGCCTATGTATGTCTCTGCATGTGAGATGGGTCTCCTGAATACAGCAGACTGATGGGTCTTGACTCTTTATCCAGTTTGCCAGTCTGTGTCTTTTAATTGGAGCATTTAATCCATTTACATTTAAGGTTAAGATTGTTATGTGTGAACTTGATCCTGTCATTATGATATTAACTGGTTATTTTGCTCGTTAGTTGATGCAGTTTCTTCCTAGCCTCGATGGTCTTTACATTTTGGCATGTTTTTGCAATGGCTGGTACCGGTTGTTCCTTTGCATGTTTAGTGCTTCCTTCAGGGTCTCTTGTAAGGCAGGCCCAGTGGTGACAAAATCTCTAAGCATTTGCTTATCTGTAAAGGATTTTATTTCTCCTTCACTTATGAAACTTAGTTTGGCTGGATATGAAATTCTGGGTTTAAAATTCTTTTCTTTAAGAATGTTGAATATTGGCCCCCACTCTCTTCTGGCTTGGAGAGTTTCTGCCGAGAGATCTGCTGTTAGTCTGATGGGCTTCCCTTTGTGGGTAACCCGACCTTTCTCTCTGGCTGCCCTTAAGATTTTTTCCTTCATTTCAACTTTGGTGGATCTGGCAATTATGTGTCTTGGAGTTGCTCTTCTCGAGGAGTATCTTTGTGGCGTTCTCTGTATTTCCTGGATTTGAATGTTGGCCTGCCCTACTAGGTTGGGGAAGTTCTCCTGGATGATATCCTGAAGAGTGTTTTCCAACTTGGTTCCATTTTCCCCCTCACTTTCAGGCACCCCAATCAGACGTAGATTTGGTCTTTTTACATAATCCCATACTTCTTGCAGGCTTTGTTCATTTCTTTTTCTTCTTTTTTCTTTTGGTTTCTCTTCTCGCTTCATTTCATTCATTTGATCCTCAATCGCAGATACTCTTTCTTCCAGTTGATCGAGTCGGTTACTGAAGCTTGTGCATTTGTCACGTATTTCTCGTGTCATGGTTTTCATCTCTTTCATTTCATTTATGACCTTCTCTGCATTAATTACTCTAGCCATCAATTCTTCCACTTTTTTTTCAAGATTTTTTGTTTCTTTGCACTGGGTACATAATTCCTCCTTTAGCTCTGAGAAATTTGATGGACTGAAGCCTTCTTCTCTCATCTCGTCAAAGTCATTCTCCGTCCAGCTTTGATCCGTTGCTGGCGATGAGCTGCGCTCCTTTGCCGGGGGAGATGTGCTCTTATTTTTTGAATTTCCAGCTTTTCTGCCCTGCTTTTTCCCCATCTTTGTGGTTTTATCTGCCTCTGGTCTTTGATGATGGTGATGTACTGATGGGGTTTTGGTGTAGGTGTCCTTCCTGTTTGATAGTTTTCCTTCTAACAGTCAGGACCCTCAGCTGTAGGTCTGTTGGAGATTGCTTGAGGTCCACTCCAGACCCTGTTTGCCTGGGTATCAGCAGCAGAGGCTGCAGAAGATAGAAAATTTCTGAACAGCGAGTGTACCTGTCTGATTCTTGCTTTGGAAGCTTCCTCTCAGGGGTGTACTCCACCCTGTGAGGTGTGGGGTGTCAGACTGCCCCTAGTGGGGGATGTCTCCCAGTTAGGCTACTCAGGGGTCAGGGACCCACTTGAGCAGGGAATCTGTCCCTTCTCAGATCTCAACCTCTGTGTTGGGAGATCCACTGCTCTCTTCAAAGCTGTCAGACAGAGTCGTTTGCGTCTGCAGAGGTTTCGGCTGAGTTTGTTATTGTTTACTGTGCCCTGTCCCCAGAGGTGGAGTCTACAGAGACAGGCAGGTTTCCTTGAGCTGCTGTGAGCTCCACCCAGTTCGAGCTTCCCAGCAGCTTTGTTTACCTACTTAAGCCTCAGAAATGGTGGGCGCCCCTCCCCCAGCCTCGCTACTGCCTTGCGGGTAGATCACAGACTGCTGTGCTAGCAATGAGGGAGGCTCCGTGGGTGTGGGACCCTCCCGGCCAGGTGTGGGATATGATCTCCTGGTGTGCCTGTTTGCCTAATGCGCAGTATTGGGGTGGGAGTTACCCGATTTTCCAGGTGTTGTGTGTCTCAGTTCCCCTGGCTAGGAAAAGGGATTCCCTTCCCCCTTGCGCTTCCCAGGTGAGGCAATGCCTCGCCCTGCTTCAGCTCTCGCTGGTCGGGCTGCAGCAGCTGACCAGCACCGATCATCCGGCACTCCCCAGTGAGATGAACCCAGTACCTCAGTTGAAAATGCAGAAATCACCGGTCTTCTGTGTCGCTCGCGCTGGGAGTTGGAGACTGGAGCTCTTCCTATTCGGCTATCCCATTTGATGTCTTATAGAATTGGTGAGAATATCCAATACACAATAAATGTGCTGGTACCTGATACCTACTGACACTTACTATGTGTCAGATGCTGTCAGAAATTAGTGGAAATTATCTTATTTAATGTACTGTTTTTATTTTTCTCATTTTGCTGACAAAGAAACTGAGGCTCAGAGAGGTTCAATTACTTGATCAAGGTTTCTCATCTTGCACATGGTGGAGCCAGCATGCAAACATGGGTCAGTCAGACACCAGTAACAGTATTTGTAATGATTATCTACAATATAATACATTTTAAAAAATGGGAAATGGCTGGGTGTGGTGGCTCACTCTTACAGTCCTAGCACTTTGGTAGGCTGAGGTGAGCAGATCACTTGAGGCCAGGAGTTAGAGACCAGCCTAGTCAACATGGCGAAACCTCGTTTCTAATAAAAATGCAAAAATTAACCAGGTATGTTGGTGCATACCTGTAAACTCAGCTACTCAGGAGGCTGAGACCCAAGAATAGCTTGAACCTGGGAGGTGGAGGTTGCGGTGAGTTGAGATTACGCCATTGCACTCCGGCCTGGCAACAGAGTGAGAATATCTCAAAAGAAAAAAAAAATTGGAAAAAATTGAAAAAGAAAAAAGGAAAACAAAGTTTTCTTTATTTGCAGAGACATGGTTATACACTTAGAAATCTTGATAATTTTACAACAAATTATTAAATGTTTTCGCAGTTCTAAAACGGTCACTGGTAAAACTTTCTGTCTTTGAAAGCTTTGTGAAAATAATTAGTTGATTTTATTTGCAGTCTTCTCTATGGTTAATGGTCTATTTACGTTATTTGTTTTTCCTTAGGCTTATGTTGATAACTGCTTTTTCCCCCTAGAAAACTGTCAATACAATCAAAAATTTCATAATTACATTGAATAAATCTTCTGAATTTTAATATCAAGAAAGTGTTAAAATATTCTGGTTAGATCCACTCTTAGAATGATGTGTTTGGGTGACAGATTGAATCTCAAAAATGCTCTTAAAATAAGAGGAAAGAAAAATAGTATGCAGTTGTTCAATCATATACCAGAAAGGATTTTCCTTTTTATTCTTTGTTTAAGAAGGCTAATGTATGTAAAAATCAGTCAATGAATGCAAACTGTTACCTTTTTGGCATTTGTGCATGTTTTTACTTTACAAAATATTAAAACTTGGTTTTTGAAAAATGAACAATGCCTATACTAATTGAGACAGATTTATGTTGGCATATCATCTTCCAAATAAGTTAACATAGTAACTGTGAAATTAATAGGCTCTACAAACATATGTGTATCTAATTTTAGGATGATGGGGAATAGAAAGATTAAGAGAGAACATACATTGGGGTATGCAAAAAACACAATAGGGTGGACCTATGACAGTCTAGTTTAGTATATCTTGTGTGAACCAGACATGGAAGTAAATTTCTAGAGTGGCCTGCCAGCATCCTTCAGACTTGAATCCTGTCAAACATGGGCAAGCAGGATGGTCCTAGATCAATTGTATCACCAGTGTGACAGAAACAGAGTAATTATTGACTTTCTCAGTAACACAGATGTAAATTTGCATTCAGTTTTATAGTCACTCTAGATATAGTTATTCTAGATACAATGATGTTGACTTTTTATTTATTTTTTTTTTGAGACGGAGTCTTGCTCTGTTGCCCAGGATGGAGTCCGGTGGTGTGATCTCGGCTCACTGCAAGCTCTGTCTCCCGGGTTCACACCATTCTCCTGCCTCAGCCTCCCAAGTAGCTGGGACTACAGGCACCCGCCACCATGCCCGGCTAATTTTTTTTATTTTTAGTAGAGACGGAGTTTCACCATGTTAGCCAGGATGGCTTCGATCTCCTGACCTCGTGATCCGCCCGTCTTGGTCTCCCAAAGTGCTGGGATTACAGGCATGAGCCACCGCACCCAGCCGACATTTGGTTTTTTGATCGAATAGGCTGTGCAGTTGAGAGTAGCACACTTGGAGTTGAGTTCAGGTCTTAACTTTAATGCTGGTTTTTGATTATAAACAAATACTGTATCTCCTTGAATTTTTTTGCTTCATCTATAAGAAAGAAAGAATATCTTCTCTGCACTCAGAGAGAAAACAACATCATACAATATATAATTTTTTCAGAAAGACTTTTTATTGAGGATCAAAATAAAAGACCCAGGTATTTTAAATGTCTTTCTCAGGGCTATATTGGAGACAGAGATCACAATGGAACTCAAGCCGTCATCTTCTAGTAGATCCACCCACAGATTCTACAACCCTAGTAGCGTTGCCATGCTTTCAACAAAACCTTCAGTAGCTGTATCGGTCTCACCTGGGAGACATGTTAATAATGCTACTAACTTTGTAAAATAATGCATTTCTGTTTGTTTCACAAACTTGTAAATATAGTGACTAAAAAGTCTACTTATAATAGCAATAAATGAAAGAATAATACATTTATGTAAGTATTACTTTTGATGCTGTATGTTAAGAGGGAAATATAGAATAAATAACTAAACATGTGTGGTAGGTTGTATTTTCCAAACATGGCCACAAAGATATCTCCCATCCTATATTTCGGTTACATTGCTACTTTGAGAAGTGAGTTTACGTTCTTTCATCTTGAACCTGGGTAGACTGGGGAGTGTCACAGAAGTGACACTCTGACTTCTGAGGCTAGTCATGAAAGAGGTGCTATTTCTGCCTTGCTACCTAGAATATTAACAATGACACCCTGAGTTACTATGTAAGCAGTCCAACTTCCCGGAGGCTTTCATATTACGAGCAAACATCAGTTGACCCATGTAGAGAGACCACATGGGAAAACTCTGAGACTACCTGAAGAGAGAGAAATGTGTGGCCATTCCTCACCTGTTGTAGTTCCAGTTTCTGTCTGATTGAAATGATAGCCCAACTCAAAACCATCTGGCTGCCCAACTCTATGTGAATATCTTCCCCACGGAAAACTTGAGAGATAATAAAATGATTGTTACTGTTTTAAGTTAATGTTTGAAGACTATTGACCGTTACACAACATTGATTGCTACTATTAGACTACTGTTAAACACCATTGATCACTACTATCTTTTCCATTAATACCTAAACTGAAGGTTTTATTAATATTGTTACTGATTTTTCCAATTTCTAAAGAAATATTTTATTAACTGATGATAATTTGAATTATTTTTAGAGAAGGGACTGTCTTTCTTTTGGAAAATGTATTGTTAAGCTATTTTTCTGCATTAAAAATGAAAGAAAACTGAGGATGAGAAAACAAAACAATTAAGAGGATGGTTTCTAAGAAATAGGTGAATGACGCCTTTGAATAAATAGTTGTGTCTAATTTTCTACTTGAAATGATATACAATGTTGTAATATAACTTTTTCCCTTCCTGATTGTGTCACCGACTTCAGGAAAGCTGACAGCATGTTCCCATGGTTTGACTGAGGGGTTTTGTTTTGATTTTGTAGAAATTAAAGATTGATTCTGAATTACCCAGCTGAGCTAATACAATGTAGACATGGACAGCACACTCAGAACATTAACTAAGTAATCTAAAACTTAGTTAATTCAGTGGAAGTAGCTGGTCATATAGGCCAGAGATTTGTGAAGGGTATTACTCATCTATAGGACATGAAATGAGAGTAACATAGGTAAAAATCTTAAGATGTAACTGGACACCAGTTGGCATCTGGGGTACATATGTTATACAACTGATGTTGATTACAAGCTATTATTTAGCAATACTCTGAACGGTTGTCTAGGTGTTAATGCATCCCCAACACTGGGACTGAGGTAGCATTTTTTTCCCCATCTTTGGTAAAACTGGTTGTAATCAAAAGGAATTCACTTTATTTTGATTATATTATTGTATGTATTCGAAACTGTTTAAGAACTCAGTCATAGAAATTAAATCTTGAAATACATTTTTTACTCTCCATATAAAATCTAGAATTTAAAATACATAATGTGTACTATAGCTGCAAATATTCCAATCTTATTGATCAGTTTTACTTAAAAATTATTTTTAAACTTTAAGGAAAGTTTGCTATGAAACTCATCTGTTTCCACAAAACGTATCCCATCATTCTTAGTAAATAAAAAGTCTGAAAATATCACCATAGCTTATAAAGCCCTCAAGAAAAGCAGCAACATAAAACTGAAAAATATAAGGAACCACCTCAGATGCCTAATGATTCTACAAATAAAAGAGCTAAAGTCATTTATAAAAAACTATTACAATAAATGTCAGTAAAACACACTCTATGCTACATTACGTCATTTCTGAGAAAACATTAACCATGAACTTAGCTATATATGCAAAATTAAAATACTAACTCTGAATGGTGTTGATGGATCATAGGTTAAGCACTGGAGGGATTCATGTAGGCAAAGATACTTTATTTTCACATGGGCTACTCTTAGCTTTATGAAACAGCCTCCAATTTTTTACATTTCTAAAACATACCAGGGTCTGTGCCACCTGTTGCTTTATAGGATACTTATATGGGTTTCTGGCCTTTTCCTGAATAACATTTCCATTTAGAATTATGTGTGGCCTATGTATAACCTCACACCACAAGTTTTCTTTTAAAGTTTTTTTCTCATTTAATGATCACTTTTGTACTGAAGGAAGTATTTGCCAAAGTAGTTTTCTTAGTTGGATTTTTGGTTTTTCTTCATAATGCATGGTAAATTCATTAATACAACCATCACATTTGATTTGTATACTCTAATTCATCTACACGTTTATTTTCTGCCTCAGGAATCATTGCTTTCATAGACTGCTCTATTTTCTTTTCACTTTCATCAACAAGTCTTGCTCTTGGCATTCTTTGGTATTTGCAACAGAAGCAATGCTTTATTCATTGACAAGATTTATTAAAAATCTCAAGGGAAGAAGATAAAACTTTGAAATCAGTGCACTGAAGACATATACACATACTGTGGATGGGCATTGAAGCTCACTCCACCACCTCAGCCTCTAAGCCCACAAAATTTAAATTTTTTGCTTAGAAAAATATATTTTAGTTTCAGAGACTTTTAGGAATTGTTAAAGTTTTCTTTTGAGTTTAAATTAGAAATGTCAATTGCTCAAATGCAATGGACCTACTATAATTTTAGTCAAGGCTCATACATCAAGGGATTTGACAATCACTGGGACTGGCAAATAACTGTCTTGGAACCATTGTCAATAGTCAATATCTAAGCTCTGCCCAAATGTAGAAGTTATTTCTCTTTGCTGTCATTTTAAGAGGAAGAAAATGTTTGTGCCCTCTAATTTAATTCAGAACCTTGGAAGACACACTCTGACCACTTTCAAAAATCTGATTTTGGAAGTGAAAAATCAAAGAATGTTAAATTTCACACTGTGCTAATTATAGGTGCAACTTTGAAATTTCTCCTCTTAGATTTGACAAATGTTGCCTAGTGCTTCCATAATGACATAATAGTTCTTTGTAGTACACAATCAAAATGTTATTACTGCGTATTACCCAACCACTGAACATGTCATTCTTTGCCAGCGAATCTTTTCTTAGTACATGTGTTTCAAAAGCACTTACCCTGTAAATGAAAGATTAAGGCTTAGCTGAGCTAGATTGAGCTATGGGGATTTAAAACCCAAAGAACAATCATCGTGAGTCTACCTTCCGGTCACTTTTTTTTTTCAATTTTTTAGATGACTCAGTGGATTTAT
The DNA here is from genome assembly GCF_043159975.1 of Macaca nemestrina. Classification (NCBI taxonomy): domain Eukaryota; kingdom Metazoa; phylum Chordata; class Mammalia; order Primates; family Cercopithecidae; genus Macaca; species Macaca nemestrina. The sequence goes on from NC_092128.1 coordinate 90,015,772, forward strand.
TTCAATTTTTTGGACAAAGAAAAGCTTCTATGCTTGCTTAAAAAATAAAATGAAAATAAACAAAATGTGGTGAAATAAGCATTCCCATTTGAATAAGATACCAAGAGCAACTTTCATTTTATATTCTGTTGCGAAAAACTAAAAGTTCTATTGTGGTCTCTGAAACTACATTGGAAGTTGACAGAGAAGTCCCAGAGAGATGTATAGTTTTATTTGTAAGTAAACTTGTCTTCACAAAAACAGCTCCTTTAAGCTATGAATTGTTTTTCACAGCATGTAACCTCTCTTACTCCTAAACTGTGAGATGAATAATTTCAACTCTTATCTATAAAGGACCAAGAACAGAGAGACCCAACATAGGCAGAGATGTTGCACTTACCCTTCATGTCCTGCCGTAAATAAAATAACATAAAACCTTTGAATAGTGCTCAGTAGGCATGGAATTTCAAAAATGCAATCCTACATGGGGGAATTCTTTTTAGAAAGTGTCATAATTTCTAATCCTGCTTACATTTTAGGAAGATGAAATTATTGAAAATATCTTTAGAACTTTAAAGTCTCAATTTCCACTAGAAAAGGAAAACAGCGTTAAATTTAAGAACAATTTTGCTCTAAAAATCCTAGTGTTATGTAGCAATTTGATTACATATTAAGACATATCATTAAAATATACAATGAAAACAAAGTTTCAAATACGCTTATTTTCCTGGAAGATTTTATTTGAAAATTTACTGTGCATTGACAAGATCTTTAAATAGAAATAAAATAATTAAATTTTAAGATATTTTTTGAACATTCAATAACACACTCACAAATAGTATAGACTTCCTTTTTTCTCTATGGTAGAATAATGGGGCCAGATTTATTCTAAAATATTATAAACAACTAGAAAACCACAAAACATGAACATCAATTTTTAGACATTGGCCAGAAAGAAGCATAGAATATTGATCCCTGAGAGAAGGAAAACAATGGAAATGAGTCCTACAGCTGTCCCAATTCACGGCCTGGAGTATCCAGGAGGAGATATAAGAAAGAGAAGTCGGAATGATATTCAAAGGGCTTGTGAAGTTGAGGAGAAAGAAATTGAGGAGGCCAAGGCATCTAGGATTTTTAGAACAACATGCTAGATATGCGGGAACAGCACCGATACAGGGTTCCAAATATCTGCAGGGATTCCTTTGAGGTTCTAGCTCAGTACTGCTGTGCACACACATGTGAGGTAAGTAAATGACACCAAAGAAATGAACCAACAGAAATAAATAGGCAAGGCAACTCTGTAGCTCACACAGGGCCAGCAATAATCTATATTGTCCCCAGGCAAAGTGCAAATATCTAGTATACAAGACTTCGGGTAGAATCTGCTGAAGAGTATTGTCTTAGTGGTGAAACGAAATAATCTTCAATTAAAGGAATTTCTGGATCTGAGCTTAAAAAAATGAGTGAAAGGAAGCCTCAAAGGTTAAAATTGATCTATTTAAGTTATCTGCATCTTCTTGCAAATAAACTGAGAAATAGAATTCATGAGAACTAAAAAATATTGTAAATAGAAGTAGACCAAGAAATGAGCTCAATTACGTTATTAGCAAATAAGGATATAAACCTGTTTTTATAAATGCACTCCATATGTTCAAGAAAATAAAGAAAAAATGAACATTGTTGGCATAGAAAAGAGATATAGAAAGACCCAAGTGAATTTCTAGAGATAAAAAGTATATTTGAAATGAGAAGAAATACACTGTATTTGATTAATAACAGATTAAACATTGCAGAAAAGTTCATTGAGATTGAAGGAACAGCAGTGAATACTATCCACAATGAACAAGAAAAAACAAGCCTAAAAAAGTTAAAAATTTGCTTGTGGGACCATACTAAGTGTTCGAACACATGTTTAATAAGAACCCAGAAGAAAATGTGGAGGAACAGAAATGATAATGGAAGAATTAATGGCCATAATTTTTTGAAATTTGTTGACAACTGTATAAACATAGATCCACAAAGCTCAATAAATGCCAAGAAGTAAAAATGTAAAGAAAACAACACCAAGCCATATGATAGTAAAATATCAAAAAAAACAGTGATTAAGAGAAAAACTTGAGTAGGTAGAGATAAAAGGGTGCTACATACACAAAATAAATTTAAAAATAACAGCAGATTTGTCATCATGAATTAGGGAAGTAAGAAGACAGTGGCGCAACACGTTTAAAGTAATGAAGGTAAAAATAAGTGCAATTTTCACCCTAGAATTGTATATACAGCAAGAGTATCTCCCAAAAATTAAAAACAGAAGGAATTTTTCAGATAAACAAAAACAAAACTCACCAGCAAACTTATACTATAAGAAGTTTTAATATGTTAAATATTAAATTCAGGTAAAATATGACAATGGATGAAAATTCGTATCTTCATACGGGACTGAAGACAATTGGAAATAATAAATATTAAATTTAAGTATAAAATACAAAATATTTCTCCTACATTAAAAAAAATCTAAAATATAACTGACCACTTAAAGCAAAACTACTAACAATGCATTTTGAAAATTATAAAATATGTAGCAGTGAAATACATGATAAAAATAGCATGAAGGATGGAAGTAAAAAGTATGTTCTAGAATTCTTTCAGTATATGTAAAGTGGTATAATATAATTTAAAGGTAGGCTGTGATAAGTTAAATAAGCAACCAATAAGAAAGCAAATTAAGTGTTTAGGTGATAAGCAGACAATGTTAATGACGTGGAATTCCACACTAAAAAATTTCAATTAATTGCAAAAAGAACAGAAAAAGAGGGAAACAAAAGCAATAAACAATAAGTGGGACAAACAGAAAATCAATTGTAAGATCCTAACCATATCCAAAAATACACTAAACGTTAATATTCTAATAACTCCATTTGAAAGACAAAGACTACCAAATTGAATTAAAAAGCCAGAAAGAACTGTATGCTTTTCTTAGAGAACCACTTTTCAAGATACTGGTCAAAGTTAGTGGCATTAGCTCAAATATGTAATTTTATCTTTTGGTATGTTCATTCTCTTACCAATTTAATTAGCCAACCTAGTCCTTAATTACTAACTCATTTATTCTTAGTTTTCCTCTCAAAAGGGTGTGAACCCAATGTCTAAATAGTATTGAGATACATACTATAAAAATAAATGATCTTTTATTATTACAGAAGTAATAACAGAAAAAGAGACAGGAAAAATACAGAGTGGTCACAGTAGAATAGAAAATTTCAGGCAACAGTTTTACATGACTAGCAAAAGAAAACCGTTGAAATAGCTGAAGAAGCTATAGGCTGATAAGAACCTGAATAACCAGAATGGAGAACAAGCTGGCTCAGACTAACTGGATCCAACATGTTACTGGATTTGACCTGGGTTTCACCTAGTATCTCATTATATGCGCATTAGCATACCAAATAACACACCCGGCCAGGCGCAGTGGCTCATGCCTGTAATCCTAGCATTTTGGGAGGCCGAGGCAGGTGGATCACGTGAGGTCGGGAGTTTGAGACCAGTCTGCCCAACATGGTGAAACCCCCTCTCTACTAAAAATACAAAAATTAACTTGGTGTGGTGGCGCATCCCTGTAATCCCAACTTCTCAGGAGGCTGAGGCAGGAGAATCACTTGAACATGGGAGATGAAGTTTGCAGTGAGCTGCGGTCGCACCACTGCACTCCAGCCTGGATGACAGAGCAAAACGCTGTCTCAAAAACTAAACCAAAACTAAATAATATACCCACCAGCAAAATGACAGTTCCAGAAACACTGACATTTGGTGTAAAAATGGGTGGCACCACAGTTCCCAGGAGTCTATATAAATATTCTACCCTTTGGTTAAAAAAACTCATAAAGGTAGAAGCTCCAAACTCCATTTTATGACTTTGTCTTGAGTGTGCCCAGTCTTCCCTTTCCTGAGTAAGGTGTACTTCTCACTTTGCAATAAATCTCCATACTTTCAATATTTTCTCACTCATCCTCTAATTCTTTCTTGCAATAGTGTCAAGAGCCTGGATACTGGCCAAGGTAGAGGTTCTGTTGGTGTTTAAGGACTTCGTCCAGCCTGCTGGTATTCAAACGCTCTTTGTTTTTACACAGGTCTCACAGGTGCTTGGTCACACTGCAAGAGGTGGGTCCCATTGTCTCGGGCAGCTCCATCCCTGTGGCTTTGCAGGGTACAGCCCCCCTCCCAGCTGCTTTCACAGGCTGGCATTGAGTATCTGCAGCTTCTCTAGGTGCACAGTTCAAGCTGTCAGTGGATTTACCATTAAGGTATCTGGAGGATGGTGGCTTTCTTTTCACAGCTCCACTAGGCAGTGCCCCATGGGGACTCTGTGCGAGGGCTCCAATCCCACACTTACCTTCCATACTGCCCTAGCAGAAGTTCTCCATGAGGCCCCTGCCCCTGCAGCAAACTTCTGCTTGAACATGCAGGCATTTCCATACATCCTCTGAAATCTAGGTGGAGGTTCTCAAACCTCAATTCTTGACTTCCATGCACCTGCAGGCTCAGCACCACATGGAAGCTGTCAAGGCTTGGGGCTCACACCCTCTGAAGCCATGGCCAGAGCTGTACCTTGGCCACTTTTATCCATTGATGGAGCAGCTGGGATGCAGGGCACCAAGTCCCTAGGCTGCACACAGCAGGAGGGCCCTGGGCCCTGCCCAGTAAACCATTTTTCCTCCTAGGCTTCCAGGTCTGTGATGGGTGGGGCTGCCACAAAGGTCTCTGACATGCCCTGGGGACATTTTCCTCATTGTCTTGACAATTAACATTTGGCTTCTCATTACTTATGCAAATTTCTGCAGGTGGCTTGAATTCCTCCTCAGAAAATGGGTTTTTCTTTTCTACCACATCATCAAGCTGCAAATTTTCTGAACCTTTACTCTCTTTATGCTGTCAAATTTTGCATTTACTTTAGCTGTTATGTAACATTGCATTGTATGAAGAAACCAAATATTTAATACTTTCTTGTATTGACAGATATTTTTAAACAGCTTTTATTGAAGTATAACTGATATACAATGGACTAAACATATTTAATGTCTACAAGTTGATGACTTTACAAATACCATTATACATGTTATTGTAAGAGTACTTAACATGAAATCTACCCTTTTACAAAATTCTGTAGTGTATGCTACCATATTGTTAACTACAAGCAGTATGTTATACAGCAGACCTTTAGAACTTACTCATCTAGCATAAATGAAACTTTTATACCTTTTAAACAACTCTCCACGCCCATCTGCCAGCCCTTGCAAATCGTTATTGTATTTTCTGCTTCTAAGAGTTTGGCTATTATAGATACCTCACATAAGAGGAATAATATAGTGTATTTCCTTCTGTGACGTTCTTATTTCACTTAGAGTTCCAGCTTTCAGATTCATCCATGTTGTTGCAAAAGGCAGGATTTGCTTCTTCTCCAAGTTTATATAATATTCCATTGTGTGTATTAATATATAGTACATTTTTTAATCCATTCATTGGTCTATGCATTCTTGGGTTGCTTCTGTGTCTTGGCTATTGTGATTAATGCTGCCATGAGATTGCAGGTATCTCTTCAATATTCTCTTTTCAATTCTTTTAAATATGTATGTAGAAATGAGATTGCTGGATCATCTAATAGTTCTATTTTCAACTTTTTGAGCAATCACCAAGCTGTTTTTCATAGGTACAGAGCTATTTTACATTCTTATGAAGAGTGTAGAAGGGTTCCAATAAACACATTCTTGCCAACATTTGTTTTCATTTTTTAATAATACCCATCTTAACAGATTTGAGGTGATATCTCATTATAATTTCAATGTGCATTTTGCTGATAATTAATGAGCTGAGCATCTTTTATACACCTTTAGGACATTTGCATGTCTTCTCTGAAGACATGTATATTCAAATACTTTGCCCATTTTTAACTGGGTTTTTTATTTTAATTTTTTTGCTATTGAATTATAAGAGTGTCTCACACATTTTGAAAATTAACCTTTTATCAGGTATATGGTTTGAAAGTATTTTCTTTCCATTCAAGAGGTTGCCTTTTTTAGCTGATTGTTTCCTTTGCTGGGCAGACAATTTTTAGTTTGATGTAGTTTCACTTGTCTAGTTTTGCTTTTGCTCCCTGTGCTTTTGTTGTCACATCCAAGAAATCACTGCAAAAATCAATGTCCACATTTTCACTGTATTTTTTTCTAGGAGTTTTACAGTTTCAGGTCTTACATTTAAGTCTTTAATCTATTTTGAGTTTTTCTATATATAAGGTAAATTAGGGATTCAATTTTATTTACTTTGCTGTCAGTTTTCTTTAGGATATCCAGTTTTTCCAACATAATTTATGGATGAGTTTATCTTTTTCCCATCTGTATTCGTGAAACCCTTGTCAAAGACAAATTGACTGTATATGTGTGGATTTGTTTTTTGGCTCTGTATTCTGTTCTATTGGTGTATATGTTTGCCTTTATGCTGGAACCATACTTCAGGTTTTACGGAATAATTGTGACATAATTGAAATTAAGGAATTTGATATCTTCAGCTTTGTTTTTGCTCAAAATCTCTTTAGCTATCTGGGTTTTTTATTTTGTGGTTATACACAAAGTTTAGGACTTTTTATATTTCTGTAAAAAAATGCCACTGAGATTTTTGGCGAGATGAGATTGAATCTATAGATTCCTTTGGATAAAGTGAACCATTTAATAATATTAAGTCTTCCAATCCACGAACATGGGATGTCTGTCCATTTCTTTGAATCTATTTTAATTTCATTTGTTACAAATTTCATTTGTTTCAGTGTACAAATCTTTTACCTCCTTGATTAAGTTTAATCTGGAGTCTATTATTTTCAGAATCAATTGTAAATGTAGTTGTTTTAATAATTTTCTTTTCAAATGGCTTTTCAGTCTATATAAGGAAAACTGAATTTTGTATGTTATGTATTCTACAAGTTTGCTGAATTTATTTATTAGATCTAATACTATGTCTGTCGGGGGGGATAGTCTTTAATGTTTCCTACACATAGGATCATGTCCTCAGGGACATTTTTGCTTTTTATTTCTGATTTAGATTCTTTTATTTCTTTTATTTGTCTAATTGTTTTGCTAAGGCTTCCAGTATAATACAGAATAGAAGTAGCAAGAGTGAGAATCCTAGTCTTCCTCCTGATATTAGAGGTAAAGCTTTCAATTTTTCATAATTAAGTGCTTTATCTTTCTCTTATCCTGGGGAATATATTTCAAAACCCCCAGTAGATGTAAGAAACAATAGATAGTACCAAGTCTCATATATACTATGCATTTTTCTATAAATATATAACTCTGATAAAGTTTAATTTCTAAACTAGACACAGTACTGTTATGCTTTGGGACCATTATTAAGTAAAACAAGGGTTACCTGAACACCAGCACTATAATACCGTAACAGTCAATTGGATAACTGATGCAGCTACTAAGTGACTAATGGGTGATTAGTATATGTACAATAAGGATGCGCTGGACAAAGGGATGGTTCACATCCTGGCTGGGATGGAATAGGACAGCAAGAGATTTCATTGTACTAATAATGGCATACAATTGAAAACTTATTCATTATTTATTTCTGGAATTTTCCGTTTAATATTTTGGACTGTGGTTGGCCACACTCTACTGAAATTTTCTACTGAAACTGTAGAAATAAGGGAGGACTAACGTATGATGTTAGCTGTGAATTTGTCATATATGGACTTCAGTATGTTAAGGTACATCCTTCCACACATAGTTTGTTGAACATTTTTATCATGTTGGTGTAATTGTTTATGATAGTCTCTTATGATACTTTGTATTTATGTGGTGTCACTTGTAGTGTCTCCTATTCTGATTTTATTTGGATCTTGTTTATTAATTTATTTACAAATTCAATTCTAATTTTATTTGGATCTTATTTATTAATTGATTTATTAGTTTGGATCTTGTTTCTTTTTCTTAGTTATTCCAGCTAAAGCTTTGTCAATTTTGTTAATCTTTTGAAAAAACAATTTTGGTTTAGTTGACTTTTTTCTATTGTTTTCCTAGCATCCATTTTGTTTATTCCTTCTCTAATCATCATTTCCTTTCTTCTACTAACTTTGGACGTAGTCTGTTCTTTTTTTAGTTCCTTGAAGTTAATGTTAGAACATTTATTTGCATATGTTCTTCATTTTTAATGTAAGTATTTATAATTATAAACTTCCCTCTTAGTACTGCTATTGCTGCATCTTATAAGTTTTGGTATACTGTGTTTTTATTTGCATTTGTCCCTTTGATTTCTCTTTGTTTCATCTTTGGTCCACTGGTTGTTTAGGAGTGTGTTGTGTAATTTCTAAATATTTGTAAATTTTTGAATTTTCCTTTTATTATTTTTAGTTTCATACAGTTGTGACTAGAAGAGACATTTGATATGATTTCAATCTTTGTAAACATTTTAAGATTTGTTTTATGGCCAAATATGTGATCATTTCTCATGTGATCATTTCTGGAGAAAGTTTTGTGTGCAATTGAAAAGAATATATATGTTGCTGTTGCTGGGTGGAATGTTTTGTATGTATCTGATAGGCATATTTAGTCTACAGTTTGTTTCAAGTCATGTGTTTCCTTACTGATTTTCTGTTTGGATATTTTATTTCTTGTTGAAAGTGGGGTTTTGAAGTCCCCTACTAATATTATATTGCTTTCTATTATTCCCTTCAGTTCCATTAATATGTGCTTTATATACTTAGGTGTTCTGTTGTTGGGTGCATATCTATTTATAATTGATACATCTTCCTGATGAATTTATCATCATATGATGCCCCTCTTTGACCCTCATGACAGTTTTTTATTTAATGTCTATTTTTCTAAAATAAATACAGCCATTTCTGCTCTTTTATTTATCATTTTCATGGAATAGCTTTTTTCTTCACTATGCTTTCAGAATATAGCTGAATTTTGTTTATTAATTCAGCAACTCTATGTCTTTTGATTGAGGAGGTTAATGTTTACTCCTGTTTACATTTTACATTGAAAGTCATTATTGACAGGCAAGAACCCACCTTTGCCATTTTTTTTGACTGGTTCATAGTTATTTTGGTCCTTTTTTCCTCTCTTGCTGTTTTTCTTTTGTTTATTTTTTCATAGTGATATTCTTTTATTTCTTTCTCTTTTTCTTTTAGGTAGCTTCTCATATATTTTTTGTGGTTAACATTCAGCTTACATAAAACATCTTATAACATTCTATTTTAAGCTGATAGCAACTTATCTTTTATTACATACAGAAACTCTGCATATTTACTTTCTATCCCCACATACATTATATTATTGGCATCACAATTTACATCTTTTTATGCTGTGAATCCATTAACAAATTTTCTAGCTATATCTTTTAATATTTTTCTAGGTTTAACTTAAATTAAAAGTGATTTATACACTATTCTTACATTATTATAGTGGTCTATATTTGTTTATACATTTACATTTACCTGTTAGTTTTATATGTTTGTATATTTTCATGTTGCTGTTTAACATCTTTTATTTTAAAGTGAGGAACTGTCTTATGCATTTCTTATAAAGTAGGTTTAGTGCTGATGTACTCCTTCAGCTTTTGTTTGTGTGGAAAAATCTTTATCTCACATTTTTAAAGCTAAGTTTTGCTGGGTATGATATTCTTGGTTAAAAGTTTTCTTTTTGTTTTAATTTCAGCATTTTGAAGATATCACTGTACTCCTTCTGACTTGGAAGGTTTCTACTGAGAAATCTGCTTATAGTCTTATGGAAGCTCCCTGGCATGTCATGAGTTGTTTTTCTCTTGCTGCTTTTAAATTATGTGGTTTTCTGTATACTTCTTAGGGTTCATTCTGTGTTGGATCCCTTGGACATCAATTTGTATGTTCATTTTCTTTCTTGGATTTGAAAAATTTCCAGCTGTTATTTCTTTAAATAAGCAGTCTTGCTCTTTATTCTCCCCTTTCCTGTAATTCTCATGATGTGTATATGGGGATACTTGATTATTTATCATAAGTCCTGTATGTATTTTTCACTTTTTTCATTATTATTATTATTATTTGCTTTTCCTACTGTGTAATTTCAAATGATCTGTCTTCGAGTTTATTTTTTTTCTCTGCCAGATCTTGTCTGCTTGCAAAGTTTTCTATGAAATTTTCCAATTTAATTGTTGTGTTCTTCAGCTCCAGAATATCTGTTTGGTTCTATCTCTTTGGTGAAATTCTATTTTTATTCGTTTATTGTTTTCTGGACTATCTGTTTAGTTGTCTATCTATCTATCTGTTCTCTTGTAATTAACTGAGTTTCTTTCAGATTATAATTTCAAATATTTTGCCAGGCATTTCATAGATCTCCATTTATTAAGGGTTGGTTACTGACGATTCATTTTGTTTTAGTATTGTCATGTTTCCCAGATTCTTCATGTTCTTGTAGCTTTGCATTGATGTCTGTGCATTTGAAAATGCAGCCACCTCTTCCAGTCTTTATGGAATGGTATAGGCAGAGAAAGACCTTCACCAACCAGCCTGAGTAGAGATTCCAAGAGCCTCTCAAATGTCTTCAATGGAAGTGAGTATTCAACTTCTTTCTCTCCCTCCTGGGGGAGGATTTTCAGGGTGTATAACCTCTCCTTATCTCACAGGGCTGTAGTGGTCTCTGTAGTTCATCCTTTTTTCCTCCCTAGAGCAGAACAGCAAAAGGATTGGACATAAGATGCATACTCTACTTCTCTTCCTCATTCCTGGGGAAGAAGTTTCAAGGTTTTTCTCATTCTCCCAACCTTATATAGCGGTGTGGACCATGGTAAACCTTCTGCCCCTTTCTCTAAGGGAGTGCACTGAAATGCTGAAGCTTTCGTGGCGAATTCCATTCCTTGCCCTTCCTCCGAAAGAAAAAAGTTCTGGGTTTTGTGCTTTCTCCCTATCCTGCAGAACTGTGCTGTATGCTGAGAATTACCCATCTGTTTTACCTAGGTCAACGCAGCCAAATGTCAGAATGTTGGGTGCTAACTTCACTTTCTTCCTGTCTCCAAAAGGATAGATCTCAGAATTGTATACTCTCTCTCAATTATGCTGAGTTGTTCAGGCTGCTGAGAGCCTCTGACCTTATCCTTTTTTCCTAGCTGCTCCCAAGTGTTCTAACTGTGCCAGTTGCCAGAGTACTCTGAGTAAGGTAAGATAATATAGGTCTTTGGGCAGTGCCCCCCAAAGACTGGGGATGTTTTTTTTTTTTTTTTTTTTGAGACGGAGTCTTGCTCTGTGCCCCAGGCTGGAGTGCAGTGGCGCGATCTCGGCTCACTGCAAGCTCCGCCTCCCGGGTTCACGCCATTCTCTTGCCTCAGCCTCCCGAGTAGCTGGGACTACAGGCGCCCACCACCTCGCCCGGCTAATTTTCTTGTATTTTTAGTAGAGACGGGGTTTCACCGTGTTAGCCAGGATGGTCTCGATCTCCTGACCTCGTGATCCGCCCGTCTCGGCCTCCCAAAGTGCTGGGATTACAGGCTTGAGCCACCGCGCCCGGCCAAGACTGGGGATGTTGAATGCATACTTCACTCACTCTTTTTCCTGAAGGAGAAGTTGTAGGCCAAGTGGATCTCTCTCAGCACTGAGCTGTGCTGGCTTGAGGAGAGGTTGGCACAGGTAAACTGAAACTACCCTTTTTACCCATTTCAAAATGCTTTTTCTTAGTTTTGTGCTTGTCTGAGTTGTGTCAACTTCTTAATTGGATTCTGGAGCTCTCATAAAGATATTTGGCCCACATATTGCTATTTTATCAGTGTTTCTATACAGAGGCTAAGGATGGGGACTTACTGTCCCACCATCTTGTTGACATTACTCTTCTTATGCTGGTGGACTTTTAACTTTTAAAAGTCTTTGATGTTATTAACAATCTCATAATAAGCCTTGTATGTATCTCCTTGTGTAGGAAATTTCCCTAAGTTCTTTAATACTATAAATAATTGGACTTGCAATATTACTAGATGGTGAACTACTCTTCAGAAGAGTTGCTTCAATTTTATTCCCACCAGCAGCCTATAAGAATGTTTCTTCACACCCTCACAAATGTTTGGTATTGTCATATTTAAAAGTTTTTGTCAATTCACTAGCCATACAAGGGTGTATTACTGTAGATTTAATCTGCATATCTCTGATTACTCATATATCAAAGATCCTTTACAGAAATATTTTTCTTATTGAATTTTCAGTAATCATTTGCATGTTAAGCCTTGACAATCTACTCTCAGTCTCTTGCTTGTGTTAAAAATAAGTTAGTGATATATTGAAGAGTTTCATTATATTGAGTCAAATAGAGAAAGTAAAATGATTATTAAAACATAGGGAGTTCAAATCAAGTCCTGGCTACATGTAAGTCCTAAATCCTTATGTAGCTTTATCTATCTCTCTGGGCCTTATTTGGAAAATGGTGATAATAATACTTATATGGCTATCGTAAATATATCTTTTTTTTTAAAAAAAGTTTAATGCTCTATTTTTAATATTTCAATTTGTATTTAAATCAACTGGAACTTATTTTGTGGAAGATGTGTGGAAAGCATCTAACTATTTTCCCTGTGGCTAGCCAATTTTCTGATCTTTTTTTGCTGAATGTAGAATCCTTTCTTTGTTGATTTATAATGCTATCAATATCTCTGTGATATAATAAATTCTTATGTTTGAATAAGTACCTTTCTGAATTCTCTGTTCTGATCAATTTTCTTAAAACACGAATATTACCAGGCCTTTTCATTGATGATAGTGCCCCTTTATCTACAGGGGACATATTCCAAGACTCCCAGTGGATGCCTTAAGCCATGTATACTAACTACCAAAGCCTATATCTACTATATACACCATGTTTTTTTTCTGTACATATATACATATTTATGATAAAGTTCAATTTATGAATTATGTACAGTAAGAGATTAACAGTAACTAATAACAAAATAGAAAAATTATAACAGGATACTATAATAAAAATCATGTGAATGTGATCTCTTTCTCTCTCTCTCTCTGTTTCAAAACATTGTACTGTACTACACTTACCCTTTGTGATGTAGTATTGGGCTATGATTGACCTTCTGATGACATGTCAGAAGATTCATCTGCTTTATGTGATCTTGGATCATACAGCCTTGAAAAACTGATGATTGGTTGTCAGAGACAAACAATGTTTATGACTAACAGGCAGGTAACAAATACAGCATAGAAACATTGCTGAAAGGAATTATTCGTGGCCCCAAGTGGGACAGAGTGTGGCGGTGTAAGTTGTCATCATGCTACTCAGAATGGCATGCAATTTAAAATGAATGAACGCTTATTTTTGAAATTTCCATTTAATATTTGTAGACTATGGTTGACCATGGGTCACTGAAACCACACATACGGAGGGACAACTATACATTAGTTTTATAACAAGGTTTAATATTTAGTAAAGCAAATAACTCCTTTTACTTTTTCTTCAAGCTTTTTTTTTTTTTTTTTCTGGTTATTTTTTCCCGTCATGGTTCCATATACATTTAAATATAAGCTTATTAGGTTGCACATCACCTCCCACATCCTTTTGTTATTACAATTGAAATTCATCCTATTTGTAGATTAATTTGAGGAAAATTGAGGTCTTTTATATACAAAATTTCTCCACAACTGACATGGTATAATATTCCAGTTATTTAATACTTGTTTTAAAAAACCTTTCATTTATTACTTTCCTCATAGAGAAATCTCACAGCAAACTTTTTATGAATTTCAAATGTTTTTAAATTACCTTTTTCAAATTACTTGTTTCTCCTATATAAGAGTGCAGCTTATTTTTATGTTAACATTTAGTTCAGAAACTTTGATGAACTTTCTTATTGTTTGTCATAATTTTTCTTTAGATGTCTACACATTGTTTATTCAAAAAATGGCATTGTGTGCAATAAGCAGCAGTTTAGTTCAATTCTTTTAATTTTCTATAGTTTTATTTGATTTTCTTGTCCTACACTGTGTATGTGTATTTGCTATTAAATGTTGAGATTTTTTTTTTAACAGTATACACATAGATTTTCTTTCTTTTATAAATCTAGGCTGTAACTGTGTATTTTAATGGGTAGGATTTATTTCTTTATAGTTATAATTACTGATGTATTTGGAATAATTTCAACCACTTTACTTTGTAGATGCTATTTGCCTATCCCTCATAATTCCTTCTTACTTTTATTTCTCTCTACTGGTATGAGAGTAAAGCATTTGTATTGGAATTAGCAAGTCTAAACTTACCCTTTTTATTCTTCCCTGGGACAATAAAAGAATTCAAGAACTCCTTAATTTTGATTTCCTCCATCTTATTTTCCTATTTTTGTCAAGCATATTAGTTACCTTTTATATTTAAATCATTCAAATTAGTTACTATTATTTTTATCATTTTTAGCAAATAATTATTTAGCGTTGCTAATGTTTTTACAATTGCTTTGTTCACCATTGCATAGCACTCCTTTCTTCTGGCTTTACTCTTATACATTTTTCTGTTGGGGAATAACATGATGTGAAGTAAAATATAAAATTATGTTAACAGTATTTTAGGAATATATAGACTTAACAATTTTAGATAAAAGGGATTTTAACCAACGCCAATACAAGAAAGGACAACTATACAAGAATAATAAAATTAAAATAAAACAATATAAATTCAGACTTCATACTCATACTTCTTAAAATTTTTGGTTTTCTGATTTTTGTTTTCCTTTATTTTGCTTTTTATGATCCTTCCCTAGACCAGAGTCAACAATTGTATTCTCTTTTCAAGGACAAAATATGCTTTCAGGCTTCATTAAAGATGCTCTCCTTGGAATGGTGTGGTCATGTTTCTCATTTCCCATATCCATGTAAAAATAGGATTTCCCATCAGACCCGTGAATGTCCAAGTATGTTGAAATTCTCATGTGCTCCTACTTCTTACCACTCTAGGTTTGATTTATCTATCTCCATAACTGTAGAACCTGGTATTTCCCTTTCTTTTAAAATCTAGTACGTATTTTTAAAATTTTAACATGATTATTTTTATACAAAATTTTAATGTATTGAAGTAGGAAAGAGTTCATCTGTGTTAGTTCAGAATTTCACACTGCCAGACAACTCATGACTAGTTTCTAAGATAAACTTAATGTAAGACTTTTTGTTTTGAAGTTTTTTTTTAAGGTACTTTTGCTTTTAGTGTGGTGACAAAAACAATGTTTTTCTCTTCGTTCAAACCACTGTGAGCTTTCCAAAGTACATAGTTTTAGTAGTAATTTCATCACAAAAATAAAACTGATATATGTGACTTTTAGACTGCTTTACAAAACAATCCTGTGAGTTTGAGTCTTAAGTTATGTTAAAATTGGTATGTCTCAGCTAGGATAAGGACAACCCTAGAAAAGAACCTCTCAATAAAAGAAGCAGTTTGTCAAGAATGACAGCTGAAATTTCCTAGCCTTTAGTGGTAGAGTTGACTGAAATCAAGTCAACAGCCACGTCAGTGGTAGTACGCATGGTCTATGTTTACTAGTACAAATCACAGAGATATAAATGTTAAAATAGCCACTCTTCTTAATAGTTTTGAGCAATGAGTCTGAAATTGTTCTATGGAAGGAACCTATCACGCTTTAAAAATATATATAGTGACTTGTGCTTTCTACTTCATAGCCGTGTGTGTTTAAATCATGTAATCAATTGGGGTTTTTTAGAAAAAAACATTCCAAATATTTTTCTGTAATTAAACTTTCACATAGATTTGTTGCAATTATTCTGTGACTTCATACATTCTCTTGGAATTTCCTTGTAGGTACATATAATTCTTTTTGGAAAATACAAGTTTAGATAAAAAACTTTATGACTACCTCAGCAATGCGGTATTGAGCAAGATATAATCTTTGGAGATGACTACCTTGTTATTCATATCTTTTTAGAAGTTTAAAGGAATGTGCACATTCTTAGAAGTTCAAGGGAAATCAACCAACTTAACTGAGAATTTAAGCGTAAGGAGACACAGTTCAGAACTTGTAAAATTTCTTGTCTTAAAATCTTTGTAGAACAAATTACATTACAAAGAACCACTCATAATATTTATTCAGTAGTTGTTTTTGCCAAGAATTGCTTTAAATCCCTTTAAATGAATTAGTATGTTTTATATTCAAAACACACTTAAAAATTATGCCCTTATTACAGATGAGCAATCTGATGCAAAGGGAGGGGGAGTAACTTACCCAAGTCACATGACCAGTAAATACTTGAGCTGGGATAGAAACATAGTTAGATACTGGACTCTCACTATTTAAGAATAGAATAAGAATAATCAAATAGAGGTGAGACTTCAGTGACATGTCCAAACACTTGATGGATTGCTTTTTCTATGGCATCTATTTGATGTGGATACCAAGTATGAGTTGTTGATGTCCATTATTTTCATTTTGCTAAATTGATAGGTAAAATAATTTACACTTAAGTATTTGGGAGTTGGAAGGCAATACTAGCACTTAAGCTTTAATACACAACACGGTAGTTAATTGAGAGTGGTGAGAATTAAATTGTACTTCAGTTTGTAGACTCATGAACTCTTGCACTCTGTAGTAATTGCTGGGAAAGCAAAGAAATGTGGTTTGTTGATTATAAATTTTTCAATTATTCATTGTCCATATTCCTTTTTCTCTAGGTTTTAATATGAATGCTGAATTTCCTAGATGGATTTCTTTTATGATATTTCATGTCCATATTTCATCAATTATAAACATATATTGGTACCCTGTCAAACAACTGAAAGCAGTGCTTTATAAATTTCCAGTAGAAACTAACACAGAATCATTCAGTGATGAGTATGCCATGAGTTAAAATGAGAAATCAATGTTCTTTTGCATTTCATTCAGTTGCAACATTGTAACTGGGTGTATTGTGGGCTTTCCTCCTTGATTATCAACATTCTCAGAAAATATGATCTTTTTAACAAAGATTTGAGACCAATTGATACAATATTTTAATCAATTTATCATTTTTTCTTGGCAAATTTATCTGATAAATACATTTCTGGGTTATTTCTTAATATTTTAGTTGATCTGCCACATTTAATATAAGAATAATTAAAACCCATTGAAAATAAAAGGGGCATTTTCTGAGATAGTAAATCCACAGCAATCTGCTTCCATAATTGTAGGGTAATCAAACGTTGGTCTGCACACTAGTTAGAAATGTCTTAGTTAATTGGGATCCTTGT
Organism: Macaca nemestrina; assembly: GCF_043159975.1. Classification (NCBI taxonomy): domain Eukaryota; kingdom Metazoa; phylum Chordata; class Mammalia; order Primates; family Cercopithecidae; genus Macaca; species Macaca nemestrina. Next base: position 90,032,982 of record NC_092128.1, read on the forward strand.
ACAATTGGTCAGGTTTTAGATATTCCTTCCCTTGAATAAGAGGGTATTTAGCTTTATTTATGATCTTGAAAATGCATCTTTTCATTTTCAATTGTAATCTACTTACCACAAATGTTATGTTCATAAGATCCTTAGCCATTATGGTAACAATGATGTACCAAGAAAACACATCATTGCCAAAACCGTACCACAGATCTACTATCTATTCAAATGAGAGCTCTAAATCTTTTTATTTACTTTCAGAAAATAGTAACTTGGAACTAAAGGATGACCTTGAATCGTACTGCTACTAACACATTTTGGTATAGATAATATAGTTGAATTTTTGGCATTTAGGAAGCATTAAAATTCCATCAATGTAACTATTAATTGCAAAAAAAATTGTGATAGGGATTCAAAATGTTGATTAAGATTTAATATTGGCTAAAATATGTTTGATTTTGGTGACTGAATAAACACTACCAAACACTACCATAGATGTGACAGGAAAAAGAACAAGTTACTTTGATTTTTTTAAATAAAGATATTTTTTGGATTAAGTTTTTGAATCAAGGCACTTTAAAATTTAGTTTTGATTCACTTCCGCATCAACAATACTTCGATTTTTAGAACTGGAGCATCTTCTAGCCTCTTCTTTATTAAATTACAAAAAAATCTTGTGGAGAAGCTAAGACTTAGAGGTGATGGGCCACAGATTGTGGGTTTGAAAATATATTTGATTTCTTCCATCAATTATCAATACCAATTTCATCATTATATAATAATTTTTTAAAGATTAGATGACATAGGAGGATGGCAGAATGAGCTGGTAACCTTGAGACATCATAGATGCTAGAGGTTCCCAAAGGGAAAAGTTTCCCATCTCATCTCTGTAAAAACTGTCAGTGTGGGGGTCTATTATCAACAAACAAACATATGAAAGTAAAACTGCATATGACTTGTTCAAAGGCTGATCATATAGTTTATTACCTAAAACCAGAAACCTTTGAGAGTTAATTAGGGTATAATTACACTGGGACAATGGGCTTAAATTGATACTATCTTAGATAAACAATCAACTTATAACAAGTCCAATGAATCAAAACTCTTTGCCCTGATATGTATTCAGATCAGCACTTTGAATAAAAGGTTTATTCAAAGCAAATGCAAAATTCCAGAGCAATATTATGTCTTTTTTTTTTTAATTTAGAGATGGGGTCTCACCTGTTGCCCAGCTGGAGCGGAGTGGCTATTCACAGGCCAGATCATAGCACACTGTTGCCTTGAACTCCTGACTTCAAGCAATCCTTCCACCTCAGCTCTGGAGTTCCTAAGATTACAGAGATGCACTACCATGCCCAGCCCTAGCATTAGGTCACCTTTTGACCAAAGGCATTCAAAGATATGATTGGATAGATCCCTTAAGGTTAAGCCTCAAGCATTATTCTTAAGGCTGTAAGTCACAGGTCTTGCTAGAGTTAGAATGCTTTTAAACGAGCATATGTGAATTACCTGGGGATTTTGTTAAAATGGAGATTCTGATACAGTAAGGCCAAAGGGGAGCCTGGGATTTTACCTTTCTGACAAACTCCCAGGTGATGCTGATGCTGTTGGACCTCGGACCCAACAGCTGATGCTGTTGGATCTTGGACCTCAACTTTACTTGAGTAGTAAAGTTCTAAAGTTAATTTAAGCAATCCATGTCTTGATGACCTCGAATTTTATCAAGAAAAAAAGGCTTTTCATTACTCAAGTCAGCAAGGTATGTTACCAGTTTCACCAACAAAAAGCCATTTTAGGTATCCAGTAACCTATTAGCAAAATATTGGTTATTGATCCAAGACAAAAATTTCAGAAGGGCTCTGTTAGTCATTGCTCAAGTATAACCCTCTCTGATAGCATACTGCAGCTAGATTGCATCAGGACTGTGCACTTGTGATTAACATGCCAGCTGACCACCACTCACATATGCTTTTTAAATAGGTACTTGGGTGTTGGTTTAATACAAGTCATATATATGCACAATATGTCACATTGCTTATACCAAAGAGTTTCAAAGTAAATTTTAGGCATCATGACTTTTGGTCTATTTCGCCTTTCATCTTTTAGTAACCAATATACACAGTCTATGTAATTTTATAATTGTGTGATCGATTGATACTAGGATGAGGGAGAACCCAAATACTAAAAGGTTGATCTGAAATGGTACATGGAGATATATAGAATATAGAGGTGACCTGCTAATACACAGCCCCCAAATTAGCAATGAAAATCTTTTTTTGTTGTTGCTGTTGTCCCAGATTTATTGAAAATAATAGAGTATTGCAGAAAAAATTCAAACAGGTCCCCGAGGCATTTTGAAATTCATCCCAACTGTAGGCTGAGTGACCTGCAGGTTGGACAGACTGCCGAAGTCCAAAAGCTTCAGCATTTCCTTAGTGTCAGGATCAACTTCAATTATCTCCTGATCCAGGGCTGAGACCTCAGGAACATAATCGTCTCTCCTTTCTCTGTCCTCCTCCTGCAGCTTGATGGAGATACCTCCTACTGGGCCTCTGTGAATCCGCTTCATCAGATGCGTGACATGGCCTGCTATCTTGCTGCAGAGCTTCTTGCTGGGGATAATGGCGATCTCCTCGCACACGTGCTTGTTCGTGTGGAAGTTGTCGCCCAGGCGCGTGTAGTACTTTCCTATGATGACCGGGGCCGCCTTCTTCACGGTTTTGGTGCAAACGCGGCCCATGTTGGCGGGTCCTTGGTAAAAGAGTGCAATGAAAGTCTTAATGGTCATCTGAATTCTCCCTGATAGTAATGAGAGAAGTTATTTGGTGCTTTCCAAAATGTATTATTTGAAGGCAAGAGGTTGTGTCTAGAACTAGGTTTCCACAGTAATGACAGGCTTTTTGGGCCTAATGATTCAAAGATTGTATAAACCAGCATAGATAATTTCTAGAAAATGATTTAGAATTAGTGCCGGAAAATATGATAGAAGAGGTTTGACACATTTGGATTCCTATTAGTCATTTAATAATTTTGTCTTTGTGCTTTTATTTGTAATGTAACGAAGCACCATCATTGCACTGTTGAGATGATCAAAAGAGTTACTAGAGATAACATGCTTTGAAAAAATAAGTATAAAATTAGCATTTCACGTTTAAAATAATATTCAACTTCTTATAAATCATTTCATTACAAGTCAATTTTTGTGGCTAAAACCCATCAAGATATTGAAGAAAAACAAAACTATCTTTTCTTACCTTCCAGTGTTTTAATAATTAGTGATGCCCTATGGTTGGGAATATAAACAAATATATGAATGTAAATAAGTATGCGTATAGATATGGCCTGCTCAGTTCACAAAACTGAACGTGTAGAAAATCTAGAATAATGAAGCTTAAAATTCTGTAGCTAACACTATAAAATGTAACCATGCAATCTAGTTTGTTTTGCGTCCTAAAGAAGGAATAGTTATCTTCTTTCTTTTCTAAGGTTTGATCCTCCTGCCTGGACAAAAGACACTTGTGCCATATAAATGACCATTTGCTTTAGATTTAAGTGGATAGATATTTTCTTTTCTTTTCTCTTTATAACCAGGATCACAGACATTATGGAAAGCCTCTTTGAAGTTTTATGCTAAGTACTTTCTGCTAAAGCTTTCATTTTCCTCTGCTTTTCTCACTACCTTTCCATTATGATAAATCACTAAAATCACAAAGCTTATCCTTACAGTGAACCTATCATTACTTTCTTTCCTTTTTTAAATTTTCATTTCTTCTATAAAGTTTTGATGACTTAGATAACTTAGACTACACATGACACTTTTAAGAGTAATGTTATACATATGTAGTTTTTTCATGCATTAAACACGGATTTCCCCCACTACAGCATGTCACATGATAATCACATGGTAATTGTAAAATATATGTTAAATACTACTGAAATGAAAGCAAAAAGAATCAGACCATTTTAAAGCTATCACCTTTCTACATTGTCACAGCATCCATCAATTTCCTTACTTACCATAAGAAAATGTGAATTGAATTTGCTTTCCAAAAGTGCATGTGTTCTTTTCACTGTTATTTGATGGAAATTTTGCATAACTTTTTGTTTCTTATAGAAAATATAATCAATAATTAGTGAATGAATAGTGTACATATCTCAAAAAGAAGGTGTATAAATCTTTATTATAAAATTCTGAAAAGAATAAGAAGTCAGAACTTACTATTTTAGTTTCATATTAGATAATTGTAAAATCATTATAAAGTGAACCAAATTTATTACTTGATTTAAAATAAAATTACATAATGCCCCCTTACAAACTGTTGAACAATAAGGCTTTAAAAAGTAATGTAAATATCTAACTGCTATTATTGCAATTACTTTTCATTTTCTGGAAATTAGTCTATAATTATAGTTTATGAAATACCAAATTCTGTGGTAGAAAATGAAAAAAACACGTTTTCTCTGCTGAATATAAATAAGACATTCTATTAAACTGATATAAAGACATATTTCACAAACTTTTAAAGAATTTTCTTTGAACTAGATTAAAGACAGTTATTTCTGAATTGCAGTCTCTCAAGTTGTTAAGTCAATTTTGCAAGGTATAAATGTGATACAAAGAGGAGCCTCTTGCTTCTGTAGGCTCTTTGTTGGCAGAAACAATGTTTTATTTTTATTTATCTCTGTGTCGTCAGCATCCAGTATCCTGAAATATGGTGGTTGATCAGTAAATTCCTCATGACTGAATACCTGTATATCTTCAGGGTATCCAGGAAAATACTCAATTGTGGTTATTCTTTCCAGTGCAGTTGCCTTTTCCTTAGAGAAGATATCTATTTTGTGGAGCCTACATCACAAAATAGATATGCATGTGAATATTAGAGCAGATATATTTGGTTATGTTCATACCTGTAGTGGTCTATCCTATCCTATTTTTCTAATTGTTTTCAGATCAAAAAGAATGTAGTAAAAAGGTACATGGATCTATAAAACATCACTTTTTAGAAAAGTAAGATTATTATTAATCTAATAAAATAATGAGTTCAGTAGTTTTGTCAGTTAGAACCAAATAAATCTGATGCTGAATATGATTTCCAAACTCCCCAGATAATTAGATTAATCCCACATCTTGATTCATAATATGCTATCATTGTTCACCCATGAATGGCCATATTTTAAAAAACATAATTAACTAGCCATAGAATGAACATTAGTGAACTTACCACCTGGACAAAGAACTAGATGAATAGTAACTAACATTTGCCTGGTTTTGCTTCTCTATCGTACCTCTCACAGAATTATCTTGACATTTGTGTTTGTAATTTCCTTCTAACTCAAATATGTATGCCTAAAAATATGTTATTTAGTTATTAGTTTCTGAACTTATGAAAGGGGTTTTAAATGTAGTTTAATATGAATCAGAACTGAATAAATGTATGCTTAGAATTAATTAATTCATACTTATAAAATTCTACAAATAGTATATTATATTCCAGACATTTTATTAGCCTCTATGAAATGAATCAAAATTTGGCAATCTCCCAGTTTTGCAGGAGTTCTCATTCTTTTGGTGAACACAGACAAATAAACTTACAGTTATTATGTGATTTGACAGAGAAAGGACTCCTAATGCTTTATGATATGTACTAGCAAGTGGACTGAGTTGAGCCTTGAAGAATGAGCAGGATTTACTTAAGCAACAAGGGATAATGGCATTCCAAGATTTTTTATGTTTGCACGATGTATGTAAACTGGTAGTGTAAAACAAAGCTGGAAAGAAAGGCAGAAGCCAGATGGCGAAGAGCTTTGCAAACCATACACAGTGTTAAGGTGTTTCTTTGTAGGTTATAAGAAGTCTGGGAAAATTTAAAGAAGATGGATTAAACGGTCTGTTTTGCTATTTAGAGAAATCATCCTAATAGCAGCCTGGAGGACAGGTAACAAGGAAGTCAAATGTGGTCACCAGACTATGACAATAATCCAGGTAAGAGTAAGAAATGTTGAGGATTGATCTCAGACAGAGAGTGAGATGGAAAGAAGTGAGAAATTTATAAGGACTTTAGATGAGAATAACAAGACTTGTTTACAAATGTGAATGATCAATAAGAATTATGTTGAAAGGTGAGAAATTTAAGATTTCCAGATTTCCAGATTTGATTACTGCATCACTGGTAAAACAATTAGCCTGGTCTAGAGAATTTTGTGAAAAGACATTTAATGAGGGATCATATGAGAGTGTGAGGAAAGAGTTTAGTCTTGGACCTGTTGAATTTCCTAGAACCTATAGGACAACAGCTAAATATATAGCTGAGCACCGAAACACAAGGCATTATACTAAGAGTTCTGAAAAATTCAAAATCAAACAGCTCTGAGCCTCAACAATTTTGCTTTCTGGGAAGGAATAATGCAAACACCCAAGTATCTTTCAGATTCCTAGGTGATATCAAACAGGAACAAAGAGTGCTGTGATTTGCCAAAGAGAAAACTCTCTTCTGTTTGTGTGATCAGGATGGGCAGCATGAGTGAGATGTTCCTTGAGGTTCGCCATGTGAATCTCATGAGTGCTTTGGTTAGCAGAAATGGTGGTGAAGGAAGGAAGGAAGGAAGGAAGGAAGGAAGGAAGGAAGGAAGGAAGGAGGGAAGGAAGGAAGGAAGAAACAGAGGCTAGAGAAAGATACAACAGAAAGCAGCATGGTATAGAGGCAGGGTATGTGGAAAACATTTACAGCTCTTCCAGTCCTTCATTCTGACTACAATTTGAGATTCAAAAAGGAGACTAGTGAGTAATAATCTGTAATAAAAATTGGGAACAGATTAAGAAGAACGTTGAATGCTAGGAATTGTAGTTTACTTAGTTGGCAGCCTCCTTGTGGATTGGAGCTCTAAGCTTAAATATGGTGTTAAGTGTAAAATGATCATATCAGAGTTTCACTTGAAGAAAATTAATGAGGTCCAAATATATGAGGTGAACTGAGGAAGACAGAAAATGCCTGTGAGGACCCTGTTTAGAACCCTATTATAATAATCCATAAAGAGAAAATGGAAGTTATAAAGGACAGCAGAAGAGAAGGAATAGAATGGATGTGATTTCATATTATTTTCAAACTTTTTAAATTAAAGATGAAAGGAAGGAGGGAGACAAGGATGGTTCTAAGAATTTGGGTCAAGCACTTGCTGGGAAGTTTGGTTACAGCTATGTGGGCCTGGGATCATCCCGATGACTATGTGTTAGAACAATTTTATGGGTCTGGGTGATTGGGAAGAAATAATTTATCTGAGAAGAAACAACTATCAAAAATAGCAAAGCCAGGAAAGATAAAGACTAAGAAAAATTTAAGTCATTTAAGACTAGCTTGGGCAGCATGGTAAGACACTGTCTCTACAAAAAATAGAAAAAAAATCCCTGGATGTGGTGTTGGGTGCCTGTAGTGGCAGCTCACTCAGAAGGCTGGGGTAGAAGAATCGCCTGAACATGAGTAGTTGAGGCTGCAGTGAGCCATGATCATGCCTCTGAACTCCAGTCTGGGTAACAAGAGTGAGATCCTGTCTAAAGAAAAAAAAAAAGAGAGACTCATTTCTTACCTTTGGATGAATGGATTTTTCAAAATTATGGGCATAGAGGAAAGACTACAAAGGGACATGGGATTTTTCCTTTATTTTACAAAAGGATTTAATTTGAATAAAATTCCACAAGTTATTTTCCAGCTTTAATATTCTGGAATTCTAAGACTCTGTGAATCTTAGATCTCCTTGAGAGATTGGAAAGTGGATAAGTAGAGGTGTTGTATATAAGGAAGGCTTTATTTTATTTGTCAATAAAGGGCAATGGTCAGCAAGGGAAGAGACAGTGACAAAGAAAAAAAATGATAATGATGGAGCAAGATCCCTGGAGGAGAGCTAAAGCAGAGATGAGGACATTTGCTGTGGCAAGCTGATGCAGCTCCACAGGAGCACTGACGAAAAAGGCGTTGGGTAAAGATAGAAGAAGGCTAGAGAAAGGATTTGAGGAAGTGCATTTCGTTGGGCTCAGCCCAAGTAGTAAATTAATAAGTGATGTTTCTCTTCTGGGAATGAAGGGGTAAGGAGAGGGAACTGGTGGGATCAGTAACATCTGCTATCAGGAGTGCAATAGACAAGAGATGCACTGAAAATTGCCAAATAGCAGTGAGGAGCAGATTCCTTTGAGTCTACACATTCCTTTGTCTGCATGGCCTCTCTGTATGATTTCCTTAAGCAGAGAGTGTTAATCTAGAATGTTTAAAAACATATTCATAGATGAATGTATTTGTCCTGTAGCCCTCTTCAGTGAGGTTAATTGAGGCTATAAAGCCCAGGGACATGCAGGCCTGACATGGGACAAAAGGCATTTGATATGACCTGAAAGGGAGATGGTATTTCTGTGATCCATTGCACTTCATTAAAGTAACTGGTATAGATAGATTGTTAGAGAGGATTTTCCTCACTACAATTTCACATCCACTGAGCCCAAATTATCATAGTCAGCAGTTTCTTAGCTTTTGATAGAGGGCAAAAAGGAAAGCAGGGTGAGAAGTACTGAGCTAAACCTCTTGTCTGATTTTATCCAGCCTTAGAGAATCTAAGGTACATAGAAATGCAATGTTTAAAATATTGGCTACATATAAAGATCAAAGAAAGGGATTACAAAGATAGCTTAATATTTTTTTAATGAGAAAATTTATACACATGTAGAACATAGCAGTGGTAACATGTGATGTTTGGACATTTTCAAAGTGAGTAAAGAGAGTCTTCGTGAACTCTTAGAAAAATCTTTTCTGTCAGTAGTCATCTATAAACTTCCCTGGCTTGGAGTCACAGCTGGGAAACTGGAGCAGGGTCAAGGGCACATAGCATTTCTTAGCACCAACAGATCCACAGTAATTGGACTTCAAAACCATGCTGAGTCCCTGTTTCTTAAAAACCAAACTGAGAATTATGTAGCGTTTAGCAACAAATAATATTCCCTGGCCAAAATCTAACGCTGCACTTGTAGACAATGTACAATCTGGATCCATTCCACCTGCTTGTGAAAGCTGCCAAATGTTTACTTTCTTCTAATTTTGTCCTGTGTTGTGTTTTCACTCATAACACATATTTTGCACCAAAAATAATTTAGTGGGTTACTGGGAATAGAGTCATAAATGAGGAGAAAATGGAGAAACTGCTGGCTGGTGGAACAGCCCACGATTAATAAATTGTTCAACATGTGATTTGGCAGCTCTTTGATTCACCAGCAGAGTCCCCTCCCTTGTAAATTCTAGTTGGCTTTCCCATACATTATTATGTGGATTCCTTATAACCACTTCCCTTTCTGATTTTCCAGAGACAGGGTATAAAGTTTCCCTAAACGCCAATAAAATGTGAAATCTTATCCCTCTCTTTAGGCTGGCTTTGTGTAGTCATCTTCTAAAATAAGAACAGCAAATGTCTTAAACGTTGCTATTTTCTATTTTTACGTTCATTCAATAGTTACAATTCTTCACAGTTTTCATTTCAGTGGCAGTGTGTTAAAATTTGAGAGATAGATATTAATAGAAATTGTACATATTTTTTTTGTCTTTAAAAATAAAATTAATTTCTCATAATGCTGTGAAGAAAAATCCACATCCTTAAATTAGTACAGATTATATACTAATTTCTCTACCTAATCAAAATCTATAGATGAGTGGACTTGAAAGAAGTACATTAACTTCAAATCCATTAACACATAATTTTAGTTTGCTGTTATATTCCTGAAGTAACATAAAAACACTGGGGTTTGAATGTTGATTCTGTTTACATAATCAGAGAATATTTGTTTTTTATGGAGGCATATGTTTAGTCATTGTTATTAATTGTGACACACTAAAAAGGGATGCTTTACTGTATTTTACTATACTGAAGCATTTGTTGACAAGCTTTTAAAAGGAGGTTTTCATTTTGTGCAATGGAGGAGAGGAAGGATATAAATAGCTTTCATCGTGTGCAGTGTCTTTGGAGAATAATTTTTTTCTTTCTTTTCTTTTTATTTTTTAAATGGAACTTTGGCAAGGAAAAGCCTAAAATATATACACAGCATTACATCATTTGTATTAAATCATTTTGTGTTTTGAGGGCTTTCTAGATTCAGAAAGTAAAAATTAGTTAGAATGAAAAGATAAATCATTCAATATGTCCAAAAGCCTCAGAACCCATGTTCCCCAGTATCAAAAAAGTTCATGGCATATTTATATGAGACCTGCAATGTCTAAGCCTTGAATGTTTAGAAGTTGCCTTGGAATGCAACTAGAGAAACAAAATTTGCAAAAAGATTTAAGTAAGTTTGGGACGAAGGGAGTTGTAGCTTCATTTAACTTTCATTATTATAGCTCTCTATAAAATTTAAGTAATGCAAGTAATATTTTGAGGGTTCTTATATGCTTTTCTCTTTAGCATTTCTGACTACATGACTTTCCTGCTTATTGGACTTGAGCATTTCCCTGCCTCTGGGCATGGGATTTGGGGTTGGGTAGTGTTGTATAGATTAATACATTGGACATGTTTCTAAAGAGAGAGAGACTTAATATTTAGCTATGTTTGCACAGAAGATAATAAGCTTGAAAGCCAGGTTTAGGGGAAGGGAAAGAATTGTCCAAATTTCTTTCACTTGCATTAAGATATCAAAGATCCAGCCTGAAGGAGCCATACATAGAGTTAGGCTTCTGTGTGGATAGAATGTCCCCTCTGCTTCCCTCAGTGAGACACTTTGGTGGTAGAAAACAGGACATATAGAAAGTAAAAGGCAACTTCTTCTCTCTAGCCTCAGGAAAACATGAGAAGCTTTGGAGAAAGAGGGAGAGGAAAAGAGAAAAGTAGCCAGATGTGTGTCTCTAATTCATGTGTCTCTAATTCATGGTGTGTCTCTAATTCATCTGCCTAGGAGGTATGTCATATACTTAGGGTAGGACAATGAGAATGGGATGGCATCAGCTAATTCCCCATCAAGAAGAAACAAGGAGGGAGGGGGTTCCAATATAGGGCAGTTTGGTCTAGCCAGGAAGCAAAGCAGCATAGTTAGAGAGGATAGGTCAGGCTGACACACCTCAGCCTCCTTCAGCTCCTGTGATTGGTAGCTGAGATGAGATCCAGGGGACTTGTGGGGTGCAGGGGTTGGGGGTTGGTGAGCTATGGCCAAGACTGCAGTGGGCCATCAGGCTTGGGGAGTGATGGAGACTCAGCACAGACTTGGCTATGAAACCTGTGATAGCTGTGGGGAAAGTCAGCAAAGGACAGATGGTGGATGTGCCAGGGGGAATCCCCTTTGCTCAAGCAATGGGCAATGGGCTAATTAGCCATGGAGTTTAGAAACAGTTTAGAGATACATGCCAGCAGATGCCCAGGAATTAGGTGGATTGGGATCATTATGCTAGAAACAAATTGATACAGCCAGTATACATGTGCAGGTCTGTTTAAAATAAGAGTTGGGATAGGGATTGTCAGATAAGAAGCAGAATTACCTAAAGAGACTATCTGCATATGCACACCAGGCTGAGTTTTAAACTGAATAAAGTTGAAGTTTTAATTTTTCCCTTCACTAACCAGTGGGTGATGGCTCAAGAAAAAAAAAAAATAGCTTATTTATAAGTTTAAAAAAGGAGCTACATTTTTTTAGCGTGTTTGAGTACACTGACCCATCTATACTTTGAGCAAAGCTCTGGACTCATTATTAAAATTGCTGGTGGTCTATTGAGCAGCATCACTATATCTGAATTCCCAAATGTGTCATGTGATGTCATATCAAAACTTTTATTATACTCAGAAAGTGGCAGTAAAACCTTTACTCCTTATGCTTAAAAAAATCAAAATTATTTCATAGTTCTTTGCCAATACTAGAAGTCATAAACTAATGCTCTGCAGGTCACAACATGCTTGTATACGTTTTACTTGACCCAAGCAGTGTTTTTAAAAATAAAGATAATAGTTGAAGCACTAGTCACAGTAGCCAAGACCTGGATTTCAACCTAAATATTCATTAATGGTACACTAGATAAAGAAAATGTGGTACACATACGCCATGGAATACTATGCAGTCATAAAAAGAATGAGATCATGTCCTTTGAAGGAACTTGGATAGAACCAGAGGCCATTATCCGTAGCAAACTAACGCAGGAACAGAAAACTAAATACTGCATGTTCTCACTTATAAATGGGAGCTACATGATGAGAACACATAGACACAAAGGGGTAAACAACAAACACTGGGGCCTACCTAAGGGTAGACAGTGGGAGGAGGGAGAGGGGTAGAAAAAAAATAACTATTGGGTACTAAGGTTAGTACCTGGGTCACAACATAATCTGTGCAACAAACCCTTGTGATACAAGTTTACCTACATAACAAATCTGCATATGTACTCCCAAACCTAAAATTAAAGTTAAGAAAAATGTGTTGTACATTTCAAAATTCCTAAGACAATAAATTTCAAATGTTCTCACCACAAAAGATGTTAAATATTTGGGTTGGTGCATATATTAATTAGCTTGATTCAATGATTCCACATTGTATTCATAAATCATAACATCACTTTGTATCCCTTAAATATATACAATTATAAAATGTTGTACCCAAGGCCGGGCGCGGTGGCTCAAGCCTGTAATCCCAGCACTTTGGGAGGCCGAGACGGGCGGATCACGAGGTCAGGAGATCGAGACCATCCTGGCTAACACGGTGAAACCCCATCTCTAGTAAAAAAATACAAAAAACTAGCCGGGCGAAGTGGCGGGCGCCTGTAGTCCCAGCTACTCCGGAGGCTGAGGCAGGAGAATGGCGTAAACCCGGGAGGCGGAGCTTGGAGTGAGCTGAGATCCGGCCACTGAACTCCAGCCTGGGCGACAGAGCGAGACCCCGTCTCAAAAAAAAAAAAAAAAAAAAGTGTTGTACCCCCTAAATATATACAATTATAAAAATGTTCAAACTTAATTCCATAAAAATATGACAAAAAGATTCATACCAAAAACTTTGACAAAAAAGAATTAGAATATTCTACAAAATCATGGATCTCTTGTTACTGTTGATGATATCTGGAGGTCTGGCCTCACCGTGCCTGCATTCCTAAACATCACTGATTGCTAAAGCTGAGCATTGGGTGTCCATTTCTTATGAGTGACGGTGTTTCACTTTGCCACTGTTCCTATTATTGTCTCTATCAAGCATGCTTCACGTATACCTCTAACCCCCTGGCATTCTTTGACATTGGATATGTAACTTGTATATCCAAAGGATAAATTTCTTCTCTAATCCTATTCTCAGCCCCTGACAATGCCCCCTGAACCTATATTTTTAACTTCATCTCTCACTCTCTCTCTGTAAGTTCTGTACTCTTCAAACACAGCAGAGAACTCTTCATTTGTGTTTGCCTGATCCCATTATTTTCTTTCTTTATGACGTTGGAGGGCCCCCTGCCTCTTTTTAGTCTAATCAAACCTTCCAAATAAAAGAGTTAAGTCAAACCAAGACCACAGACATTTTCTTAAATGCCACTGTGTGGGAGCCATTGTGTTGGACGCTGCTGGAATCCATTCCCATAAGGAAATTACAGTTTTTTTGGGATATAACACATAAACATTTAAGTAAACATATAGTGCATTGGATAACAGATCACAAGAGTGATAGAATGGTATAATGAGGCAGTATAAGCAATGGCACCATGAAAATCTTCATGAGTTGCCCACATCATCTGCATCTCCCTAAAGCAGAGACTCTAAATCCTGGTTTTTGTCATGGAAGAGCAGCTTTATTTCGAGGGTCTCACTAAAATCTCAATGTTAAAAATATATTCATTTAAATTAAAAAAAATCTAAGAACACAATGTACATCTCAATTTCATGTATACATACACACATAAAGAATACATAATGCACATTTACTAGAAGTTAATGAAAATTAAAAGCATGCATCTATAGTTCACATTTCTTCCAATTTCTTGGTCAGTGGTTCTTCAAAGTTTTGCAATTTAAAACTTAATACTATGAAAACATTTAGAGTTGTTTTCTATTAGTTCATCTAAATAAGAACATGGTATTTTTTCTCACTATATTAGAATTTCCCCAGAAGAATTTATTGTCATGAAAAAAAATACGTTCTAGGAAACAAGATAAATTGTTTTTTCTCATTTCTATCACTGTCAGGACTTGCCTCTCCATGCTTAGACCTAGCAGAGAAATGCTGAAGATATCCTGCTGGTAAGCAAGTTAACTGTTAAATAAGGCTCTAGGGTTAAAGGTTAACAGGCATGGATTCAGCAACAACTTTTTATAATGAACATGCATCACACCTATTAACCTAAACACCCTATTATATTAATCATATTTAATTGATTTTATTTCAATTTTCAGCATTCCCACCTAAGAAAATTGCTGTTTCCCTAACATTCCTAGAACTCAGTCATTATTATCATGTTAAAATTAGTTCTTCTATTGGTCATATTGACATCAGGCATTTAAATGATTATTTAATATAATAAATAAGGTCTAAATGGAGTTTTGCTTAAACTGAATTAATGCTGCTGCCTCTTTCTTTTTATTGATTTTCATGAATTATTTTAGTAGGTCGAAATAAAATAGCATATAGCTAAAGATTATTGTACGAGAATATATATGGCAATTCATTTATCTCAACCAACTCGGTGATTAATTAATGTAGGTTAATTAATTAACCTTGCTATATGGTATCCTGTGGGGTTAATGCTAACCATCCATCTATATACTTCTGCCATTGCTGAGGCAAAGGAGTAAGGCATCACTAGGAACTGGAAGATTTACAGTCTTCCCCAGTCATACCTACATAGGGCATAGCAAAAATTATACACGTTCCTATTTGAATAGACCATTACCCCCAGCTTTAAAAAGTAGAAAAGAGGCACAGAGAGGCAGAGAATGCTCCCTCCCTCTCCATCGCTTTCCCAGATCACTACTGAAAACTTATCAGGACTTGGTTTAAAAATCTCTGTTCCTTGGCAGTCTGCTACTTAGCAACTAAATCATTCTCCCTTTCCCCATTTGTTCTACTCACCTTGCAACCTAAAAGAAGAAAAACATTTATTCCAGATGTGTAAGTTAAATATGCAGGCATTCAAATTCAGTAGATTTTCATACATTTAGGGATGTCAGGAATGTTGCTAAATGCTAATGTTATCTAGGGTATCTCTGATGAAATGGGATTTAAGTGTGCTTGAGTAGCAAAATTTTATCAGATAGAATGTGGTATTATTACCAAAATAATTTATTTAATGATCTGTGCTTTCCAAATTTATAAGCAAGTATTTTTCCTTAGAAAATAGAGTGGAGGGGTTCTTAGGGCTGCTTTTTAGTGAACAACTGACCAAAAGGATAATTACGTAATACTTTTTTTTTTTTTTTGAGACGGCGTTTCACTCTTGTTGCCTAGGCTGGAGAGCAATGGCATGATCTCGGCTCACTGCAACCTCTGCTTCCTGGGTTCAGGCGACTGTCTGGCCTCAACCTCCTGAGTAGCTGGGATTACAGGCATGCGCTGCCATGCCTGGCTAATTTTGTATTTTTAGTAGAGATGGGATTTCTCCATGTTGGTCAGGCTGGTCTCAAACTCCTGACTTCAGGTGATCCACCCTCCTCGTTATCCCAAAGTGCTGGGATTCCTGGCCAATTCTGTAACTCTTAAAAGCTGGTGTCTAGAATGGGAACATTGTGGGGTTTTTGTTACAACAGTTTAACTTTCCCCATATTAGGAATATGTGTGTGAGTTCTATTTTATTCATATAAACCTCTATTGTTTAAAAAACACAAAGAAATAAAGATTGAAAGAACATTTTATATTCACGTGTATACTCATTACGATTTTCATCTTTTTTCAACTTAAATGTTTTTAAACTTTAAAGTTTCTTTAAACATTTGCTTGAGCAAAGGAGAATCTGCACTTTAGATATAATTACCAAAAAATGCATAATTAGAAAGAAACACTCAAATGCACAAACACATTAGTATAGTAAAAAAATACACTGCTGATAAAGCTTTCTTATCTAAATATTTGTTAATGGTTTTGCCAGAACAACAATTACCACACACACACACACACACACACACACACAAAAACACACACAATGCAATAAGCTTTAATTTAGGACCACAGATTGTGTAAAGCAAGCTCACCGATAATTACAAATTAGGCAAAATTGTGGTTAGCTCAATGAAAAGGCTCAAAAGTGTGCCAGGCCAATGGCAAAGGACCTAAATCTAAAGACAGACAAGCTTTTCTTGATTACAGTGATTACATCATGGTCATTAGAATTTAAAGTAACTAACCCAAACACAGACATCATATCTTCATTTGATAGCTATAGTCTAGTAAATAGTGGGAAAGGATGTTATGTATGGATTAAGCTTGATGAAATGAAAACAGACATTCTTTTTGAACCTGTCTGGCAAAGAAAATAAAAACTTCAGAATCAGGCAGTAAAGTGAGCTTTTAAAGTTCAGTCTCTTTGATTGGAAGGGGTCTGTGTACTGTTTTTGGCTATTCTTTGTTTTATAGAGAAGCCACTGCAACAACTAGCTATGCATGACTCTTTCAGCATGCAGTCTCTAGTCAACTCAGATGTTAGAGACCGACTTCTTGGTACTTAGGCCAATCAGGAATTTTAAATTTTCAAAGCATGATGAGGTGCTAGCAATGGTTCAATATTTATTTTCTCATCAACTGTAATACAATTAAACCTCGTGTGAGTCTTAACTCTCCAAATGTTGATCCTCAAACAGTCTGCAGGATCCTCTCCTGCTCTGCATGTAGCAGTTCATGCTGAGAAGACAAATGCTTTGCTCAGGGGAAAGAGATGCATTGGGTTACAGTTAGAGCTACACACATGAAAGCAAGCCCACTGGCCCCTGACCCTGAACCCCTACTTCACAGCATTACCTGTGGGAACACTGCCTGAAGAGCAGTATTCAGGATCAGGGAAAGGAGGCAAAAGAAAAAAAAATGTGGAGGTACTAGAGAAAAATAACAGCATCAAAACAGCATGTTGAAGTTTTTCTGTATTACCTGTCTTATGGATAGAAGATCCCAGCTTGTTTTAAGAAAACACAGCCATTATTTCCTTTTTTGTGTTTTTGGATTCTGCACTAAGAAAATGAAGACACGGAAGCAGTGGACTAATACACTGACATTATATAACCTTAAGGAACAATGACATTCTATAACCTTAAGATAAAAAATAACCGAATAAGACAACTTGTAGTCTGAACTTTATGTATTTATGTATTTATTTTTATTTTTTTGAGACGGAGTCTCGTTCTGTCACCCAGGCTGCAGTGCAGTGGCAAGATGTCGGCTCACTGCAGCCTCTGCCTCCCGGGTTCAAGCAATTCTCCTGCCTCAGCCTCCTGAGTAGCTGGACTACAGGCTTGTACCACCATGCCCGGCTAATTTTTGTATTTTTAGTAGAGATGGGGTTTCATCATGTTGGCCAGGATGGTCTTGATCTCCTGACCTCATGAACTGCCCGCCTCAGCCTCCCAAAGTACTGGGATTACAGACATGAGCCACCGCGCCAGGCCAGTCTGAACTTTAGTAAGACATTCAGTGTAAGTAAATACAAGAACACTCATGTTGCAACTTCAGCATTACCATCATCAAAAAGCATTTATTGAGTGTCTGGACTCACTGAGCATCCTTGAACCTACTAAGTTTAAAGTACTTAAGAAAGGAAACTAAATCTCATTGTAAACACAACTTAAGCAACATGAACTGATATCAGATCCTTAAATTGCGCCTTGAAGAAACCAGGTTGTTTAAAGAAAAACTGTGTCGAGACTACATGTAAATCTTGTATGCTTTATCACTCTGGTAAATAAGTGCTTTCATTTTCTACTTTACTGATGTTTCAAAATGGTCAGAGGAACTCACAAAAGCTTCACAGCAATTCTCAGATAAGGTTTTATCATCAAAGACAACAAACTATAGATAAAAATTAATCTTCCAAAATGCATTTTCTTGGGTCATGTTTTCTGGAAATAAAAGTCAATGAAATTTGTAAAGTTTTACTTTATATGTTTTCCTGGCATCTGCTGCAGCCATTGCCAAGAAATTTTCCTGCTAGCTGAGAAAATGTGCAAATACAATTGTATTGCTTGGGAACTTTTAAACCTATTAATATACTAAGAACCTGAAACCCTAGCCTGCTCAGTTAGAAGCCAGAGAGGTGGCCATGCACAGAAGTCTCAGGAAGCAAATGTGTGTGTTCAACTTCTTTCAGGGCATTGTATCCCAGCCGATTCTGATTTAATTGTTTGGGGTAGAGGGAAGCATCTTATAAAATCTCCCTAGGTTAATCTAGTATTCACTGTGATCTGGTTTGGATTCTTTTACCTACTTCTAGTCATTAAAGCAATGTTACCAATACGGTAGTGACTGGATTTTTTAAGCAGGATAGAAATCACAATGATGATTCCACTAAGAGATAAGCTCCTGGATATCTAAAAACTCTGATCACTCTCATTTCTCTTGTTAATCCCCTCAGCCATGCCATGGGAGATAAGAGACAAACAAGCTCTAAATTATATTGAATTGATTGTATAGAGCTTCTTAGACACTAGCATTTTTCACTCACTTGGATATAGACCTCACTTAGCTGTCCTGGGGATGATGAGACCCCAGCTTCTGGGACATTTATCACTTAAACAAGTGGTATGTTGCAGTGATGATTATAAAAACTGATAGCACTGGACGGATAAAAGTCAAGTTGGATTCTAGTTCCAAGGGATTCAGCAGAGGCTGTAGGCAGATGCATTATCACACTGAAGGGAAAACGAACAAACAACATCCATACATATACATAAGAGTTTGAAGTAACAGGAAAGGTAAGCACTGAGGCCTGAGGAACCCAGAGCTGGTCAGGATCCAAGACAGAGTGGGTGAAGAACCCAAACATTAAGCAAGGAAGTCAATGTATGCAGTTGATAGACAACTTGGAAACAGAGGCCATGTTCTTCCCACTTAGAAATGATATTCATGCTTCTGGAGTTGAACAATGAGATCAGGCAAGTGAACAAAAAATATCTGAAAGGGAAGACAGAACAGTAAAAGTTGACCCCAGTTCTAGGTCATTCATTATTCAGAATTCCGTGGAGCTGGTAAAGAAAATAAGTAAATGACTCATGTGCATCTGCTTATTGTTCTAGACACTTCACATATATTGTCACACTTAATTCTCATTATAATTACAGATAAGAATTATTGAATCATTTTTCAGATGAAGAAACTGGAAATTCAGAGGTGTTAGCTTGTCCAAGGTATGTACTTATTAACCATAGAATTAAATTTGAACTATCTGCTTATAATAAATGTTAGAAATTTTCCTCCCTTTTATTTTATTGCTTTATATTATTTTATTATTCCATTATAATTTCTGTGATCCAGAATATAGAATCAGATAATTAACTACAAAGCGTTGGTGCTTTCTGTAACATTTGTGAAATTATAGAGTTGTTTTGCTCATTTTTCATGTTTTTTTATTTTCATATGCTTGGTTTTTTTCTTCCAGTTTTGTAAACTTTGCTGGAAATACCTGAAGTGCTAATATTTGGCAATATATGTTTAAATTTTCTAACATGGAGTTTAATAACCTTAGTAGAATTAAATATATAAAAAGAGAGCTCACCATTATGATGCAGTGAGTATTTTTAACAATGACTTCAAATGGTAGCATAAGTTTACCAAGAGTCGATGATTTTGGGATTACTAAATGATATGATTTCAGGTTTTGTTTAAGCAACAGGCAAACATGAGCTAAATTACTGAGGTTCTGTTTCACTAAAGATATATAATTAAAATATAATTATAATTTTTTGAATCTAGTTTGTGTATTAAATTATTGAACTGTTCATACCTCTAAAACCTAACCTATGTGGATTAGGAGCTCACCCTTTATCCAATCCTTGGTGTTTTAAAACCTTTCTGATATGCTAATATTTGAATTTAGAGAAAGTTCGTAAATTTTTTTTTTTTTTTTTTTTTTTTTTTGAGACGGAGTCTCGCTCTGTCGTCCAGACTAGAGGGCAGTGGTGCAATCTCGGCTCACTGCAACCTCCGCCTCCCAGGTTCACACCATTCTCCTGCCTCAGCCTCCCGAGTAGCTGGGACTACAGGCATCCACCACCATGCCTGGCTAATTTTTTGTAGTTTTAGTAGAGACAGGGTTTCACTGTGTTAGCCAGGATGGTCTCTGTCTCGTGACCTCGTGATCTGCCTGCCTTGGCCTCCCAAAGTGTTGGGATTACAGGCGTGAGCCACCGTGCCCGGCCTATAAAATATTTTAAAAGTCACAACTTTATGTTTTAAAATAAATGTCTGCTCTAGAAGGCAGCATCAATCCTAATCAATAAATCAACCAGAGTTTATTAATCCTTTTCTGCTTCCTGGATGCTGTTGTACAACCAAGAGAAGGGCAATTAAGATCTGGTTTTGCTCTCAAGAAAACATATACAAAAAGTACAAAGAGAATACCATAAGGTAGAGTTAAGTAAATGAGTATTTAAATAGACACTTTCAATCCAAGACATGAAGGAAGCAGAAAGTGAGGCTTGGAGATGGGTTTATAAAGGAACTGGCATGTTAAATGAATGTTCAACAGAAAGGTATTATTTAAAGAAAAGTGGCAACAGCTTGTCAGACATAAACAAATTATGGAAGGAAAACTATGTCATGGCTAGCCAGAGTGATGTGCTCATTTTAGAGAAGTGATACTGAAGACAGAAAGTAAGCCAAGATTACAGAGAGCTTTATTTTCCCAGCAGTGTTTTAGACTTAGAACAACTTGCTGAAGGTTTTTAAGGTAAGAACTTTCTTAAAAAGCTTTGTTATAGATCAACTGGATGAAGTTCTGCAGAATGACTTGGAAAAGAAATGTACTATCAGTCACCTCAAACATTTATCATTTCCTTGTGGTGAGAACATTCCAAATCTTCTCTTTTAGCTATTTTGAAATATACATTATTATTAACTATAGTCACCCAGCGGCATAATAGAACACCAGAACTTATTTGTTCTACATATAATGGTATTCAAAGAGGTATTGAATTTTAACTTTTTTCTTATATTAGTATATATATTTTAAAAAGTCCTGTTATCGTTGAAAATCAAAAGGAATTTTGAAGGAAAAAATAGGAGCTTAAATACCTGAATACTATGGCTGTAAATGATAGAAAAATTAAATGTGACTCCAAAAGGCATTTGTACAGAGGTACAAATAACAGAATGGGAGCTGGTTAGTGAGTGGATACTAAAATTCCATTTTGAACGTAGTGACAGTAAATTGAAAATTCTCAGAAGTAGCTGAGCGCATGAGACTAGTGGTCTGTTCTGGAGATGGAGATTTGACAGCAGGGAAACACTATGACATAGTGAGTTAATGTTCATACAAATTTAGGGCTTATGATATTCCTTTCTCTTAGTAATCTGGGTGACCTCAGCTAAGTCATCTAATCCTTGGAGTCTTAGATTTTTTGAAAATAAAAATTGTCTTTCACAATATTGGTGACTAGTGCTTTATAGGCACAATTGAAATGATACTTATTCTGAAGAAATAATCATTATCAAAAAATTTATTACAGCATCTCCATTGCTATTTCACTTTAATTGAAGATTGCCCTTGGCATACTAGTTGAGAACACCGTCATGAGTTAATATGATTTTTTTTTTAAGTCAGGAATGTTCTAACATGGGTATGTTGGCCTAACACATACAAAAGTATTTGTTTGGCATAAACCTTTTCTCAATTAGATGCCTGAAAGAACAAAACACCATTATATGAATAACTTTTTTTCTAAGTTCATCTTCCTAAAATACTATATAACATATCCCAAAATATATTGCTAATTTGAAACTCCTATTTTTGTAAAAGCTGTCTGAGAAATGAGAATGAGAAATGGTCATTTCCATGTAGCTAGAATATGTCTATCAGAAATGATGCCTGATGAAATGTGAAAATGCTGATTAATGAAGGAGAGATCGTATAGGTCTGGAAATGCCAGATAGCCCAGCACTCCAGGTTGCATCTGAAAGCAAAGAATGGGGGAAAATGTTCTGGTTTAGCCTCTTAATAAAAGAACTTCAGTCCTCGTGACTGCCCATCTGGCATTTTTCACCAGCACCAAATTCATTAGCAATGATTAGTCCTTTTCTCCAAACCCTTCACTCAAAATAAGTAAATAAAAGGAGAGTTTGGGCAGCAAAAGATCAAGGGACAGTATCTCTATTTTGAGATGTCCTTAAGTTATCCTGATTGGTCAAAGCCTAAACAAGCATTAAAGAAGGAGGTACATGATGAAAAGATGAATTTTCCCTAAACATCTCCAATGTTACGTTCTGTTAGGTAACATAAAGAATTTGGTTAAAGTGATTCATATATATTATCATTTTTTCATGTTAATTTAGATCAAAAATGACACGGAAAAAATCTTTTTTCTTTATTTCATCACCTCAGCCTTTATTTAATAGAAACCCTCACTATATAAAATTTTCATGTCTTTTAGCTCAATTTTGAAAAAATATACAATGTTATAATAAAAGATCTGTTTAATGCCTAGTCATCATGTGGTCGGTTGGACCCTCCAACATTATATCGGTTGATATTGTAAAGCCAATATGCTTCCTAAGAGTTTAATAACTACCTTCAACATTTATGTATCAGCAGTCAACTCTAGATTTTAGGACTCAGTTTTAAAAGGAGAACAGGGAGAGGGAGATGGAGGGGGAGGGAGAGAAAGAGAAGAGGAGAGAGATAATTTAAGAATAGAGATTTAAGAATAGGGATTTTCTCAAGAAAATTATATGATCATTTTGATATTAGATTTCATATAGGTTTGTACAAAAGTAATTGCCATTTTGGCCATTACTTTTTTTTTTTTAGACGGAGTTTGGCTCTGTTGCCCAGGCTGGAGTGCAGTAGCATGATCTCGGCTCACTGCAGCCTCCGCCTCTCAGGTTCAAGCAATTCTCCTGCCTCAGCCTCCTGAGTAGCTGGGACTACAGGTGCATGTCACCACGCCCAGTTAATTTTTGTATTTTTAATAGAGATGGGATTTCACCATGTTAGCCAGGATGGTCTCGGTCTCCTGACCCCATGATCCATTGGCCTCCCA
Source organism: Macaca nemestrina (assembly GCF_043159975.1). Lineage (NCBI taxonomy): Eukaryota > Metazoa > Chordata > Mammalia > Primates > Cercopithecidae > Macaca > Macaca nemestrina. Next base: position 90,056,109 of record NC_092128.1, read on the forward strand.
AAGTGCTGGGATTACGGGCATGAACCACTGCGCCCGGCCTGGCCATTACTTTTAATGGTAAAGACAGCAATTACTTTTGCATCAACTAATAAATATGCTAGTTAACAGTGGTGAGAGAAATAATATAAGTTGCTTTATGAAATCCCATAGTATAGTGCCATAGCCATATCTTTTCCCAAGTATATTTTTATTTATGCCTGGGCAAATTTCTATTATATTACCTATTGCTGTCCATTCTCTTCATATATTAACCATGTTTCTCATATTCTCATGTTCCCTTACTCTCTTACTCTTAGTTATATTTCATGTTTTTGGAAATTCATTTTGTAACAAGATTTGTGCATGTAACTGCACATTTAATATCATGCACATTTAATACTATGCACTCCTAATAACATCTATCATATAAAGAACATGCATTTTAAGAAGTATGTTGCCAATAGCCACAAAGCTTTTATTTATTTATTTTGTGTGTGTGTGTGTGTGTGTGTGTGTGTGTGTGTGTGGAGGGGGACCTGATCTGTACATGTGTTCTCAAATACAATAATATTAATATTGTTGGATTTTTTTAAAGGGATACAATGTGAATAGGTAACACTTATTGAACACTGGGCTAAGCCATACACACACACACACACACACACACACACACAATCTCATTTTTGCACATATAATAACCTTATAAAGATAGAAAATATTTTTATCCCCATTTTAAGATTAAAAAAGAGATTTGAAGACAAGTAACTAGAACGAAGGTACGTTGTAAATGGTGGGACTGTAATTGAAAATCTTGAGCTCCAAGTGGTTGTAAAACAGAATTCTCAGGAAACAAGATAATTTTCATGTATACTGGCATGAAACTATGGTGCTTATGGCCTACAATTTTGGTTAGTTCTGCCACTGAGAGATTAATTTTCTGCCATTGAATATTCCTCAATACCAGTTGTCCATCACATTTCCCAATTTGCTGAAGGCTAACAATGAGGGAGTGTGTGTGTGTGTGTGCGTGCGTGTGTGCGTGTGTGTGTGTGTGTGCAGGACAGGTAAGAGAGAAAGGATTTCAATAAGAGTGAGTTCTTCACCAGATTGAAGGGTGCTGAATACTGCTGAGTATGATCTCCTTGCCCTGGTAATAATTCCTTTAGAGTTCTAGGGAGGAAGTATACGGCACCAGAAACAAGCCTTTGGGTTTAGACGATTGTTCAGTTTGATAACTTGGGAGTTGGGACTTCTGATTGTGATTAACTGGTTGGTGCACACTGAAGTCTATCTTTAGCTGCTTCAGCATCTCTGTGATGGCATTAGTAGATGGGGAATTTACATTATTGTTTTCAAAAGAGAATAACCAAATGCCTAGAATTAGTACTAGCAGAGCAAGATTTTAGTGGTGAGCACATGGAAACATTTTCTTGAAAAATCAATTACTTCATAATAATGGTAGCAAAATTAATTTGTCAAATATTTATGACAAAGTCTGTGCCAATTCCTGCTTCATTTTTACCTTGATCAAGAACCTCCAATGCTGCTAATGCTCTGTTTTCACTGAAGGAAACATCTGTTGCCTAAAATATTAATAACTCAAACAGGTCCATTTTAAGACTGTGGAACCTCGGAGTCTATTCCATGGTTATTTTTATTTGTTTAACTATTACAAATAGGCACTTCATCTTTGAAATGAGAACAAGTTGTATAACTTTATCTATTAATGAAAATGAGAAGTCTCTGAACTATTCTACTACTTGGCTATGTAAGTGGCTTGGCTTGTGATAAGCAATAAATCCTCCTTTCATGAAATGTTCTAGAGATACATTTTCCTGATGTCCTTAGTCAGTTGATAGCTTATCTCTGCAGGAGCCATGATTTAGTTTTACAGATGTAGGAGGAAGAAGACTTTCCAACATATTTTTTTAAAAACTAAAATTTGATTTCCATCTGGGCAATATGGATTCTCCATTCACAAGGCTGTAAAACTTCTATGAATAAAAATTTTCTAGCATGAGATCTCTATTGAGGAGGAACCTGGGATAAAGACTATTGGATGAGAAGTCAACAGCTTTAAATTCTTGTTCTTGCGTAATGTCAAACTACCCTGATACCTTGGTTACATCGCTTAATTTCCCTGACGCCATTCTTTTCAGTTGTTAAACAAAAACCACAGTTTCTGGGGACTCTCCTTACTCCAACTCAATTAATGATTACCTGTCCCCTCCGGTTTTGTTTGGGACCAGAGTGTGCCCATTGCCATTCCTGTGGCTGTGAGCGCTTGTCAATTTGATATATCCTGAGAAATGAGTATTTGGCTTGTTTAGTGATACTAGATGAAGGCTAGCATTTATGAAGCTGCTGTAGGTTTCATTGTTTTGGCAGCACTTTTTATTATCACATCTATGTATCATAAGTATTGATTAATATAGAGGGGACAACAGTTTTTTTTTATTAATGTTTTATATACTATAATCCTATTTTTTTAAATCAGTTATTCAATTGGAACATTTAAAAAAGGATTTGTTTTATTTAAGGGGCTCCAGTTTTTTAAAAAGTTAAAAGTAATCTTAAAAAGTTCAAAATAGGGCTGGGTGCAGTGGTTCATGCCTGCAATCCCAGCACTTTGGAAGCCTGAGGCAGGTGGATCATCTGAGGTCAGGAGTTCGAGACCAGCCTGACCAACATGGTGAGACGCCCCCACTATCTCTACTAAAAACACAAAAATTAGCTGGGCATGGTGGTGGGTGCCTGTAATCCCAGCTACTTAGGAGGCTGAGGAAGGAGAATCACTTGAACCCAGGAGGCAGTTGCAGTGAGCCGAGATCGTGCCATTGCACTGCAGCCTATGCAACAGAGCAACACTTGGTCTCAAAGAAAAAAAAATAAAAAGCTCAAAATAGGTACATGATAACATCAAATAAGAGAGTTTAAAAAGCTGAATTTTAGCTGTGTTGAACTCAGTCTTATTCATGAAGAAATCTGGTAGCATGCATAGTTGGCTCAAAGGTAATTATCTGGCGAAGCTGAAATTTTATTGTTGTAAATATTACTAGTCATTGTATATTTATGTTAAGATAGACTATTCACATGTAAATTAGTCAAAACTGAAGAAAAGGAGGAGTTGAAATCAATGAAAGTATTTTCAGAGTTGATTTATATGATATTCAAAAGTAGTAACTTATTTATCAAAGACTATGAGTCTAAAAGTACATGTACATTCCCTTCCGTTAATGTATCTCTTTCCTACTTCCCCATCCACCTCTAAAAAAGTCAGTAGTTTTTAGACTGTGACCTTTGCTGAGACTTTATCTTCTAAATCAAGTTATTATACTAGGTTTCCTAATGCTCTCCTTCATTCTGTTGAAACTCTAAGTTGATATTTAAGAACAATTCATGCAAACTTCGAAAAAAAGTACCATTTCCGGTTAAAAAAAAAATCTTAAAGCTACTTTGAGTGCTGTCCAGGAAAGAAAACAGATTACAACTTTTGATAACATAGGAAGAAAATATTATTATCACAGCTTGAAATCTGTTAACAGGAACTTTCTTTAGGGAACAAACATTAAAGTATAACAGAAATTTAATTACAAGAAGATTTTCCACTTGTCAGAAATATTTGCATTAATGTCAGTAATAACTACAATAAAGAGACTATTGTCTGGTGCTGGGAGAAAAGGAGATGAAAGGGATCCCTGAGTCCCTGTTACAAACACACTAAAGGCATGTTGATTATTGAGATTTTCTTTTGGATAAACTGAAACAAAATATTGAGTAAAAAAATATTAAAGCAATATTCATTCATTAGTATCATATTGATTGTCAATGTTTCACCAGGGAACTGTTAGGGCTACTATTTGCCCTTTTAGCCTGGTATGAAATTAGCTCATTGAGTATATAATATTTGTGGAGAAATGTGACAGCAACATAAAAAAGCACTGGCATCTTTTATTGATTCTTCCTTTGCTTTTCACCCCTGAGTTCAGGGCACTACTTATAGGATGAGCTTCATGAGCTATATCTAATCTAGATATTGAAATTGTTTAGAATCTCTATCATAATGACATTGCAAGAGTGAGGGGCAAGCGGAGGTCCCTGGCAGATCAGGCAATCCTTTCAAATGCAGTGTTTGTAGGCCTCTTTGTGCTAGTGAAATGAATATATTGCAAGGAACTAAGAGCATTCTATGAATTAATTTTTGTTATACATCTAGTTTCTCTTGGAAAAAAGGGAGCACTTTGCAGAGCTCTTACCATGTGTGAAACCCTTTGCATATATTGTTTCACTTGTCCTTACAATACTTTCTTTCCTTTTTTTTCTTTTCTTTTCTTTTTTTTTTTTTTTGAGACAGGCTCTTGCTCTGTCACCCAGGCTGGAGGGCCGTGGTGCAATCTTGGGTCACTGCAACCTCCACCTCCCGGGTTCAAGTGATTCTCCTGCCTCAGCCTCCCAAGTAGCTGGGATTACAGGCGCCCACCACCATGCCTGGCTAATTTTTGTATTTTTAGTAGAGACGGGTTTTCGTCATGTTGTCCAGGCTTGTCTCGATCTCCTGACCTCAAGTGATCAGGCCACCTTGGCTTCCTAAAGTGCTGGGATTACAGACGTGAGCAGCTGCACTCAGCCACAATACTTTCTTAATGTGGGTATAATTATGTTCTTTTCAGATACTTCAGAGAAGTGAAGTGTATTTCTTAAGGCCATTTAGCTAGAACACAGTGGAGCCATGATTCAAATGTAGGACTGCAGAGTTCACAAAACATGCACTTAACCACACCATTTTCTATAGCTTTGGTGAGCAATTTGAAATATCCTTTGAGACCAATTTCAACGTCAACATAATAAAGGCAAAGGTTTTATCTAGTGCTTCCCAACCTATGGATAATGTACCCTTGGGGGATATCTGAGTTAATATAATGCATCCATAAATCCAAATATACATCAAGCATTATCTATATACAACAAGATGTTACTTACTGCATTTATTAAATGTAAATGTATGCATATAAATAAGATATAAATCCAATCATTAATCACCATTGATTTTTAGGAGCTTTGTTCATTATAATTTTCCTAACCAATTTTGTCAAGAAAGAATAACTCTAAATATGTGGGGTTAGCAAAGTTATTGTTATGATTTTTTACTTTGAAAAGGGGTTCTTGTTCTTGAAAATGCTAAGAACTGCCATTTTGTGGGGTAACGATTTGCACTACTTTCATATCACTCATTGTGCATTCATTCATTCAGTAATTAAACAAATTCTGGTTGAATATTAACCATAGCCAGACATTATTTCTAGTAGCAGTAAAGAAAATTGACAAAGATCTCCACTTTTGAAGAGTTTCAATTTTGGTGTCATGTATATTATGTTATAATGTATATCTTGTAGCACAGCCAGAACTGTTTTCTAAAGTAATCTTGGCCCTACATAAAGATATTGCCTTGGTAACCTTTTTTGTAGAGTTAGAGTGGGAAATGATTCAGACTAGAATCCTGTAACGTTCTGACAGAGGTGATTTTGGAAGTTTGGATTGGATAAATTGTCAATCAGGATCAGCTGTTGCAGTGCCTAAACTTGAGGGTATTGCCATAGAATGTAGCCTTGGTGATCCAACTCTCGTTAAAGCTCGTTTTTTGAAAATGAATACCAAAAAAATAGCCTGAAGTATATGCATCCTGATCCATCTAGTCTGCTAAACAGCGTAAGAATGTATCCCTGAATGAAGTTAGGCAATCAGAAAGCTGCATGCTTAGATTGTGTGGTTTTGGCAGTCCTTCCGAACTCTGTATATTAAATTGTGCTTTGGCATGAAGTCGGTGAATAAGGTGGGGCAGGCACAGTGAGAAACAGCTCTATGGAGCTCTCTATGTATTGCAGGTTTATTATTGAGGATGACGCTCCCCAAAAATTCCTCAGTGTCCCTTCTTTGATGAACCGTGGGAGAGTTTTGTGTAGACTTCAGTGTAGCAAAATGTGTGTTTCTCTGGAACAGTTGGTATTATTTTTATCTTACGCACAATGATAATTTATAACTGATCATATTTCTCAATTTATTTTGTCTGATAGGGGAGTCAGAGCTGAATTTATGATCCATCTTTAATTCTTTTGCAGAAATATACACATTTATTTCTGAGTTCTTACTCTCTGGCATCTTCATAAAATATGAACTTCATTTTCTCTGTGTCCTGATTTTCCCTCATTTAAAAAGTTTTATTTTACTATGTGAATTTTTATAAGCAACTACAAATACTTTTGAGAACAAGGCAGTCTATGTGGTTATTAATGAAATAAGTATAATAAGAGCTAGGAGAGATTGGAGGAGTAAAAACTCTAACCCCCAGTGTCATAACAAGAGTCATAACAAATGTACCATAATAGTGTAAATTAACCCTGTAAGGTGACTGCTCACCATTTCTAGAAGAGTGTTTCAAAATCAGCCCCAGAAAATCCCTTGAACTGTCTTTGGATTCTTGCCCCTAACCTAGCACCCTGTGGTTTGCTGTTCTCTGGGCTTTCCTTTTCTCTATAGGGTGGCTCAAAGAAAACAATTTACCTGAAACAAGAATTTAAACAATGAAAGATAAAGTTGGATGACATATTTATATTTTATTTGAATTTTACCATCTACATCTTTAAGGACCACATATTTTTTCTAACTCAGTCTAAGACAGAGTCTTTATTTCTGATAAGAGCTTGGATAGAATATTTTGACAAGTACACTGATTTTTACATTCTATGCTTCCTCTAATTAGATTACTTTCCCGAGTTGTTTAATTTCAGTCTCCTATGAAATAGAATTCGTATGAATAGAAGTATTTGCTTATTTAACAAAAACATATTTTAAAAACACTCTATATCTAAGTTTCAGAGACCCAGTTACATTGAGAGTATAGAGATACCTTCATGCTCTAGCCATGCTGGTCTATCTTTATTCTTAAATAAGAATTTAAGCCATACTCCATTGTCAGTTTTGTTGGTTTATTAACTGTAGAATATTATAGTAACTGATGCTCACAGGAGGTTCCTGTTTAAGTTCATTGGATGGAGGATGGTAAATCTCTTAAGAGGAATTTAGATTAGGAAATGTACAGCCCTCATAGGTCATATTAAGCTTATTATTCCCAAATATGACTTTGGTTCTTTCCATAGAGCACAATTCATACTCCTCCATGGTCCCAAGGAGATTATAGATGTAAACAGGAATTTTCTCTTGTGGAGTGAGAGAGGAGTCCAGCAGGATGTGAACCAGGCTAATAAAATGTGAATTTATAGGTGTTCTGCTTCTGAGCCCACTTTCTGTGTCTGTTAAGTCCAGGTCTTCCTAATCCTTCCCCACTGCAGAGGTGCTGTCCTTCTTTTTATATAGTTAGTGAATATTAACTACAAAAGTTTGTTCTAAGATAATATTAGGATTCTGGAATTCATAGCGACTGAAGGCAAACAAATCAATGCTCAGGTGAATTAAGAAGAACCAAAGCCCCAGTTGAACAATCTTTGAGAGATTTTTTTGAATAAAGTATTTGAATAAAGTATACATAGCTTCCTTAATTTTATAAAATGTTTTAGCTGGTTCTGAAAAAAACTTTTGTCTTGATAATTGTCTGCATATTTATATATAAAGACTGATAATTAATCTAAAATATTCAGAAACAATTAAGCAGTAGACATTATCCCAGACCCATAGGGCAACCATTTTATGAAACTTTATTTAGCACTCAAACAAACAAACAAACATTCCCAGTGAAAAAAAATACTGAGCACTGTATTTCTCATCAGTCACAAATAAATTACGTGGTTTTCTAAGATACCTAACACTTTTCTCAAAGTGAAAAGCTTTTCAAAATCAAAGTCAGATATTCATGTGGAGTGATTCTTAAAATGTGTTAAGAATGTAAATGGCCAAAAATTGAAGTTAACCTCTTTTGACAATTCTGTAATATCTACCATTACAAATTCAAAACAGGACAATAATTCTATATGAAAACTTGACTAGTTGGGTCCTAAAAAAAATCTAGGATAAAAAGATATGGGGATGCTCCCACATAGTATTTCATAAAATGATATGATTTGATCTGATTGTCGTAGTCTGGAATGTATTTTCCCTAGTGTTTGGCTTTTTTACCCTCATGCCTGAAATAAATTTTCTGGAGTTAACATCTTTGCTACATACTATGTAGTCTGAACAAAAATATCTTCCTTCCCTAGGGAGTGACTGAAGCAAATGCTTCTTTACATGGGGTATTTCACCACCTATACTTTTTCAGGTGCTTTTGTTTAGAAACATCACTCAGTTCATTTTTACTCCTTACTGTATTTTTAATGCACTACAATCTCCTTTGTGTCATGTCCATTATGAACTCTCTTAATTTCAACTCGCTGCTTGCATAAGTCTTAACTTATCTAAAATACTGCCACCTCTTTCCTACCATTTCTCTTCTTTGCTCTTTTGTTTCTTCCCACTTTTTGTTGCCTTTCTTAGTGTAGGCTCTTTGGAGATATTCAACAAATATTTGTTGAATAAGTGAACAAATACATCTACCACATATTGCCTCGTGTTGTAATTAAATTGTGTACATAGAAACTGTAAGTTCCTTGAAGGATACAATGTGGAACTATATCCCCTCCTCCAAACTTATAAGTGTGTGCACACACATACATATAAACAGTACCTTGCTTGGAATATTTCCAAGGTAGATTGTAGATGTCGAAACATTTATATTGAATATGTATATCAAGGTCGGTTAGTGGCATATCAAAACATGGAATATACTGACACCACATCTTAAATGTGATGCTATTCTTTTTTATGTATTCATTCAACACACATTTAGGGAGCTCCACAGTATGCCACACATCGTTTCTGATACCAACATAGTGGTGGTGAATGAAATAAATGGAGTTTCTGACTTCATAGGTCTTATATTCTAGTAGAGAGACAATAAACAAAGAGATGAATAACTATGTGACATGCCATTATTAATAGCATGCTATAAAGAAAATGAAGCAGGGTCCTTGCAGTGACCATGAAGAAAAGGGCTACATCAAAGCAGACCTCTCCACAGTGATATTTAAGTAGAGATATGTATGAAGTAAGGGAATGAGTCATGTAGCTACTTGGTAGAAAAATGTTTTAAGCAGAGAGGACAGCAAATAAACAAGTTCTTAGGCCAGAACGAAATTGGCCAATTCAAAGATGAGCAAAATAGCCAATGTGGTGAACTCATGTGAATGAGACAGAGGACTGGATTATCTACCTGGGCATATCCACTTGAATGTTACACAGGCATCTCTAATGAGAAGGAGCCAGCAAAGGAGACTGCAATGACTTGGCCATTGAGGAAGGAGAAAAATTAGGGACCGTGAACCCTTGGAGCACAAAGCGTCCAAGAAGAAGGGGATGATCTTCCATGTTCAGTGCTGCAGAGAGATCAATTAAAATGAATATCGAACATTGATCAGTTGCTTTGGCAAGAACACCCATGGAAATCTTTAAAGGAACAGTTTCCATAATGAGTGGAGATGAGCACCCAACTGGAGTTGGTGGAATAAAGAATGAGAGGTGAGAAACTGGAGAGAGTGAATATAGGTAGTATTTTAAGCAGGCAGGAGTTTCTTTAGAAAGGAAAACAGCAATGGAGAAGTTTCTGTAGGGGATATTTAGGGTCTGGGGAATTTTTTGTTTTCTTGTTTATTTTGTAAGATGGTCCATATTACAGCATTACAGGTTGAGCATTTCTCATCCAAAATCTGAATCATCCAAAAATCTGAAATCTGAGATGCTCCAAAATCTGAAACTTTTTGAGTGTTGACATGATACAAGAAGTGAAAATTTTCACACTATACCTCATGTGCTGGGTCATATTTAAATGCAGGCACACAACACACAATTTATTCAGCATCCCCAAGGGAAAAAAGACCCTCCCAGCCCGCTTCAGCTGTGATAGATCTGCTTCCCACACACCCAGATTCCTCCATGCAAGCACACCCATAAAGCGTAATAAAATGGCACGTGTGCAGGCTGGATAAGCCAACAGCAGGGTCTTCATCACGCCCCACATGGGGCCAAGACCTACAGGCGCTACTCACTGTACTTTTTGCTTATTCTCTGCTCTATGGTGTAAATATATTGTTAAAAATGTCAAAAAGGTGTGCATATACCCCAATGGCTAACAGGAATATGAAGAAGAGGAAGAACTTATGTTGATCTACGGCACAGAAGATCACACTGTTGAAGAAACTGGACAATGGTGTAGTGTGAAATGTCTTACAGAAGATTATGGTGTTGGACTGACTCCCGTATACAACCTGAAGAAACAGAAGGATACACCGTTAAGTTCTTCTGAAAGTGATGAACAGAAGTTAGTGAAAGATAGAGAAGCACTACATAAAGCTAAAATGAATATCTCAATCATGTATTGAAAGAGTAAACCCTAAGTGTTGCAGTGAACACATCCACTTACTTGTATGCTGATGGTAAAACAAGAAAAGATCTATCACGATAAACTGAAAATTGAAGGGGACTGTGAATATTCAACAGACTGGTTGCAGGATTTTTTTTAAAGCCATGACACTAAAATTTTAAAGATATTAGATATAAAGCAGCTGCTCATCATAAAACAGTAGAGAAATTCGTTGATGAGTGTGCCAAAGCCATTGCTGATGAAAATACGACACCAGAACATATAATGAACATATAATGCTGATGAAACATCATGATTTTGGCTTTATTACCCCAGAAAGACACTGACTATATCATGCTTTTGGCTTTATTGCCCCAGCAAGACACTGACTACAACAGGTGAGACAGCCCTTATAGAAACGGAGGATGCCACGGACAAAATAATTGTGCTGAGATGTGTTAATGCAGTAGGCACTCAAGAATGTAAACTGGCTGTGACAGACAGACCTTTGCACCCTTGCTGTTCTCAAGGAGAGAATGTCTTACCAGCCCATTATTATGCTAACCCAAAGGTATGGATCACCAGAGACCATTTTTCTGGTGGGTTTCACAAACAGTTTATACTAGTGGCTTGTGTTTACTGCAAGGAAGCTGGACTGGATGACAACTGCAAGGATTTCCTATTCCTTGACAACTTTTCTACTCATCCTCCAGCTGAAATTCTCATCAAAAATAATGTTTATCCCATGTACTTTCCTCCAAATTTGTTCAATCCTGTATTAATTCAACAATGTGACCAAGGTATTCTTAGATTGGTGAAGAGTAAATATAAAAACAGCTTCTCAAACAGCCTGCTAGTAGCAGTGAACAGAGGTGAGCATGTGGAAGGTTTTCAAAAAAGTTTAGCATGAAAGGTGCTGTGTATACTGGTGTGAATGCTTGGAACACAGTGACTAAAGACACGGTTATGCATGCCTGGCAGAATCTCTGGCTTGAAACTGTATCCAGTGATGATGATGAAAAAGGTGGAGATGTTGAAGGATTTCATATGTCAAATGAGAAAGAAATAATGTCTGACCTCCATACATATGCAAAAAAAAGTACCTTTGAAGTCCATCAGTAAGCTGGCAGAAGTCAATATTGAAGAAGTTTTTAACATCAATAATCAAGCTCCAGTTGTTAATTCCTTAACAGATGGCGAAATAGCCAGGGGATGGTTCTGAATCAAGGTGATTTGATAACAGTGACAATGAAAATGACATTGTTAACTGTAGAAAAAGAGTCTATAAATGGCATGGTGAAAATGTGTGGTAGTGGGCTTTTTGAAGGACTAGAGCAGTGTGCATTCGTAACAGAAAAATAAATTTTGTAAGTTCATAAAATCAAAGAGCTCTCTAAAACAAAACCATTGTTAATGAGACAGATGACTCTGGAGGAAACATTTTAAAAAGCCATCCAGCAGGATGCTTCCTCATCCCTGCAGGACCCACTTCCTGGTCCCTCAACTGCTTCTGATGTTTCTTCTCACCTAAAAAAAAAAAAAAAAAAAATACAGTGCACAGCAACCTTTTCATCAAAGCACAGCACTGTAGGTGGGACTGAAAGCCTGCCATTGTTTGTTGTTGCTGTTTTTTGACAAATGATACAGGTATTCTGGTCATGCTACTGGGCTGCTTCATTATTCTGAACACATTGCTTTTATCATGGTATTAATAGTATGTCATATTTTTTGCTGTTGAGTACTTATGTGTGAATAAGTATAAGAAAATGATTGCTTATAGGTAGCAGACAAATTCAGAGTCAGGAATGATGGTGATGCCAAATAACCACAGATTGCCTCATGGGTGGCTGAGATAGTCACACCTTTGTTTCTGAGGGTTTAATGTTCACAAACTTGGTTTCATGCACAAAATTATTAAGACTATTGAATAAAATTACCTACAGGCTATGGGCATAAGATGTATATAAAACATAAATAAATAAATAAATTTTGTGTTTAGACTTGGATCCTATCCCCAAGGTATCTCATTATGCATTTGCAAATAACCTACAATTAAAAATTTTTTAAAATCTGAAACACTTTCGGTCCTAGCCATTTCAGATAAGACATACTCAACCTATACATACAAATTTTATAAAGAGAACAATATATTCAGCAATAAATCATCTCTGTTCTCTGCTTGTAAAACAAGGGTGAGAAGTTGTGATTGGGTCACAATCAGCTTGACTGATGTCATTTATACACACACACACACAGACACACACAGACTCTCAAATGCATATTAGTTCAAGGTTCCAGATCGGCTTTAGTAACTGAGAGAATATTTAATATTGAGATAAGGTCTTTAGATTTTTTAACTTCCTTCATGTCATCTCTGCCTCTCTGTGAAAAACCTATTGATGTGTCTGTGGAATATTCATTCATTCGTCTAATAAATACTTCTAAAATTCATTCAACACTGTTCTAGGTTTGGAGTGTACAGAAAAGAAATGAACAGACTTTTCCTGTACCTTCTTGGTATTTGCACTGTCTATTGATTCAAAGAGAAGGTAGCCTAATTTTTATCATTTGTATCTCATAGCATTTGTCTTCAACATACTGGTCTAAATAGCACAGGTTGAAATATCTAATTTAAAATTTGTTCATATTTCTTTTTTTACTTTGAAGTTCAGAGTTACAATGTGCAGGATGTGCAGGTTTGTTACATAGATCAACATGTGTCATGGGGGTGTTGTTTAAAATCTGTTCATATTTCTATTTTTTACTTTGAAGTTCAGAGTTACATGTGCAGGATGTGCAGGTTTGTTACACAGATCAACATGGGTCATGGGGGTTGTTTAAAATTTGTTCATATTTCCATGGGACTAATTTAATTTCTATTTTTATAAGAACATTAAAATGAATAGATTTTTTTTGTTGTGTTTCAGAGGCTGTCGAGAAATTTTGGAGTATAGTTTAATTTTATTGTGAAAACTATTTTTAATTACTTGCAGCTTCTGTGATTAACTCCAGTGATAATAAGTAAAACCTTTAAGACATTGAAAAAAATATATTTGGCATAGGATTGTGAAATGAGCTTTCCAAAAAAGATTCTGGGGGAAAAAATGCTTTCATTCCAGTGAACATCCAAGTCTAGGACACACATGAAAATCTCATATTATCTGGGAGAAATAGACGCATTACACTCATAACTAGCGATTATATTTGCTAGTGACTCCTCAAGCAAAAATTATTGACTGTATATTATGTGTTTGAGTGACATTTTTGTTGTCATTTCTGCCTTAGCTTTTACTGAAAGTTTTTTGAAACTTGAAAACTGAACTACTTGCAATCCTCTGGGGGCCAAGTGAAAGAGGGAAAATTTTATGTGAATTTGTTCCATAATGATATATGCCCAGCATGGGGTGGAATGTGAAGAAGGAAAAAGGTTGAAGACATTGAACAACTTTATTGAGCCTCCTGTGTGGTGTCTTTACAGTAGGACATTATTATTTCCCTTGGAGAGGATCCCCAGCACAGCAGATTCCATCTTAGTCAAATGTCAGTGTAAAAACACAATTGCTTGATTGAAAATACAAGCTTTCCTAGGAAGATTTGCCAGCTTGGGTTATTTACTCTTTTGTTTTCTTCCATTTATAACAGCAATCGACAGTTACTTGCACCTACAGAAGGCTTATGACAATGTTTCCTCTCAGTTAATTGCGCGGTTTTATCTGCTTATCTTTTACTTGCAAAATCAACAATAAAATTCCAGTCTCACGTATCCCATGTTTTTTAAGTTTATTTTTTCACATCCCATGAAAGTTATTTAGTTTAGTAAAACTGAAGTCAACTTATAAATGATAAGCAATTTTCTGGATTTGAGGGAATCAATAATATTTCTTGAGGACTATCACATGCTGGATATTGTTCCTGGTGTCATGGGAGAAACAGTGACATCACAGATGGACCTTGGAGTTATGAAATTAGAATTAAATTGGGGAAAGACACATACACATACAGAATTCACTGAATATAAGAGAGAAGGCTCCTTTGGAGTAAATGTTTCAGGTTAATAGTTTGTGAGTTATTTTTTCCCCACATTCTCTCTTAAAATGCTTAAATTCTTTTTTAAAGTTAAAATAGTCTAGTAACGAGAAAAGACTGCAGTAACTTTCAAGGGGACTTACCTTGGAGAGGAAATAGTTGAGCCTGGAAGAGGTGAGATACAATGGCAATACAAATTTCAGCTTCAAAATAAAAATGTTAAACCTTTAAGTATTTTATAATTAAAAAATAGAATCTTAGTTCTAAGGGAGTGAATCCACTATTTATCCAGGTCTTTTTAAAGAATGGTGAAATACCAAAGAAGGAAATTTCAGACAAACTAGAGCATTTTTACCCAGAAAATTATACATCCACAAAAGAGAATAATGATTAAAAATGTGTGACTCTTATGATAACTTTTTTTTTCCCCCATGAACAACTTGCATAATTGTATCTGGAGGGAGAGTTCAGCACAGGTCTTTAGTACCTAGACTCTGTGGAATCAGAGTCTTGCATCCCGGCAGACTAAACTCTACTCTTAATCCTTCTGGGGTGGATAAATTAAGTTTCACACATTTAGGTTTTTAGATCTCATTGATACTACAGTGCATTTGTGATTTGAAAGATCATTGGTGCTACAGTGTATTTGTGCCTTCATGGATATTGTGAACATCACAGATCCACTCTGCTGTCCTTGGCCTAAACATCTGTGAGGCAGACAAAAATGCAAGGGAATACTTAGAACTTCAGTTAGTTACACGGTAGTGAAAACAAATGCTCTCTTCACCTCATCTCATTTGTGTAGAAGGTATGTTAAAATTAAACAGAAGGGAAAAACTGTAATGACAGTGGTCTTAATCCTTTTGTCTAATTTGATCATGGGGAAATTGTTCGTCAGTTCAGTTCAAGTATACGGAAGGCTCAGGGGAGAATCTGGTAATTTTCAATGTCAGCAGTTTCAAATTTTTTCTTGATAATTTATTGGTAGTTAAAGGTACTTCCCCTATTAGAAGTGGAACAAAGGGAGGGAGGGAGAGAGAGGGAGGGATGGATAGAGGAAAAAAGAAATTTTAAAGGAAGAAAGAAAGGTAAGAAGGAGGAAGGAAGGGAGGAAGGAAGGAAGGAAGGAAAGAAGGAAGGAGGAAAGGAAGGAAGGAAGAAGGAAGGAGGGAGGGAGGGAAGGAGGGAGGAGAGAGGGAGGGAGAAGGAAAATCAAACATATTAGCATCTAATTAATTTTGTCAGCACTGTCTTGCTTCTCTCAGAAGTTCATTTGCCACATGTCAGCCAACTTTCAGATAGACCCTTTCAGCGAAGTCTGTATTCTCTGGAACCAGCTCACCATGCCAGCTCCTTCATGCAGCTCTGAAGTGGGTCTTGCAAGTACCATTCTCTTGGGATTGACCTTATAGTACTCTTATGCTTAGAGCATGATTAGATAGGGTGGGAAAAACAGGGATTAGGGAAACCAACTCTCTGTTTCCAGAGGCATAAATGAGCAAAGGTTGATGTTTTGCAGGATCCTGCCTCATCATGGGATTGTGTTTTCTTTATTCTACTGTAATCTAGCTACCTGTATTAGTATCTCATTTAAAATAACCTATTAAGATATATAATATATATTATATATACACATACATATACACACAGTATATATGTATGCATATACATATATATGTCAATATATGTATGTGTGTATATTAAATATTATATAGCTCAATGGGATATTTTAAATGAAATTTTATATATATATATATATATATATATATATAGAGAGAGAGAGAGAGAGAGAGGGGCATGTAAGCACTACCAACTCATAGGTAATTGGTTTTAAACTGCAGTCCTTTCATTAAAGGGTTCCTTCCTTTGCAAAATGTTAATTTTCTAATCTATTTGTCACCAGTGCCATATAAAAAATCTCATGGTAATAGTTTCAGCATCATTTACATTTTCTCCCTCAAACTGGAAATTAAGTATCGTCCCCACTTTTTTTTCTGATTCTCAAACTTAACATTAGCACGAGACCATTCATTTAAAAATGAGATGATCATATAAGCCACACCAATCATACACCACTTCATCTCTGTTTGGTTGCATTACCCTCTATAATATATCCTAAACAAGGATATTTATAATTAGAAAACTACTACTTCCCACTCAGGTTTTATTTCAACTTCTCTTAATTGGTAACTTGACCCAACTTCCACTGTAATGACTACTCTGTCTGGCTTCTCTCCCTTCCACCTGTGGGGTGCAACTTCAAACCTCCTGTTTTTTATTGCACACATTTCACTCTAGAAAACTACTCCACGTTTGACAGCTGAATCCTTTTCTTTCCTACCTTAAATCCAATTCATAACAAACCTTAAAATTTCCCATTTGACAAATGTCACAATGACCCTTAATGGATATTGCCTTTATTTTCTTAAATGTATTGTAAATGCTTTCATCTAGTGATCTATGTCTTAGGCTTCTAATAAATTTCTTCTTCCATTCCTAATACAAGGTATTATATAAAAATAAAATAAATAAATAAATAAAAATAAATACAAACATCATATATGTGTTTTACATTATGTATTATATGAAAATAGTAGACAAAATTAACTTCTCAATTTTTTTAAACTGGGGCAAATGACATTTTGAACTGTGTTCTATGCAATTTTTAAATCTGAAAAATCTTTTTTTAGATAAAATGATAGACATTAATTTAAAATCCTAGTTCAGTAACAATTTTGTATTTCATAAGGTTAGTTTTTGACAATATTTACTTTTCAAACCAAGAATTCTGGACCACCTTATTTGGTATTTCATACTAAATAAGGAATTATCTTTAAACAACCAATCATCTGAAAGTATTTAATTTTGAAAAATAAAAAATCTTAAAACAGATAATTTATTGATCATTGTCAGCCTTGTGATGATTATATGGATATTTAAACTCAATTGAATGTGTATATTGAGCCCAACATTCCTACAATGTGGGAATAAAAATAATTTCTACTAAAAAATTAAATACATCTTTCGTAGTTATTATGAAGGTAGATTTGGACTGACTTTAGAAATGGACTGAATTGAATGGCTTTCTGTGCAAATGTAAAAGATCTGACCAGTTTTGGGTATAGCTGCACTTTTAAGAGAAGAAAAGAAGAAACGGAGAGAGACTAGAACTCCAATTAAGACATCTTTCGAGAATATAGCCCTTGAGTATTCTTTGGAATCTTGAATTTGATTCATTATTCTAATCTCATCTTATTTGTCTAATCTCACAGTTCCTTCCCCTCCCATATTTACAAATGAAGCTTAATAGTGAATTATGTTAAAAATACTTTCTGATTCTATACAGTTTAAAAAATATGTATACATATACTAGAAACACAGAATAATTGACTAAATCTGAA
The DNA here is from genome assembly GCF_043159975.1 of Macaca nemestrina. NCBI lineage: Eukaryota > Metazoa > Chordata > Mammalia > Primates > Cercopithecidae > Macaca > Macaca nemestrina. Next base: position 90,073,920 of record NC_092128.1, read on the forward strand.
GAGGGTCTAAAAATTTAGATTTCTTTTTATGTGAGATTAGATTTCTACTGGCTAACCCATACCAGTACTATGTTTGTATGTGCTGTAAAATGAGGGTAACAAGTAGAAAATTACAGACAAAGTCACTATTTCATCTATCCTTTTTGCCACATACATTATTTTAGCTATTTCCAGCAAAAATGATGAGTGTTCTGATTTCTTCTCAGTAGGACATTTGGAGTAAGTTTAACAGCATAGGAAGAACACATTTTGTTTTTGGTAGAAGAACAAATTGCCACACTATATATATGTTTTTGGTGTCTGTGTAATTAATAGCTCTACCGTCTGAATAGAACATTGTCTGTATCTAATATTTGTATTCCTTAGATTATATTCATTGTGTGTGTGAATGGGACATTAATGATTTTAATATACCAGAATCCATTTTTTTTTAAAAACAGAGGCCATGGTCCTATCATTCTGAAAAAATTACCTGGGAAATTTATTTCAAAACAGCTTTATCTTCCCTTAGTGTGAGAAACCTTTCAGCTCATTACCAGACAGCAATTTAGTGAGACATCATTCAAGATGATGATAATGGTTTGAATTATTTTGAGGCCCCAAATAATGAGGATTCTCCTGCAAGTGACCAAAATTTATAGCTGTGGCTTGCAGTAGCTTAGCAGTTCACATATGGCTTATGTCAATGGCAGAAACAACGTTATTTTCTAAATCACATTGATTTGTTATGTGGTATTGAAAGATCTTAAACAGGATCAAGGTCTATAAATTGCAGAATGGAGTCCTCAAAACTTCTTATCTCTGTTTCAGTTTTGTCAAAATGAACCCAAGAGCCAAGCATTCTATGTACACAATGCTACTAGTCAAAGAATAAGAACTGAGACCATTCAATTTCCTCTTTTTCTGGCAAGGAGCCAGACTGACATTTTCTTTTCTGTTAGTTTTGGCAAGGAAGAAAGAGAGAGGAAACTTTACTGCTCAGTTACTGATGGTTTTTCTACTTTGTTTTTATTAAAAATGTTGAAACATGGGCCCTTTGTCAAAATTATTTTATTATTGAAGGGTTGGTAGGGTGAATGAACTGGCAACTGTTCAGAAAACCATTAACAGCACTGATAATGGACAATCTTATTTGGGTTCCTCAACACAGAAGTGCTTAATTGCAATAAATTATGCTGCAGGATGGTGACTGATGTGCATGTTTAATGAATTGGTACAGACTTGGAGGTTAATCTGCTGGGAGGTAACAAACTTAGTCCATCTGATATTGCAATAAAAGTATGATCTTTTTAAGTTACATGATGATATATTTTGGGCACGAAACTAAAAAAATGAGTTTTCATTGGCTGCAGATTTGTTGGGTCTCCAAGACTAAAACATTGAAAAACCAACAACCCTAATGGTGACATTTGAATGAAATACAAAACCTAAGTACATCAGCAGTGGAATGCAACCCACCCAGAATGAGAGACTGGAGGCCATCAAAGCGCTTATAGAAAATGCAGTGTGTTCTCAGAAAACAATTGTTCCTAAGTTAAACCCTTTTTACCTATGCAATGGATTATATTTTTAGTTCTTAAACTTATTTGTATAACAAGAAAACAAATACTCTTTCTACATGATTCTACAATAAATATTCCTTGGAGTTTGTAGGGAATATGTGACTTTTCTCAGGAACCACAGAGAGAAAATGACTTTGTAAGCCTAAACATAAAACAGTTATCAATTCAAAAAACATTATAAATGGTTCTGTTAGTTGTAGGGTTACTGACGAGGTAAGAGGAGAAATAAATCATTAAAACTAAGAAACAATCCTTTAATATGGGAAAATATTTGCATGCAGGCAAACACGGGAAACAATTACTTTTCTATTTTGTAATCAAGTGTTCATTAGTCTCAGTTCACATTGTGCTATCTAGTCCAGGCAGAAAGTGAGATTAACTGTTTTACCTCAAAACAATTTTTTTCTGCACCTTAATGTTTTAAGAATTCTTTTTCTTCTTCATGGAGTAAGTATTCTGAAATGGAGGATATCAGACTGAAACATTTGAAAGCCAAATCCCCTGGCTATGAAGTCACTGAAAGCAGAAGTGAACGACTAATTAAAATGCTTAATCTGCCCAGAATTCCTATCTGTACTTTTTCTGTGGTGTCCTTTGCAGATGATTTAGTGACAAATTGCTGACAATTAAGGACCTTGAGAAAAGTTAAAATATGAAGTACTATGTTTCCAAAAGAAGATAAGAACCATTCTTCTAGATAAATCAATTGAGAGGCCTGTTTCGATAATAATTATCTAAGTGACTGTATAATAGGTTTTAAAGAATAGAGACGTAATGAGAGGATTTACCTAATTGGAGACATTGTGCAGGCTCTTATAAGATAGATGTCTTCATTTCTTTTTAATATTTTCTTATTAACTGAACATACTCATGTATACTCTGATACATATCTTTTACAAAGTTTTACAACTGAAATGAAGGAAACTATTTTTACAGTGCTTCCTAATTATTAGTGTTACCAATTCCTAAGCTGCTTGAACCCTATGTTTTCTGAACTCTCACACTGCTGACATTGAGGTCATTTTTGAGATTGTGCAAGGATCAAAAGCATCCTTATATGTTTCTGGCAATTTCACTAATTTGTTTAACTCTTCTATTAAAGAAGGTAGAATATCAGAAGCCATTTTGTTCACATCTTATTCATGCAATCATTACATAATCTAATACATATTTAATATAAATATACAAATACTGTTTTTTTCGACCTTCAAACAGAATAACATAGGTTGTAATATAAAATTTAGTCAAACTGCTTCCAAGTAATTCCCATGTCTTTTTTTACATAACAAATTCTCTAACTTATATACTTATGTGTACTGCCTAAAATTGAAGAGAATTTGGTTATAGCAGTTTAGAAAAAGGATTTAGGAGAGTAGTTGAAGCCGTTGGTCCAACGTTTTCACCTTTGAAGAAAAATTTCTACCAATCTCTTTATTTTGTGGGAGGGAAGATTGCAAGTGAGAGTAACAGTGGCAGGGACAGCTTTTTATGCAATGGTGCAGGCAACTAAAGTGCTTCCACAACAGCTAACTCTATGAATTAGTAATTTTTCTCTGGGTAGGGAGAACCATAAATTATCTTCTGAATTTGTGAGGATCTACTCACAAATCTTTAATTTGCCCTCAAAATTGTACTTTTGAAATTGCGTAAATATATGGCCAACATTAAAGTAACTAAAATGGTAGGTTTAATGACAAGATATATATATGCACATATGTATATATGTGTGTATATATGTGTGTACTTAGCTGTGTAAGAGAATGAATTTCTTATGGAGGGATTTTTGTTTGTTTTTTAAGGTTTAATTTAAATAACAAGTAATATTGGTCAAAAAGTTGAACTAGGATTATATTTAATTAAAAACAAAGTCATGCACCACATAGAGAAAACTTGGAGGAATTCAAGAGACATTAAACACATTGAACTGAATTGGCCATCTGCAAATTCTAAAGACTCTAACAAAGTACATCTTCATCAAAGTCATCATGATATTTTCCTTAGCTCTCTGAGGAAGTGCCTGCAGAACACTTGAGAGGACCATCCTTTTATAGTTTAATATCTCTTCACTGATTAGCGAATATCATGTTCATTGCAAACAGAGGGTGAAGAACACACTAAGCAGAAATGTGTCCTGAAATAAGGGTCAACCAAGTTTCCCACATTCAACATGAAAAATGGAACTGCATGGAAATGCAAGATGTCAAGATGAGAAGTGGAACAGGCTGTACTTTGTGTATATATAGGAATTTCTTAAGTTATTTGTGTTTGAGAGGAGAGAGTTGTTTTTGCTTCTTGAAGGAATGTACAAAATAAGGATGGTGATGAAAAGGGAAGGATGAAATATTGCCTGGAGACTGTCAAGATGGTGATAGAATGATGGAATGAGGAGCGTCATCGTGATATGCAAGGGGAAAAGAAAGAAAGTGAATACCATGCTAATAAATTCCTTCTCTTTCCCGGTGGTATTTCTAAGGAGAGAAATAAATATAAGAATTATCGTATTAAAAAACCAACATGATAAAAATGTTTTCTGGTAAAATCTGTTTAGGTTTTATTTTGGAAAGCAATATTTGTTCAGTTATATATCTAAGTATTAATTTTGAAATATATTGAATTCTAATTTATATCAAACCATAAGTAATTCAAGATAGTGATTATAATCAATCCTTATATTATTTTGTTGAAATAACATTATGAAAATGCACCTGAAAGGACTGTTCACAGCCCTCATTTTGTAGTAAGAAAGCAAGACTTGAAGAAGTGATATTTCCAAAGTAACATAACTAATACTAATTAAAATTAAAATGAAATATTTTGATTCTGATGGCAGTGCACTTTCCAATACACAATACTGTAGGTGAAAGATGAAAGTATCCCATGTTACTAATGAAAAATTTAAGATTCAGAAATATCCAAAGCTGCAATGTCAGCAATAGAAGCACACATATCAACTACCCAGGCCACTAGATTGCCAGTCCAGCCGTGGATCAGCAAGGCCTACATTTCCAAATGTTCATTTGTGAGTATCATGAATAATATTGAGTAAAATTCTTATTCACTTATCAATAAATAAATACATAAAGCCTCCCATGGAAGATTTGGTATAAATGGTTTTATTAAGGAAAGTGCATGTCTCCGTATACTTTTCTTTCTACACTTAAAACAACAACCCAGTTACCTGAGTAAATCAGAATTTCTTCAGCAGTATGGGTTTGGGAGGCCAATAGGCTTGGATGCAAATCTATTCTTTACCGTCAACAGGAGTGACCTTGGGCAGGCACCTCACCTTTCTGTCATTTAGTTTCCCTACCTGTAACTTGAGATAATAATAGTACCCACTTCTGGAGTGAGAACTAAAGAAGATGATGTATGTAACTGATGAACACAGAAAGCACTCAAAGAATGTTCATTATTATTAGCAACCTGAAGATACTCATAATGATGTACAATGCATGGTATAGCAAGTAGTCCTGAATTTTGAAATCTGTTATTTTCTATTTATTATTATGTTTAATTGTGGCAAAATACATTTAATACAAAATTTACCATCTTGTCCATTTTTAAGTGTACAGATCAGTAGTGTTAAGTGCATTCTTATTGTTGCACAACCATCACTATTCTCTATTTGCAGAATTATTCATTTTGCAGAACTAAAACTCTATACTCATTAAACAACTCTCCATTCCTTCCTCCCACTAGCCCCTAACAACCAACATTCTATTTTGCATTTCTTTTTTTTTTTTTTTTTGAGACGGAGTCTCGCTCTGTCACCCAGGCTGGAGTGCAGTGGCCAGATCTCAGCTCACTGCAAGCTCCGCCTCCCGGGTTCCCGCCATTCTCCTGCCTCAGCCTCCCGAGTAGCTGGGACCACAGGCGCCGCCACCTCGCCTGGCTAATTTTTTGTGTTTTTAGTAGAGACGGGGTTTTGCCGTGTTAGCCAGGATGGTCTCGATCTCCTGACCTAGTGATCCGCCCGTCTCGGCCTCCCAAAGTGCTGGGATTACAGGCTTGAGCCACCGCGCCCGGCCCTATTTTGCATTTCTATGAATTTCACTACTCTAGGTGTCTCATATAAATGGAATCATATCTTATTTATACTGGCTTTTTTCACTTAGTATAACATCCTTGAGGGTCATCCATGATGTAGCATGTGTTAGAATTTCCTTCCTTTTTAAGACTAAATAATATTCCATTGCATATGTATGCCACATTTTGTGTATACATTCATATACTAATGGACATGTGGTTTGTTTTTACCTTTTGATTATCCTGAGTTATGATACCATGAACATAGCTACACAAATAACATTTTGAGACCCTACTTTCAATTATTTTGGGTATATATCCAGAAGTGAAATTGCTCGATTAGATAGTAAATGTATTTTCATTTTTTTTTGGAGAATTGCCATATCATTTTCCTAAGTGGCTACATCATTTTATATTCCCACTAATAGGGTTCAGGGTTCCAATTTCTCTACATTCTCACCACCATTATTATTTTCTAGTTTTTTTTTTTTTTTTGATAGTAGTCATCCTAATGGATATGAGGTGGTTGAAACCTTTTATTTTTGATATAAGTGATCTTTGAGGATCTGTTTGTCATTTGTTATAGAAAGTGACTGTTAAACATACTCTGAATCTACTGTGATTGTTAGTTTGTAAAAAATCACAGCAAAACACTGGGGAGATAATTCTAAATACCTAAGGACTCACTGGTGTTTACATGGCAACCATGGAATGAAATTATCACAAACTAGTAACTAAAATTTTTATTTCACAATTGTTAGGTTTATACCAGTGTCCTAAATTCTAGGTATTACATAAACTATCTAACAATTGCAATAATAGAACTCAATCAGTGTTGAGAAGATTAGGAAGCTTGAGTTTGTTTGTTTTATGTATGTCAATATTAGGATATCTTCCTGAAATTTCCACCACTTATTCCCTTTCATTCCCCATTAATAGTGTGTTGTGTAGAGCCTGGAGTATTCTACCCAGTACTGGAATACCAGAGTGGACTTTTTTTCCCCTGCTTAATGTAAGCTTAAGGCTTTGTGCTTATTTTTTAAAAATCAAAACCAGGTATTTCATTCTTTTACTATTGATTCTTATATATATCTGCATATAGTGAGTACTATTTATAGAAATACATGTGCAATTTAGAAATATGTATTTCATTATTTAAATTAAGATGAAAGCAGAAATTTATTAGAATCTCTTTTAATTCATTTTAGAGAAAAATAATGATGAATAAGTTGTACTATGGGTTTTCATTGGGCAGTATCTATTTCTGGAACCACTAACCAATAATTGAATAACTAAGTCATTAATCCTTCAATGTGCTTAAGCTGTTAAATAAATGGGCATAGAGGATAAATAATTTTTTTTAAAAAAGTAAAAACTAGCCACCAAAGTTTATTTTGTTTTCCCTCAAATTTACCTAGTAGTTAACTGGCATTTTTCCTATGATATTTTAAAGTCAATTAAATGGATGCTTTAGTCAGGATTAATTGCATCACAGTAAAGTTAAAAAGGAAGAATTTGAATGCTTATGTTTTTGTTTACTTGAATGTAAAAGGAGAATCATTTTACTCTAACTTCTAGGATGTCTGGATCCATTTATGGCAGTCTGCAAGCTTATCTTCTTATATTTTTTTACATATTGTAATGTATGATTGGGCTCATACCACAACAAAGACTGAGGATTAATATTGCCCAAAGAATACTCTCTTCCTTTGACCTATTCAAAAATATCAATGAGAACGTTTTTGGAAATCTTTTCTTATTTTACATAGAAGTGAAAACATGCTACAGGCCTTGGCTTCAAATTCTTAATTTCTTACTTAAGTTTTACACCTTGTTTATAAAAAGAAGATAATGTCAAAATAGCATTGTATGAACTAAATTTAACTAGAAATATAAAGCACCTTCTATATAATAAATGTACTAAAAATATTGATTCAGGGTCCCCCTCTGCATGCAATCTACATATTCAGAGGAGATGATTTAATTATGGTCAAAAGGAAAATTCGTGTACCCCTGATTTTGTTTTATCTTGACTATAAATGCCTTATGTATACATGAGTATCACCTAAGAGCACATTGTTTAAATTGGTATTACAATTTATCCATTTTATTTCAACTCTAAATTATCAGCGTATACCACTTCTCTGTAGTCTATCATCAGGTGCTGAGGAGAGCTGCTTTAGAGTGAAGACTTTTAGATTATCTAGGACTTTTCTTTTTTTCTGTTTGGTTATTGTAAGCAGAGTTGACAACTACCACAAAAGAAAGTATTGTTCAGAAAGCCACAGCTGGGATTGCTGATGATATTATGAGGTCTTCAGCAAGCTGGGTTGAAAAGAGGAGGGGCTGATAGGGCTTCTATTCCAGATGGATCAGAGAGGCTCCCAGTGAGGGGAAGAGTGAGAGCTCACTGACAATGCGTTATGTGTGGAAAGTAGCACCTTTAAACAAGGACAACTAGAACATTTCACTCCTACATACATAACCACAAAAAATAATTTCAATACAAATAAGTCACTTTCTCAACGATGTCTTAGAAAATGTTTCTATTTGATCACTTACTCAGTTTTCCAGAAGTATTTCAAAATTTCATTAGATTATTAGGTATGAGTACACTTACTAATGATTGAAATCCTTAATGTTGAATATGAGAGATTGTAAAGGACATGAGAAGTGAACATCAATGCTGCAGTGGTATGAGCACCGTTGCTTTCAGATTTTTAGAAGGTAGAGGGAGAAATGTACCTAGAAATAAAGGACCTTGCAATGTCCCAGAATACAGAGTTCTTAATTATAGCACTGCATTTCTATCAGTCCCATGACTCTGGATTTATCAACCTTCATCTTTAGAGTTATGATAATTGGAAATAATGAAAAATTGAAAACATAGTATTTAAAATATTAAATCAGAGAGAATATTTTTTTCTTAAAAATTTTATACAAGTTATCATTAGATGGAAAATTTCTTATTTTTGCTTTCCCTTTCCTCTCATGATATAATTTAATAAAACCAAACACTGAATTGGGACACCAAATCACTAGGACCTTAAACTGTATTCACTTGGGCAAGGCATGTTAGTAAGTTAGGCTGCTTCGGTCATACCCTTGAGATACTCTGTGTGAGGCTGATGACTGACTTTACTCAAAATAAAACTGAACATCAGGAAATTTCCATCCTTAGAAAGATCAAGTTGGCCCTTATGTGTAGAATCATCTAAGTGGGTAAAAGATAAGAGACAGGTTGGGAAGCGAGGAGGCTAAGGATGAGGAGACAAGGTCCAGAACTGGGCAACGGCAAAGGAGCACTTCTTGCCCCTAGGTGACTCGCAACTCAGACTTCGTGTCCCTGCTTGCTCTTTTTGGTGGAGCATCAGCGTGATCTTACAGTATAGATTCCATTAGGATTTTTCTGTATGAAATCCTCCCATGGCTTTTCTTATCAGTTAGAATAGAATTCTTACTTCTCTCCATCTGGCTCTATCCGGTTCTCCAACCTGTGTCATCTGGAGCTGCTCTCCCCAAGCTCAATTACTCTAGCCAAACAGGTCTTTCTGTTCCTCAATTCTTCTTCCTTAGAGTCTTTGTAAATATTCTTGTTTTCTCTTGAAATTTGTCCCCGTCCCTTGCACTATTTCCCCTTCTCCCCTTCCCTCCTTTTCACTAAGATCTCAGACCAAGAATTACTTAATTAGGAAGTTTACTGATTAAACCCTGCTATTCTCTACCTCCGTTTCTTGCATAGTTTCCTTCACATCACTTCACATTTGCCATCATTTCATTTATTTATTTACTTACATTGGGGATCTTCTCTTTGAAAATTTTGGCCTGCCATCTTGTTAGCCCACAGAGAGCACTGACTTCATTGTAAAGCTACGAAGGAATTACAGAGCACAGTGACTTACATGCTTTTCTCAGTACACTAAAGCAGTAACAAATATTAGTTAAAAACTCACATGTTTTCTGTGTGAATGTTGCTATTCTGTCCATTCTGCTTTTCTGTGGAGGGCTGCGACATGACGTTTATACGTTTTAGCAGAAAGTGTGTGTATCTCCTAGAAATGTGCAAGGGACAGCATTCATGAGTATGTCCCCAACATTTAGCCATTCTGTATGCCTGAATTAAGGGCTTCCCTTGTATAAAGCACAGGTGCAACCCTTTCTACTTATTTTACTTTATTTTCCTTTACTTTTTTTGTCTGACATAAATGATCCTAACACCTCTGCACTAGAAGCTCTGTATCCTTTGGAGTGAGGCCCCTTCCGCTACTTTCCTCAGATGCTGGCAAGACTTCAACTTATTTCTTTTCCTTTGCCAATGACAATATTCTCAATTTTTAAGTTCTTTTGAATATCTGTCTGACAAGGTTTTCTTGCAACAAATGCACATGCGCTCACACACACACAGAGAAAGTGTTCATTAGACCCATGTACTTGGCTCCAATTGGCAAGAGTCAAAGCAGATGCTACACAGATCTTTGCTATATTTGTTACAGCCATGTCATCATACATTTATTCTTATTATTTCTCAAATACATGTTAATAGATACAAAAGCCTAAAGTCTATGTTTTAAGTGGTTATTGGTATCACTTTTACAAAGTCTATAAACTTATAAACGAGGGCCACAGCTCATATCTGATTGCTTATGTGCTAGCAATTTCAGTATAGCATGACATATTTTCTGTGTGTTGAACTGCTTAATTCCCTCACAGTGTATTTTGAGGTGGCTAGACTTCAAATTGTTCTATAAGTGCTTTATAAATTGTACTTTGAATATTTGTCAAAAAGGTCTTTGAATGTTATTTTCCCACTAACATTTAAAAATCTATCTTGGCTGGGCGCGGTGGCTCGCTCCTATAATCCCAGCACTTTGGGAGGCCGAGGCGGGTGGATCACAAGGTCAGGAGATCAAGACCATCCTGGCTAACACGGTGAAAACCCGTCTCTACTAAAAAAAAAATCCAAAAAATTAGCTGGGCGTGGTGGTGGGCACCTGTAGTCCCAGCTACTCAGGAGGCTGAGGCAGGAGAATGGCGTGAACCTGGAAAGCAGAGTGTGCAGTGAGCCAAGATCGAGCCACTGCACTCCAGCCTGGGTGACAGAGCAAGACTCTGTCTCAAAAAAAAAAAAAAAAAAAAAAAAAAAAAATCTATCTTAACCAAGGGATAACTATCCATATTCATCTTCCAATAACAAATTTGTTGGCTACTGTTACATTACATTTATCTTCATTCTTCTCTTAGATTCTAAAGTCACTGCACAGGAATTGAATCCACTAACTCAATCTAATTAGCAAGATCCTCACTTTTGTCTTATTTCCTTCATGGTTACTATGGGACACAGAAAGGCACATTGTAGATTATAAGTTATACAGGACATGCTTGAGGTAATCTATTCCGTGCCTCTTCAAAAACTTGCTACCCAAAATAGGTTTTTACTACGGAGAGTATTATGTTAGACGATATTATACCTGGAAAAATCTTGACACTTGTGAGACAGAAACAGTAATAATATGTCATAAAATAAACATTATCATGTTACTTTAAAATTTAATGATACACATTAGTGACCTTGATTGACTAGAAATTAATTCAAAATTATATAAATAGAGGAAAAAACCCACTACTGTTATCAAATTTCAGCTTAGGTCCAAGAATGACCTGTGCAATATAATAAAGTTCTTACTGTCTTCAGAACATCAGAGAACTTACTATCCATGGTTTGGTCTTTGAAGTCACCATGACACCATCGCCTCTGATAAAAGAGTTTATTTATAACTTGCTCAGTTTATGTCCTTTCCCACTGAATCAGCAGGCTCTCTAAGGTTTGGGGATATAATTTCAAGGACTGTTAAACCTCTGTCAAAGTTTCCTTGGCCCCCTGAGGGGCCCTGTTTTTCAACATTCTCTTTGCTAAGACAAGACTTCTCAAGAAAGTGCTCAGAAAACTGACAGCTTCAAGTACCAGAGGTTTTGTAATTTGAAGTGGCATTTAATCTGAAAAATAACATTAGCAAATCAGCATATAATTGGCTTTCTATTTCCTTTTTCCCACCCCTTGTTTCTCTCTCTCTCTCTCTCTCTCTCTCTCTCTCTCTCTCTTTGGTCAGGACAAGACAGAAGTCAAATTTTCAAAAGTTTACTTGATACAGCAATTTCTTCATCTCTTCAGAAGGATGTGCCTATCCACACAGTTAAGTAGATGGAATATCATTCTGTCAGAAAAGTAGAAACATGTACCTTTTAATAGGAATTATTTCTATTTCTAGTGTTCCTTTTACATTCTCTCCTTTGTTATTCATATATACACCGACATTTAAAGAAGTCTTTGCAAACAATTAAACTTTGTGAAAAATTTAACAAAATATGTTAACAAAGAAAATATCACACAACAACTTTATTTCTGTATTTAATTGTTCTTGGGTCCCCTTATCACAGTTCAAGTTTTCTTGCTTTTTGGCTCTTGTACTCCACGTTATACTATCTTCACATTTAAGACCTGTCAAGCTAAAACGTGAGAAATGCCCAAGGGGCTTCTGTGAGATCTAGACCCTCTTAGTATCTTCCTAAATTATTCTTCTTCAGAATTCAACTTTCAACAGTTCATTTGTTAATATCCTTTCTCTCTCTCTTTTTTTAAGCAAAGCAAGGTTTTATTAAATATAAATCTAAATGTCTTTTAATGAGTTATTCTTTAATTTAAATTTGTATCACAATGATTTGACTGACATTCACTACTCTGTATGAAATATACATAAACTGTATCATTTTCATCATATTCATTTCCACATGACTGTGCCATTCTACTGCTCCTCTTACTGCTGAGATCAAGGAGGGCCATGAGGATGCTGGCTTTGCTTGAGGTCACTGTTCCTGATGACAGAATAGGAGTTGGAAATCTGGACTCTGGTTTTACTAGTTTTGAGAGTCTTACTGCTGCTTCTTTAACAACCAATTGTTTTTTATTTTATCTTCAACAGAAGAGGTCACATTTTGTTGGTTCACATTGTTTTGATCAGGTTCTCAAGGATCTACTGAATGTCTACCTCCATATACAACTAAGGTTAGGTTCTGCTGCTTGTTTTATGTTTTGCTATTAGTTGCACAGGCTTTAGAGTTTATTCTTTATTCCCAGTTCCATTTTTTCTTTTTTTTTTTTGAGATGGAGTCTCACTCTGTCATCCAGGCTGGAGTGCAGTGGCATGACCTCAACTCACTGCAACCTCCGCCTCCCAGGTTGAAGCGATTCTCCTGCTTCAGCCTCCCAAGTAGCTGAGACTACAGGTGCATGCCATCACACCCAGCTAATTTTGTATTTTTAGTAGAGACAGGGTTTCGCCATTTTGGTCAGGCTGGTCTTGAACTCCTGACCTCAGGTGATCCACCTTCCTCAGCCTCCCAAAGTGCTGGGATTACAGGCATGAGCCAGTGTGCCCAGCCCAGTTCCTCTTTAATAACTTGTCACCTTGAGCAAATTCCTCAGTCTTTCCAAGTCACATTTTCTTTTTCATCTGTTCGCTGAGTTCACAACACCTTCATCATAGGATTGTTACTAATTTTAATGAGACAGTTCATATAAAGTGGTCAGTAGTCAATAAGTGATGACTATTATTGTTAATAACAAGTAGGAGATATAAACTTTATTTTTAATTACATTGAAATCCAATTGGGGAAGTAAGAACTGTATATTGAACTTATTTAAGAAATAGTAATAGTTACCAATTATTAAATATTAAATGTGTAAATATAGTAAATATTTAAGTAGTAATATTTAATAATGTATGCTAGATACTGGGATAGCATTACACAAACATCTCATTTAATTCTAACAATAAACCTATAAGAAGACATTATTTATCCTCATTTCTTTGGACAATGAAACCGAAGCTGGAAGAGGGTAAATTCCTTGTTCAAGATGTCTTACTAATGAGACAGCCAGGTGGAAGGGGGTCCTTGGAGAAACTCCAACCAGCCTGTCCACTGAGGTGGAGCCTCAGGGTTGCAGCAGGGAGAAGGCTGGCCCCTCCTCTTCCTGCGTGGAACCTGGGACTCAAGCTATGGCGGGTAAGCGCTCTAGCAGGGACTCTGGCCTAGTGAGACTCCCTGTTTCTCCTTTTCTTTCTTTTCACCCAATCAAATCCTGTCTTACTCACCATTCAAATTGTCTGCGAGCCAAAATTTTCATGGACGTGAGACAAAGAACCCTATGTTTAACTGAACTAAGGAAAAGTCCTGCAACGTTTTTGGCGCACAACATGGGGGCTGGAGAAGCGGTGAGTGCAATGGGGATTTAAAACTTCTCACTGTTGCTTCTAAGCCTTTTCATCCTCAGACTTCCGAGGGTACAGGAAACCGTGACCCCAACCCCCGTAGCTCCCGGGCCTTTTCATGGCCTTTTCCTCCTTTTTGGGGACTCACCTGTGAGCAGCAGCTCCCGCCGTTCCCCACTCGCTGCTCGGGTTGGGACGCATAACCCAAAGGTCCTGCGCAGCCGGCTGGCTGGTTCCCAGGTATTCGAAACTGCCGTAGCCTTTCCCTTCCGGGGCCAAGGGGTTTAACTCTATTGGACAGTAAACTTAAGCTTAAACTCATCTCCCTGGAGGAACCATTTGCGTAAGAATAAGAGGTTCTTCCCCATGCACTTTTAAACTGTTTTTCTTTCCCCTTCTGAACCCTGTCAGCAAGTTAACTTTTAAAGTTTTTTTTTTTTTCTTTCTAGAAGATTTCGTTTTGTTTTGTTTTGTTTTGAGACGGAGTCTCGCTCTGTCTCCAGGCTGGAGTGCAGTGGCGCCATTTCAGCTCTGCAACATCTACCTCCCGGGTTCAAGCGATTCTCCTGCCTCAGCCTCCTGAGTAGCTGGGACTACAGGCGCGTGCCACCAGCCCTGGCTAATTTTTGTGTATTTTTACAAAAACCCAGTAGACACTGGGTTTCACTGCGTTAGCCAGGATGGTCTCCGTTTCCGGACCTCGTGATCTGCCCGCCTCAGCCTCCCAAAGTGCTGGGATTACAGGCGTGAGCCAACACGCACTGCCTAGAAGGTGTTTTACTAGGCCAGGACCACCTCACCCCCCACCTAACTAGCACTGTTTACATTTTCTGCAAAGTTTTGGTTGTGAAATCAAGCCTCCATCTTGTTTTACACCCTGAGGGTATGGCTTGTAACTCCGGTGGTAAGGCTTTGTTTAGCAATCCTGCTGGAGGGGATGAGCCCTCCCAGGTTCAATGTCTGCATGTTTTCCTAGCCCTGTCTCTTAAAGGGCCCCACCCAGTGACTGGGTTTTCTTCTGCCTGTACGTGTGTGTACTGTGTGTGATGTCTCTAAAAACAGCGCTAAATAATTTGGCCAGAAGAAAAGCTCTGGGATCAAGTATTTTGTTAAGGGAAGTTAAAAGCTATGCTACCTTTCATTTCACGTGACTGTGACTTTGAGAAATAAAAACAGCCCTGAAGACTTGGTAAAATGCAGGTCAGATGCTAGGTTGCCTAATTGTTTTGAGGCTACAAACTGCTCTTCAGGTTTTTTTTTTTTTTTTTTGAGACGGAGTCTCACGCTGTTGCCCAGGCTGGAGTGCAGTGGCGCGATCTCGGCTCACTGCAAGCTCCGCCTCCTGGGTTCACGCCATTCTCCTGCCTCAGCCTCCTGAGTAGCTAGGACTACAGGCGCCCGCCACCGCGCCCGGCTAATTTTTTGTATTTTTAGTAGAGACGGGGTTTCACTGTGGTCTCGATCTCCTGACCTTGTGATCCGCCCGCCTCGGCCTCCCAAAGTGCTGGGATTACAGGCTTGAGCCACCGCGCCCGGCCGCTCTTCAGGTTTTGAGAACTATTTGACTTTCTGGCTTCACTATTGGTAAGGTCCGGGGGCATATGAACTAACCACACCCTTAACTAAGAAGGCAAACCTTGGCTCCACTTAGCACACAATTAAAGCAATTTACCAAGTTTTACGTACCTTAAAGTTAAAACTTGAGAAAATTACCATTATAACTCCTAGTTATGATTGAAACTACTGAAAATAGATTTACATGCAAGGGGTATAAGAACAGTAAAATGTGTTTTATAGTAAAAGGTTATGAGGAGGCATGGAAATGTAAACGTTGGCCTAGGGTTAAAGGATTGTTTTGAGTTAGACAGGAAAAGCTGAAGGTTCAAAGAAGTGGTAGAAAAATTGTGGAAATTATTCTTGCAGAAGAGGTTGTGTGTATGTACATATTGACTAAATTCGAAGGGGATTTAAAAGATTTTTGCTTCTTTAAAATTTCTGAGTAATTGTTTTGGCAAAATAAGTAATGTATGGTGATCTGGAATTCTGTTTCATAATATCAAGTGTTTTAAACCTCAAACATATTTGGCAGCTTTCCCAAAATCAAACTTCAGTTTCAAAATGGTCTTCCCTGGAACCTGGCTTTTTTGCATACTTCAGAGAGCCCATGAAGTGTCCAGAAAAGAGAGGTAAACAGGATTGACATGTTTAGATACATGGGATTGCCAAAATGATGTTCAATCTTCTTTAGGTATTTTTTTGTGAATAATGCTACTGTATGTTCCAAAATTATATGGAATGTATAAAATTCTAATGGCTAAGTATATGCCATCAATAATAATTAGGGTTGTTAAGTTATTGTAAACCACAGAGATAACCAAACTTCTTTGTCAATTGTGTTTCTAACTGTAACTACCCTGGACAGTATGCTCTTCACAGACAATTGTTACCTTGTTTTAATCCTTTTCAAAGATGTTTTATAATGAGCTATAGAACTTTTAACAGGTGCTCTCAAATACAGGCTTCTGATAACTTTAGAGACTGTAACATTGGAATAAAGGAAAATATATAGGACACAAAGAGCTGAAAAGCTCGTGAATATCAAGCAAAACAAGAATTAACTAAATGGACTGAACTCAGAAAGCTGAAGCAGTATTTCTGAGTTTTGCTTGGAATATTGCTGATCCGTGTTTTGTTTTTCAGAGTCAAGGAAACTGATTTTTGAACTGAATACCGCCTTAATAATTAAGTAAGGTATATACTAATGTGATCAAAATTTGGAGCATATTTGTTTCTCTCTGCCTGGTTCCTCTAAAATATCTGTGAGTATTTTTTTTTTTTTTTTTTGAGATGGAATCTTGCTCTGTCGCCCAGGCTGGAGTACAGTGGTGCTATCTGGGCTCACTGTAGCCTCTGCCTTCTGGGTTCCAGTGATTCACCTGCCTCAGCCTCCTGGGTAGGTGGGATTACAGGCACACGCCACCATGCCCAGCTAATTTTTGTATTTTTAGTAGAGACAGGATTTTGCCATGTTGGCCAGGTTGGTCTCGAACTCCTGACCTCAGGTGATCTGGCCTCCTCAGCCTCCCAAAGTGCTGGGATTATAGGCATGAGCCACCACCCCTAGCCTCTGTGATTATTCTTATGGCAATATAGTTGTTTGCATCAGTGCAGTAAGAATCCATTTTTGTTTTGCAACAGGACACATTGGAGAAAGTGGTTATTTTACCAAGGCTTTGACTGGAAGGGTATGCTTCCCTTAAAGGAGTCAAGCTCAACTCACAGAGCCAATAAAAGCTCATAGGACTGAGTTGTTTAAATAGACTTTAGTCTATTTAACTAAAGTTAATGGGGAAACTGGCCTCATACCCTTGTCTACACAGTCCTGAACACGGTTCCTGACTATAGTCTGTAAAGAATGTCACTTTCTAACAGGTGCAGGAGCTCCAGTTTATCTTGGGGCCTTAGGAGGAGAGGATCACCCAACTCACTGGTATTCAAGGATGCAAACCCTTGGCTGGGCTGGGCTTCCAAAGGTCTTATCAGTGATTCCTTGTGGAACACGTTTCCATCAAAGCCAATCCAAAAGGCTTATGTAGAAATAATTATTCTTGCCGTACTTTGTGCAAATAATCAGGTCAAATATAAGACTAAAGTCTATTAAATAACTCAATCCTAGGATCATTTGTTTCTTAACAAAAATGAGGACTGGAGAGAGAGAAATTGTGTTTAAAAACGTATCATATAGTTGTCATTAAATTCTAAACCCACTAGTTTTTAAGGTTTTTCCTGCATTTTAGACTAACCCTGCTTGTTCCTATGAACCTACCAAGAATCTCTGGCTGCAGCTCAGAAAGAACAAAAGGGATGGATAATGTAGAAATCTGGATCAATATTTTAGGATCAGTATTTTAGTTCTGAGCAGTTATCCTGCAAAGCCTGCCATGTGATGGAATAAATAGGGAATAAATAGGATGCCCATCATGCAAAGGTTTCCTTTTTGGGAAAGTAAGACCAAAGGAGCTAACCAAAGCCAAGCACCACACACCCAAATCCTAGCAAGCATAATTGTAGCTACCAGTTAGCTGGTGTGTCATAAGACATCCTTTCCTCTCCCTTTTGGAGGAGGACTCAGTTCCATGGTTTCACCTTAGCATTTGGCTTATGAGGAGTTTATGCAACCCCCGCCCAGAGACACATTTTTGTCTCAGAGTCAATTCCAAGCTTCGGGTCAAAGCCCTAGAAAGAAAACTGGATCTTAGGAATCCACAGGAAGATGGCAACAGAGGTTAAAAGGCACAGCACAGGTGAGCATGGTTGAAAGAATTTCGAAAAAAATAATTGACCACTATTGGTTTAGAAAACCCTCCTCCTTAGAGGAGTTTTTGCAAAGGAACTTTCGGAGAAGTAGTTATTCCAGAATTTGGGGAAAGATTCTTCCATTTTGGTGCGCACTTTATTAACACTTAGACATTTTATCCTAAATGTATTAACTTAGAGATTCCATTTACAAAAGAAATCACATATTTTTGGATCTGATAATAAAGGAGAAATCGACTTGATTATGCTAATAATGACAAAAATATCTGGCAATTACAACTTTTTGTTTATTATGTACAATATTATCACGTATGTGAAAGTCTTAGGAATTAGTTCAGCTAGAAAAAAACATATGAGGCAAATGAAGAATATAGTCATTTAATATTAATTATGAATATTAAATGTAATATTAAACAGGAAATATTGGTGAAAAGTTTTGATTCTCCTGTGCCAATCCTTCTTTCTCCCATTAAGTGTATGTATCCCCTGGTGCATGGTACTGTGCTTCTCTATTAACTCCCATACTTATATCCCTGAGGAAGTCATCTGTCCATATGGTTTACATTTTGTCAATATCCACAAAATCATTTGTTGAGATTTTTATTATGATTGATTGTGTTGAATCTGTAGATTAAGCTGGGAAGAACTGACATCTTGACAATATTGAGTCTTCCTGTCTATGAACATGAAGTATCTCTTTATTTCTTCTTTGATGTCTTTTATCACTGTTTTATAGTTTTCCTCATAGATGTTGAACATGCTTTGTTACATTTATACCTGAATATTTCAATTTTTAGCTGCTAATGTAAATGGTAATGTATATTTAATTTTAAAGTTCGCTTTTTCATTACTGGTATATAGGAGTGTGATTGACTTTGGTATATTAACTTTGTATCCTGCAACCTTCTATCATCATTTATCAACTCCAGGAGGGTTTTTTTTTCTTTTTGTCAGTTATCTCAGGTTTCCTAAATAATCATGTCATCTGCAAAAACAGTGTTATTTCCTCCTCGATATGTAATACTTTTTCTCAGTGGTTTATCTACAATTTGCAATATACATTTAAAACTAATCAAAGATAACTTTCAAATAATACTATATTGTTTCACAGGTAGTGGAAGTATCTTATAACAAAACATTCCTAATTATTCCCTGTCATCTTGTGTATCGTTGCTGTCATTCCTTTCACAATACGTAAGATAAAAGTATTTATATCTATATGCATACGTAATCTAATATACTGTGGCAATTATTTTGAATCAAGTGTTACCTGTTAAATCAATTAATAAGAAAAACATAAATTTTAATTTTACCCTTACATATTACTTCTCTTATGTTCTTCCTTTCTGTAAATCCACATTTCTGATCTATGTCAGCCTCCCTTTCTCTGAAGACATTTCTTTTAACATTTCTTTCTGGGCAAGTTACTGGCAACAAATTCAGTCAATTTTTGTTTGCCTGAGAAAGTCTATTTCTCCTTTACTTTTTAATGATAATTTTTCAAAGTACAGAATACATAAGGTTATTTTCTTTCAGCATTTCAAATAATTTAGTCTACTTTCTTATTGTTGGCATGGTTTCTGAGAAGATGTAATTCTTATCTTTCCTACTTGATAAATAAGTTGTTTTTTTGTCTTTGATGGTCTGTAGTTTCAGAATGATATGCCTAGGTGCCGTTTTCTTGTCTTTCTTTCCCTTACTTCCTTCATTCCTTCACTTAGCCTGCTTGGTGTTCTCTGAGATTTCTGGATTTGTAGTTTGCTGTTTGACCTTAATTTGGGGGACATTCTCACTCATTATTGTTTCACATATATATTCTGTTCATTTCTCTGTTTCTACTTCTGCTTGTATTTTCATTACACATATGTTACACCTTTTGTAATTGTCCCACAGTTTTTAGATATTCTGTTCTTTTTTTTCAGACATTTTCCTTTTGGCTGTTCAGTTTTGGAGTTTTCTTTTTTTCAGATCTCCTCAAGCCTAGAGATCTTTTCCCACTGTATGCAGTCTGTAAATAAGCCCATCAAAGGCTAGGCGTGGTGGCTTACGCCTGTAATCCCAGCACTTTGGGAGGCCGAGGCAGGCGGATCACGAGGTCAGGAAATCGAGACAATCCTGGCCAGCACAATGACACTCTGCCTGTAATCCCACCTACTCAGGAGGCAGAGGCAGGAGAATCGCTTGAACTGGGAGGCGTGGGTTGCAGTGAGCCAAGATCATGCCACTGCACTCCAGCCTGGGCGACAGAGTGAGACTCTGCCTCAAAATAAATAAACAAACAAATAAGCAAGTCAGCCAGCCAATCAAAGGTATTCTCTATTTCTCTTGTAGTATTTTTAATCTCTATAAAGGTATTATAGAGATTATAATGCTTTTTTATTCTTTCTTAGAACGTCCATCTCTTTGCTTACATTATTCATCAATTCTTGCTTACTGTCTACTTAATTTTTCTATTAAAGCCCTTAGCATATTAATCATAGTTGTTTTAGGTCAGGCACATTGGCTCACATCTGTAAGCTCAGAATTTTGGGAAGCTGAGGTGGATGGATCACTCAAGCTGGGGAGTTCAAAACTAGTCTAGGAAACAAAGTGAGACCCTGCCTCTACTAAAATTTTAAAAATTAGCTGGGTTTGGTGATGTGTACCTGTGGCCCCAGCTACATGGGGAGCTAAGTCAAGGGGATCCCTTGAGTTCAGGAGGTAAAAGCTGCAGTGACCCATAGTCATGCCTCTACACTCCAGGCTAGATGACAGAGTGAGCCCCTGTATCAAAAAAATACATAGATATAGTTGTTTTAAATTCCCAGTCTGATAATTCCAACTTCTCCTACTGTATCTGACTCTGATTCTGATGCTTGTTCAGTCTCTTCAAACTGTGATTGGCTTTTTAGTATGCTTTGTAATATTTGTTGAATGGCGAACAGGATGCAGTGAGTAAAAGGAACTGCAATACACAGGCCTTTAGTACTGTGGTGGTAATGTGTTGGGGCAGGGCAAGTGTTCTATAGTCCTATGATTATGTTGTAGTCTTTTGATAAACCTGTGATGCTGGAATATAAACTTCACTGGGGCATCTCAGTCCCCTGGTGGGCCAGGATGGCTACAGGGGATTGGAATTGGGTATTTTCCTCACTTACCTAAGGTAGATTAGGCTCTAGCAAAATAGTTTCTCCTAAGAGATGATCTTTTTTTTTGAAGAACAGAGTGGTCTGGTGTATTTCAAAATGGTTTCTTTTCCTATATCCCTGCTAGAAGCACAGAGATATTTTCTCCAGTTTTCACTGGCGGACTTGGTAGAGCTCCTGGAGGTTAAATCTCACAAAAGCATGAGGTTCTCCATGTCTAGGTTTCCCTGGAATTTTTAACTTGAGTTGTTCCCTCTGAGCCTCCAGCAGTTCATCACAGCGCAGATTTTTCTATCCTGGAACTGATTTCCATGGAGGTTCCTGTTGATGGGTTTCTGTTCTACTTAGTTGTGAGTATCTGTCTTTCTGTGTCTTCAATTTTGGGGTCAGTCATTTGCCCTGTGGTCTCACTTCTCTCGTGGGTCTAAGAAGAGTTGTTGATCTTTCAGTTTGTTCACCTTTTTACTTATAGTGGAGCAGTCACTGAAGCTCCTTACATGCCAGACCGGCCACGATTCATTTTAAGACTCTTTTCTCAATTGCTCCCTCACCAGTAGAAATGGAATTTGCTTTCAAATCAGACAGAATTGATATCAGGTCCTACTACTTATTGCTAGCATAAGTAACTTAATTGGATTTTTGAGGATTCAGCAACCTCATTTTAAAATGAAGGATAACAATACTCACCTGAGAAGTATTTCTGGGACGTAACAGACTTTCAGTAAGTATTATCATTTAATGTTAATTCAACTAACAGTTTGGCCCAATGTGAATACATTTTCTTGCTTATCACATGTTCTTCGCTCTATGCTGAAAAAAAATTCAAATCACTGTATTATTTTTTTCTTGCACTGGTATAGGAATGCCTAAAATATTTATTTTGTAGAAATAATACTCTATAACCATCATAGTCTTGCTTCATTTTTACAGTGGAAAATAAAACACCCTGCTCTCAATATATGCTACAGGAATTACATATTTAGGTAATGATGGCTTTGTAAGTCAATTTATTTTATAATGAGGAACAGAATGAGAAGTTTTGAAGTCTAACTTCAAACCTCATTCCTTTATAGTTTGATAAAAATGATATCATATCTTCAGAATGTTAAATGGAACAATTCTATTGAGGCCTTGGTTGGTTTCTGATTGTACCCAGGGTCTGTCAGTTTTGAAGCTGATATTTTTTGTCATCTAATTGACATGTCTCAGATGGTATTTAAGGAATGCCTGAAAGCAATGCATAGATAAATCTGCCAGATTCTCGGTTCTGAAAGACCTTTTGTAATAAGGCAAGCCATATTATTTTTTTACAGTATGTAATTTGCCTGTTACATTTCAAAATTAGAGAGCTTAAATTTTATGACTCTCTTGATACTCTTATTATGTCAGCTGAAACAAAAATCCTTTCAAACAACAGTAGTAATAAAAAGACGCTGTCTAATTATAATCATTTCTGCCAATGGTCAAATGACAATTACTAGAAAGGAAAATAATTTAACCAAGTAAAATGATATAGACAAGAACCAGTGGGGATTTAATTCTAGCTGTAAACTATCCAAAACCTTTTACTATTTTTTTCCTTTGCGAATGCTATTGCTTGCACTCATTCCTATATAGCAATTCCATGTTTTCTCAAAAAAAAAAAAAAACAAACCTTCAAAAAGGAGTTTATTTGTTCATGAATTATGTCATTAATATGGACCAGGCACTGTGTAAGGCACCACACTTATGTAAGTGAATAAATCAAACATGGTAACCTTCAAGATGTGCCAGGTTAGAGTCAATAGAAGACAGAGAAAAAACCCAGTGTAAAGAGCTTAAATTTTGATTTTGCAGAAAAACAACATGCGTGATATTTTAGCGTCTTCTTTTAAGATTAAAAATAATACTGCATATTAAAACATATCCAGATAATAAGTAGTACGTTTTATATTTCCCTGCCTTGGCCTCCCATTTTCTCATTCTCTCTCAGCTCATCTTCTGTCCCTACTTCTAGATCTCATTTGCCCGTTCATTTATCCACAGATAACATATTTTTAAGGAGGTGACAGTACTTCTTATAATAAGTGCAGATCTTAATAGAAAAGAATACTAATATCTACCAGATTATAACCTCAGTTAAGAGACTATACCCTCAGTATATAAAACTTGTCTGCCTTTAATAATTAGGATTCATGATCCTTTTGAGTTAGGACTCCAAATTTCTAATTGCTGGAATGTGCATGTTTAACATTCTTTGGTATTTCTTTTTCCTTTCTTTCCTTTTTTTTTGAGACGGAGTTTCGCTCTTGTTGCCCAGGCTGGAGTGCAATGGTGCGAGGTGCGATCTCGGCTCACTGCGACCTTGGCTCTGAGCACTGCAACCTTGGCTCACTGCAACCTCTGCCTCCTGGGTTCAAGCGATTCTCCTGCCTCAGCCGAATAGTTGGGGTTACAGGCATGTGCCACCACGCCCAGTTAATTTTTGTATTTTTAGTAGAGACAGGGTTTCTCCATGTTGGTCAGGCTGGTCTCAAACTCCCGACCTCAGGTGATCCATTGGCACTGGCCTCTCAAAGTTCTGGGATTACAGGCATGAGCCACCACGACCAGCCCCATAGTCTGGTATTTCAATGGCTTTGTTGCTTTATGCTACTTTGTAAAGTGTTAACTGGGCTATGCTGAAGTGTACTTTCCCAGAACACCACTTTCTGTATATGCCTGGTTAACACAGGTCACACGAGTTATACTTGCCACTTTTACTCTGGCTGACAGGTTGCCAATCTCCAGACTGCCAACTGAGGCCTTCCTTGACCATCCAGTCTTCAGCCAACAACTTGAGTAGATCTCTAGCAAACAACAGAGGCAGGTTGGACCACCCACAGTATTATGAGTGAAGTCAGTGTTTTTGATGTAAGTCACTAAGTTTGAAGTAGCTTTTTATGCAGATGTATATAATTAAGGGGAGAGGAAAAGCCATAAATTGGGATAATACTAGTTGCAATTATTCTGGCAAAAATAGATTAAATCCTTTAGGTCCAGTGTATAAAAATTTTATTTTGCAGGCCAAAATGTAGAGTACTAGATGAAATTTCAAGTGTGATGAAAGTAATTAGTTGAAGGAAATATGGTGGAAAATAGTGTTTTTATAATGTTTCTAAGTTGGCTTAAATATGATATACTGCAAACTGAAATTTTATTTCAGAGGTGAAGAGTCATATAATCACTATTTTAAAAATGTTAAGGCCAGGTATGGTGGCTCATTCCTGTAATCCCACCACTTTGGGAGGTCGAGGAGGGCAAATCACTTGAAGTCAGGAGTTCAACACCAGCCTAGCCAACATGGTGAAACCCCGTCTCTACTAAAAATACAAAAATTAGCCAGGTGTGGTGGCATGTGCCTATAGTCCCAGCTACTCTGGAGGCTGAGGCAGGAGAATCTCTTGAATCCAGGAGGCTGAGGTAGCAGTGAGCCGAGATCGAGCCACTGCACTCCAGCCTAGGTGTCAGAGTAAGACTTCATCTCAAAAAATAAATAAATAAATAAATAAATAAATAATAAAAACATTAAAAGATGTTATACATGGAGGATTGGTTCCTCAACCCCCTCATGTATACCAAAATCCACACATACTCAGGCTCTGCAGTCAGCCCTGCATAGCACACGAATAGGAAAGGTCAGCCCTCCATGTAGGCAGGCTATATCCCTCAAGTGTTATATTTTCATATATAACATTTAGTTGAAAAAAAAAATCTGTGTATAAGTGGACACATGTAGTACAAACCCCTGTTGTTCAAGGGTCAACTGTGATTCAGTTTTAAAGGTCTTTAGATATTTATTCATGATAATAAATACTTATTAACTTATTTGTTTTATATAACATGGAATTGGATAGAATCTATTCAATTGGAATATCTTGTGAAACATTTTATACCACTTAAATGGCATAGCCCATAGTTCTTTTGTGTTGAACATTTACCTGACTTGTATTTCTTTTGATTTTTTTGTATTTTTCATTTAAAATTCTTGTCCCATATAGACCTGTGCTTTTCATAGCATGTAACACTGACCATCTGTATCAGAAACCACTAGACTGTTTGAAATGCACATGTTTGGATCTACCTTAGAGCTTCTGAAACAGAGGCTAGGGATGTGTTTGGAAATTTTCTTCCTTAGCAAGTGTTCATATAAATTCTAGAGTTTAAGAATTTTTACTATAGACCTAGCACAGTAGTAGGTACTAAAAATGTGTTTTTAAAATGAATGATAAACAGGAATATGTATATTTAGCTGAAACTCCCATTTTAATATAACATTTATCTAAAGAATTTATGTAGCAGTAGTTCATGCCAGCATTCCCAAATAAATCAATATCTTAAAGTTTGTTACATTGAATGAATATTTTTTCAAGTAAATAGTTGAATACAGTGAAACAATTATGTTTGTATGTGTATAGCTAATTTAAAAAAATACTGGATAATTTTCCTCTAACTGGTATAACACTGCATAGATAAAGTGTGGTTTAATATGTAGTTACCATTGCAATACCACAAGTTACTCACCAAGCTGAGTCTATGATAACTAGGAAACTGCCTCTGTCAAGTAAGAATTAAAATGAGGAAAGCAGAAGGTCCTGGCCAAATGAAAAGGATTTTGGAGATTAATATTGAAGTTCTTAAACTTGTATCTGTATGACAGATGTGTGTACAGACTCCTTATAAAACTGAAATTCATAAAAACTTAAACCTAAGTACTTAGCAATTTTGCATAAGTCCATCTCTATTTTTAAAACAAAATGATGAAACAAGTTTTAAGGCAGACGTCATCATTATGTTAATACCTTGGAGTAACTGGAAACAGCAATAAATAAACTCTGCATAGATGTTAGTTTAAAAATGCAGTGGTAGAAATGATCTAAAGAACATCTGAGGAGCATGATTAAAATGGAGTCTTGTGTGGTCTGGAAGAAATAAAATGCTCAACAGAGCTTAGCCATTCCTCAAGGGTGAGTCCTTGACTTTATAAATATTTCATTAATTCAGCCCCAACATAGTAGCAAACTATGGTGTGAACTGAACTCTTAAGACTCGAGAATAGAAGAATGTTACATGTATCTTAGAGAAACAGCAATATCCCTTCCTACTGTTTCTGTACTGTGCTTTGCATATTCACAGTTGCTTCTGTTAACCATTCAAGAGAGTAAAATTACCAAGGCTTTCCTTTTATATATATTTGATCAAAATTCAAAAATTCAAAATGAAAAAAATCCCTTACACCTTTTCAGATCAACTAAAACAATATTTTCTAGCAACAAAGACCAGTGACAATCATAATTTCAGTAACAGGTACACAACTGGAAGGAGAGGAGGCTGAAGTTACCTTTCTGTTGCTTTAAATATCTATAGCTGCACCAAAGAGAAATTCCCATATGACATCCAAACTAAGCAGATGTCTTTTTTTCTGTTGAGAATATGTTTCTTAGTCATGAAGCTTCCATTGAGTGTGTGTCATCCAGAGTAGAAACATGTTTTCCAGTCTGGTTTGTAGATTTCTCAGAACCCCTTTTGATCCTTTTAATTTTATTAACTGAAGTGGAAACCTCTTGACATCAGAATTTTTGCAAAGTTTATTCCATATTATAGTTCTTGAAAACCTTTAACTGCTTAGCAGTTGATCCAGATTGTCACCTAATGAGTAAGAAAATCTTCCAAAGTTCCTAGCATTTGGACCCATTAGTTGCCATAAACTCAGAAATGATTATATTATCCTTGCAAAAACAAATTAAAACCTTAGGTTTATTCTACTATTTTTCCATTATAAATAGGGGCTTTCCAGCATCACTAAAGAAGTACATGTGCCAAAAATGTTAAATCCGTCATTTCTTTGTACCAGTGTACAGAAAATACAAGGTATAGAGGAACAAATGAAACAACAGAATAAACAACCAATTAAAAAAGAAAAAAAATAACAACAGAAAATGAGACCACCACCAGTCCCAGTCTTTTCAATAAGCTGATGTATTGAAAAAAAGACAAGTTGAGGAAGGGAAACTTTGGCAAATTAAAAAAGATTTTAGAGTGAAAACAACCCGATGAGATGAAATATATTGTCCTTGAATGAATCCTGGTTTGAATAAGCTAGCTCTAAGACATCACTCTGGAGCCATTGCAGAAATTGAAATATGTACTGGATATTAGACAATAAAGATGTTCCCCTTTATCCTTGGTTTTGCTTTCTGAAGTTTCAGTTACTAGCCATCAACTATTGTCCAAAAACGTTAAATGAAAAATTACAGAAATAATTCATGTTTTAAGTTGCATGCTATTGTGAGTAGCTTGATGAAATCTTGTGATGTCTCACTTTGTCCTACTCTGGACATGAATCACCTCTTCCTCCAGAAAATCCATGCAGTCTATGCCACATGTCCCTGAGTCACTTACAAGTCCTCTCAGTTATTGATCGACTGTCGCGGTATCTCAGTGCTTGTGTTCATTAATGCTTATGTTACTTCATAATGGCTCCAGAGTATAAGAGTAGTGATGCTGGCAATTTGGATATGCCAAAGAGAAGCCATAAAATGCTTCATTTAAGTGAAAATGTGAAAGTCGTGCACTTATTAAGAAGAGAAAAAACATCATATGCTGAGGATGCTAGGTTCTAAGGTAAGAACTTTCTGTGAAATTGTGCAAAAGGAGAAAGAAATTCATGCTAGTTTTGCTATTGTACCTCAGACTCCAAAAGGTGAAGCCACAGTGCTTATCAGTGCTTAGTTAAGATGGAAAAGGTATTACATTTGTGGGTAGAAGACATGAATAGAAATGATGTTTGACTGATGGCAGTGTGTTGAGCCAGAAAACATTGATCCTGTACAAAGGAAGACTTTAGCAATGGGATCTCGTGAAACAAGTGACACGGAGCCATTTATTTCACATAAGGGGTGGTTACTAAGATTCAGGAGCACAGAAGGTCAATAGTAGCCTAATACTACATCACTACGTCACTTACCTCACTTCATATCATCAGATAGGCATTGTATCATCTCACATCATCACGAGAAGCAGTGGGAGTACAGTACAATAAGATATTGTGAGAGAGAGGGCACGTTCATATGACTTTTATTACAATATATTCTAATTCTGTTTTATTAGTTATTGTTAATTCTTACTGTGTCTAATTTGTAAAATAAACATCATAAGTATGTATATATTTATAGGAAGACACATAGTATATATGGGGTTTGCTACCTTCTTTGGTTACAGGCATCCACTGGGTGTCTTAGAACGTATCTCCTGTGGGTAAGGGAGGACTACTATATTTACAAATTATTATTTTGTCACATTTGATAAAGATGTTGTGATAATTAAGTTTATGTCTCAACTCTACTGGGCTAAGGGATAGCTGATAAAACGTTCTGGGTGTTTCTGTGAGGGTGCTTCCAGAAGATATTAGCATTTGAATATGTAGACTAAGTGAGGAAGATCACCCTTACCAATGGAGGTAGCCATCACTCAATCCCTTGAGGGCTTGAATAGAACAAAAAGGTGGAGAAAGGTCAAAGTTGCTCTATCAGCTTGAGCTGTGCCATCTGTCTTCTCATCTCCTTGGACATTAGTTCTCTTGGCTCTCAGGCGCCTTTGAGCTCCATTTTTCAGGCCTTTGGACTCTGCCTGGGTGCATTAGTCTGTTCTCATGTTGCTATAAAGAATTACCTGAGACTGAGTAATTTATTAAGAAAAGAGGCCTAATTGGCTCTTGGTTCCACAGGCCGTATGGGAACCATGGCTGGGAGGCCTCAGGAAACTTATAATCATGGTGGAAGGTGAAGAGGAAGGAGACATGCCTTCCAAGGCCACAGCAGGAGGAAGACAGTGAAGGGGGTGGTGCTACACACTTTTAAACAACCAGTTCTTATAAGAACTCACTCACTGTCACGACAACAGCAAAGCGGAATTCTGCCCCCATGATCCAATCACCTCCCACCAGGCCCCTCCTCCAACATTGGGGATTACAATTCAACATGAGATTTGGGTGGGACACCAAACTATATCACTGGGACGTACACTATTGGCTCACCTGGTTCTCAGGCCTTGGACATTGAATGGAACTTCACCACTGACTTTCCTGGGCCTCCAGCTTGTAGATATCAGATTGTGGAACTCCTCAGCCTCCATAATCATGTGAGCCAATTTCTCATAATCAGTCTTTTTCTATATATGTATATATATCCCATTGTCCTGGTTTCTCTGGAGAATTCCAATCTATACAAGTGTCACAGTCATATAGAAACATAGCTTACTTTCTAAATATATGTACCTTAATATTTAAAGATAAAATGTCATGATAAATGTAATTAAAACATGTAAGCAAAAAATATGAATTAGATTGATGAAGCAAATATGGTATAGTATTAATTATTACATCTCAGTTTTAATTATATGGTTTCATTATACCTAATTTATTGAAAATGATCATAGTAAATTTTAAAAGGACCTACATAGCCTTTCATAGTGCATTAATTATTTAGAATTTTTTGAATGAGAATGGGCTTTATATATAATCTAGAAAGTATGAGTTTTAGTAGCAGAGGATGTTTACCTTAATATTTAGAGATCTGCATTCAGGTAAAATCATGGATAAAAGTCTAGTCCAGTTGTTTTCACTCTCAAACCAGGATTTAGTCAAGGACTTCTCAATCCTATTTAAAATAAGAACAATAATCCTTGTCACCCTCCCATGTCAAAGGGGTGTTATAATGATGAATGAGCACCAGGAATAGATTTAGCCTGCTGATATATTTGTAACCCATATGGCTGCATCACCCTTTGACTTTTCTAAGAGGAATGGAAAATCGCTACATTTGGTATGCCACAAATTAAATTTCTGTCAAGTTTGGCTTTAAAAACCACTCTTCTAGCAACTCAGGTTTTCATGAGCTGGCAAAGAATCTTCATAGGTTCCCAAGGAGGTAACTAATGTTGTAACACTAGTAGTGAATGATTTTGTGTAAAACTGAAAAACATGGTTGGCATTTGAAAAATAACTACTTTTTCTTTTTAAAATTAGCTTCATTAAAGTATAATTGACATAAAATCCTACATATGTTTAATGTATGCAATTTAATAAGTTTGGGCACATGCATACACCTGCGAAACCATCACCACAATCAAGCTAATAAACGGTTCCATCACCTCCAAAAGTACACTTATCCCCCATTTCAGAAAAAGTTTTTTTTTTTTTTTTGAGACGGAGTTTCACTCTTGTTGCCCAGGCTGGGGTACAATGGTGTGATCTTGTCTCACCGCAATCTCTGCCTCCGGGGTTCAAGCGATTCTCCTGCCTTGGCCTCCCGAGTAGCTGGGATTAGAAGCCTCTGTGACCACGCCTGGCTAATTTTGTATTTTTTTTTTTTTTTTTGAGACGGAGTCTGGCTCTGTTGCCCGGGCTAGAGTGCAGTGGCCGGATCTCAGCTCACTGCAAGCTCCGCCCCCCGGGTTTACGCCATTCTCCTGCCTCAGCCTCCAGAGTAGCTAGGACTACAGGCGCCCGCTGCCTCGCCCGGCTAGTTTTTTTGTATTTTTTAGTAGAGACGGGGTTTCACCGTGTTCGCCAGGATGGTCTCGATCTCCTGACCTCGTGATCCGCCCGTCTCGGCCTCCCAAAGTGCTGGGATTACAGGCTTGAGCCACCGCGCCCGGCCCTAATTTTGTATTTTTAGTAGAGACAAGGATTCTCCATGTTGGTCAGGCTGGTCTCGAACTCCCGACCTCAGGTAATCCACCCGCCTTGGCCTTCCAGGGTGCTGGGATTACAGGCATGAGCCACTGTTCCCGGCCACGATTTTTTTTTAATTGAATCAGCTTTAAGAATTATTTGGCAGTGCTATGCACCCTGTGTAAGTATTGAAACAACCAGAGATATTTAGAGGGTAAATACTTTTAGTGCTGATGACATCAGAGCAGTAATAAGTTAATAAATAAATTTGTACAGAAAGGTATTACTTCACTGTAAAATTCCTGAACTCCTATATCAAAAGGTATTTATTAAGTACTTTTTATGTGTATAAATGTAGTGAAGATTAATCCAGTACATTTGCATTAGAAATATATTACACTGTAATCTACTAGAGGATTTTTTTTAAGTTGTTGAATCCAGTTTAGCAAACATTTATCATAAATCTTTATCCCCCATGTCAGGTGGCATTTTCGTAATAGCCTGTTTAGGAAAATTCCGCTTTTTTTTTTTTGGAATTAATGTCTGTGGCTAATCTTAGAGAAAATTTTTGGCTTTCTTTTCATTCAGAGAGAAAAATAGCCTGGGTATTTATTTATACTTGATTCCATGAGCTGAGATTACATGGAGTGTACCATAGGTACAGGGTTTAAAAATTAAAGGTAGAGATGATATCCTAAGTAGAAATGAACTTGGAACTGAAGAGTATCCTAAATATCCAAACAAAATGGTAGAGTAAGATAAATTAAATTTTATTCTACTCAAAAATGAGAAGTTTTCAGCAGCGGTCACATTGAGACCAATGATTAAGAAACAAAAGCAGAAGAGACGAGGGCTTTGTAAACTCCTCAGTCAGGGAGGGTGCTGTTTTGGGACTAAGGCTGTTCAGACATCACTAGAGCTAGGCGCTATGTGTTAGCTGAGCTGAAATACAGTGTAATGGATAAATTTCTTCTACTTAGAATATCCTGAGAGCAACCCACTTGTAAAAGAGGACCTCACATAAGGAGTGTCCACCCAGGGAAACAGTATGTACCAATCAGGAGGCCTTTGGATTCTGTGAAGAAAATATTTGATAATTAATCATGCCTTGCAATAGGGTGAGAAGTTTTATTGAATGGTAGATCTCTGAATTGATAAAACCTCAGGGCTTACAGTCTTATTTTAGAAACTAAAGAAATTTAAAAAGCCAAATTGAATAGTATTTGGCATGCAATAACAAAGTCAGCGATTGCTAAGTAGTGTGATCAATGCTTCCACTCCACAATTTCAGAAAAAGAATAATCATTATAGCATACACAGAATTGATAATAATCATAACCATAATAACTTCTATTTGGTTTATCTGTCTGATATAAGGGAAGTAGAGATTTGGTTATGTTATAGTGCTTATAGTTGTGACGGCGTAATACAGATCAAATAAATTTTTTTATAAAATTCACTGAATATTAAGTATTATTAGGGTTCGATAGTGTTCACCAGTTTCATGTGTTGAAAACTTAATCCCCAATGTGGCAGTATTGAAAGTGGGGCCTTTACGAGGTGATTGGATTATAAAGTCTCCACTCCTGTGAATGGATTCATCCATTCATGGATTAATGGAATAGTGGGTGTTCATGGGAGTGAAACTGGTGTCTTTATAAACAGAGAAGGAAAGACCTAATCGTGCATTCTGGCATACTCAGACCCCTTGCCATGCGGTACTCTGTGCCACTTCAGGACTCTTCAGACCGTCCTTACCAGCCAGAAGTCTCTCACTAGATGTGATCCCTCCACCTTGGACTTCTCAGCCTTTATGACTGTATTGTATTGTATTTTCTTTACAAATTATCCAAGTTCATGTATTCTGTTATAAACAGAAAGCAGACTAAAACAGACATTTACTAGTGGGTGGAAACAACATATCAGTAAACATCCCTAAATGATGATAATATTTGCATTGCATCTACAACAATGCTTACATTTGCATGTATAACTGTTAGGAATACATTCAGATGAAAGTCACAGAAATCCTGACTTATGGTGACTTAAACAAAAGAGAATTTATGCTTACATTTTTTTCATGTAGCAATTACTTCTGAAAATAAGAGCTGTGATAAATGAAAAAATGCTCATCATCACTGGCTGGCCATCAGAGAAATGCAAATCAAAACCGCAATGAGATACCATGTCACACCAGTTAGAATGGCGATAATAAAAAAGTCAGGAAACAAAGGTACTGGAGAGGATGTGGAGAAATAGGAACACTTTTACACTGTTGGTGGGACTGTAAACTAGCTCAACCATTGTGGAAGACAGTGTGGCAATTCCTCAAGGATCTAGAACTAGAAATACCATTTGACCCAGCCATCCCATTACTGGGTATATACCCAAAGAATTATAAATCATGCTGCTGTAAAGACACATGCACACGTATGTTTATTGCGGCACTGTTCACAGTAGCAAAGACTTGGAACCAACCCAAATGTCTATCAGTGATAGACTGGATTAAGAAAATATGGCACATATACACCATGGAATACTATGTAGCCATAAGAAAGGAAGAGCTCATGTCCTTTGTAGGGACATGGATGAAGCTGGGAACCATCATTCTGAGCAAACTATCACAAGGACAGAAAAGCAACATGTTCTCACTCACAGGTGGGAATTGAACGATGAGAACACTTGGACACAGGAAGGGGAACATCACATACTGGGGCCTGTCATGGGGTCGGGGGAGGGGGAGGGATAGCATTAGGAAATATACCTAATGTAAATGATGAGTCAATAGGTGCAGCACACCCACACGGCACATGTATACCTCTGTAACAAACCTGCACGTTGTGCACATGTTCCCTGGAGCTTAAAGTATACTACTACTAATGAAAAAAAAGAATTCTGGTAAAAAAAAAAAAAAAAAATAAGAGCTGTGATAATGGTTACTATGTGCAATGATATCAGGAGAGGTACCTCCACAATTTTCTTGGTCTTTTCCTTATGATGGCAAAATGGTTGCTCCAGCTCTAGAAATCATGACCATATTTAGAATATAAAAAAGGAGGGACACGTTGCCCCAGACATATCCATCTCCTTTAGTAGGCAAGCTAAAGATTTCCAAGAAATATCCCTATCAAACTTTTCCTTATGTCAGTGAGCTAGAACTGAGTCAAATGATCAGTTGTAGCTGTAAGAAAAGAAATATCTCATATCTGACAATGGGAAGCAGTATTATCATGCTTAGTTTGGATTAATCATAATTCATTGCTAGGGGCTTCATGTATTACTGCTCTGAATATAAGCAAATTTCTGGTATCAAGGAAGGGCAGAGAAAACAGAGATGTTGCTGAATAGGTAAGAGAATGCCATGGTTTCCTCAAATAACCGCTATATGTAGAAGGTCATTTTAAGCTTATTCAACACAAAATCTGAGGCATGTATGCCAATCTTGGTAGTATATAATCTGTTAGGTAGCTAAAATATATGCAAAATGTTAAAGATAAAATACATTTTAAAAGTACTGGTTTACATATTCTAGAGAATTAAAACATGGAGTTTATTTGAATACTTTTAAATTTTGTTTTACTGTAAGTTCTGGGATAACAAGTGCAGAACATGTAGGTTTGTTACATAGGTATATGTGTGCCACGGTGGTTTGCTGCACCCATCAACCTGTCATCTGGGTTTTAAGCCCCGCATACATTAGTTATTTGTCCTAATGCTCTCCCTCCCCTCACCCCCACCCGCCTCCCCCACCCCGACTGTCCATAGTGTGTGATGTTCCCCTCCCTGTGTCCACGTGTTCTCATTGTTCAACTCCCTGAGTGAGAACATGCAGTGTTTGGTTTTCTATTTGAACATTTTTATGTTTGTGTTTATATAACTACTGTGCTATGTAAAGGCAAATATCTAAAAACTATAAAAACCATCAAAATAATATGATCAGAAAACCAGTATAGTACAATAAAAACAACAACGGCATAGTAGTGAAAATATACAAAATTCTGTCTAATATCCACGACTAGTGAGTAGTATGACTTTGGACAACTTCTGTTTCCTGCCTGGTGTTTGGTTTCTTATTGGTAAGTTGTATCTCTGGAGTTCTAATTAACTCACTCTAAAACTCATTATGCTAATTAAATAGATAAAAAGCCAGACCTAGATTTGATTATCATATATGACTCTGCTGTTTAAAATTAAAAGATTAAACATATTCTTTTATAGCTTAAATAAATTGTGTGTTAGTTACTATTGAACTTAATTCAATAAATTATAATTGAACTTACATTAATAAGTCACATTAAACTTACTTTGTATTTCAAAAATATTTTTAGCATAGCTAATTATGAACACTCAACTCTATAGAAGAAATTCTCTATATATTAAAGCGAGGCTTGCCAAATATTTAGTTGTTTTCATGTCTTAAAATATACCTGTTGTGAAAATATAAAACAAGAACAAGATAAATATTATAAATTTAATTTATTTAACATATCACACAATTATAAAATGATTATAATTTTCCAAAACCAGACATATTACACCAAATTTTAATAATTTTCTTGTGTTTGTACTATGTTTTCAAAAAATGTAGCAGATTTTGTGAAATTATCCATTAGTATTTTTTATACTTCTGTTACACTCAGGATTCAAAAATGTAGTTATATGAGTCACTCTACATTTGCTGCATTAATTAATTACGGCTAAGAAATATTTTGTTGCATTTCTAGAAGATATTTCTTCCCCCTGCACTCTGCCTGTTATCTGCATTGTGTATAATAGTAGTTACATTTAAAAACCCATTTATAGTACGGGTTATAGTTGAAAATGTTCTTGTAGTTTAGCAACATTGGAATTATTTTCTAATGTCAACAATAAAAATAAAAATGAATATGGTAGAGGGAGTTGAATGAGAAGGCAACTTTAAAGTTCGGGGTAAAAAAAATTATGTCTGATTTTATAAGTACCAGCAATGTGGCTTGTTCAATCGGTGCATTCAAATATATTTCCTGAAATTTTTAAGTTGTGCTTAATCAAATGGCTGTGCAAATAACCCTTGAGCAAAACTATATGCAGCTTTTAAAATTAAGTCCTTATACCTATAGGGTGTAACAAGTAACCTTTAGAGTCTTTAAAATACATCAGCAAAGTTAGGAATTATTTGACACCTGGGAATTTTCTTTTGGCGTTATTAGGGTTACAGGTATAGTCAAAATATTCATGTCAGAAAGATTTTTCAATGAAAATTCCAGATGTTTGACAAATATGTTGCCTTATAATCCTCTTTAGACATATGCTATATGTCCCTTCTTCCCAAGACTTTCTCTTTAAAAAAATACGTTAGCATCAGTAACTATCTTGACCTAACGAGTGATGGATAGAGATCATTTAGAATTTTCAGAAATAAAGAAATGTTGAACGGTATACATATAATTGACAATTTTGGAAATACTATTTTCATCTCTTCTTAGTGGCATATTACGGTGACTATTTGTCATTATTTTGTCTGCCTGGCACCTATCTTTCAAATATTTCTCATCTTTGAGTTTTGGTAAGAAGCAGTGCCTCTCACCAAATGTCTGATACTTGATTTCCCAGATTTCATGGTAGGTACAGTGTGAATCAATGACTTAGACTTCAACTTTCTAACTCACTTGGCCCAGACATCAAATCAGGAGTTGGTGATGCAAGGACCACCAGAACTCCTTTCTGTTGGAGGTTGCAGAAGGATTCAGTTCCTGTAGAGTCAATATCTGTGCTGCTAATGGTGGCATCTTAAATCTAGTACTTTCCATATTAGTAATGCGAACTGCCTTGTGCCATCCTAAGAGGTGACTCGGTCGGGTCTTCACTAGACAGTTTTGAAATATAATTATTCGAGTTATTCCTGGTTTTATAGCTCTGACACTTGTTTGTTAGTCCACTTGGTGCTTGTGGTGGTCATGAGAATGTTTCTCACAGACCTCCAACTATTAAAAGCTTAACCGAGCAAGGGTATAGCTGGTATGCTCTGAATTCATCACTGAATTTGTCCTTGCTTTCCAAAAAGGCTGCACCGAACCACTGACTGAACTCAGCAACAATGTTAAGACAGGCAGTCTGTTGGCCCAAGCTTTCTTTAGCCTGTATTCAGAATCCCCTGCTTGATCTTCCCCTTCTCTCCTTCACAGGCATGGAATTGCTGCAAGGTCTGATGGCTCTCCAAGCTGACCCAGATCCCTTCCCATTTTATTTAAAGGGATATTTTCCCTAATGAAATACTTGAACTTTTAATTCTGTCCTGGTGTCTCCTTCTTGGAGGACAGAAACTAGCACAGAGATACTGTGATTGAACACACATTTTTAAACACATTTCTTTTCTGCTTAAGTAAGCTGGTGTTGGGTTTCGTTACTTTCAGCGCATTGAAGGATACATATGTATTGTAGGACCCTTAAAAAAATGGTGTTAATTACTTCTGAGCATGACTGTAGTCACCCCTCCTTGCCCTGACATTTTATTTTAATCAGGCATATATTAACATATCAGTGAAATAATATTCACTTAAAAGTATCCAAATAAAGACCAAAAATGATACAAATGTTCTGGTCTGTTTTAAATGTAAAATACAATGTACAAAAATTTACCAAGTCCCTTTCTGCAAAAAGGGTTTCTTGGATGAGAACTCATTACTTACTTATTGAACAATTAAAGTTCTTCTTTAAGGATGACTTATCATGGAACAATATGTAATGTAGACAGTGTATGTAAATGGAATATTTAAATAGAAAAAGCCAAAACAGTAAGGTACGATATGCTTTTGTTTTTTATTGAGGTGTTACTGTACATAACAAAATGAGCAGACTTGGTATAAAGTTTGAAGAGTTTTGATAAATGAATGCATCTTTATGACCAAACTGTATACAAATGAAAATTTTATACAAATCGAAAAATTTATATAAATGAAATCAAACAGCAAATCTTTTGTGTCTGACTGCTTGGGGTCAACACAATGTCATTGATAGTCAGCCATGGTGTTGCATATATCAGCAGTTTAATATTTTTATTCCTGAGTAGTAGTCAATTTTGTGAATACATCAATTTGTTTAGCTACTTTCCTTTTACAGAAATTTGGATAGTTTGCAGTTTTTGTAGATTATGATTAAAACTACTGTGAACATTCTTGTGGAAGCAATTTTGTGGACACGTTTTCATTTTTCTTGGGTAATTACATAGGGATATGTTTTATGCTAGATTAATTACTGTGATGGGATAAATGCGGGTTCACCTTTGTATTAGAAATGTATGAATTATTTTCCAATGTGATTGGACAATTTTCTGTCTGCACCAGTAATGTATAAGAATTGTAGTTGCCCCACATCTGTTTTTTCCCTTTGTGCCTCCGTTCTGTCTTTTAAATTTCTGTGTATTCTTTGTATTCCATCCTATCTCTTTTATTATCTTTTTAGCTATCTTTCTTTATATTGTTTTATAGTGGTTATTGCAGGAGTTGCAATATACATTCCTATCTTATTACAGCCTGTCTTATATTACCCCTTTGTGTACAAGGTAAGAATCTTACATTAGTATAATAATTACGTATTTTACTGCCTCGCTATTATTTTTATATATGTTATTTCTTCATGTGTTATAAACTCATAACATATGGCTATTATTTTTGCATCTTAATATTAATCTGATTTCAGATTGCCTTAATCTTTAGGCAAAAAAGCTCTTGGGTTATATAATACAAATGTTTTTCCCTCTCCTTTATTAAAAAAAAAAAGAGAAATGTATGTAGAAAAATATGTACATATCTAAAGTGTTCAATTTGATGAGCTTCACAAATGTAGACATTCATGTAACCAATGATCAACTCAAAATATAGAACATTTCCAATTCCCCAGAAATTCACTTTATGCCTCCATTTAGTCAATCTGTATACCTCATCAGGTTTCTCAGACTCAAGAGACTGTCGCTTTCTTTTCGAGTTCTATTCAACCTGTGCCACAGGACTAGAGTTTTCCCTCAAGGGAAAGATCATAAATATGTGGATCTCATCCGAGGAGATTCTTTACTTTTAAGGGTGAATCTTCTCTGATCCCTACCTGATTTTCACTATACACCAGAGACTTCAAAATGTTTTATTTTCATTAGTCCGTGTATGGTTTCTCATTGTCAGCTGTTAAAGAGTTAGTCTGTTGCATTACCAGAACTACAGATCCTGAGGGGTAGTTTTTATTTATCCTGCTGAAAGATAAAACAAATATACTGTAATTAGAGATATTTGATTGTGTGTAATCAGAAATGACATTTAAGAGTGGTGTTTCGAGGAAAAAAAGCATGCTTTCAAATAACAAGAGAAGAGATGACAGAAGAGGAGTAAACAATACAGGTCAGGCAAATATTTCCCTAGCTAGCCCTAAACAAATATTTCTTCAATCCGCTCAGTCCTTCATTTACTAAATATCTCCTGAGTGACTCCTCACTCATTTGTGTATACAAAACTCTCAAAATTTGAAGACAATTTAGAATGTCATTAGCACAAGAATAGCTGTGGTAATATGCTCTTCCCCTTCTATTTACTGCACCCAGTGGTTTCTAGAGTATTTGGAGGGAAGTCTAATAAAACAATTTTGGGTAGAGTTAAAAAGAAGTCAACACAAAATGGTTGTGTTAAAGCAGAGATATGCCAAAAAAAAAAAAAAAAAAAGTATTATTTCTAACCAGATCATCCTCCTCTGCACCCAATTAGAGATTTTACTGTGTAACATGTATCTTTAAAATGTTCTTCCTCCATTGGCTTATTCTGGCATTTTTTGCTGCTTAGATTTTATTTTCTCCCAAAACACTTGGAGAATGCTTTCTTCGTTCTTGATGTGTAAAAATTCTAAGGTATATCTATAAATGGATTTTGTTATATATTTGTTTGGGAGATAGTGAAACTTTTATGCTTAAATTTGGTTTAAGTTCAAAAATATTTTCTTAAATAATTTTTATATGTGTAATTATAATTTCTCCAATAAAAATATCTATATCTATAATTCTAAAGTTTGGTGTCCAATCCCTGTCCCTCTAAATCCCCAGTCCCCTCTAAATAGCATCCTGTCTTTCTGTTCTTGCTTTCTGAGAGAATTTTTTATTTGTTCTACACAACATAAGTTTAATGTTTGGCCATTTGTTTAGGCAGTTTTTGGCTATTTTCAATTCAGATTTCAATTCTTCTCTTCAACTTTAAATTTCTGGTATCATAAATGTCCTTTTCCAGAACATGCTATTTTTTTTCTTCAGGACTTTTGGCTCCTGTCTTATGAAGGTCACCTCTTGTATGCTAGTGATGACTGATAAAAATGAACAAATACTTAGGAACTGGTATTACTTGCTAGATGCTGTGTTTTCCACTGAGTATAAAATAGTGAATTTGCAGTCTACTAGGGAGAAAGAGACATCAATAAAACAGAGACAAAAGCATGATTTTGAATACTAAGTGCAAGCTCTTGGGAGAAGCTGCAATGTGAGAGAACAATTATTAATGAGTCTAACAAATACAATTTATCTTGAAAATTTAAAAAATGAGTTAATAGCAGAAAATGTATCAAAGTAGATCTGACCTTAACAGCATAAAAGCCTAGAATGACCAAGAGACACCTAGAAAGCCAGGTAGTGGTATAGTATAGAGGAAAGGAGTAGAAGAAAAGATAAGAGAGGTCAAGGGAAGGAGAGAAGATCAGGAGAGGGCTTGTAGGAAATTGTAAAAACTGACTTTTACTCCAAGGGACATGTTAAACCTTTGGAGTATTTTGAAGAGGGAAAGTAACATGATCTGACTTCTGTTTTTAAAAGGTCACTCTGCTCTTTAGGAATGGAGGAGTAGGAGAGGAAGATGATCATTATGATTTTTTTTAATGTTGCTAAGATCTTTTGCTGAAGTTTTGTTTAACATTTTTTCCATAATCTTTCATCAGTAAGATTAGTTTCATATTGTTGTCCAGTGCTGCTTTTGTCTAGTTTGATCTCATCCTAGATTTGGTGAGTAGGAGTCACTGTAAGCTGGCTCCTATGTCCTTTTGACAGGTCCCCCTCGCTCCCAGAACATTCTTATCTGTGGCACTTCAAGATGTGCTAGGATTGTCCTGTACTTTTCTAAAAACATCCCTGGAAACAGCACTTATTCCCTAAAACCATAGTTCTTAGTAGTTGAGATAGTACTTAGAAACCAAGGTTTTGACATGAGGTAGTTTATGTTTTTGAGTCTTTTTTTGTTATTTTTTCCAAAAAAAAACTTGTGTTTATAACTAAATGTTCAAATTTATTGACAAATTTGTTCATTTTGATGATTCATTTGTGTTTCTTAAAAATATTTATCTTACCTTTATTTCTTAAAGAATTTTCACTAGGCCTTTAACATTCTAAAAGAAACAGGTTTGAGTTTTGATCAACTCTTCTTTTTGAGGTCTTCATTTGTTTTTTATTTCAGTAATTTCTGCTTTCATCTTAATTTTTTTGAATTTATTTTGTGTTGATCATGTTTATCTTCGATTTTTATTTTTAATTTTTTTAGAAATGCAATCTTACTCTGTAACCCAGGTTGGAGGGCAGTGATACAATCATAGCTCACTGCGGCCTCAAACTCCTGGGTTTATGCTATCCTCCTGCCTCAGATCCCCAAGTACCTAGGACAACAGGGGCACACCACCACCTTTAGCTAATTTTTTTTCTTTTTCTGTCTTGTCCAGGCTGGTCACAAACTCCTGGGCTCAAGCAATCCTCTCACCTCCACCTCCCAACAGGCTGGGATTATAGGCATGAGCCATCGTGCCTGGCCTGGTGTTCAATATTCTTGATTTAAGTGCTTAGAATATATTTTAAAATTTTCTTTATATAAATTAATTCCATTATGAAATAAAAGAATACCTATGGCATGTATGGAATATTAAATATAATGAAATTGACAACCTTTTCTCCAGCAAATAAAGATTATTGTTGCTATTGCTGTGTTATTGATACACATCAATCTTGGTTGCGCATCCCAATCTCCTAGGGAGCTTTTAAAAATCCTGGTGTCCAGTTCAAGCGCATAATGATTAAATCAGAATATTAGAAATTTTCTAATCACCAGATAATTCCCATGTGCAGCAAAGTTTGGAAACCATTGGGAAAGATCAGTCATTTATTAGCTCATTCGTCCTGTTTCTTGCTGATTACAAGAAGAAAACAACGTTTTTGTTTTTTTTTTCAAAAACATTATTTCCTGTAATGTATGCTAAAATCTACTGTTTCTTTAAAATACTGTGCCATAATGCCTTTTGGGAAACTCAAAAATTGTGCATTTCACCTATACTTGTTACATGAAAGCAACAGAATACTGTAGAAACAAGTTCTCTATGAAATCAGGGGTCCTTTGTTTAAGAAACAATCAGAATAAGGGAGAAAATTAGAAACTCAAATTTATAATTAATAAATCAATAATTATTGCTTTTAGACAATTCATTTAAATAGCAACAAGTTTCTGCTTTTATGAAGCAGAGTTGTTTTGGTGGGGGAAGAAAAGGAATTCATCCATTATAAAATTGATCCCAGATACATGAGTATTCACCAGTAAAATAAATTCATTGCAGTCCCTTGCCAAGTTCTTCCTTTCCTGATCAGTCCTACTTCTAGAGTCTTCTCCTCTCTCCCGATCTTTCCCTTCCCCCTCCTTACTTAATTTTATTTGCGAATTCTTGCCATTTGGAACAGTTTTTGGAGAACAGAAAAGTGACGCTTGAGAGGTGAAAGGCAATCACAAACTGGCCTGGAATCAATTGATAGGGGGAATTCTTGACAGCACTCCCCAGCTGATTCCCAGCTGTACTTGGGATGCGGCTGCTCGGCAGCAGTCTTAGCAATTTGGGTCCACTCATGGTAATTGGTTTCAGATGAAACCAGAACAACTCATTTCACACTGTCCTCATCCCACTGCCCGAGGAACAGAAGGACGTAATGTAACATATTCAGGGCAGAATCCCAGCTTCATGGAAATCCCATCACTAAAATTCTGGTCTGAATTGGATGTGATTGTGTCCTGTTAGTCCCTGTGTGGTAAGAAGGATTAGTCTAATGTTATTGCAGTGGTTAGCTGTGCTCACCCTGCAGCTCTGCTATTACTCTTATATTTCCCTCAGAACATCTTGTTTTAAAAATACTAAATGTATCCCTAATCATGTAATTAAGGATGCAGTTTTACTATTGTTTTCACTTAATGCCCCCACCCCTTTTAAATTTAAAGCTTCAAATGAAAATACTTTGCAATAAATACTATCTTTGCTCATCTCTTTTAATAAAATGAAACATAATTTCAGAGTTTCTTTAGTAGAGAAATTGAGTCCATTCTATGTCTGTTTTCACAGACTATACATGCTATTTTCAGCTTCAAGTCAAGTAACAAGATATTTAGCAGTAGATATTTAAACAATGTAGATCTATTAGTTAACGTAAGAAGGGATCTGAAGGTGAGGTGCTTCCAGGGCTGGTTAAGCGGCTGAAGAATGCTATAAAGAACTCAGGGTTTCTCATCAGTATCATACTCGCACCTCCACCATCTGCACTCTCAGTGTGCCACTAATATCTATATTCCTGGTAACAAGATGGTGTCACTAGAACCAAACATCACACTTCCAGAGACTACTCAGTGATGATCTGGTAAATGTTTAATCACCTTTTATCTGGAAAATAAAAACGAACAAAAAGCATTTCAATTTGCAGTATTTGCTGATTTTCATGTTGTAAATTTTCTCACCAGGGTCAAATGATTCCCAGGTCTAACATGATGTCTGTGAACACGGAGCTGGGAAGAGATGTGCATCATCATGAGTCAGTATAAGTTGGTTCTAACATACCACTGGATGCCATCCAGTCAGGAGCAAGCTATATTTTACAATTTGTATTTCGGAAGGAAAAGCTTCCCCAGAAATCCA
The DNA here is from genome assembly GCF_043159975.1 of Macaca nemestrina. Lineage (NCBI taxonomy): Eukaryota > Metazoa > Chordata > Mammalia > Primates > Cercopithecidae > Macaca > Macaca nemestrina. The sequence continues at coordinate 90,117,835 of NC_092128.1, forward strand.
TAAATTGTCTTATGCTTCATTGTTCTGGCTTACATCTCATGCCTACCCCTAAACTAATTACCATGAAGGGGACTGGAATGACCATGATTGCTTATAAAGAATAATCTGCATTCACTCTCCGGGGCAGGGTAACTTCCTGTAAGCTTATGGGAGAGAACATACCTGAAAAATTTTGGAGCAGTTCAACAAATAGTGAGGAGATGAAATGTACCTGCTGGGTGAGTAAACAATAGCATCTGCCAGAGGTACAAAACCAGACATAATTATGTTCTTATGCACAAGTGCACATGAGAAGGAATATAGAAATGTAAGCACATATATTTTTACTCTACCTTCAGCATCTCTCTATGAGTCTATCGTTAAGAAAAACACACAGGTCATTAAGATATGTCATCTTTTTGTTTGGCCAACTCCTGGAGCCTGGTCATGGTGAAACATCAAAGTAGAAGGAGATTACGAACTGAGTTGGGTCGATGGTTCTCAGCACTTCAAACGGTGTGAATGGTTGGGAACAGCTAAAATTCCAAAAGGAAAACATTATCTTTTATATAAAACATGGCCTTGAAACAACGTTAATATGTTTTTGACTATGAGTACTTTATTATCTGCTGTTCAACAGCACCTTTCTAAAGCATGCTCATCATTTCCATCAATCCAGATGTTTCCTTTTTATTTAAAATAGGAAAGTCTTACCCATGTTGCATTAAGGAGAGTAGCTACAGATGATTAAGAAGGGCCTGAGCAGACAAAAAGAAGTACTGTGTTTTCTTGAGATTGAAAGAAAATAAGTGTATTTGATTCTTGATGAATGGATAGTTCCTTACTTTCCATCCTGACACTTTGTAATTAGTTCTTACTGTGTTTTAAAATAATCCAGTTTTCTTTTTCAAAATACTCACCTCTGTCATTCATCCTCTTTGCTCCTCCTTTCTCAGTACTCCAACCTCAAACACACACATACTACTGTGTCTGTGAATGGACTTTTTTTCTCTTTCAAGGAGACCAAGATCTTAGATGTCTTTTTAGCTCCATCTGCCATTGCTCACTATTATTCTGCTTATTGACAATGCAGAGGTGACATGAGTAGTTTGAGACTCTTCACTCATTATGAGGAGAGGTTAGTAACTCTGCTGCTTTAGTCTAGGCTAGTCAGGTCAAGATTTAGAACTTTCACCAAATTGATAAGTCCCTAAGGTGGGGAAATGCATGATCTTCTAATACAGGAAGATCTCTGTTAATAATGCCACCATAATAGTAATGATGTATCTGCTGCCATACAGGTTAATTGTGTTACATTGTTCTGTGCTACCTTTACATGGTCTAATCTATGCTGTAATTAGCAACTGAACATTAACAAGTGTTATCTGCATGCTAAGGCCTAAAATAAGTTTTTCTTTCTTATTTTATGAGATGGAGGAGTGGTAATCACTTTGCTGTCTGTCAGTAAAGAACTATAAGAGGTGAAGCAGGCTTGACTTAAAAGAGATGTTGGTTAGATATAAGGAAGCAATGCTTTGAGGTTGATAAATCCTCCAAGAAAGGGTGAGTTGTCAATCATAGAAATCTTTAGAGAATAAGTTTCTTTAACCTCGATATTTTAGAAGTAACTTACATGAAGACTAGAGGATGACCCAAAAGAGATGTGATATCTTCTAGGTTTGAGTCTGTTCAGTGACGTAAATGTAGTTTCAGATCTAAAGCAAATTTACAAAATAACCTTCCCACTATGGGTACTGAATAGATAAACTCCATCTCTCAGGTCCAAGAAAAAAATGGTTGCTTCTCTAGAGGCATTTTATGAATATTTAGATTTCCCCCATCCAATTCTGGTGCCAGATAGCCATTTTAAAGGATGTGTGAGCTGTGCTGTACAACTGTGTGAGCAGTCCATAAATATGTGTGATAAGAAAATAATTTACTGTTCATACTTTAGGTAAAGATAATGATATTATTTCCCTCATATCAACTTCAGAAGGCACATATTAGGAAAACATATTTTATTTGTATATAACAGCTTCTCCTTTGCACCACTAAAACTTTGGACTGTTATATTTTGATTTCTTGTTCCACTACTTTTCTATAAAGAAATGTCGATTTTGAGGAATACTTTTTTAAGTTGGTGCTCCTCAATGGCAAAATGTGTTTTAATAAAATGCAGGTAATTTACTCAATCCATTAATTAATTTACAAATTTAAACTTGTAATATCTCCTTTGCTCCTGTGTTAATACAGGTGAAATGAAGCATCAGCAAAAGATTCAGAAACAAAATGTAATTTACAGTTAATCTCTTTTAAGCATAAACATTCCTCCTTCTCCTTTATAAAAATTCTACATAGCTACTACTGCCTCCGGATTAGTCAAAATTTTGAAAATACATGTTTTTCACCAAGCACACTTTTTACATTTAAAAAATTTTATATTCTAGAATAGTTGTGGATTTATGAAACAATTGCAAAGATAGTAAAGGTACCATCCCACACAATTTACCCTATTATTAATATATTTTGTAGTATATTGTGACGTTTGTCACAATTAATAAATCAGTATGGATATATTTTTATGAACTGAAATCTATAATTATTAAGAATTCCTTAGTTTGTACCTGTTGTTCTTTTACTGTCCAAGAGTCCCACCCAAGATACCATCTTACAATTACTTGTCCTGTTTCCTTAGTCTCCATTTGGCTGTGACAGTTTCTCACACTTTCCTCACTTTTGATGACCTTACTAGTTTTGAGGAGTTCTGGTTAGATACTTTGTAAAATGTTCCTCAGTTTGTGTTTGTCTGATATTTTCTTAGGATTAGACTGGAGTTACAGATTCGGGGGAGGAAGCCAAGTACATTTGTAAAGGAAATTGTTTTATTCTGCCTTCCCATTTTCACACTGCAGATATTGTTTATGTTCACAGAAGTACAGGTTAAAGGGTCTCCTGGAAACATGGATATTAACTGCATTGCTTACCATAAAGTTACATGTAGATCACATCACAAAGTTAAATTCTCAAAATCAAGGGTACATAACTTCAGCAATAATTTGCTTCCTTCTGAAAATAGTCAGGTGGCTATTATGAATTTCTAGTAGTGATTTCCTGACTTCTCAATTATAAATCTATGGGATTGGAAAGGACTAATCCCAGATGCTTGGGAGTCTCTGTAGTACAAAACAGTAATTTTCTAACTCTTGCTAGCCATGAAAAATATCTGTTGAAATGAAATCTTGCATGGCCACATAAACAAATAAATAAAAGCAAAATTGGTCTGGTTACAGCAGGGCTCCAGAAGGACATGCTTAGCATAAATGCACATCCACTAGTTTGGTAGACTGGTAGAAGAACAGGGAGTAAGTATACTACTTCACGTGATTGGAGGATGATTCAGTGATGTGTGAGGTGTCTAGTGTTGCAACTTTATGGCACATAGTCACTCAAGAAATATCAGATTCCTTCTTCTTAAACTATAACTTAGCACATGTATCTTTACTTGCCATTTGAATATCTGTGTGTGTGTATGTGTGTGTGTATGGAGGTGTACACTCCAAAGGAAATACATATAATGATGAGAATATGAGATAATCATGATGAATAATTAATCTTATATTGTAAAATTATGAGAATTACTGTGGGTTAATATCAAAACTCAGAATAACCAAATAAAAATATTTCCTGACGTCTGAAATATCTTACATTTTGAAATGCTTTATGAAGACATAAATATTAGTTGGTCAGCAGTTTTAAAACCTGTTGCCTATATATCATCTTGCATTGAAAATGTTTTCACTGGTGTTATGGAGTGTCTTGTCAGTTGTGGTATTCAGATATTAATATCTACTCTCTAATATTTTAAAAAATCCAAAACAACATCATTTATTAAGTTTATATAACAGGAAGATGGAAGCTTAGAATTCAGTGGAAAATTTGTCTTGTGTCCAGTGTATTAGTTGAGAAAAATAAGGAAAATAAATGTGTTAAGGCCATTAAATAATAATTCTAATACACTTTACTGTGTTAATATTTTACTAAAAAGTTGCAAAAATAATAAAAATGAGTATGAGAAAAAATTTGCAATAATTATAATTTGTCTTTGGTATTTGGCATATTTGGTGAATCTCAGTAATACATTTTATAACATTTTAAAAATATTACATTTGATCATGAATGGATGACTAATAACTTTTTAATTTGCTCTATCATTTTATATTATTGTTTTAGTTATTGTTGTGTTAAGGCATTTTGTTAATAATTATACTGCAATTGGTTTAAAAATATTTTCAAATCCATATGAGGTAGGGAGGGAAAACAATTTTTTTTTTTTTTTCAGTTTACAAATGAACAAAGCAAAGCAAATAGCGGTTGAGTAACTTCTGTGTATTACAGAGGGACTCAGTGAAACAACTGAATGTCCTAAATCTCAGGTCAATAAATTTTCCACTGAAGATCATGGTTAATTTAGCTACATCTATTCTGTTTTAAATCTAGTTCCTTCCTTCTTTCTGTTTAACTAAGAGTGTTCCTTTTCCTTATATTTGAATTGCCAAGTGGCTAAAGTCAGATAAAATTCTGTATGTGATATAATTGGTTTTGAAGTGGCAATCTTTTAGGTGCGCTAAAGGATGACAGAGTGAGGTGATGTACTATTATGTGTACAGCTAAAGTTCAGAGTCATTGTAATAGCAGTCAGAGCTTTACTGTCTGTGACTTTGTGCCATGATTTTTTTTTTTCTAAATTTACCTTGGTCCTGGTCAGTTTTATTACCTATGTCTTTCTTAGTTCACAGAAATAAGGCAAGAAGCAATAGTAGCTGTGGTCAGGCCACAATCACCATGAATAGTGATCCCTAACACCATCTGCATTTATGAATGTGATAATTGCTATATACATTATTTATTATTAGAGCCTCCATATATTGGGGTTTGTCATTTCCTAGAATATTGGAGATATCAAGAGAACACTTGAAAAACTGGCCTTTAGAACTAGGGAGAAATGATGGTGAGATAAATTGTATTATTTTGTATCAATGTAATTCGATAAGGCACACAATCGATGCTGACATTACTAGACTTTTCTGGGTTCCAAGAGATTATACAAAACTGTATTCTCTGAATCTGTATCAGAGAGATGAACAGATGCTGCCTTCTGAATGGAAGTCAGGGACCAGGAATCTACTTCTTTTTTGGTTATCCTAGCTGAGCTATCTTTTTCAATAGGAAGTCACTTACTCTAGCCTTTAACTTGCTAAAGTGTGTTCCTGGTCAGCAGACAAAATGGACTTCCCCACGGCTAACAGAAGTACTTCAAGTTAAAGTAGAACTATGCAGCCGTAGCTGGGTAAGGGAGGCATCAATAACTCTATGTTCTCAGAAAGACGTTGTGAAAGTATCACAGGACCTTCTTTTCTACAATCAAGCAAAACCAGTTCCTGTTGTCAGACCTGGACCAGAAAGCCAGAACCTCATCCAGCTTCATGCCAAATGCCCTCGTAAACACCCACCACTGCCCTTTGAAAGAAACATAGAAACATAAGACAGAGACTTCTGGTTTGGTGCTTTGAAACCAGTCAGCTCTTACTTGCCCCAACCAATCAAGGCTCAGCTGCACTGACCACTCAGAACTAAGGAAGATTCAATCCTTCATTCGCATAAACAGATCTGACTGGGAATCCAGGCAGGAATTTTTTGCTATAAAACTAGAACCCTCTCTTTGTTTTCTAGAATGTGCACCTTCATTTTTACAATGGAGGCTGCATCTCCCAGGATTTGGTGCACTGAAATAAAATCTCTTTCCTTCAAATTCCGTGTCAGAGAATGTTTACAAACTCTTTTGCCACAAGTCATCCCTATTTCTTTATCATTATTTTAATGTGATGGAAGTTATCCATCCTTCATATGATGACATATATGATATATTTTAAGAAGATGAAAATGTCCAAGGCATAATTTTTATTGACTTCCTCTTTCTGGAAGTCCTTCCTGCCACTTCTGAATGTCCATAGTTCTGCGTTTTTACTTTTCTGGTGTACTTCTCTCTTTTAGTTGTGTGGTGTAGTTATGGGTATGCTTGTTTTATCTTCTTTCCCTGAGTGCACATTCTGATAAGATAGCAAGAGCAGTGATTCATCACTTACCGCCCTTTTTAGTCCCAGTCTGCCGCTCAGTGTATTGTGGAAATTCAGTGACTATTACTGAAGTAAATCTTCAGACCAACATGGAATATTATTTCAGTATAATGCAACTTTTGCTTAATGTCTCTCAATATTTAATATTGTTTGAAAGCTACCCAAGTCACATAACTGTAAGTTATCAGAACAGAAGTTGTGTAGAATAAACATCTCTCTGTGGATACATACCTTTTGTTTTTCATGTGGATTATATTTTTTCCTCAGGATTTTGGAAAACCCAAAGTGGCTTCTAAGTATTTTAAACATAGAGACATCCCCTAGCTTTCTTAATGATTACAAAAGTCATTTCTCCTTAAATTAAGCCTACTTCACTTGTTATTGTTTTATGTAATTTCTTCAGCTTTTTAATAGTCTATACAGTTTAGTAACTGCATGATGTTTAAGGTGTTTGGATGCCATTTGGAAGCTTCATAAAAGGAGGTCACTTAGAGTTCAGAAATGTTTAGAAAAGAGAAAAAAATCTTAGGAAGGTTCTCTTTGGAGTTAGCAATTCAGAACCTCTGCTTTGTTTGCATTCAAGATACAATATGCCAAGCTAAGATTATCTGTTGTGAATCAGGAAAAAAGCAAAGTTAAAAACAGAGTAAAGTAAGTTGTGTCATATATAAGGGGATATCTCAAGTCTCTTGTGCCTGGGTTGTTTAAAAAATTGTATTTGTAAATTCATGGTATTTTAAAGTGATGCGCTTACTGAGTTTGAAAAAGAAATTTATAAAAAGAATAACAAAGTTTCATTGCCTAAAGTTATGGCTCATAATTTTGGAACATATGCTCTAAGCTGTGTCATGAAGTAGGGGGAGGCGGGCTTCTGAGTCATCCTCTTTCTTGTTTAGCCTAGAGAGAAGTAGAATTTAAGATAGCCATTTATGCATCTACACATACTTAAAATGTAGCCCTGCCAGAGCAGAGGATCCATTGAGAGAAAAAGAGAGGGGAGACGGAAGTGACCAAAAGCTAGCTTCTGGCTGGATAATAAATTTACACATAACTTCTGGCTTCCCCTCAAGTGGAGCTTTTGCAAGGGATTTATAGGTCAGATAGCTCAGCAGTTTGAGCTTGTTGCCCACCGTACCTTAACAAAGCTTGTGCGTGTTTGTACAGCTGGACTGGTAGCTGTGGGAGTCCCGAGAATCCCACAGCCCTCCCGTCCCTGTACCTCCCCTTCGCCATTTACCAGCACACAAATACACACAGAATGAAACTGTCTGACTAGCAGGTTAAAGGCCCACAATTCAAGCCCTGTTTATTTTCTTTCCTTGATTTCCTGCTGCTACAGTGAGTAAATGATATTTTTCCCCCTTGCTTTTTTTTTAACCTGTTTGTCTATCAATGTCTGCTAGGGAATGGAAGAAATACTAATATTTTAACATAGTGTATGTGACACATGCTTTGGTGTACTATTTTAAACTTCTCTCCCTCTCTCCCCATCTTTCTCTTAAGCTCTCTCCACTCTCATTTTTTTTCTTATATTTTTGGGAGAAGGAATTTACCCAAAGGAAGGAAAGAAAAACATCCCCGCACTCTTCAAGTGTAACTTCACCCTGAGGAAGGGTGTTATTTTAATTACTGCTGAACCCATTCTGTAGGGAGGCCTGTAAATGCTTGATGCAGCTAGTAGAGTGGCAGTTAATATGCCTTTTGAATCAGTGCCACAAACTACAAAGACTGCCATCTGGGGAGGTATTACATTTTTAAGAAAAAAATAGCTGAGACTTTTCTTTAAATGGGCTTGTAAATTCCAGTCAATCTTAGGTTCATTTCATTTTTTTCCAAAAAATTCTTTCATATGAAATATTTAAAAGTATATTAATTAACCAGACAAGGAACAGCGATTCTGAATTTCAATGACTATGACTATACTTACAGGTGTGATTGGTGTGTTTGTATTTTGAGTTGTTTACTGTCATCTCCAACAGCAAGTTCACTAAATCTCTTTAATTTGAAAAGAACCAAACTGATGAAGAAAGTTTTTTTGCATGCTTAATATTCCCAAATTATCTTTTTCTTTTCCTACTAGGAAAAAAGTTTTACTTAGAAAGCAAAGGTAGTGTATTTATTAATTTCTGATATTTTAAATAACTGGTCACCCTTCATCTCCCAGGTGTAGCTGTTCTGGCAGATGAGGTAGGAAAGGAAGATCATTGGAGCTGGGCAAAGCTGGTCAGAATTCAAGTCTCGCAGCTTAATTAGCACATTGTTCTAAGGCAAGACATGAAAACATTTGGAGCCTCAGCCTCTTCATCTGGGAAATGGGAAAAATACCATTTCCTCGCCAACCTTACAGAGTTGTTGAGAGAACGGAATGATATAATGGCTGTCAAAGTGCTTTATACATGGAGACATTTTATATAAATCTAAAATAGCCTTATTTTTCCAAAGTTTTAAATTATCCTTAATATATGAGCTTTTCCTTTCCTTCTTGAGGGCATACTTTCATGGCAAATCCATAGCTGCTAGAAGTTACAAATTCTAAATTTCGAAGAAAATCCAAGTCAGACATCAGAAATTCATTTTTGTAAAAGTTACATTTACATTGTGCCTCTTGATAAAATCTAGAAGTACCTGAAATATAATGAAAAAATAAGCAATTAATTGGATTTAGTGGTCAATCCAATTAATCTAACTATAACTATTCAGACAGAGTGCGCAGGATCTTATTTCAAAATTCTCCAAGATGCCTAAACATCACACTCTGTTGACATTTTAAATGTACTTAGCAGGAAACCTTCTGATATTTATCCTTTCATTTGCTAACATTCCTGAGATTACTAAGTCCCATGGAATTTCAAACTTACAGGTACTTGTTTAGTAAGGAAAATACACATATAGCTTCACAAGTAACAGACTCTGAGCTACGTTGAACTTCCTGTAACACCTTTGCTATTAAAAAATCATTAGGGAGACTTTCTTTTTAAGCTATATTGTGCATTAAAAAGCAATTCAGAATATTCTGAGGGAACAATGGTTGAACAATTATTCATACAGGAACTTTCTTTGTCAAGTATTTGAACTCACATGTGGAAAATATTTTCCAGTTTCCTCTCTCATCTCCTTCCTCCTTCCATCTCCCTATAATCCTGGCCTATGGCAGTCTACTTTCAAGAAGGAGGCATCTCTGTAACAATGTTCTTGTCCATGTCTATATTCAAGTTCATATATCATATGGCTATAGACATGTATATTTATTCTTTATCTAATAAGAGTAAGAGGTGTTCCCCGAATACCTGCTCTCATCATTTGGATTATAATAGTGACACTTTCTTCACCTGATAGTTTTTGCACAAAAGTAAATATTTTATTTGAGAATAATTAATAATGTTCTTCAATTACAAAAGCTTAATGAAAAGAACTAAGTATATTTTTTGTCTGCTTTTAAAAGTATACCTGTATTTTTTCTCCTTTTCTGCCTGCCATCTTTTTAGTCTTCATAGTAAGTCTTCACTTGAAAAAATAAAGCATTGGCCAGGCACGGTGGCTCATTCCAGTAATCCCAGCACTTTGTGAGGCCAAGGCGGGCGGATCACTTGAGGAGTCTGAGACCAGCCTGGCCAACATGGTGAAACTCTGTCTCCATTAAAAATACAAGAAATTGGCTGGGCGCAGTGACTCACACCTGTAATACCTGCACTTTGGGAGGCCGAGGCGGGTGGATCACCTGAAGTCAGGAGTTCGAGACCAGCCTGGCCAACATGATGAAACCCCGTCTCTACTAAAAATACAAAAAATTAGCTGGGCGTAGTGGCACGCATCTGTAATCTCAGCTACTCAGGAGGCTGAGGCAGGAGAATCACTTTAACCTGGCAGGTGGAGGTTGCAATGAGCCAAAATTGCGCCACTGCACTCCAGCCTGGGCAACAAGAGCAAAACTCCATCTCAAAAAAAAAAAAAAAAAAAAAAAAGAAAAACAAAACACACACACACACACACACACACACACACACACACGCAAAAGAAATTAGCCAGGCCTGGTAGCAGTGCCTGTAATCCCAGCTACTCGGGAGGCTGAGACACAAGAATCACTTGAATTGGGAGGTGGAAGTTGCAGTGAACCGAGATTGAACCATTGCACTCCAGCCTGGGTGACAGAGCAAGACTCTGTCTCAATAAATAAATAAATAAATAAAATCAAAATAAATAAATAAATAAAGCATTTAGATTCTATGTGATGGGTCAACTTAGACTTTTATATTCCTTGTTTTCTAATTATTCTTTAAGATAGAATGGCTGTGACAGTTAGTTTGTTCTCCCCATACAATTGTACTACTGTTCTTAAGGCCCTTACATGGTGGAACAGGCAGTAAAGACCAGCAATATCTGTTGCTCCCATAACATTTCCGTGTAGCCAACTTTGCTGATTTCATGAAACAAATTTACATGGTTAGGCTATTTCTCATAAATGCTCAACATATACTTGTCCCGCAGCTGTCCTCTTAACATTGATAGTGTCTTACTCTAAATATTCTAAAATATTCCCAGTCTGTTTAATAACTACAAGGAGGTTGTTGAAACTTACACACAACTTCTAGGTTTACACCAGCAGCTGAATACATTTATTGCATGTCCAGCTTAAGCAAGCATTTATAAATTCAAAATATGAGTTTCCTAAGTTAGGCGGGAGAAGAAGATGCAATCAAGATGTATTTTTCCTGTGAAAAGTAGGAGATAGTTGAACGGTATTAGAAGTTGAACAGCTGGTCGCTGTTTATGAAAACAGCTAGGCTCTTATCCATAAGACAGGAAGGAGAGTCAAAAGCCAAAGTCTCCTTTTAAGATACAGCTGGAAGGTTTTCAGAGTTCAGGGAAAATTTTAAACCTAGGGTAGATATACCTTTTTTTCCCCTCTCGTAGTTATAGTAAAAAGAAGAGTAAACAAAAAAACTCAAGAGTAAAAATACCTTTATCAATTCAACAATTTATATTCTACCAAACACATGTATTACTTTTGGGAAAAAAAATTGCAAACTTTTACCGCAAGTAAGAACAGGTGAGTGATGCAGACACTATATAAAAATAAGAGGAAAATGCATTAAATGTAAAGTGGATAATAAAGTATAAAACAAGAAATATAGCTAAGGATTACTTTTAATTTCTCTTAAGGTCTCCTTAATGACTGAAAATAAATTAGCAACTTTAGCAAGAAGTACTTTTTTCAAAGTATAATGAACAGCTTTCTAGATCAACTATCTGTTATCTAGTAGATTCATTGAGTTTGATGGCCAAAGGGACTTAGAAAAGGAGCTCTGGATAGGAAAATTAGGAGGAAGTAGATTGAATGATTTATTTCTATATTATTTTATTGATAAGTTTAATCGTGATTCTTTCTGTGGAAAACATTTGTCCAGAGAAGGATTAACCTATGTAAAACAGTTGAAGTCAGATTTAGAGGCCATTTTGAGTAAGAAAAAAAAATAAGGAATTAAATACAACTTCATCCTACAAATAAACTTCACTCTACTAGGCAGTTGTATTCTGGAAGTATCAAATGACTCTATTTTAACAGGTGACATGAGACTTGCAAAAAAATACCTGGTCCCCCAACAGATTAATATGAATTTGTTCAGAGCTATCTCCATACATAATAACTGGAAGTGCTCCATTTGATGCTTCTGTTTTTCTTTAGGTTGCTACTAAGTTCTGATAAAACGATTATTATTTTGGGCAAGGGAATTTAAATTATGCATGGAAACATAAATATATGTAAGTTTTATAAAGCAAATACTATGAATTTAGTGTGTTTGAATTCAAAAGAAAAGATATCAAATGAAAACGCAGCATGAGTTAAACTATGGTTTTAAAAACTTGCACACACATCTAGGTTTTCAAATAAATCAGATTAAATTAACTGTTATTTTATTCTCTTTTTAAGCTGCTTTTGAAATATGTGGCAGGATTTGTCATTTGACTTAAAAAATGAGTGTAGTTGCTTATTTCCTTTTCAGCTTTTTTTCATTACTGTAAAAACAAAGTTTTAGCAGTCCATGTCTGCTCTCATTTCATCAAGAACCAGTAAAAATTAAATTTAAAAAACACTTTGAGAGCTTGCCCTAAAGTTAGCAGCAATAAAGCATATGCTGGTCTGCATATAGTTTTCGTTTTCATTCCCTTCAAACTCTTGTACTCTTCTCAAAGCTTTCACTGATATTTTCTTTCCATGGTTTGATTGTTATGGCACACCATCTACCTGAAGAGAATTATGATACTGGTTTGGAACAAAACTCTCCTTTTTTGGAAAGTGCAGATAAACAGTGTGGCCTTTGCATTCTCTACTATTGATGAAAACCTGCATCTCTCACTTTCTTTTCTTCCTACCATTATCAACAGTCCCTCTACAAAAAAGGATGTAGATTTTCCTTATCTTTCCAATCTAATGCTTCTAAATAATGTCAATCTTGGTTTGCCCATGATGTAAACCACTCTAATTTCCTTTATAGACTTCAAATATAAAGTTCATTTGATTTATTAGTAACTTATGTGCTACTCCTTTCACAAATACTGCACAGCCTTTGCCAGAGGCTGCTTCCTGGACATAAACCCCAAATGGTGCAAAAGCGAAAACTGACCCTAAAATCTCTTAAAACAGTGCATGGATGAAATATGCTAGATAATTTTTTTTTTTTTTTTTGGTCAAGTGTAAATGAAGCAAAGCCTCCCTTCACTTATATACATGTGTGCACGTGTGCGTGTGTGCATGTACACGTGCACACATACTACTTAAAAGTTTGTATATGTAACTTTTGTTGCAACCTAAGTCTCTGCAAACTGTTTTCTTATATCTTGTCAATAATGCCATGAACCAGCTAATTAAAATCTTAGACTTTCAGAGTCAGGAACTTGCTTTTGACTGAGTGGGTAGACATAGAGTTACAGAATGCCTGGAAAGGCCATATGAAAGAAAAATCATAGGGAGGTACAAAAGCATATAACCTCAAAATAGAAAATAGTTGTGAAAAGAAGATAATAGAAAAAAACAGTACTTTTCTGTATAGTATTAAGAAATTTTAAAAAGTAGCAAAATGCTTATCACGTGTATATGTAGAATAGCTGATAGAAAGTATAATCGTGAGGTCCTAAAGAGCCTTCCATAAAGCACAATACTTGTAAGCTATAGGTAATTGGTATTATCTAGAAAAGGCGCATAGCTCGTCTTCCAACTTATGATGACACCAAGCAAAAGTTACCTACTGATGGTTGAAAATTAATGTCTAATACTTATTATAAGCAAAAGTTTTTGGGAAAAAAATTCTAAGTCATATTACAGATCTCCTAAGAGGGTAGTTAATAAGACTAAAGATTTAAAATTTTCTCTTGAGTAAAAACTAAATAAAAAATCTCACATAAAATCCTTAGGTCTTATAAAAAATGAAACATTTATTACTTTTTATCTATATTATATATCATTCACCATAACAAGAATTTGTTGAGTTAAAATTAACATGCATTGAATCTTAGTTTCCTAACACCTTGGGCATTTGAGATGCAGAATAAATGTTTATTTATTAATTTATTATTATTTTTTAAAAATTTGAGCCAGTTTGGCAGAAGGCTGGATGTATTGCCAGGGTACATGTGCTCTGCTGAGAAGCCAAGTACATGTCATAGAGAGTAAGAGGAACAATGGCTTGTAAGGTGGTCACATGCGTGGCTTTAGCCTTTTAGTCAGTAGAGTAAATATGGCACCACCTTGTCTCGTATCAGAGAGGTCCATCCTTCCTTCTGTTTTAGCCTTGGATCCAACCTCACTGAGCCATCCTCAAGGTTAAATGGGCTTTCTGATGCCCTTATAATCCGTGTTCTGAGCTACTAACATTGTCAAAAGCCAGTGAAAAAGTAGCACTAACATTCACCAGAATTCAATTCTATTGCAAAGACATAATATAGGCTATTTCTATCATGTAACACACATTTTTGGTGAAAATATTTGCTAAAATGAATATTAAACAGCTTCCTTTCAAGATGATCAATATTATATTTCTTTAAACCTCACATATTCTGTGTAGGTGAGTTTTGAGCAATATTTTAAAGAGAAAATATCTAATATAGATACTGAATTACCTGCAGTGATATAGAACAGCAGTAACTGCCTTGAACAAAAGACAGTTAACAAAATATATGTTTCATCTTAATGCTACTTCATGATAGGTAGGGAATGAATTTGTCAACCTACATGAGTATAATACTAGCAAGTCAGTTTTAAATACCATTGATTTGTATAAAGACTTTGAATTAAAAATGTAAAATAAACACATATCAATCCACAAAATCAATGACTTATTAATATATTTAGAACAATATTAAAAGTTCTTATTTATAATTCTTTCCTATGTTATTAGAAATGCATGTTATTAATTTGTATGTGCTTTACTTAGCTCTTTAAATGTAAAATGTTTCTTCTAAATTTGTGGACAAATCAGCTTTTGCTTTACCTAAAAGAATCTGACACTGGAACAAATGAGTTCTTTCTTTTAAAGTAGTATAACATGATGTTTTAATATACATACACATTGTTCAGTAATTTCTGCAATTAGGAATTGTGGCCTTTTTTTTTTTCTTTCAGTACTTCAAAAATATTATTACACCCTCTAAGGGTGTAATTTTTTTAACCTTTGACCCAAATCTCCCCATTTCCTCAACCTCCAACCTCTGGTAGCCATCATTCTCCTCTCTCTTTCTGAGTTCAACGTCTCTAGATTCTACCCATCAGTGAGATTATGTAGTATTTGTCTTTCTGTGTCTGGCTTATTTCACTTAGTATAGTGTCTTCCAGGTTCATTCATGTTGTTGGAAATGTGAGGATCTTCTTTTTTTTTTTTTTTTTTTAAGGCTTATTAATGTTCCATTGTGTACACACACACACACACAGACACAGACACACACGATATATCCATCCATTTATCCATCAAGAGACAGTTTGTTTCCATTATCTTGATTATAGTGAATAATGCTGCCATGAACTTTTGATAATACTTTAAAATTTTTTAAAAAAAATTTTTCCGTAGGTTGTTGGGTTACAGGTTGTATTTGGTTACATGAGTACATTCTTTAGTGGTGCTTTGTGAGATTTTGGTGTACCCATCACTTGAGAAGTATACACTGCACCCTATTTGTAGTCTTTTATTCCTTGCCCCACTCCCAGCCTTCCCCCCAAGTCCCCAAAGTCCATTGTATCATTCTTAGGCCTTTGTGTCCTCATGGCTTAGTTCCCCCATATCATTGAGAACATACTGTGTTTGCTTTTCCACTCCTGAGTTACTTCACTTAGAATAATGGTCTCCAATCTCATTCAGGTCACTGCAAATGCCGTTAATTCATTCCTTTTTGTGGGTAATATTCCACTGTGTATATATATATATACCAATTTCTATATTCACTCCTTGATTGATGGGCATTTGGGTTGGTTCCATGATTTTGGAAAATGATAACATCTTTTACCAAAAAAAATGAGCAAAGGAACTGAATAGGTATTTTTCCAAGGAGAACACACAAATGGCCAATAGGTATATAAAAAGGTACTCAGCATCACCAATCATCAGAGAAATGCAAATCAAAACCACTATGAGATAGCACTTCACATCAATTAAGATAACTTTTATCCAAAAGCTATTATCTTTGGATAAAAGGCTATTATCTTTGGGTAAAAGAACATGTTTCATTTCCACATATTTGTCAATTTTCAAATATTTCTCCTGTTGTTGATTTACATTTTTATACTATCACAGTTGGAGAAAAACAATATACTTTCACTCTGCTTAAATTTGTTAAGACTTGTTTTGTGGCCTAATATAGAATCCATTGTAGATAATATTCTGTTTTATGCTTGAGGAGTATGTGTATTCTGCGGTTGTGGAATGGAATGTTCTGTATATATTTGTTGAGCTAGTTGAAGTCTAATGTCTCCTCATTGATTTTCTGTCTGGATAATCTATCCATTGATCAAAGTAGGGTATTGGCCGGGCGTGGTGGCTCACGCCTGTCATCTCAGCACTTTGGGAGGCTGAGGGTGGTGGATCATGAGGTCAGAAGATTGAGACCATCCTGGCTAACATAGTGAAACCCCGTCTCTACTAAAAAATACAAAAAATTAGCCGGGCGTTGTCGCGGGCGCCTGTAGTCCCAGCTACTTGGGAGGCTGAGGCAGGAGAATGGTGTGAACCCGGGAGGCGGAGCTTGCAGTGAGCCGAGATTGTGCCACTGCACTCCAGCCTGAGCAACAGAGCAAGATTCCGTCTCAAACACACACACACACACACACACACACACACACACACACACACACACACACACAAACAAAAAACCAAAGTAGGGTATTGAAGCCCCTTACTGTTATTGTATTGCTGTTTATCTCTCCATTTAGATCGATTAGTACTAGCTTTACATATTTGGGTGCTCTGCTATTAGGGGCATAAACAATATATAATTGTTACATATGTGATGAATTAACCCCTTTGTCATTATATAATTACCTTCTTTTTCTCTTTTTACAGTTTTGACTTACAGTCTTCTTTGTCTGATGTAAGTACCTCTGCTTTCTTTTGGTTTCCATATGCATGGAACATCATTTTTCATCCTTTGCTTTCAGTCTATGTATATCCCTAAAGCTGAAGTAAGTCTGATAGGCAGCGTATAGCTGGGTCTTGTATATTTTTTCTTTAATCCATTCAGCCACTCTATGTTTTGTTAACTGGATAATTTAATCCATTTACATTCAAGGTAATTATTTTTAGGTAAATACTATTGTCATTTTGTTAATTATTTTCTGGTTTTATAGATCCTTTGTTCCTTTCTCCTCTTAGTTTCTTCTTTTGTGATTTGATAATTTTATTTAATGATATGGTTTGATTTCTTTATCTTTGCTTTATCTACTGTAGCTTTTTGCTTTGTGACTACTATGAGGCTTACATAAAACATCTTATAATTTTGACAATCTGTCTTAAGCTAATATCTTAACTTCGATTGCATATAAAAACTCTACACACTTACTCTCTTCCCGAATTTTTACATTTCTAGTGACATAATCTACATAGTTTTATACTGTGTATTGATTAACAAATTATTGTAGCTATATTTGTTTCTAATAGTTTTGTCTTTTAACCTTTATGCTAGAGCTATAAGTGATACACACACCACCATTATAGTATTACATATTCTGAATTTGACTCTTTACTTACTTTTTCCAGTAAGTTTTATACTTTCATATTACTTTATTTTACTAATTAGAATCCATCTTTTCAGCTTCAAGTATTCCCGTCAGCATTTCTTATAAGGCACGTCTAGTAATAATGAACTCTCTCAGCTTTTGCTTGTCTGGAAAAGTCTTGATCTCTCCATTATTGAACAACTTTACCAGGCAAAGTATTTTTGATTGGCAGGTTTTTCTTTTCCTTTTCTTTTCTTTTTTCTTTTTTTTTTTTTTTTTTTAAGACAGAATCTCTCTCTGTCACCCAAACTGGAGTGCAATGGGACCATCTCAGCTCACTGCAACTTCCACCTCCCAGGTTCAAGTGATTCTCCTGCCTCAGCCTCCCCAGTAGCTGGGACTACAGGCGCATGCCACCACGCCCAGCTAATTTTTTGTATTTTTAGTAGAGGCGGGGTTTCACTGTGTTAGGATGGTCTCCATCTCCTGACCTCTTGATCTGCCCGCCTCAGCCTCCCAAAGTGCTGGGATTACAGGCGTGAGTCACCACGCTTGGCCTTTTTTTTTTTTTCTTTCAGTACTTCAAAAATATTATTACACCCTCTTCTGGCCTGCAAAGTTTCTGTAGAGAAATCTGGTAGCTAATATGGTGTTTCCATCGTATGTGACAAACCACTTTTCTCTTGCTGGATTTAAGATTCTCTTTGTCATTGATATTTGGCAGTTTGGTTATAAAATGTCTTGGTGAAGTCTTCTTTGGGCTGAACCTGATTGAAGAGTTTTGATCTTCATGTACCTAGATGGTTGTATCTTTCAGTAGATTTGGGGAGTTTTTAGCCATTATTTTGCTAAATAGACTTTTGTCTTTTTATCTTCTGAACTTCCTGTAGTGCAAAAGTTAGCTCTCTTTACCGTGTCCCATGAATCCCACAGGCTTTTTACATCCCTTTTCACTGTTCCTTTTCTCTCTTCTGACTAGATATTTTCAAATGTCTCTCTTGAGTTCACAGATTCTTTCTTTCATTTGATCAAGTCTGCTGTTGACACTCTCTATTGCCTTTTACATTTCATTCATTTGTGTTGTTCAGTTCCCGTGTTTCTGCTTGTCGTATTTTCCTCATATCTACATTGAATTTTTCATTTTGTTTCTGTATTATTTTTCTTGATGTTATTAAGGTGTATAACAGTGTTCTCTAATACCTTGATAAGCTACTTTAAAATAACTATTTTGAATTCTTTGTCAGGCACTTAAACTGACAAATTAGTTCTTGCTTTGCCTAAAAAACACCCCAGATGCCGGGCGCGGTGGCTCACGCCTGTAATCCCAGCACTTTGGGAGGCCGAGGCGGGCGGATCACAAGGTCAGGAGATCGAGACCACGGTGAAACCCCGTCTCTACTAAAAATACAAAAAATTAGCCGGGCGCGGTTGTGGGCGCCTGTAGTCCCAGCTACTCGGGAGGCTGAGGCAGGAGAATGGCGTGAACCCGGGAGGCGGAGCTTGCAGTGAGCCGAGATCGCGCCACTGCACTCCAGCCTGGGCGACAGAGCGAGACTCCGTCTCAAAAAA
Organism: Macaca nemestrina; assembly: GCF_043159975.1. Classification (NCBI taxonomy): domain Eukaryota; kingdom Metazoa; phylum Chordata; class Mammalia; order Primates; family Cercopithecidae; genus Macaca; species Macaca nemestrina. Next base: position 90,136,714 of record NC_092128.1, read on the forward strand.
AAAAAAAAAAAAAAAAAAAACACCCCAGAGCACAACAAATAATATATTCGCTGTATTAGAGTAGGCATAAGTTTCCAACTACTGTTTATTTCATTATATTTGTGAGTTTGACTTCTAATATTTACATATTTGTCTTCCTTCCATTTATATCTTGTTGCTGACATTATTAGACCTGTGTTGCAGAAATTAATTATATATGAAATATATGAATTTGGTTTTTACTCTTATGTAAGAACAGTACTTCTGTTTAACTTCAGCTGAATAACTTTGAAAAGCACTCAGTAACCAACAGAGAGCAAGATTAATTTCAATATGACACTGCAGAGAGTTCCACCCTGTTGCAGGAAGTGTTGTTTTTGGAACAATGGTAGATGCCCTTTACTATTTTTGTCTCCTGACAGAAATTAATAGTAAAGGTCTTACAAAGTAATTTATCAACTACTTTTTAAATTCACACTCTTAAACCTATATGTCCTCAGCTGAGGGACTATGTTGTGTATGATTTTGCATCAAACTATTAGTGAAAGGCAGATTCTGACCAGAGTAAGCTCTTGGGAGTAACTGATCTGGGTGACTTTGACTTTGGTTAGACTCACTGAGGCCTGGTCTTGAAAGGAGCTAACCAGGACTCTGAGAGATCCCACAAGTTATGTAAACACAGATGTAGCAGGCAGAGGTGTGCGGCCCAGCAAAGAGCCCGGGCCAAAGTCAGAGCAGTTAGCACATTTTAAGTAAAGTGCCCATGCAGGCCTCAGAAAATAAGCAGTTTTGTGTGTGTGTGTGTGTGTGTGTGTGTGTGTGTGTGTGTGTTTATTTCAAAAAAGTATCAAGGTATGCTTAAAATTTTATTAAGTATCATAAAAAGGGGATAGATTATGTACTATTTATATTTCATAAATATATATAGTTATAGCTCTGTATAGATCTTTATTGTTTATCTTTAACATAAAGGTAAAATATCCATTTAAAAATGTATTTTCAGCTGCTGTTAAGCATAGATTATTATTAATATAAATGCTACCAAAGACATATATTGAAATAATATTATAAATGTACCACAGTAACGCAAATTGTTAATAACACAGGAAATTATAAGTGGGGAGGGTTGGATAATAATGTATGGAAACTGTATGTTTTACCCAGATTTTCTGGGAATGTAAAATTATTCAACCCCAAAGTATTTTAATTTTAAAAATATTTTTTAAAAACAAAGTAAATTTAAAGCCTTAATTCATGATGGGATAAAATAACTCCCCCCAATGTCTACTTTCAAAAAGAAGATTAGAAGTGCTTTGTATGTATTCATAATAGAAACAAACTGATATAGAATTGCTTCCCTTAAACACTTCCCTGAAGTGTACGTAAAACACTGTCTTAAAAATTTAATAATTTATTCTTTCAGCGGTTTTGTGTAGAAAAAGGCAAACAGAATTAATATGTGTGTATTGGTATGTATATATCTTTTCTCCATGTGGAGAGTTTCATAGCAGTATTTTCTAGTGATAGATAAATAATATCCCTTTTCTTAAAAAGCTTTGGAAATGATAAACATATCTAAATTTGACTTAAAAATTCTTTGACTTAGTAATGTAAGTTACAGAATCAGGCTTCATTTGATGTTGGTGTGGTATGGATAATGTGTATTTTCCAGTCTAGTGCTAGAGAGAGAGAGAGTAAACAAAAGTGTGATATCTAAGTGAAAATTATTAGAGTATTTTCTAGTAGTAAGCTTTATTTCCCATCATTTATCTTGTGCCACATCCTTCCTTAGAATATGACTTCTGATTCTGCTTTGTCTGAAAAACAATAGCAAGTTGAATAGAAAGACCTGATGTTTAAACAAAAAGAAGTTGAAGCCTTAACAAAGAGAAATATTCTTTCGAATTCTGTCATTAGATTTACAGGATCAGGATTTATGGAGGCGTGAAGTTCCTCGCTCTCCCTGACATAACTTGCATTATTTGATCTAACCACAGTACCCCAAAGCTGAAAAAAAATCAGTCAGGTAGAATTCACATGTATTTTTTCCTTCAATGAAATTCATTGTAGAGTAGCATATGTTTAAGGGAATGTGTGAGTTTTATTGCAGGTCAGAAAGGCTAGACTACTAATCCGTGATTCACAAAGAAAACAGAACACAGAAAGACCAGTGCAAGACTGCTGGGTTGGAGGTTGGAAGGTTCTAGTATGTAAACCATATTCCAGTCTGATACATGTGCAACAATAGGGTAATAAAAATGAAAACACTCCATGTGGCTAAAAGACAGTCTTCATTTTAGAAACCTTAGTGTTTTATTTAGAGGTTGTTGGTCAGATTCAAGCAAGGCCAGAATGATTCTAAGTAATGGTGCTTTGTGAAGTGCATAAACCATTTGTGAACTCGAGGGGAATATTAAAGAAATTTCACTTGCCAAGAAGTTAATCAGTCAACCATAGATCCTTATGCAATGCAATTTATTGAACACCTGCCATATTAGAAGAGCTATAACCAGCCAGGTGGTAAGCAGAAATGGCAACACTGCCCTCAAGGTGCTTATAATCAGAAAAAAGTAAAAGGATGGAAACTAAAATTTACAAAGGCCTCCAATTTTACAGTATTTTACATGCACTTACAAAGGGTGCTTGAAGCATAACTTACATGCAACACAGTCACCACCAACCAAAAAACAGATATATATATATATACACACACACATACATGATCAGTCATAGGCATTTGTGTGTGCACATGAGTGAGTGTGTGAACATGGAGAAGTGGGGCACTTGCCTTTAGTTGGACTAGCTTTAGAAAGGAGTTGAACTTGAGACAAATTTTTGAAGAATTGTTAGGAAACAAGGAAAACACTCTGTAATTAGAAGACAGAATTCTGAATGATGTGTTTGGAAAATAAGTACTCTGTCAAATTGTAGTAATCAAGTAATTAACTGTTAGCTTCTCAATTCAGAGTAGCAACTTGATTTTAAAATAATTGGGAATAGTTAGAAGGATTTGAGCAGGGAAGTGATGTAAATAAAAATTTGCTTGAAGAAGTCTCTCTGTCTTCTATTTGTAGGACAAATGAATTAAAAGAAGCAAGCCAGCCTCACGGCTTGAAGGTATGAGGAAGACTGATCTTTCTAACCACACTATAAATTTCTGGACATGTCCCAAGAAGCAGGTTCAGTTTTTCTTAAAATCAACTTTATTAAGGTATAATCTATATGTAATAAAGTGCTTGTGTTTTAGATATACAGTTTGATTGGTTTATGTTTTGTTTTTTTCAGCATTATTGAGGTATAATTGTCAAAATCATATGTATTTAATGTGTACAGTGCTATAATTGGTTTTATAGATATATACGTTATGAAATGATTACCATCAAGTTAATTAGAACATTCATCACATCACACAGTTACCGTTTTTTGAGAACACTTAAGATCTACTCTCTTAGCAAATTTCAAATATGTAATACAGCTTTAGTTATTCACAACCTCTCTACCTATTACCTCATTAAGAAAAATGGGACTACAACAAATGATTATTATAAAAATTATGAAATAATTGGAACAAATATGGCATATAGTAGATACTCAAATGACTAAGCTTAATCTGAATCTAAAATACAAATCCAATTATAATTACTACAGTAGTATATTAATACATGGCCTCAAAAATAAATGAGTCTAAAAATAAATATATTATTTAGTTTTACAGTAAGATTATCCAGAGAAAATTAACATTCAGCAAAAGCCATATATTTATATTATCATCCCACATTCAGGAAAAAAACCTTTTTATATAATCCAATGTATGCCTTATTGCCTTATTGGAATAAATCTATAGTTAATCAGAGGGATTTTTAAAAATTTGTTTTCTAAAGTAATTTTATTTCCGAGAAAATCCACAAGGCTGTGAACAGAATGATTCTGAACAAAGTGTTCAATGTTTCTCTTCAACCAGCTAAATAGACATTTTAATGCAATCTCAGTCTTCTAGTCTAATTTGTCTTTCCTTATCAAATGGAATCTCAAGGAAGTACCAGTCTCTTTTTATTGTTGAGTATACAAAACAACAACACAATTGAAACGGCAAGATTAAAAAGAAAAAAATACTGAGTGGTTCTAATGTAGAACATTGTTTTAACTAACTTTAATCTGATGGTTCTTTGGGTTTAAGGATTTGGGTTATTTTACACATATATTTATGTTTGTGATATATAAATAAACAAGGAAAGTTATTTGTATGGCCATTCCATTGTAGTACCAACTTCAAAGCCAGGCAGTTTTTTCTTTAAAATTTAGCTTCCCTTCTTACCTGTTCTAGAACTCCGGCAGCATTAACCTACCTTCAGGAGTTGCTATACTAATTGAGGTTAAGAAAGCAGCCTATGCAGAGCAAATACTTACCAAATAACTTACCCCTTTCTTTTCTTTCCTTTCTTGATTTGTAGTTACATCAGTTCAAGTGCAGGTGGACTCAAATCTGAAATAACTAACAGTGATAGAAATAGTCACTTGCATTTACTCAGCACTCCACAGTTGGCAGATGCTTCCGGGTTTATTATGCTATGTGGTGTGGACAGAGCAACTGTTTCTACTGCCATTACACAATATTATTCTGAATTTACAGTAGTTTGGTTAGATATTATATATTAAAAAATTAATAAATGTTATGGTTAGACTGAACCCCAGATGTCTCCATTCTAAGAGCAGGGCTCTCTACCATTCTGTACTGCTGTTGGCAGAGGTAGGGCCTTGGGGAGGGCAAGACAAGTAGGTAAATGAAAGCCAATTCATGCTAGGAGGTCAGTTTGAAGCCTTGGGATAAGCCAATGCTCATTTTTATGTGTCAAGGTAAATACTGAGTTTTCAATATACATTTTTAAAAATGCAGGTACTTGAGATAGAATTAGGAGTAGAACCACATGTAGGCAAACAGCAACTATCAAAGGTTTGAGAAAATACTGAATTTAATTTTGGTAGAAAATAGCAAAATAGCAGATTTGTAAGTCCTTTTAAGAGGTTAGAACACATTTCTGTTAATTAATGCAGAGCTTTCAAAACTTTGTGTTTAGGGCATACTATCTACATGTATTTGGTTTATTTGTTGAATTTGTAATATATTCACATTTTTCCAATTTTAAAAATACAAGACTAGATACAGCAAAAAGTTTATCTCCCAGATCTCTCATCCTAAACACATAGTTACCCTCCTGTATCAACCAGGGTTCAACAAAGAAGCAGTAGGAGGTAGTAGTATATGTTTTTCTATCTCTCTCTCTCTCTCTCTCTCTCTCTCTCTCTCTCTCTATCTCTCTATGAATCAATCATCTATCTATCGGCTTACATGATTGTGGGGTCTGGCTAAGCAAGTCCAGAATCTGCAGGGCAGCCAGTCAGAAAGAGTGAGATTATGGGCAGTCTCAAACCCACAGGTGGAGGCTGGAGCTATTAGCCTGTACAGCAAGGTAGTCAGGAAAGGAAGATTCCAAGCAGGAGGGAATGCCACAGTAACAGCTAGAGGCTGTTGTCCATAGGCAGAAGGTCTCTTTTTCTCAGGAAATCTCTCTCCTGCGTTTTTGCCTTCTAGTGGATTTAGTCAGGCCCATGCAGAATATCCAGGATAATCTCTCTTACTTAAGGTTAACTGATTAGGAGTTTTATTTAATTTGCAAAATACCTTACCTGCAACATGTAGATTAGTGCTTGATTGAACAACTGGAGACCTTACATAGCGTAGCCAAGTTGACAGATCAATAAAACCAATACAACTTCATAAAAATCTAATAATGTTATCAGTGTCTTACCTAGTTTTTTTTGGGTCAAAAAAGGTCTTTAACTGTCAGAGATTATAAAACATGCTAACATTATTTCTTCTAGCATTTATACAGTTTAATTTATCACATTCAAATTTTTGATACATTTGAAATTTACTTTTGTATAAGATTTCGGGTATATAACCAAAAGTATTTTATCCTAAATGGCTATTCGTCTTTCTCAATACAATTTCTTAAGTAATCCATTTGTTTCTGTAGTGATTGAATTCCTATCTTTGGAATGCAACTTCCTAAATGTATGTGGGTTAATTCCTGGACATTCTGTTCTTTTCAAATTATCTGTTTATTTCTTCCTGCACTATTATCTCAGTCTTCTAACTACTATTGCTTTTTTTTTTTTTTGAGATGGAGTCTCGCCCTGTCACCCAGGCGGGAGTGCAGTGGCGCAATCTTGGCTCACTGTAAGCTCTGCCTCGTGGGTTCACGCCATTCTTCTGCCTCAACCTCCCGAGTAGCTGGGACTACAGGCACCCGCCACCACACCCGGCTAATTTTTTGTATTTTTTTTTAGTAGAGATGGGGTTTCACTGTGTTAGCTAGGATGGTCTCTATCTCCTGACCTCGTGATCCGCCTGCCTTGGCCTCCCAAAGTGCTGGGATTATGGGTGTGAGCCACTACGCCCGGCCTACTATTACTTTTGAATGTGTTTAAAATGTAGTAGTACTAGGCTCGCCCATAATTTATTTTATTTTAATCCTTTGTTTTTATTTTTCCATATGAATGCAAAAATCAGTTTATCTAGTAAGAAACAGAAACATCTTCCTAATATTTCATAGAAATAGCATTAAATGTATCAGTTACTTTAAATTTTGGGGGGTTACCTTTCATAAAAATTTTATTTTTTCCAGTCTCCCTCAATATAATATGGTAGTATTTTAAAGTTTGCCTTCTATAGATCTTGTACATTTCTTGCAAGCTTATCACTAGACAAATTTTAAAATATTTCTATTGTTTCAGTTACTCGTTGTAAAAAAGGAATTTTTTCCATTATATCTTCTAGTCTATTGTGTGTCTATATGAAATATATTGATTTCAGATTGTCCTTGTCAATTTACTGAATTCTCTAGAATTTTAATCTCTTAGATTTTCTGTGTATGCAACTATGCCAGTGTAGCTAATTCTATTTTTGATCTTGTATATCTGATTTTTATGCTTCTAATTATTTTCCTAGTTGAACTCTAATGCTAATACTTCTTATATAGTGTTAAATGATTGTGAGATAGTGGGCACATTTGTCTCAATTTTTCCTTTACTGAGGATCTTTATGGTATTTCTGCATTAAGCCAGAAATACAGGTGTGTGTGTATATGTGTGTATGTGTATACATATGCACATGTATATATACACACATACATACTTATAGGAAATTATTGAAGATGATTTATTTTATCAAACTTTTTTTACCATTTTCATAATTGTGTGATTTTTCTCTTTGGATCTACTTATATGTTGAATTAATAGATTTTTTAAAATATGGAAACATCCTTGCTTTTTGGAAATAAACATCCTTTACATCTTTTAATATTCTTTTAATATTATGTTGCATTTTGTTTTGTTTTTTCCTGAATTAGTTATTTGCGAGAGAACCAATGGTGTAGTTCCATCCTGAAGCTTGGCATTCTTGGAACCCCGGAAGAACTGATGTTTTAGCTCAAGTCTAAAGGCAGGCGAAAAAGCTGATGTCCCAGTTTGAAGGTCATTGGGCAGGAGGAATTCTCTCTTACTCAGGGGAAGTTCAAACTTTTTGTTCTGTTCAGTCCTTCAACTGATTGGACGAAGTTCACTCACATTAGGAAGGGCAACTGCTTTATTAGTTAATTTCATCCAAAAATGCCCTCATAGAAACAACCAAATGGTTGACCAAAGGTCTGAGTGCCCCATGACTCAGTCCAGCTGACACATAAAAGTGACCATCACAAGCCCAGAGTTTTTGCTATTTTCATGTTGATTTTTCATGACAAGAGAAGCTGTGTGAATGCTCCTTTTCTGCTTTTTCTGTTTTTCTTACTGAGTTCCCAGCCTCTTTTCTAAATACACAGTGATCTAACTAGACTTTGAAAAGTATAGGTTTAAAAGGATGTCAAATTATTAGCTTGTCTTGAGTACCCACGGATCTTGGTCTGGCCGTGTTCCTAAAGTTTGTGCATGAGGCTATCTGCAGCTCGAGGAAGTGAAAGCTGCCTTTCCTTCAAGAGTGAGCCACCCTATGTGGGAACCTGAGGTTTTGTTCACATGACCTCATTGTGGAATTCAGCATTAAAAGAGTGGGTAGAGATCTCTGAGGCTACTTAATAGTATGGTAGTACATGAAGTTTCTCCTTTTGGGGTGTGGTATGTAGAAGTTGTGGCGACATTTTTGCTGATTTTATATGGTGAGCCAACGTGTGAGTCAATAAATGGATTTTTATAATTCACTTATGTATTTTCATAATAATAAGTGCCCAAAGGTCAGAATGAAGATGCCACATCCTGCCTTTATAAAAACAAAATATCTGAGGAAGGATTTGCCAGCTGAAATGTCATCTGTAGAGTATATTAAAGGCAAGATTCTTTGGAACCTGAGTGAATAAAATGTCAAAGAAGAATAGGCAAAAGAAATGTCAGTGCTTGTCCAAAGGAAAATAATCTAAATTTAATGAAGTCTTAAAGACTATATGCCTGTTATTAGTTTTTATTATTCTTTTTTTTTCGATGGAGTCTTGCTCTGTCACCCAGACTAGAGTGCAGTGGTGTGATCTTGGCTCACTGCAGCTTCCGTGTCCCGGGTTCAAGTGATTCTCCTGCCTCAGCCTCCTGAATATCTGGGATTATAGGCATGTGCCACCAAGCCCAGCTATTTTTGTATGTTTTTTTTTTTTTTTTTTTTTTTGGAGAGAAGAGGTTTTGTCATGTTGGGCAGGCTGTTCTTGAACTCCTGACCTCAAGTGCTCTGCCCACCTCAGCCTACCAAAGTTCTTGGATTATAGGTATGAGCCACTGTGCTTTTAGGAAGAGCAATGTATAAGATCCTATTGGAAAATTCAAGAGAAAGATTAAAGAAAAAAATCTCTATGCCTGAAGAACTTACGGTTCAGTGTGATTAATGAATAAAGGATGAATGTGTGAAGATAAGACTGAAAAGACAAGCTCTGGCTATTCCACTGAGGGCCTTGTGTGTGAAGCTAAGGCATGTGAACCTTCCCTTCTGTCATTAGGGACCCATCAAGATCATTAAGCAAGTAAGTGATACAATTGGTGAGTTTTGGAAAAAATGTTACTGGTGATAGTAAGGACAGATAAAGGCTTGAAAAGAAATTTTAAAAGACCTAAACATTGAAAAGATTCTAGGGGCACCTTTTATACAATTTAAAATAATACACAACACATACACAAATGTTGAAATTAAAATAACACATAATTTATATAATTATAACTGCTTTCCAGAGCTTCAAACTTCAAATTTGTACATCCATTCATTGAACCTCAGCTTTTCTCATATTTTATATTGTGTTTGCTTTACCAACACCAGAAGAACATGGTTTTCTTGCCCACCTGGTAGTTGAGCCCAGCATTCCATGAGAATTTGAATTAAGGCAATAGCAGTGGAGATCCATGGACAGTAGGGAGATTAGGAGGTGGAGTTTAGAGAACGTGGAAACTGAATGGCAGAGGAGGTCAGAGATTTGAAGGTTTCTAGCTTAGAACCATGGTCAGATTCAAATAAAAACGTATAGGAGAAAGCAAGTATTTGGAAGCATATGCTAAGTCTAAAATGTTGATTAATTCTTATTGCCTCACATGGAAGTGGTTTGCAGATAAGTTTTCTGCTGGTAGAATAGTGATTTCTCTAAATTTATATGGACTAAAGTTATGTTTTTGAAAAACAGAAATTTAAATAACTTCTAGAACCTAGCACAAACTTGAGATTTAGGATCAAAATTTTATCTTTTTATTATCTAGAAGGTCTTTTGATGACAGAGACCTTGTCTAGTTGTCTGGAAAAAATCTAGCATTCATTACCAAATTGCTTGCATTATAATTTTAGTCAACTGTCTATTATTGTTCAGGACTATGAATGACTTTTATTTCTCTAGCCAATGCCAATGATAAATGTGGGTAGATGACTAAAAAGTAATAAAAGGAACTAAACGGTTTCAGGGTCCTAAAGAACCTATGCCTGCTGCAGAATTCTGAAATACTTTTCCTTTTTGACAGTTGTTTCTTTGACATAAACATACACACAAGATCGTTAAGAAATCCTGTCCTTTGCTATGGCATATGAAAACATGTAATCCATTCTTTATGTACTAGTACTTTCCATTCTTTATGTACGATCACTTCTTTAGCCTGAAATTATACTGGAAAATGCCAGCATTAAATAAAATAATGAAGTATTAATTATTCTTGCCTTGTTGCTGATCATAGTATCCTTTGGAATGTTGTCAATGAATATCAGCAAAAGTAAAAGAAGATATTCAGACTGATTTAGGATGAGCTGTGACGTAGAAACATAGCTTTTCTCTTCTCCTCCTCCTTTCCCGCCTTATCATCTTCTCTTTCTCCTCTCCCTTGGGTATTGAATACAAAAATAAAAAGGCAAATTACTTCTTAGGTTCTTATAGTTGGCAATCTGGCTGTCTCCTGACATAGTCTTTCTTTTGGCTTTGGGAAAATATCAGCATGAAGAGGTTGACCCTGTGCACTTGTTTTAGATGAAGGTAAACAGAAGACGATATTACTTGCCTGAATGGAGTAGACTATCCCATGGAGGAGAATAATAGCTGTCTTCTAGTTTTTGTTTTTCTAAAAAGACCAGTGAAGACTTAAAAGGAGAAAGAACTGGAGAGGAGGGTGAAAGATGATTACCTTAAGGATTAGAGCTGTTACCCTGGTGAAGTCTGCAAATACTGTTTCTAAGCAATAGGCTGAATGTCTCTTAAGTGAAATGAATTACGACTAAGGGATTTGCAGTAAATCTTTACAAGAAAATATCTCTCAGTTATTCATTATGATAATGTGATTTCAATAAGAATGGATATTGTTTCAGTCATTAACCATGCTCATATAAATATTATTTTAAAAGATCAGTAGAAATACATCACTTTTTGAAAAAGTTCAAATTTCTGGTTTCATCACAAATTCAGCTATGTTAGTTAAAATAAAACTGATTCTTTTAATGAAAAAAACTGCATTTTCCTGCCCTTTTTAGTGACCTTACAAATAGAAATATTTTAAGCATTTACGTAACGTGTACTAGATATAGGAGGTTTTATAGATGCCTTGTACAATGCTATAATACTCTTGGCATTTTTTATTTTAAAAAAGTAATCAAAAACACATTGGGAGCTCAAGAAATAGTATATATGCTTCAGGTTAACATGGTAATGGCTCTGGCCTTTAACCCTGATGCAACTGTTCTATCCTAACAGCTCTTTGTGAAAGGACACCAAATACTGAAGAAATTGGAAAGGTTAACAAAGTTAGCGGACAAAATAAACTTGATACTGAGAATGAACTTTCACATGCAGCAAAAAAATAAACAGTATTCTCTTAGGCTGATCTTCAAAGGATGTTTAAGATGCCTATATGTTTCTCAGTGCTAAGTTCATCCTCTCTTTTGAGGAGAATTATTTATACAAAGGGTTACCAAATTCATAGTGAGTCAATTATTGCAAATTCATAAGAACTAATAATGTATGGGATCATTTGAAAACAATTGATAACTGGCTGCCACTGGGGTGGCAGTAATACCTGAGAACTTGCCATTTTTCAAGTCATTTTCATGACATCCAACTATAAGAGGTATTCTCAAGCTCTGTGTAGAACTGAATGAATTATTTTCTTTCATAATTGACAGAATTTGGGTCCAAAATATAACCTGAATTGTTGGCTGCTACAAAGTAATATAAAGCCTGACTTCTGTTACTGACATATTTTGAAAGTTCACAGTTTAGGCTGACTCTACAATGGGAATTACATATCAGATTACGTTTCTCTTGTAGAAACAGTAAAGAACACTGTTACTATAAAGCTCTTTGTGTGATCAGCTAAAAACAATGTGGAAAGACCATTAAAAATACAGTGAAAAGGTAAAGGTATTTTTTTTACTTGTTTCTGCATGTTATCTAAGTAGTTCCATTGGTATTTTCTGAAAGCCACACATCACCCTGAAGATGTAAAGATGGTTTCTCTCTACTGCACACAAGTGCCCCTTAAAAGAAATATCCCAGACCAAAACTCAACAAAGCAGTCTGAATGTTATCATTATTATTATTTTTGTAATGAGAAGTACACGTTAGGGACTCTCCCCCAATCAAGAAAATGTTTACATGTAAGAAAAAGGAAAGGACAGACAAGAATGGCTATATCTGGTTTTGCATTTAAAACTCCAATCCTTGATGGCTTAAAAAATAAAATTTCAGGTGGTCTTATTTTTTAACTCAACAGAGTTCCAGTTGTTATACACTCGTCTTATTAATTTATTGTTGAGTTCTGCAAAAGCTTCTCCATTTTGCCAGTCTTCCAAAGTATTGGTTGATGTGGCTAGCAGTCTTTCAGAAAACACCAGGATTAACAGGGTATTTGCACACCTGCAAAGCTCATTTAATGACTGAAATTGCAAATGCTGCACAAGTAAAACAAAAAAAAAATGTATATTTTAAGTTATTTTAGTGACCACAGCTATATAACACTATTCATAAAACCAAACATGCATGTCTATATATTATGTATTTCAAGATGTAGTTCTGATTGATTGTTACCCCGTGTCAAATATTTTGATTTGCTGGAAGAAATGACAAAAATCCTTAAGAAAAATGGACAAATCTGTAAGGAAATACCTAAACAGCAAAAGCATTAAGAAAAGACCCTACTAATCTTGGGAGTCCTAAAGTCAAGGAACAAATGAAAGGAGACAAAAATAAAGAACAACAAGGCGGGTTATTTTTCCAAGGACTTGCATTCTGATGCATTGCCATGCGTACTTAGACTAAACAAATTAACTTCTCTGGGAGGTATTCTCTGGGTGCTCACCCACCTTTCAGATGTGTGCATTTGTTTTCAAACTGACATTTGATTGTTAAGTTTTCCTCAAGTGATTCTCATTTTGAGGATTTCTAGTTTTCTTGAAAATGCTCTTTTTTCATAAAATCATTTTAACTGAGGGCTGAGCTTTCACCCTGACTTAGTATGGTGACCTAACTGAGTTGAGAGGGATTATATATTCAGGACTGAAGTTATAACCTGAGCAATAAATATCATATAGAAATTCTACCCACGTTTCACTTCTAAAGCCCATAGCAGACATATCTAATTGATTAGGAAACTAGATATAGCTTGAGAATCTTCCTCAAGTCCTTGCTCAAGGCAGCCACCATTAAGTTAGGGTTCAAATGATGAAATCTATTTGGCATTCCACAATACATTTATATTCTAAGCTTTAATATCTACTGTTTCTCTTCTCTTCATTGGAGATGATAACATTCACTTACTGCTTCACTGGCATAAGAACCAGCTCTAGAGAGGAGTATACAGAGGTATAGTGCAACTTTTTCTTCTAAAGCTGTTGAACTATGAGAAACATACTATGGCTAAAAGAGACTTTTAACAAAATATCCCTAAAAGATTATAATCTTTTATTTGTTTATTTTTTGAGATAGGGGCTTGCTGTGTCATCTACGCTAGATTGCAGTGCAGTGGTGCAATCTCAGCTCACTGCAGCTTTGACCTCCCGGGCTCAAGCAATCCTCCCACTTTAGCCTCCCAAGTAGTTAGGACACATGCTTGCCACCAAGCCTGGCTGATTTTTGTATTTTTTGTAGAGACAGGGTTTCCTCATGTTTCCCAGACTGGTCTCAAACCCTGGGACCAAGCCTGCCTGCCTCAGCCTCCCAAAATGCTGGAATTTCAGGCATGAACCACCATGCCTGACCTATAATCTGTTTTATTTCTAAATCACCATTTCTCATTCTATGTTCATTCTCACAAAATGAGTTAACTATATTATTGAGTTAATCCAAAATGGAATTTTTTAAGAAGTTAGGTTTTGTTTGTGAAAGTGATTATATGCTGTCCTACCACTATCATTTTACTGTGGGTGTAGGAAAAGAAGAAATAAGATTTGCTCCTAAATAGATAAGCATGATGTTATTGACTTTAAAACAAAAATTATCCTTAAAAACCTTAAAAATCAAAGCTTGCTAAATATTAGTAACTAATGCACTCACTGCTCTCTTTATATATATTTTTCAAAATGTAAAGAATTTGCTACTTAACTTTCAGCTTTATTTGAAAATTAATTTTCAACTCAGAAAACCTGTGGGTTTTGTAAATTTTCAGTTTAAGAGAATGGGTACTCAGTTACAGTTAGAGGCTTTAAATAAGTGGAGATTCCCATTGTGAGTGGGTGTGAGGGCACATCTGCAAACTGTAGTCCAGATTCAACTTCAGTCTGTGTTTTCCTCAGTATGACTCATTCAGTCATCACCCAGGCTGTGTGATTACTGACTCTGAAGTATGTGAAACACTCAAACAGTTGGGATTCCTTTTGGAGCATATACAAACAACTTAAATCTTCCAATTCAGATTATGTGGTTGGGCTTAAGACCGTTATGAAGGCAGGGAGGAAAAACCTGAAGGCTGTTTGTGGCTACAGGGTGTGGTGTTGTGGGGTTGGTGGCAGAGATCTGTGGTGTTAGTTAATACAGGAAGATACTCAAGTTACATTCAGTGTAACATACCAAACTTGCAAATTCTCTCTCTCTCCCTCTCTCTCTCTTTCAGGAGTAGTTACCAGCAACCTTCCTGCCAACTTAGCCCAAGGTGGGTTACTTTAAGTACACTAGAAAACCAATTTCTCTTCAGTTTTGCATCCTTATCAAACTCACCTAAAGTCTAAAAAAAAATTCCTTCTGATTATAGATATTTGTTTCAATCAGTTTTATAGGAACAGCAGTCTCTGCTCATCTCTTCTTCCTAAAATTCTTGAACTCTTTAAACACAATTGCCACAAAATTGCCATGGAAGGAAACCTTTCATCACTTTCTAAATTATTGTCTTCATTTTTCAATTCTTTAGATGTTAAAAATTGGGATATAATTTACATACCATTATATTCACTATTTTAAAGTGTACATGTCAGTGGTTTTTAGCTTTTATTCACAGAGTTGTGCAACCATTACCATTATCCCATTCCAGAACATGTTCATCACCCAGAAAAGAAATCCCATACCCGTTAGCCATCACTTCCCATTCTTCCCTCTTTTTAGCTCCTGGCAACTACTAATCTATTTTCCTTCTTTATGGATTTGCCTATTCTGGACATTTCATATAATTGGAAATAAAATGTGTGGCCATTTGTGACTGGCTTCTTTCACTAGGCATCATATTTTCAAGATTCATCTATGGGTGAATAATAGTCTATTTTATGGATATACCACATTTTATCCATTTATTGTTTGATGAACATCTGATCATGAAATGATTTCCCTCCTCTTTTCTTCTTTTCTTCTCTCTTATTTTGCTTCATATTATTCCAGTTTTTGTTAACTTTGTGGTATTTGTTATAGGTTATTTGATTCCACACATGGAAAATCCTAGTCTTGCTTTCTGAACTAAAGCTCTCAAACTTTAATGTGCATACAAACACATAGGGCTGTTTTTAAAACGCAGACTGTTTAATAAGACAGGATGTGAAGCCTATGATTCTGCATTTCTAATGAGTTCCCAGGTAAAGCTGATCCTGTTGATTTGCATATTACTCCTTGGACATCAAGGATTCCAACCATACATTCCACTGAAGGAAAATGTTCTAATTATCTTTGTTAATGGCAGGCACACTTGTAGATGCTTTCACAAATTTTAAGGTTATCTAAATATTTTATTAATAGCTATTGAATACCTGACAGAGACTATATAGCCCACAAAGCCTAATGTATGGACTATCGAGCCCTTTATAGAAAAAATTTGCTGACCTATAGTTTAAAGACATACTATGTTGTGAAATAATTTAAATCAGTCTATGTAGGCAAATCTATATACAGCATAAAAATGAGGGATTAGAACTGGGTAATTTAGCACTGTTGATGATCAAGAACATTTCATATGTACCACTTTTTCATGATGATACAACTGAAAAATAAAAGTGAAGTCAATATTTTTAACTACTTGAACATGTAAAGTTTGGTTTGAATCCAACTCTCTGTAAATTCTGTGGATGTATCCAAGCAGCTGATTTTGTTTTGTTTTTTTGTTTTGTTTTGTTTTTGTTTTTGTTTTTGTTTTTTTTTGAGACAGAGTCTCACTCTGTCGCCCAGGCTGGAGTGCAGTGGCTGGATATCAGCTCACTGCAAGCTCTGCCTCCCGGGTTTACGCCATTCTCCTGCCTCAGCCTCCCGAGCAGCTGGGACTACAGGCTTCTGCCACCTCGCCCAGCTAGTTTTTTGTATTATTAGAGATGGGGTTTCACCGGTTTAGCCAGGATGGTCTCGATCTCCTGACCTCGTGATCTGCCCGTCTCGGCCTCCCAAAGTGCTGGGATTACAGGCTTGAGCCACAGCGCCCGGCCCCAAAGCAGCTGATTGAAGGGGGCTTGAAAATAAAGACAAAAATAGTCACACTTTAATTTTATCATTACCGATCTCAGCTGGACTGTTAATGAATTACAGCAATTATTTCCCTAACCCATTTCCGTTCCTACCCTTCTAGATGACTATCCATGCTTTTTCTTCTCCATGCAACCCCCAACACCTCATCTCCCATTCTCGATCTTAACTGATGACCCCTTCCTTTCTACTAGGGAAATAACGTCTATCAGAAGAGAATTTCCATTTTTTACACCACTACATCCTTCTCCACCTGCATCTTGGTCTCTACTCTGGTTTTCCTATTTCACTAGATAAATTGTGCTCTTAACAAGGGCCAAATCCTTCACTTGTGCACTGTATGCCAACCTCTCTGACTTACTCCAGAACCCTGTATCATCAAGTTTAGCTTTTCTACTAGATTTTTTTCTATCAGCATATAAGCATGTTTTATTTTTTTCATCTTAAAAAAAGAAACTAAAATTTCTTGACACATCCCTCTTTGAGCATCTCTTTCTCTCCTTACTTTGATAGCAAATATACTTGAAAGAGCTTTCTATACTTAGTCTACAGCTTTCCATCCATTCTCTCTCTAGTTTACCCTAATTAAGCTTTTATTCCTCCACTTCCCCTGAAACTGCTCTTACTAAGGCCACCAGTGACCTCATACTGATTTTGTCATTGTCGTGAAGCACTCCTTTTATAACATATGTATCTCTGGGTGTCTTAACACCCATATTCTTCTTGTCTTCAATGACTGTCGCCATTTTCTCTTCACTCCCTTTTGCTACTTCTTTCTCATCTCTGAAGCCTAATCACGGGTCCTCCTCCTTTCTCTGTCTACACTAAATCCCTTATTAAATCGTTGCTAAGGGATATAATACCACATGTATGGCTATGGCTTCAGGATTTGTATCCCCATCCTAAACTTCTCTCCTGAACTCTGAAATCTTAAATCCTGCTACCCCTGCACCATCTTCCTTTGGATATAAAATGGGCGTCTCTTAAACTTAATGTGCCTACAACTAAATTACTGACATTTTCTATCACTCCAAATCGTCTTCTCCTTCTGTCTTACTCATCTCTGCCAATAGTAATTTTATTTTTACAGTTGCTTAGATCAAAACTATTGGGATCATTCCCAATTCCTCTTTCTTTCATACCTCATATCAAATCCATCAAAACATCTTCTCAGCACTTTATTTAAAATACATCGGGAACCCAATCACATTTCTACAGCCGCCATCCTGGTCTGATCTACCATCATCTCTCACCTGGATTATTGTAATAGCCTCATCATGGGTCTCCCTGCTTTCTGCTCTTGATTTCCTTTCCTGTTTTCACTAGAACAACCAGCGATTCCTAGAATACCACATTATTTTATACATTCTTTAGTAACTCTCCATTTCACAAAGAGTAAAAGCCAATGTGTTTCCAGTGGGCCACAAGGAACTACAAACTACTCCTATGATTTTATTCCCTATCCTTCTCTCCTTGCTTGTTCTGTTTCAGCAGCCTTGGCCTCTGCTTTTTTCACACACCTGCCAGGCACATTTATGTCTTGAAGCCTTCGTACTTTCAGTTCAGTTCCCCTGGAGAACCCCCCAGATTTTCACATGGCTCATTCCTTCATTGTCTTCAGGTCTCAGTTCCTTCTCTGTTAGGCCATCCTCCTCATCTCTCTCCTTTGATTTAATATTCTCCAAAACACTTAGGCATCCCAACCAGACAATATCTACCTGCTTACTCTGGTTATTGAGTCTGTTGTCTTAAAACGTAACCTCAGTGAGAATAGAGATTTCTATATTTTGTTTACTGTTACATTCCCAACTCTTGCATCAGGCACATAGTAGGTGTCAATACTCTGTGCCAAATGGATGATTTTCAAACTAAGTAAGCATTGGTTTTGTTCCTGTGAGCATACAACTAAAGGCTTAAAACCTTCAACTTCTAGACAGGAGTTCCTCTGTCTAGAGCAATTTCAAGTCAATGTTATCTCTCCTCAAAGGGTGATCTGGGTGCTGTTACTTGTCATTCTTTTTTTTTCTCCCTCTCTAGTAGATTAAAAAGACATAGTGCTGATTTTTACCATCATTCAAAAACACTTCAAGGACTGTTACAGTGTTTTCCGCACAGATGTCTACTTATGTCTTAGAGTAACAGTTACCAGTGCAGCTCTGTGTTTGCCTTTGAGTTGCTTTAGCTGGGACAACTCCTGTCATATCTCAAAACACCCCAAGTGTTCTGATTAAATAAAAAGAATAAGAAGACTTTATCCTATAGAGACGTCCTCTTTAGAAAGTGGTTTGCTACTACTACAAGGAAGCATTGTTGATTTAAAAAATCATTTCCCATTTACAGAAAACAAAGATAACCTTTGAAATCTCTGAAAGTTAAAAAGTCATGTTTTAATCCTCTCCCAAAGGAGCTCATAGCTGTTCCATTTTGCCTCATGTGTGGACTCTCTAATCTCTACCAATTTTTAAAAACTTTTCTTATAGGTTCAGGAATACATATGCAGGCTTGTTATATAGGTAAACTGCCTGTCACAGTGGTCTGGTGCACAGATTATTTTGTCTCCCAGGTAATAAAGATAGTACTAGGTAGATACTTTTTTCTTATCCTCTCCCTCCTCCCTCTCTCCACCCTCAAGTAGGCCCCAGTGTCGGTTTTTCCCTTTTGTGTCCATGTGTTCCTATGGTTAGCTCCTATTTATAAGTGAGAACATGTGGTATTTGGTTTTCTGTTCCTGCCTTAGTTTGCTTAGAATAATGCCCTCTTGCTCCATCCACGTTCTTGCAAAGAACATGATCTCGTTCTTTTTTTGTACTGTGTAGTATTCCATGGTGTATATATATATACCACGTTTTCTTTATCTCATCTACTGTTGATAGGCATTTAGACTGATTCCATATTTTTTGCTATTGTGAACAGCACTGCAGTGGACATGCACTTAATGTATCCTTATGGCAGAACAATTTATATTCCTTTGGGATATACCCAATAATGGGACTGCTAGGTCAAATGGTAATTCTGTTTTAAGTTTTTTAAGGAATCGCTATACTGCTTTCCACAATGACTGAACTAATTTACAGCCCCACCAGCAATGTATAAGTCTTCCATTTTCTCTGCAACCTCACCAGCATCGTTATTTTTATCTATTGACAAATGATATCTCATTCAGAGTCCAGTGGAGCAGCTGTAAATTTGTTGCTAACATCTGCCTTTATAAAATTCAGGCATTTAACTTCTCATTAGTAGGATTAATAGGGAAGTATGTTTTGTTTATATGTTTATATAAATTTATATATTTATATTTGTCTCTCTATTTAGAGACTATTGGTAAATTTTGCCCGTTTCTAAGAAAAATAAAAGGATCTAAATTTGAGACTGAATAATAGGTCAGACTTCCTGCTAAATTGCTCCCTTGCTTTGAGGAGCTTTGCCAGCATAAAGAGCTAGTCCACAGTAGCCCCAGATAGTGGTTTTTGGCTAAGCATCAAGTGATTAACATTATTCATATATGGTCCAAAGTACAAAAGCTGGCTATGTTTTATACAAGATTAGAATTGTGTTAAGTTAAATACAGAATTTAATATTTTGAAATGTTACCAAGAGATTTGATTTTTTAAATATTGGTGTGCTATGGATTCCTTAATTTTACCTAGAATTATATTGAACTCTAAAACCCAATTTTCATATGCACATATAATTATGTAACTTCTGTATTCATTTTCAGATTGTCTTACCATCATGGTATTTTTTCCTATCTTGCATCAGAAGAAGAAATAAACTCCTTTTCCAAATGTGAGATTTCACATAGTGCCCATTGGTTCCTTTTTCTTATGTCCTAAGAGACTTAGTTCCATCAAGCATTCTCTATACCAGCTGTCTTTCTAAGGGATCCTACTTTTCAGTCTAAAATATAACTGAGTCCTTTTCAATTAAAGCAAACAAGCAGCAACATTTTCTGTATCCTACTGACCCTTTATGCCACAGACAGACCTCTCTTAATGTCTTTATAGTTGAAGTACATTTGATTCATTTCTGAGTTTAATTTGCTAATCCTTACCCAGTCTTAAGGGCTACTTTTAAGGCCCATTTTCTTAACTTTGAAGTTAGAGAACAGTTCAAGTAAGCTAGCTGCCTTGTGGGTCAGTTTATTGTGAGGATGATGACAATAATAGTTCATAGATTGGAATTGTGCTTTTTATTTTAAAATCACTTTCACAGGCAAGTGCTCATTTGTTATTGAAGAATCCTACACACTCTGTGGCAAACAGATTTTAGTTTATGATTGTTGCGGGTGTTTAACATGCTCTTCTATAAAAGGGGATAGTTAAGTATATTAATGGAGAATGGCAAAAGGATTTTCTTGGTGTTTTCACTCTACAGTTCACCTAAAAACGTCTATCCTTGTATTTTTACTATTTGTGTTTTTCCATTACTTACTCTTGCATTGGTTTCTGTCTAGCAAGCTAAGAAAAAAATTTAAGCCACCTTGCAGAAACTTGCAATAGTTTCTTACTTACAAACTGTTTTCGGTCCACATAGTCCTATATTCTCTAAAAAATTTAATGTTGTTAAAACCAAGCTTTCCTTGAAAATCTCTTATGTTGACTTCTATATTAGAGTCTTCTTTTTCTTTCTCTGGGTCTGGCAGGTTCGACAACAAATGTTTTTGGACTTTCTACTTTTTACTCAAGGTTCTATTCTTGACTCCTTATAACACTTTGGTAATTTCCTCAACCAATGGAAAACTGTTTTGTGAATGTACACCTCTAGTCCTGTTCTTTTTCCCAGGTGCTAGCTGAGCATGACAACTAGCTGACTCCTTTATTTGTAAATTTCATATACCTCTTTCTGAACTTATTTCTCCTCCCCATTCAGCTTTTTGTATTTGCAGTATTGTTCTACCCCTCCCCAACTCATGCAAGCTTGATGTTTTAATCAACAATATTTTCCTAGCCTCCTTTGTTAATTCTTCTGCTGTCTCCTATATCCCCTCTTTCACACATCAATCTCTTATGTTCTATCAGAAATCATTACAGCAACTTCTTCAGTTGTTTTTGTACCCTTAAATTTGTCCTGCTCATGTATATTCATCTATTTTTGTTTTATTTTATTTTATTTTATTTTTTATTTTTTGAGACATGGTCTCACTCTGTTGCCCAGGCGGGAGTGCAGTGGTGGTATCATAACTCACTGCAGCCTCAGTCTCTGGGCTCAAGTGATCCTCCCTCTTCAACCTCTCAAGTAGTTGGGAATACAGGCCCATGCTACCATGCCCACCTAATTGGTTTTTTAAATACTTTTTTTTATGTAGAAATGAAGTCTTGCTATGTTGCTCATTCTGGTCTCAAACTCTCAGGCTCGTGCGATCCTCCTGCCTTGGCCTCCCAAAGTGCTGGAATTACAAGAGTGAGCCACCATGCCTGGCATTCATCTGGTTATAATCATGTTTCTGATCATATTTGTAGACTCACAAACCTCATCTCCTGAAACTCAGCTTTGCAGCCCTGTCTTCTTGAGAGAACATCAGTGGTAGTCTCTCTAGCCCTACATGTCCCGTATCTGTCTTTCCTCAGTATAATTCTCCATAAAGACATTCCTCATCATTATGACTAGAAGAGATTTCTCTATTTTTTGATCTAGCACATAATGCAATCGTGTTTCTGCATGACTTGCTTTCTATGTTGTATAATTACAATGTATTCTGGTATTATAAACTCATGAAAGACAGATTTCAGGTTCAGTTACCTTCATATTTTCTATGGTGATTATTCCAGGGTTTTATATATCAAAAGTACGTGATGATTGGTTAATGAGTACAAAAACCTAATATTCATTATATTTATACCATAGTTGCATTATATGGCACATATGAATTATATGATCCTATAAATGAAAGATAATTCTGGATATAGCATCATATAGTATATGAGTTAATAAATATGTTCATCGTTTGTTATGGGTATGTGATTTCATAGCCTTAAATTTTATGGGAACCCTGTATATTCAATGACGGACATTAATCTGAGTAATAAAGGATGGAGAATACCACTACCTTGCTAGTTTTCTAAAAATACATAGAGCAATAGGCCTGGACTTGGCACCACAGGTCATTTCCCCTTTTCTCCCACCTCTCCCCACAACCATGGCCACCAAAAAAAAAAAAAAAAAAAAAAAAAAATTGCATTTGAAACTTTAGAAGTCCCAGGTATATATCTGTAAAAATTTATCCCAGGAGCAAAGTACTACTAGACTTTATGGGGCTCAATGTCATTACATAACATGCTGTTAAATGATATGGTATTTGTTGTATATTCTATATGTTATTTTTAAGAGTTATATATTATTGTTTTGTTAAAAGAAAATTCCTACAATTAAAAAAAAGATTCTTGTTAAATCACAAAATACCTAAATAGAATATGTTGCAAAGGGGGCTATTTTGAATGTAAACTGAAGCAAAATTAATCAGTAATTGCTGACTTCTAGAGAAAAAAATCATAATTTTAAATGAGCTCCTTGTGATGTTTGATTTCATTACTGACAAAATCAGAAAAACTTCATTTATTATACCGTGAATGTTCATTATTTTTGCAATGTATCGCACACACATTTCCATTCCTTCCAACCTATTTTTTAGTCTCAGCATTTCTATTTTGACGTTAGAAAAATATACAACCAAAATCTATAAGACTTTGATTAAATGTTGATACAGCTGATTTCAACACAGCCAAAGCCAGTGACCATACATGGAATCTAAACAACAGCTAGTAATTACAATGTCAAAGGCATGTATACACTGTGTGTTATGTTTCATTGTCTGGCATGCAAATACAGTCTCCGTTTCCTTTACACTATGTCCAAAGTATAAAGAAAGCCAACCAAAGAGTTCTGTTTCGTTTACACAAAAGAACAAGGTTCAATCATGTTTGATAAGTTGCAAATTACTGGTAATACCACAAGTGTTGTTACAGCTGCTAAGAATGGTCAGGAGGATGTACAAAATGCAGCAAAGGCATGAATCAAAAGAAAAAAATCTAAACAACTTTGAATGATGGTGTATAGTATGGCTAACTTTAACTTCACTTGGGGCCTGGAAATGCCATATTGGGTGCAGTGTGAGGTGCCTCATATGGAATCTGGCCTTGTATGGATCTGCTAGTCTTTCAACTCTTTTCATACAAATGAAGTGGCCTCTTCTCAATTGCATGCAAACACAGCATTTACAAATCAAAATTCTTAAAGTTTTGTTTTAAGGCCTGAGCCACCAGGGACCACAAAAAGAAATAAAGATAGTAAAAACATTCAGAGACAAAAAGAAGCAATATGAATTTTCCTCAACAAAACCGAAACTCTGTTCCAAGAATCAGACCAGGTTGGTGTAGTAAAAGGAAAAAAAACAAAGCTACTCTCCTGTGAACTTGAGTACTTGAAATATTAGATCTTTGAAAGACTCTAGTTCATGTTGGAATTTAACTCATAAGCACTTATTAAATCCTACCTTGTGCGGTAATTTTTCATTTCATACAATTTCATCTCTGATCCTCCTCCCCTCTACCCCACCCAATTTTGGTAAATGTCGTTCAGAATAGGAAAAGGCTAAACGACGCCCTGTGATTTTGAAAAGAGAGTCATAAATTCCCATTTCTATTCCTCATTGACATTGTGACCTTATATAAGCTTCTGAAGTTCTCTGGGCCCTCATTTGTATGCATGTAAAATGAAAAGGAATAGATGAAATAAATGTTCAAACTGATGGCTCTAGAGCCAGGTGTGGCCTACAGAAACGTTTAATTGCATCCACAGATTGAATTAGGTTTAAATATTTAAAAGGCAGGACATTTTATATAAAACTCCAGATTTCCAGTTTCACTTGAAAAATCATAAAATCTGGCACTGCTGGGCTTGCATTTCCACGTAGCAACAATTGGGTGCAGGTGAGTAGCCGTGGCCCCTTATATAATGCGTACAATTCCCTCTTTAGTACAGGACTTTTAAGAGTCATTTATATTACCTGTTGCACTTGGAGTTTTAACGTCTAAATGATCTCTTTCTTCTCTGAAATTTACAAAACCATATTTTAAAGTTTGTCCTGAGTCATTTATGATTAATGTTCCTCCGTATTCATAATGTAAATATCTACTAAATATCATAGAAGTTATGTCTAATGAAACTAAATCTATAGTATTTCCTACTTCATAGTTATATATCAGTACTCGGAGCAGTCATAATAATAATAATAATAGCAAACATTTAATAACTGCCAAGTTTGTACCTGGAAGAATTCTGAGTGCATATTAACTGGAAAAATGCTTACAACAGTCTATTACAATCTAAGGTCCAAGATGACGGGACTGTCCATTTGAAACCAGTGAATCTCAAACTTTAACATGTATCAGAGCTCTCTGGAGGGCGTGTTAAAACAGATTGCCAACTGCCAACTCCAGAGTTTCTACTCGGTAGATCAAGGGTGGGGCCTGATAATTTGCATTTTTAATAAGTTCCAGGTGTTGCTGGGCCAGTGATTACACTGAGAGCCAGTAGTCTAAATACTGTTTTATCTTCCGTGCCTACCTGATGTAGTCAGTATTCAATAAGTATTTGAAAAAGAATAGAGACTGTATTATGTAGGTGCTGTTACTGTTACTCTATTAAGTGATGAGGAAACTAAACTTGGTTAAGGTCACATGGCTACTAAATATCAGAAGTCAGATATTAATACTTGCGCCTACATCTTAGAGTTACGGTGCATGTAGGCCGGGCGCGGTGGCTCAAGCCTGTAATCCCAGCATTTTGGGAGGCCGAGACGGGCGGATCACGAGGTCAGGAGATCGAGACCATCCTGGCTAACACGGTGAAACCCCGTCTCTAATAAAAAATACAAAAAAAAACTAGCCGGGCGAGGTGGCGGGTGCCTGTAGTCCCAGCTACTCGGGAGGCTGAGGCAGGAGAATGGCGTGAACCCGGGAGGCGGAGCTTGCAGTGAGCCGAGATCTGGCCATTGCACTCCAGCCTGGGTGACACAGCAAGACTCCGTCTCAAAAAAAAAAAAAAAAAAAAAAAAAGAATGCATGTAAAACTGCTTGGTACAAATTAAGCATGCAATATATGTTAGCTAGTTTTTTATTATCCTGTGGGACGGTATCTCTCTGGCCATTAAACATATGCAGAGATTTAACATAGTGCCCAAGCAATTCCATATAAGTTTCCAGAATCACTTGCAGTTAAACTGGTTCATGGGATTACCAGTGCTTTCCATTCTCTTTCTAAAACATACTTATCAATGCCCAGGGCATGCGGAAGTTTTGCAGCTAGAATACTAGTGTATTACCACACTGCTGCTTCCCCTAAGTTTCTTTTTTTTTTTTTCCCCAGAGACAATAGGTTTGTTTCCAACCTGTATATGCCTGTTTTGGTTATCCTTGCCTTTTGAGTACTAGGCAAACCTATAAAATATGAATTTAAGAAGTAACAGAATTGTATCTAGGAAAACTAAGTTGAATGTTGTAGAGGAAATTGTAAAATAATCAGAAAAAATGTGTATTACATTTATAGTGCTGTGCATTTGTCTTTAAATGATTTATTTACAGTTAAAAGAGAAATAATTTGGAAGTTACACTTGATTATCAGTGTGATTTATGCAGGAATGAAAACAGAACACCAACAATGAACTTATGTACTGGGAGTCAGCAACTATGGCTTATGTCAAAAATGGCCTGCGGCCTGTATTTGTGTGAACCATGACCTTAGAATGATTTTTACATTTTAAAGGTTGTAAAAAGAAGAAAGAGAAAAAGAAGAGGCAGAAGAGGGTGGAGGAGGAGGATCTGCAGCAGCTCAGCAACAGAGGCCAAACAGGGCCCTCAAAAACTAAAATATTTAATATCTAGTCCTTTACAGAAAAAATTAGAAAATCCGCTTTATGCAATGAAAAGGATGTTGTCCCACATTAGCAGCATATAGTTAGAATACACATCTATTTATGCTTTAAATTAAAATATTCCAGATATGTATGTCCTTGTTTAAAAAGATGATAATTAGCTTCAGCTGATTTTTAAAATATTGCTCGATAAATTTGATCACATTGGATATAAAATTTTCCACTAGTAGAAGTGCATAAAAAATACTCTCTTATTGTTCCTTTACCTTATTGGCTTCAAGTCAGTTCACCTCCCTTTAGTGGCAGGATTCTAAAGGCTTTATTCCCAGATCTCGCATTTTTTATCACCAGGCTTCCTGGATAGTGTTTTGCTCCTGTGGAGTTGAATAGTCCTTAAAAATGATAGCAAATGTATGAGACTGTATCCCAATGTCATTTAAAAAAGGTATTTATTGGTGCATATATCATCTATAACTGTCAGTTTGGTGCCAGGCAATATGCTTGGTCACTGTTTCATAAGACCCTCAATCTGCCTCTGTTAAGGGGCCCCATTTTCATATCGAGTTGAACTAAAGAAAAAACTCCTGCAGGAACTCTTTTGTTCCCTGCACGGCACTTTCCACAGCTAGTGTCTCTGCATGCATTGTCGTTTGGAAGCAGAATTTAATTCACTTCTGAATTACTTTGCTTGATGTAAGTATGACTTCATTCACAGGAATCTTGGCTAGGTGAGGTAGTAGGAAAAGGTAAGCGTGTAAACTGTAACCTTCATACATTAGCCATTTTCCCCAAAATGTATAGATGTTCTGGTATTCTTTGTGTAGCAGAGAGCAACCTTAGGAAATAGTATTTTTTTAAAGGCCTTTTAATCTCCAAGGTAAAATAAAGGTATACTATAAAGCCATATGGTAATACTTTACAACAGCTGGACTGAGACAATGTACTGCTAATTTGCGCAGTTCTTTTATGTAGGCTAAATGTCTTTCTTTTGCTAAATGCAGTTCTGAAGGCAAGGGTATTATTAATTGCTGGTGCTGCCCCCTGGTATTCCGATATTCACTGCTAATTATATAAGCCAGTACACTAGTCTTAGTGAACCATTTTTCTTCTGCTTGGAGATATTTGATCAGAAGGAATTCCACCTCTGGAACAACTTGTATTAGGTTAGCCCCTTGGGAAAATTTTCATTTACAAGATCCTTACTAAAAAAAAAAAAAAAAAATCAAATCTGTTTCAAAGAGATTACATTATAAATGTAAACTTCCTAATGAGCTTGAGTGAAATGCTGTAGGCTACAAATGGTGAACTTTGAAAGTTTTTACCCTTTTCCTCTTCCTATATATATATTTTATGTAATCTGTATCCTAAGCCCTATAAAGAGACCAGCTGTTGCTTACAGTGAACTGACGCTTGTAGCCAAATCCTACATTTTTTCGGATATAGGTGACCCTCTCCTTTTTACTCTTTTCATTAAAAAATGCTTACTACTAATAAAAACAGCTAACACTGCACTGATTATATACCAGATGCCAGGCTAAGTACTTCAACATAAAATACCTCATCTGATCATCACAACAGGTTAAGGAACTTATGCAGGGCTTCCTGGCTATTAATTGAACTAAAAAAAATGTGGTGCTTCGAGTTTGCTAGAAATTCAGATATTTAAAAAATATTGAAACGTGAAGAAAACAGAGATGGCAATTATTCAATTTTTTAAATGAATGCTCATCATGTAGAGGTCAGAATGCTGATTTGTATTATTATGGCTTCCTTTGTTTTCTTCTATTTGCATGTATGCAACAAATTTTAAAATATGTCACAATAATGTTGTTTATAGCTTACTATATTTTGTTTTTTAGTACGTGTAAGAATAATGTTCAAATAATTAGTGATCATAATAAATATTGTCAGTTGACTGACAGATACCTTGTACATAGTAACTTGTTTATATGATTCTAGTACATAAAAATATTCACCCCATCTCTACTAAAAGTACAAAAAACAAAACAAAACAAAACAAAACAAAACAAAACAAAACAAAAACCAGGTGTGGTGGTGGGTGCCTGTTGTCCCAGCTACTCAGGAGGCTGAGACAGGAGAATGGTGTGAACCCGGGAGGCGGAGCTTGCCGTGAGCGGAGATTACACCACTGCACTTCTGGGTGACAGAGTGAGGCTCCATCTCAAAAAAAATAAAATTCATGCTAAAAAATTCAGGTGACCTGGTTGAGGGTCTAAACTTACCACTGTTATTACAAATGTCTTCATCCCTGAGGAATTCAGTTAATTTTTTCACTTAATGTAAGTGAAAAAAGAGAATGGTCATATTTTGTTGTTTCTAAGGTAATTTATAACTCCAAAGTTCTATGGTATTTTTAATTAAATTTTTCAAAAATATTAGTTGCATGCTCAAATGAAACTACAGATTTTGAAATCTGGTATGTAGCTCATTTGCTTCTTTGTTTCTTGCCATTCATTTTTCCCCATTTGACTCCATTTAGCTACTCTACCCTTTAACACTTTCCTTCTCTTAAATAACAGTGACTCTTCATAAAGTGACTTCTCTAAACAGAACTTCTATGTTCTTGGTAGTGTAACAGAGGGTTAATTTCAGGGAAAAGCTGGCAGTTCCACGCTAGTTAATTGAAATAAAAAGGCAGAAGAGGAAGGAACTTTTAAGCAATCATCCTTTAATGGCTATCCAACTTTCTCTCCGTCTCTCCTTTCCTTTTTGGTTCCTTGCAGTAATTAAGCAAACCAGGACTAAAACAACTTCCTGTTCATTTCTTGTCCGATTCCAAAATGTTTAATTACTATGCCTCCACTCCCATCCCATCCCCAATATAGATCTTCAAAGAAAACGCCAAAGGCTCCTGTAGACCCTACCTGGTGTTTCTTCCCAAACTGAGGCACAGTCATGCTTACAGTAGTCACCATTTTCTCTAAAGGGCACTTTTAGCCTGACAGAGATGAGAAATGTTGATGGGAGATGAATCAGCTATGAACTTCAGCAGTTTCTGGGCAAATTGTTAATATTTAGAAATTGGAGATGAGACTCTCAAAAAATAATCCTGATTTCCGGGATGATAGACATTTATTTTATTCATTGTGTGGCTGAAAGAGAGGGGAGGTTCAGAAGGAGGGAGACAGAAAAAAAAGGCCAGGTGTCATGGCTCATGCTTGTAATCCCAGCACTTTGGGAGGCTGAGGCAGGTGGATCACCTGAGGTCAGGAGTTCGAGACCAACTGGGCCAACATGGTGAAACCTCATCTCTACTTTAAAAAAAAAAAAAAAAAAAAAAAAATTAGCAAATTAGCTGGGTGTGGTGGCGCATGCCTGTAATTTCAGCTACCTGGGAGGCTGCAGCAGGAGAATCGCTTGAACCCAGGAGGTGGTGGTTGCAGTGAGCTGAGATCATGCCATTGCACTGCAGCCTGGGCAACAAGAGTGAAACTCTGTTTCAAGGAAAGAAAGAAGGAATGAAAGGAAGGAAAGAAGGAATGAAAGGAAGGAAAGAAGGAAGGAAGGAATAAAAATATGAGTATACTGTGCCCGGAGATATTTGTCAAGTAATACTTCGTAGCACTATTTCTCTTTGCATATTGTAATTTGGTCTCTAATTGAGGGTTTTTCTCAAATTAGCATAGACATTCAATATTTATAAATTTTTCTTTTTCTGAAGATAACCTATATTTATTTTATGAATATGAAGAGGATTTCATAGAAGACCTAAAACTAGATACATCCTTATGGGAATGGATACATCAATTTGGAGTGAAGAAGTGCTAATTTAGGGAAGTGCAGTGTTCATTTCGAAATACTGGTAATTGGAAAACATAAAGATACCTACTGTATAACTTCTATAAATAGCTACTCTCCCTGAACTTTTTAAACATACCCCAATGCTATGTAACAGAAAGTGACAAGAAAGGGTCCGATCTAGTCAATTGTTTGTGGAGTCAGTAACTGTCTTTACCTTGCTGAACTTAATTAACTCTT
Organism: Macaca nemestrina; assembly: GCF_043159975.1. Classification (NCBI taxonomy): domain Eukaryota; kingdom Metazoa; phylum Chordata; class Mammalia; order Primates; family Cercopithecidae; genus Macaca; species Macaca nemestrina. Next base: position 90,166,978 of record NC_092128.1, read on the forward strand.
GCTTCCTTCCACAACCCAGAGCATATTACTTTCTGTCTGTGCAATATTACTTTCTGCATTGAATCATTTCTAAGATGAAATAGGAGACATACTCTCCTCCTTCTTTTGCTACAGGTCGTTATCATTATTATTAATCCAATGATACAGAAAAAGTCGAATTTCTGAACACTGATGTGAGAATATTTTTGTAGGGCAAGATAAGATTTTATAAAAAGATCTTTTGAAAAGTTACCCTAGGATTGCTCTTGTAATCCTAGCACTTTGGGAGGCTGGGGCGGATGGACTGCCTGAGTTCAGGAGTTCGAGACCAGCCTGGGAAACATGGTGAAACCACGTCTCTACTAAAATACAAAAAAATTGGCCGGGTGTGGCGGCATGCACCTGTAATCCCAGCTACTCGGGAGGCTGAGACTGGAGAATTGCTGGAATCCGGGATACAGAGGTTGCAGTGAGCTGAGGTCGTGCCACTGCACTCCAGCTTGGGCGACGGTACCCAGTGTTGGTGAAAGGAAGAAGGAACCCTTCTGAACAGTGTGTGGGAAGAATGGTTAGAGCATTGTGACCGTGTGGCTGGCAGTAGGAAATCATATGACCTTGTGGCTTGGCAAAGAGACTTTTTTTTTTTTTTTTTTTATATTGCAAATAAAATGCTTTATTTGCCCATATAGAAATAGTTGCAGGCAATGGAAATGTAGGCTGAACTTAAACCTGTGTGATTATACCTTATAAGAATATAACAGCATTCTCTTATTTAAAAAAAAGTTTTAATAGTTAACAGAAATGAGAAAATTAAATCAGAATATCTGTATATCTTTATAATTTTTCATGTCCCAGTTTATAATTTAATTTTTAAAACAATACAATAAAATGGGTTTTTTTTTTCAGTCTTCTTTTAGCAGATAAAATAGACTTTATTTTTTTTATTTTTATTTTTTTAAATTTATTTATTATTATTATACTTTAAGTTGTAGGGTACATGTGCATAACGTGCAGGTTTGTTACATATGTATACTTGTGCCATGTTGGTGTGCTGCACCCATCAACTCGTCATCTACATCAGGTATAACTCCCAATGCAATCCCTCCCCCCTCCCCCCTCCCCATGATAGGCCCCGGTGTGTGATGTTCCCCTTCCTGAGTCCAAGTGATCTCATTGTTCAGTTCCCACCTATGAGTGAGAGAACATGCGGTGTTTGGTTTTCTGTTCTTGTGATAGTTTGCTAAGAATGATGGTTTCCAGCTGCATCCATGTCCCTACAAAGGACATGAACTCGTCCTTTTTGATGGCTGCATAGTATTCCATGATGTATATGTGCCACATTTTCTTAATCCAATCTGTCACTGATGGACATTTGGGTTGATTCCAAGTCTTTGCTATTGTGAATAGTGCTGCAATAAACATACGTGTGCATGTGTCTTTATAGCAGCATAATTTATAATCCTTTGGGTATATACCCAGTAATGGGATGGCTGGGTCATATGGTACATCTAGTTCTAGATCCTTGAGGAATCGCCATACTGTTTTCCATAATGGTTGAACTAGTTTACAATCCCACCAACAGTGTAAAAGTGTTCCTATTTCTCCACATCCTCTCCAGCACCTGTTGTTTCCTGACTTTTTAATGATCGCCATTCTAACTGGTGTGAGATGGTATCTCATTGTGGTTTTGATTTGCATTTCTCTGATGGCCAGTGATGATGAGCATTTTTTCATGTGTCTGTTGGCTGTATGAATGTCTTCTTTTGAGAAATGTCTGTTCATATCCGGCAAAGAGACTTTTTAAAAGTGAAATATTAGTAGGCTGTGGGCTGTTACCTACCTACCTACCTTCCCCAACCTGCAATCTCATATCAAAAATAATATATTAAATATGTTTGGATTTGTTATCAAAGAGTGGGAAAGGAGTTAGTGTTTCAGGTCAATATTGGCTGAAACATAGTCAATAGAAGGAAGCAGTTGACATCAGGGTGTTATTATTCTGAAACTGAGGTTCTTAGTGGATTTCTGGAGGAAGCTTTCTCTGTTCCTCTCTCAGCTTTAGACGTTTCCTACCAATTACATTCACAGTCTAGACACTAGGTTCAGGTAAAAAATGTTCTGGGAAAAGCCTTAGATAAATATGAAAATGCCAAAGGGTGTTTCACATTTATCTAAGGGTGTGAAAGGCCCAGCAACGATGGAGGCACTGATGAGTATTAACTAACATTTAATAAAGTGCATTTAATTTCCCTAATCTCTACAAATCTTAGTTGCACGTTATTACTCCATATCCAGTGGTGAGTCTACCTGATATTGTATCACCCGTTATGCTATTTTGGCCAGAAAAATCAAGAAGGAATGTAATTCAGCGTTGTTTAAAGTTTGCCAGGAATCCTTAGTTGATGAAACAACCATTCTCAAAGCCGTCATCTTCTCTGTTATCCTGGTTTTAACTAAAGACAGAAACTATTTTGTTAAAATGGATTGCAGACACAAAGGAAAACCATTTCCAAACCGTCCAGTCAGGTGAAAAAAGTCACTGGCACTTTGACCGGGGATCTACAGCAGTGTTCCTGGAGCCAGGAGCTCACACAATGCTTCCCCCATGTCTTGCTGCTGGCAGATATGGCCTCTGGTTGGAAATAATCATTTTTAATAATGCAGATCATCACAGGAGCTCGTGGGAAATCACTCCAAATATTACCCTTGGACTTTAGTATAGAAATATAGCAAAGGGAAATTGTCCCTATGATGCTCCAGGGTTAGAATAATATGGAAAAACCAACTCAGTTCAAATAATTTATTGTCTCTGCCATGCTTTTTGCATAGCACAGCTTAAGCTGTCATTCACTGACGGGCTATTTATATAGTCTGAAATTCCAAAGGATTCCTGGATTTGTGTTCTTCTACACTCTTTAAATGATGCATAATAAGGTACTCCACAGAGGTCTTTTGTAATGAATATGGAGCTGTTTAGTTTGGGCCCCTTCAAAGGAATGGAAGAACAGTAACTGGCTGTTTGAAATTTTATATTATAGAAACTATACTCTGCCACTACTTGAATTTGTTAGCATCTTTAAAATAAACTCTACTCCCAGACAAACCCGAATCAATCTTTGTATTCTTGACATTTCATTCTAGGGCCAATAAGAGGTGTAAATAGAAGCCCTGAGAAATAAAGGAAGTAGTTGTTCTAGAGGGGTATTCTGGAAGAGATGTGTCCACTATTGTTGATGTGTGTGTGTGTTTTTTTAAAGGTGGCCAAGTTTTTCTTGGCTTCTTTAGCCTAATTTTAATGCCTGCTTTCTAGCTAGGTGTGGCAAAGTTCAGATTTGAGTTGCAGAGTTGTCAAGCCAAATACCTGCTAGACACCTCAAGCTGGAGGTCTTGCGGGAACCCCAACCGAACATCTTCAGACTCTTCCCTCTAACCACCACCTTCAAGCACCTAATTTTTCTCTTTTATTCATCATCTCAGCAAATGGCAAATTATTTGCCCATGAATCCAAAACATAAATGTGAGAGTACAGTGTGAAGAACAATATGAGGAGAGAGGGAGATATTTAGCTTAATCTGGGGTATGTTCACCAGGCATTAATAACGTAGTTCTCACAACATCAGTGAATTGTATCATTTTATCAATGTGAATATCCTGGCTGTAATATTTTATTTTAGTTTTGCAAATGTTATAATTGATGAAACTGGGTAAAAGGTAACACAAATCTCTTTATTATTTCTTACAACTGCACCAGCTATAAACTTATAATTATCTCCAATTTAAAAAAAAATGTTTTAAATGTATCTTGATCCAAGTATAGAATTCATGTCAATAGTATTCACTTAAGCATAAATTCTATTTTTACCATATTATAGGTGCATGCATAAATGTTATAGGTAACTTTAAGAATATTTTTCTTCTATATTCTGGTTCTTTGATTATTCAAAGTTTTGAGGAGATAAATATTTTTACTGGTTTATTATCAAATATAGTTGTAGGTTGTTGTTTGACATCCTATACAAAAACAGGCACATGGCAGTGTAGTCAAGCGAGTACTCTTTCACTGCTAAGCTTGCACTCAGTGGTTTCTTCATTTTACATGTAGCTTTGTCACTGAGAGCCCTTTACTCTCCTCTCCTGAAATACAATATGATTTTTCTAATTATGTGTGACTCACCATATTTTAGATTTCTCAAGGGTTACTGAAACAGATTAATGATGATTCTATTTGTGGATTCTGCATTATGATTAATGATCTGAGAGTCACTGGAATAGTTTTGTGTCCATGGGATTATAGGAATATTTCCAGGGCCATCTGAGGACCTCATAATGGCAGGAGACAGTGAGGAACAGTATGACCGTTTCTTTCTGTGTAGTGTTTAGGGATGTGATTTGTTAAAAACAGATGAAAAAATCAGGATGAAGGTCAACTTTACAAAAAAGAAACTCCTAGTCAGTAAAAGTTCTGCCATACTCCCAGAAGACTACATTGTCCTTTTACAATGTCTAAACCCTTTGCTCACTTAAGAGAAATAAGTACAATATGCTGCTAAAAATTTAATTGCAATCAATGTGTTTCCAAGCATACGGAATTGTTTTCAAAGACATGTTATTTGGGTGAGCTCTAGTTCTGTGAGTTGAATGCCAGTCTACCAGTTGTTGGTAGTTGAATACGGTCATTTTTGGTCATTTAAGCCAAATAAAGATCTTTCCTAATAATAGACAGAATATATAAGAAAAGAAAAACTTTCCTTTTGCCCAAATAGACTGCTTAGGATATGCTTACATCAAGTGCTTTGATTTTCCCTCTGGTCATTTTACGTAAGAGAGTATATTTATTCCCTAGAAAGCTTAATCTGTAATCAATTATATTTAACAAGTTAACCCAATTGTAAATGATATGATACAAATGAAGATTAAAGCTAATTTAGGACAGCATTTTTACTACTGTATGAATGAGCATTGGAAGAATCAGAAGGAACCATGTTTTTGATTAAGGTTTGGTTTAGGCTGAAGGGTTTCAATAAGATCATTTTTATAAAACTCTGAACTGGAGCCAATACCAGCTAAAAGATAACAGGATATATTAAAGCCATGTTAGAAGTTTAAAAGTAAAGTCCCTGAAAACCTTTAATCAGGATACAAACCTCTGTGTGTGTGTGTGTGTGTGTGTGTGGGTGTTGTAAAGTCTACCCTCACCTGCGATAGTTTGTTCATGGCCATACATTTATGCCCTGCTCCCATTACTCCAAGTCATTCTTTCAGCCACTGTAGCCAGTATTACTGCTTTCCTGGCTAGCATTCCCTGTGTACAGTTTTTACTTCCTCTTAAAAATTTCCAATTCATTTTTTTTCATGTTAAAATCAAAACATTCTTTCAAAATACTATCTTGATCATGGCCAGTTTTCTGCGTAATCCCCTTTCATAGCTCTCTATTGGCCTCAACATGGGCCAAAAAGATGACCCAACATTCTTTACTTATATAAAATGCTCTGTAGTGTCTGCTTCTGCTCAACTAAGGTCATCCTTCACTACCTCTTCTGACCTTTCCACTCACCCAAATTATGCTCTATGAATCTTCTGAGCTTTCTCTTATTTCCTATTCTTTGCAGTGTTTTTAGACTCTTCCTGTAATATTCCCCCACTGCCTTCCATACCTGTCATCTGACAAACTTCTAATAGTGGCCGAGGTCATGATTTGGAACTGAGGAATCTCCTGGCTTGTGCATGATAGCTTATTTGTCCGTCTTTCCAATAAGTAGGAAAGCTGTAAGATTTGGGACTGGGTTTTGTTCACCATTATATCTATTTTATAAGATTAAAATATGCTTTTGATGGTAGGACAAAACACAATGACAGATGAAAGGCAGAACACTTTGTCACTTACAGCTCCAGAGGAGAAAAGGCTGCTATGCAGGGTGATACAGGGAAGAATAACAACAAGCTGGAACAGTAGGGGACAACTTATGTATGGCAAGTGGGGTGGGTTTTGATAGGTTACTGGACTCCTAGTTTATTGGCAAGTTTGGATAATTTTGCAGGGTCCAGGGCATAGGGGCTGCTTCTAGTTGTCTTGTGCCTAACTCTGGGGCAAGCAGGAGGGTTCATAGTTACCTAGGAGGGTAAGAACCTGATAAAGGAAGTGGCTGGGGTATAGACATAAATAGCTGCCTAAGAAGGGGATCTGGTTTCATCTAGCTATTGCTGCAAAACTGGGTGAAGACAAGGTTTCAAACAAACAAAAACCAAACTATATTACACTATAGTTCAGAGTTTAAATTGCGTGCTTAATGCATATTTATTGATACAATGAGTGAAAAACAGATACATAGGTATACGCATAAATATATGTTACCATTTGGCTCTGTGGCTACTGTGCTTTTCTTAAACTGCTAGTTTATTTGGTATAATCTTACAAGTATCTAAACATCACCTACCAGTTACTACATGTTTCTGGGCTTGTTTTCACATCTCTAAAATGGGTTTCAAATCCCAGCACTTTGGGAAGCTGAGGCTAGCGGATCAGAGGTCAGGAGTTCAGACCAGCCTGACCAACATGGTGAAACCCCGTCTTTACTAAAAATACAAAAATTAGCTGGGCGTGGTGGCATATGCCTGTAATTCCAGCTACTCAGGAGGCTGAGGCAGAAGGATCACTTGACCCAGGAGGTGGAGGTGAGCCAGGTTCACGCCACTGCACTCCAGCCTGGACGACAGAGCCAGACTTAATCTCAAAAAAAAAAAAAAAAAAAAAAAAAGGGTTTTAGATTCCTTCCTACAGTGAGAAGTGGTAAGACATTTGGGAAATTAAAATTTATATATTTTATTTTCAGAAACATTACTTTGATAATTGTATTTGTACAAGATAAAACTACTATAAATATGCTAGCTGACCAGACGTAAAATTGATAAAGTTAGGCCAAGAAGCAGTTTCTAGAACTGGCAGACCAAATTTGCTCCCTGCTTTGAAAACTACACTTAAAAATTAGCTTTTTATGAAACAGTACTCTTTTGGAATATGACTGTTGGCATTGCAAATAATAATGCTAACATATGAGAGAAAAAGTAGATTATGTTTTATCTTTTAAACATTCAAAATAATTTAGATGCTTCCTAAATATATTCTTGCTGTAGTTGCAATTTGAGAGGCATAATAAATAAATGTTTTTGCAGAGTTTATTCAGACTGAACTGCTTTAAAGAAACTTATAAAGACAAATGTTGCTCTTCCACCAAGGCCAAAGTAAAAAATGAAGAAAAGTTAAAACTGAATTTTTTTGGAGTTAGTATCTTTTATAATGTTTTGATTTGTTTGCATTGTTAATATTATTTACAATATGATTAAGACCAAGCAGCTTATTACATAAAGTTTTTTTAGCTATAAATAAAAGATAAGGAATTCTAAGCCATGAATATATGATTAACAAGATGTTCATTCATCATGTCTCCAATGGTCTTAAATTGTGTGTCTGTTAAATACCTTATTTCTAAGGAAAGTGAGGGAAGAATATGTGCAAAAAAACTACACTAAAACAAGCAAATAAAAAAGGAATAGATGCTAAGGTATAAGGTATTAGATTACAAAAGAAGGAACTCATTTAGAGTCACTCAGTTAACTTTGTATCTTTTATCCCTTGCTGGAATCATCTATTTTAAATGTATTTTTATTCTGAAATAATCCCATAAAACTTGCAAACACAGTACAAAGTATTGATTTCAAAAGTAAGTTGTTGACCTGATATACAACTTAAGTAATCTTGTATGATTTATTATAAACATAGTCTCCTACATATAACCACCATACAGCCATCAAAATCAGGAAAATAACATTAATATATTATTATCAACTCAGCCTCAGACCCTACTCAAGTTTTTCCAATTTTGTAAATCATCTTTTTTTATAGAAAAAAATTCAGGTCAGAATCATGAGTTGCATTTAGGTGTTATGTCTCTTTAATCTCCTGTGGTCTAGAATAGTTCAGATTATTGCCTTGACTTTCATGACCTTGATACTTTTGATGATTACAGGACACATATTTTATATAATATTTAATTTGTGTCTTTCCAATGTGGCCTCATGATTAGATTCAGGTTATGCATCATTGTCAAGAATATCTCAAGGAAGCTAGGTCTTGGTGTTGCCTCCTATCAGGTGGTTCACAGGTTCTATTTATTCCATTACTAATGATGTTAACCACTCTAGCTAATTGCCCATACTGGCCACCCACCTCACAGTGTGCATGAACCTCTAATCTGCTTTGACTGACAACCCATATTGCACCACCTCTCCACAGGTGCATCTTATTCAGCTTGACTTGTTCTGGCCACTAATGTTTTTAAAACTGATTTTTCAAGAAAGGGAAGGGAAGGAAAAACAAGACAAGACAAGGCAAGGGAAGAGGGAGAGAAAACACCTTTAACTTCACAGACATTACATACTCACAATCTTTAATGAATTAAAAAGTAATATATGAACTTCTGGTTTTGGGTACTATATAAAAATGGCTTGGAAGCCATCACTCCTAAACTTCTAATAAGGAAAAAAAGCTGAATAACTGAAAATTAACAACTTTTCTTGGATACATCAGAGGAGTTCACAAGGTAAAACCACCATCCCCAAAACTGGAGAGTTAGGTAGAAACAAACAATCACCGCACACTGAGCAGAAAATGCCACAGGAGCCAGCATCTGGTGAGAACAGTTAAAGAATACTTAATTGACTGAATACTGGAGACTGAATGTGGACTAGCTTAAAAGATAAAAACTCCCCAAATCCCAGAATTAGGGGGTTCCTCATACTTTTGTGAGTTTTACCTCTAAGAGCCCCAACATGTTCTCACTGTGAAGATCCATGAAAAATCCCCTCCTGCTTCCAGCAGCAGGAGAGGAAGAGTAACCACTTGGAAATGTGTCCAGAGCATTCTGTTCTCCTTATCAAAGGCCTGCCTTCAAGGAACACTATCTTACCAGAGCCTAACCAAGTTCGATTGTACCTTAGTTTAACTGACCTGGGTAAAGGGAAATACCCAACTCCAGCCCACTCTAGCCTTTCTATCTCACCTAAGGGATTGAACAGAAAAGCTGAGAAACACTGGTAAAAGTCATAACCTGGGGCACAAGCTCACTAAAAGACTGAGACCTACCCACAGGAGTACACAGCACTTCTCTCCTGACGTTTTACTACCATGACAATAAGGAACTCGTATAATAGCAAGTGATTGCAGTTGAAAAAATCTGTGAGGTTCAGACTCTGTTTAAGAAGTGGTCTCTAGGGAAACATGAACACCACAGGAGAGACAAAAACAAGGACATCAGAGAAAATTTTAACCTCTGAAAAATACAACTATAGCAAAGAGTAAGCACAGCCTAAATCCTAGCCAGGTAAACAACACCCCATCCTATAGCCTATTTATCTTAGTCCCTTTTATGTAACATATCATTTCTAACTTTCAACAAAACGTGTATAAGGCATGGTAAAATAGAAAAACAAAATCAAAACAAAACAAAAATAAACAGTCTGAAGAGACAGAGTGAGAACTAGTCTTATATATGGCAGATTTGGGAATTATCCGATTGGGAAATTATAACTGTGAGTAATATACTGAGAGGTCTAATGAAAAGTAGTGGACGACATGAAAGAACAGGTAGAGAATATAAGCAGAGAAATGAAAATTCTAAGGAAAAGTCATAAGGAAATACTAGAAATCATAATGCAACAAATGAAGGATGTCATTGATGGGCTCATCACCAGACTGAACATAGCTGTGGAAAGAATCAGTGAGGATGAAGATGAGTTGATAGAAACTTTCAAAACTCAAAAGTAAATAAAAATATTTGAGAACAAAATATCCAAGAACTGTGAGTCAATTTCAAAAGGTGTAGTGTATGTGCAATGGGAATACAAAAAGAAAAAAAAGAAGGAAAAGGAGATATATTTTAAGAAATAACATCTGAGAATCTCCCCAAATTATTGACAGACAGCAAATCTCAGATACAAAAAGCTCAGATAAGTATCAAAAATGTATACCTAGGCATATTATATTTAAACTTCAGGAAATCAAAGACAAGTATTTTGACAAGTCAGAGAAAACAACAACAAAAAAACACCTATAGAGGAACAAGAATAAGAATCAGACTTCTCATCAGAAACCATGTAAGCAAGAAGAGAATGCAATACAAAGAAAGTATTTAAAGAAAAAAAAACCCTACTGACCTAGAATTCTGTGTTCAGTAGAGTAATTCTTCAAAAGGGAAAGGGAAATACAGATTTTTTTCAGACAAAAATGTTGGAGGAATTTGTTATGAGTAGACTGAAGTGAGACAACTCAGAAACAGAAAGTCATATTTCATGTTCTCACTTATAAATGAGAGCTAAATAATATGGACACATGGACATAGGGTGTGGAATAGTAGTCACTGGAGACTTGGAAGAGTAGGAGGGTGGGAAGGGGGTGAAGGATGAGAAATTACCTAATGAGTACAAGGTACACTATTTGAGTGTTAGTTACACTAAAAGCCCAGACTGCACTACTGTGCAGTATATCCCTGTAGCAAAACTGGATTTGTACCCCTTAATTTTTTTTTTTTTTTTTTTGAGATGGAGTCTCGCTCTGTTGCCCAGGCTGGAGTGCAGTGGCATGATCTTGGCTCACTGCAACCTCCGCCTGTCGGGTTCGAGCAATTCTCCTGCCTCAGCCTCCTGAGTAGCTGGGATTACAGGCAAGTGCCACCACACCTGGCTAATTTTTGTATTTTTAGTAGAGACAGGGTTTCGCCATGTTGTTTAGGCTGGTCTCAAACTCCTGACTGTGTAATCTGCCTGCCTCGGGCTCCCAAAGTGCTGTGATTACAGGCATCATCCACCTCGCCTGGCTTGTACCCCTTAAATTTAAACACACACACATACACAAACACACAAAATGATACAGAATTCCTCCAGAGGAGAGGAATATGATATAGATACTAAAATTGGATTTATATAAAGGAAGAGCATTCAAATGAAATAAAAGGGAATAAAATAAAATTGTTTATAATGATCTAAAATGTAACAGTTAAAAACATTAATAGCAACAATGTATTGAACAAATACAGCTTATATATAAGTGAAATGTAAGACAGTAACGTCATAAGAAATGAGAAGGAGAAATTGGGAATACTTTGTTATATGGTACCTGTAATAAAAAACGGACCTAGATTAGTTGTATATGTATATTGCAAACTTTAAGACAATCATTTAAAAAACTAAAGAAATAAGTATAATTGATATACTAAGAGGGGAGAGAAAATAGAATCATATAAAATGCTCAAGTAAAACCAGAAAAGGAAAAAAGAGAGTGGAAGACAGAAACAAAGAACAGGGGAAACAAATAGAAAACAGCAACAAATGTAGCCAATAATAACCCGGCACTATCAATAATCACTTTAAATGTCAGGTGTTGCCAATGTGATAGTATTAAGAGGTAGGGCCCTTAAGAGGTGATTAGGTCATGAGGGCTCCTCCCCCAATTAAGACCCTTATTAAAGCGGCTTCATGCGGGGTTCAGCTAGCTTTCCCTTCTGGGGATGTAGCGTTCTTCCCTCTAGAGAATGCGGCAGTAAGACACCATCTTGGAGGCAGAGAGCAGCCCTCACAAGACAACGGAATCGAATCTACCGAGGCCCTGATCTTGGACTCCTGAACTGTGAGAAGATAAATTCTTCGTTTTTTTTTTTTTTTTTTTGTAAATTACCCAGTCTTGGGTGTTGTTTTGTAGCAGCACAGAATGGACTAAGGTGATATTTTTACTCCTCATGAATATAATAATTTAATGATACCATTCAAGGATTTTCTACCTTCAGCTAATCTCATACAGGCTAGCCTTATGAAGTATGATTTGGAAAGCTATCCTCTTATTAGAGCCCATGTGGGCTCCTTTTGACTTCCCAAAACACTCCCCTATAGCAGTTGGTTAAAATTGGTAACCATACTAATTGCTCACTATTTACATCACTAGGTTTTGACAGTTCTCACAATTCCTAGAATAAGCACCTCCTGATTACTAATGTTGAGGGCCACTAAGACCTCGCCCCACCAATCTTGAAAGTTCTTAATCTTCTCCAGAAGAGACAACAAATAAATCTTCAATGAATTTCTACTTTGGAAAGGGACTTTGTGGAATATTAGGGAATACAAGAAGTAAATATAAGACCAAATTCCTGTTTCACAGGAAAATTCAGTTCCTGTTAAAGTTCCTAGTCATGTTAAGGAAGTTGCTATTAAAATTCAGTTCTAGAAATTAGACAAAGGGAAACTAAAGCTTCTAGTAAATATAAAGTGCCTAAAGGATAGTGAAGAGAATTCACAGTGTGGAACAAGATGATCGGGGAAGGGAACAATGAGGGTACTTTTAAAGGAAATGCTTTTTTTCCCCCAAACTGCTTTTCCTCAAGTGATTTCCAAGTCATGTATATAAAATCACTTTGGGGTAATTGAAAGCAGGAGTGAGAATAAAAAGAGAACTGAGAGAAGAAACAGTAACTTATTTAGCACCTTTTGTTGGTAGGGATCTTTTTAAGCACTTTACATCTGTTAATCATTTCATTATTAACTCTGTGAGGTGGGTTTGGTGTCTCCCATTTTACAGATTAGGGAACAGGTGTGTATGGGGAGGTCAAATAGTATACTTAGTGATACACAGCTATTCCTAGTGGACTGAGACACCAATTCATTCTTTTTTTTTCTCTTCAAATTACATAAAAATCATAAAACATGCTGAAAAAGAAACATATGTACATGGTAATTTCAATTGCAGCCCAGTGAAGATGGTGGTTCTGTTTTTTTTTTTTTTTTAAATTAGCATCAGAGGAAGGAACCTGATACAGATTTCTAAATATATCGTCAGAATTTGTTCTAGTTATATAGTATCATATGCATTTGGATTGGGTGAACTGTGAAGGCTCTAAATTTTGTTCAAACAAGGTTTGCATCCAACCATTTACATTTAAGAAGCAAAATAGCTGCCAAGCTGTAATGTTTCTAGAAAAATAGTGAAATACATTTTTTTAGTGATTAGAAATTGATAAACTGCAAGTGTTCAGCATTTTTCAAAGATTCTTCTCTAAATCCTGGTGTTGCATTTAAACAAAAACTATAATTACAACTTGTAAGTATGGATAGAATATGGATTGGGAAACAGTTTCTTTTGAAAGAAACTGAAACATTCTTTTTGAAAGTGCGTTTCAAAAAGCTTGGTAATGAACAAGGGCTAAATGTATGTTACCAAATGTTGAAAGTTTCCACTCAAACACTGGATACAATCAAAGCTGATTCCAAGGAAAGTGCTAGACCATAGGTAAGTTACAAACGACTAATCAAAAACTTGTTACATACCTTAAACCTCTTATATACATAAGGCAATTGAAGCATAGGGAAGTTGGTGATGAGGATTTCTTTAGAGAGAACTAAAGGTGTGAGGTAGGAGGTAAGATCCTCTTCCTGTCAAGACAAGAGAGAAGGTTTTAGTGGGATTTGTCAGCATTCTGGGCCTCCTGTAGTTAGTTACATTACTATCTGACTCCTGCTGGGAAAATATCTAAGGCAGGGAAGGCCAGTCAGCTACTTGATGGTGGTGTGAGGAGTGTGCTTACTGTGTTGTAAATGGGCTGCACTTTCAGATTTTGTACAGGCATAGAATAAATGAGTGCTTCCTGAGGACCAGAGATGGTGCATTATAGGCCATCTTAGAACTTGTCCAATAGGGCCACCTAGAGGGGATCCTGAAGATGGAGAGGGAGTTCTGTGGGGCTGAGGATCATTGTTGAATAAAATGGTCAAGAAGCCTGCGTGAGATCGTTAGTCACTGGGGTCTTCACAGAACTCGTGAAAGTGGCCCATGAAGGAAGAGGTCAACTTTAAATATCCTTTATGCCACTGCCAATCTCTGTCAAGAAGGTTTCCAAAATAGCCAGAAGTGAGGAAAGGGTGTACAAGAAGACGTGAGAAAGCCAGTTACATTGCCTCCCGCCAACCCTTCTCCTACAGCATGCAATAGCTACCAGAATTTCCTGTCTGGGAGACTGCAAAGAAATCTCAGCTTTCCATGAAGATTGATTGTAGATTAATATACTATTCTCATATTCATATTCACACTGCTGAATTTATACTGTGGACATGTTAAAAAATGACCATAGGACCTATCTAGGTTTTCATCCAAGGTGACCATCATGAAATAAAGTTTCAATTATTAATGGGAAACAAAAATAAAGATTTTAAAATTACATTTTATGAGCCCTTCTTGGTCAGTGTATCAGTTACATATATTTGGGTGATCAAGATAATTTCAGTGAACTCAAAGAATGTTTTTGTCTAAGAAAGTTGATAGGGTTGGAAATTAGTTTAATAGACAATGAATGTCAGGCTAGGGCATTTCGACTTTCTTATAGGAAGTGTCATCGATTATATTCGAATTGATATATGTCAGATAATGACTGTGACAACAATTTTAGTACTATTTTTTAGTAGTGATATGCATTGATTTTTATATAGCAGCTCCATTATAAGGCAATAAAAAGCCTTGAAAATGTTAAATGGTTTTGTTTTATTTTAAAATAAAATAATCTCTTGAGATTTAAGCATATTTGGCATTAAAATAAATGACCATAGCACAAAAGGGAGCAGACATTGAAACTTAGTTAATTCCTTATCTGTTCTAGAAATATTTAAAGTATAAAGGAGATTGCAGTAATTCCAAGATATGTGTTGCCATCTCTAGAATAACTACTAAATAAAAATAAAATAATGTAACATTAAAAACCTAATAAAGGGGAAAATTGGAAAATAAAAGTGTTGGTTATTTTAAAAGAAGTCAGGAAAGGAAATTAAAAGAAAAAGTCAGTAAAAGGGCAAATAGAAAGTAAATTATTGAAATGTAGGTTTAAATTTATATATATCAGTGATTACATTAAATATAAATGGACTGAACAGATCAGTTAAATATTTTCAGATAGGACTAAAAACATGTTGCTTTCAGGAGACATATTTAATATACAGATATAAGAATATATAAAACCCATAAATAACAGATGATGTAGCTTTTCTGATATCAGGTTAAATAGAGTTTAAGAGAATACCAGGATTAAGAACATCATTACATTAAAATAAATGAGCAAGGGGAAAACATAACAATTCTATATTAATATGAACTTAACATCCTTAAATAATTGAAAGAGACAAATTCATAATTATAGTTGGAAATGTAACACTAATATTATATGCCAACAGAATGAGCTTTTTGAAAATCAGTAAGGTGATCTATAGAAAATTTGAACACAATTAACAAATTCTAATTGACATGTAGAACGTTGGATTAAATAATTGCCAAATACCTGTTTTTCTAAAAAGAGCACATGGAGAACTTAACAAAATATAGAGGCATCTGATATGGTTATAGTGCTCCCACTCAAATCTCATGTTGAATTGTAATTCCCAATGTTGGGGGAGCGACCTGGTGGGAGGTGATTAGGTCATGGGGTTGGGTTTCAACCAAGCTGTTCTCGTGAAAGTGGGTGCTCACAAGATCTTGTGGTCTAAAAGTGTGTGACACTCCCCGCCTTGCTCACACTCTCTCTCTCTCCTGCCACCTTGTGAAGGTGTTTGCTTTCTCTTTACCTCCCACTGTGATTATAAGTTTCCTGAGGCCTTCTTGTCAGCTTCCTGTTAAGCCTGTGGAACTGTGAGTCAATTAAACCTCTTCTTTATAAATTACCCAGTCTTAGGCAGCTCTTTATAGCAGTTTGAGAGCACAGTAATACACCATCTAAATAAAACTCAAAGGGTTGAATTCAAACACAATATATTTTCTGATTTTAGTGGAATGAAATTAGAGTATCATTACAAAAATTTTAAAATTAAGTGTTTGAAAATTAATGTTATATATTTAATAACACACATGCTAAATAAGATATCATATTGAAAATTAGAAAGTAATTTGAGCTGATTGATAATGAAAATACATCAAACTGGCGGGACAGAACTAAATCTGATTAGAACAGTGATTCTCATCTGGGTGATTTTTGCCTGCAAGGGAACACGCGGTAATGTCTGTAGATGGTTTTGGTTGTCACAATGGAGGGAGGAGGTATAACTGGCATCCAGTGAATAGAAGCCAAGGATGCTGCTAAACATATTACAGTATACAAGATAATTCCTTACCACAAAGAATTGCCTGTCCCCAAATGTCAATAGTGACTAGGTTAAGAAAACCTGGCTTGAGAAAAATTTAATGCTTTAAATGTCAATACTCAAAAAGACTGAATATCAATGACCTAAGTATCTATTTGAAAAAGATAACATTAGAATAACACATTAAGCACAAAATCAAGAACAAAAGTGAAAATAAGAGCAAAGATTAATGAAATAGAAATAAACACTATAAAAAGAATCAACAAAGTCAAAACATTTTTTTATCTGAGAATAGTAATAAGAGTCAAACCTCTAGCAATAGTGATAAAAAGGCACAAATGGCTAATATCAGGAATAATAAATGGAACATCAGTTTGGTTCCTTCAGCTATTAAAAAGGTAAAAAGCTGTTATAAACAACTTTACATTAATAAACTTAAATATAATTAACAGTGTGCTTGAAAAACACAACTTACTAATACTGCCATGAGAAGTAAAACATCTGAATAGAGGGATGTGTATTCAATTTTCCAATCTAGAGAGTAGAATAATGAAGATTTTTCCAATGTGTTTTATGAGGGTAGCATTATATTGATACCACAACCTATTATGGAGAGTAAAAAAAAAATAAAAATTGGAGAGCTGGCAAAATATTAATAAATAGAACTGAAGAATAAAGAATATATTTGAGAATACATAGTTAATTTAACATCTTAAAGTATTTAATGTAATGAACCATGTTAACAACAAAAGGAGAAAAACCATATAACCTCACCCAAGGAGATAAGCAGTATTTGATAAAAGTCAACACCCATCCATGGTTAAAAATACAGTTCTTAGCAAAGTAGAAGTATGATTTGACTTCCTTATAAGATGAAGAATATCTGTAGAAACATGCAGCAAATTTAATACTTCATGATAAAATATTAAAAGCTCCCATCACGATGGGAACAGGGTAAGGATATTTATTAAAATTATATATACTCGACATTATACTGGAGTTCTTTGCCAGTGTAATATAGCAAAAAAGAGTGATTTAAAAAGGAAGAAAAACATTTTCATTATTTGCAAATTATATGATGATATGTAAAAAATTGAAAATTTGAGAAAAATTATATAAAATATTAGAATTATTGAATTTTGCATGGTTACTTCATGTAGTACAAATATGCAAAGCAATTATATTTATTTTTCTGACAACCTCCTTAAAAATTGTATAATTGATACAATTAATAATAGAATGAAAAATAGCAAATTCCTAGGAATATATCAAAGAAAAGTTATACCAAATCTCCATACAAAAAATGATATTATTGAAGGAAGTTTTAAGAGACTTAGTAAAGGGAGATATATCCCATGTTCATTGTTTAAAAGACTCAATAGGTTAAGTATTTCAGTTCTCACCAAAATGATCTAGAGAGTCAATCCACATTCAATGTCAGCAGGATATTTCATAGAAATTGACAAGTTGATTTAAAATTATTTTAAAGAATTCTTAATTTTTATGTATTTAGGGAGTAGAAGTGCAGATTTATTGCATATATAAATTGTGTCATGGAGAAATCTGAGCTTTTAGTGTACCAGTCACCTGAATAGTGAACACTGAATCCAATAGGTAATTTTTCAGCCCTCATCCTCTTCCCACCCTCCCACCTTTTGTGGTCTCCAGTGTCTATTGTTCTACTCTGTATGTAGACGTTGTATACATTGGTCCTACAGAGACAAAAAGAGAGACATTGTTTAGCTCCTACTTATAAGGGAGAAAAACGTAGTATTTGACTTCGTTTGAGTTATCTCATTGAAACTAATGGCCCCCAGTTCTAACCATGTTGCTGCAAAATACATGATTTCATTCTTTTTACAACTGAGTAGTATTTCATGGTATATATCCTACTTTTTCTTTATCCAATCATCTGTTGATGGACGCTTCCATATCTTTGCTATTGTGAATGGTGCTGCAGTAAACATACAAATATAGTTATCTTTTTGATATAAAGATTTCCTTCCGGGTATATGCACAGTAGTGGGATTGCTGGATCCAATGGTAGTTCTATTTTTGGTTCTTCAGGAAATCTCCACACTGGTTTCCAGAAATATTGTATTAATTTACATTCCCACCAGTAGCATATAAGTGCTACCTTTTTTTCCCCACATCCTTGGCAACATTGTTTTTAGACTTTTTAATAATAGCCATTCTGACTAGAATAAGATTGTATCTTATTGTGGTTTTAACTTGCATTTCTCTGTTTAAGGATGCTGAGCATTTTTTTAAAATAAGTTTGGAGGTTGCTTGTATGTCATCTTTCGAAAAATGTGTGTACATTTCCCTTGCCCACTTTATAATGGGGTTGTTTTATTCTTGTCTGAGTTCCTTGTAGATTCTGGATGTTAGCTCTTCATCAGATACATAGTTTGCTCCCTATTCTTTAGGTTATTTGTTTACTCTGTTTCTTTTGCTGTGCCGATGCTTTTTGGTTTAATTAAGCCCCATTGTTCTATTTTTGTTTTTGTGTTTGCTCTTGAGAATTTGATTATAAATTATTTGCCAAGGCCAATGTCTAGAGGAGGTTGGAAAATCCTAGGTTTTCTTCTAAAATTTTTATAATTTCAGGTCTACCTACACTTATGTCTTTAATCCACGTTGAGTTAATTTTTTGTAGGTGGTGAGAAATAATGGGTTCAGCTTTATTCTTCTGCATATGGCTATCCAATCATCCCAGCAACATTTATTAAATAGAATGTCATTCCTTCAGTGTATATTTTAGTAGCTTTTAAACTCAGTTGATTGTATGTAGGTGGCTTCATTTCTGGGTTCTCTATTCTGTTCCATTCATCTATTTTTATACCAGTGTCATGCTATTTTGGTTACTATAGCCTGGTAATATAGTTTGAAGTCAGGTAGTGTGATGCCTTCAATTTTGTTCTTTTTGCTTAGGATAGCTTTGGCTACATGGTCTCTTTTCATATGAATTTTAGGATTGTTTTTTATAATTCTTTGAAAAATGATAATAGTAATTTCATAGGAATTGCACTGAACCTGTAGCTAACTTCGGGAAGTATAGTCAATTTAATGATATTGATTCTTTCAATCCATGAACATGGGATATTTGCCCACTTGTTTGTGTCATCTATCGTTTCTTTCATCATTGTTTTGCAGTTTTTCTTGTAAAGGTCTTTCACCTCCTTGGTTAAATGTATTCCTAGATTTTTTGTTTTGTTTTGTTGCTATTGTAAATGAAATTGCCTTCTTGATTTTGTCCTTGGCTAGATTGTTATTGGTGTATAGTAATGCTACTCTTTTCTATATATTTTGTATCCTGAAAGTATACTGAATTCATTTATCAAATCTAAGAGCTTTTTTGTTGGAATACTTAGGATTTTCTAGATGTAAGATCATATCATCAGTGAACAAGGTAATTTCACTTCCTCTTTTCCAATTTAGATACTTTTTTTTCGCTCTTGCTTAATTGTTCTGGCTAGGACTCCAAGTATAATGTTGAATAAAAGTGATAAAATGGGGCATCCTTGTTTTATTCCAGTTCTTAGAATGTTTTCAACTTCTCCCCATTAAGTAGGATGTTCACTGTGGGTTTTTCATATATGGCCTTTATTATGTTGAGGTATGTTCCTTCTATGCCTAGTTTGTTGATGATTCTTATGAAGGGATGCTGAATTTTATTGAATGCTTTTTATGCATCTGTTGAGGTGATTATATGGTTTTTGTCCTTTATTCTGTTTATGTGATGTATCATATTTGTTAATTTGCATAGGTTGAATCATTCTTATATTCCTGGGGTAAATCCTACCTGATCATGGTATATGATAATTTTGATATGCTGTTGTATTTGATTTGCTGATACTCTGTTCAGGATTTTGAATCCATGTTCTTCCAGGGTATTAGTTAATAGTTTTCTTTTTTGTAGTTTTGTCTGGTTTTGGTAACAGGGTGATGCTGGCTTGTATAATGAGTTAGGGAGAATTCTCTTCTAAATATTTAGAATAGTTTCAGCAGTATTGGTATTAGTTATCCTTTGTTTGGTAGAAATTGGCTGTGAATCCATCTGGTACTGAGGTTGTTTTTTATTTGATTTTTTTAAATTACTGATTCAGTTTCACCACTCATTATTGGTATAAGAATTCTATTTTTTCCTGGTTTGTTCTCAGGAGGTTGTGTATTTCCAGGAATTTATCCATTTCCTCTAGGTTTTCTAGTTTGTGAGCATATAGTAGTTCCTGATAGCCTCTAATCTTTTGTATTTCTGTGGTGACTATTCAGTTGTAATGCCCCCTTTTTCATATATGATTGTGTTACTTGGATCTACTTTTTTCTTTTTTTGGTTAGTCTAGCTAGTGATTAACCAATTTTATTTATCTTTTCAAAAAGTCAACTTCATTTCATTTCATTTGTATTTTTGGTCTATATTTCATCTAGCTCAGATCTGATCTTTATTTCTTTTCTTCGGCCAACTTTAAGTTTCGTCTGCTCTTATTTTTCTGGTTTTTTGGTATGTGATGTTAGGTTGATAATTTGTGATTTTTCTACTTTTTTGATGTAAGCATTTAATGCTATAAACTTGCCTTTTAGCGCTGCATTTTCTGTATCCCACAGATTTTGGTATGTTGTATTTTCATTTTCATTTGTTTCAAAAATTTTTAAATTTTTATTTTAATTTCTTCATTGATCTAGTAATTGTGTTTTTAATTTTCATTAATTTAAAAAAAAATTAATTTCTGTCTTAATTTCCTCATTGACCCACTAATTGTACAGGAGCATGCTATTTAATTTCATGTATTTGTATAGTTTCCTATACAAATAGGTATATTGATTATATACCTCTTGGTATTGATTTCTAGCTTTCTTCCACTGTGGTCTGAGAATATATGTGATATAATTTTAATTATTAATAATGTGTTGTCTTGTTTTGTGGCCTAATATGTAGTCTGTCTTGGAGAATGTTCTGTGTGCTGATGAAGAGAATGTATATTCTGTACTTGTTGGGTAGAGTGTTCTGTAAATATCTGTTAAGTCCATTTTGTTTAAAGTCTAATTTAAATTTTCTGTCTTAATGATCTGTCTAGTGCTGTGAGTGGGATGTTAAAGTCCCCCACTATTGTGGTATTTTTATATTATCTCTTTCTTGGTGTAGTAATATTTGTTTTGGGAATATGGGTGTTCTGAGGTTGGGTGCATGTATATTTAGGATTGTTATATCCTCTTGAGAAATAAAACTTTCGTAATTATATAATTACCTTCTTTGTCTTGTTTCAATTAAAATCTGTTTTATTTGATATGAGTATAGCGACGCCTGTTCACTTTTGGTTTTCATTTGTGTGGAAAATATTTTTTCACACCTTTACTGTTAGTCTGTATGTGTTATGGGTAAGGTGAGTTTCTTATAGGCATGATATAGTTGCATCATGGTTTTTTAAAATTTTTAATTCATTTCCCCAATCTGTATCTTTTAAGTGGAGCATTTAATCCATTTACACTCAAGGTTAACATTGATATGGGAGGCTTTTTCCCTGTCATATTATTGATGATTTTCAAGTTGTTTGATAAATTCTCTATTTCTTTCTTTTTATTTTTTTCTTGTCATGTGGTTTGATGAAATTCAGTCATTTTACCATTTCATTCCTTTGTTTTCCTCCTTTGTGGAATTGTTTAATATGAATGATGAGTTTCATATTTCCATGTGCTTTCATGATGGTGAATTTGGACCTTTCATTTTTATGTTTAAGACCCCTTTGTGTTATTCCTGTAGGGCCAGTCTAGTGGTGACAAATTTTCTCATCATTTGCTTTTCTGGGAAGGACTTTATTTCTCCTTCATTTTTGAAGCTTATTTTGGCAGGATAGAAAAGCCTTGACTGGCAGTTTTTTCTTTCAGCAACTTGAAAATGCCATCCAATTATATTCTAGCCTGTAATGTTTTCATTTAAAAGTGAGGGGGTTTCTTTTATTGATGACTGGACACATTTCTGTTTTTTAATTTTATTTTATTTCAATAGGTTTTTGGGGGAACTGATCGTATTTGGTCCATGAGTTAAGTTCTTTAGTGGTGATTTCTGAGATTTTGGTGTACCCAGCACCTGAGCAGTGTACACTGTACCCAATGTGTAGTCTTTTATCTCTCACCCCTACTCCCACCCTTTCCCCCAAGTCCCCAGAGTTCATTGTATCATTCTTACGCCTTTGCATTCTTATAGCTTAGCTTCCACTTATGAGTGAGAGCATATGATGTTTGCTTTTTTATTCCTGTGTTACTTCATTTAGAATAATGGTCTCCAATTCCATCCAGGTTGCTGCAAATGTCATCATTTCATTCCTTTTTTATGGCTGAGTATTATTCCATGGTATATATACATATATGTATAATATTATTTATATAATATGGCATATATATATATATAAATATTCCACATTTTCTTTATCCATTTGTTGATTGAAAGGCATTCGAGTTGGTTCCATATTTTTGCAGTTGCAAATTGTGCTGCTATAAACATGCATGTGCAAGTATCTTTTTCATATAATTTATTTTCCTCTGGATAGATACCCAGGAGTGGGATTCCTGGATTGAATGGTAGATTGCCTTTTAGTTCTTTATGAAATCTCCATACAGTTTTACATAGTGTTGTACTAGTTTACATTCCCACCAACAGTGTAAAAGTGTTCCCTTTTCACCACATCTACACCAACATCTATTTTTTTTTATTATGGACATTCTTGCAAGAGTAAGGTGGTATTGCACTGTGGTTTTGATTTGCATTTTCCTGATAATTAGTGATGTTGAGCATTTATTCATATCTATTTTGGCCATTCGCAGATCTTCTTTTGAGAATTGTCTATTCATGTCCTTATTCCACTTTTTGATGGGATTGTTTTTTTTTCTTGCTGATTTGTTTGAGTTCTTTGTAGGTTTTGAATATTAGTCCTTTGTCAGATTTACAAATCATGAAAATTTCCTCCCACTTTGTGGGTTGTCTGTTTATACTGCTGATTATTTCTTTTTCTGTACGGAAGCCTTTTAGTTTAATTAAATCCCATCTATTTATCTTTGTTTTTGTAGCATTTTGGGTTCTTGGTCATGAAGTCTTTGCCTAAGCCAATGTCTAGAAGGGTTTTTCTGATGTTACCTTCTAGAATTTTTATAGTTTTAGGTCTTAGATTTAAGTCTTTGATCCATCTTTGGTTGATTTTTGTATACGGTGAGAGATGAGGATCCAGTTTCATTCTTCTGTGTGTGGCTTGCCAATTATCCCAGCACCATTTGTTGAATAGGGTGTCCTTTTTCTACTTTGTTTTGTTTTCTTTGTCAAAGATCAGTTGACTGTAAGTATTTGGCTGTATTTCTGTGTTCTCTATTCTGTTCCATTGGTCTACATGCTGATTTTTATACAAGTACCATGCTGTTTTAGTGACTATGGTCTTTTAATACAGTTTGAAGTCAAGTACTATGATGCCTCTAGATTTATTCTTTTTGCTTAGCCTTGCCTTGGCTGTATGGGCTTTTTTTTTGTTCCATATGAATTTTAGGATTTTTTTTTTAGTTCTATGAAGAAAGATAGTGGTATTTTGATGGGAATTGCATTGAATTTGTAGATTGCTTTTGGCAGTATGGTCAGTTTCACAATATTGATTCTACCCAATCCATGAGCATGGAATGTGTTCCATTTATTTGTGTCATCTATGATTTCTTTTAACAGTGTTCTGTAGTTTTCCTGGTAGAAGTCTTTCACCTTCTTGGTTAAGTATATTCCTAAGTATTTTATGTTTTTGCATTCACTGTAAAAGGCTAAGTTCTTGATTTGAT
Organism: Macaca nemestrina; assembly: GCF_043159975.1. Taxonomy (NCBI): domain Eukaryota; kingdom Metazoa; phylum Chordata; class Mammalia; order Primates; family Cercopithecidae; genus Macaca; species Macaca nemestrina. Next base: position 90,190,922 of record NC_092128.1, read on the forward strand.
TATCAGCTTGGTTGTTGTTGGTGTACAGCACATCTGCTGATTTGTGTACATTAATTTTGTATCTTGAAATTTGCTGAATTAATTTACCAGTTCTAGGAAGTTTTTGGCAGGTATATAATCATGTCATCAGCAAACAGCAACAGTTTGGCTTCTCTTTACCAGTTTTAATGCCCTTTATTTCTTTCTCTGTTTTGATTGCTCTGGCTAGGACTTCTAATACTATGTTGAATAGAAGTGGTAAAAGTGGGCATCCTTGTCTTGTTCCAGTTCTCGGGGAAAGCTTTCCACCTATCTCCATTCAGTATAATGTTGGCTGTGGGTTTTTCATAGATGACTTTTATTACCTTAAGGTATGTTTCTCCTATGCCAATTTTGTTGAGGGTTTTAATCATAAAGTGATGCTGGATTTTGTCAAATGCTTTTTCTGTGTCTATTAGGATGATCATGTGATTTTTGTTTTTAATTATGCTTATGTGGTTTATCACTTTTATTGACTTGCAGATATTAGTCATCCTTGTGTCCCTGGTATGAATCCCACTTGATCGTGGTGGATTATCTTTTTGATATACTGTTGAATTTGGTTAGCTAGAATTTTGTTGAAGATTTTTGCATTTATGTTTATCAGAGATATTGGTCTGTAGTTTCGTTATGTCCTTTCCTGGCTTTGGTATCAGGGTGACACGGGCTTCATAGAATAATTAAGGGAGGATTCCCTCTTTTTCTGTCTTTTGGAATAGTGTCAATAGGATTGGTACCAATTCTTCTGTGAATGCCTGATAAAATTTAGCTGTGAATTTGTTGGGTTCTGAAATTTTTTTTTTTTTTTTTGGTAACTGTTTAATTACCATTTCAATGTCACTGTTTGTCATTGGTCTGTTCAGAGTTTCTGTTTCTTCCTGTTTTAATCTAGGAAGGTTATATATTTCCAGGAATGTATCCATCTTCTCTAGGTTTTCTAGTTTATGCATGTAAAAGTGTTCATAGTAGCCTTGAATGTTCTTTTGCATTTCTGTGGTATCAGTTGTAATATTTACTGTTGTGTTTCTAATGGAGCCTATTTGGATCTTCTCTCTTCTTTTCTTGGTTAATGTCACTAATGGTCTATCAATTTTATTTATCTTTTCAAAGAACTAGCTTCTTTATTTGTTTTTTGTATTTTTTCTTCAAATTCATTTAGTTCTGCTCTGATCTTTGTGATTTGTTTTCTTCTGCTGGGTTTGGGTTTGGTTTGTTCTTGTTTCTCTTGCTCCCTGAGGTGTGACCTTATATTGTCTATTTGTACTCTTTCAGACTTTTTGATGTAGGCATTTAATGCTATGAACTTTCTGGTTAGCACCACCTGTGCTGTATCCCGGAGGTTTTGATAGGTTGTTTCACTATTATCATTCAGTTCAAATATTTTTTTAAATTTCCATCTTGATTTCACTGTTGACCCAACAATCATTCAGGAGCAAGTTACTTCATTTTCATGTATTTGCATGGTTTTGAGGGTTCCTTTTGGAGTTAATTTCCAATTTTATTCCACTGTGGTCTGAGAGAGATAACCTGATGGCTATGTGCCTAGGTGATTATCTTTTTGTGATGAATTTCTCAGATGTTCTTTGAGCTCCTTCTATTTAGATGTCTAGATATCTAGCAAGGCCAGAGAAGTTTTGATTATTCCCTCAAATATGTTTTCTATATTAGTCTATTTTCATGCTGCTATGAAGAAATACCCAAGACTAGGTAATTCATACAGAAAAAGAGGTTTAATGGACTAACATTCCACATGACTGGGGAACCCTCACAATCATGGCAGAAAGTAAAGGAGGAGCAAAGGCACATCTTCCATGGTGACAGACAAGAGAGAGCATGTGCAGGGAAACTGCCCTCTAAAAAGCCATCAGATCTGATGAGACTTATTCACTATCATGAGAACAGCATGGGAAAAACCCACCCCCATGATTCAATTACCTCCCACTGGGTCCCTCCCGCTACACATGGGGACTGTGGGAGCTACAGTTCAAAATGAGTTTTGGGAGGGGATACAGCCAAACCATATCATTTTCCAAACTTTCAGATTTCTCTTCCTTGGGAACACCAGTTATTCTCAGGTTTGGTCATTTAACATAATTCCTAACTTCTTGGAGGCTTTGCTCATTTTTTAAAGTTCTTTTTTCTTTGTCTTTATCAGATTGGGTTAATTCAAAAGCCTTGCCTTTGAGCTCTAAAGTTCTTTCTTCTACTTCTTTGATTCTATTGCTGAGACTTTCCAGAGAATTTTGCAGTTCTCTAAGTGTGTCCTTCATTTCCAGAACTTGTAATTATTATTATTATTTTTTTAATCTTTTTTTTTTTTTTTTTTGAGACAGAGTCTCGCTCTGTTGCCCAGGCTGGAGTGCAGTGGCCAGATCTCAGCTCACTGCAAGCTCCGCCTCCCAGGTTTACGCCATTCTCCTGCCTCAGCCTCCCGAGTAGCTGGGACTACAGGCGCCCACCACCTCGCCCGGCTAGTTTTTTGTGTTTTTTTAGTAGAGATGGGGTTTCACCGTGTTCGCCAGGATGGTCTCGATCTCCTGACCTTGTGATCTGCCCATCTCGGCCTCCCAAAGTGCTGGGATTACAGGCTTGAGCCACCGTTCCCGGCCTTATTTTTTGTTTTAATGCTATTTATTTTACTGGAGATTTTTCCATTCATATCATATTCTGTATCTTTTTAAAAATTTCTTTAAATTGGAATTCACTTTCTCTGGTGCCTCCTTGATTAGTTTAATAGTTGACCTTCTGAATTCTTTTTCTAATAATTCATAGATTTTGTCTTGGTTTGGATCCATTGCTGGTGAGCTAGTATGCGCTTTGGGGGCTGTTAAAGCCTCTTGTTTTGTCATATTACCAGAATTGTTTTTCTGGTTCCTTCTCATGTGGATAGACTATGTCAGAGGGAAGATCTGGGACTCAAGCACTGCTGTTCAGATTCTTTTATCCCATGGGATGTTCTCTTGATGTGGCACTCTCCCCTTTCCCCTGGGGATGGGGCTTCCTAAGAGCCAAATTGCAATGACTGTTATTTCTCTTCTGAATCTAGCCACACAGCAGAGCTACATGGTTCTGGGCTGGTACTGGAGAGTGTTTGCAAAGAGTCCAGTGAAGTGATTCATCTTCAGGTGTCTCAGCCATGGATAGATACCAGCACCTGCTCCAGTGGAGGTAGCAGGGGAGTGAAGTGGACTTTGTGAAAGTCCTTGTTAAATTTTTGTTAAGTGTGCTGGTTTTGTGTTGGTTGGCCTCCAGCCAGGAGGTGGTGCTTTCAAAAGTGCATCAGCTGCAGTTGTATAGGGAGGATTCAAGTTTGCCCTAGGGTCAAAAGATGGGCAGGGCCATAGGGCTCCCAAGGGATGATGTCTTTTGCCTTTTTGGCTACCAGGATGAATAGAGAAAGACCATCGGGTGGGGGCAGGGTTAGGCTTGTCCAAACTCAGACTCTCCTTGGGTGGGGTCTGGTTTGGCTGCTGCAAGAGAAGGTTTCCGGGGGGGGATTATGGCTGCCTGTGCTGTGTCATACAGGTTGCCAAGGAAGTGGGGGAAAGCCTGTAGCCACAGGCTTACCCAGCTCCCTTGCAGTCCACAGCCAGAAAGGCTGGTCTCACTCTCACTGTGCCCCCACCAACTGCACTGGGTTTATTTTCAGGCAGCCAGTGAGCAGGGCTGAGAACTTGCCGCTGGCTACAAGCCTCCCAGCTGAGAAAGCAAGCAGACTCAGACTCACAGTTCCTTGGATGTCCCATGGAGGCTGCAGCAGCAATCCACCTCCTTCAAGGGGTCTGTGGATTCTCTTGGCTTTCCTGGTATGTTCCTGTGGTAGTTCTTAGAGCAAAAGTTCACAGTGTGAGTCTCCACACACTACTCTGTCCAAATGGGAGCTGCAAGTTTGTCCTAACTCCTATTTGCCATTTTCCCTCTTGCCTTCTTTAAAATTATTTATTTCACCTTGACTTTAGACATTCTGAATATAATGTGCTATAGTAAAGGCCTTTTAGCAATGTATTTGCCTGGGGATTACTGGGCCTTCTCTATGTGGATGTCTAACTCCCTTGATAGACATGAAATCTATTATAGAATAACTCATAAATTTGGTTGCTTTGTTTTCCCTGGTGTCCCAAAGGCTTTGTTCATTCTTTTTTATTTTTTTCTTTAGTTTTGTCTGACTGGATTGTTTCAAAATACCTGTCTTCAAGTTCTGACATTCTTTATTCCGCTTGGTCTAGCAGATTACTGAAGCTTTAGAATGTGTTTTGAATTTTCTTCAGTGAATTTTTTAGCTTCTGAATTTCTGCTTGGTGATGTGTTTATTTATTTATCTATCTCCTTGGTAAATTTCTCCTTCATATCTTGATCTGATTTTCTGATTTCATTTGTGTTGGTTTTCAAATTTCCCTTGCATCTTATTAAGCTTCATTAAAACCAATATTTTGAATTATTTATCTGGTATATCAGAGAATTCTTTTTGATTAGGATCTGTTGCTGGACAATTGTTTTGGTCCTTTGGTGTCATATTTCCCTGCTTTTTCATGTTTTCTGTGTCCTTCTGATGATATTTGTGTACGTGGTATAGCAGTCACTTGTTCCAAAATTTTGAAATTGCTTTTGTAGGTGAGTTTTTTCCTGAGAATCATGTACCCTGTTTATTGAATGTAATATTTTGGCTTTGATTTTGGGTGCCTAGGGTAGTTTTTCCTTTGTGTGTCATCTTTGGCAGTACACAGCGTCAGTTGTTTCTGTGATTTCCTGAGTGACTTAGGGTACCGTTATTAGTTGAGGTTGTGGTGAAGTTTTGCTGGGGACTTGGGACACCAACTGAGTCCGGTCTTCAGTCCCCAGTGGTGGCAGAAGTAGGGTGAGCGTGCCTGTTCTTAGGCCCCAGAGCAGCTTTCACTGCCCCTGGTGTGAGTAGGTCCGGGAGAGCTGATTCCTGGGCCTCCAGTTGGCCGGCTTAGAAGCTAGTGATGGAAATGGTGGACCAGGTATGTAGGTAGCTTCTCAGGCCACTGGGTAGCTGGTGTGTGGGTGATGGTAGTAGAGGTGGTGGAGCAACTCCCGGGACCCAAGCAGTCTGTGTTGCTGTTGTTGGAAGCTCTGATGGGTTGGGTGGGCCGGTTCCCAGTCCCACAGCTTCCCATAGCAGGGTGAAGGTTATTGTACTAAGCGTGCTTAAGAGAGCCTGTTCTCCCCTGTTCGTGCCCTGACTAGATGTCATTTACAGCCTCATTGCCTCAAACTGCCTGCAGGTGGGACACACTCCAACATTAAACTCTCAAAATGGTGCCAGCTGTGGGCTTGTGACCACAGGGTGGGCCCGTGACCACAGGGTGGGCCCATGTCAGGTGAGCAGCATAGGCAGGAAACTGTGGGGAGTGCAGTTCGCTCTGGTCTTGTTCTCATGGCAGCTCATAACAGGGCATTAGATATTGTCCTAGATATGCCTCCTGATTTCCCTGTCCTTCTTGACCCTGTGATGGCTACAGACATGCCAACTTTAACTTGGCCTGAGGTCTGGGCCAAGCATGGTGTTGAAATCTCAAAATGGCACATTGAGGTGAAGCACCTCCCAGGCAGGCAGTGTGGGCAAGAAGCTGTGTGGACTGCAGTCTGCTCACATCTCAATATCAACAGCATCTCATTGCAGAGCAGTGGGTGTTTTCCGAGATGTGCATAGGGTAGCCTGGTTTCCCTGATGCTCCATGGCTCTGTGGTGGCTGCAGCCATGTCAGCCTGATCTCAGTCCAAGGATGGGGTGCAGCCCAAAGGTAAACTCTCAAAATGGCACCTTGGGCCAAGGATCAGAAGGAGCATGGCACCTTTAAAGCAAGTAGTATGGAAAAAAGCTGTGGAGGGTGTGTTCCACTCTCATCTCAGTCTCAGAGGAGAATGGGTCTTGTCCTATATATACATAGAGTAATCTTGATTCCCTGTTCCTCCTTGGCTGGGCAGCTGCTGCAACCAAATCAGCCAGATCTTGGGCAGAGGGTGGGGCACAGCTCAGCATTAAACTCTCAAAATAGTGCCTTTGGCTTGGAAACAGAGGGTGGGGTCCCTCTCCAGAAAGCAGCATAAGCAAGAAGCTGTGGGTAGTACAGTGTGCTCCTGTCTCAGTCTCGGCAGCCCACAGCAGGGTGGCAGGGACCCTCACAGGGGTACAGGAGCACCCTGTCTCCCTTCTCCCGTCTTGGAGCAGTGCAGTGGCTACAGCCATGTCTGTAGGTCCCTGGTATCTAGAATCTCAAAATGGCTCCTAGCTGAGGCTCCTCCAGGCTCAGATGTCTGTGGGATCCTGTGTGGGTTCCCTTTCTGGTGCGACATTTCTGTGCAATCATTAGGTGGCACTTCAAGTCAGGCCCGAGGCCCTATTGGGTAAAGGATTTCTTCTACATCTAAGATGGTAAAAGCCTGTCATGTAGCCCTTGGGGTTTCTCTCTGTTTTCCCCACGCAGGAGCCTCTCCTGGCTCTCAGACCTGATTTTAAAATTTACATGCAAATGCAAAAGGCCATGAATAACTATTAAAATCTTGAAGAATGAAGTTGATAATCTTTCATACTTATATAGTTATACAAATTAAACAGTGTGGTATTAGCATGAGGATAGCAAACTAGATCAATTGAATAAAATAGAAAAACCAGAAAAATATTTACATATATAGAATCACCTGATTTATTTATAAGTTGGACCTACAGTACAATATAAAAAGAAGTGATCTTCACAAAAATGGCTTGGGTCAATTAGATGTTTATATGGAATTAAAAATTACCCCAATTTCTCATAATATACAACTATCAAAATTAGCTAAATCACAAAACTACAATGGATGGTAAATTCAATAAAATTAAATATAGCAAAGGAAAATAGCTTTGTAATTTTGTATACAAAATGTTCTTTTTAAAACCACTTTATTGACATATAAAAGCTGTACACATTTAATGCTTGCATCTTGATGAGTTTCGGGACAAGCGCACACGTGGAGCGGTACCACCACCAAGGCCATAAACACATCCATCAACTCCCAAAGTTTCCCTCTGCCCCCTTTATTATTACTATATGTGTGTGTGTGGAAAGAACACAATTATTTATGCTCTTAGCAAATTTTAATTGTAGCTATATTGTTAGCGATAGGCACTCTGCTATATAGTAGGTCTCCAGAACTAATTTTTGTTTGTTTGTTTGTTTTTAACAACTGAAACTTTGTACCTTATGACCATCCCTATACCCCACCCCAATCCTCTGGTAACCTCCATTCTACTCTCTGCTTTTTCAGTTTATTTTTGATTTCACATATAAATGAGTTCATAGTATGTGTTTTTGTCTGACTTATCTCACGGAACAACACCCAGGTGAATCCATGCTATTGCTTTTTTAAGGTGGAATAATAATCCATTGTATATACATACCAGTTTCTTACCAATACATTCACTGATGGACATTTAGATCCCATATCTTGGCTGTTGTTAATAGCTCCCTATTAACTTGGCTATTGTCAGTAGCCCCCTTGTTTCTATATCTTGGCTATTGTTAATAAGGCAGCAATACACATGGAGTGCTGATAATCTCTTTGAGATTGTGATGTCAGTTCCTTTGGATATATACCCTGAAGTGGGATTGCTGGATCATATGGCAGTAGTTGTATTTTCTGTTTTTTTTTAAAGAAGCAAAACATTGTTTTCCATAATGGCTGTACAATTTTAAATTCCCATCAACAGTATACAGGTGTTTTTTTTTTTTTTCCCCCCCCACATCCTTGCCAACACATGTTTTAAAAAAGCCATCCTCACAGGTGTTATGTTTTAATTAGCATTTATTTGATAAGCTGTGTAATGTTCAGCACTTTTTCATATACCTGTTGGTCATTTTTATGTCTTCCTTGGAGAAATGTCTATTCAGGTCCTCTGTTTATTTTTTAATCTAGTTATTTATTGTTTTGTTTGCTATTCAGTTTTTCTCTGATATTTAGTTTATTTTTTTTTCCTTAACTGTGCATTAGCTTTTTAGTTTGATATAGTAGTATTTTATTTTGGCTTCTATTGCCTATGCTTTTGTGACATATCTAAAAAATCATTGTCAAGATCAAAGTTTAGGAGCTTTTATTCCTATGTTTTCTTCTAGGAGTTTTACAGTTTCAAGTCTTACATTTAAGTCTTTAGTCCACTTTGAATTGATGATCATCCCTGGCCTGCATTGGAGTTTTGTCAGTAGATATCCAGGAAATGTGTCTGGTTGGGAACAATTGCTTTAGAGCAGGGGTTGGCAAACTTAGGCTGGAAAGGATCTGACAGTACCCTGTACTATCAGGGTCAGATAGTTCCTGTACCCTTGAGTGACTCCATTGAAAAGCAAGCCTGGGAATTGAGATGCCTGTTTCTTTCCCATCTTATCACTTCACAATGTGTTCCTGTGAAATTACTTGGCTCTGTGTATCATATGGTCTGTTGTAACTACTAAACTCTACTCCTGTAAGGATGAATGCAACCATAAATACGTAAACAAATGGGCATAATTGTGTTCTAGTAACACTTTATTTACAAAAACAGGCAGGTGGGACATATTTGTCTCTTGCCTCACAGTGTGATGACCCCTGCTGTAGATGGAGGATCAGTGCACTTCAGTGTTGCTTCCTGCAGATCATTCTGTCCAAGGCTTTCTGATATTTTATAAGCTATGGCTTGCACCAGCACTATTTTCAGACATTCCTCAAACTTAAGCTTCCATTTTATTACTATATTCAACATTTCAATTGGCTTTAGTCTGGTGATATTATAAGGACAGAATCTATGTAACTAAATTAGCATAAGATGAAGTAGTTTCAAAATCTAATGTCACATCAAAAAGAAATTTTATTTTCTACTCATAAAAATATGAAAAAACAACCAATGTATATTTTTCCTTGTATGTGTCTAATGCTAATAAACATCAACCCTGTATTCCCAGTCTTTCTATCTATATTATGTACATGAATCATGTGTGGAGTTACCTAGAGAAAGTTAAAGTAGGAGACATTTGGGTCATGGCAATAGTGCATCTCTTTTCCCCAAGAGAAGCAAATCTGACTTACATTCAGATTGGCTAGGTGGAAATTCGCTCCAGCTTTTATATTCCTGTGATCACTTGGCACAATATTTTAACATTGTAATAACTTTATCCATAGAGTCAAAATATAAGGCCCCAGGGTTAATTATAAGCAGAGTTGTCCTTGGTAGAAAATATCTTTCATTTCAATTATTTCAAAAGCACAGAATAATAAAATACAGGTTTCTGGAAAAAACGATAATGGTCAGATGCTTTTTCCTCTACCCTTGAGAGAAAGCATGACTCTGTTGAGATGCAAGCTTGGGGAATGAGATGCCTGTTTCCCTCTCATCTTATCATTTCACAGTGTGCTCCTGTGAAATTACTTTAGCCTTTTCCATTTTAGGGGATGACTTTGCAAGAGCCTTACTCGGAAGTCTCAAGAAGCATTATTAATGGTTTTGTAATGATTTTTTTGTGATTTTTCAAAGCATCTTTTAAAAATTACCTACTTAAATGGTTTCCCTTCATTTTCAAGGTTTTGATCAGGTTTTTCTAAGTAGTAAGTGGAAAAAATATATAACTTTTATTTCATGAAATATTCTGTGGCACAAAAAGAAAAGTGGATAACTGAACAATAGTTAATTTAGAGGCTGGGTGGATTTTCTTTTGGCTGCAAATGATAGCTCTTTATGGGCTCATAGTTTCTGGGGAATTTGGCTGAGGTGTAAGTCCTGTTTCTTGAAACTATTTATGTAGCCTTGATGCACACATATGTGAAACATTATAAGAAGAATTCTCTATTTGGGGTTGAGAACAAAGAAAGGTTACCAAAAACATAGATAAGGAAACTGGGGCTCCCACTGGTGAATACTGGACAATGTAATGAAGGCTGTATCTCTCTGCTTTTCAGGCTTTGGCCTTTTTGGGAGGCCTCCTATGCTAACTCACCCAACATGATCATACCTAAACTACATTTATAGTTTGAGCAGAAGTCCAAGGGTTCTGTCTGTAAATGGAAAAAGTCTGACTGCACATACTAATTTGTGTCATACCTAATAGCTACCTAGACCCTGAGGCTGATTGCTCTTGTTGATGTCTGAGAAACAGTAAATTTGTAGCATTTCTCTTTTACCTAGCATGGCTTTGTAAAAACCATTCAAAATGTGTGACAAGTATCAGAAAATGAAGGCAGAGGTTAAGTGTTCAAGCATTCTAAGGAAAGCAGCTATATAAATGCAAAACATTAATATTATTGTTAGAGAAACACATTTCCTCATTGACCTCCGCTTCCATACCAACAAATATCCTCCAAAAAGCTCATTTGATCTTTGACCATTTCAGATGCTTCCTTGGCAGCCACCTAGTAAAACCTTTGAAACTGTGCATATTGCTTACAAATATTTCATTATGAATTGAGCCTTTCTGCTTGTAAATGCAGAAAAAATAAGCATGAAAAAGCCTAACACTCCAAATGAAATCATAATAAGTAAAGCAAAGGTGAAAAGTCTTAAGCCAAACTTTATAACCCAAAAAGCAGTCTAAATCTCCTATCTCATAATAACACTCACTTTATTGGAAAGAGACAGTCTAGTTTTATTCAAACATGATCATTTATTTAAGATACAGAATATCCCTAATCCACAAAGAAAAAGGGCCAGAGAGCATGGGGACAATTGTGTTTCTCTTCCCCCTCAAATATAAAATATAGGAGGGAACTCATACCCTATATCAAGTTAGCCTATTTGTAGCGTTTGTAAGATATGATGCTACGTTTGCTGATATTAATACAATATAATGAAATAGTGATGTGGTTTTAAGTTTGCATTAATGTGACTATAATTTATTATTTGCCAGATACATCCACATACAAACGTAAATATATATTATATATATAATATATATATAATAGTACTAGCTTCTTGGTTTCAATTCTTATAGTAAATTAAGTTATTTTATATATTGAAGGCAGATTAAATGACTTGACATGTCACTCATACTAACACAACCATCAGTAATGTGGGTCAACTTTTAAACCGATTCTAGAAGTCTACTTACAGAAAATTAAGGTTAAAAATTACTGTATTCATTTAAAGGGAATAATATTACATGAGCAAAAATAGAATAGCCCTTATATGTATTTTCTTTAATTTTAACTATTTGTACTTAAGATGGAATTTTACTCCAAGCATTTGATTATGGTAATCTGTCTTTACCTGTTTCCGTGTTTCTCATGTTTTTCCTGTATTCTGTAACTCGTTCTCAAGCATTCTAAGTATGATAATTTTAAGGTTAATATATAGTGTAAATTCAAAAGATGAAGTTTATTTAATTCATATTACAACTAGAAATATGGAATCAATCTACCATTTATACTGTTTTTTGTTGGAAGTAATTATGATTCAAGGGGAGGTATAGGATATAAATATTATCTCTACTCAGCAACTAATTGATGTACTCATTCATCACACGTTGAGCACAAACGATATATGAGCAATGTGCACAATCATTGTTTTCTGAAACTTCAGTGCTTCAGGAGAATGAGAAATCCCCAAATTCTCTTTTGCTATGAGTAATAGAGGAACTAATGATTTCTGAGGTCCATTGGTCCAATTTCCTGAATCTGTACAGTCCATCACAATGAAATTTCTTAAGATCTCTCTACCTAAGTTAACCTTGTTGGGCTTGATGCTTGGGGAAAGGAGTAGTTTCTAGTCTCATAACTGTGTGTGTGCATATCTGTGTGATAATCTGACAGCTTGTACACCCCGTAACTGAGATTTCACTATTATCTAATTTAATATAATATTTTCATTGTCTTTTTTACTAGCAGCAGTAATAGTATGATAATTTACATGGAATGAGTACTGTGTGCCGTCATGGCTTACAGGACTCTGTCGTTTTCAAGTTATTTCAAGTTTCAGTGTAAATTGCGTAATTATATTGCTTTATGTATATAACAAAGACCTCATCCTTACAAGCAAGTTGCTTGAGTTCTGAAATGAGAATCCAGGTAAATATAATTGAACCAAAAATATCCAAGTATGTATTTATACTAGGGAGGCCACATGATTTATCATCCAAAGTTTTTTGGGAGTAAAAGGGATACTGTTAATAATTATGTCAGGACAACATTGAAAAACCAGAACCTGGTCAAACTGGGATGTACGGTGACCCAGCTTATTACATATGTGTTGAGTTAAAAAATATCTGCACACACATGCAGGTGTCAAACTAATGTATGCTATAATAAAATTCAGTTCTTTGAATAGGATAGCCTTTACATTTGTTATGGTGCTGGGAAATGATGTAAAATTAAAATTTAGTGTTAGCAAATAGTTGTGTATATACTTTTTAAAACATTTTTCAGGTAAAGGAGTATATTTTATATAATACGAGATCATTTATAACTAGTACAGGATATGTAGGTGATGGGCCTTTTTTTAACCAGAGGGATACAACCATTCTGATCCTGCCTCTACTGGAAAATCTGAGGCTAAAGTGAGCATCAAAAATCACCCTTTCTCTTTGGAAGTTGGTACCCTCAGTATGTACTCCAGCATCAGCTGACGGAACCCCTATCATTTCTTCCCATGGCTTCGGCAATATTGCATTGCTTTGTCTGAGTCCCAAGAATTATTGTGTCATAACAGATAAGATAAAATTAATAATGAACATTTTAATTCTCACACTAGCCAAACCTATTTTGGCACTTACAAAGAAAATATTAGTAGAAGTGTGTTTTTGGATTAAACTGTGTGTGAATTTTAACTTGAGTATACTTGAAGAGATGGAATTTGCACTGCTCGCTGTGGGAAGTCATATACTAGAGCTCAAATTTTCTGGAGCATGCTTAGGTACGGGGCATACTTAAGGCCAGTCTAAGTGTGTCAGCAAAAGCTAGAATTCATTTACATATATATTATCTCTAGTATTCTGTTTATAGGTTGTTTCACTGCATGAAGATAACTTTTACCCATAAATTTTAAACGTTCAAAACATTTCATATCCTGGGATTCCCAAAATTGATGTGGAATCATCAAACCTTAAGATAAACCCAAGAAACATGGACACTTCCATCACTAAAGATGATGTAATTGTGTCTGAAAATGTTTTCCTTGAGAGAGCTGTGACTTGTGACAGTTGTATTTAGTTTATGCTATTTCTTTGTAAAATGGTTTACTTTAAAATATTACATTTGAAAAATTATCTTGTTTATGGCATTTGAAGAACCAGAATAAGAAATATTATAAACTTAATTTGCACATTGGGTGGAAAGAGTAGATGATAGAATTCTATTACAGTAAAACAAGTAAACTAGATTGTCACTTTAAGAGATTTCTTATGGAGGATTTATTCTTTAGCTTGTTATGATCACATTTTTATAGAAACAGCTGTACTTGTTATCACACTCTGCCACATCATCAGTCATCTAGCTACTGCAGAGAATTCCCCCAAGCAGCACTGGACGTTCATGAGTTTATATTACTGCCATAAATTTTGGGGCTGTAAGTTTTTATACAAATAATCCCACGTCTCTTGTATACATTTCGCCAATTGGTTAATAACATGATCTCTACCAGGGGATTTCTGGAATGTTTCTATCTTTTAAAAACAATGGCCTAGAGTACATTTTTGCAAATGCTAAAAACCTTCCAAATGAAATTGGGCAGTCTGAGGACATCTATATGATGAGAAAATATGCTTTTCCTTAATTTTACTGTTTAACCTCTTGAGCAATTTTTTTGGCTGAATCATGTGAAAGGATGTATTCACAGAAGGTATAACTTTAGTTATATATGAAAAAAATGTGGAGTGGCCTTTTAAATCAGAGTGGTGAAGCTCCTAGCCATGAAACTCATTTCACAGTTCCTCCACTGCTTTTCAAAGTTAAATAATCACCATGAAGAAGCCCAGCATTTCCAGGGTGCCATCCATTATGTAGATGCCAGTGTTTCTTGCCCTAGGCACATTCCTCTCAAAACAAAAATGAAAAGAGTGCATAAGTTTGCCCACAGACTAATTTCTAAATGTACTAATCTGATCTTTTACTTCCATTTCTTTGGTGGCATATAAATAGAACCTCAAATATTATTTCACAGCTCTAAAAGTTAATGGTGTTCTTTACTGGATCTTCCTTCATCAATGACACAGTGTCTTATTTTCTTGTGAGCTCCATCTCTGACTGTCCTAAACCATTGACTGAGTATCAGATTCTAATAGTGAAGTTAAGATTGTCTGAAAAACCAGAGGGAATTTTTCAAAAGGGAACTTAGATACAACGTAAAAGACATCATTTTAGATTTGGGGAAGAATAATTTGAGATTTTGCATTTGTGATAATTCAGTGACCTGATTTAACATCATCATTCCAAAGCCGGTCAACAAATTTTCCAATATTCTAAGCATGACCAACTAAATTAAAGTTTCAAATTGGCTCACCTACTATCCTCAATACTAGGTTCTTCTGAATTATCTTTAGCAGCTAAAATTTAGCTGTGGGGAACTGAGCATCAGCTAAATTAAAGTTTAAGTTATACATTCTATTGACATAAACAATGATGTTACTCTCGTAAAGATTTTCTGATGATAGAGATTAAGTAGATTTTCAAGGTATAGATTTATATAGGTAGTAGAATCCTATTTGTAAGAAAATGATGTACATGTGTTTATGCTTACAGTATTAATGGATACCTACAAAAATATTAATTGTGGTTATTTCTGGACTGGAAAGTTGGAAAGTGAGAATAATGTAAGTTGTAATGTTCACCTTATACTTTTTGTACAATTTGAATTTTAGAATAATCAGGTATAATTTTGATAGAGAAAAACTTAAAAAACAACAAAAACCAGATAAAACTGATGTGATCTCATTTAGTGTTAGTCATTATCAGAGCTACATATTTTTTTTAGAATTTCAATCTATAAAAATACCTTGGGGTGATTATGATGTGTTAATACAGGTTCATGAATTGTAACAAATATACTACTCTGGTTGGGGATTTGATAATGGGAGAGGCTATGCATGCATGGGGCTAGGAGGGCATACGGGAAATCTTTTTACCCTCCTTTCAGTTTCTCTGTGAACTTAAAACTGCTGTAAAGTTTTTACATTGAAATTCATTAATTAAATTAAATATGATGGATCAGAGCTGATATTATGAAATTAAAAACCGAAAATCAATCAAACCAAAAGTTTTTTTTTTTAAGTTTAATTAAATCACTAAGCCAGGCTAAGAAGAGAGAGGACACAAATTACTAGTATTAGGCACGAAAGAAGGGAGATCACTTCAGATTCCATGTCCATTAAAAAGATGATAGTATGAGCAACTCTATTCCCACAAATTTGATAACATAGATGAAATTGACCAATTTATTGAAAAACACATTTAGCCAAAACTCACAGTAGAAGAACTAGACAATCTGAATAGGCCTACATTATATAAATTGAATAAATTAATAATATTCTATAGAAAGGACCAGTACCAGATGAGTTCACTGGTGAATTCTACCAAACTTTTAAGAAAAAAATTATACAAATTCTCTAATCTCTTCCAGAGGACAGAAGTGTAAGAAAAGCTTCCTAACTCATACTATGAGGCCAGCATTACCCTAATGCCAAAACAGAAGACATTACAAGAACGCTAGAGACAAATATCTACTAAATATTGATTCAAAAATCCTCAATATCCCAGCAATTGAATCCAACAATGTAATAAAGTAATTGCACACCATGAACAAGTGGGGGTGTATCCCAGGTATGCAAAGCTGGTTCAACATTCAAAAATCAATTAATATAATCTATTTCATCAAAAGGCAAAAGAAGAAAAATCACATAATTATACAAATAGATGCAGAAAAAGCATCTGATAAAGTTTAATGTCCATTCATGATGAACCAGGAATAGAGGTAAATGAAAAAACCTACAAAAAATTACAGCTTACATGATACTTAATGATGACAAAATAGAATCTTTCCCACTAAGATTACGAACAAGGCAAGGATGTCTCTTCTTACCACAGCTTTTCCACATTGTAATGGACATCCTAGTTAATACAATGAGCCAGAAAATACAGTAAAAACTATACAGATTGGGAAAGAAGAAATAAATGACATGGTTACCTATGTAGAAAATCTGAAAGAATTGACAAAAATAACTTCAGGAACTAATAAGCAATTATAGCAAGGTTGAAGGAAACAAGATTAATATACAAAAGTCAATTATTGCCCTATATACCAACAATGACCAATTGGAAGCTGAAATTCAAACACATTACCATTTACATTAGCACCCCAAAGATTAAACAGAAACAAATCTAACAAAATATGTTCAAGATCTATATGAGGAAGATGACAAAAAATCTGAATGAAATCGAGGAAGAACTAAATAAATAGAAATACTTTTATGAAAAGGAAGACCCAATATTGCCAAGTTGTAAGTTCTTTCCAATTTGATCTACAGATTCAATGCAATTCTAGTCAAAATCCCAGACAGTTATTTTGCAGATACTGACAAACATATTCTAGCATTTAGATGGGGAGGAGAAACACCCAGAATAGTCAACACAATATTGAAGGTGAAGGACAAAGTCGGAGGAGTGACACTACATGACTTCATTACTTATTATAAAACAGTCATTGAGACTGTGGTATTGTTGAAAGAATAGACAAATAGGTCAACTGAATAAAATAGCCCAGAAATAGACCCAGTAAATCAACTAATCTTTGATAAAGGAACAAAGGCAATACAATGGAGAAAACATGTCTTTTCAACAAACGGTGCTGGAACAACTGAACATCCACATGTTCAAATAAAATCTAGACACAGAAGTTACACTGGAATAAAAAATATTAAATAAAAATGAATCACAGAGTTAAATTTAATACACAAACTACAAATGTCTTAGAAAGTGTTAGATAATAACACAAAAGAAAACCTAGATGACTTAGGATATAGTGATGTTTGTAGATACAACACCAAAGGCATAATTCATGAAAGAAATAATTCAGAAGATTTAATTCATTAAAATTAAAAACTTATGCTGTGTGAAAGACTATCAAGAGAAAGAGAAGAGAAGCACAAACTTGGAGGATGTGTTTGCAACATACACATCTGATAAAGCACTGTTATCCAAAGTCATTCTTCTATTAATCATCATGAGGAAGAAGTGATTACAATATTAAATAATATAAAATTGATTTATCTCATCCAGTAGTGGTAACATTTTTAGGCATAGATGTTATTATACATGTGTTAAGGTGAGAATTCACTTTGAATAGAATAATAAAGCCACAGTTTTTTAGTTATGATGCAGGAGGAACTGGACAGGAGCTCACTCCCACAATTGAATTCCAGACTCATATTTGTTCTGTAATCACCTCCAGGAATATTAAAGTCTTTTAAAAAAATGTGATTGATCCTTATTACTTCTAGAATTGGAATGAGCTAAAGAAGCATTTTAAGATTGTGTTAAGAAAAATAAAACCATGATGAGGCATAGAGCAATTCCTTTGTGCAATATTTGAATTGCATAAATTATCCAGTTTAGTAACATATTAAGATAAAGAATAATATTTTATCTGTGTTGTAAATTCTAAAGTTTAGTTAACTTTAAAAATAAGTATTTCCTTTAAAACAGCATTTTTGAGTGGCCATAAGTAGGTTAAATAAACATGATCTTTATGAATGAAATAGAAAATGTTTTTAAAGCCGAAAGAACATCTTGGTAGATTTAAGATTTCAAAAATCCAATAACCTTATGCCATATAAAATATTTTAAAATGAAACAAAAAAGAAAATCATATGAACTGTAACCCAATACTGTTATCTATGTGCGCGCTGGACTCAAGGCTTACAATTACATATTGTCTTTGGGGAGTGTGCGTTATTAAGATGATTGTGAGTGATGCCATTTTGAATTATAATTAATAGAATCTTCCATGCAGCATCTGGACCATTTCAGGGAGGTATTGAGTTTTACAGTTTAGAACAAAGTAGGAAGCACTGATGGCAGAGGCTTATGTCATGCCATGTCTCAATTATTTAGCACTCTTCTCAAATTCAGTAGAGTTTATCACACTTTGTAATCCAGTCACTATAGAACTTTTTTTCTGGAATATTCTGTGTTTGATTTTCAGGCATTAATAATTTAGACTGAAGAAGGCTAATCAAAACAAACTCGGGCTGGGGCAAATTTGGGAGATGAGGAAGAAAAAGCACCGAACAGGGAGCCAGGAAATCTGGATTCTAGTTCCAGTTCTGTCTCTGTATGAAATTTTGGCTTAATTAATCTTTCTTAGCTTTGAAATATGAACTGTAAATAATGTTATTAACAAATTATAAGGCCAGTTCTGGTTGTCATATACTGTAAGACCAAATTTCTTGAAATTTTTAGATGATGACATGGGGTAACATAGATAACATGTCCCTCCCACCACAGCCAGCTTCTTTCTTTCCCTAGGATTCTAGGTGACACATTGACCAGGGCTTCCCTTTTTAAAAATATGCTGAATGAATATGACAGAATAATAAGATAATAAAAATTTTTCCAATTCCTAATGCCACTAACAGTCATTCTTTTGTTAATCATAATGAAGAAGTGATTAAAATATTAAATAATGTAAAATTGATTTATCTCATCCAGTAGTGGCAACATTTTTAGACATATATATTACATGTGTGTGTGATAGGGTGAGAATTCACTTTGAACAGAATAATAAAGCCACAGTTTAAAGGTCTGACGTGGCAGGAACTGGACATGAGCCCACTCCCACAATCTAATTTCAAACTAAAATTTGTTCTGTAATTTCCTCTGGGAAGAAAATAGAGTGGTCTAAGTGCTATTGTCTCTTGTTTAGTCTCTGTGACACAAAACCTACATAGTTGTTTGGAAATCTCCACACTCGGAGAAAATAGGAGTTCACTCGTCAATAAAGCAAAGATTTCAGTGAAATGTTTTTGTACCGCCACACAAGACAACCCAAGAAGTAAGATAACCTGTCCACGAATATGTAAGGATTTACTCTAAATCAAAGAAAAATAATTTTTAATCAGTTCACATTTTCATTTACTTGCTCATTTAACAAACCTTCACTCATCATTAGCACGACTTCTGTTTAGTGCTAGAGTCTATTCAATAATAATGAGCATTCAACCATTGTCCTACACAATCACACAATTGAGAAGAGAAGATAAATTGTGTTCACATGTGCAAATTATTCAAGTCATCATTATGTAAATACCAGAAGAGAAGTTATGATTTTTTTTTTTCTTGGGCTGTAATGATCACCTAAGTCTTCATTGGGAAAATACCCTTTTTGCTATGTAAAGCTCCATTTTAGTGATTCATCACATTTCCTTATAGTATTTATTATTAGTGTTCTTCTAAGTTAATTCTTTTACATTTATAAAGTAAGAACAGTGTTATTATCTCAGTTTTATATTCAAATGTAGGGATATCAGAAAGGTGTCATGACAGTGGAGATGGTGAATCCCCACATAGAAGCAGAGCAATGAGACAGGAAAGCCCCAAATCCATGCACATTTACAACAAAACTAATTGACAAGGTTTCCTTACAAATCTCAAAATACAAGCAGGTGGGGATAACCCATCAAAACCTACCAAAACTAGCAAGACCTTCATGATATCAGCATCTGAATGGGAGGAAGGAGAAAGAAGAAACAAGGGTGCATGATAATGCTGACAAGCATAATAGCCAAACTCCTAGATTTCTTCATATATTGGACCCAGAGAGAAGTTTAATCATAAATTGTTATATCATACTAGAGAAAAAGTGTGCTGAGTTTAGGTCAAGAACTAAATGAAGATTTTCCATATTAAGAAGTCAAGTTTTAGCTGAAATGAAAGCAATATATGACAGTATTGTGTTATTTGGAAACATGGAAATAAATGCCAACTAACAGAGTGGAATGCAGGAATTTGGGGTAATATAAAGTGAGACAGGAGGCTGCTATTTTTCCTTATAGTATCTCTGGCACTCTTTGCTTGTCTGAACCGTGTATACATGTAATTTTTGAAAACAAAAAGTATTAATAGTATTGGCAAGAAAGTAAAAAACAATATTTCCATGACCTAAGTGAAACTTGAACAAATTTGAGAGGAACATTGGCTGTATTTTAGCATTAATACAGAAATACAGAGAAATATCAGAGAAAATTTGTTAAGCTGCAACTCCATCCAGAGAAAATAACACATGTTGCCTTCACCATGAGCAATTTTGGCTTCAGCATCTGTAGTTCACTCTTCTTTAACAAACACTGAATTTATTTTGTTTAAAATTTCTAGCCATGGAACATTTATGAAATACAGTGAAATTTTAGAAATTAATTTAAAATATATTAGCAAAGACCATAAATATCAGTTAATAGATAGATGTTAACTAAATGCATCTTCTGTTTGATCACCAAAAAATGTACTATAGTGAATACTGAACATAGCACCAACAGTATATGAGAGTTCAAATTGCTCTGCAATCTTGCCAATACTTAGTATTGTCAATCTTTAATTTTAGCCAGGTTAATAGATGCATGTTGGTATCCCATGTTATTGCTAATTGGCATCTTCCTGGTCACTACTCAACATAAATATATTTTCAGATAATTATTGGCCATTTCTATATCATCTTTAAAACATTTTTGACATGCCAATTCAAATTTCAGGATCTCTTTCCTAAAAACTATAATTTTTGTTGATTTGGATGAATTTCTATTTTTTTAGATAAAATATTTTTGTTAGACACACAACAGTACAGCTTTTAAAACTCAGAAGCAGAATATCTTACTATATTCACTCATGTACTTATCTGCTCCTTTACTCTTTCTTCATTCCTGATGTTCCGACTTCTTTCTGTTGTTCCTTTATTTGAATAGCTGTCTTCAACAGTTCTTTTCAGATAGGTTTTCTGGTATCAATTTCTTTTTTTCTTAATCTGAAAAGTATTTATTTCACTCTCCATGGATATAAGATTCCGACTCTTGGCGGGGGCTTTTTTTTTTCAGCATTTGGAAAATATGCCACTTTCTTTTGGTTCTCACGGTTTTTGAAAAGAAATTTGTCATCAGACTGTTGTTTTTATAAGTGATACATTGTTTTTCTCTGAATGATTTTAAGATTTTTTTGTTCTTGGTTTTCTGAAGTTTGATTTTGATGTGCCTGGGGATCAGTTGTTTTGCTTTATCCTCTTTGTGGGTTCACTGAGCCTCTTGATTCTGGAATTTTATGTCTTTCACCAAATTCGAGCAGTTTTCAGCCCTCGTTTTATTTTATTTTATTTTTTAATTGAAACTCTATACATTCCTTTCTGTCTGGGAGTCTTATGACACAGAGATAAGATCTTTGTATTGTCCTACAGGTCACTGAGGCTGTATTCATTTGTTTTCAATCTATCTTCTCTTTGTTCTTCAGACAATACCTTTTTATTGGTATATATTCACATTTACTGATGCTTTTGCTCTGCTCTGTCACTGTCAGATTCATTGTTCCCCCTCATTTGAATTAATGTTTCTAGTTACTAAGAGTTATTTTGTATTGCATTTTAGAATTTGAGGTATTATGATATGACTCAGTTTCCTATTTAAAGGTCATGACTGTCAAGCTAGGATGGTACTCAGGGGTGTGCTCACACACATAATCTCTACAGGTATCTAGCAGCCAGGAGGAGCTGTCTTTTAACTGCTTGTGTGAGATGATAGTAAGGCTTTACTCAAACAAATTCTGCCGATGCCCACCAGTGTCAGGAGGGAAACTGTCTCCCTGCTGTCACCTAGGGATGGTAGCCAGGCTCTGCTCATGCACACAGCCTCTGCAAATGCCTACCAGACAGGAGACAAAGCCACTTCCTCACTGTAGAGGTGGAGTAGAAGCCAAGGCTCTTGTCAAACAGTTGCAGTGCTGGCAGCTGTGCACAGTGGAGTGAGGGAGGGACAGAGTGGTGTTTATTTTCATGATGTTTGGCTAGAGTAGACCTAGTGTAGTCAAAAAGATTTTTTAAAATTATACTTTAAGTTCTGGGTTACATGTGAAGAACGTGAAGTTTTGTTACATAGGTATACACGTGCCCTGGTGGTTTGCTGTACCCATTAACCCATCACCTACATTAGGTATTTCTCCTAGTGTTATCCCTCTCCTAGCCCCCCAGCCCCTGACAGGCCCCAGTGTGTGATGTTCCCTTCCCTGTGTCCTTGTGTTTTCATTGTTCAACTCCAACTTATGAGTGAGGACATGTGGTGTTTGGTTTTCTGATTTTGTGATAGCTTGTGGGGAATGATGGTTTCCAGCATCATCCATCCCCCTGCAAAGGACATGAACTCGTCCTTTTTTACAGCTGCATAGTATTCTGTGGTGTATATGTGCCACATTTTCTTTATCCAGTCTATAATTGATGTACATTTGGGTTGGTTCCAAGCCTTTGCTATTGTGAATAGTGCCACAAAAAACATACATGCATGTGTGTCTTTATCATAGAATGATTCATAATCCTTTGGGTAATGGGATTGCTCGGCCAAATGGTATTTCTAGTTCTGGATCCTTGAGGAATCACCACACTGTCTTCCACAATGGTTGAACTAATTTACAGTCCCACCAACAGTGTAAAAGCGTTCCTATTTTTCCACATCCTCTCCAGTATCTGTTGTTTCCTGACTTTTTAATGGTCACCGTTCTAGCTGGTGTGAGATGGTATGTTGTTGTGGTTTTGATTTGCATTTCTCTAATGACCAGTGCTGATGAGCTTTTTTTCATATGTCTGTTGGCTGCATAAATGTCTTCTTTTGATAAGTGTCTGTTCATATCCTTTACCCACTTTTTGATGGTGTTGTGTTTTTTTGTTTGTTTGTTTTAATTTTTTTTTGTAAGTTTGTTGAAGTTCTTTGTAGATTCTGGATATTAGCCCTTTGTCAGCTGAATTGATTGCAAAAATTTTCTCCCATTCTGTAAGTTGCCTGTTCACTCTGATGATAGTTTCTTTTGCTGTGCAGAAGCTCTTTAGTTGAATTAAATCCCGTTTGTCAATTTTGGCTTTTATTGCCATTGCTTTTTGATGTTTTAGCCATGAAGTCTTTGTCCATGCCTATGTCCTGAATGATATTGCCCAGGTTTTCTTCTAAGATTTTTATGGTCCTAGGTCTTATGTTTAAGCCTTTGATCTATCTTGAGTTGATTTTTTGTATAAGGTGTAAGGAAGGGGTCCAGTTTCAGTTTTCTACATATGGCTAGCCAGTTGTCCCAACACCATTTATTAAATAGGGAATGTTTCCCCATTGCTTGTGTGTGTCAGGTTTGTCAAAGATCAGATGGTTGTACCTGTGTGGTATTATGTCTGAGGCCTCTATTCTGTTCCATTGGTCTATGTATTTGTTTTGGTACCAGTACCATGCAGTTTTGGTTACTGTAGCCTTGTAGTATAGTTTGAAGTCGGGTAACATGATGCCTTCAGCTTTGTTCTTCTTGCCTAGGATTGTCTTGGCTATGTGGGCTGTTTTTGGGTTCCATATGAAGTTTAAAGTAGTTTTTTCCAATTCTGTGAAGAAAGTCAGTGGTAGCTTAATGGGGATAGCATTGAATCTATAAATTACTTTGGGCAGTATGACCATTTTCATGATACTGATTCTTCCTATCCATGAGCATGGAATGTTTTTCCATTTGTTTGTGTCCTCTTTTATTTCCTTAAGGTGTGGTTTGTAGTTCTTGAAGAGGTTCTTCACATCCCTTGTAAGTTGGATTCCTAGGTATTTTATTCTCTTAGTAGCAACTGTGAATGGGAGTTCACTCATGATTTGGCTCTCTGTTTGTCTGTTATTGGTGTCTAGGAATGCTTGTGATTTTTGCACATTGATTTTTGTATCCTGAGACCTTGCTGAAGTTGCTTATCAGCTTAAGGAGATTTTGAGCTGAGATGATGGAGTTTTCTAAATATACAATCATGTCATCTGAAAACAGACAATTTGACTTCCTCTCTTCATATTTGAATACCCTGTATTATTTTCTTTTGCCTGATTACCCTAGCCAGAACTTCCAATACTATGTTGAATAGGAGTGGTGAGAGAGGGCATCCTTGTCTTCTGCCAGTTTTCAAAGGGAATGCTTCCAGTTTTTGCCTGTTCAGTATGATATTGACTGTGGGTTTGTCGTAAATAGCTCTTATTATTTTGAGATACGTTACATCAATACCTAGTTTACTGAGTTTTTAGCATGAAGGGGTGTTGAATTTTACAAAAGGCCTTTCTGCATCTATTGTGGTAATCATGTGGTTTTTTAATCATTGGTTCTGTTTATGTGATGGATTACTTTTATTGATTTGCATATGTTGAACCAGTCTTGCATCCCAACTATGAAACCAACTTGATCGTGGTGGAAAAGGTTTTTGATGTGCTGCTGGACTTGATTTGCCAGTATATTATTGAGGATTTTCACATTGATGTTCGTCAGCGATATTGGCCCGAAAATATTTTTGTGTGGGTCTCTGCCAGGTTTTGGTATCAGGATGATGCTGGCCTCATAAAATGAGTTAGGGAGGATTCCGTCCTCTTCAATTGTTTGGAATAGTTTCAGAAGAAATGGTACCAGGTCCTCTTTGTACCTCTGGTAGAATTTGGCTGTGAATCCGTCTGGTCCTCGACTTTTTTGGTTGGTAGGCTATTAATTACTGCCTCAATTTCAGTACAAATAGGCACAATAAAAAATGATATAGGGGATATCACCACTTTTCCCACAGAAATACAAACAACCACCAGAGAACACTGTAAACACCTCTATGCAAATAAACTAGAAAATCTCGAAGAAATGGATAAATTCCTGGACACATACACCCTCCCAAGTCTAAGTCAGGAAGTTGAATCCCTGAATAAACCACTAACAAGTCAAAAAGTTTTTGTCCTGCAGGGATACTCCTCTCCCAGACCTACAGCTAGAACTGAAAAAACATACATAGTTTTTTTTGTGTATTGGTATGGTAGGTTTTTGTTTGTTTGTTTTTGTTTTTGAGACAGAGTTTTGCACTGTCACCCAGGCTGGAGTGCAGCGGCATGATCACTGCTCACTGCAACTTCATCCTCCTTAGGCTCAAGCAAGCCTCCTGCCCCAGCCTCTCAAAGTGCTGGGATTACAGGTGTCAGCCACTGTGTCTGGCCAGTTTTTTATTTTTTATTTTTACAGTATGTGACCATTGGTGTTTCCAGGTGGCCAAAGCTTCTTCATCACTAGACTAGGGATATATAGGAGGGAAAACTGACAAACTAACAGAAAACAAGCAATCAAACACAAAATAGGAAACTGAACCCTGGGTCCTGAGTTCTCAAGAGAGTCTGCATTTTCCCCCAACCTTTCAGAGTACTCTGATGATAGTTTCATGTATTTTGTTGTACCAGTTTATTAGTATAATCAGCAAGATAGAATACGTTGAAATATATCTACTATATCTTGTTCAGAACTAGAACAAAATGAAATCATTGTTAAGTTTTGTTTTCTAAGTTTTTGTTGCTAGTCTATAGAAATAGAATTTGTATTGACTCTTTTGCTAATTTTGCTAAATTTATTTATAAATTCTTATGTTTTATTTTATTGGGACTTTCTTCATTAAAATGTTATCTGTGAATAATGGCAATTTTCTTTCTTCTGTTTACATATTTTCATTTATTTTTACCTGATTCCACTAGAGTGCAGAGTTCAGTAAAAGTCTTAGGCCTAAACTTGAGGAGAGGTTTAACATTTGATCATTAAGCATCATATTAGCTATAAAGGGTTTGGTAGATACTTAATCACAATAAAAATATTTTTAAAATTTACTGGTTTGCCATGAATTTTTTTTATAAGAGTATTTTTATCAGATGCTTATTCTGTAGCTAATAAAATAACATTTTTTTTCCATTTTATAGTTCAGGTGGTAAATTTTATTGATAATTTTTTATATGTTAAAATAACCTCACATTTATGGATCAAATCTAACTTTATTATGATTTATTATCATGTGTTTATATATTCTTGAGATCTCATTGCCAATATTTTATTGATGATTTTCTATTTATATTCAGAAAAAAGCTTGGCCTTTAATATTTATTTCTTGGAATGTCCTTGTCAGTTTTTTTTTTTCTAGGTTTAAGTTGGCCTCATAAATCATGTTAGAAAGTGTTTCCTATGTTTCTGTTGTTGAATGATAGACATTTTTTACTTCCTGAATGCTTGGGATGGCCTCATCATTATTTTTTATATTGGTGATAATTTCTTTTCTTTCTTTTTTTTTTCTTTTTGCTAGAAGTCTATCAATTGTATTGATCTTTAAGAAAGCCGGCCGGGCACGGTGGCTCAAGCCTGTAATCCCAGCACTTTGGGAGGCCGCGATGGGCGGATCACGAGGTCAGGTCAGGAGATCGAGACCATCCTGGCTAACATAGTGAAACCCCGTCTCTACTAAAAAAACAAAAAACTAGCCAGGCGAGGTGGCGGGCGCCTGTAGTCCCAGCTACTCGGGAGGCTGAGGCAGGAGAATGGCGTAAACCCGGGAGGCGGAGCTTGCAGTCAGCTGAGATCCGGACACTGCACTCCAGCCTGGGCGACAGAGCAAGACTCCGTCTCAAAAATAAAAACAATAAAAAAGCCAATGTTTGGCTTTCCCTCCCTTCTCTCAAATGCAGGTCTTTGTTCTATTTCATTAATACCTTCGTATTTTTATAAGTGTTTTTCTTCTATTATTCTTTATTTGTTGTGTTTTTTTCTAACTTCTTGAGATGGATACTTAGAAGATTAATTTTTTTCACTAAAATTAATTTAAGTTGTAAATTTTCTCTAAGTTCAAATTTATCTGCATCTTGCAGATTATCAAAAGGCATATATTTATTTAGTTCAAATTTTATTCTAATTTTCATTGTGATTTTTTCTTTAACCCCTGAATTACTGAAATGTATTGCTAAGTATAATACTTTCTGGAAATACTCTTACTTGATTTAGATGCTGGTCATGTGTGTTCTCATTTGTACTTTCTCATCAAGCTGTACACATTGATTGGTATAATTAATTCTATAGACTATTCTAGTTCATGCGAATTCAAATTAGAAAATATTTTCTTTAATTTCTGAATATTTTGGCAGTGATTAAGTTATCTTTTAATTTAGTTTGGTTTCATGTAAATGTTTTGAATTGTTTTAATCCTTTAAGACTTGCTGGAAGTTTACCATATGATAATGTTACTTGCTTAATTTTTTTCTGAATGCAGTATTTTATATATGTCAATCAAGTCCAGGTTATTAATCATGTTGTTCAGTTATGTAGCCATGTGCATTTTTCCACTTTAATTATAGGTCATTTCATTTCTCTTTTAGGTTATTTCATTTCTTTTTCAGGTTTTCCAATTTTGATTTATGCATTTTGGAAATATTTTATTAGATGCATATAAATTTATAATTATTACTTGTTATTAGTGCATGGCCCTTTTAATATTTATGAATCCTTTATATATATATTAGGGTTTCATGCTTTAAAGTCTGCATAACTGGTTGTATAGGTGTACCAGTTTTATTTAGTGTTTGTATCTATTGTTAAAAATTGACACGTTGTAATTTGTATGATATTTATAGAGTAGAATCTGTTGTTTTGATACATATGTATGTTGTATAATGATCAAATTGGGGTAGTTATAATATCTATCACCTCATGCATTTATTATTTCTTTGTAGTGAGAACATTCAAAAGCCTCTTTTTCGTAGCTATTTTGAGATATACAATACCTTAGTTACACTACTGTACCACTGACCAATCTTTCCTCATCCTTCATTCAGGGCCGTCTCCTACCAGGTCTCTGATAACTACTGTTTTACTCTCTGCTTCTATGATATCAACATATTTTTTTGTTAGATTCCACATGTGTGTGAGATTATGTAGTATTGGTCTTTTTGTGTCCGGCTTATTTCACTTAACATGATGTTCTCTGGGTTCATCCATGTTGTCACAAATGGCAAGATTTTGTTCCTTTTTATGGCTGAATAGTATTCTATTCTGTTTATATATGTAAACAGAATTATATATAGGTAATATTTGTATATATATTTACATATAAATACATATAAATATTAATATATATATTTAATATATATATTTATATCTAATATTTATATCTAATTTCTTTTCTTTCTTTTTTTTTCTTTTTGCTAGAAGTCTATCAATTGTATTGATCTTTAAGAAGCCGGCCGGGCACGGTGGCTCAAGCCTGCAATCCCAGCACTTAATCTAATATATATTAGATTAAATATATATCTAATATAAATATATATTTATATATAATATAAATTTATATATATATATATATATAAACACACACACACACCATATTTCTAAAATCCACATCCTTTGTTGTATACTTAGGTTGATTCCATATCTTGACAATTGTAATAGTGCTGCAATAAACATGAGAGAACAGACCATTTCTTTGATACATTGATTTCATTTCCTTTGAATATTGCTATGGTTTGAATTTGTCTTTTCTAAAACTTATGTTAAAATTTAACTCCCAATGTGGTAGTATTGAGAAGTGAATCCTTTAGAGGTGATTGGGTCATATGGATTAATCCATTCATTAATTAATGAGTTAAGGGATTAATGGTTCACCATGGAAGGGGAACTGGTCCCTTTACAAGAAGAGGAAGGAAGGAACTGAGCTAGCATGTTAGCATTCTCAGCCCGCTGGCCATGTGATATCCTGTACTACCTTGGTATGCCTCAGTAAGAAGGCTCTTAGTAAATGTGGCTTCTCAACCTTGAGCTTCCCAACCTCTATAATGGTAAGAAATAAATTCCTTTTATTTATAAATTATCCAGTTTCAAGTATTCTGTCATAGCAACAGAAAATGGACTAATACAGATATATACCCAATAGTGGGATTGCTGAATAATAAAGTAGTTGTAGTTTTTCGAGGAACCTGCATAGTGTTTGCCTATAACAACTGTACTAATTTACAGTACCACCAACAATGTGTAAATGTTCTTTTCTCCACACCCTTGCCAGCACTTGTTTTCCTATATCTTTTTGATAAAAGTCATTCTAAACAGATCGAGATGGTATCTTACTGTGGTTTTGATTGTATTTCCCTGATGATTGGTAATTTTAACTGTTTTTTAAAAAATATATGTGTCACCTGTTTGTATGCTTTCTTTTGAAAAATGTCCATTAAGGCCTTTTGCCCATGTTTTAATCTGACTTTTTTTTGATGTTGAATTGTTTATCATATATTTTGGATATTAACCCCTTGTCAGATGTATAGATTGCAAATGTTTTCTCATTTTTGTGTTGGAAGTCTTAATTAAAAAAAACCTTTCCCAGTTTCAATGTCATGACGCATTTTCTCTGTTTTCTTCTAGTAGTTTCATAGTTTTAGGAGTTTGACATTTAAGTATTTAACTCATTTTGTGTTGATTTTTATGTATGATGAGAGGGAGAGGTCTTGTATCTATTAACATTTTTTTTTAACCCTTAAGCTTTTTGTTTTCTTATATTCAAGTTGAATCTCTTTTAAGTAGCACATAGGTTTTGTTTTATAACTCAATCTAAGAATCTTTGTGTTTTAAGAAAACATTTAAAAGTTATATTTCATGCAACTTCGGATAGATTTGACTTTAAATCTACTATAATATATTTTTCATTTCTCCAACCTATTAAGTTGTTAGGTGTGTTCTTTTTCTGTTCTCTAGTGATTATCGTAGAGAATACAACATGAATTCTTTTATTATAGTATACTACAATATTTTTACAACCACTTGACAATGCTGACTTTAGTTCTTTAATTCTATTTATCACCTTCTTGCCCTTTGTTATCATTGACATGTATTTTATTAAGGTATTTATTTTATTTTTTTTAATTTATTTTTATTTTTTGAGTTGAAGTCTCACTCTGTTGACCAGGGTGGAGTGCAGTGGCACAATCTCGGCTCACTGCAAACTGTTTCAGAGGTTCAAGCGATTCTCCTGTCTCAGCCTCCCTAGTAGCTGGGATTACAGGTATACACCACCATATCTGGCTAATTTTTGTATTGTTAGTAGAGATGGATTTTTACCAAATTGGCCAAGCTGGTCTCGAGCTCCAGACCTCAAGTGATCCACCCACCTCAGTCTGCTAAAGTGCTGGGATTACAGGAGTGAGCCACCGCACCCAGCTGACATGCATTTTAAACAGAAAGACACCCCGTGATACAAGAAGATGTTATTATTATTTACTATATACATTTACTTTCATTGCACTTTTTTGTCTCTTGCATTATCTTCTCTGAATTTCCTTCTACCTGAAAAAACTGTCTTTAGTATTTTTTTTCAGAAACCTCATTTTATTTTGTTTTGTATTTTTAATTTTGATAGGTGCATAGTAGGTGTGTATATGTATG
This sequence comes from Macaca nemestrina, assembly GCF_043159975.1. Classification (NCBI taxonomy): domain Eukaryota; kingdom Metazoa; phylum Chordata; class Mammalia; order Primates; family Cercopithecidae; genus Macaca; species Macaca nemestrina. Next base: position 90,221,333 of record NC_092128.1, read on the forward strand.
GGGTATATAAGATATTTTGATACAGGCATACAATGTGTAATCACATCAGTAAATGAGGTGTCTGTCACCTCAAGCATTTATCATTTCTTTGTGTTACAAACGTTCTAATTATACTTTTAGTTATTTTAAAATGTACTGTAAATTATCACTGACTATAGTCACTCTGTTGTGCCACTAAATACTAGATCTTATTCATTCTTTCTGTATTTTTGTAACCACTAACCGTTACCACTCTCCCCCACCACTGCTCTTCCCAGCCTCTGTTAACTATCATTCTACTCTGTTTCCATGGCTTCATTTGTTTTAGTTTGAGCTCCCACAAATAAGTGAGAACATGCAAAGCTTGTCGTTTTGTGCCTAGCTTCTTTCACTTAAGATAATGTCTTGAAGTTCCATCCACATTGTTGCAAATAACAGGATCAAATTCTTGTTTATGGTTGCATAATACTCCATTGTGTATATGTATCATATTTTGTTTATCCATTCATCTGTTGATGGATACTTAGGTTGCTTCTAAATCTTGGCTATTGTGAATAGTGCTGCAATAAAAATGAGAGTGCAGATATCTCTTTCATATACTGATTTCCTTTCTTTTAGGTATATACCTAGCAGTGGGATTGCTGGATTATGTGGTAGTCCTATTTTTAGCTTTTTGAGGAACCTCCATACTGTACTTCCTAGTAGCTGTACTAATTTACATTGCCACCAGCATTGTACGAGGGTTCCTTTTTCTCCACATTCTCACCAGCATTTGTTATTATCTGTCTTTTGGATAAAACCCTTTTACTGGGGTAAGGTAATATCTTCCTATAGTTTTGACTTGCATTTTTCTTTTTTTGAGATGGAGCTTCACTAGTTGCCCAGGCTGGAATGCAGAGGCGTGCTCTTAGCCTACTGCAACCTCCGCCTCCCAAGTTCAAGCAATTTTCCTGCCTCAGCCTCCCAAGTAGTTGGGATTAAAGGCACGCACCACTGCACCCAGCGAATTTTGTATTTTTAGTAGAGATGCAGTTTCACCATGTTGGTCAGGCTGGTCTTGAGCTCCTGACCTCAGGTGATCCACCTGCCTTGGCCTTCCAAAGTTTTGCTGGGATTACAGACGTGAGCAACCATGCCCAATCTGACTTGCATTTTTCTGATGGTCAATGATGTTGTGCACCTTTTCATCTATCTCTTTGTCATTTGTATGTATTCTTTTGAGAATTGTATATTCTGATCTTTTGTCCACTTTTACATCAGGTTATTAAATTTTTTTTCTATAGGGTTGTTTGAGAGCCTTATATATTCTGGTTATGAATCCTTTCAGATAGATAGTTTGTAGACATTTTCTCCCATTGTGTGGGTTGTCTCTTCACTTTGTTGATTGTTTCTTTTGCTGTGCAGAAGATTTTTAACTTGATGTGATCCCCTTTGTCCATTTTTTTCTTTGGTTGCCTGTGCTTTTGGGGTACTACTGAAGAAATCTTTGCCTAGACCAATGTCCTGGACACTTTTTTCAATATTTCTTTTTTCCTAGTAATTTCATAGTTTTATTCTTAAATTTAAGTCTTGAATCCATTTTGATTTGATTTTCATATATGGCAAGAGGTAGGAATCTCATTTCATTCTTCTGCATATGGATATCCTGTTTTCCCAGCATCATTTTTTGAAGAGACTGTCTTCTCCGTAATAAATGTTCTTTTATCTTGTTCCTTTTAGGATTTATTCTTTATCTTTGACCTTTGAGAGTCTGATTATTAAATGTGTTGAGGTAGTCTTTCTGAGTTAAGCCTGCTTGGTGTCCTATAGGCCTCTTGTACTTTAATATCAACATCCTTCTTTAGGGTTGGAAAGTTCTCTGTTATTATATCTTTGAATAAACTGTCTACCCTGATTTCTTTCTCTGCCTCCTCTTTAAGGTCAATAACTCTTAGATTTGTCCATTTAAGGTTATTTTCTAGATCTTGTAGGTGTGCTTCATTTCTTTCTATTCTTTTTTCTTTTGTCTCCTCTGCTGTAAATTTTTAAATAGCTTGTCTTCAAGCTATTTTTTTCTTCCACTTAATCCATTTTGCTGTTGAGATATTCTGATGCATTATTTAGTTTGTCAATTAAACTTAACAGCTTTAGAATTTCCACTTGATTTTAAAAAACTATTTCAAACTGTCAAATTTGTCTCATGAGATTCTAAATTTCTTCTGTGTTATCTTAAATTTTATTGCGCTTTCTCAAAACAGCCCTTTTTAGTTCTCTGTCTGAAAGATCACTTATCTCTGTAACCTGGGATTGGTCACTGGTAGTTCCATTTGTAAGGTCATGTTTTCCTAGACGGTCTTGATGCTTGTGTATATTCATCGATGGCTGGGCACTGAACAGTTGTGTATCTAATCTCTGCAGTCTGGACTTATTTGCAAAGGGAATTGAGTGTTGTGATCCAAGTTTTTGTTCATGTAGCCATATGTGTATTAGCGTTGTGAAAGGGAAAGTCTTGGGGCCCTAAAATCACTAAAGAGAAAAGTCAAGCTGGGAACTTCCAAATTATGGGGAACAAGTCCTCTGAAGTGGCTAAATTCCCCCCTGCCACACACATACACACAAAAGGTGGTATTGTAGTGGGGTAAAAACGACCAGCAAAATGGAAAAAAAAAAAGTTTTATCTTAAAGGTCTAAAGGAAATGTTTCCTCCCAACATAATATTCCCCATAGGGAATTGCAGTCACACTGCAGAAGGTCTTTTATTTTGCCTTGGGTTACTGACCTAATAAACAGATTTTACTTTATTGAAAGAATTACTATGTCATTATTACTAAGTTTAGTTTGCTTAGAAAAAAACTGAGATAGAAAATTTTTTAATCAAGGTTTTTATTTCTGTGTAACTTTATGTGCTTTTAAAGTCCTTGTGTTGTTGAGTTATAGGGCTTTAACTCCTGGGTTAAAAATGACACCAAGTCCTGGTTAAGTCTTAACACTAATACCAGTTGAAGCCTCATCTTCAAATCCAGTAGAAGATGCCAATTAAAATAAACTGTTTGTGTGACACAAGGCCAGAAATTAAAGCTGTTCAACTCCTCAAGGCCCAGGAACTATCATGGATGAGGTGGACATATGATATTGTAAGGGCCAGTTTTGAGAGATGAATTAAGTTCAGTTTCTCTATAAATTAACCATTAATGTCAAAAACACACTGATGCAAGACCAGCACATGGGCCCCTGTGTCAGATTAATAAGGTTTTCTTGAAGCGTTAACAACTCCTTAATAAAGGTTATAATTTCCATAAGCCTTTAATAACCTTTATATCTTATAGTCAAGATGACTTAAATTTTATAAATTATTTATAACATTTTGAAAACCAAATTTAATTGGCTTCATGCTGTTTTTATTAGGGCTTTTTTGGAAAATTAACGTCTCTCAAAGAATGACGTTTTTTGCCTTTTTTGGAAATTCTTGAGTTATCACTTTAGTTAAATGAATGACTTATTTTACAGTGACCTGTGATTCTATTTTGTGATATCAAGTGTTTTAAACCTTTTTAACAAACTTTCCAAAATCAGATTATAAATTATGTCTTTTTCTTACTTAATGCTTTAGGATGTTAAGTTTCTTAAAGTCCAAAAATGTCTATTTGGCTTATTTGGTATAAAAATCATACAGGAAGCATTGTAAAATATGAAATAATGTTTGATATTTTGGGGGCTGTATTTATATAAATATGTTGTTGGTATGTGTTCCAAAATTATGGGAAACATATAATTCTGAAATAATCACCAAATAAGCCCCAAATAGTCATTATAATCTGATGTAATTGTTACGTTAAATTATTGTGCATGACATAGGTAACACATTTTCTTGTCAGTTGTGTCAATTGTGTCCTTGACTACCCTAAAACTTTTTGTCATCCACAGACAATTGTTATCTTGTTTTGGTCCTCTTTAGAAGGAGATTTTATAGTCAGCTATAAAACTGTAACAGGTGCTCTTGAATGCAGGGTTCTGATAACTTTGGAGATTGTGACATTAGAGCAAAAACTTTCAGGACTATCATGTAGAACTGGAATGTTCATGAATATTATGCAGAACAGGAGTCAACTGCATGGGCTGAACTAATAGAAGACTGAACTAATCTTCTGACATTTTTGCTTAAAACATAACTGATTCTTTGTTTTTCAGAGTCAAGAGAACTTGAGCTATTAACAGTTTGTAGCAATTGGGTAAAATGTACTCCTGTGAACAAAATTTGGAGTGTATTTGTTTCTCTCAACCTGATTTATCCAGAATTTGGAAACTGTTCGTGAGTATACTTATGGCAATATAGTTATTTGCATAAGTGCCATAAGAATGTTTTCTTCTGCAACAAGACACCATTGGAGAAAGTGATTATTTTTCCAAGGCTTTGACTAGAATGGTTTGCTTTTTTTTTTTTTTAAAGAATCAAACTTGATTTACAGAGCCAATAAAAGCCCCTTGGGAAAACTGGCCTCATACTTTGTCTACACAGTCCCTGAATAGGGTTCCTGACCTGTGGTAAGTAAAGAATGTCACTTTTTGACAGGCCCAGGAGCCCTAAGTTATCTTGGTGTACCTCAAGAGGAGAGGAATTTACCCAACTCATAGGTATTTGATGGTACAAATCCATGGCTGGGCTCAGCTTTAAAAAATTCTTATCTGAGATTCCTTCTATGGAACAAAGTTCCATCAAAGCCAATTTAAAATGCCTATGTGAAAATAATTATTCTTGTTGCACGTTATACAAATAATCTGGCCAAGTATAATAAAACAAATTGGTCCTACAATAATTTGTCTTTGGTAAAAATGGGAAACTGGAGAGAGAAAAATGTTTCAAAAACTATAGTACACCTGTTTTTAGATTCTAGTCTTGTCTAATGCTTTTTCTATTTTTATTATTTTCTACAGTTTGGACTGAATTCTAATTTTTCCTGGCTACATGTTTCCAAAATAATGTTTTCAATTGTTTTTATTTTTTCTTTTCCTTTTCTTATGCATTTTTCCTAATTTGCAATCACTGAAAACTTAGCTGTTCTTTCTTAAAGCCCTGCAAACTCAACTTAAACTTTGGAAGAAAGTAACAGCAACCTATTTATGTACATAAGCCACTTTCATACCTGCCTACTAATGTATAGACTTCATAGTAATGTGGCCTGTATTGATTTTCCAGGATCGTTCTTTTGTTTGTTGTTGTTTTTCTCCCTTCCTCCTTCTATTTTCTCTTTGTAGGACATGAGACTTTACAACCTGCTAAAAATGAGCTTTTCTAATAACTTGGTACCTACTCATTTAGGAATAATCTGTCCTAGCCTTAAGTGATCAGATGAAACCTGAGACCAGAGACTACTTTTCTTCTAAAATGCTTTCTCCAAAAGGTTTTAAAAAGACAAGGGGGTAAATGTAAAAGGAAAATAAATCTTTGGGCCCCAAAATCACTAAACTAAAGAGAAAAGTCAAGCTGGGAACTGCTTAGGGCAAACCTGCCTCCCATTCTATTCAAAGTCATCTCTCTGCTCCCTGAGATAAATACATATCTGATTGCCTCCTTTGGAAAAGCTAACCAGAAACTCAAAAGAATTCAGCTGTTTGTCTCTCATTTACCTAAAACCTGGAAGTCCCTTCCTGCTTTGAGTTGTCCTGCCTTTCTGGACTCCTGCACCCTTATTATCTTTCTAAGTAATTTCTTCTTAACTCCTATTTTAGTGACACAGCACTGTTCACCACAGCTGGTGTCTTGCTGGTTGCATGCATCCCAAGTCCATTGACTCCAATCCCAGCACAGCATTGGGACTTTCCCAGGAATTGTGGCCTAGACTGGCTTTTAAGTTTATTTAGGACCCCAGAGTGCTTTAGCCAATAATGGAGTTTCAGGGCTAGCTTGAACTCAGGTTCTGACTGCTGGGAGGAATGATTCCCCTCTGGCCAGGGTTGGTGTAAATGCTCCCTCTGCAGGCTCTGGCTGAATGTTGCCTCGTATTGCTTCCTGCTGTGACTGGGCAGCACCAACTTCAAATGCAAAGTTGCATAATCACTCCATTCTCCCTTCCTCAAGCACACAGATTCTCTCTCCATGCCATGCAGTACTACTGGGAGATGGGGCAGTAGGGGTGTAGACAATTCAAGATTGTCTTCTATCCTCTTCAGTGCCTCTTTCCTTGATATGATGTTTAAACCAGGTACTGTAATTTCTCACCTGATTTTTGCTTCTTATAAAGGTGCTTTTTTTGTGTGGAGAGTTGTTCAATTTTGTGTTCCTATAGGGAGGACAAATGGGTGGAGGATTCTATTTGGCCATTTTACTCCACCTCCCTCTCTCTTCTCTAGTATTTCCTTTAGTAGGGTTCTACCAATGAGAAAACTATCTCAGTTTTTGTTTTCTGAAAATGTTTTAGAAAATATCCTTATTAGGATATTATGACAGGATATAGAATTTTAAGTTAGAAGTTGCTATAAACTAAATATTTATTCTCCCTAAAAATTTATATGTTGAAATTTTAGGGGAGGAAAAAATAATTTTTTCTTCTTCCCATCTTAGGTTTATTGACTGGTGGCCCTATAACAAAAGAAATTAACAAGAGCAAATCAAACAGAAGGGGTTTTTTTTGAACATTTATGTATACATGAGAGATACACAGGAAATAATTTTCAAAGAGATAGCTTAGAACTATAGCTTATACACTATGTTCAACAAAGAACAATAATTATTTAGAAAAGTGACAAGACAAAAGAAAAGTAAGTAAGTCTTTAGGGGTAGCAAATTGCAAGAAGACAAATAAATCAAAGTTTATTTTGTAGACTCCTCTTCTGCCATCCCCACTCTTACGGGTCTAAAGTTGTCTTCAGTGATCAATTTTTGTCCTTCTTTGTGCAGAGGGAAGGAGGAACACTTTTGTAAATTGATGTCCTGCTTTTAGGCAAATAGGGAAAGGGGAGAAAGCTTTTTTTGTATCTGCTGCTTCTCATTGCCTTCAGCTCAAAATAACATCGTCATTGTTTACAGCAATGACATATTTTGGAGTGGCATATTCTAATCTCCTATAAAATCTAATCCCCAATGTGATGGTATTTGGAAGTGGGGCCTTTGGGAGGTAATTAGGTTACGAGGGTAGAGTCCTCGTTAATAGGATTAGTGGTTTTATAAAAGAGACCTCAGAGCTCTTTTGCTTCTTCTTCTATGTGAAAACACAGTGAAAAGACAGTCATCTATTAAGCAGGAAGTGGCCCTCACTGGAAAATAAATCTGCCTCGCCTTGGTCTTGGACTTCTCAGCCTTCAGAACTATGAGGAATAAGTTTCCGTTTATGGTATTTTTTTTTTTTTTTTTTTTTTACAGCAGCCAAAATAGATGAAAACAGAAAATTGGTAACAAGAAGTAAGGGTACAGTCAAATATATAAAAACATGAAAATGACTTTGGAACTGAGTAATGACTAGAAGCTGGATAGTTCTAAAGTAGATGCTAGAGAAAGTCTGCATTGCAAATAAGGGATCATTAAGGGGGATTCTCCTAAAGACTGAGAAAGAAGAGAGAGCTATAAAGGCTCAGTCTTCTTAGAAAGTATCTAAGTAATCTGGAAAATTAATCTAGGTAAAAATATAGTCAGTAAAAGCCATTCTGATGAGATCTCAGATGGAAATGAAGAGCATGTTATTAGGCAATGAAAGAAGGGCTATCATTCTTTAAAAATGGAAAAGAAGGCTGGGCGCGGTGGCTCAAGCCTGTAATCCGAGCACTTCGGGAGGCCGAGATGGGCGGATCACGAGATCAGGAGATCGAGGCCATCCTGGCTAACACGGTGAAACCCCGTCTCTACTAAAAAATACAAAAAAAAAAAAAAGCCGGGGGAGGTGTCAGGTGCCTGTAGTTCCAGCTACTTGGGAGACTGAGGCAGGGGAATGGCTTAAACCCAGGAGGCAGAGTTTGCAGTGAGCCGAGATCACGCCACTGCACTCCAGCCTAGGTGAACAGAGCAAGACTCCGTCTCAAAAAAAAAAAAAAAAAAAAAAAAAAGGCAAAGAAATTGGCTGAGTTGTGTTTGTGTCCTACTGTTTCGTGGAAGGGAAAACTTGTGGTAAATATAATTGGATTTTTGCCTGAGGAAATAACTAAGCAAAACATTAAAAGAACAGTCTGGTTTTTCTTTCTTTTTTCTTTTTTTTATTATACTTTAAGTTCTAGGGTACATGTGCACAACATGCAGGTTTTTACATATATTCATGTGCCATGTTGGTGTGCTGTACCCATTAACTTGTCATTTACATTAGGTATATCTTCTAATGCTATCCCTCCCCCCACCCCCGACCCCATGACAGGCCCCAGTGTGTGATGTTCCCCACCCTGTGTTCAAGTGATCTCATTGTTCAGTTCCCACCTATGAGTGAGAACATGGCAGTGTTTGGTTTTTTTGTCCTTTTGATAGTGTGCTCAGAATGATGGTTTCCAGCTTCATCCATGTCCCTACAAAGGACATGAACTCATCCTTTTATATGGCTACATAACATTCCATGGTGTATATATGCCACATTTTCTTAATCCAGTGTATCATTGATGGACATTTGGGTTCATTCCAAGTCTTTGCTATTGTGAATTGTGCCGCAGTAAACATACGTGTGCATGTGTCTTTATAGCAGCATGATTTAAAATCCTTTGGGTATATACCCAGTAATGGGATGGCTGGGTCAAATGGTATTTCTAGTTCTAGATCCTTGAGGAATTGCCACACTGTCTTCCACAATGGTTGAACTAGTTTACAGTCCCACCAACAGTGTAAAAGTGTTCCTATTTCTCCACATCCTCTCCAGCACCTGTTGTTTCCTGACTTTTTAATGATCACCATTCTAACTGGTGTGAGATGGTATCTCTGTGGTTTTGATTTGCATTTATCTAATAGCCAGTGATGATGAGCATTTTTTCACTTGGCTGTTGTCTGCATAAATGTCTTCTTTTGAGAAGTGTCTGTTCATATCCTTCACCCACTTTTTGATGTGATTGTTTGATTTTTTTCTTGTAAGTTTAAGTTCCTTGTAGGTTCTGGATATTACCCCTTTGTCAGATGGGTAGATTGTAAAAATTTTCTCCCATTGTGTAGGTTGCCTGTTCACTCTGATGGTAGTTTCTTTTGCTATGCAGAAGATCTTTAGTTGAATGATATCCCATTTGTCAATTTTGGCTTTTGTTGCCATTGCTCTTGGTGTTTTAGTCATGAAGTCCTTGAAGTCCTTGCCCATGCCTATGTCCTGAATGGTATTGCCTAGGTTTTCCTCTAGTGTTTTTATAGTTTTAGGTCTAACATTTAAGTCTTTAATCCATCCTGAATTAATTTTTGTATAAAGTGTAAGGAAGGGATCAAGTTTCAGCTTTCTACATATGGCTAGCCAGTTTTCTCAGCATCATTTATTAAATAGGGAATCCTTTCCGCATTACTGGTTTTTGTCAGGTTTGTCAAAGATCAGATGGTTGTAGATGTGTGGTATTATTTCTGAGGGCTCTGTTCTGTTCCATTGGTCTATATCTCTGTTTTGGTACCAGTACCATGCTGTTTTGTTTACTGTAGGCTTGTAGTATAGTTTGAAGTCAGGTAGCATGATGCCTCCAGCTTAGTTCTTTTGGCTTTGGATTGTCTTGGCCATGCAGGCTGTCTTTTGGTTACATATGAAGTTTAAAGTAGTTTTTTCCAATTCTGTGAAGAAAGTCATTGGTAGCTTGATGGGGATGGCATTGAATCTATAAATTACCTTGGGCAGTATGGCCATTTTCACGATACTGATTTTCCTATCCATGAGCATGGAATGTTCTTCCATTTGTTTGTGTCCTGTTTTAGCTCATTGAGCAGTGGTTTGTAGTTCTCCTCGAAGAGGTCCTTTACATCCCTTGTAAGTTGGATTCCTAGGTATTTTATTCTCTTTGAAGCAATTGTGAATGGGAATTCACTCATTATTTGGCTCTCTGTCTGTTACTGGTGTCTAGGAATGCTTGTGATTTTTGCAGATTGATTTTGTATCCTGAGAATTTGCTGAAGTTGCTTATCACCTTAAGGAGATTTTGGATTGAGTTGATGGGGTTTTCTAAATATACAATCATGTCATCTACAAACAGGGACAATTTGACTTCTTCTTTTTCTAATTGGATACCCTTTATTTCTTTCTCCTGCCTGATTGCCCTAGCCAGAACTTCCAACACTATGTTGAATAGGAGTGGTGAGAGAGGGCATCCCTGTCTTGTGCCAGTTTTCAAAGGGAATGCTTCCACTTTTTGCCCATTCAGTATGATATTGGCTGTGGGTTTGTCATAAATAGCTCTTATTATTTTGAGATACATCTCATCAATACCTAATTTACTGAGAGTTTTTATCATGAAGGGCTGTTGAATTTTGTCAAAGGCCTTTTCCGCATCTATTGAGATAATCATGTGGTTTTTGTCTTTGGTTCTGTTTATATGAGGGATTACGTTTATTGATTTGCATATGCTGAGCCAGCCTTGTATCCCAGGGATGAAGTTGACTTGATCATGGTGGATAAGCTTTTTGATGTGTTGCTGGATTCGGTTTGCCAGTATTTTATTGAGGATTTTTGCGTCAATGTTCCTCAGGAATATTGGTCTAAAATTCTTTTTTTGTTGTGTCTCTGCCAGGGTTTGGTATCAGGATGATGCTGACCTCATAAAATGAGTTAGGGAGGATTTCCTTTTTTTCTATTGATTGTAATAGTTTCAGAAGGAATGGTACTAGCTCCTCTTTGTACCTCTGGTATAATTCAACTGTGAATCCATCTGGTCCTGGACTTTTTTGGTTGGTAGGCCATTATTGCCTCAATTTCAGAGCCTGCTATTGGTCTATTCAGGGATTCAAATTCTTCCGGATTTAGTGTTAGGAGAATGTATGCATCCAGGAATTTATCCATTTCTTCTAGGTTTTCTAGTTTATTTGCATAGAGGTATTTATAGTATTCCCTCATGGTAGTTTGTATTTCTGTGGGATTGATGGTGGTATCCCCTTTATCATTTTTTATTGTGTCTATTTGATTCTTCTCTCTTTTCTTCTTTATTTTTCTTGCTAGAGGTCTATCAATTTTGTTGATCTTTTCAAAAAACCAGTTCCTGGGTTCATTGATTTTTTTGAAGGTTTTTTTTGTGTCTCTATCTCCTTCAGTTCTGCTCTGATCTTAGTTATTTCTTGCCTTCTGCTAGCTTTTGAGTGTGTTTGCTCTTGCTTTCTAGTTCTTTTAATTGTGATGTTAGGGTGTCGATTTTAGATCTTTCCAGCTTTCTCTTGTGGGCTTTTAGTGCTATAAATTTCCCTCTACACACTGCTTTAAATGTGCCCCAGAGATTCCGATATGTTGTATCTTTGTTCTCATTGGTTTCAAACAACATCTTTATTTCTGCCTTCATTTTGTTATGTACCCAGTAGTCATTCAGGAGCATGTTGTTCAGTTTTCATGTAGCTGAGCGGTTTTGATTGAGTTTCTTAATCCTGAGTTCTAGTTTGGTTGCACTGTGGTCTGAGAGACAGTTTGTTATAATTTCTATTCTTTTATTTTTGCTGAGAAGTGCTTTACTTCCAACTATGTGGTCAATTTTGAAATAAGTGTGATGTGGTGCTGAGAAGAATGTATATTCTGTTGATTTGGGGTGGAGAGTTCTGTAGATGTCTATTAGGTCCACTTGGCGCAGAGTTGAGTTCAATTCCTGAATATCCTTGTTAACTTTCTGTCTCGTTTACCTGTCTAATGTTGACAGTGGGTTGTTAAAGTCTCCCATTATTGTTTTGTGGGAGTCCAAGTCTCTTTGTAGGTCTCTAAGGACTTGCTTTATGAATCTGGGTGCTCCTGTATTAGGTGCATGTATATTTAGGAGAGTTAGCTCTTCTTGTTGAATTGATCCCTTTACCATTATGTAATGATCTTCTTTGTCTCTTTTGATCTTTGTTGGTTTAAAGTGTGTTTTATCAGAGACTAGGATTACAACCCCTGCCTTTTTTTTCTGTTTTCTCTTTGCTTGGTAGGTCTTCTTCCGTCCCTTTATTTTGAGCCTCTGTGTGTCTCTGCATGTGAAATGGGTCTCCTGACTACAGCACGCTGATGGGTCTTGACTCTTTATCCAATTTGCCTGTCTGTCTTTTAATTGGAGCATTTAGCCCATTTACACTTAAGGTTAGTATAGTTATGTGTGAATTTGATCCTGTCATTATGATGTTAGCTGGTTATTTTGCTCGTTAGTTGTTGCAGTGTCTTCCTAGCATTGATGGTCTTTACAATTTGGCATGTTTTTGCAGTTTTGCAACCAGTTGTTCCTTTCCATGTTTAGTACTTCCTTTAGGAGCTCTTGTAAGGCAGGCCTGGTGGTGACAAAATCTCTCAGCATTTGCTTGTCTGTAAAGGATTTTATTTCTCCTTCACTTACGAAACTTAGTTTGGCTGGATATGAAATTCTAGGTTGAAAATTCTTTTCTTTAAGAATGTTGAATATTGGCCCCCACTCTTCTGGCCTGTAGAGTTTCTGCCGAGAGATCCACTATTAGTCTGATGGACTTCCCTTTGTGGGTAACCCGACCTTTCTCTCTGGCTGCCCTTAACATTTTCTCCTTCATTTTAACTTTTGTGAATCTGACAGTTATGTGTCTTGGAGTTGCTCTTCTCGAGGAGTATCTTTTTGGTGTTCTCTGTATTTCCTGAATTTGAATGTTGGCCTGCCTTGCTGGGTTGGGGAAGTTCTCCTGGAAAATATCCTGCAGAGTGTTTTCCAACTTGGTTCCATTCTCCCCATCACTTTCAGGTACACCAGTCAGACATAGAGTTGGTCTTTTCACATAGTCCCATATTTCTTGGAGGCTTTGTTCGTTTGTTTTTACTCTTTTTTCTCTAAATTGCTCTTCTTGCTTCATTTCATTCATTTGATCTTCAATCACTGATACCCTTTCTTCCACTTGATCAAATTGGCTACTAAAGCTTGTGCATGCATCACGTAGTTCTCGTGCCATGGTTTTCAGCTCCATCAGGTCTTTTAAGGACTTCTCTCCACTGGTTATTCTAGTTAGCCATTCCTCTAATCTTTTTTCAAGATTTTTAGCTTCTTTGTGATGGGTTCGAACTTCCTCCTTTAGCTCAGTGAAGTTTGATTGTCTGCAGCCTTCTTCTCTCAACATGTCAAAGTTATTCTCCATCTAGCTTTGTTCCATTGCTGGCGAGGAGCTGCGTTCCTTTGGAAGGAGAGAGGCGCTCTGATTTTTAGAATTTTCAGCTTTTCTGCTCTGTTTTTTCCCCATCTTTGTGGTTTTATCTCCCTTTGGTATTTGATGATGGTGACCTACAGATGGGGTTTTGGTGTGGATGTCCTTTCTGTTTATTAGTTTTCCTTCTAACAGTCAGGACCCTCAGCTGCAGGTCTGTTGGAGTTTGCTGGAGGTCCACTCCAGACCCTGTTTGCCTGAGTATCAGCAGCGGAGGCTGCAGAACAGCGAATATTGCTGAACAGAAAATATTGCTGCCTAATCATTCCTCTGGAAGCTTCGTCTCAGAGGGATACCCGGCCGTGTGAGGTGTCAGTCTGCCCCTACTAGGGGTGCCTCCCAGTTAGCATACTTGGGGGACAGGGACCTACTTGGGGAGGCAGTCTGTCCGTTCTCAGATCTCAGACTCCGTGCTGGGAGCACCACTACTGTCTTCAAAGCTGTCAGACAGGGACATTTAAGTCTGCAGAGGTTTTTTGTTTTCGCTATGCCCTGCCTTTTGTTTCGCTATGCCCTGCCTGCAGAGGTGGAGTCTACAGAGGCAGGCAAGCCTCCTTGAACTGTGGTGGACTCCACCCAATTTGAGCTTCCCAGCAGCTTTGTTTACCTACTCAAGCCTCATAAATGGTGGGCGCCCCTCCCCCAGCCTTGCTCCCACCTTGCAGTTAGATCTCAGACTACTGTGCTAGCAATAAGTGAGGCTCCATGGGCATGGGACCCTCTCAGCCAGGCGCAGGATATAATCTGCTGGTGTGCCATTTGCTAAGACCCTTGGAAAAGTGCAATATTAGGATGGGAGTGACCTGATTTTCCAGGTGCCATCTGTCACCGCTTCCCTTGGCTAGGAAAGGGAATTTCCTGACCCCTTGTGCTTCCCAGGTGAGGTGATGCCTCGCTCTGCTTCGGCTCACGCTCACTAGGCTGCACCTACTGTCCTGGCCCCACTGTTTGACAAGCCCCAGTGAGATGAACCCAGTACCTCGGTTGGAAATGCAGAAATCACCCGTCTTATGCGTTGCTCACGCTGGGAGCTGTAGACTGGAGCTGTTCCGATTCGGCCATCTTGGAACTGCAGCCCCCATATTTTCTAATAAGTATTTTGTTTTCATTTTCCAGTTTTATTCTCATATTTACCTGGGTAATATCTGATTTGTCTTTTGCTGTGTGTAATGTCCTATTAAATCCATCAATTTAGTTCATAACATTGTTATTATTTTTAGCCCTTTATTTTCCATTTATTTTATTTTTATGTTTCTCTGTTCTCTGGAGAAATTTTACTTATTGTTGTCTACTTTAGGTCTAAGATTTATATATGATAACTCGACTAACTAAATAATCTATGTGTCCATTTCTGTCATCTTGTTCTTTTGTGTCTTGGGATTATTTTTCTTACCTGTAGCTATCAAGCAAATGCCATATATTCTGTATAAAACATAGAGAATTACAATTATTTTACCTATCTTCAAAGGAAGTATAGCCATTGTTTTGATAATCAGAGTGAAGTTAATTTGTAAGGCCTGGTCTACCTCTGTTCCAGCCCCACACCAGGCATAGCCCTCTGTCATTCCTAACTAGAAGCCTGGAATGTCTACTAGTGGTCTACCTCCTCAATGGGTATTGAGCTCCTCTTTTAATCTCCTTAGCAGTATGAGACTGCTAAAACTTCACTCTGCTATTCATTAAATTTGTTTATCTTCTCAGCCTTTTATCCAGTGAAACTGGAAAGTGTGTCTAATGTTTTAAGAAGAAAGCAATTGAATGTTCTGTTTATATCTTTATTTTCTCTGTGAAATCTTGGTCCCAAAAGTACTGACTGCCTTGACAGATGCATAATCTCTTTTTTCCTCCCAAGTTTGTGGAATTTCCAACAACTACTGGCTTCTCTTTATTTTAGCAGTGGTCCTTTACTTGAATTCTGAACCTCTCACGGTGCCAAGAATCAGCAAATATTCTACAGACAAAAGTAGGTAGAAAGTGTGCTCATCACTCTGAAGTTCCCTTCAGATATTGGCTCCTCCAATTATGCCTGCCTCATCACTTCTCCCTGTATGTGTGGGGGGAAGATGTAGGGGCAGGGATGAAGGAATTGGTGTTTTTCAACTTTGCTAAATATTCTCAATGGAAGTATTGTTTGCTGTCTGCCAAAAATGAAAACATAAGCAGAAGGGGAAGTTGAAGTACACATTTTAAATCTTAAATTCATAATATATTTTAACTACATTTCTATCAAATGGTTTCTGATAATATTTTTATTTGATAAACTAATGAATATGTTGGCTAAGAAAATTTAGTTCCAACTTCCTATATCTTTCACTTACGGCATTAATAATTACTTATTTGTAATTACTAACTTAATTAGGTGATATATATCATTGTTTGAACCATAGATTTATCACTTATTTCTTTAGGAGTTATGTGACTTTGGCAATTTACTTATATACTCTAGCCTTAGTTAACTAATCTGTTAAATAAATGTGAAAATATTTTTTGGCTCATAGATTTTTGTGAAAATTATATCAGATGTTAAAATACCAAATATGTTGTTCATGTTACCAACCAATAAATGCCATTTCTTGATTATTTCTTCTAATCATTCTCTTTTGAGTTAATGATATAAAGTAACAACAGATTAACAATTATGGATAATAGGGATATGAAAGTAAAGAACCTCCCGATATGTGAGTAATTCAGATTTGATAATAAGTGCCAACATAAGCATGGAATTCAATTCGGTTAAATCATTTATAAAATTTTAAGAATAGGATGAGGGGGAGAGCAATGAAAAAAACAAGGAAAGAATAATAATATACATCTATCATCACACGTATAGTAGAGCCCTGAACATATGCTTTTAAAGGAGTAAAGCTGTGAATCAATTATTCATTACTTTCATAAAAGGGAAGAATACATTGCCCACTGTTGATGGAATCATTAGATCTTTCTAATGAGCAATATCCATTTGGTAAATTTTCTTTGGTGCTGTATTTGTGATAGGTTCATCTGTTATCTCAGAAAACACCAAGCTGAGTGAGTCTGCGTGTTTTTCTTTATCAACAACCATATCACAACTGCCACTGTTCAATATGCTAAGGCACAGAGCCTAGCTCTCCTACACTCCGTTAGCTCAGAAATTATACCTTTTAAAAATTATGCCTTTTTAAAGGTATCAAATGTTAGAACTTTTGAAGTCCTTTTATTTTAGCATTGGGTCTGATAAAACAAATTACATTTTAATGTCCTTAAGACAGTCCAAAGAAAAGAAGCAAAGGTCCCAAAACACAGGAAATTATTTCATAAGACAAAATAATGTAAGAAATAAAAGTGGCTTCGCTTAGACAACTGATTTTCTAAATATAACACCTAAAATGTTTTATATATTTAAAAAATTCTCTTGCATATCCAGATAAGTCTGATCAAAGAAAAGGTAAGAGTTGGAATTAGAATAAGCAAAAAAGTACCTAAAAAGTCTTCAATGTTTCAGCAAAGAAGACCAAGATGTGCTACTTTTAAATAAGGCTCAAAAAAAAAAAAAGGCAAATGGTTTAAAAATACAGACATTTCTGCTCTTGACTATGCATATGTCTAGATGTCTTGTGAGTGATATTTAGCGAACTATTTTTGCCGATTATTTCATTGTTTGCCAGTCTGGAAGATTCAGAAAATATTCGTATGGTTAAGAAATCAAAATGATATGAAGAACAAAAGATGTGAGGGTCAATCAAAATACAAAGAACTTTGAAGAAGAAAGGGATAGGAATGCTGGTATGCCTTAATTTCCAAAAACTTCTGCAAAACTGCCTCAGGAGCCAACTTTCCATGCATTGGGTTTCTTCATTTTTATTTCATTTCTTTTTTACCTACGTGTTCCACATTTTCGCAAAAATGTTTTCAATCACTGCAGATTACCAAATCAAGCAAGATTTATATTTACAACTACAAACTGACTGTTTCATGGAATGGGTCAAATTAAACATTTTTAAGAGTTGTACAGGCTACTTAATTTGAAAAGTAGTAGACAATGGCATGTTTTTGTGTAAGTTAATGAGGTGAGAAATATGCACTGCATCCTGGGCTATTTCAACATTCAGAATGGTTCTCCACTAGCAGAATTTCTAATACATTTCTTTTTTTTTTTTTTTTTTTTGAGACGGAGTCTCGCTCTGTCACCCAGGCTGGAGTGCAGTGGCCGGATCTCAGCTCACTGCAAGCTCCTCCTCTCGGGTTCACGCCATTCTCCTGCCTCAGCCTCCCGAGTAGCTGGGACTACAGGCGCCCGCCACTTCGCCCGGCTAGTTTTTTGTATTTTTTAGTAGAGACGGGGTTTCACCGTATTAGCCAGGATGGTCTCGATCTCCTGACCTCATGATCCGCCCATCTCGGCCTCCCAAAGTGCTGGGATTACAGGCTTGAGCCACCGCGCCCGGCCTCTAATACATTTCTTTTACTTCTTCCATGACACATTAATTTAGTTATTCCAAATAACTCAGTCAACTATATGCTGGTCAGTTGCCTGAATTCTTCAAATAAGACTTAAAGAGTTTCCTAACCACCAAAGTGGTTGAGCAAATGGAGAAAAGTCATGTCAGTAGAAGACTACATTTGTTTCTTATCTAGTCTATGTACAAAATAATAAGGAGAAAGAAAGAAAAATGAGCTACAATGGTTCTACAAACTGACCTGCCAAAGTCCTCAGTGTTCAAATTCATTTTTTCCCCTTCTTTCCTTTGTTTCCTCCTCAACCACTTGCTGGGTCGATGATTCCAAGACTCTGGCAGAAAAACTGATCCTTGGGAGTCAGTTGCCATGAATATATATTGTAACTGTTGTTTTGGACGGGTAACAAAGGAAGATGCAAATAAAAGAGCAATGGAAAAGTAAAAAGAGAATCCCACTCATTTCTGAATCTGTGTCTTTCTGTGTAGTATTTATCATAGAGGAGAGGCATTGACTACCTATATGTTTAGAGGTAGGGTAGAATAAAAAGCCCACTGCTTTGGAAAGCCAGAGAACTGGGTTCTGATCTGAGTGTGGCCTTTCACTATTGTATCCTTAAATATTGGTGCATGAGATTTCCTCATCTATAAATTGGAGGCTATCAGCCCATCTCTGAGATCCCTTGCTATTTTATAAATCTTTGTTGACTAAGGTGTGACAAAGCCAGAATCCCATGTATCACAAACATTTTGTAGTTGATGTCCTCTAATGAATGTTTGTTCCAGATACCACCTTAATGACTAAGAAGCTAAAGCTGCTCCAACTAGTGGCTGTAAGTTTTGCCAGAAAACTCTGAGTGAATATTTGTAGATAATTTAAGAGGTTTGAAAGAAACAGGAATAAAGGTAGCCTCTGATGTTGTTTTTCATGGACAAGAAGATGAGTAGGGGGAGCAGGATACTGAGAGAGTGAAAATTAATTTAGAATAAGAATACCTGAAAGTAATCATTATAATTGTGGCACTAAATAAATCTTGACATGAAGATTATCTAAAGTTAGAAGCAGTCAATATCTATGTTTGTAGAAGATCAGCTGTTGGAGCTAATCTGTGTGTGTGTGTGTTTTCCCACTGAAATTCTTAAGATACATACTGGATCGTTAATTGAAGAAATAAGTCATTAAGGGAGATTTTCTCTTTTACTCCAGAAACTTCACTCACTTTTTTTTTGCCCTGATCACTAAACTATCATTTTGACAGGCATACAGGCAAGGTGCAAGAAGCAAGAAAGGGGATTACTTTATGATATGTCAGATACTGTAGAATAATTAAATATTTATAATTTCATTTAATGTTGACAGCTATTTAATATATATTAAATCTTTTAAAATGGAAGTTCAGTAAGGTCAATTAAGTTGTCTAAGATCATACAGCTGTTAAGTGTTAGAGCCTGGATCAAATCGCGGGTCTTCTCCCCTCTAATTTAATTTTTTTCATTCTGCCATACAGCCTCTATTAGCACAATGGGACATTATCACTAATATCTACTAATTCTGGACACTGATGAGTCTGCAATTTGATTTTCCTCTAGTTGTAAGCTAATAAGTTTGCCTGTTACTGTTTGATGGTTGCTTGCAGAGGACACAGGACTCCTGGGTCAGTGACAAAGAATGTATCACTCACAACTTATCAAGCAACTTGGGCATTAGTAGATATACATTGGTTTCTGTATTCATTGTCTTCTACTGATGTAACAAACTACCACAGATCTAGAAGCTTAAAACAACACTCATTTATTATCTCTCAGTTCTGTAGATCAGAAGTCCAGAGGCTTGGGTGATAGTCTGTTTAAGGCATTAAAAGGTTAAAATCAAGGTGTCAGTGGCTGTGGGGTCTTTTCTGCAAGCTCCAGGAAAGAATACACTTTGCAGCACATTCAAAATTTTGTTGGCAGAATTAAATTCCAATAATATGGTTGTTGGACTAAGGACCTTGATTCTTTGCTGGTTGTTGGGCAGGGCTTATTTTCAGTTTCATGAGGTCACCTGTATTCACGGGCTTGTGGGACCTTCCATTTTCAAGATCAGTGGCACATCAAATACTTTTTCTCTGAATCTCTTTGACTTCCCCTCCTCCTGTACTTCCCTAACTTTCTCTTTCACCTGTGCTTATCAGGCCTGATATGAATATGTTATGCTTAAACTGATAATTCAGCATAATGTCTCTATTTTAAGGTCAACTATTCGGTAACCTTAATTACCTCTGCAAATGCCTTGTGTTGTGTAAGGCAATGCATTCACAAGCATGGTTATCTCATTATACTCACTCTCTGAGATTAGGTATGGAATCTTCCTGGAGTTATAATTCTGACTACCAAAGTTTTGTTTTTATTTGTAGGTCCCATGATAAAGTACGGTTCAGATGAATGCTCATGTGTAGCAGTTTGGCATCCCAGCAGAGAAATTCTAACCTTGAGGAATTTGCTTTTATAGCAAGCAGTAAGAAAGCCTGCTGTTTGTTTAGTAGAAAGACACTATTTTATCTCTCAAGGTTACCCACTGCATAAACAAAATCCTAAGGAATTACTAGTGTAAAGATCAGTCAGGGCCTCACCTTCTTGACAGAATTAAGTTAATAAGACTTGTAGGAAGCAAGGGACTCATAAAATACTGTCTCTCCCAACAGACTCCCAAAGTTCTTGAAAAACCCCAAATGACAATTTAACCTTTAATCTCTAAATACACAGGTTATTCTTCACCAAGTAAAAATATTTCTTCCATCAGGCTTTCAGTTACCCTGAAAAGTACTTTGCAAGAATGTAGTACAATTCCCAGAAGTGTGGGTGTGGGGGGCAAAAATGAAGCCAGCTGTCAAATTCTATTTACTATTGGTGGATAAGTGGTGGTCTCTACCCTTTAGATAAGAGACAGCAATAGACAAGAATGAAGCCAACCTGTGAGGAAGCTCAGAATGGCAGATTTAAAAGAGATATAATGGCAATACCCTTGATATATTATCATGGGAGTTGAAGTTTGCACCTTATCTCTATTGACATGTGACTTTAGACCAATCACTTAATTTCTCTGAGCTTTTGTTTTCATGTCTATTGAAACCTAGGTAATAATGTCCTGAAACCCTTAGGGTGTCGCATTTCTAGCCAGAAGCGTCTGTGGACCATGGTACCTTTGCCCATTTTTATTTGGGCCTGCTGTGCTCATTCCACCCACTCAGCCTGGCAGACTGCACTCAGCTTATGCTACTGGCCTGGATCCCCTGACTCCCAAGGGCAACACAGGTGCAGTGAGGCAAGGGGTGTGTGAGCGAGTGAGTGTGGGGTCTATGCAGTGTGTCACACTGGCTGCTGTGGTGGGGTGGGCAGCTGCTGGCACCAGCATAGGCGCTGGCTCTATGAAAGTCTTCAGTTGTGTCAGATGCATTGCGGGTGGCTTCTGCTGTAGGCACCTGCATCTGGATGAGGGGAACATAGTGGTGCCTGGAAGCTTGGAGACACCAGGAACCACAGACCCCAAAGAGGGTGTCACAGCCCTGGCTCAGGGAGCCCCTAGGTCTGGTCTCAGAATGGCCTCAGCTCTTCTCTCCTTGTTGCCCACAACATGGAGAGCAGGGGAGGGCAGTGTTTCAGCCCTGCTTGTGTTACAGCTTTTTCAGTCCCACCATTCAGCAGGCGCCGAGTTCCTTTCCTGCATCTAGGAAGAATGAGGTACGCTGACAACCAGAGGGTGATCAAGGTGAAGAGGTACTTGACTGAGTGACAGAACAGCTCTCAGGAGACCCAGAGTGGGTATCTCTATCAGTAGGTAGATGATCCCAACATCTCTGCATCTCTCAGCAGAGAGGAGACCCAAAGTAGGTAACTCCTGTTTGCAGGCAGGTCATCCAACATCTCTGCAGCCCTCAGTGGGGAGGAGACTCAGAGTGGGTAACTCCTATCTGCAGGCAGGTCACTCCAACATCTCTGCAGTCCTTAGCGGAGAGGAGATCCAGAGCAGGTAGCTCCCACCACAGACAGGTCATCTTGATGTCTCTGTGAGTCTAGCTGAGTCCGGGATTTTTATGGATTTCAGAAGGGAGAAGTGGATGCTGATTGGTCCATGGACAACCATCATTCGGCCTACAAGAAGCCCCATAAGTTCTCACTCTGGGCGAGGAACTCCACCCAGAACTGACAGCCTGGACCCCATGCTTCAGGCTGTCCCTAGCTTGAAGGTGTGCTTTACCAGAGACCCACCATCCCTTTCCACCCAGGAGCCTATCTGCCTCCTGCTGCCATCAACCTGCTGTCCATAGTGCCCAGGCTGTTCATGCTAAAGGGTGCTTGCAGACCTGTGCCAAGCACCCTCAGTCCTGCTTGGCCTTCCTCCCATGATCATCAGTGCCTAAAGACGAGAGGGGACTGAGGTGGCAGGGGGTTGGTGTGTCAGTGCTACCTCAAGAGTGTGCACACCTGCTGGGTCACAACAGTACCTGGGCTCAGCCTCAGCTTTGTTCCAAAATCAGAGTGGGTGCTAGGAGGTTGGAGAGGCCAGGCAGCAGGAGCAGACATCTTCAAGCCTGCAGGGCCAAAGGGCATTCCCAGGCCCCTGAGAGTGCAGGAATGTCCAGGTCCACAGCTGTGGCTGGGCAGCTGCAGCACCTGGGAGGGTGGGGCTCCCCCCCAGCCAACTCAGAAAACAACAGGGCTCCCACTTGTCCCTGGCCCCTGCCGGCTCCGTGGAGCGCGTGGTCCCCGCTGCACCTCCCCTGCTGCAGCCAGGGTCTTCACAGTGGCCCCTTCAGATGGACCATTGCTGCCGCCAATAATATCCATCTTATAGATTTATTGTGAGAAGTAAATAAGATAACTCCTATGAAGCTAGTAGCATTATATTTGCTATAGAGTAAAAATCCCACATGTTTCTCCACCATTCCCCCTTCCACTTAACTCAAAATATATCCAAATAAAAAGTAATCTGGCATGAACCTACCTTGATATGATAGAACATTGCAGCTTCCATCCTATACCCCAGAATGTCCACTAAATAGTAATAGGTACCATTGTTAAATACCACCACTGTGCAATACGCTTTCTCTGAAAATCAAATTTAGCTTGACTGTGTACGTGATAAATAAATGCATGATCCCAAATAACAATTATTACATAAGTGTGTGGCTCCTCTAATTAAAAACATTTTACTTCTGTTTACTCCTGAGTTTAGAGAGATTTCAAAAGATAAATTTTGCATATTATATAATCAATGTTTAATTCATGTAGAAGTATGTGTTAAGAGTATAATAAAAAGAAGCCCCAGACTTTGGAAAATGTGAGCCATTCTTTAAGATAAATATTCACCTGCAAGGGACCTTGAGAAAATTATCCTGGTTCCACTGCCCTGGGACAGTTTCCCAGACCACTTAGGGCATAAGGCCCTGAGGACCACCTATTCAAGTGTATTCCTTTCCTTGATATCACAAAGGCTTCAATACAATTTTGTGGTGTTATTGCTTGGCTGTATAATCATTATTGTGGTTAGATTTTTTTAAAAGCTCATTTTCATGTTTTCCAGCACAGGCTCAGCTTGCAGTGGAAAATACATTTATAAAAATATGTTGTTGCGTGTGAGCAACTTGCATTTTGGGCTTGTCCCCAGACCACCTGGAACACCTTCATGGGTTCCAGTGATCCAAAAGCTACATTGTGAAAGATGGCAGGATGCTTCATTAGGTTACTACTGATGGTGCTTTGAGATCCCCAAGTAAATATCAGAAGCCAGTTGTCTTTTAAAGTCATTCTCCTTTTGCTGTAAAGTGTACTTTTTTTCTATACATTAGTGTCTTGGTTAATATTTGAAATGTGCAGCATACAAAATAGTAAAAATATTGCCCTTTACTTTAGAAAGAGGTCAATATTTTAAATGACTGTAACATTCTGAGAAAGCTGCTGCCTGTTTTTCTAACCCGGACACTGGAGTCTGCAAAGTACAGACCACACCCTCAGAGCCTACCTCAGGTTTATAGAAGGCCTAGTGTGTGGTCAAGACCTCTAGGCTTGCAGTTAAAAGTTCATACCCAGCATGGAATCGATGGCATTGATGGCTTTTTATAATTAAGTTGAAACTCTCCTCTGGCAAATATCCCAAGCCCAAGCAGTCAGTCCCTTGAGCTACCTACCACCAGTGTAGGGACATGAAGCCCCACAGATTTTTCCAGTGCTCAAGGATTCTGATTTTTAAATAAATATTAATGCTCCAATTTCTGTGCTTTGGAAAGAGTAAAAGAAAAGGCTTAGGAATCTCGCCCACAAATTTCATGGTTAGAGAGAACTAACTACCTGACCAGCAGACAGAAAAGGCCAGAGGCACACCAAACCACACAGTGGAAGCTCAGTTTGCCAAAACTGTGGCTGAGTTGAAGTGGATTTGGCCCTAGATATATTAATTCCAGACACCCGGTGGTCTGAAACAGAAAAGGCAAAAGTAAGCAAACTGATTGGTAAAAGGGTAAACTTTTTTTCCCTCCTCATCCCTTTTTTGTAAGAGTTCCTCTCTCACATGTGCCTCTCATTTTCCCACGCAACAGTTGAAAGGAAGCAAAGTGTGGCAGGTGACAGCACAGCTTTGAGGTCCTGCTGCCAGGGCCAGAGGTCTGACAAATGGTCCATGTGTTCTCTAGCCACATGAGGCAGACCCTTGTACTTCTAAATGAGAGGGCTGATCTCCTTCCACTTTCCCTTTTTTCTAAAGTGAGTTCATGTGCTTTTTTGATAGCAAGCCTTTAAGTTTGCATAAACTTACTAGCAACTTCTAGAAAATAAATCTGAGGTACCCGCTGCATCAGACCTTGGCTCTTGCCCTTTGAAAGTATTAAACTTGACTTGGTTTTGTCTTTATCTGTTTTTGTTGTTGTTGTTAATACAAGGTAAAAACATAAATAATAATACAAGCTTTAAATCAAATGTCAGGTATCCATTGTACTTTCATCACTTGTTGCCTTTAATTAAAAAAAAAAAATTAGTTTGATTTTTTTTTCATAGATTTTATTTTGCTTTAAGGCAATTGCTTCTGATACAAAAGAGCTCCCTCTAGCCACCAGCTTAAATATTACACATCCTGCTGAACAGAAGAAACTGCCCTTAAATATGGGCTTGTAAAACTATATTCTGAATATCAGTGATAAGGTTTCTGCAGAGCTATTTAACTTCCAATTTATTGAATT
Organism: Macaca nemestrina; assembly: GCF_043159975.1. Classification (NCBI taxonomy): domain Eukaryota; kingdom Metazoa; phylum Chordata; class Mammalia; order Primates; family Cercopithecidae; genus Macaca; species Macaca nemestrina. Next base: position 90,246,184 of record NC_092128.1, read on the forward strand.
TGACTTTTTACTTTTTAAAATATCATTGACTGGAAAATATTTCTGCAGAAGGCAAATAATGAGCGATAGCTAGTGGTGGTAGGAGTTAGCTTTCAAAGTAAAACTGGAGCTGTTTTGTATCATTTAAAGTGAAATTCCTCTTTATACTCTTTAAAAATACTTAAGGAAAAGCTAAGGTCCAAAAATAGTTTCATTTTAAGCTTCGATCACATAAAAAGAAAGCATAAGTCTTGCTGTAGAAGGTGAAGTCCTTTGTGTGAGTTTATATAAAAAGGTAAAAGTAGAAAATATTTATACATAATGCTATTTAAAATTGTGCTGCTTTTTTACCAAGGACTACATTCCGTGTTTTCATGTAACTGTGCTTGTATATTTATGCTTTTAGTATGTTCACCTGTAAGTGGTAAAAGAAAACTGAAGTATACAAGCAACACAAATCTAAATTATTTCCAAATATGTTTTTACTGTGATAAACCAGTAGGTTTCTTGAAAATTCTGTCAAATGGCAAGTTCTATGAGGGTAGGCTGCTTTCACTCAAACCTGCCACCATCTTCCACACAACTGGGTGATGAATGTCTCATCACCTTTGCCAAGTGGTCTTCTAAGAATTGGATAGAAAAAGCAAAACTAAAACAGAAAACTTGAGAGGAAGGCACGTAGATAAAATAAAATTTTGATAGAATGTGATATTCTTAAAGATAAAAATTTATCTTTTTTTAAAGTTATTAAAATAAAAGGAGTTATCTTGGAATAGATTTGTCATAACCATTATTAGCATCTAGCAGCAATTACAGCCTTGGTAGTAAAAGCTTTATTTTTAAGATGAGGGTGTGGCTGTACATAGCTCAAACCTTCTTTTATTATGATTTTTTATTACACTTTTAAGTTCTAGGGTACATGTGCACAGCCTGCAGGTTTGTTACATAGGTATGCATGTGTCATGTTAGTATGCCGCACCCATTAACTCATCATTTACATTAGGTATATCTCCTAATGCTATCCCTCCCCCCTCCCCCCACCCTACGACAGGCCCCCCCAGTGTGTGTTGTTACCTACCCTGTGTCCCAAGTGTTCTCACTGTTCAATTCCCATCTATGAGTGAGAACATACGGTGTTTAGTTTTCTGTCCTTGTGATAGTTTGGTCAGAATGATGGTTTCCAGCTTCATCCATGTCCCTACAAAGGACATGAACTCATCCTTTTTTATAGCTGTATAGTATTCCATGGTGTATATGTAACACATTTTCTTAATCCAATACATCATTGATGAACATTTGGGTTCGTTCCAAGTCTTTGCTATCGTGAATAGTGCCACAATAAACATATGTGTGCATGTGTCTTTATAGCAGCATGATTTAAAATCCTTTGGGTATATACCCAGTAATGGGATTGCTGGGTCAAATGGTATTTCTAGTTCTAGATCCTTGAGGAATTGCCACACTGTCTTCCACAATGGTTGAACTAGTTTACAGTCCCACCAACAGTGTGAAAGTATTCCTATTTCTCCACATCTTCTCCAGCACCTGTTGTTTCCTGACTTTTTAATGATCACCATTCTAACTGGTGTGAGATGGTATCTGATTGTGGTTTTGATTTGCATTTCTCTGATGACCAGTGATGATGAGCATTTTTCATGTGTCTGTTGGCTGCATAAATGTCTTCTTTTGAGAAATATCTATTCATATCCTTCGTCCACTTTTTGATCGGGTTGTTTGATTTTTTTCTTGTAAATTTGTTTAAGTTCTTTGTAGATTCCAGATATTAGCCTTTTGTCAGATGGGTAGATTGTCAATATTTTCTCCCATTGTGTAGGTTGCCTGTTCACTCTGATGGTAGTTTCTTTTGCTGTGCAGAAGATCTTTAGTTGAATTATACCCCATTTGTCAATTTTGGACATAGCTCAAACTTTCAGTTGTTCTGAGAGAATTCAAATGGCACTAAGTAACTCCAGATTCTCAGTTATCCAACTGGAAATACCTAGAACTTGGTCTTCCCCCAGAGTTTTCTAGTACTTTACCATTTTTTATTTTGTGTGCACATACCTTGCATGTGGGAGTGATTATAACATTCCCTGAAGCACAGTAGTTTTGAGATGATAAACATCTTTCTCCTTTCACCTCTCTGAGCAAAGATTTTTGTTTCTGCATCAGTGTCTCTGTGAATGGCAATTATACCATTTCTTGCTGGCAAGATGGCCAACATTTCACAGTTACTTTATACTCTGAAGATCAACTGGGCTGTGAGCTCTCATGAAACTAGTTGTGTGTAGTTTAGTTAGAATATAGTGAGTTTCAAGCTAATTTTCAGCATTTGCTTGGGTAATAAATATCCACTATAATGTGTAGCAAAAATTCAGAAATTTGTTTATGCTCTCATTGAAGTGAAAAACAATAATATACCTGTTTCTTTTTGGTTCTCTGTAATTGAATCTTATAGATTGGATGCTGATTCCATATACTGACCAGTGTGTATCATGTATCAACATTTACAGATTCTACTTCTATTTTCCATTTATATATATGTGTATATAATATATATTTATATATTATATAATATATAATATATATGCAAATAGTTATTTATCAGAGGAAATTTTTAAAATTTACTTTTGATGACTTTTCTGAGAAACATATTTCTTTTGGAAAAAATAATGCTGGGGTTTCCTGTGGGTAGATGAGTTTGGGTTCCCTCCCACCAAGATATATTTTCAGTTTTCCCTTCAAGAGCTTTTACTTACATATGGTTTAGTTAATATTCTGGGGTCTCCTCACTATCCCTGGCCTCTCTCGTGGAATTGTATGCATCAATAATTCGTATATTAGTGAGTGAGCAAATTAAAATTTAACTACAACAAAAGTGACTTGTAGCATTTTAGTCTATGGCTACAACTTGAAAATCTTTATAATGTGGGGACTTTTTATTTTTGCAATACAACTTGACCTGTAATCTTCCTCTGGCATCTGTGCTGACTAATTAGATATACTGTTTATTGAAATCCAAATCATTTATGCAACTAATAATTATTAAATGCCTATTTATTATGCCAACTAATAATCATTAGTGCCTACTATGTGCTAGAAACTGCGTTAGGTGTTGAGGTGCAGTGGTGTATTGCTTGATGAAGTTTCAGTTTTAGTGTTTTATATTATTAAAACTATAGAAATAAACGACATTGTTTCTATAATGGAAGATTCTAATAGTGGAGGAATGTATCGATTGCTTACAAGGATAGAAAACACAGACTTAGTCAAATCAAGAGACTAACGGAAAGTCCCCTGGAGAAAGTGACCTTTGTGTGGAACATTCTTGTCAATTTCTCATTAAAATTTCAAGTATTTTATCATACATGATTTATCTTTACCCTCTGAGTTCTGTTGATGGGGAAACTATTTTTATTTTGGTTGATCACCAATAGTAGGTGCAGACAAGTACACACATTTTTCTGTTCCATTGTGGAAAAAAGATAATCTATTTGTTCTTATTTTTATGCATCTGAGAAACAGATGATTCTAACTCCTTTAAATTCACAACCACTTGGGACTGAAATTTATTCAGAACAGAAGTGTCCTGCTTCTTGTCTAGAGCCAGAATGGTTATTCATAAACCATCAGAATGTTCAAATTTTTAACCTGTCATTTTACAACAGATTTTTGGAGAAGAAAAACTATGATTCCTAATCTTTTGAAATGACTCTTTGGGGATCTGAGAAACTGCACATTCCTGACTCTAAAAGATTTACAATAGCAAACAAAATCCAAGTTCACACAGCTCACTTTGAGAGGTGAGAGTATGTTTAGAGCAAGAGCAAGAAATGTCAGAATTCTCCAGGACTCTGCTGGTTATTCTCAAATTGGTGAAGACGTCATTCTTTCTCATTTAGCTAATTTGTCAGCTTCTCAAAATAAATGTCATGTGTTCTAATTTGGCATTTAAAATTGAAATTACTTAAAAATAATAGTATGTTTCATGCAGAAGGTACTGAACGTGGAATTCTCAGACTTTTTTTCTAGCCAAGTCTAACATAATAGCTTTTTGAATATGTCACGATAAAATGGTTGGTGTTTTGACTTTTAATTTATTACTTATTAGTCAAGTGTGTTTTGAACATACATACCAAAATAAGCTGAATATCAGGCATATTTTTGGAACTTGAAAGAAACTAAATAAATGTTAAAATGCTCTGCAGCAAGAAAAACTAGGCTTGAATTATTTGAAAATCACTTAATCTCCCATTTAAATTGAATTTATTTTGTACTTTCTCAATCAATAGTTGCAACAGAAAGAATATTTTACTCACATGAGCTAAATATTACTTTTTACTTATTCTCTAGATACTTTCAGAATATAAGCTTAAAGAAATTCTACCATGGCATGCCTAGAAAGCTGTCATTAAATTAGTAAAATTTTTCATTAAATTAGTAAATTAGTCATTAAATTAGTAAAACATTTTCCATAGATATTTTTCAGAAAAGTCTACTGATTCAATCCAAAGCTAATTTAATATTACTATTTGTATTATCATTATCATTAGTTAGTAACGGGGTCTACCAATATGTAAAATTTGACCAAGTGTGGAATTTCTCAGTTCTAACAGAAACCATTCTATTTTGCTTAAAGTAGATAAATACAAAGCATTCTCTTTTTATGCGTGGAAGGTGGAGCTTAGGGCCAACATAATTTTACAGAAGTGGGTGGGTAGGGTTGGCAATGGATAGGGAGATGGGGTGCCAGGGCACAGTAGAAAAAGCCAGGAGGGAGACACTTCTACAAGTTTCTATTCTTAATTAGAAGAGCTGGTATGCAACTAAGATCTAAATGAACATGAGACATTTATGTGTGGTGTCGGGGAATAGAGACAGAGCCTTAAGTAAGGGACCACATTGAAATGGAAGCATCGGAATGGAGACAGAAACCCAGAACACAAGGTATGTTATGTGATCAGTTCACTCCCCAATACATTTTAATGGGATAGAGTTTAGAAATAGTTTTAAAGGTTAAATTTTAAATTAATTACAACAAAATCTAGCAGGCTTTTGGTTTACACTATGAAGACTTTTGAGAGAGCTGATAATATTTTCCTAATCTAGGGCTGACTAGTTTAATGTCTTAATCCTCCCTTTTTATCAGTTGCCAAATTGCTCTGTTTTCATTACTTATCATATAGGTCAGTGGCACAGCTGAGAAAGTTTAACAAGTATTCATTTCTAGAAAAAGAGAACCTACTCTAGGGTAGAGATGCTATCAGCAAGGCTGAGATCTAACATGACCCTGGCACAGCGAGATGGAGGAGGAAGGCATAGAAAGTGCTTGGTGTGGGGCAAGGAAGTTGCTAATTTCAAAAGCACAAGCCAAATACACATAACTGTGATGCCATCGTCTTGGAAGACAAAGGTTGTGTCCCTTGATAACAGTAACCTGAGATGCAGTTTGTAAAGAAAATAGTAAAACTTAAAACTGGTGGTATAAACTCTTCTCTACTAGATTAAGTTCTGAGATTCAGAGGAGAAATGGTTGCATAGAGGAATCGTATTTTAGGACCATGGGTCATCCTGTAGCAACAGAAGAGAGCTCTTATATTTGTGAAGTTTGGACAGATATCTTAATCCATCTCCAATTCTTAGAGAAAGCACTGGAAAATAATTCTGGGAAATGTAATTTATTAAAAAGCAGTAATGAAAAAAGGACACATTCAACAACATGCTAAGATTCCATTTAAGAAAAGGTGAAGTCAAGCACAGCATAAAGACTCATGTGTGTCATCCCAGCTACTTGGGATGTGGAGATGAGAGGATCGCTTGATGTCAGGAGTTCAAGACCAGCTTGGGCAATGTGGCGAGATCCTCCAATTCTACAGAAATTTAAAAGATATGTATACAGATGTGATGTCACATGACCATATTCTTAGCCTCTTGGGATGCTGAGGCAGGAGGATCATTTGAGCCCAGGAGTTTGAGGCTACTGTGATCTATGATAGTAGCACTACACTTCAGCCTGGGCTACTGAGTGAGATCCTATTTTTTTTTTAAAGATGAAAATAATTGGCATAAATTTCCTGTAGGTAACAACTCATCAAAAAAGTGTTGCCATTAAGATGGATGAAAGTCATAACCTAACATAACAGTGGGTATTTAATCAGAGAATTAGAACAATGGTAGATGACAGACTAAGGGATTTCCTCTAGAGTTTAGAAGTTCTAGCTTTACGAAATTTGGGGAAGTACCTCTGCATTTTATGTTGATCTTGCAGTCTAGCAAGAATGACAGTTGTGAAGGAAACCAGGATATGGATGAGAGTAAGGAAAATCTGATCTTTATTACCTCCATTTTTTATTTTGATCATCTTTTTTTATTCATGAATGACAAGAGCATTTTATTTGTGAATCAGAGAAGAATTTTTGAATACTAAATAGCATTACTTCAAATTTTTGTGCTATTTGCTATGTAAAGGACATAGGTACAACCCTATTTTTAAATTTAGTTTGTTATATTGACATTTTTCCATTACTTTCTAAGTCTAGACAATGAGCAAACAGTAAGTGAAATGCTAATTTTTAGCATTTGTCCATTTCTGTGGTATAAATACTCCTATCATGGACAATTTCAAGCTACTAACATGACATCACAGAACACAGATTGGGAAGAAATGCACAATAACACATTATTAAAGTATTTTCACAACAGAGATACAATAGACATAAATAACCTCAAGGGTATAGACAATAGTAATATATAATAGGAAGAAAATATTACAGTATTGTCTTTATGGTCAATATTATACACATAGTTATAAGTTTACATCATTCATTTTTAAGAATAACTGTGCTTAAAACAATTAAGTTCTGGAAAATTAGTAATCAGCTCTTATAAGCCAGTATGAGTTAGCTCTAGGATATTACTGAGTTTAGAGTTTTCTCATAAAATCATCAAATTGCACACAGCAATTGTGCATTTCAGTGTATGAAAATTAAATCTCAAAAAGAGATACTAATAAAATGAAACTTACTAACTGGTTGATGTGCTTATAGTACTGTGGGTTTCCAATCTTAAAATTATTGTATATTCTAGACTTGAAAAAATGTATACATATATTGATAATGGGAGACAGTTTTCTCAAAGAAAGAAGTTAAAAATATAAAAATGGGGAGACTAGAATAATCCTGTCCTGTTGGATTTTAATTGAAGTAATTAACTCATTACATATATATGTATATATGTGCAAGTATATATGAAGATGTAGATAAATACATGTATTTTGTAGGTATGTATATATGTACATATGAATGTATATACTAAGATAGCCTGGAATCAATGATTTACTAGACAATATGAGTACAACTATTGGGCAGTATGTGTTCTAAATGCTATTCATCATTAAAAAGAACCAAGGCTTCTTGGAGAAATACCTGATTCCAGGACTGAGAAAGGAAAAGTACAGGAAAAGCCTGAAAATATTTTTTGCACTATAATAAATTAAGGAAATGTTCAAAAAACTAAGAGTATATATTAAAAGGACACAGAAGCCACGTTAACAGTAATAGATTATAAACAATTGAATGATACTTGAATCTATAAATTCTTTGATTAAATAAGTGAATAAAAAAGAAAGGAAAGTTATATTGTAAAATTTTAATTAAGATGGAAAGAATAATGGGGTTAGAAATTCAAAAATGGATGATTAAAGTAGTTGATTAAAATTTGGTGAGGAATAAGATATTTACATAGCCTCAAGATTTATCACCCAAATTAGTTATAAGTTAACATAATTTAATCAAGAAGAGACCTGGTAGATGTTACCTAAATCAAGTGATCAGCGTTAATCTCACCAAAATCAGAAAGAAAATATGTGCATTTTAATGTGAATCACTGAGAAGCAACAATGTTATATCAATGGTATTCTAAAAATGAGTAGCCTGAATCTAATCATGAGGAAATATTAGAAATACCCAAATGGATAGGATTTCTACAGAATAACTGGCTTTTGTCTTTGTCAGAACTTCCAATGTCAAGAAAAAACAAAGAATTCAGAACTCTTCCATTTTAAAGGGGATTAAAAAGGCATGGCATGACCAAATGGGATTTATCCCCCAAAATGCAAGGATGTTTCAATAGTAAGAAATCAATCAGTGCAGTTTACCATATTAACAAACTAAAGACAAAAACCCATATAATTATTTCAACAGATTCAGACAAATAGTTGTAAAAATTCCATATCCATTCATGACAAAAACTCTCAACTAATTGAAGGGATCTTTGACTTCATAAAGAGGATCTACTGAAAATCTATAACTAATACCCACTTAATGGTGAATGACAATGCTTTCCTTCTAAGATCAAAATAAGGCAAGATGTTTTATCATTTTGAATCATTATTATGGTAGGGATCTAGTCAGTGCAATAAAAAAGAAAAGCATAAAAATTGGAAGGGAGAAAATATAAAAACATCTTTATTCACAGATGACATAATTGTCTATGTAGGAAATTTCAAATAATCTACAAAAGAACTGGTTTCTGTGAAAATGACACTGGAATTTTGATATTGATTGTACTGAATCTGCAGATCACTTTGGGTAGTATGAACATTTTGACAATATTCTTCGAATCCATGGATATATGGGATGTCTTTGTATTTGTGTCTCCTACAATTTCTTTCATTAATACCTTATGCTTTTCAATGTATAGATATTTCCCCTTTTGGTTACATCTGTTCCTAAATAGTCTAGTATTTTCAATATCATTATAAATATAATTGCTTCCTTAATTTCTTTTTCAGATAGTTTGTTGTTCGTATTTAGAAGCACAAATGATTTTTGTACATTGATTTTTTTCTTTTTCAATCCTATAACCTTACTGAATTTGTGTATTCTAATAGTTTTTTGGAAAAACCTTTAGGGTTTCCTATATTAAGTTCATGCCATCTTCAGAGAAAATTCAACTTATTCCTTTCTAACTTGGATGAATCTTAGATATTTTTCTTTTCCAGTAGCACTGGCTAGGACTTCTAGTACTATGTTGAATAGAAGTGGCAAGAGTGGGCACAGTTGTGTTGTTCCTGATCTTAGAAGAAAAGCTATAGGTTTATCATATATGCCCTTTATTGTATTCCTTCTATAACTAATTTGTTGAGTGCTTTTTTAAAAATCATAAATACTAAATTTTGTCAAATGGTTTTTCTGCTAGGGCTGGCGGATGGGGTAAACAGGGAGATGTCAGCCAAAAGGTATACAATTTTAAGTTACAAGATGAACCATTTCCGGACATATACAACATAGGTGGTGATGAATGTATTTGATTGTGGTCATCATTGCATAATGTATATGTATATCAAGTCATCACATTGTATATATTGAATAAAATATTTGTTAAATATGTTTAAAATAGGGGAAAAATAAAAAACAACTTCTAGAACATGCAAGTTTTTCAAGGCAAAAGATACAACGTCAAGATACTAAAATCAGTTGTATTTCTAGATACTACAAATGAAAAATTGGAATTTGATATAAAAATAATACCATAAGGATATTAAATGCTTAGGCATAAATATAGCAAAATATGTGTAATGTTTATATGCTTAAAATGATAAAAAAAAAACTAAGTAAAAATATATATTCATAGATGGGCAAATTAGCAAATGAAAAAGATGTTCAAAATCATTAGTCAACAAGGAAATACAAATTAAAACCATAATAATTACTATAAATCTGCTAAAGTTGCTATAATAACTTTAGATATTGACAATGCAAAATATTGGCAAGATGTGGAGCAACTACAATGCTCAGACATTACCAAAGAGAAATGGAAACACATATCCACCCTGAAACCTCTGTGTCAGTGTTCATAGCAGTATTGTTACTAATAGCTACAAGTTCAAACACACCAAATGTTTAGTTGGTGAATGCATAAATCAGTTATATTATATACATACAATGGACTACTACTCAGAGATAAAAAGGAATAAACTTGCAACAATGTGGATGAATCTGAAAAGCATTAAGCTAAGTGAAAAGTCAGGCACAATTGGAAGTTTTGACAAACACAAAAGCCAGTTATTCTGTAGAAATCCTATCCATTTGGGTGTTTCTAATATTTCCTCATGATTAGATTCAGGCTACTCATTTTTAGAATACCATTGATATAACATTGTTGCTTCTCAGTGATTCACATTAACACTTACAGCAGGATTTATTATAAGTCTATTATTAGTGAAGGCAATATGGAATTGGAAAAGGGTACACACGTGGGTGATTGGACCAGGTTACCATGTCCATACACACTTACATTTATGTGATTACTTGATTTTTGCAAAATGGGTAAATAATTTACTATAGTCACACAGTTAAAGACTATGTAGCAATGAAAATGAATATTCTACAAGTGCTTGGAGAATATTTTCAATCTCACAAACATAATGAAGAGCAAAAGAGTACATACCATATGATTACATGGAAAATTTAAAATTATAAAACAGAACTAATCTGTCCTGGTAAAATTGGAAAAAGTGGATACTCTTGGGGGACAGGTCATGGACTGTGACTGGAAGAGGCACAAAGGGGCTTAAAGGCCCTGGAAATGTTTATTGACCTGGCTGCTGATTACATGGGTGTGTATGGTTTATTAAAATATATCAAATTATACACTTGTGAGAAGTGCATTTATCTGTAAGTCTGCTACAGTTCAAAAAATTTCAAGTTAAAAAATATACTTTAAAAAAATATGAAATAGATGAAAACAAATAAGGCTCTTATTCTTTCTCAGACCAAAGTTGGAAGAAAGGGTATAGTTGGTAGAGGAAAAAGAAATACAATTTGTTACCATTTATGCATTTATTTTTTTATACGCAGTAGAGGTTAAACAAGTCTAAAGTTTAGTGGTATTTCAATGCCTAAAGTGGAAAGGTGGTCAAAATTAACTGCAAAAGTATTTTTAAGGGATGCCTTTGATATTCTCTGTTGTAATGTACAGGACAAAACCTGGGGAAGTCCTTTGAAGGCTACTAAAAGTTAGGTTCACTGCTGGAACACTTAACTTCTATGACCTTTACTGAAGACTTGCCAGAAACTCTACAGAACATAGTGTTGTTTCCTGAAAGAAACTGTCACATGGGATTAGGTATTCAGTCAGAAGTTTGACTTTTACCCGTAGGTTCTGGTGTGACTTAATTAAACTGGATAATTTTGTAAAATAAAAATTGTTATTGATGCTGGTAAACTATTAATATAAAAAACTAAAACTAAAATTATACAGATATCTGTTTAATTTTTTTTCCAAGACAGAGCTTAAGTCATAGGAAATTATAGATATTGGTTGTCCATTTAATCTCCTTTTTTCAATGAATGTAACCTCAACAAACCAAGCTATTTATTAACACAATTTCTAGAAATGTTCTATACTTGACGTATTTTAATATAAATACACTCAAATGTGCAATGATATTTAAAAACTGAGTTATATAATTTCAAAAGTCCCAAAATATCGAAACTTCAATAATTTAAACCTTAAGGATAAATTTTTTTTTATGCATTTGTAAATGCAAATTGATGTCAACTCAGGAGAATTGAAACTCATATATTTTGAACTTTGACAAGTCAATTGTGCAGAAAACAGTAACAGTAATTACTGGTAATATTTACTGACCTCTTATATATCAGGCACTAGATTATAGCCTTCACATAGTTTAATATTTATTACTCAAACAACCCTAGTGTTAACTGAGGGTTATGCCGTTATAAAAATGGGGATGGAGATCTAAAGTCAGGCAGTCTAAGTCCAGAGCCCTTGTTTTTAACAGCAAGCCATAATGGGTATTGCCATTATAATTATGTATGTGTATATATAAAAATTATGACATGTTATATATCAGGCATATGTAAATTACATGTTTTATATACATATGTATGTGTATGTATGTATATGTATTCTATGTATTATAAATAGTGTTTATGTTGTTCCCAGTCATGGAGAACCTTGGGAAAAAAAAATCATGTTTTGAGTAATAGACAATACATCAAAATATGCAGAGATTTTACAGCTCTTATCTGATCAAAAACATTAAATGAAATAACAAACTATGAAGAATAACAAATAGAAGTGTCTCCATCACTTCAGATTGTAAACAAAAACACTCTCCTTCATAAATTTTAGAACAAATAAAAATCAGAGAACAATTAGGAATTCACAGCTACTGTATCACAGCTACTGTATCAAAGCCATAGGAGCTATTAGACTACCTCTCATCAGAGTTAAAATCTTAAAAAATCTTAACTCTAAATCTTTTCTTCCACAAATAAGAAAAAAGTAAAAATAAACTAAACATTAAACTCAAGAAGATGGAACAAGAACAGCAGAAGAAACTAGACTGGGAAGAAGGATTATTAAGATAAAGATGGTAATTAACCATAAATGGAAAAATATTATAATGGCTGATTATTCAGAAAAACTGAGCTAATGAGGTAAAAGAAAAACTCAGAAAAGTAACACAGAACTTCATATTCAAAGAGATTTTTAAATATATCTGAAAGTACTGTAACATGTAATGTGAATACTAATTTGGCAATTACAATAAAATTATTGCTATGAAAATATGAATTCTAAATATTCAAAAAACATTAAAAGTTTAGGCCATCTAATATCAAACCTAATTTTAATAGTATTAGAATTTATAAGTAATACAATAAAGCAGACAAAAAGATGCATACATATTGAAAAAGAGTACACAAAATCATTGTGATGTGTATAGAATTGTCTACCTAGATCATTCAATCAAATAAGCTAAAAATCTATCAGAATTAATAAACTAATGTAATAAAAATTACATGTTATGTTAAAATACTCAACATTCAACCATCAACTGCCAAAACTTGACTAAAAATATAAAGCTAACAAGATACAATTCAAAATGAAAATAAAACGAAAATATAAACTAACTAGGAATAATTTTAACAAGAAATATGTAGGACCTATATGAAGAAACTTCAAAACTTTAATGAGGAAATTCTAGGAAGACTAGAATGAATGGAAACAGAACTTACTGTGATTGACAAGTGTTATCAAGTAAAGATATCAGTTTCCACTTAAAATATATATATTTAACTCCCAATAAAAGTGTCAATAGGATTTTTTTTTTCTTTTTTTGATTGTGGAAATTTAAAAAGTTGGTAGGGAATCATATGAGATGTTCAATTAGATAGCTAGGAATTGGCAGAGTGCAAACTCAAGCACTGAGAGATGCCTCACAGGAAACTGAGTGATAGTATAAGCTTACTATCCCCATGGACCAGCATAGAACATCTTTTATGGGATATTCAGTGTTTCTTAATGGTGAAGGGCAGGAAATAGAATGGAAAGAGACAAGAACATATTGAAGCCATTTATTCTAGAAGTATTGTGCTGGAGGCAGAAGTTTTAGCAACTGGCCAGATGCGGTGGCTCATGCCTGTAATCCCAGCACTTTGGGAGGCCAAGGTGGGCGGATCACGAGGTCAGGAGATTGAGACCATCCTGGCTAACACGGTGAAACCCCGTCTCTACTAACAATACAAAAAATTAGCTGAGTGTGGTGGCGGGCGCCTGTAGTCCCAGCTATTTGGGAGGCTGAGGCAGGAGAATGACGTGAACCCGGGACGCGGAGCTCGAAGAGAGCAAAGATCGCGCCACTGCACTCCAGCCTGGCCGACAGGGCGAGACTACGTCTCAAAAAAAAAAAAAAAAAAAGTTTTAGCAACTAATTAAAATACATTGTAATTAATATTATAATATGTGTTAATGGATCAAAGAAGCATCATGGTAATACTTGAACAGGGTTTTAAAGATAACTATCAGGGTCCCAGGTAGAAGAGTGATGAAGGTAGTCCTGGAAGGTGAGCCAGTGTGTGCACAGATGCAAAGCCTGAGAAAGTCTGTTGCAGATTAGACCTCTGTAGCTGGCCTTCATGACTGCAAATCATGAAGGCCACGCTGGAAATTCAGATAAAGGTCTAACTTATGAAGGCTTTCTATGCTATTCTAAGAAAGTATGTTTCAAATATATGTGTGTATGGGTGTGGGAGATTATATGTATACATAATGTGTGAGCAAAAACGTAAAATGCACAATCTTTCTAAAATGCTACCAGGGAACTTATACTAAGCTTTTAAAAATTGTCAATGTTATATATATTTTTAGGATAATATATGTTATTTCACTTTTGAATAGACATGCTCTGGTAAGGAGTAGGAAATATGTTGTTTCACCAAGAGATTTTAAGGCTATATTGAAAAATAAGTATTGACTGAGTTTGGAATAAAAACCATGCTGTATCTCTTACATTTAGTGTATTAAATAAAAGTAAAGTAAATTGCACTCAAATTCTTGAGGTAAGAAAATCATCTTTAAAACATTTTTTCTTTGTTCTTTATTACAACCAGAAGTATTACAAGTCATGATAGTTCTAATATGTATCTTTATATGAGCACAAAATAATTACTGAATTTTTTCTTCCAAAAATGTTGGCTTGGCCGGGCGCGGTGGCTCAAGCCTGTAATCCTAGCACTTTGGGAGGCCGAGACGGGCGGATCACAAGGTCAGCAGATCAAGACCATCCTGGTTAACATGGTGAAACCCTGTCTCTACTAAAAAATACAAAAAACTAGCCGGGCGAGGTGGCAGGCGCCTGTAGTCCCAGCTACTCGGGAGGCTGAGCCAGGAGAATGGCGTAAACCCGGGAGGCGGAGCTTGCAGTGAGCTGAGATCTGGCCACTGCACTCCAGCCTGGGCGACAGAGCTAGACTCTGTCTCAAAAAAAAAAAAAAAAAAAAAAAAAAAAAAAAAATTTTGGCTTACATAGGAGCAGAAATGCATGAAACTGTTGCCTTTCAAATTTATCTTAATGGACATAAAGGGTAAAAACTCTCTTTCATGTGAACAGAGACAGTTTTGGCCTCTACTACAGATAAGTCTCATTGAATATACAAGCTAAGTTTCTATGAGGTAGATTCTTATTTGTCATATTATTTATTAGACAGTAATATTTAGGAATTCATGAATAAAAAAAGTTTCAAACAAGGGATTTTCTTCACTTGATTACTGATTGTAGAAACTAACCTTGAATCTTTGGCCCTGCTGTTGAGTCGCTCAGATTGAGAAGTACAAAGTGAAGACCCTGCTGTGAGGGTAAACTGATGACTCACTTTTAATATTAGGTTGAGCCAGGAACTCTAGCTCTGCCAAGTTAACTTCACAGGGAGTCCCACTTCAACCCACTCACATTTTCTAATAACAGCACTCTATTTCAACAGTGCTGAAATGCACTGTGCTTCACTTTGGCATTTTGATTTGAAAATGAAGGTAGCATGTAACATAATAAATTGCAGTGATTTCTTGGATAATCTTTTAAAGAACAAGTTAAAAGGACACCGATATTATGACAATGATATAAAATTGGGTCCTCGTGAAAATTAGAGAAGATTCATTGTGAGTATCCTTGTTGCCCCCATGTTAGTTACAAAACTATTTCACCTGCAATAACAGAAAAATTTGCTGTTATTCATAGTTCGAAGATGGTGGTAAGGAGGAAAGGCATTTATAAATTTACGTTTGTAAAAATAGGAGTTTGAAAGAGGTTTAATTTATAAATCTGGGGCCAAAGAAGTTTCATGTGATGTAGGCCATGCATTTCTGTGTTTTGACATTGGGATTTAAGCAATCACACTGGTTAAGTTTTTTATGACCCCTTTAGACATGTTTATTTGAAATCTCTCTTGCTTTCCTTGGTGAACTTTAGACATGCAAAAGTACCCCAAGGGCACACACTCACCCCTGGCAGATTTGTTTCCCATTTTTCTCCTTTTAGATCTGCAGCTCAGCCACTATTGCCACACAGATCAAAAGCCCCATGTTTATTGTCCTGGCCACATGGTGAAAAACGTATCTCTGGGTAAGCCCTGCATTAGTTTTCCTGCCTGCGAAGACAAAATACTTTCTGTTCAGACACAAAGATTCTTCTTAAAAGAGGCTTGTGTTTGCATATATGAAGCTGCACTGCCACTCTGATGGCAAATCCAGCAGCGTTTTTAAATGGTAACAAATCATTGCTTTGGTTTTGTTTCTCTACTGTTCACTTTCTTCCCCAATCCACAACAGCACTGGGATCCTTTGTAAAAATCATTCTAATTCCTATGCACACTGTTCTTCAGACTGAAAGAGGCAGTCAGGAGTGCAAAAATATGTCTAATTTGAAATGCTTTAACTGAGCTTTGAGAGGTGAGTTACAAATATCAATCAAACTTCCGAAGTTACACCTGTGTTGCCTTCATGATATTGGAGGTGTATGTTAAGGGAATTAAACATACAAATTTTAATTGAACAGATCCCAAACCAGTGTAACACCAAAGGATATAGTTTTGCTTGACGGCAGGGTTTCAATTATCAGGGTAAAGCAGACATACCTGATAGTCTATGCAGCCAACCTGTTATTTTCTATTGCAATACAGAAGCAGTGGCTTTTTGTAATTAGAAATACTATTTGTGGCCTGAACCTATGCAAAGTGCTCTATTCTGCTGTGTAGAGTAATCTGATTCTGCTTCGAGTGCGAGTTTGGAATGGTGTAACAATATGTGCAATACATATTAAGACTCAGAAGAGACAACCTATGGAGTGGAAGAAAATATTTGCAAACCACACATCTGATAAAAGATGAATAATCAAAATATTTACAGAAGTAAAACCACTCAATAGCAAGCAAATAAACCATTCAATTTTTGTGAATATGTAAATATTCAGAAATTATTGCTCCTATGAGTATTTCCTGGAAAACATAATAATAGTAAACTCTACACCACAAAAAAGCCTGGAGAGATACCAAAATAAAGATAGTTATAAATGTTAAATCTATATTATTCTGTCAATCAATACTACATGATGGTTATAAGGAAGATAGTATGTCATGGTATATAATGGTGGTTTGCTTTAATTACATAGCTATAATATAACTATCAATAATAGAGGGTGAGGAGAGAAAAAACCAAGAAAATTTAAATAGACTTTCTAATCACTAATCAGTATTAATGGTAGTAAAAGAATATACTTAACATAGGATGCTGGGGGAGAAAAAGTAAAAGGAGTAGAAGAAGTTATTAATGACAATTTTGCCCATAGAATTGGATGAATAGATGGTAGCCTAAAAATGGTTATTATATAATGATATTAACAAGAAGAAAGAAGGGGGAAAGGAAGAGTAAAACCAAAGGAGAAAGGAGGGTGATGGCAAGAAGGAGTAAAAAGAAGAAAAACAGAAGCAAACATGAAAGAGCACACAGGGAAAGGCTGTATGTATAGAGACATATTCAAATATATCAGAATGTGAGAGAATTAATAATAAAACATCAGTCATACCAATAAGTTTTAGTTGAATCTCAAAAAATCTAAATCTATTAAAAGACAGTTTTAGATTGTCCAAAAATTAGCATTTAACTAATTAACTGCTTAAATATGCTTGTATGAGAGAAACACGAAAACAGAGATTACAAAGAATTAAAATGAGAGCACAATAATACATGAAAGGCAATTGTAAATGAAATGAAAACAAGGCTTGTGAAATTGATATCAAAGTGGGTAGAATCCAGTCCAAAATGGTTTAAAAGACTTAAGAAAAATACTTTTTAATGTCTGGGGTGCAAATAAAATTTTTTTAAAAAATTATGTAATAATATTCTAGGCAAACTTCTTAAAGCAGAAGCAACAGAAGATGCACCCAGAAAGACACGCCAATAAAGGGAGATTTTAACTTAACTAACTCCTTCAAAGACGGGTCAAATGGACAAAAAACCCTACAAGATGATGATAAAATAAAATCAATAAAATACTTCTAAGATAAATACAAATACTGAACTCTGTTAATAAATAATATATCTTCCTTTCACAGAAAACCTCAACCAATTAAAACAACAGAAACAACCCAAAGGGAGTCACTTACTATAAGACCATAAATCTAAAAATTACTAACAAAAAATTAATATTTTCTCTACCTAGATGAAGAAAGAAACACATTGTCAATGACAGAAGGGCAATTTCAAAGTAAAAAAATGAAGGATATTTTAGAAATGAAGGTGAGAACAATATGACATCAGAATTTTGGGGATACAGCTAAAAAATTAGTAAATTTTTAAATGAAATAATTGTACCAATAAAAACTATAAGTTAAATCCTCAACTCAAAATCTAGAAAAACAGTGACTAAAGCAAAGAAAAGTAGAAGACAGTTTAATAAAGGTAAAAAACAGTAATAAGTTAGGAAATGGAAAATCACTAAACTAGAAAAGCAACAAAATTGAAAAACCACTAGCTAAACTTCGAACAAATAAAAGGGAAACCCCAAAAAACAGATACACAAAATTAGCAATCACAAAGCGGGACATAGTCATCAAAAGAGTTAATTTAAACAAGTCTTAAGAGACATTATATAACTCTATTTGAAAACCTAGATTAAATTTATATTTCAGACATACCAAAATTGATTTGAATAGGGATAACCAGTCTAAAACAGATCAGTGGCAATAGAATAAATAATGTATTTAGAGTTATTCCACATAAAAGCACCAGAGTCATGTGACTTTACTGGAGTATTCTATAAAACCTTACAAGATTAAATAATTGCAGTGCTGCTCAAACAATTGCAGATAATAGGAAAAGCAGAAATACTTTCCAGCTAATTTCATGAAGTAAATACATTAATCCAAACTCGCTAATGGAAAAAACCTATCGGCCAATGTCCCTTGTGCATATAAATGTAAAACACTTAAATATTAATATGTAGTCTATTAGCAAATCCAAAAAGTAGTACATCATGACCAAATAAAATTTATTTGAGAAATTCGGAATCACATGCCCATCTTCATATTTGAAGAAGGCACATTTGACAACATTCAGCACCCAGTCATCTTAAAAGCACTCCATAAGACAGGAATTGGGGTATATCATTTCTTACATGACTAGATAGATAGATAAACATAAATAGCTGGAGATCGATGGCTAGAGCAGGTAGTTTGGAATATAAAGATACTTTCAGCCCCAAAGGTGGTTTCTTACTTGACACGGAATCAATAGATGTTTCCGCACTAAAGAAAAAGACAAGAATGTTCATTTGTCTGTACTATTTAGCATACTGTTGGAAATATTTGTCCATTAGGTAAAGCAATTAGTAGTTTCTAAAAAAGTTCTAATTTCTTCTATTTATAGATACATGAATATATGCCTGGAAACCCCAAAAGGACTAATGGAAAAATAAAAACAATTTAATAAAGTAGCAGTTTAGAAAATTATATATGAAAACATGCAAGTTACAATACAAATACAAGATAGAAAATATGAAATTCAAAATTTGATTTACCATAATAAGAAAAAAATCTACATGTAAGCTTAAGGAAAATCCAGTATATCTTTCAAGAAACTAACTCACATTCCTGAAAATTATGAGTAGACTTGGAGAAATGGAAAGATGCACCATGTTCTTGGATAGTAATATCTAGCATAATAAAAATGTCAGTTCTCCCCAAACTAATTTACAAATAAAATGCAATCCCAATAGAAATATTACCCATTTTTTAAATGGAAGTGTTGACTATGAAATTCGTTTGAAAGAATATAAATAGCTAAGAAAGCATTAATATAAAAGGGTTATGAAGGGATCTGGCCATACAGGTATTAAAAAATCGATTGTAAAAGCCCATATAATAAAAACCATTTGGTATTGGCTCATGCTAAGCAGACTAATGGAACAAAAAATATAAAATCCAGAAACAGAACCAATTATCTATGGAAATTTTGAATATGCTATAGGTAGCAAAACGAATCAAGGAGAAGAAAAAATTATTAAATATAAAAAAGGAATAGCCTTATAGACAAAGAAAATACTGGATTCATTCTTTATACCATATACCAAGATAAATTTGGCATGAATCAGTAGTTTAAACTTAATAAGAGAACCATACAAGTACTAGAAAATAAAATTATGTGTGAATTCCCCCATATTCTGAGCATGGGGAAAACTTTCATATCATTCAAACTCTATTAGTGTATGGGATAACAGTGATCTATTGGATTATATAAAAATTTTAAAACTTTGTCGTAGAAAAATGGCACAATTAGTAAAATAGAAATGTCAAACTGCAAAAGATTTTTGTAAATAAAATTACAGATTATTAGTTTTTTATTGTAGCCGTAACAAATCATCACAAAGATAGTGGCTTAAAACAACACAAATTATCTTATGGTTCTGGAGGTCATAATTCTGCAATGAGTTTTCACTGGATCAAAATCAAGGTGTGGGCAGGTCTGCATTTCTTCTGGATGCACTAGGAAAGACTATCTGCTTACCTTTTTCCAGCCTCTAAATGTTGCCTGCATTCCTTGGTTCACAGCCCCTTTCTTTAGCTTCAAAGTCAGCAGCCGAGCTGCTGTATCATCTTTCGTTTTGCATTTTCAATTTCTTAAACTCAAGTTTCCGAAGCTTCATCTACAAGTAAAGTTCAACGCTTGGAAACATAGCATGGACTTCGTGGTGGTATTTACATAATTATTCTGCCTTGTGTCCACATAGCTCAGATCAAGGCCTAGCAATGAGGAAAAACATTACCCCACAGTTAGTTACATAATTCTTACCTCGTTTTATTTCACTCACATGTGATATTTTGAATTTTTGAAAGGAAATGAACTAGTCAAATTATCTTGTCTTTTTATGCATGAGATTTCTGGATATTTTGATTGATGTTACAGTTTTTAATAGTTGGAATGTGGAATAAACCTTATAAAGTTTATAACAATATATAAAAAACATAATTAAAAAATTCAATAATCATCTTTCTCTCTTGTTGAACCCCTTGATTTGACTGAAGGAAAGTTTTCTACCTTGTTGCCATAGATTCTGTTTTTCCTTTCATCATCTTCATTTTGTACAATTGAATTATTTGTTCTGCATTTCAGAATTATTGAAATAATTTTATTTTTTAATTAACTGCAGAGAAGTCAGTTACCCTGTACAATCAGTCAGGTTAAGACATACATCAATTCATATCTTTGTCTATTGCTTTCATTGTTGATATTGTTCTCAACCTACCTTTGCAAATAAATGCCCAGCCATCCAACAACTAAGAGATTCTCAAGTACATGCTATGCAATAGTGTTTCCTCTCTGAACTCCCTCTTTGCACTGAGTAGCAATACTGAGACTAGTAAAATGCACCATTTTGATTTTTTTTTTTTTGCAAAAATAAAATATGTAAGTTGAGTACTTTAATAAAAAACTTTCTCCATTGCTCAGAAGTTGTTGACTTTGTGTGGCCACCTAATACTTCTGTTGCTTTGTAACTACTTAGAATTTTACATGTCAGACTGTGCAATACCTACCTTGTATGGATACCAAAGAACTAACTAAAATATGATTATATATACACATATAATAAATTATTTTTGTTAGGTATTCCACCAAACTTTAGAATTGGGAATAATAGGAATTGTTTTTTAAGGTTAAAATGTAAGATCAACACGTAATTAATCAGAGTAGAATGTGCAAAGTAAAAATTAGAAAAAGATTTAATGGTTTGCTTTTGCATAATTTAATATACCAAGTTATCTAAACAAAGAAGAGATGTATTAGAGGGCAGTGCAGTGGGTGGAGATTTTTCAGCTAGGAATTTAAAAGGAATAGGCATATAGACTGATGTCTGTTCTTCAAGGAAGTCCGTGGTCGTCGAGGGAAACCTTTGTAAATGTACTTTCTGCATTCTGTATCCTTGGCAAAGCCTACATATGTGTTGCAGAATGGAGATTATAGACACCGAACTTTAGTATTGTGCCCTATTTTGAGAAGACTACAACAGCTTTCTTACCAGCTTCCACTAAGATTTTACTTTTAAAGTTTTTTCCTTTTTTTTTTTTTTTTTTTTTTGGTAGAGGGGGGCGGGTACGGAGTGTTGCTCTGTTGCCCAGGCTGGAGTGCAGTGGCACGATCTCGGCTCACTGCAAACTCTGCCGCCCAGGTTCACACCATTCTCCTGCCTCAGCCTCCCGAGTAGCTGGGACTACAGGCGCCTGCCACCACGCCCGGCTCATTTTTTGTATTTTTAGTAGAGACGGGGTTTCATTGTGTTAGCTGGGATGGTCTCAATCTCCTGACCTCGTGATCCGCCCGCCTTGGCCTCCCAAAGTGCTGGGATTTAGGTGTGAGCTACCACACCTGGCCTAAAGTTTTTTAAGTATTACATGTTTATTTTCATTTAATGTTGGTTCCTATTTGATTTTTACAGGGGTTTAATTTGCTCTTCAGACACACATTCACATGTGATTCCTAGGAAAGTTATATTTCTCATTGTAAATTTTAAAATTTCTTTCTGGGTATGACTTAGCTTTGCACTTAGCTAGACAATAAAGTTATTTATGTTAATGTTGTACATTTGATTATTCCTATAATGATTTTTCTCTTCCAAATTAATAAATGATCACTCTTCTTTGATACTACTCTCTCTTGAATTGCTGAAGTTAATTTAAGTAAACCCCTAAGACATGGATATACTATAGATGTGCTGATAAAATTAAGACTTTAGACTTTGTTAAACTGACCGTTTAGTCAATAAAAATTCATTGAGTGCCTGGTAGGTATCATACTGTTTTAAGTGCTTGGGATATATCAGAGAACAAAACCGACAAAATTTCTAACCTCAGAGCTCAGACTCTAGCGGTAATTTATGGCTATCTGGGAGGTATCTTCCTGGCCTTTCCTCTACCTAGCATGCTCAAATTTAATTAACATATCAGTCTTGCAAGTGAGTAACATCTATACCTAGATAAGGAGGAAGTATGTCCTTTCCGTCTCGTCTTAAGAAACACCTTATTAGAAGGCACTTAAAACATTGTTTCTCACAGAATTTGCAGTTTTCTCATTCTCAAACATTTTTTCTTAGAAATTCAAATTCCCTTCTCATACATTCTGAGTCATTATCTCTTTATAATCAGAGCCATCATCTCTCTATGGGATTAAATACTCAGCTGTGAAAGCATTGTTAAATTCTTCTGCTCCATCTATTGTAGTGATAACGTGGCTTCTTCGCCCAGCAGTAGTCTTCTAAACCTCATTTTGGACTTTTCTGTCAAGAGAAGAAAGCACAACTTTTAATGGAAAACAAATTACTTCTTAGGTTTTTACACACATAGGGAACTCTTTCTAAAGCCAGGAACTGTTATATCCATGCACTCAGACTTGCTTGAATGTGAAGTATCAGTCTCTTAAATGGCATCAGCAAGTAATTCTATCAAAAGTGTTCTCAGTTCAGACTTCCACATGAGCATAAAATCCTTTATAAAGCCAGTAACTTGCTAATTGTGTTACACATTTTAGAATTGAGACACGTGGATTAAACGTATTTTAAATAAAGTATAAAGTCGGGTAATTGACTTCATATTTATCCGTGTATTTATGAAGTAGTCCCAGAAAAGTGGCAATATGGTTTTCTTTTCATCTTAATCTCAGCTTCTTTTTCTCCCATCTGTTTCTTATGTGTTGAAGTTCAGAATTCTGTCTCTAGTGATCCTATAGAATTTAAGTTTTGGAAGTCACTCATAGGCCCATGACTCCCGACTCTCTAGCCTGTATCAGATGGACTAATTTAACTACTTATTGGATAGTTTCACTCAGCATTTTTGTTATATTCTTAACTGGACATTTCCATAAACACCTGAAACTCAACATGAATAAGCCTGAATTCAGTAACTCCTTCTTAATATGTATACTCTTATTTTGATATCTTCTGTCCCAGTTCATAGTTTCACTATCCATCACATCGCCAATTTGGAGTCATCCTTACTTCCCCATCATTCTCAGCCTCATGGCCAATTTCAAGTCCTACCTATTCTTTCCCTGAAGTCTTTATTCAGTCTTCTCTATCTTCTACATCCTTGCTATCATCATCTTCGTTCTAGCCCTTATCATCTGTCGCCTGGATCATTATAGTAATCTCTTAATTCAGTGCTACTTGGGTGGCTGATAGACTGTAACATGACCTCACAGTCTGCCTCCTTCTGCTTAAAATCTATCAGTGGTACTCAATCAGTACAGAATCAAGTCCTAGCCTTAATTCAGGTCATGAAAGATCCTCTGTTATCTTTTACTTTCTTCAGCCCATCACTACTAATTGCTTGTGTGCCATGTGTTGTTTACATCTCTAAGTCTTTGCTCATGCATGTGTTTCCTCCAACATGAAACCTTCCCTGAACACCCAGACTGCTTTTGTTGTATCTCCTCTGTCTTCCTATTATTCTCAGAATTTATGCTTAATACTACATATGCCCTACTGGCATATCACTATTTATGTCCGTCTCCCTCAATAGAAGGTGAGTTCTTTCAGACAAGAACTGTCTCCTATTCATTGTTGTTAAGACTTCCTATGTCAGAGTAGGCAATACAAGTGTGTTAAGCTAATTAATGATTGTTGCACATTAAACATATTCTTAGGTTTGAGTTCTATCTGTGTATTAGGCATAAATGTTTCCTTGGGTAGATGTGCTGTTTTAATTTTCATGTAAGAGTGTACCCAAACTCAAAGACAAGGGATTAGACTCAGTGATTTATATTTTGAGACTTCTGTATATACTGTAAAACTATAAAAAGTTTCCATTTACATTTTTTTCTGCAGGCCTCTCCTAATCCCTCAGACTTGTAGAACCATTTAGAAGGTGGAAAAATCTTCAGCTATTGTTATAGAAGCTTTCTATCATATTAACTCTGCTTTTCAGTATTGTTTTCCCATAAAGAGTTCATCTTATATGTGCATTCCATTCAAGAAAATAATGAATTATTAATGAAATTCCTTTTCAAATGAACATTGCATATATTTGGATAAGCTTGAAAAATATTAGATATTTTATAAACCTTTTTGTTTGGAAAGCTGCACAAGTATTAAACCTATTTCAGACTTTTAATAGAAATTATAGTAGTTTCAGAAACAGTAAAATACATGCATATAAAATCAAATGCTTTCATATAGATATATAAAAATTGTGTGAGTGACAGGCCAATTAAGAGTATGAATATGTTGGGAGTGATGCGGCAGACCACCGCCCTTCTGCCCTCATCTACCTCCAGCACACACACTCAGAGACACCCTTCACCTTCTTTCGCTACCATTGACCACCCAGACACAGTCATGGTTACCTAAGGGTAATTTAGTAACACGACACACTCAAGTACTCTGGGTCATACACAGTGTGAGATCATTATTCATTACCCACATACATTAAATTTTTAAAGCACTCCTTGGATTTGATCCAAGAATTATCTCATCAACACTTAACACTCCAGCCACAGAATGAAGGGGCAGGAGGGTGAAATATCACACTGAAATCTGAACCAGACGAGAGACTGAATTGAGACACAGAGGAAGAAAGGGTTTCATAGCTACCCACTGGCTGTAATTAGCCTCCCAATCTACACATTTGGCAGGTCCTTATATGCTTCGGAAGCCTTGCCAATGGACAAGTACACATATCTCCACAAAGTACTTGCAGCCTGTGATCGTTACCAATAACAGAATTTCAGAAGGGTGAGCATGAAAGGAGAAAGGAATGAAAGGAAGTCCTGTGAGAAAATACCCACAGCTGCTTGAGAGAAAATGGGAAGAGATGAAGAATGTAGTGTGCCTGGTTGCCAACACTATGCAGCTGCAATTTTCTAAGAAGGAAAATAGGAAGGCTTCTTTTAAAGCCTTTCAAGATTTAGAGATCGGCTACAAAGGCAATTTACCTTAGAAGATATTTAACTATAAAAATATAACCAATAGGAGAGAAGCAAAACTTTTGGCATGCTCCAAGCACGTAATATGTTGCCTTTTATTTAAAGAAATATTCTTCTCCTTCAAATGATACAGACTTTTTAGTTAAAATGCTCTAAGCCAATGGGAAAAAATTACTTATGTATGAGGAAGAGTTTTGAAAGATGGTCTAAGTTGTTATGACTGATATACTTTTAATTATTTTATGACTTTCAAGAATATACTAACATTTTTATGACTTCTAGGAATATTTATTAACTGTCGGTGACTGAGAACTGAGGATAAAATGATAAAAAAGATGACCCAGTCTTGATATCTTTTGTATTCCACTGAGGATTATAGAAAAAAATCATAACAAATTTTTATGTGTTATGAAAGACATAGCAGGAAATTCTAAGTCTAGGGACTAGGGGAAAATTAAAACAAGTACATTTTTTTGTTTTCTAAAATATGGAGGGTATGAGTCACCAAGTAAAAAACAAGATTAAATTTTTGGTTTTGGTTTTGGTTTTGTTTCTTATCTGTTCATAGGTAACTGGCTAGAGCCAAAAGGAAAGAAAAGATGGGTAGGGGAGAAAAGAAGAGAGAGTTTGCCATGTTGAAAGTGTAGATGGCAAGGTGGGAAGTAGATGATGTGAGTCTGAAGAGGAAGTTAGAGAAGCTGTGCAGGTCAGGAAAGCCCTCAGAAGAACAGTGACTATATTATTTCTCACATAAGCTGGGATACTTTTGAGAAAGACAGGAAGCACTATTAATAATTATGCCTGGATGTGAGGATAAATGGCGACACATGGTGATTCTGTTTTAAAAAGTACAGAGAGAATTTTAAAGAAAAGGATGACATTCTGATACTAGCCTTTATAAAAATTCAACTTGAATAAAGAATGGTTTGGAAGGAAATAAGGATGGGCAAAGAGAGACCAGCTAGAAAGGTTTTAGATGACCTGGAATGACTGACAATCATGACCCGCACTAAAATAGTTTTAGCAATTTGGAGTTAAATGGATACACCTAGATTTAGAAGAAATAGAATCAGGAAGACTAATTGGAATAGACAGGGTAAAGGGACTGCGTTGGAGAAGAGATAGAAGCCCAGGATCATTCTTAAGTTATGACTTGAGTAGCTGAGGGGGTATGGTGATGAGTTTTAATGAGGTTAGAAACATTGGATGAGAATCCTGATTTGGGGAGGTAAGGATAGAAGATGTTCAGTTTTTATCATTCTGAGTTTGAGAGGGCTGGAAAATCTTAAATAATAAATTTTGAGTAGATAAATTTATATTAGGAGATATAAAAGTGGTGCTCATTGACAGATACAGTAGGTGGAAAAGAGTAATATTTTTAGAGATAAGACTGTCAAGGAGGTAAAAGGGCCTTGGACCAAGCCTTGATGTTCTCAAATGCTATGGCGAGAATGTTTGTTTTCCCCAAAATTTGTATGTTGAAATTCTAACTCTCAAGGTGATGGTATTAGGAGGTGGGACTTTAGGGTGGTAATTAGATTATGAGGATAGCGCTGTTATGAATAGAATTAGCACCCTTAAGAAAGAGACACTGCAGATCTAGCTAGCCTCTTCCATCATGGGAGAGCATAGCAAGAAAGTGCTATTTAGAAACCAGAAAGTGAGCTTTCTCCAAACATCAAACCCTGCCTTAATCATGGACTTCTCAGCTTCTAGAACTATGACAAATAAATTTCTGTTTATAAGCCACCCAGACTATGATATTTTGTTATAGCAACCTGTATGGACTAAAACATTCAACATTTAATTGGGTATGAGAAGCAAAATTGGCAAAGGAAGCTGAGAAAGAACAACCAAAGAGATAGGAGAGCTCAAACTTCTAAATGAGACATCAAATAAAATAACGATACAAGAATACAATAAATTCAGTCACAAATAGGTTATTCAGGCTGCCATTTTTCTCTCGTTTTCTTTTTTTGTTATACAGACTGCTGTATCTTTTGCATTGATTTGTCAGAAATCTATTGTGATTTTAATTCTTTTAATGATAGCATTATGTGCAAATGTACATATTGCCCAATTATATAATTACAAACAAAAATAATGTAAAACCCATTTAGTAAGCAATGATAATAACTTTTCTTGGCCTGCATTTTTTTTCTTTTGCTTATCTTCATTTATTCAACCTAGCACTGCAAATCCTATATATGTGTGTGTGTGTATATATACATGCAACATATATATATACACACATACTAAATTATACATCTATATGTATACTAAATTACTATCAACATTTCTGTTTTCTCATTTGTACTGTTTTGATGGCGTGGTGACAGATATTTAGGAATTGGTTCAAACCCCTTCTCAAAAATAGTAATTTCATTTCCTTTGCCTTCTGGAAGCTGAAAGATCTGGATATAAATACTAGCTCCATCTTATATTAATAGTGTGAGCTTAAGAAACTGGATAAATTCCATGTGGTGTTTTGTAAAACTGGAACGTTTCTGACTCAAGTGAGTGTTTATTTTCTCCCTTCACCTTATTTGTGATCTTTAGCTCGCTTTCATATTCACTGTCAGTCTGTTTCCACTGTGACTCCTTAGTTCCTGGGCTTGTTCTTGTTGGAGTCATCTGACCACATAGAAATCTTTGGAAGAAAAAAGTTATTGTGTTATTTCATTTTCCAAAACCTTGTAAATCTGAGGATGTTTTATAATAAAATCGTCAGGGCATATTTCTCTCCCCTGTCAAATCTTTGAAGACAGTTTTTCATTGCATTATGAAATGTTTATTGTCATGAAGAAGAAATATGAAACTGATTAGATTTTACTTCTTTGAAAGTAACCTCTTTTCTTCCTTCTGGATGCTAGAAAAATTCTTTAATCTTGAAATTTAATAATTTTCTGGGGCATTTGTGTATGTGTGTATGCAATTGAACTTAATACGCTGGTTTTGTTTGAACATTTTGGCAATCTCTAGAGCTCCCAAATCAGCTCTTTTTGTGATTAAGAAAATTCTTTGTGCCCATACAGTGGATTGCTGTTTCTAAGCTATTTGCATTGTTTTTTAGAATCTCTATATTTTGTAACCTGGACTTTTATGGTATGTCTTATGTTATTTCATCTTTTATTGTTTTCTATTTCTTTATGTAATTTGTTCTCATTTTGGTGGTCTTTCAAGAGTTTGTTTTCTTTACAAACACTTATTCTGAACTGTTGTGATTATTAGTATTCCCGAAGTACATTTAATTTCATCTTTTTTTTTTTCATTAATCTTTGTAGTAAAGACTAGAAGAACGAAGTTTAGGGAGTTCTTGCCTCATGGCCTCTACTTTTTTTTTTTTCTTCTGTGAAGTAGGAAACAAGATACCTGCTGAGAGTGAAGGTAGGCAAGCACAAATAGAAAATTTAAGATTCGAGAAGTAATGGCATAGTTCTAGGGGAAAATGCAAAGGGAATTAACCAAAAAAAAAAAAAAAGAAAGAAAAGGAGGAGCTGAGCAAAACAATAACTGGCTAAAACTGAGAACCATACATTTGTGATTTCTGCCCTCAGGGAACATAAAATCCAGTTGGAAAATAGGAAAAGTACTCCAACCATTACAACCCAAACAAGTTACAGTGGTTCATGATTGTGAATAAGCAGAGAGACAAATTTATGACTCAGATGTTTTTCCTTTTGATAATAATCAGTCATTCTCATATAAGAAGATTTTTCTTTCATTAAAAATCTAAAAGAATAATTTGCATAATCACATCTCCCTTACCAGCCTATCCATTTTCTGACAAGTTTCCTTGTAAATTTACCACTGATATTGGAATCAGAAATAGCTCTACTTAATTTCTTATGCAATTTTAAAAGTGTAGATGCAAAATTAATTTCTTTCCAGCATCCTGACTACCTTTAATTTCTAATTTAGACATTTATGCTTAAATAAATAAAAAGAAAATAACTTCCTAAATATGCATTTTATTTCAAGTAACACCTCACATATTTCAAGCTGTGTTTACCTCTTAATCTGAGCTTTTTAGTTCATATCTAAAAAATATTTCATAGACAATTAAAGTAACTATATATATGGATGTTAAATTGTGGATTATATTAATTTATACTGAAATAAGAAAGATTACAAAATTGCACTGTAAATATTGCACTCTCCCAAATATATCTTATAGAGGTAAATTGTTGGGGTAGTCATAGAAAATAATGCAGTGTTAATCTTTTGATGCCTTTTAGGTATATTTACAGATTACCAGCAAGCATGAAAATAAGATCTATTTAATATTTTGTCTTATTGCATAGTAACTCAAGGCAATAGTGAAGAAGTTGGAGATTTTCTGAGTTCTAGAGATCAAACAACTGGAAATGAAGAAGCAGAAAGGAATACCACAAAGATGAGAAATTTTTACAAGAATGAATGGCACCATAAATTTAAGTCTAAAATTGTAGCTGTTCTGAGATATGCCCAATATACCAAGTAACAACTAGACGTAAAGAAATTGTCATTTTCACTAGCAATTCCCCCAAACAAGTATCACAATGTTTAAGGAAACTATAAAAATATTCTTACATTTTTCCAGTGCCGTGCATTCATGTATCTGTATTAGTCTGCTTGAGATGCTGTAACAAAATACCACAGACTGGATAGCTTAAACAACAGGCATGCATTTTTCTCACAATTCTGGAGGCTATAGAAGTCCATGATCAAGGTGCCAGCTAATTCAGTTTCTGGCAAGGGCTCTCCTTCTGGCTTGTAGACAGCTGCCATCTCACTCTGTCCTTGGATCCCTTCCTCCATTCATGTGCATAGAGGGGATCCCTTAGTTGTCTTGTCTTGTCTTTCTTTGCTTTTTCTTTTCTTTTTTTTGAGATGGAGTTTTGCTCTTGTTGCCCAGGCTGGTGCAATGGTGGGATCTCAGCTCACTGCAACCTCCACCTCCTGGGTTCAAGTGATTCTCCTGACTCAGCCTCCTGAGTAGCTGGGGTTACAGGCATGTGCCACCATGCAGGCTAATTTTTGTATTTTTGGTAGAGATCCCCGGGGTTTCACCATGTTGATCAGGCTTGTCTTGAACTCGTTATCTCAGGTGATCCACCAGCCTTGGTTTCCCAAAGTGCTGGGATTACAGGTGTGAGCCACTGCGCCCAGCCTAGTTGTCTTTTCTTACAAGGTCACTAATCATATCAGATCAAAGCCCCACTCTTATGACCTGATTGAATCTTGATTACTTCCTTTGAGGCCCCATTTCCACATAGAATCACATTGGTGTTAGAGCTTTAACATATGAATTTGGGAGACACAAATTTTGTCCATAACACCATCCATGGGGTGGAATTACTGGAAAAACATTTTAGCTTTTTAGCTTTATTTAAAAGGGGCCACCACTGTGGAGTTATTTAAATAGATTCTGACTATTTTAAAAGAGTCATGACTGAAGGTAGCTTTAGGCCTTTCCCAGTCCTCAGAACCTCTTGGTAACTGACTTGATTCTCAGCTTTACCCCTGCCTCTTCCCCTGATCGGTCTTGGAGTGGAGGAGGATGGAAAATTGAAGATCACGCAGTGCAGGGTGCTCACCCTCATCTTCTTAAATGACCCAAGCCTGTCTGCTAGTCATGCTAAAAGCTCATTCACAAAGTCTGAAGCCCTTTCCCTGAAATATTAGTTACTGTTGAAGTTAGAATAAAAGGACTTTATGTGAAGGACTCGAGTATTTGACTAAGTATCCAGCCTATTCAGGTTCCTTGGACCATGCAGCAGCTTTTCTTTCCTAAGTTGACCTTGCCTAGATCATATATGCTTAAAATACTTAACTTTGCTATTACCTTATGCATTTTCTTCCTGATTGCTATTGTGAATAACTACCCTGTATTTGTAAGCATACGTACGTTTCTGTTTCAAAATTTATCTAAAAGAATTTTAGAAAAATTGCCTTCAACCATGGATCAATCATTACAACTTAATCCTTGCCAATATTACTAGAGTATTGGAATAATTATCCTAATATTCTACTTCCTCCATTAATTGGAGAGCAGTCTTGTTTTTTAATGCTTGCAGTTACATTTCTGAGAAAATTTTCTATACATTTTTTTAGATGAATAGGTAATTTACTGGACTGTTTTATGTTTTCTTTTGTTTAATTTAAGGTGAAACATGTTCCCACAATGGACTATTGCAAAGGACTTGTGTTAAAAGCAAAGTATCTAATGACTTTTCCAATGCCTATGCAACAACCCACTATTAAAACATTTATCCAGAGTGCTAAAATGACATACAGAGTGATGTTTATTGCACTGGACTAAAAAGCCCTGCCTGTTGTTTTTCTAGAAACTCTTTGTTTTGTCTCAGTGCATGCTTGGATTTGCTCCCTGATATAATTTCCATTCCATAAGCCCAGGCCTCCTAGATATACCATCCATGATGTGCCCACTTTTTGTCTTAAATACATCAGACAATGCAGGAATCACTGAAGTCTATTATTTTTAAAAACAGGTCTGGTACTTTCTTGGCTCTTTTATAAATGTTATTATTGGAATTTTTACAATTTTATGGAATTCAATGGGACCCTACAATTTCCTTGAGTGTAGGATTTCTTCTTTCCTGTATTTTTATGCCACAAAGCTGAATTTCAAAGAGAAATACTAGAAACACTCTTCTTTCTACAAGGAATAAAAGGCCTCAGCAAATTCCTAATCTAATTAACATCTTTAACAACTTAGACAATAAATTGACTGCAACTGCTCTGGAAGTTCTGTGCCATTTTGTTAAGCTGCTTTCCAAGATGCTATAAATCAAAAGAGAAACGCTAAGGTCATTGCATATGTTTGTTGCTTGTTCCAGTGTGAAAGGCTGATTGCTTTACCAACTGCTCATTTAGGCTGGATATTTTTTTAGACTTGTTTAGCATTTCAGGTTTGGAAAAGAGGCCATTCTGAATACACAATATTATATTTTGGCTCCAGTTTCTTAGGCCAAAGTCTAATAACCTTGTTACTTCATTTATTATAGATTATGTATATTTTTTCAAAGAGAATAATGAGCAAATTAAAATTTATGAAGAAGGTTATACAATACCTTTTAACGTTTCACTTGAACTTTTGTCACACTATGGAAATTCTATAATTTCTTTCTTATGATTTTCTATGGGATATGATTCACTATGTGGTTATGATAATGACATTTATCCAAAAGCACTGGATTATTATTTGTGTTCAAATAAGCCAATGTTTTATACCTTGATTTCAAACTGAACCTTATGTATAACTGAAATACAGATAGAAAGGCAAATATTAATCATTTGAATATAAACTTCTTCAATTTGAACACACTCCATCTTTCAGATATCAGTATTGTGATGACCTTAACTTAATGAGGGTTTTTTTTTTTTGCCCCTAGTGTAGTTCTTTTGTAGAGTGCCTACGTGGTCCACAGTATATCCATGGCATGATCCTGGGATTTTAAACCAATGTCTTTTATTCTGCTTTGTTATTCTTTTTCAGCTAATATCTTTTGTGAGCCTCAAATTAAGGGGTTACTTACAAAAAGATCATGAGCTGGTATAAAAGAAAAAAGGACTAATTATTTTAATGTGTAATCCAGAAACAGTCTTTATTATTGTCATACGATATTCAATCATCTAGTAACTTAACCAAAGTAAAACAGAATAATAAATTGTTTTGCATTGTGTTCATAAAATAACAAAGAAAAGGGTTCTGGCCTATTCACAAAATGGGAAATAATAAAGAAAAATTTAAATTCTATCTCATTAGAAATTTACAAAGTGTGAAATTACAGAAATAGATAAATAACAAAATGCAACTACAGTTGGTGACTTCATATACTCTTCATGGTATTAACAAGGAACATGATATTTGAGGAAGTAATTTTACAATGTATCTATACAACCAATACCATAATCCATTAGTCCTGTATCTGGCTATCTATCGCAAGAAAATAACAAAGACTTTGAAAAGCACTATAGTTATTCTGTGCATAATGATGTTTCAGTCAGTGACTGACTACATATATGATGGTTGTCCTGTAAGATTATTATATGGCTTTTTAAAAACTTTTAAGTTGAACAATACATGTGCAGTTTGTTACATAGGTAAACTTGTGTCATAAGGGTTTATTGTAAGATTATTTCATCACTCAAGTATTCAGCCTAGTACCCATTAATAATTTTTCCTGATCCTTTCTCTATTTCCACCCTCCACTCTCTGAGAGGCCCCAGTGTGTGTTGTTCCCCTCTATGTGTCCACATGTTCTCATCATTTAGCTCCCATTTATAAGTGAGAACATGCAGTATTTGGTTTTCAGTTCCTGTGATAGTTTGCTAAGGATAACAGCCTCCAACTAGGAAAAAACATTTTAAAATTCATATGAAACCAAAAAGAGCCTGAATAGCCAAGGCAATCCTAAGCAAAAAGAATAAAGCTAGAGGCATCATGCTACCCGACTTCAAACTATACTACAGGGTTACAGTACCCAAAATAGGATGGTACTGGTACAAAAACAGACACATAGACCAATGAAACAGACTAGAGAACCCAGAAATAAGACCATGTGCAGTCTTATTTTTGAGAAACCTGACAAAAACAAGCAATGGGGAACACTGAATATCGAACACTGAAACTCCCTATTCAATAAGTGGTGCTGGGATAACTGGGTAGCCATATGCAGAAATTAAAACTGGACCAATTCCTTATACCATATATAAAAATTAACTCAAGATGGAATAAAGTAGATGGAATTTTAAATGTAAAATTATATAGTATTTTTACTGTAAACTTTTCTATGTTTAGATACACAAATACTTACCATTGGGTTAAAATTGCCTGTATATTCAGTACAGTAATGGGCTGTACAGGTTTGTACCCTAGGAACAATAGGCTATACCCTATATTCTCAGTGTAGTAGGCTCTCCCATCTAGGTTTGTGTAAGTACACTATGATGTTTACACAATGACAAGATCACCTAACAGTACATTTCTCAGAAAGTAACCCTGTTGTTTAGTGATATCTATAACTGCCAAAAACTGAAAACATGAAAGCATTCAGCATTTTCATTTGTTTGTTTGTTTTGAGACAGTCTTACTCTGTCACCCAGGCTGGAGTGCAGTGATGTGATCTTGGCTCATTGCAACCTCCGCCTCCCAAGTTCAAGCGATTCTCCTCCTCAGCCTCCCTGGTAGCTAGGATTACAGGCACTCGCCACCACGCCTGGCTAATTTTTTGTATATTTAGTAGAGACGGGGTTTCTTCATCTTGGCCAGGCTGGTCTCGAACTCCTGACCTCAGGTGATCTGGCATTGGCCTCCCCAAGTGCTGGGATTACAGGCATGAGCTATCACTCCTGGCCTACCAAGTGGTTGTTTAAATTATGATACATCAACCACATGTATATTATTCAGCCATTAAAGTGATGGTTATTTTTATATATTGACATGGAAAAGGGCTTATGAACTAATGTTAGGGAACAAAAACAAAACAAAACAAAACCAGGATAAAAATTTTGTGTATACTATACAGATATTTAAAAATATGCATCTGAAAAAAATAGGGAATAATACTCCAAAATCATGGTAGCTGCTATTTTGAGGCAGTGTTTTATGGCTATTTTTCCTTTTCTCTTTTCCAAACTTTTTCTCTGATTTGGTTATATTACCATTATTTTTATAATAATTATTAAAAAATGAAACATAGTAATTTTTAACCTATTATTTGTGAATTGTAAACAAAACCCCAATGAAAATACTATTTAGAAAAATAGTCTCTGTCCAGCTCCCCAGTATTTTGTAAGTATGCCTTTATTTCTAAACATTTTTGATGATACACAGAGGAAAAAAATATCAAAGCTAAATGAGGCAAAACCTACCGGTCACTGGGAAAGGTTGATGTGCTGTGAGAATTGTTAGTAACTGCAGGGGATTTTACAGACTGATTCAACTGTACCTATTTCCACACATTTGTGATGGAAGCTAGAAAATGTTTTGTAAAAATACATTTTCATAAAATGGCTTATAGACTATGGACCAAAGCTTGTGAAAAGTCTGATGTTTGAAATGATGGGTAAGTCAGCTGAGAGGATGGCTGTGAAAGACCACAGCTGGTTGTGTTTTTGTTTATTTTTTTCAGAGTAATTTCACAACCCTTCCAAATTAGCATCTACCTTTTGGGAGGTAGACCTGAGAGATAGAAACTTCAAAGTCTGCGACATTTAAGTGAGCTTCTTGTTTGCTGATAAGTTTTGATGTAGTGTTATTTCTAAATTTAAGGTTACCAGATATCTGCAGTTTTGGGAGTAAGCCTGGGATTTGCTCTTGCTTTCCCAGCTGCATTGTATCACTAGTTTGGAGGAACAACTTGAGAAATTTAGCCACTCCTGGGGGAATAAAGGATTAAGTTTGACTTTCTTTATGGAATCAACATTTGGTTGAATATTTTTTTCTATGTATTCATGCATAACCACATAGACAAACAAATAATGATTGAATGTCATTTTGTTCTTCTCCTTATGAACTCTAATATATAAGAATGGGGAGGCTTCAAATACGGTTTCTCATCATGTGTTTGAGGATGAGATAGATAATGTATAAGGGTAAGATGTGAATATATCATTCTTTGAAGTGTACTGTACTTCATTTCTTTACCAAACAAAAGAGATCAACTGAAATGGGCTGTTTCAAACTGCCCATATGCCCTCTTAACTGGAGGGCATATGCTTTTGTGAAAATATATATATTGTACATAGAATGAATTTGGCTTTGTAAATCAGATCAATCAGAGAAGTTCTCTAGTTTCCCAACTTGGATAAATACTACTTCTAGGATATTTGAAAGTACAGAGGTGAATTATTAAGATCCCCTAAGAACTAGAGAAGCACTGTGGTCAGCTGCATCCTAGGGTGACGTCAGCAGTATCCAGCAGCAGTTAGTGATAAAGACAGCCTCTCTTACTGGGAGTACCTAGGGAAACTGTATCTGAATTAAAAGTCATCTGTAAGAACTGAATTAGGTCAAAAGTGTTTTGTTTTGTTTTTAGCTTTTAACTAAAACTACCCTGAGGAATTTAGTCTGGTATATTACAAAACTACGTCTGCTGAGAACTTTAGTAGAGTTTTTGCATGTGTTTTTCTATGGTTTTTGCAATAAATGACTTCTCTGGTCATTTGGACACAATCAATTAATTTGTGATTTCCTTTTTCTCATTGTAATCTTCACTGCTACAGATACCATTAGTAGTCACAAATTTGTCCAACTCATTAATCTCTCCCAACTTCTTCAAAAGCAGTAATTGCTCTGAAAGAAACTTCTCCAAGCTTTTCTTATAGTATTAAGTGTGTAGAGCCTGTTTTGTTTTCTCTAGTAGTCTTTTTATTAATTTCAAATTTTTATTTTAATGGCACTTAATTCCTTATTTATACTAGCTTTCCATATCTAGTGATTTACATGGTTAAAAATCATCTAGTTACACTAATCTCTCTTGCTACTTTTCAGGCTATATTACCAATAAAAACCTCATAGAGTTTTAATTACTTTCTTACAAGAAAAGGTAAAAGAGAAAAAAGGCTTTGTTTTCTCTTGCTTCCATTAGTGTGTTGGAATGATTTACCTCAAAGATGGGGGCTTTGTCATGAAATCTTTGCCAAGGTGTATGTCCAAAATGGTATTTCCTAGATTTTCTTTTAGATTTTTTATAGTTTCAGGATTTGCATTTGTTTTCTTTTATCTTCAGTTGATTTTTATATGTATTGAAAGGAAGGGGTCGAGTTCTGCATATGGCTAGCCAGTTATTCTAGCACCATTTGTTGATAGGGAGTACTTTCCCTATTGCTTGTTATTGTCAACTTTGTAGAAGAGCAGATGTGATCTTCTCATGTAACTAGGTGTGTGGCTTTATTTCTGATCCCCTAACCTATTCCATTGGCAATTGCAACAAAAACAAAAATTGACAAGTGGGACACTTGCATGAGGCCTGTAGCCCCTTTGTTTTGGCCAATTTCTCCCATTTGGAATGGATGAATGTATCCAATGTCTGTACCCACATTGTATCTTGGAAGTAACTAACTTACTTTTGATTTTACAGGCTTATAGGTGGAGGGACTTGTCTCAGATGAGACTTTGAACTTGAACTTTTGAGCTAATGCTGAAATGAGTTAAGATTTTGGGGAAATATTGGGGAGGCATGATTGGTTTTGAAATGTAAGAACATGAGATTTGGGAGCAGCCAGGGGTATAATGATATGTTTTGGCTCTCTGTCTCCACCCAAATCTCATCTTGAACTGGAATCCTCATAATCCCCACATGTTGAGGGAGGGACCTGGTGGGAGGTGATTGGATTATGGGGGCAGTTTCCCCCATGCTGTTCTCATAATAGTGAGTGAGTTCTCTTGACAGCTGATGGTTTTATAAGTTTTTGACTGTTCTTCCTTCACACGCTCACTCTCTCTCTCTCTTTCTCTCTCTCTCTCTCTCTCTCATGATGCCTTGTGAAGAAGGCGCCTGCTTCCTCTTTGACCATAATTGTAAGTTTCCTGAGGCCTCCCTAGGCATTTGGAACTGTGAGTCAATTAAACCTTCTTTGTTTATAAGTTACCCAGTCTCCAGTAGTATCTTTATTACAGTAAGAAAACAGACTAGCACATAGCTAATTACAGAGCTTCTGCATAGCAAAAAATAAAAATAAATAAAAGTAAAAGCAAAAAATTATCAATGTAGTAAACAGACAAGCTATAAAATGGGAGAAAATATTTGCAAACTATGCATCCAACAAAGATCTAATATCCAGAATCTATAAGGAACTTAAACAAAGCAACAAGTAAAAAACTACTCCATTAAAAAATGGGCAAAGGACACAAACAGAAACTTCTCAAAGGAAGACATACACATGGCCAACAAGCACATGAAAAAATACTGAACATCACTAATCATTGCAAAAATGCAAGTCAAAACCACCATCTCATACCAGTCAGAATGGCTATTATTAAAATGTGAAATAACAACAGATATTGGTGAGGCTGCAGAGAAAAGAGAACATTTTTACAGCGCTGGTGAGAATGTAAATTAGTTTAGCCACTGTGGAAAAAGGTTTAGAGATTTCTCAAGGAACTTAAAACAGAACTACCATTAGACCCAGCAATTCCATTACTGGGCGTATACCTAAAGGAATACAAATCATTCAACCATAAAGAAACATGCACACATATGTTCATTGCAGCACTTTTCGCAATAGCAAAGACATGGAATCAACCTAGATGCCCATGAATTGTGGACTGGATAAAAAAAAATGTGGTACATATACACCATGGATATACAATGGAATATTATGTAGCCATCAAAAAGAATGAAATCATCGCCTTAGCAGCAGCATAGATGCAGTTATAGGCCATTATCCTAAGCAAATTAATGCAGGAACAGAAGACCAAATATCACGTGTTCTCACTTATAATTGGGAGCTAACCATTGAGTACATATGAACACAAAGAGGAGAACAATACACTTCGGGACTTACTTGGGGGTGAAGGGAGCGAGGAGGATGAGGATCTAAAAACTACCTACCAGTTACTGTACTCACTACCTGGGTGATGAAATCATTTGTACACCAAACCCCAGTGACACACAATTTACCTTTGTAATAAACCTGTACAAGAACCTAAAATAAAAGTTGGAAAAAAAATAGTAAAAAAATTTAAAATAAATTGTATATCACCCCCAAAAAAGATACAGGCAAAATAAAACTAGTTAAAAAAATATTATGTACAATTGATGAATCTATTTTCCTAATACCATCATTTTCCTCTGATCATCATACTTAGAACTATATTGGATTGGAATAAAATGTATCTATCAGCATATTATTGATATGTAAAATCATGCACTAAATTTCATTAAAAAATCAAGATTTTCAGATTTTCCTTCTTAAATTATATTCAGACATGTGACCTAATGAGACTCTGGGACTGCAGTCAACAATGACTTTGGTCATAAAGTATATAATTCATTGCTCATCACTAAAAAAATTGCTGAGACACTGAATCACCTTGTAAATATGCACAACAGTAACAACTGTGTCTATATCTGGTTTCCATGAATTGGTCATCCAAACAAAAGATCTACCTGGATTGTTTTGTTTCTTAACATGTGTACTTGAGGCCCTGAGCTTTCCAATTATGCCTAATGAGTTCCTAGAGTTATAAGGTACATGAGCAAATGGTTAAATAATCTAATAAGAACTTAAAAGCTATGTTTTGAAAGAATGGCTCGATGAGACACAGAGAGACCATATATTGTATTATTATTCCATTTATATGAAATGTCTAGTAAAGTCAAATTTAGAGAAACAGAAAGTAAGTTAGTGATTGCCTGGAGCTGTGGGTGGGAACAATAATTAACTAAACAGGCACAAGGATCTTTTTGGGGCCATGGAAATGTTCTAAAACCAGATTGTGGTGAGGGTTCTATAACTTGGCTCATTTAGGAAGAATTTTGAAATGTGTGTGTGTGTGTGTGTGTGTGTGTATGCACACACATATAAAATAATGGCTTGATTAAAATGTTATTTCAATGATTGTTCAATTAAAGTTACTTAATTTACACTTATTATACAATCCGTCATTTTTCCACCCTACAGGATGATAGAAACAAATTCTGGAAATTGCTCTTTCTTTCTGTTTTCCACATTGAGGAGGGGTGTACATGCCTAATCTTCCAATTTTAACCACTTAACTACAGAGCTGAGATAATGATAGTGACTCAAGTTTTGTCTGGAGAGAAATGAAAAATGTATGTAGGTACCTACATCAGGCCTGCCTTAACGCGGCTCTACATCCCCCAGAAACTGTCATGGTGTTAATATAGGTGGTATACTCTCCATAAATATCTGTTGAATGAATACATAGAGAACTGGATGCATACATGGCTCCACATTACAGTTGCTGAATCTATAGCAGAATTTCTCATAAATGTGAGAAGTTGTATTAAGTAATTTCATAACCTGCTATTTGTTCTGGTAAATTTGGTGGTTTAGGATCAAGGCACAGAAAATATTTTCAAGTACATATCATTTCATCTGTACATTAAATGTTATAAGACATTATTTTCTTTCAAGAACTGAATATTCCCCTGGAGGTGAAGGGTAAAACTAGTTAGAGTATTACATCGACTGACTAGAATACAATGGAAAACCATTTTACAACTGCAGAAAGAAGGTGCTATTGCATGTTGTAGTTTATTTTAAAACTATGTTGGAAAGACCCACTTGTGACTCAGTTTTTGGCAGTAGACCTTGTTTAGGAACAAAATCAATAAGAGTGCTTTAATGAATTAATAAATCAAATAAGTACATTTTTGCATATAAAAGAAGTTAATTCATTATAGCCTGAGTTTGGCTTATGATAGTCAATTCTATTGAAGTAAAATGATATGTTTAACTCAGTTGCAAAGTGCTAATTTCATAGTCCCCTTCCTTCCCCCCAGGTGTTCCTGCATAGGTGTTATGGTTAGTTAACTGCCATTTTTTCTCAATAATTCAGAATCTGCAATGAATCAAAAACCTCTGTGTGAGTGACTGTAGAAAACGATAACACTCAGTTTAT
Organism: Macaca nemestrina; assembly: GCF_043159975.1. Classification (NCBI taxonomy): domain Eukaryota; kingdom Metazoa; phylum Chordata; class Mammalia; order Primates; family Cercopithecidae; genus Macaca; species Macaca nemestrina. The sequence continues at coordinate 90,287,531 of NC_092128.1, forward strand.
TATGTAGCACATTCCTCTAGTTGTTTAATGATAGGAACAGTTATCACAGAATTTATTATGCAAAACTATGAGAAAATTGATTTTTCTCACCATATACCAACTTAATATCTATTGATATATACCCACATATACCCACATGTAAACGTCCATATACATGACTACACCAAAAAGTTGCACATTATTAACTGAAATTGCAGTTTTAAATATAATTAACTCAAATTCCAGTATTATGAACTCCAGTACTTTTGAACACAATTGTTTTTTATTGTCCTGTCTCAAAATGGGTATATAATGAGAAAATTATGACTCAAATTCACACATGGCTACAGAATTGTAGTGAGTAAAGAATGCATCTTTTCCTTTTATGGAAACTACCATAGAGAAAATGTAGATGTCACCTCAGATTAGTAGCATATGTCTCAGAGCTACTCAAACTCATACCTGTCCTTTAACTGAGATCACTAAAAACTGCACCTGTTACAGTGAATCCATTTGAAAATTTACTTCTGCAAATAGATCCATAATCAGAAGATCAGTTCTCAGTTTATAAGCATGCTTTCTGGACAGACTGTTAGGAAACAGTTGGTAGTTACTTTCTGTACCTTTGGTCCTGTGGCAGAGGTAAAGTGTTCTTATAACTAAAATCCAGCCTCTTGTTCACAATTAAAGCCTGCCCTGGAGGCCAGTGTCTGTAGTTCATGCTGCCATAACTGCTATGTGTTTTTCACCTTAGTAACTTACATCAGCAGAGTTTCCACTGGGTGCTAAGTTTTAATTAAGAGGCTGATGAGAAGGAGACTATGCCTTTACTTCTGGGACCAAGTCACCACGTGTCTGAACAGGGTTTTCTAGTGGCAAAGGTAATTCAGCACTATAAGAAATTTGTGCCTCCTCTCTATCCCTGATTGATTATAATAATACCCAGGAAAGCACATCTGGCCCATTAGACAACTTTTTAACACATAGGCTTTTTAGGACCTTGAGGAATCATTTGTTAATGAATAATTCCCTGATATTTTGTTTGATCATGTCTGCCTTCCTTACGACCCTGGAAACTCCACCAGGAATGGGGGCCATTTTTTCTCTTTCGTTTCCCATAGGATACACGGTGCCTTTAGCATAGTGCTCAGTGAATGGTAGGAAATTGATACTTATTTGTTGAAAAACATTCATAAAATACATCTCTGTGAGTAATCACTTACCTGACATTCGGTTACAAAAAGTCTCACTGGCTGGTTTGATTATTGCTCTATGGATTTGACAGGAGTTTTATTCTCAGTAACGTCCAATCTGCTTCAGAACATTCAGAATAATGTCTCTGTGAGCTAAGATCACCCCACTCCACTCCAGCCTGGGTAACAGAGTGGATCCCTGTGTCTTGATAATAATACTAATAATACTGAGTATCTCTAGTATAAAGACCTATTAAAAACAATCTATCTGTTTGACTCAATGTTAAAGAAGTTCTTCTTTCTGAGGTGGTAGAGGGTTATTAAAAACTAACTTCTCTTCAGTATTCTCCTTAGTACTGGGCTTTAAATGTATAAGACTTCAGTTATCTAACCAATTGAGATTTCAGTGAGCTGTATCTCGGTTTGTGCTTAGAATAAGCACCCCATGCCTGCAGCTTGTATGAACCAGCCACTCTTCGGAGGACCATGTTCACATGGGGTGGTGGTCCTAATTTCCTTCTTTGAGTGGCCCCTGGCTAAAATGGCAAAACTTATCACAAAGTGAGCATGGCGTCTAGCATGTGCATTGCCTTTCAGGATAAATCTCTCCCTGTCTCATTGGCCCTTAGATTGGAGGATTGTTGTTCTGAGGATTTATTTGGCATTCGTGAAGTACTGACAAGGTCCCCAGCACTGAATAAAACACAGTAGGCGACATGCTTCACTTTCCCACTGGGCTTAGAGTTGAGGTAATTACGGTTCTGGGTTTTGTGGATGTTTGGAATTTAAAACTGTTGCTTTGTCAGTGTGTTGATTTTATGGTCAGTCTCAAGAGTAAGTGGATTTCAAAAACATAGCCAGCTAAGAGGAGAATTGGCTGACTGTTAGATACAAGTATCTGGATAATAGTAGTATCCGTCCCACAAGATGGTTCTGAAAGGAAGGTTATAATTGACTTAAGCCGTTTTTTGCTGCCTGTTCTTTTAAACATGTGGCTGGAAAGCCTCTTCTGGTCTCTTAGCTCAAATGCTCAAACATATTCTGTAACAGTCATGCAGCCTAGTGTAACACAAAGAAAGTATTGTACTTCATCACTTAGCTAGGTTTTCCTACAAGATCAAAAGTGAAAGCTGTTTCCATTTGAATTGGAAATACGCAGTAAACATTTTCTTGATAGAACTTTTAAGATTTCTCTGTGTATTGTTAGGAAGGTAAAAAGTAAAATTGGATTGTGTCTCCTTAAGGCAGTAAAAATGGAATGAGGAATATTTTTTTCTGAAAATGTCACAGGTTAATATTAGAGAGGCCATCAAACTGTTCAGTTTCATAAGGGAAAATACTTAGAGATGGGAAATAGGATTTAGGAACATAGTAAAATCTTACAGATTGATAGTTTGTGATACTTTCAACAAGGGCTTGCCTTAACTTTAGCATAGAATGATTTATAAAGAGTTTGTAAATCAACTCATCAGGTAAAGACAATTACATTGGGAATTTGATTCCAAAATTTCTTAACTGTATTAGAAATACTATTTTTGTGACAGCAATTAATATGCAGAAACCAATCATTCTTAACATGAATTTGATTAGGTAAGGTTTGTATGATACAAATTTATAGTAAATGAAAGTAACAGAAACTAATTTTTTTCCTTTGAAGTGTTATGTAACTATACACTTACATCAGGGGTTTGCATCTTGTATCTACCACAGCCTCCCCTCCCTTCTTTCTTTATGGGGCCCAGCCCCAGGCACAAAACAGAAAAAGGTGAGGGTCATCTACTTAGTTAACTGACTTAGTTCTTTTTTTTCCTTCATTACAGTGAGCATCGTATGCTGTTGAGGAAAGCATAAATGAGAAGGAGTCATGAGGATATAGAACTGCTTCTTCTATTGTCTCTCACATCAATTTAGGACCATTTCTGTGGGGAATCTACTTCTGGGAAAGAGTCCCAGGAGGTTGACCATGGCTGCTGGAGGTGGGAATCTGGTGGGAGAGAAACATGATATGGCTATCAAGATGAATATGAGGAACTTAAGGTCCAGGGAGCCCATCCAGGTACCTGGAAGTCCTTGACATGTATCACTGTCAGAGGCAGGAGAGTAGGGGTGGGCACAGCATCCTCTCAAAGAGACAACATGAATGGGCCTGGAGCTGGTGCTTGGAAAGAGGGAGGTTCATGGTGTTTGAAAAAGGAAGGACAGAATAAGCAAGGCACATTCAGAGGTGTGAGAGGCCATCACAGACTCTAGACCTGAAAATGGGCCTCCGATCTCATCTTGGCCCAAGGGCATGCCCATTCTGAACTAAGACAGGAACAAAGTCCTGTAGTGTCGTTTGCTGGGTTGTGTTTGGGCACAAATAACATAGAGAACCAGAGGAAGCTGTGCCCTCCATAAGAACAGAGCAGCTCAAAGCAGTAATATTTTTCTGCTGATGTGCAGAGGGAAACTTACGGACAAGGACTGGTTCAGAATGCTCTCTCCTGCTCAGGGAATAGTGTTATAGAATGGACTTGTTGAAGCTGCTTGCTTGAGGGCCATGGAGATACATGGAACATATGTACCTGAGAAGACATGGTACTCATGGTTATGGCTGAGGGCCTGCTTAAGGACCCCAAGGTATTAACAGCAAGATTTTGCTCTTTGACTCTGGATGACCTCATTAACAGTCTACTGTAAATGCTATAAATGCATCAGCATCTGTAGGCATTGGTACCTGCTTACTTTATGTTCTGGGTGTGAAACCCTTGATAATCGCTTTTGACAGTACTTATTTTCACTTCTTCATCTTGATTTGAACCTTACTTTCAAGAAATTCCTGCTTTTCAAAGAAATTCTGAATCTCTGGGATCCTTCAAAGTTGAAAGAAGTTGCCAGAAAGGGGAAGAGAAACATGAAAGCATCTTGAAAGGTTTTAAGGTACAACTTTTAGTGTTTCTCAGGGACCTTCTTTTCATAGAGAGGACCCAGACTGAACAACATCACAGGAATATGAGATGGGCAAGTCTCAACCTGGAAGAGCAGGGATACAGATCCTCACTGAAATCTGTTGTCATTACTAGTTATGATGACAGGCCATGAAACCCCAATAGGCCTAAATGTTCAGATTCTATATATTGACTGTTACTAAAAATACAGCAGGAAAAGAAACTTTGATAGTGTCTCAGAAGACCTTCTTTGGTGTTACAGGGACATGAGACATATCCCCAGTGGGGGTGCTTTCTCTCCCTTAAGTTACCAGGGTCCCTTTGGCAGAGAACAAGAGCTCGCAGGAGTAACGGGACAGGTTCCACCATCTTCAGAAGTTGCCCCAGCCTGAGGCTGGAGAGGGTGGATGACTAAGGTTGGTACAATATGTTTAGAAAACTCACTAAAATGGCTCAGGGTATTTTTGAGTGCTCTCTCTTCCCTCAGTGTCTTTTTCTTCTTTTTCTTTATGAAGTATTCTAATAATTTCAGTATGAATTTTCCCTTCTGATAATTATTTTAGAATACAGAATCTTTTAGTAGGAGCTTTGTTCTTAAGAATTTGTCTGAAAGATTTTTTAAAATGCTCATCACTGTAATGAACATCAGAATCTAAGATTCTCAATCTTAAGATCAGAACTAGAGAGCTATATATGCAATGTAAAATTATAAAGACTTTTGGTCTCAGACCAATAGCAATGGCTTGTTTCAAATTCAAAATGGAAACACATTCCCAGAATCAGATATTTTATAAAGGGATATAAAAATAGAGTAGTGGAGAGGTCACATACCACAGGGTCAAGGTCAAGGGCTCTGGAAAAAGAGAACCAAGATTTTAATTCCTGATTCAAAATTTAAAATTGTGGAATTTTGTTCAAATTAGTTAGCCATGCTGTGTCTCAGTTACTTTCTCTAAAATGAGGATAATAGTGGTATCTAACCACAAGGCTGAAAACATTATTTGACTTCTTCACTCTGGGTTTAAGTTCTACTCTAAGAGCCTTGGACTCTAGACATAAATGAAGATTTTTATTTGTCATCTATAAGTCTATGTAAAAAGAGAAGAAATAAAATAAAACACCAATTTAAGTGACAACAATGCATATCCTATTCTACTAGCTATTGAAGAAGTGCAAGAGGGTCTCCATTTTGGGGAATATTATTTGGGCTGAACAAAAAGGGTCCAGTGTTTAATCTTCATGGTATCCTAGATTGTTTAGGTTTGCCATTTCCCTTTTAGAATATTACGCTTTTGTCTATTACTTAAGGAAAAGGATTTTGCCAAACCCAGATCATTTGGAAAACAAAAGCAAGCTTCAGAAAAATATTAAGACAAGTTTCTATCTAGTTTTGAAAAGAACCACTTTTCACTTTTCATTTCTTAGAGGACTGGGATAATGCATTTGGTAAGTGGCTGGCAAAGGAAAATTTAATGAAGTCCCCAAGACGGTGTAAAGGTGGGGGTGGGAGGAGACTTAAAAGGAGAGATTTGAAAGAGGTGCCATATTTTTGAGAGTGGAAATCTTGGGAGAGCTCTCAGAAATTGGGGTGAAAATGTGTGGGAAGTGTCAGTGTCACTTGGCTTAGATAATCACCATTACAGTTCTCTCTATTGGATGGACAGGTACTATATTGAAGGTGTGTTAAACAGAAGTCAAAAGACACAGCTATTTATCTTTTATTTTCAGTCAAAACTAGTTATATGAATCAATGAGAATTGAGAAACTTTTGCAGTGGGTAGAATGTCAAAGAGATTTACCAGTGTGAGTTTATTCTCTTACCTTTAATTTACTGTTCAGCTAGTAGAATTAAATTCTAGGAGCCTCTGGGTGTAGAGAATGGAAGGTGTTGGGGGGGGTCTATAATGTAGAACAGTGGTCCTCAACCTTTTTGGCACTGGGGACAAGTTTCATGGAAGACAATTATTTTCACAGACCAGGTTTTGGAGGTAGGGGGGTGATGGTTTCAGGATGGTTCAAGTGTATTACACTTATTTTGTACTTTATTTCTATTATTATTACTATTTTTTCTTTTTTTAAAATTATACTTTAAATTCTGGGATACATGTGAAAAATGTGCAGGTTTGTTACATAGGTATGCACATGCCATGGTGGTTTGCTGCACCCATCAACCCATCATCTACATTAGGTATTTCTCCTAATGCTATCCTTCCCCTAGCCCCCCAACCCCTGACAGGCCTTGGTGTGTGATGTTCCCCTCCCTGTGTCCATGTGTTCTCATTGTTTAACTCTCACTTATGAGTGAGAACATGCAGTGTTTGGTTTTCTGTTCCTGTGTTAGTTTGCTGAGAATGATGGCTTCCGGTTTCATCCATGTCCCTGCAAAGGACATGAACTCATCCTTTTTTTATGGCTGCATAGTTATTCCATGGTGTATATATGCCACATTTTCTTAATCCAGTCTATCATTGATGGGCATTTGGTTTGGTTCCAAGTCTTTGCTATTGTGAATAGTGCTGCAATAAACATATGTGTGCATGTGTCTTTATCATAGGATGATTTATAATCCTTTGCGTATATACTTAGTAATGAGATTGCTGGGCCAAATGGTATTTCTGGTTCTAGCTCCTTGAGGAATTGCCACACTGTCTTCTACAATGGTTGAACTAATTTACACTCCCATCAACAGTGTAAAAGCATTCCTATTTTTCCACATCCTCTCCAGCATCTATTGTTTCCTGACTTTTTAATGATCGACATTCTAACTGACGTGAGATGGTATCACATTGTGGTTTTGATTTGCATTTCTCTAATGACCAGTGATGATGAGCATTTTTTCATATGTTTTTTGGCTGCATAAATGTCTTCTTTTGAAAAGTATCTGCTCATATCCTTTGCCCACTTTTTGATGGGGTTGTTTTTTTTCTTGTAAATTTATTTAAGTTCTTTGTAGATTCTGGATATTAGCCCTTTGTCAGATGGATAGATTGCAAAAATTTTCTCCCATTCTATAGGTTGCCTGTTTACTTCGATGATAGTTTCTTTTGCTGTGCAGAAGCTCTTTAGTTTAATTAGATCCCATTTGTCATTTTTGGCTTTTCTGCCATTGCTTTTAGTGTTTTAGCCACGAAGTCTTTGCACGTGGCTATGTCCTGAATGGTATTACGTAGGTTTTCTTCTAGGGTTTTTGTGGTTAAGGTCTTATGTTTAAGTCTTTAATCCATCTTGAGTGAATTTTTGTATAAGGTGTAAGGAAGGGGTCCAGTTTCAGTTTTCTGCATATGGCTAGCCAGTTTTCCCAACACCATTTGTTAAATAGTGAATCCTTTCCCCATTGCTTCTTTTTGTCAGGTTTGTCAAAGATCAGATGGTTGTAGACATGTAGGGTTATTTCTGAGGCCTCTGTTCTGTTCCATTGGTCTATATATCTGTTTTGGTTCTAGTGCCATGCTGTTTTGGTTACTGTAGCCTTGTAGTATAGTTTGAAGTCAGGTAGCATGACGCCTCCAGCTTTGTTCTTTTGGCTTAGGATTGTCTTGGCTATACGGGCATTTTTTTGGTTCCATATGAAATTTAAGGTAGTTTTTTTCTAATTCTGTGAAGAAAGTCAGTGGTAGCTTGATAGGTATAGCATTGAATCTATAAATTACTTTGGTGACTATGGCCATTTTCACAATATTGATTCTTCCTATCCATGAGCATGGAATGTTTTTCCATTTATTTGTGTCCTCTCTTATTTCCTTGAGCAGTGGTTTGTAGTTCTCCTTGAAGAGGTCCTTCACATCCCTTGTATGTTGTATTCCTAGGTATTTTATTCTCTTTGAAGCAATTGTGAATGGGAGTTCACTCATGATTTGGTTCTCTATTGTTGGTGTATTGTTGGTGTATAGGAATGCTTGTGATTTTTGCACATTGATTTTATATCCTGAAACTTTGCTGAAGTTGCTTATCAGCTTAAGGAGATTTGGGGCTGAGATGATGGGATTTCCTAAATATACAATTATGTAATCTGCAAACAGAGACAATTTGCCTTCTGCTCTTCCTACGTGAATACCATTTATTTCTTTCTCTTGCCTGATTGCCCTGGACAGAAATTCCAATACTGTGTTGAATAGGAGTGGTGAGCTAGGACATCCTTGTCTTGTGTTGATTTTCAAAGGGAATGCTTCCAGCTTTTTCCCATTCAGTATGATATTGGCTGTGGGTTTGTAATAATTAGCTTCTATTATTTTGAGATACGTTCCATCAGTACCTAGTTTATTGAGAGTTTTTAGAATGAAGGGTGTTGAATTTTGTCATAGGCCTTTTCTGCATCTATTGAGATAATCATGTGGTATTTGGCATTGGTTCTGTTTCTGAGATCGATTATATTTATTGATTTGTGTATGCTGAACCAGCCTTGCATCCCAGGGATAAAGCCCACTTGATCATGGTGGATAAGCTTTCTGATGAGCTGCTGGATTCGGTTTGCCAGTATTTTACTGAGGATTTTTGCATCGATGTTCATCAGGGATATTGGTCTAAAATTTTCTTTTTTTGTTGTATCTCTGCCAGATTTTGGTATCAGGATGATGCTGGCCTTGTAAAATGAGTTAGGGAGGAGTCCCTCTTTTTCTATTATTTGGAATAGTTTCAGAAGGAATGGTACCAGCTCCTCTTTGTACCTCTGGTAGAATTCAGCTGTGAATCCATCCACCTTGGGCTTTTTTTGGTTGGTAGGCTATTTATTATGGCCTCAATTTCAGAACTTATTATTGGTCTATTCAGGGATTCTGCTTCTTCCTGGTTTAGACTTGGAAGGATGTATGTGTCCAGTAATTTATCCATTTCTTCTAGATTTTCTAGTTTATTTGCATAGAGGAGTTTATAGTATTATCTGATGGTGGTTTGTATTTCTGTGGGATCAGTGGTGATATCCCTTTTATCATTTTTTATTGTGTCTATTTAATTTTTCTCTCTTTTCTTCTTTATTAGTCTCACTAGCTGTCTATCTATTTTGTTAATCTTTTCAAAACAGCAGCTCCTGGATTCATTGATTTTTTGAAGGGTTTTCATGTCTCTACTTCTTTCAGTTCTGCTCTGATCATAGTTATTTCTCATCTTCTGGTAGCTTTTGAATTGGTTTGCGCTTGCTTCTCTAATTCTTTTGTGATGTTAGGATGTCGATTTTTTATCTTTCCCACTTTCTCCTATGGGCATTTAGTGCTATAACTTTCCCTCTAAAACACTGCTTTAGCTGTTTCTCAGAGATTCTGGTACATTGTGTCTTTGTTCTCATTGGTTTCAAAGAACTTAATTATTTCTGCCTTAATTTCATTATTTTCCCAGTAATCATTCAGGAGCAAGTTGTTCAGTTTCCATGTAGTTGTGCAATTTTGAGTGAGTTTCTTTTTTTTTTATTATTATACTTTAAGTTGTAGGGTACATGTGCACAATGTGCAGGTTTGTTACATATGTATACTTGTGCCATGTTGGTGTGCTGCACCCATTAACTTGTCAGCACCCATCAACTCATCCTTTACATCAGGTATAACTCCCAATGCCATCCCTCCCCATTCCCCCCTCCCCATAATAGGCCCCAGTGTGTGATGTTCCCCTTCCAGAGTCTGAGTGATCTCATTGTTCAATTCCCACCTATGAGTGAGAACATGTGGTGTTTGGTTTTCTGTTCTTGCCATAGTTTGCTGAGAATGATGGTTTCCAGCTGCATCCATGTCCCTACAAAGGACACGAACTCATCCTTTTTTATGGCTGCATAGTACTCCATGGTGTATATGTGCCACATTTTCTTAATCCAATGTGTCACTGATGGACATTTGGGTTGATTCCAAGTCTTTGCTATTGTGAAGAGTGCCGCAATAAACATACTTGTGCATGTGTCTTTATAGTAGCATGATTTATAATCCTTTGGGTATATCCCCAGTAATGGGTTGGCTGGCTCAAATGGTATTTCTAGTTCTAGATCCTTGAGTAATCACCACACTGTTTTCCACAATGGTTGAACCAGTTTACAATCCCACCAACAGTGTAAAAGTGTTCCTATTTCTCCACATGCTCTCCAACACCTGTTGTGTCCTGACTTTTTAATGATTGCCATTCTAACTGGTATGAGATGGTATCTCATTGTGGTTTTGATTTGCATTTCTCTGATGGCCAGTGATGATGACATTTTTTCATGTGCCTGTTGGCTGTATGCATGTCTTCTTTTGAGAAATGTCTATTCATATCCTTTGTCCACTTTTTGATGGGGTTGTTCGTTTTTTTCTAGTAAATTTGTTTGAGTTCCTTGTAGGTTCTGGATATTAGCCCTTTGTCAGATGAGTAGATTGCAAAAATTTTCTTCCATTCTGTAGGTTGCCTGTTCACTCTGATGGTAGTTTCTTTTGCTGTGCAGAAGCTCTTTAGTTTAATTAGATCCCATTTGTCAATTATGGCTTTTGCTGCCGTTGCTTTTGGTGTTTTAGACATAAAGTCCTTGCCCATGCCTATGTCCTGAATGGTATTGCCTAGGTTTTCTTCTAGGATTTTTATAGTAGTAGGTCTAATATTTAAGTCTCTAATCCATCGTGAATTAGTTTTCATATAAGGAGTAAGGAAAGGATCCAGTTTCAGCTTTCTACTTATGGCTAGCCAATTTTCCCAGCACCATTTATTAAATAGGGAATCCTTTCCCCATTTCTTGTCTTTGTCAGGTTTGTCAAAGATCAGATGGCTGTAGATGTGTGGTATTATTTCTGAGGACTCTGTTCTGTTCCATTGGTCTATATCTCTGTTTTGGTACCAGTACCATGCTGTTTTGGATACTGTAGCCTTGTAGTATAGTTTGAAGTCAGGTAGCGTGATGCCACCAGCTTTGTTCTTTTGGCTTAGGATTGTCTTGGCAATGTGGGCTCTTTTTTGGTTCCATAAGAACTTTAAAGCAGTCTTTTCCAATTCTGTGAAGAAAGTCATCGGTAGCTTAATGGGGATGGCATTGAATCTATAAATTACCTTGGGCGGTATGGCCATTTTCATGCCACTGATTCTTCCTATCCATGAGCATGGTATGTTCCTCCATTTGTTTCTGTCCTCTTATTTTACTGAGCAGTGGTTTGTATTTCTCCTTGAAGAGGTCCTTTACATCCCTTGTAAGTTGGATTCCTAGGTATTTTATTCTCTTTGAAGCAATTGTGAATGGGAGTTCATTCATGATTTGGCTCCCTGTTTGTTTGTTACTGGTGTATAAGAATGCTTGTGATTTTTGCACCTTGATTTTGTATCTTGAAACTTTGCTGAAGTTGCTTATCAGCTTAAGGAGATTTTGGGCTGAGATGAGGGGGTTTTCTAAATATACAATCATGTCATCTGCAAACAGGTACAATTTGACTTCTTCTTTTCCTAACTGAATACCCTTTATTTCTTTCTCTTGCCTGATTGCCCTAGCCAGAACTTCCAACACTATGTTGAATAGGAGTGGTGAGAGAGGGCATCCCTGTCTTGTGCCAGTGTTCAAAGGGAATGTTTCCAGTTTTTGCCCATTCAGTATGAGATTGGCTGTGGGTTTGTCATAAATAGCTCTTATTATTTTGAGATATGTTCAATCAATACCGAATTTATTGAGAGTTTTTAGCATGAAGGGCTGTTGAATTTTGTCAAAGGCCTTTTCTGCGTCAATTGAGATAATCATGTGGTTTTTGTCTTTGGTTCTGTTTATATGCTGGATTACGTTTATTGATTTGCATATGTTGAACCAGCCTTGCATCCCAGGGATGAAGCCCACTTGATCATGGTGGATAAGCTTTCTGATGTGCTGCTGGATTCGGTTTGCCAATATTTTATTGAGGATATTTGCATCGATGTTCATCAGGGATATTGGTCTAAAATTCTCTTTTTTTGTTGTGTCTGTGCCAGGCTTTGGTATCAGGATGATGTTGGCCTGATAAAATGAGTTAGGGAGGATTCCCTCTTTTTCTATTGATTGGAATAGTTTCAGAAGGAATGGTACCAGCTCCTCCTTGTACCTCTGGTAGAATTCTGCTGTGAATCCGTCTGGTCCTGGACTTTTTTTGGTTGGTAGGCTATTAATTATTGTTTCAATTTCAGAGCCTGCTATTGGTCTATTCAGGGATTCAACTTCTTCCTGGTTTAGTCTTGGGAGAGTGTAAGTGTACAGGAAATTATCCATTTCTTCTAGGTTTTCTAGTTTATTTGCGTAGAGGTATTTATAGTATTCTCTGATGGTAGTTTGTATTTCTGTGGGGTTGGTGGTAATATCCCCTTTATTATTTTTTATTGCGTCTATTTGATTCTTCTCTCTTTTCTTCTTTATTAATCTTGCTAGCACCATCTATCAATTTTGTTGATCTTTTCAAAAAACCAGTTCCTGGGTTCATTGATTTTTTTGAAGGTTTTTTTTGTGTCTCTATTTCCTTCAGTTCTGCTCTGATCTTAGTTATTTCTTGCCTTCTGCTAGCTTTTGAATGTGTTTGCTCTTGTTTCTCTAGTTCTTTTAATTGTGATGTTAGGGTGTCGATTTTAGATCTTTCCAGCTTTCTCTTGTGGGCATTTAGTGCTACAAATTTCCCTCTACACACTGCTTTAAATATGTCCCAGAGATTCTGGTATGTTGTATCTTTGTTCTCATTGGTTTCAAAGAACATCTTTATTTCTGCCTTCATTTCGTTATGTACCCAGTAGTCATTCAGGAGCAGGTTGTTCAGTTTCTATGTAGCTGAGCAGTTTTGATTGATTTTCTTAGTCCTGAGTTCTAGTTCGATTGCACTGTGGTCTGAGAGAGAGTTTGTTATAATTTCTGTTCTTGTACATTTGCTGAGGTGTGCTTTACTTCCAACTGTGTGGTCAATTTTGGAATAAGTGTGATGTCTTGCTGAGAAGAATGTATATTCTGTTGATTTGGGGTGGAGAGTTCTGTAGATGTCTATTAGGTCTGCCTGGTCCAGAGCTGAGTTCGCTGCTGCCTTGCAATCAGGTCTCAGACTGTTGTGCTAGCAATGAGGGAGGCTCCGTGGGCGTGGGACCCTGCCAGCCAGGTATGGGGTGTAATCTCCTTGTGTGCCATTTGCTAAGACTCTTGGTAAAGCGCAGTATTAGGGTGGGAGTTACCCGATTTTCCAGGTGTTGTGTGTCTCAGTTTCTAAAGGGATTCCCTTCCCCCTTGTGCTTCCCAGGTGAGGCGATGCCTCGCCGTGCTTTGGCTCTCGCTGGTCGGGCTGCATCAGCTGACCAGCACCGATTGTCCAGCGCTCCCCAGTGAGATGAACCCGGTTCCTCAGTTGAAAATGCAGAAATCACCCGTCTTCTGTGTCACTTGCCCCGGGAGCTGGAGGCTGGACCTGTTTCTATTCAGCCATCTTGCTCGCTTGAGTGAGTTTCTTAATCCTGAGTTCTACTTTGATTGCACTGTGGTCTGAGAGACTGTTTGTTATGATATCCATTCTTTTGCATTTGCTGAGGAGTGTTTTACTTCCAATTATGTGGTCAATTTTAGAATAAGTGTGATGTGGTGCTGAGAAGAATGTATATTCTGTTGATTTGGAGTGGAGAGTTCTGTAGATGTCTATTAGTACTTCTTGGTCCGGAGCTAAGTTCAAGTCCTGAATATCCTTGTTAACTTTCTGTCTCGTTGATCTTTCTAATATTGACAGTGTGGTGTTAAAGTCTCCCACTTTATTGTGTAGGAGTGTAAGTCTCTTTGTAGGTCTTTTGCTTTATGAATATGGGTGCTCCTGTATTGGGTGCATATTCATTTAGGATAGTTAGTTCTTCTTGTTGCATTGATCCCTTTACCATCATGTAATGCCCTTCTTTGTCTTTTTGATCTTTGTTGGTTTAATGTCTGTTTAGAAACTAGGATTGAAACCCCTGCTTTTTCTTGCTTTCTATTTTCTTGGTAAATATTTCTCCATCCCTTTATTTTGAGCCTACGTGTGTCTTTGCACATGTGATGGGTCTTCTCAATACAGCACACCAATGGGTCTTGACTCTTTATCCAGTTTGCCAGTGTGTGTCTTTTAATTGGGGGCATTTAGCCCACTTACATTTAAGGTTAATATTGTTATGTGTGAATTTGATCCTGTTATTATGATGCTAGCTGGTTATTTTGCCCATTAGTTGACACATTTTCTTCATAGTGTCTATGGTATTTGCAATTTGGTATGTTTTTGCAGTGACTGGTACCAGTTTTTCCATTCCATATTTAGTACTTCCTTCAGGAGCTCTTGTAAGGGAGGCCTGGTGGTGAAAAAAATCTCTCAGCATGTGTTTGTCTGTAAAGGATTTCATTTCTCCTTCACTTATGAAGTTTAGTTTGGCTGGATATGAAATTCTGGGTTGAAAATTCTTTTCTTTAAGATTATTGAATATTGGCCTCCACTGTCTTCTGGCTTGTAGGGTTTCTGCAGAGAGATCCTCCATTAGTCTGATGAGCTTCCCTTTGTGGGTAACCCAACCTTTCTCTCTGGTTGCCTTTAACATTTTTTCCTTCATTTCAACCTTGGTAAATCTGACAGTTATGTGTCTTGGGGTTGCTCTTCTCAAGGAGTATCTTTGTGGTGTTCTCTGTATTTCCTGAATTTGAATGTTGGCCTGCCTTGCTAGGTTGGGGAAGTTCTCCTGGATAATAACCTGAAGAGTGTTTTCCAACTTGGTTCCATTCTCCCCGTCACTTTGAGGTATACCAATCAAATATAGGTTTGGTCTTTTCACATAATCCCATATTTCTTGGAGGCTTTGTTCATTGCTTTTCATGCTTTTTTCTCTAATTTTTTCTTCATGCTCTCTTTTATTGAGTTCACCTTTAATCTCTGATATCCTTTTTTCTGCTTGATCAATTCGGCTATTGATACTTGTGTATGCTTCATTAAGTTCTCATGCTGTACATTTCAGCTCCATCAGGTCATTTATGTTCTTCTCAAAACTGGTTATTCCAGTTAGCAATTCCACTAACCTTTTATCAAGGTTCTTAGCTTCCTTGCATTGGGTTAGAACGTGCTCCTTTAGCTCGGAGGAGTTTGTTATTACCCACCTTCTGAAGTCTACTTCTGCCAATTCCTCAAACTCATTCTCCATCCAGTTTTGGTCCCTTGCTGGTGAGGAGTTGTGATTCTTTGGAGGAGAAGTGGCATTCTGATTTTTGGAATTTTCAGCTTTTTTTTTTTTTGCGCTGTTTTTTTCTCATCTTCATGGATTTATCTACCTTTGGGCTTTGTTGTTGGTAACCTTTGGATGGGGTTTTTGTGTGGATTTCATTTTTGTTGATGTTAATGCTATCCTTTTTTGTTAGTTTTCCTTCTAATAGGCCCCTTGGCTGCAGGTCTGTTGGAGTTGGAGGTCCACTTCACACCCTGTTTGCCTGGGTATCACCAGCAGAGGCTGCAGAACAGCAAAGATTGCTCCCTGCTCCTTCCTCTGGAAGCTTCATCCTAGAGGGGCACCTGCCAGATGCCGGCCAGAGCTCTCCTGTATGAGGTGTCTGTCGACCCCTGCTGGGAGGTGTTTCCCTGTCAGGAGGCATGGGGGTCAGGGACCCACTTAAGGAGGTAGTTTGTCTCTTAGCAGAGCTTGAGTGCTGTGGGAGGCCTGCTGCTGTCTTCAAAGCCAGCAGGCAGGAATGTTTAAGTCTGCTGAGGCTGCCCCCACAGCTGCCCCTTTCCCCAGGTGCTCTGTCCCAGGGATATGGGGGTTTATCTATAAACCCCTGACTGAGGCTGCTATCTTTCAGAGATGCCCTGCAAAGAGCAGAGGAATCTAGAGAGGCAGTCTGGCTACAGCAACTTTGTTGAGCTGAGGTGGGCTCCACCCGGTTCAAACTTCCCAGTGGCTTTGTTTTACAGTGTGAGGAGAAAACCACCTACTCAAGCCTCAGTAATAATAGTGGACGCCTCTCCACCCACCAAGCTTGAGCATTCCAGGTCGACTTTGGACTGCTGTGCTGGCAGCTAGAACTTAAAGCCAGTGGATCTTAGCTTGCTGGACTCGGTGGGGGTGGGATCTGCTGAGGTAGACTGCTTGGCTCCCTGGCTTCAGTGCCCCATTTCCAGGGGAGTAAACAGTTCTGTCTCTCTGGCATTCCAAATACCACTGGGGTATGAAAAAAAAACTCCTGTAGCTAGCTCGGTGTCTGCTCAAATGGCCACCCAGTTTCGTGCTTGAAACCCAGGGCCCTGGTGGTGCAGGTACCTAAGGGAATCTCCTGGTCTGTGAGTTGTGAAGACCACGGGAAAAGTGTGGTATCTGGGCCAGAATGCACAATTCCTCACAGCACAATCCCTCATGGCTTTCCTTGTCTAGTGGAGGGATTTCCCCGACCCCTTGCACTTCTCCAGGTGAGGCAACACCCCACCCTGCTTCTGCTCACCCTCCGTGGGCTGCACCCACTGTCTAAGCAGTACCATTGAGATGAGCCAGGGATCTCAGTTGGAAATGCAGAAATCACCTGCCTTCTGCATTGGTCTCGCTGGGAGCTGCAAACCAGAGCTGTTCCTATTCGGCTATCTTCCCCATGAATCTATTATTACATTTTAATAAATAATGAAATAATTATACAACTCGCCATAATGTAGAATCAGTGGGAGCCTGAGCTTGTTTTCCTGCAACTAGGCAGTCCCATCTGCGAGTGATGGGAGACAGTGGCAGATCTTCAGGCATTAGCTTCTCATAAGGAGTATATAACCTAGATCCCTTGCATATGCAATTCACAATAGGGTTCACCCTCCCAAAAGAATCTAATGCCTTTGCTGATCTGACAGGAGGCAGAGCTCAGACAGTAATGTGCATAATGGGGAGTGGCTGTAAATAAATACAGATGAAGCTTTGCTGGTTCACCACTGCTCACCACCTGCTGTGTGGCCTTTCCTAACAGGTCACTGGCGCTGGTCTATGGCCAGGGGGTTGGAGACCTCTGAGATAGAAGGATTGTGTATTATTGTTGCATTGCTGTGCTTAATTGTATTTTAAATAGCAAAATAGTATGTCTGGAATTGATTCCTTCTGGTGGGTTCTTGGTCTTGCTGACTTCAAGAATGAAGTCGCAGACGCTTGCAGTGAGTGTTACGGTTCTTAAAGATGGTGTTTCTGGAGTTTGTTCCTTCAGATGTGTCCGGAGTTTCTTCCTTCCGGTGAGTTTGTGCTCTCACTGACTTTAGGAGTGAAGCTGCAGACCTTTGCAGTGAGTGTTACAGCTCTTAAAGGTGGCACATCCGGAATTGTTTGTTCTTCCTGGTGGGTTTGTGGTCTTGCTGACTTCAGGAATGAAGCCGCAGACCCTTGCAGTGAGTGTTACAGTTCTTAAATGTGGTATGGACCCAAAGAGTGAGCAGCAGCAAGATTTATTGTGAAGAATGAAAGAACAAAGCTTCCACAGCATGGAAGGGTACCCAAGAGGGTTGCCACTGCTGGCTGGAGTGGCCAGCTTTTATTTCCTTATTTGTCCCCACCCATGTCCTGCTGATGGGTCAATTTTACAGAGCGCTGATTAGTCCGTTTTGCAGAGTGCTGATTGGTGTGTTTTTACAGAGTGCTGATTGGTGCGTTTACAATCCTTTAGCTAGACACAGAGCTTTGATTGGTGCGTTTTTACAGAGTGCTGATTGGTGCATTTACAGTCCTTTAGCTAGACACAGAGTGCTGATTGATGTGTTTTTACAGAGTGTTGATTGGTGTACTTACAATCCTTTAGCTAGACACAGAGTGCTGATTGGTGCATTTACAGTCCTCTAGCTAAACAGAAAAGTCCTCCAAGTCCCCACTCGACCCAGGAAGTCCAGCTGGCTTCACGTCTCAATAGCACACTCCTTATTTACTTTCCTAAGGTGAGTCACTTGGTAAAAACTCCTTTTTTAATACCAATGATGCTGGATTCCAATATTATTGCTTTTATATCAGAGATTCTTAAATGGAGACACATGTCTATCTAAAGAACTTATTCATAACCTAAGGCAATGGATTGATAGTGATGAAAAAATTAACTGAATTACCAAACTAGTGGCCTCTGAGGACCATTTTATTTGTTCCATACAATTATATAAAAATTTGGCTCATTTGTAACTTTTAAATATTGAAGATTTCACTGAAAATCAGATTCTCAATTTATTTTGAAGGATCACATATCTTTAAGGGCTGAGTTTTGCATGCATTACGCAGAGGCAGCAATCAGTTAGAATTAAGTGGCCCCCTTTTGCCACTGAGTCCCCAGTCCTCACTGTAGTTCCCTGTTCTGCCTGCTTGACTCATTCACATTGCCTGTCCCCAATGGTGTTTGAATTCGTGACATCCAATATAGTCTTATCTTTATAATACTTACTAATAGATCATATTTTTCACCTTCATTGAGGTGTAATGAACAAATAGAAATGATATATATTTAAGAGGTATTATATATCATTTAAATGGTATATATCATGTAATCACATATATATGTTAAATGATCTATGAATATAAATATATATTTAAATGATATATAAATATAAATATGTATTTAAATGATATATATGATTTAAATGATATATATTACATATATAATAACTTGACATTTAGCTATACCTATAGGCTGTGAAATGATCACCACTTTCAAGCTATTTGGTAAAAACATTTAAGATCTATCCTTCTAGTAAACTTCACGTATACAATGCAGCACAGAGATGAATGGTAGTTACCAAGGTCTGTGGGCTGGGGAAAATGGGAAGATGCTGGTCAAAGGGTACGAAGTTTCATTTATGCGAGATGAATAACTTCTGGAGGGCTAATGTGCAACATGGTGACTATAGTTACCAACTGACCACTTTTTAAAGGTTGAATCAATTCAGATGAATGACTGATATAAATAATACCAGTTTTGGTTTTGTTTTATTCTCTCTCTCTCATCTAATTAATGGATGTTCATAATTGTGTTCTTACTGTTCAATACATTTGAGGAATGGCTAAAATAGTTAAATCATTATCTGGAGGTTAATCTTTAAGTAGGTCCTTTATTTGTTAAGAGATAGCCTTTCATGTAAACTTAAAAGACCATATTCTTTAAAAAAAAAAAAAAAAAAAAAGGGCTTCCAGTTAAATATATTGTCCTAGGATTTCTAAGTAAAAGTTATTGAGAAAGTTATGGACTACAGTATTATATAAAATTTTGGAAAATTCATATATTGTAAGTAGTAATGATGATAAAAATTTAATATAGAAAGAATGAATTAGAGTAGAAAAAACTAGAAAACCTATATAAAGCAAATCAGTCATAGGTGAAAAACATAAAAGATGTTTTATAAAATGACTTACAGTTCATTTTATGAATATGCTACTTTTCTGAGTTCTTTTGAAAAAAAAAAAACAGCCTTGGATATAATGCTTTAGAATTTGTAAAATGTAGCCACATATATTTCATCTTTATTTTTTTATTTTTTATTTTTTTGAGACATAGTCTCGCTTTGTTGCCCAGACTCGAGTGCAGTGGCACGATCTTGGCTCACTGTAACCTCTGACTCACAGGCTCAGGTGATTCTCCCATCTTAGCCTCCTGAGTAGCTGGGACTACAGGCATGCGCTACCACCTTCACCTAATTTTTGTATTTTTAGTAGAGATGGGGTTTTACCATATTGGCCAGGCCTTTCTCAAACTCCTGGCCTCAAGCAATCAGCCTGCCTTGGCCTCCCAAGGTGCTGGGCTTACAGGTATAAGCCATTGTATCTGGCCTATTTTATCATTTAATTTTAAAAACACATTTGTATAAAATGGCCAAGAAATAATTTTCCCTTTTTCAAGATGCAGAAACTGAGTCTCAGATATGTTTTGAATTGCTTGCTAGAAGTCACACAACTAGTTAATAGTAGAGCCAGACCTAGAACTCTGTTCTGACTTTCAATCCAGAGGTCTTTCAACTACATTACCCAGGCCTTCAATTTGCAATAGACTCTTTTCCAAAGTAACACAGGAATAAAATGTCTAGTCCCAAAGGTGCTACAATGTTAAAATATGAGATGTGATTTAAATTAATTGTCACGTTCTGTGGTAAAGAAATGAAAATATTATTCAAGTTTAACCTTTGAGAGAAATTCAAATAAACTAAGCCAAATACTTGGGGAAAATTCCGCAAACTACTCCATGGAAGGTGAATTAAACTTAGCCAAACCATCAGCAATGTCCTCCTACTGTTCAAAGTGGTAGCCATACCGCTGTGGTACTTTGTATGCCATTTCTAGGAATGTATTTTTGTATCATTCTTAACTTGCAGTCATGGTTTGCTAAGAAATATCTTGTCCATTTTTTAATTGCTTGAGCAAATGGAGAGAAAACAAGTTTTGCAGAAGTCAGACTAACAGTCTCCTTAGATTTCCTGGTTCTCACGTCTTTTATGAATTGACTAGTATAAATGAGCAGTCACCACAAAAATGTATTGCATCTATTCCCACTCTTTCATGATCTTAAGACCTATGTTGTCTAGTACAGTGGATAAGAGTTTGTCTTCTAAGATCAGACGTTTCTAGGTTAAAAACCCAACTTTCTGTTTTCCAGCTGTGTGGGTAAGTTGCTTAATCATTTTAAAATTCCTCCATTTATTTCTTTCAAAATATTTATTGAATGCATACCATATGCTATGAAATATGTTAGATGCTAAAGACATGACAGTAGACAAAAAAGACAAAAATTTGTGCTCATGGAGTTTATATTTTAGTGCCTCAATAACACTGAATATAAAATGGAGATAAAAATGATATTTCAATTCCTGGATAATTCCTGGGATTTTATAAAATTAGTCAGGCTAGATGTACAGTTGTGCACATTAAAGGCTCTACTGTCCACCTTAAGCATGTTGGAGAAGGGATTCAAGTCCAGTATACCTTCCTATGTAATTAAGCTATGGCCCTTACTCACCTGTAGGAAGTAAAACAAATGGCGAAAACCCAGACAGGGTCCAGTAAAGGAAAATATGCTATAAATGAAAAATGTTAATTCATCCTTTCCCTATTTTTTAAAACTTTGATATTGATATCTTTTTTTTTTTTTTTTTTTTTTTTACTTATAGAACAGTTGTAACAGTAGTACAGAGAATTTTAGTATACCCTTCACCCAACTTCCCTACATTAATATCTTGATTACCCATAGCAAATTAACAAAACCAAGAAATTAGCATTGATAAAATACATTAACCAAACTGCAGACTTTATAGTATAGGCCAGTTTTGTTGTGGTGGTGGTTGTTTTTTTGTTCGTTTTACTAGTGTCCTCCTTTTATTTCAAGATCCAATCCTGGGTGCCATATTGTACTTAATTGTCATGTTTATTTCCTAAATCTGTTTCAATCTGTGTCAGCTCATCATTTATTCTTTATGTTTCATGAGCTTGACAAATTTGAAGAGTACTGGTCAGGTAGAATGTTTCTCAATTTGGCTTTGAATTTTTACTAATAAATTAGATTGAAGTTGTACATTTTGGTAAGTGTAACAGAAGTAATGTAATCGCAGAGTATCATGTGAAGGGGTACAAAATATTGATATGACTTACTTCTAGCAATGTTAATCTTGATAACTTGGTTACGAAGCTGTCTGCAGGTATCTCCCTTGCAATTTAGAAATACCTTAGTGGTAGATATTTCTAAATTTCAAAGGTTATACTTTGAGATAATACCTTGAGACTACGCAAATACCGTTTTTCCTCAAGCTTTTGCTCGCTAATTTTAGCATCCATTGGTAGAAATTGCTTGCAACAATTGTCATTGTTTTCTAATGGTGATCATTACGATGGCCTTATCCTTTCTACAGTTATAATTGGAATTCTTCTGTAAGAATGAACTATCTCTTCTATTTCATTTGTTTATTGGTTGAATTATGATTAGCTTTGGATATTTATGTATGTGAGGTATTTATTTTATATAATAGTTGTAATCCAGTAATATTTCACTTACTTTTGCCCAGTTAATTCCAGTTTTGGCCACTGGGGAATATTTTCAGCTTGACTCCTGCAACATTTTGACATAAGCCTTTCCTTTTCTGAGTACATCCTTACGTCCTGGCACCACAAGATGCTTTTGTTATAAAGAGAGGCAATCAGAGATCCTTTAAGAATGTAATACACGTAAAGCTTTTGTGTATTTTTTTAAAAGCTAAAACCAGGAAAATATTATCTTCTGAGACTGTCACAGACAGATGAATGTCAATGAATGTCTCTGTTCCAATATTGTACCAAACACTTACCTGTTTTCATGCTAAGTTAATCCTGTTGAAGAATCTGAGTATTCCTATTACTGCACTTTATGTAAGAATGATGGCTTAAGTACGTCTGTAAACATTGGCATTGGAATAATTTCTGAACTCCATTTTCCTCCCTGACTTGGTGGGGATATCATTGCATCCAATGTGCAGCAATGTGTATTTTGGTACATAAAATGAATGAGGGGAACTTTATTCACTTGATGTTGCTCACTAACACTCCTTAGTTCTGCTGGATCAGGAAGTGTGAGGTCAAGCCAAATAAAATGCTATTTCCAGAAGTCTGTGAGTGGACTTGTTGGCTCTGTTGTATCTTAAGAGAATGAGAAAAACACACCCACTCTGCAGAAGGGAGGCTTTAGTGTGATTTGCCTGTAGTCTGTATCTTCTTCTAGAACAGAGATCAGGCAAGCTACAATCTGTGGGCCAAATCTAGTCAGCTGCCTGTTTTTTATAGCCCTCAAACTGTTTGTTACATTTTTCAAATGGTAATATTTTATAGTAATATGAGTCCCTACATAATATCCAGAATTTTCCTCTTGGCTCTCAAAGCCTACTATTCTACTCTCTGGCCCTTTAAGAAAATCTTTGCTGGTTTCTGTTCTAAAAGAAGTCATCCCTCCTTGCTTTGCACATGCTATTTCCTGTGCCTGAAATACTCTCCTCTGCTTTGCCCACTTGACTGATGCCTCCTTGTCCTTTAAATATCAACCCCAATAGTCCCTATTCTGCCATCTTTTCCTGACCTAACACATAGAGTCAAATGTCTGTCTTCTGACCACCTTTGCTGTGTACCTGTGGTGTTAAGGCATTTCTCTTTTCTAATTCAGTGGTGTGCTGGAACCAGCTGGTAAGAGCCAATTATATGCATCTCTTCTCAACTCCACATTCAGTGATATCACACTCATGTGTTGAAATTGACCACAGTGAGAATATTTATACCATGGAAATTGGCAAACACCACAAACCAGGGATTCTGCCTTCTCATAGAGAGTAGAGCATTTAATGTTACTAGCACATTGCTATTTATCACACTGGTTTTTGTTTATTTGATTTTTATTTTTTTTTCTGACTCTTCCAGCAGATTCTCAGCTACTTAAGGAATGAGTCTGAATTTTGTTAATCTTTTGTACCTTAAATAGAACAGGCAATTCATACTCCTTGAAGTAATAAGAAATTAACTGAGGAATGAATGTTGTATATCTGGAAAACATTCTGTTCTATAATTACTTGTAAATCCAAGGAATAATAATTTAAGGACTTGAAACTATATAAATCAGAGACTTTTACTTAAAATAACTGTATTTCAAAGCCTAAATTTAAAAATTAATGACAAAAGACATTCAAATAGGAAAAGAAGTCAAACTAGCTCTCTTCAATGATGATATGATTCTGTATGAATCCCCAAAGACTCCACCAGAAGGCTTCTAGAACAGATAAATTACTTCAGTAAAGTTTCAGGATACAAATTCAATGTACAAAAATCAGTAGCACTTCTATATACCAATAGTGTTCAGGCTGAGGGTCAACTCAAGAATGAAATCCCATTTACAATTACCTCCCTTATACACACACAAAATACCTAGGAATACAGCTAACCAAGAGAGTGAAAGATCCCTACAAGGAGAACTACAGAACACTGCTGAAGGAAAACAGAGATGACACAAATAAATGGAAGAATATTCCATGCTCATGGATTGGAAGAATCAGCATTGTTAAAATGGCCATACTGCCCAAAGCAATTTATATATTCAACTCTATTCCTACCAAACTACTAGTGTCATGTTTTACATAACTAGAAACAACTATTCTAAAATTCATATGGAGCCAAAAAAGAGCCCAAATAGTTAAAACAATACTAAGCAAAAAGAGCAAAGGTGAAGGCAGCACACTACCGAACTTCAAACTATCCTATGAGGCTACAGTAACCAAAACCATATAGTCCTGGTGTAAAAACAGACATACAAACCAATGGAACAGGATAAAGAATACAGAAATAAAGCTACATAACTATAAACAACTGATCTACAACAAAGCTGAACAAAAACAAGCAATAAGGAAAGGATTCCCTATTCAACAAATAGTGCTGTGATAACTGGCTATCTATATGCAGAAGAATAAAACTTGACCCTTACCTCTTACCATATGCAAAATTAACTCAAGATGGATTAAAGATTTAAATGTAAGACCTCAAACTATAGAAGTCCTGGAAGAAAACCTAGGAAATGCCATTCTTGACTAAGTCCTTAAAGCCAAAATTGACAAGTGGGATGTAATTAAACTAAAGAGCTTTTAAACAGCAAAAGAAATTATCAATAAACAGAAAACATATAAAATGGGAGAAAATATTCACAAGCTATGCATCAGACAAAGACCTAATATCCAAAATCTATAAGGAACTTAACTAGCAAAACCCCCAAAGAAACATATTAAAAAATGGGCAAAAGACATGAACAGACACTTCTTTAAAGAAGACATACAGGTGGCCAAAAAATGTTAAAAATAAAAAAAGTTCATCATCAGTAATCATCAGAGAAATGCAAATCAAAATCACAGTGAGATACCATCTCACACCAATTAGAATGGCCGTTATTAAAAGCTAAACACACTGCAGGGTGCAGTGGCTCACACCTGTAATCCCAGCACTTTGGGAGCCTGAGGTGGGCAGATCACCTGAGGTCAAGAGTTCGAGACCAGCAAACTAACAGAAGAACTAACACATTCTCAGCAAACTAACACAAGAACAGAAAACCAAACACCACATGTTCTCACTCATAAGTGGGAGTTGAACAATGAGAACACATGGACACAGGGGGTGGGGGGGGGCACATCACACACTGGGGCCTGTCAGGAGATGGGGGACTCTGGGAGGGATAGCATTAGAAGAAATACATAATGTAGATGACGGGTTGATGGGTGCAGCAAACCACCATGGTACATGCATACCTATGTAACAAACCTGCACATTCTGCACATGTACCCCAGAACTTAAAGTATAATAACAATAAAAAAAGTAGAGAAAGTGGGGCACATAATTTACATACAAAGATAGAAAAGTAACAATTAGTTTTGGTCACAGATGAGAACCCAGAGGGAAAAGTCTATTTCTACAAATAAAAATTAGGACGATGAAAGAACTGAAACTGGAAAACGGTGCACCTATGTCTAAATGCAATATCCAAATCTTCCCACAATGTTTCTGAATGGTTTGAAACCCACAATTACTTTTCACTTTGTTTTGTGCATAGTCTCATCAACTGAGAAAACTTTACAGAATTTATATAAAATGTGTGTGTATATATGGGTGTGTGTGTGTGTGTGTACACACATTTCCCCTGCTCACTCCAGCTAATGACACACAATCTGCTTTCCAGAAAGGCATTCTCTCATTCCTCCCATCAGTGCAAATGACTGACTGGTCTGTGATGAGTAATGATTTTTCATTTCCTATTGCATTCAAAATAATAATGAATACGACTGGTAAATATATAGACTGCCTTTATATTTGTATGACTTATTCAACATTATGAAAAAACATCTGGAATATGCATTGTTCACGGTTAAATAAAATTGCTTTCCAGTTTTAAATACAGAATCATTTTTGTAGTCCCAATACTCATAAGTGCTACTAAAACTATTTTGTAAGTGCAGTCCCAAAATCTTCAAGAAGTTCAATAGTCCATGCTGTCTCAAAGCAAATGACAGGCATCCAAGTGATGGTGTTGCCAAGGCAAGAGGGTTGTATTTGGCTCCTCTATTTGAATGACAATCTAGCTACTGTGAAAACCTGGGGATTTGACTTCTGTTATAATTGGATCAGATCTTTCCAGCAGCTCCTTCAAGGGGATATTAGTTTCATATGGAACCTGCAGTTCTTCCAATTTAAGGCTTTGATCGTACAAATAAATGTTGAAATGCTGATTCTGATCCTGTCAGGCTAATAGAATTGGTGACTGGATTTGTATTCAACTGTGTTGAAGACACAAGGGAGTGGGCAAATAACTAAATAGCCCATTTACTGAGAAGGCACGGTGATGATGAAAAGATGGTCCAAGATTAAGATTTGCAGGAGATTTGCTTTTATTAGTAAATTAATAGGCAGCCTGTATTATCATAAGATCTGAAGTTGCTACTGAGCTGTGAATGATCAAACTGCAGATTTCTTGAGGAAATATTTTGCAGTGTTAACAACCTTCTGGAGATATCTGTCCCATCGTTATTCTTTATCCACCCTGTGGTTAAGGCTGATGCATCTGAAAAGTATGTGGAATCTTCTTTCAAAATGTATTATATTTGATGACTGTGCTGCAGCATATAAGTATCCCATTCAGGATGTATTTAAAATTAAACATGACATTTTACTTTTAAAAAGAAACATGCTTTTTTATTTCAGAATACTTACAGATTTATAGAAAAGTTTCAAGGATAGTATAGAGGTTGCTTGTACCCTACACTCAATTTCTCCTGTTTTTAACATCTTACATTGTTTCATACGTTTGTCACAAATAATCAATATTAAGGCATAATTATTAACTAAAAGTTGTTCCTCATTCAGATTTTCTTAGATTTTAGTTAATGTCCTTCTTCTCTTCCAAGATACCATTCTGGATACCACATTATATTTAGTTTTCATGTCTCCTTCGGCTCCTCTTGGCTCTGATTTTTTCTCAGACTTTCCTTATATATGATGACTTGACAGTTTTGAGGAGTACTGGTAAGACATTTTACCAGGAGACTGGTAAGACTGTCCCTCAATTTGTTGATTTTTTTTTTTTGTGATTCCACTGGGGCTGTGGATTTGCGGGAGGAAGACCACAGAAATAAGCTTGACATGCATTTGCTAGATGAGGCAGACCATATTAAAATTGTCCATTGTAAAGTTAATTCTTCTTTCCCCTCTTTTCATATTGGACTGTGGAAAGAAGTCACTCTGTATACAGCCTACACATAAAGACTGGAGGTATAGGAAGTTACATTCCACATCTTTGAGTGGGGGTATATCTGCTTTATTAGAGATATTAAAATTATATAGAATTTTTCTGCAGATAAAATTTGTTTATTCTCTTCCATTTATTTATTTATTTTTATTCTATCACTATAGACTCATGGATATTTATTTTGTGACCTAATATAGCATTGTCTATTCTGTTCTTCAAATTGTGTCAGCTTTGGCCATTAGGATCTCTTTTAGTTATCTCTATGTGTATTTGACATACCTCACCTGCATCATTTTGTTTTGTTTTATTCTGCTTCCACTGCTTGCTTATTTTTTGGCACAACAAGATCATCCAAGCTCTTTTTTTAAAATATTTTCTGAATATAAAAAAGTCATCCATGGCTTGGGATTTAATTATCAAAATTAAATTGCAGTCAAGATTTCAACAATCTCCAGTCACGTTTTAATCTCCATTGCTCATCAATGTAAACTGTATTTGTAACCACAAAAAAGAAGTTTCTGTGTGATAACAGATTATATTTTTAAATGTTTCTGTCTGGTTACCAAATTAAAAAAAAATCTGGCTAACAGATTATTTTAAAACTATATTTAACTTGGTGGGTTAAAACAATCATAAGTGAATGTGTATTACTCTAATCACCTCTGTTCAAGGCCAAAGGACAAAGTGAGATAAGTCTAATTAGGCTAATTCAGTGAATTATCATCTGATCAAATCACAACTATAAGAAATTATCCCTGGCTAAAAGTGGTGTCAAATTATTCTATGAAATAATTGGGAATATGCCCCGTGGCACAAAAGGCTAGCTGTTTCCAAGGACAGAGTTCCCAAATACCCTGTACTTTAATTTCATAAGTAGGCAAAAAAAAAAAAAGGAGACTGTTCAATGTCCTCAACTTATTTATTACCTGATGGGAAATGGAAAATTAAAAGTGACATTGTGATATTTCACTTGTGAATAGATTAATAGAAGACTTGTATGAAATTCTAAAGAAATATGACAGGAAGCTTTATGAATTTAAAATTTAACTTAAAGAGAATATTAAGGTTCCTTTAAAATTATGTGAAACTACTATTTTGGGCCAGGGGTTGGGGGAGAAGAAACCATAGGCAGTAAATTCCTTCTACTCACTTCTCCTCAGTGTAATCCTGTGGGTTTATCCAGAACATTAGGTACTGGCTGGGAACTTCTGTTGGTAGTCTCATGTTGATGAATCATCTCTTGGGAACATATTTGTCATGATTTAAAAGAAGATACTTGGTGCTTGTTAAGGTTCTTTGACTTTCTTCTTATTTTACTTGTTTTATTTTAAAGGTCAACTTCGTTTATACCTTTAGAATTCTGTTAGGCTAGACTCTATTTTGTCATACCAGTATCATTGATGTTTTTATTTGGAGGGTTGAGTCAGCAGCATTGTTTTAAAAGACCACTTCTGTTTTCCCCCTTGTCCCTTTACATATTTTTTTAAAGTAAGTCAACTAGATCTTAACTTTTTATCTCTCTTTCAATAAAATTTATGCTTTTTCTTTCACTATTTAAAATAAATGTATTTTTCATTGTGTGTTTAATTCTAAATTTCTCTGATATAACAGCTTGAGCTAAAATATAGCTCTTTATTTTTAGAGAATACTTTAGGGTATTTAATAAAATAAAAAGAACTAACTAAAGATAAATCCATGGTATACTATCAGGAATCTACTGGTAACATTTAGTTTTCAGTTATTAATTATTTTATCCCTCCACCCATTTATTTATTGTGCTGAGACCTGTTGTTTCGCAATGATACTGTGTGAAACACTACACTAAAGGAATTTCAGTTAGTACAACTGTGAGGCAATTCTTGCATAAACAAGACAGATAGCTTACTTTCTAATGGAGATTAGCATGAGCATATTTCTAAATGGTAGGATATATTGTGTACCGGATGAGTGATACAAAAACATTCAGTGCTATAGACAGGCAGACAAAGGTTTTATTGAGATTCAGGCAGTCTGATCAGGTCAGATATACAACATAAAATGGCACTTGACGTAATCCTTAAGGGATAGATTTGAATTTAAAAGATTGAGAAAGAAGCATGGATTCAGGAGTTTATGCATTTACTCATTCATGGGTTTAGAAAGTGTTCAATAAACGTTTGAGTGAAGGGCATTCCACTAGTTCTGAAGCACAAGGCAAGATCTTTATTTGAGGAACTGTTGATGATCCAGTTTTTATGAAGAATCAGATTTATGTTACAGTGAAATATGTGGCTAGTATTTGAAGTTGGGTAATGGCCATGTAAGAAGTTGAATGCTAGAGTCAGGAGGAGTCCAAATGTTAATTAGTGGATTTTAACTGATTTTGATCAAGAGATGATGGCAAATTTTACACCTCAAAGAGGGATAAAGAAAGTGATGTTACCAGAGATTTGGTTTATGAAGATTTCTGTCACATTGCTGTAGAAAACAGGGAATTTATGAGAAATGAATAAGAAGCTTCCCAAGGAGTTTCCCAGAGAACTGATAGCATGAAATTTTATCTGATACAAGGAAACAATTTTTACTCATTACCAGCCATACACTAGAAACAGAAAATATGAAGTAAAAACGACCCAGAGTTGGAAAGGAGCTTGTTAGACATGGAAGAAAATGAGGACTAATCTTGGAAAACTCAACAAGGAAAGTATGGAAAGGGAATAAAAAGTGGTGGGTTCAAGGAACTCAAGAGCTTAATGAGGTGGTTTTTGAAAGGAGAAAGGATTGACTTATAGATGTGGCACTATGTGTGTAGTATACTGTGATTGTTAATTTTATATGTCAACTAGGTTATATGGTGTCCAGGTATTTGATCAAATACCAGTCTAGATGTTGCTGTGGATACACTTTTTAGATGTGATTAACGATTAAATCGATAGACTTTGAGTAAAACCAATTACCCACCATAAACTGGATGAGACTCATACTCAGTTGAAGGCCTTAAGACAAATCAATGAGGCTCCCCAAGGAAGAAGAAATTCTGCTAGAGGACATTTGGTTTATTTCATTGTTATAAACAATGTTCCTATAGATATTTCTATGCCTGTGTTAGTGTGATGATAGGTTTTCATTTTTCTTGGGTAAATACCCATGAATGAAACTGCTAAATCATGTCTGTTTGTAAAAACATACCAATCTGTTTTCCAATGTGGCTGTCAAATTTTAAATTCCCACCAACAATGTCTGAGAATTCTGATTGCTTCATATTCTTACCAATACTTGGTATTGTCAGTGTTTTTTTTTTTTTTAAATTCAACTATTCTATTGTATGTGTAGCAGCATCTTACTATGTAATTGGTTTGCATTTTTCTAATAACTAGCAAAGGTTAGCATTTTATCATGTGCTTATTTGCTATTTGTATACCTTCTTTAGAAAAGCATCTATTCACTATTTATCCAAGTGGTAGCATAATTAGTAATTTTTATTAGTGGTAATATTTATTATTATTACTTAAATATTGAAGCTTCTTTTCTCTAATAGTAATATAGCCACTCCAGCTAAACTATAATTTTTTTGCATGGAACATCTTTTTACATGTTGTACTATCAATTTGTGACTTTGTATTTAAAATACATCTCTCGTTGAAAACATCTACTTGAAATTTATTTTCTATACAGTCTGACATTCTCTGCCTTTGCTTGAAATATTTATTCAGTTCATGTTTAATATAATAATAGGTAAGGTTGGACTTAGGTTGGACATTTTGCTTTATTCTATTTAACTATTTTGGTTTCTCCATTCATCCTCTATTAGCTTATTTTTTGGTAAACTTTTAGTTTGCCATTTTAACTCTTCTGACACTTAGCTGTGTAACTTTCAGTGTTTGATTACTCTAGGAGTTAAAATATGCATCTGTAACTTAATACAATCTTCAAGTTAGCACTGACTTCATTTCCAATAAAATATAGCAACTTGTCTCTGTATAGCTCCATTTTTTTCTCTTTCTTTTATTATTGACATATATATCATGTTTGTATGCATTATAGAAACAACAATTGAGTGAGGTTTTTTTTTTGGATTTTAATTATAATATGTTTAAATTAAGGAGAAAAAGAAAATACTTAGGTACACCTACCCAAAATCTTTTATCTATGTATTCATCATTTTGTCCTATGGTTTCTAGTTACCATTTGATGTCCCTTCCTTTCCATCTGATGGAATTTTAAAATTATTTCTTGAAAGGAAGGTCTATGGCAACAAATTCTGTTCTTATTTTATTTTTCTAAACCTGGAAATGTCTTTATTTTGTGATGAATAATTTTGACATAAAATATTTAGTTGACATTTTCTTTTACTTCACGACTTTTAATATGTTACTATCTCCTGGATTCCATTGTTCTGATAAGTCTGCCTTTAACCTCATTATTGTCTGTCTGTACATGATGAATTGTAGCTGTCTTGTTACTTTTAAAATTTTTGTTTTGTTTTCTTTTAACTTTTGTCTTTTAGGAATTTTATTATAGTATTTCTTTTTTTATTATAATATTTCTAGGTGTACTTCTCTTTGTATTATCCTACCTGCGGTTTGTTGAGATCCTTGGATCTATAAGTTAATGTTTTTGACCAAATTTGGTAAAACTCTGGCCATTTCTTTCAAAATAATTTTTCTGCCTCTCTCTTTCTCAACCGCTTTTCCCGGAATTCCAGTTACACATATGTTAGGGTGATTGATATTATCCCAGAGATCTCTGAAGTAATGTTTATTTTTTAACCTTTTCTATTTTATTGGATAAAATAATTTCTATTGGTTTATTTTCAAAGTTATGATTCTTCTGTTATTTCAAATCTATTGAGTTCATTGAGTAATTTTAAAATTTAATTTATTATGCTTTCCAGCTCTAAATTTTCTACTGGGTTCTTTTTTATTCTTTATATTCCTCAGTAGAGATCCTCTGTTTGTTGTCTCATTGTTAAGATATTTCCCTTTAATATTTAAGATATTCTTTCTTTAATTGTTTGAACATACTTATCAGTCCTACTTTAAAGTCTTTGTCTGCTATATCTAATATCCATGCCCACTCAAAGTCAATTTCTTTTTATTTTTTTTCTTAAGTATGCATCACACATTTTTGCTTATTTGCATGTCTGGCATTTTTTGTTTGCAATTAGCATGATAAGTAATATGTGACAGCAACTAGATTTTGTTCTGTTTTTCTTAGGGTTGTTGATTTTTAAAATAATAATCCCATTTTTAGTGTAGTCTTAGATTTACAAAATAATTAAGCAGATATTACAAAGAGTTGCATACATTCATACCCCATTCTCTACCATGACTGTCACAGTTTCCCATGTTACTGACATCTTGCAGTAGGATGGTACATTTGTTATAATTAATGAACCAATGCTGATATACTATTATTAGCTAAAATTCATAGTTTATATTAAGGTCATTCTTTGTGCTGTAAAATTCTACAGGGCTAGGCAAATGCATAATGATATGTATTAACCATTACAGTTTTATACAGGATAGTTTCACCATCCTAAAAAGTACCATGTACTTCATCTACTTATCCTTCTCCTCCCTCTCTGCTGACTGCCACTGATCTGAAAAGATCTGTAAAACTGAGTCATTAAAACTCACAAAATTTTAAAAGTGATCCATTAAATACTGTAAGTGAAAACGATTTCTTTAGTTTTGCCTTTTCAAAAATTTCATATAATTGAAATCATATAGCATGGAGCCTTTTCAGACAGGCTTCTTTCACTTTGCAATATGCATCTAAATTGTTTTCATGTCTTTTCATGGTTTATAGCACATATGTTTTGTATTGCTTTTATTATTTTTAATTGAAACATAATTTTACATATTTATGGAGTAGAGTATAACATTTTGTTACATGTATACAATGTACAATGATTAAACCAGTGTAATTAGCATATCCAGCAACTCAAGCATTTATCCTTTTTAATGAAAATATTCAAAATCCATGGCCGGGCGCGGTGGCTCAAGCCTGTAATCCCAGCACTTTGGGAGGCCGAGACGGGCGGATCACGAGGTCAGGAGATCGAGACCATCCTGGCTAACACCGTGAAACCCCGTCTCTACTAAAAATACAAAAAACTAGCCGGGCGAGGTGGCGGGCGCCTGTAGTCCCAGCTACTCGGGAGGCTGAGGCAGGAGAATGGCGTAAACCCGGGAGGCGGAGCTTGCAGTGAGCTGAGATCCGGCCACTGCACTCCAGCCCGGGCTACAGAGCAAGACTCCGTCTCAAAAAAAAAAAAAAACAAAAAAAACACAAAATCCACTCTTCTCGCTATATGAAAATAAACAACAAATTGTTAATTATAGTCACCCAATAGTGCTATTGAACACTAGCAGGTTTCTTTTTATTGCTCAATATTTCATTCCATAAATGCACTACAGTCTGTCTTTTCATCCTCTATTATAGAACATCTTGGTTGCTTTAAGTTTTTGGCCTTTATGAATAAGGCTGCTCTAAACATTTATGTGCAGGTTTTTGTGTGGACATAAATTTTCAAAACCGAGTAAATACCTAGGAATATGGTGGCCGGATCATATGGTAAAACTACTTTTAACTTTAAAAGAAACTACCAAACTGTCTTCCAAAATAATCGATCTGCTTGCATTGCTGCCAGCCGCGATTGAGTGTTCTTGTTGCTCAGCATTCTCACTGGCATTTGGTATCATGTTTGTTTGTTTGTAGCTTTAGCAACTCTAATGGGTGTGTCATTTTTTTTTTTGTTTATAATTTCTTAAAGATACTTCATATGAGATATCTTTTCCTATGCTTATATGTCATCTGTATAATTTTCTTTACTGAGTTGTATTCAGATCTTTTGCCCATTCTTAATTGTGTTGTGTGCTTTTTGCTGAGTTTTTGAGTCCTTTGTATATATTTGTGTACAAATTCCTTATCTGATATGTTTTATAAATGATTTCTCTCAGTCTGTGACTTATTTCCTTATTCTCTTAATGAGCAGGAGTTTTTAATTTTAATAACATCTAAATTATCAATTTCTTCTTCCATGAATAGTGCTTTTTGTGTGGTATCTACAAACTCATCACCAAATCTGGTTGCATGAATTTTACCCCATTTTATCTTCCACAAGTATAATAAGTTTGCATTTTGTACTTAGGTTTAAGATCCATTTGAGTTAATTTTTGTGAAAGACATAAGATGCCTATCTGGTTGTTTTTCATTTTGTTTAGTTCTGTTTTGCCTGTGGATGTCCAATTGTTTCAGCACCATTTGTTGAAAAGACTATCCATTGTCTTTTGGAATTGCCATTACTCCTTTGTCAAAGATCAGCTGACTCTATTTTGGTGGGTCTATTTCTGGGCTATTACATTGATCTATTTGTCCATTCTTTCACCATACCACACTGTTGTGAATATCATAGCTTTATGGTGAACCTTGAAGTTGTTAGTGTCAGTCTTTGGACCTTGTTTTTCTTTGTATTGTGTTAGCTGTTTTGGATCTTTTGCCTTTCCATATAAACCCTAGGTTAAGTTTATTAATATCTACAAAATAACTTGCAGAAATTTTGACTGGGATTGTGATGGTTTTTAATTTATTTGGGGAAGAAATGACATTTTCATGAATCTTTCTTTCCATGAACATAGACTGTCCTTATTTATTTAGATTTTGATTCTTTATTGCATTTTCTAGTTTTTCTCCCATATATCCTGTATATAATTTGTATGATGTGTAAATAATTATTTCTTTCTCACTCTCTTTTCTTGGCACTAATATAAATGATACTGTGTTTTAATTATAAATTATAATTGTTCATTGTTAATATATAAGAAAGCAGTTGATTTTGTATATTAACCTTTTATTCTATAACCTTACTGTAATTATGTGTTAAAGTTTTTTGTTTCTGTTAATTGATTAGATTCATCCTGGGAAATCCGTGTTTCCTCTTGTATATAGCTGCATATATCTCCACTCAACATGTTTTAGCTTGATCCCTAGAGGATTGAATATTTTCACATTTAACCAGTGATTTGGGCAGAAACTATGCTGAATCACCTCAAACTTGTAAGGCTTCCACTCTCTGCTAACTGGGCTGTGTAGGTAGAGGAATATATTCAAAGTCACAAGTGACTTGGATTTTACTCATGTCTCAAGAATCTCTTCTACTTTTCATTGGTCAATCACAGGTCTCCCACTTAAGGCATAGTTTAGCAGTCCACCAAACATGTGGAGAGTTTGTTATTTGATGGCTTCTATAACTCTCTCAATTTCAAGATTTCTCCCTTAAATTTCTAATGTTCTGCCTCCCACCCCACATAATACTTGGCCATTATAGTTGCCGATTTTTGCCTCCTATATTCTCTTCTTGAATGAGTCTACCAGTGTGGCTAGTAAACCTTTGTGTCGTCAAGCTTGAACTGTGTGAACCATAACTCACCACTTATAAAGCTACAGTTTTTACTGTCTGAGTTTGGGTGGTAGTGGTGGATGGAGGTCGGTGGTATTTTGAGCATCCCTGAGTAAGAAGCCCACAGATATTCCACTGGTTTCCTCCAATGTAGTAGCAGTTTTGTTTGTCTGTTTTTTTTTTTTTTTTTTTTTTTTAAATAGTCTCACTCTTGTCCTCCAGGCTGGAGTGCAGTAGTGTGATATCGGCTCACTGCAACTTTGATCTCCCGGGTTCAAGTGATTCTTATGCCGCAGCCTCCTGAGTAGCTGGGATTACACGTGCCTGCCACCACACCCAGCTAAATTTTTTGTATTTTTAGTAGAGACAGGGTTTCGCCATGCTGGCCAGGCTGGTCTTGAACTCCTGACCTCAAGTGACCCACCCGCCTCAGCCTCCCAAAGTGCTGAGATTACAGGCATGAGCCACGACACTGACAATAGCAGTTTTTAAAGAGTAAACACGTATCTCATTTTGTTGTATGCCTTTGATCATGTTGCAGTACCCAGAAATATGTATTTATCTATTTGTTTCTATTTTGTGATATTTTATTCTAACTTTTTGTGGTGGAGAATGGCTTAACTTCCTTAGACAGCCGTTTTTGGAGGCCTATCACCTGAAGTTACTCATGAGAAAATATCAGACAAACCCAAACGTCATCCCTCCTGCCTTAAATATACTTGTTCCCTGTGGGTGGTGTTAGTTAACTGCTTCCCAGATAAAGAACTAGTAAAATAGCTTCAGATTAGGCAGAGATGTTTAATGATAATATGTGTTTTATGATACTTAGACTAGATGATATGTCTTTTTTGAACAGAGGAAAACTCCTGTCATTACAGGCTTAGAACCAGATAAGAAGGTGAGAAATTTGACACAACTAATTTAGCCCATAGCATTACCAGATGTAAGATGGCAAGCTTACATTCATTACCTCAAATTAATGAATAAGCACTAAAATTCCCATGAGAGAATTGAACTGGTATCTAGATATTCATAATCTGGTTATGATAAAGTCTTAACAATTATGGGAAATGTATCCTTAATCTACACTCACTGATTATGCTTTCTATCTGGTCTTGAGGTTATGAGACCTGTAGGTCTCTGATAAATTTGGCTCATTAGATTCAGCTGTGTCATTTAGGTAACCTACATAGAGAAAGGCCTTGTATAAAAAAATGATGGAGCCATATGGTTTTAAAAAGTTTAATTCTTTCTACCAAACAAGCACTAGAACTAGAAAAGCTTAATTACCTACAGAATTTCTTGGAGATAGGGTATAAAGCATTCTGATTAAATCCACATTTTATATCACTGTCCAGAAGTAATACATAAATCCTACAGAGCTGCTAAGACAACACAAATGTCCTAACACATTTCAATTAATCACTAAATTAAGTCTGCATGTGAAAAAGAAAGGACTAATTAATAGCAGCAAAGAACCATTCACAAATTCAAGAATTATGTTCTATTTATAGTTGATGAAAATCTGTTCCCGTCAGAAGTTTTTATTAAGTCCACTAGTCACAAAGAATAAATGAAAATGAGCTTGAACTTTGAAAGTATATTTGCTCTTACACTCTATAATAATGTCTAGGCTGAACAATTCAGGCACTGCTATTACCAGCGATGTGATAAATATTTTTCTTTGTGGGCACATTTGTCAATGTTAATCTTTAGAAATAGGCTTACAGGCAGTAAGATCATTGAATCCTACAAATGTTATATGTTGTTGGTATTTTAGTGTCTCCTTACTTCCCCTCTCCCCGCCCCCACAACCCACTACTTCTTTTTGAGACAGAGTCTTGCTCTGTCGCCTGGGCTGGAGTGCAGTGGTGCAATCTTGGCTCACTGCAACCTCCGTCTCCCGGGTTCAAGTGATTCTCCTGCCTCAGCCTCCCAAGTAGCTAGGATTACAGTCACCTGCCACCACGCCAGGCTAATTCTTATCTCCCCTTTACATTACTTAAATTCCATAGCTCAACATTATAGACATTCCTTGGTGAATTTCCTTAACTCACTCTCCTTTTCTTCCTTTGTCACACTGACTGTCAACAATGAAATCCAGGATAAACCAAACTCTGTCTTCTGCCTTACTGAATGTGTACAGCTGGGTAATGATGAAAATGATCACATATCCTGAAAAGTTGGTATTACTATAGCTTCATGACCAAAACCTCAAATTAGTACACAATCACAATGTTCTCAAGCAAGCTCACTCCCTTACTGTAGTACCATGCTTTTGTTACACCTTTCCTTCATATTGCAAATTTTTTATCTCCCCATCACCTATTCCTAGTATTTGTTCTTCATATTAATAATATTTCCTGAAAAAACATGTTCCAAGTAGAGCATCCACATCTTATTTGCTGGCAACTCCTTACGAGTTTCTCAGGCTAAAAGATTTGAGACCAACTTCTGTTCCCCTTTTTCTCTCACATTCCGCCTCTGATCCATCAGCAAGTTCTCTTTATATTCAAAAGAGTTTCAGAATCTATTCATGTCTCATATCTTCTACTGCCAATTCGATCTGACCTACAATTTTGATTATTGCAATATTTTCCCAGCAGGTCCCCTATTTCTGTCTT
This sequence comes from Macaca nemestrina, assembly GCF_043159975.1. NCBI lineage: Eukaryota > Metazoa > Chordata > Mammalia > Primates > Cercopithecidae > Macaca > Macaca nemestrina. The sequence continues at coordinate 90,325,765 of NC_092128.1, forward strand.
TACACTGTTAGACTCTATCTCAACTTAGCTATCAGAGTGATCTTTTTAGAATGTAATTTATTTTTTAAAACATTTTGTTTTTGACACTTAACTTGAGACCTACAAACAAACTATATGACATGTAAAATCCTTTGTGCAAGTAGCAAATTTTAAGAGAAACTTTTCTAATTACATTGCACTTAAAGTCATATACTTTAATTTCTGGATAATTCAGTTATATGATTTTCCCCCAGTGCCGGAAACATTGATAATCATGTATATGAAATTTCCTCTCAACTTTAGAGATTTTATAAATGTTAGCAATTAAGGTGATGGATGGTGATTCAATGCTCCATTATTCCTATCTTTCTAATTCTCCAGAAGGTATTTTGAGAGTCCTTGTAAAAGGTCCAATGATCCAGTAATCCCTTTAATTGTTTTCAAAGGCATATGAAATCCTCTGACTTCCTTAGTTCATACTTTTTAATTGCTGTGCAGAGCTTATGGTAAACTGAAGAGAAAAAATATATAAAGGACATAAATATTGATTTAACTTTTGATTTAAAAAAACAATTTTTTCCCACAAACTGTTTAATTTGTGAAACATGAGCACTGCAACTACCATTATTAACACCACTAATGGTTGAACAGCATTTAAACAAGTGTATAGTAATTTGGACTGATGCTTCTCAGTGTTTGATGTGCACATAAAATACAATGTTACAATGCAGATTCCAGTTCAGTAAATCTGAGTGAAGAGCTAGGAATCTGTGTTTTTAAGCTCCTAGGTAATGCTCATACTGATAGCCTTAGATTACCCTTCAAATAAGTAGGATTTTGAACACCTTGACTTGTGTAAAGAAATTTGAGCAAAAAAGAAAATCATCAAACTTCATTTAACATTAAAAAAATGTGGGCCATGCAAACAAGTAATCTCCAAGAGACCTTTATATTCTCAGAAGGCAAACGAGAGAGTGAGTAAATAGGTGCAGAATAAATTCATCCAGTATACTGGAGGTGTGTTGGATTTGGTGCTAGAGATCTGGCTTTGAATTCGTCTAGACCACTCACTAATAGTGTGAGCCTGGATAAAGCTACCTAAATAACCTTGGTCCTCAGGTTATTTATAAAATAAGTTCAATAATAACTACTTATAAAATTATAAGAATTACATGAAAAAACATGTCAATAGCATTATGAAAAATGAAAATATTTGTTTCCCTTCTTCAATATATGGAATTGGTTTTTAAAATGCTGTCTGTGTTTTATACCATATGTTAATACTAGCAGTATTTACAGAATGGATATGCCAAAGTCTTTTTGTTTTAAATAATCATACAAATCATACATATTGTAACGTTGTGATTACTAAATAATTCATATGTCAGTCATAGTTAAATTATTTAATGGTGGGTGTTTGATAAGAATCCAAAGACCAAATTATAGAATTTGTTCTATGTTAACATACAATTATCTTTTTATAATACAATGTCTAAAACACACTGTCCCCAAAATGTAAATTGTCTGCAAATTTTCTATATGTACAGAAAATCAGCAGATCTTCATTCAAGGCTCAGTTTTCTACTAATTTATGTTCCTTTGGGAAAGCAGTTAATTTCTGTAGACCTTGGTTTCCTTTCCTTGCAAATCATATTAGATTATAACTAAAACCTTTTCTCAAAGAGCATAATGTAAACCCTATTATGTTTCTTGCAGCTTCATTGGCTGTAAGTTTAATCCTGTATATGCATATACCATGTCACATTAGTAAGATTGTGTTTTTGAACAGTCAACTGTGAAATTAGCTATGTAAATTCAGCACCACATGACTACATTTACATTCAGTTAATATTTTATATTGATACAATCATTTATATGAATCTAAAATAATTCTTATTGAGCATTTGCTAGCAAATCTTCTAAGCCCTTTAAAAAAAATAAGTCATTTAATTTTTATTATAACCCTATTAGGTAGCTACTATTATTATCTTCATTTTACAATTGAAGAAACTGAGGCATAGGAGATTAACTTTCCCATGGCCACTCAGGGTTTTGATCTCTATGACTAAACTCCAGAACTCACTTTCTTAACCACTATGATAAGCTCCCTGTGTCACCATAACCATGAATATTTCCTAATTCATTATTTAATCTGTCAGACAGAAGTACTGAATTGATTTAATATTAGTTGATTTATATATACAAGGTTCCTATAAAATAATTCTTTCGACTATATTAAAGATTGCCCTTACAAATGTTTTGAACAAAACGTACCAATTTTGGTCCAGGACCTTGTGTAGACACACGCTTAAGAGATTTTTGATACCTACTTTCCTCCATCGTTCATTACCCTTAATATACTACCTTTCCCTAAGATAGGGAAAAACATAAAGAGACCCAAGAAATAAAAATGACCTATCATTCATTGTTCTATTATTCTTCTTGGTAGTTTTACAACACATTATGCAATTTCTAGGGAAAACAGTTCGCTGAATTTTGTTGGTAACAAGTCAAGTAAACATAAATTTGAGTCCAAGTTAAGTATTATGCCTTTTGAAGATTTTATTTCTGGTGTTCTGCACAGTGTCACCAGGTTTCCACGGCAATATAGCTGTAACATTCCTTCTGAGAGAGCTTCCATCAGGCACACTGGATCGGATTTATGTCATGGACCCCCACAAGGTATTAATCATTCTTTGAGGTCATTTTCAGTTATGAAAGCAAGTGAATTTGGAAAAAACAATGGCACGAACGAACTTTAAATCAGGTCCCATGGCTTACTTCAGGTGGTAGAAAAGCAAATGTTGAAGAGTCACAAAACAAATTTCTTGGCAGAGTGAGTATGAAGATTGAGAATCAGATGGGTAGTTACCATTCATTAGGACACTTACAAACTGTCTATGTTACGAAAACCAGGGCACTCTTGAAGGAAAATAAACAAATTTATCAAGCTGGTTTCAATTTTCTGAAGTACAATGTTGAAAGGTTTCCACTTGGTCTGTGTGAAATTCTGAGATGATAATTTAGACACGGCATACTGATTTGTCACTTCTGTCAGGTCTTAGAAAAAGTGTTAAGAGCCTGGTACACTTTTTTGATTGAGGCCTGGACAGTTTGCATACATCATTGTTCCAAAAGCATGTGCTCACTTTGTGACTCTGTTTTACATCTTGGAAATTCTCGCAGTATTTCAAACTTTTCATTTTGTATATGTTACGGTGATCTCTGATCAGGGTCTTTGATGTTACCAGTAGAAATATTTTGGGGAACCATGAACTGTACCCACGTAAGACAGCAAACTTTAATAGATAATTTTGGTGTGTGTTCTGACTGTTCCACTACCCAGTCATTTCACCATCTCTCTAACTCTTTCCTCACGCCTTCCTATTCCCTGAAACATGACAACACTGAAATTAAGCCAAATAATAAAACTACAATGGCTTCTAAGTGTTCAAGTAAAAGGAATAACTGTACATCTCTCATTACTTTCAGTGAAAATGTAGAAATAATTAAACTTAGCGAGGAAGGCATGTCAAAACCTGAGACAGGCCAAAAACTAAGCCTCTTCCACCATACAGCCAAGTTGTAAATGCAAAGGAAAAGTTCTTGAAGAAAAGAGTGTTAATCTATAAGAAAGAAAAGCAGACTTACTGCTGTTTTGGAGAAGCAGCTGATATGGAGAAAGTTTTAGTGGCCTGAATAGAAGATCAAACGAGCCACAACATCCCCTTATGCCAAAACCTAATCCAGAGAAAGACCCAACCTCTCTTTGATTTAATAAAGGCTGAGAGAGGTACGGGAAGCTGTAGAAGAAAAGCCTGAAGCTAGCTGAGGTTGGTTCTTGAGGTTTAAGGAAAGAAGTTGTTTCCAAAACCAAAGTACAAGGTGAAGCAACAAGTGCTAATGGAGAAGCTATAGCAAGTTATCCAAGAAGATCTAGCTAAAATAATTGATGAAGGTAGACTAAACAGAGTTTCAATGTAGGTAAAATAGCCTTCTACTTGAAGAAGATACCATCTATGATTTTCATAGTTAGAGAAGAGAAGTAAATGCCTGGCTTCAAACCTTCAGATAACAGGCTGACTCTCTTGTTAGGAGCTAATGCAACTGGTGAATTAAGTTAAAGTCAATATTCATTTGTCATTCTTCAAATCCTAGAATCCTTAAGAATTATGCTAAATCTACTGTGCCTGTGATCTGTAAATAAACAATAAAGCCTAGATAAAAACATATTTGGTTATAACATTATTTACTGAATATTTAAAGCCCACTGTTGAGACTTACTACTCAGAAAAAGAAAAAGAAAAAGATTTCTTTTAAAATGTTACTGTTTATTGACACTGTGTCTAGTCACTCAAGAGCTCTGATGAAGATGTACATGGAGATTAATGTTTTCATGCTTGCCAACACAACATCCATTTAACAAACCATAGATCAAGGAGTAATTTTGACTTCCAAGCCTAATTAATTTCACAGATACATTTTGTAAGTCTGTACCTGCCATAATCATTCCTTTGATGGATCTGGGTCTAGTAAATTAAAAACATTCTAGAAAGGATTTACCATTCTAGGTACCATTAAGACAACATACCAGAATCTCTGGGACACATTTAAAGCAGTGTGTAGAGGGAAATTTATAGCACTAAATGCCCACAAGAGAAAGCAGGAAAGATCTAAAATTGACACCCTAACATCACAATTAAAAGAACTAGAGAAGCAAGAGCAAACACATTCAAAAGCTAGCAGAAGATAAGAAATAACTAAGATCAGAGCAGAACTGAAGGAGATAGAGACACAAAAAAACCCTCCAAAAAATCAATGAATCCAGGAGCTGGTTTTTTGAAAAAGATCAACAAAATTGATAGAACGCTAGCAAGACTAATGAAGAAAAGAGAGAAGAATCCAATAGACGCAATTAAAAATGATAAAGGGGATATCACCACTGACCCCACAGAAATACAAACTACTATCAGAGAATACTATAAACACCTCTACGCAAATAAACTAGAAAACCTAGAAGAAATGGATAATTTCCTGGACACACTCTCCCAAGACTAAACCAGGAAGAAGCTGAATCCCTGAATAGACCAATAGCAGGCTCTGAAATTAAGGCAATAATTATTAGCCTGTCAACCAAAGAAAGTCCAGGACTAGACGGATTCACAGCCAAATTCTACCAGAAGTACAAGGAGGAGTTGGTACCATTCCCTCTGAAACTATTCCAATCAATAGAAAAAGAGGGAATCCTTCCTAACTCATTTCACGAGGCCAACATCATCCTCATACCAAAGACTGACAGAGATACAACAAAAAAGAGAATTTTAGATCAATATCCCTGATGAACTTCGATGCAAAAATCCTCAATAAAATACTGGCAAACCAAATCCAGCAGCACATCAAAAAGCTTATCCACCATGATCAAGTGGGCTTCATCCCTGGGATGCAAGGATGGTTCAACATACACAAATCAATAAACGTAATCCAGCATATAAACAGAACCAAAGACAAAACCACATGATTATCTCAAGTGACGCAGAAAAGGCCTTTGACAAAATTCAACAGCCCTTCATGCTAAAAACTCTCAATAAATTCGGTATTGATTGAATGTCTCTCAAAATAATAAGAGCTATTTATGACAAACCCACAGCCAATATCATACTGAATGGGCAAAAGCTGGAAGCATTCCCTTTGAAAACTAGCACAAGACAGGGATGCCCTGTCTCACCACTCCTATTCAACATAGTGTTGGAAGTTCTGGCTAGGGCAATCAGGCAAGAGAAAGAAAGGGTATTCAGTTAGGAAAAGAAGAAGTCAAATTGTCCCTGTTTGCAGATGACATGATTGTATAAAACCCCATCATCTCAGCCCAAAATCTCCTTAAGCTGATAAGCAACTTCAGCAAAATCTCAGGATACAAAATCAAGGTGCAAAAATCACAAGCATTCTTATACACCAATAACAGAGAGCCAAATCATGAATGAACTCCCATTCACAATAGCTTCAAAGAGAATAAAATACCGAGGAATCCAACGTACAAGGGATGTAAATGACCTCTCCAAGGAGAACTACAAACCACTGCTCAGTAAAATAAAAGAGGACACAAACAAATGGAAGAACATACCATACTCATGGATAGGAAGAATCAATATCGTGAAAATGGCCATACTGCCCAAGGTAATTTATAGATTCAATGCCATCCCCATTAAGCTACCAATGACTTTCTTCACAGAATTGGAAAAAACTGCTTTAAAGTTCATATGGAACCAAAAAAGAGCCCACATTACCAAGACAATCCTAAGCCAAAAGAACAAAGCTGGTGGCATCACACTACCTGACTTCAAACTATACTACAAGGCTACAGTAACCAAAACAGCATGGTACTGGTACCAAAACAGAGATATAGACCAATGGAACAGAACAGAGCCCTCAGAAAAAATACCACACATCTACACCATCTGATCTTTGACAAACCTGAGAGAAACAAGAAATGGGGAAAAGACTCCCTATTTAATAAATGGTGCTGGGAAAATTGGCTAGCCATAAGTAGAAAGCTGAAACTGGATCCTTTCCTTACTCCTTATATGAAAATTAATTCAAGATGGACTAGAGACTTAAATGTTAGATCTGAAACCTAGAAGAAAACCTAGGCAATACCATTTAGGACACAGGCATGGGCAAGGACTTCATGTCTAAAACACCAAAAGCACCGGCAACAAAAGCCAAAATTGACAAATGGGATATAATTCAACTAAAGAGCTTCTGCACAGCAAAAGAAACTACCATCAGAGTGAACAGGCAACCTACAGAATGGGAGAAAATTTTTGCCATCTACTCATCTGACAAAGGGCTAATATCCAGAACCTATAAAGAACTCAATCAAATTTACAAGAAAAAAACAACCCCATCAAAAAGTGAGCAAAAGATATGAACAGACATTTCTCAAAAGAAGACATTCATACAGCCAACAGACCCATGAAAAAATGCTCATCATCACTCGCCATCAGAGAAATGAAAATCAAAACCACAATGAGATACCATCTCTCACCAGTTAGAATGACAATCAGTAAAAAATCAGAAAACAACAAGTGCTGGAGAGGATGTGGAGAAATAGGAACACTTTTACACTGTTGGTGGGACTGTAAACTAGTCCAACCATTGTGGAAAACAGTGTGGTGATTCCTCAAGGATCTAGAACTAGAAATACCATTTGACCCAGCCATCCCATTACTGGGGATATACCCAAAGGATTATAAGTCATGCTGCTATAAAGACACACGCACACATATGTTTATTGCAGCACTCTTCACAATAGCAAAGACTTGGAATCAACCCAAATGTTCATCAGTGACACATTGGTTTAAGAAAATGTGGCACATATACACCATGGAGTACTATGCAGCCATAAAAAAAGATGAGTTCATGTCCTTTGTAGGGACATGGATGCAGCTGGAAACCATCATTCTCAGCAAACTCTCGCAAGAACAGAAAACCAAATACCGCATATTCTCACTCATAGGTAGGAATTGAACAATGAGATCACTTGGACACAGGAAGGGGAGCATCACACACCGGGTCCTATTGTGGGGAGGGGATGGGGGGAGGGATAGCATTAGGAGATATTCCTAATGTAAATGATGAGTTAATCAGTGCAGCCCACCAACATGGCACACATATACATATGTAACAAATCTGCACGTTGTGCACATGCACCCTAGAACTTAAAGTATAATAAAAAATATATATATAAAACCAAAAAAAGAATATTCATGATTAATGGGAGGAGGCAAAAATATCAACATTAATAGGAATTTGGAAGAAGTTGATTCCAGCCCTCATGGATAACTTGAGGAGTTCAAGACTTCAGTGGAGGAAATCAATGCAGATGTGGTAGAAATAGCTAAAAGAACAAGAATTAGAAATAAATCTTGAAGATGTGACTTATTTGCTGCAATCTCATGATAAAACTTGAATGGAAATTAAGGAAAATGGTTTCTTGAGATGAAATTCCTGGTGAAGATGCTGTTTGACTTCTACAATGATAAAATCCTGAAAATACAAGCACACCTGACAGATACTGGGAATGAGTGTTTCCAGATCACCATAATAAAGCAAATATTACAATAAAGCAAGTCACACAAAATTTGTTTCCCAATGCATTTAAAAGTTACATTTACACTATCTTGTACTCTTCAACTGTGCAATAGCATTATGTCTAAAAAAGTAATGTACATTTCTTAATTTTAAAATATTCTATTACTTAAAAAATGCTAATGATCATCTGAGCCTTCAGTGAGTTGTAAACTTTTTGCTGGTAGAGAATCTTGCCTTGATGTTGATGGCTTCTTCCCAATCAGGGTTGCTGAATGATGGGAGTCTAAGGTAATTTCCTAAAATAAGAGAACAATAAATTTTGCTGCATTGATTAACTCTTCTTTTTACGAAACATTTTTTTTATAGTATGCAATGTTGTTTGATAGCATTTGACCCACATTAGAGCTTCAAAATTGGAGTCAATACTCTCAAATCCTGCTGCTGCTTTATCAACTAAGTTTATGTAATATTCTAAATCCTTTGTTGTCATTTTATCTTTGTAGAAGTCAAACAACTAGCTATGGTACATATTTGGTGACTAGTTCTTAACTAGCTAAATATTTGTAGTTCAACCTTGGAAAATGAGTGCTGACATGTAATCAGAAGCTTTTCATTAAGTGCCTTTAAATTTGGCAAACAAGGGACTTGTATCTCCACCGAATAGCTTAGAGACCTGAACTATGCCTCAACCTGGGCTTTTGGTAGAGGGAGAAGATACAGATATTAGGTCAGCAATGATGTCTAAGAATTACAGTGGGCGCAGGAAATACAGACTTCTCAAATCTTTTTGTTTGTGTATGTGCCTATGTGATGTGCTTACATATACATAATTTCATTAAAGAAATAGTTACAGAAATTTTAACCAGGGTGGCCAACTAGAAGCATTTTATATGTCCTTCAAAATTGTTCTCTCCCACCACTCTCCGTTTTGCCCCCAAGTGACATCTTTTTGCAAAATGGTTTAGAAAGCCCTAATCTAAGAAGGAGAGGTTGGCATCTTCAGTGAAGTGACTCACTTTAAAACAAATACCTGTTTCTACATGTATTTAAGATGATTGGGTATGTGAGTCATCTATTTTTAATCAATTATATTCATGGCATTTCTCATTCCCAGTAGTATTGTCTTGAACTTGAATAGGTTTCTTTAACTATGCAAAAAATATCCAATGGTATGTTCCACATTTTCTAAGAACACTAACTAGTGTCATATATTCTCTTCCAGACTGGAAGACAATTTAAACTTCAAGCAGTATTGACTTACCTATCAATCACTAAGTATATATGACATTCTCAGAGAAGAAATCATAAACATTGAGAGTTGCCATACATAATGATGACCTTCAACACATATGAAGTAAGATACAGCATTCCTTTTCCCCTTAAGTGACTACCTTTTCCTAACTTAAATATTTAACTTTATTTCAATTATTTTATATCAATGTACAAGGGAAACATTTGGGTTGAAACAGCACAGCATACATTGAAGTGATCCACCACCTTTCACTTAGCCCATATATAGTACAAAATGCTGCGCATGAGAACCTAGCTTCTCACTGGCTCACGACCTGCTTTCATAATCGGAAGTTTTACGTAGTAGCTGTATTTGAAGAAAATGGCATATTTCTTTATATTTGAATTTGCAAATGTTACATGTGTGTAAGCAAGGGTTCTCCAAATCTTGTCATGTGATATCTACAATGTACTTGATTTTCATATAGTCTTTTGTTTTAGATATTACACGTAGTAAAAGAAAAATCCAAATTAGGAAATTAAATAGTACCATTTTATAACAAACAATATACTTGGATATCTGGAAAAAGTGTCATTGTTTTACTAGCAGCTTTTTTAAAAGTCTCACTACAAACATATACATCAATTATAAAAAGTACATCCAAATTTTAGAAATAGAAAAATGTGGAAATTTTAGAAATACAAACAAACATTTTTTTTTTGCTTTTTCTTTATATACCAAATGTTTTGCTATACATGTCATAATACTGTTTCATAAATCTATGTTGCCCATTTATGCTATAACACTATTATTCTTGGTGGTCAGTCATAGAGAAATTTAGACAATAGAGTTTTAAGATGAAAATAATTGTGCTCTCCCACTGTCCAAATTTCTTGGAACAGTCCTGCTTTCAGCACTATAATAATGCTAAGGTTCACGAACCTTCTCTCTGTCTCCTCAGGAAATTACCAAGATCAGCATTTCCCTGTCTTTCATGGAATAAAAGGTGGGGATGTGGTCAGTCTTTCTGAGACATGTTGCCAAAATATTAAGGTTATATCAATAACAGAATGAATATAAGAATGAGCCATCCTTCTATTAAAATAGAAGGAAAAAAGACCCAACTTAATTTAGAGGTTTGTTTTGAACATTTTCTCTGTGTTCTGTAGTGACCTAGAGTTGCTTCTAACACCACACCCAATCCCACAAGGGTTTTAATTGACATGCTGATAATATTGTTTTAAATTTAGTAGGGAAGGCCTCCCACCACTAACTGTTTCTATAGAGCATTATTGAACTCTTGGGGAATTTTTCTTCCAAAGAAAGCATGGAATTCCTCTCTGAAATATTTATTTCTCTGGGACTCTAAATGAAAGTGTCTGGAATAAAAAAAGAGAGTGAGAGCAAAAAAAAAGTAAAAAGGAAGAGAGACAGAGATGGGGAAGGAAGGAGAGAGAAAGATTTTTGACAAATGATCAATTTTTATTATTATAGTTCATTTAGTGACTCTGTTATTACCTATCAAAAGTAAAGTAAGGCAATTGTACAACTATAAAGTTTGTCATTTAAATTTTACATTTGCCTTGTAATTCAATCAGCAGTATCCATGCCCATGAAAAAATCCTTTTGCTTATTTGCATTTCCCTGAGTATATATTTGACTCTTACCAAGTGAGATTGGAAGATACTAACAGAAAAATCCAGTAATATGAATGAAAAGTTTACTGATTATTCCTCATTTCTTCAGAAATTCTTCTTTTCAAATTACCCAGTAGTAAGTCAATAAATGACTGTTAATTCCTTGTTTGTTCTCTAATAAGCAGATATTATTGAACTTAAAACTGTCTTTTCTTCTTGAACTTTTAGGTTGCATCTAAACTTCAGGCTACAACAGACAACTTATAATTGGGTGTCATGCTAACATTTTTTTTTTTTTCTGATAGTAATTTTCCTTTAGCCTCTGTACTGAATCTGAAGATGTCCAGAATATTTGGGCCATGTCAGGATAAGATATCTTCTTCTGTTTCGCCGTTTAGATGGGTGACATATCTCCAAGTCTGCTCTTACTGGAAGAGTCTAATAATCTGCATTTCTTTTAATTAGCTCATTTTACTGTAAAATATTACTGTTGGATTCTTTTAGGAAATGTATACTCATGTTTGGTTTCCTTCCTATCATATCCTTCAAATGATCTCAGATGACCCACATCCTTTCTTGTGCATCACATACAGAAATCACCAAGGATTGGAAGTTGGCTGATAAAACTGGCATCAGAAAGACCATTCAAAACGAAGAACCAGTGTCAAGATCCTGGATACCCTTCTTGCCATTACTCCCAAAGTAGCCTTTACATGGATCCAGGTAACACTTGAGCCCTCAATCCAAGATTAAAAACATCTGTGAGAGAAATTGTCAAACAGTCTTGGAACACTTAGTCGAATTCACAGGGACTCCATCTGGGATTGGTGATACTTGCTGCTTTCATATCTTTAATTGTTTCTAGCACCTCCGTAGATCAAAGTTCTCTCTGTAATGTGTTCTTTCCATCATGCCGTATTTACCCATTTTATATCAAAATATATAATCTTTACCATCTGGTTTCATACGGGAATATAAATCTTCATCAAACTAGATTAACATTAAGTAACATTTTTCAGCTACGTGTGACTGTAGTTTGTTCTTATGTGCAAATTTCAGAAAATAATCCCCTCTTTCATGGCATACTTTAAATTTAGAAACAGGCTTCCTGGGTTTTTCTAACTATAGAGTATTTTTACATGTTTCTTTGTTCCTGAATTTTAATGTTCAAAGAAAGTAATTTTTTAAATCTTCTGTACTATAATAATATATATTGCTCTTACAACACATATCATATAATCTTGGTTATAATTTTGTACTTGTTTGCAAATCTATGTCATGTCATGAAACTATAAACAGCTACAAGACATTATTGAGTTTTAACAATGTTTAGTATTTGCTCTAGTGTCTGATTCATAGTAGATAATAAGTTATATTGATAACATAATAAATTGTTATTTTATGCTTAATAAGGATTATGTTAAAGTAAAAGTTGTGTTAAGATGAAAAATAGTAAATTAGCTAAATGTGACAGAACACTAAATAATAGAAGGCTAAAATTATTACATATATACAGTAATATTATGTAATAACCTGATTTATACAAATTAATGTATCACTGTTATTCTTCATAAAAAAGCTCCTATAAAACATTATTTATATTTGTATTTTCATACTCTGTTTTTATGACACTGTTTACACTTTCCTACTATTGTATATCCAATATACTCTGTTCTCTTGCATACCATGTAGTAGCTTATTGCTTCTATCCTTCCATTCCTTTTATCATGCAAACAGTGAGGGCCTTTAAATTGAATAATATATTATTTGTGAAAGGTATATGATAGAAGTCTAAATCTCAAAATATGTGTGCCATTAATTTATATATAATCTCAAGTTTCTAATGAGTTATGATGAGTTATTTTTGAAAGCAAAAATGAAGTTATTAATCACCATTGTATTACTCAGGATTCTCCAGAGAAACAGAAGCAATAAGATAGATAGATAGATAGATAGATAGATAGATAGATAGATAGATAGATAGCCAGCCAGCCAGCCAGATAGATAGATAGATAGACAGACTAGATAAAAAGAGTAAGCTACAATATGAGGAACTGGCTTGTCTGATTATGGAGCCTGAGGAGACTATCTACTGTCTACAAACTGGAGGTCCAGTAAGCCAGTGCTATCGTTTCAGTCCAAACCCAAAATCCTGAGATTCAGGGCAGCCAACGGCATAAGTCCAGGTCCATGTCCAAAGGCCCAAGAACCAGGAATGCCTATTGTCAAGAACAGAAGAAAATGGATATCTCAGCTCAAGTAGAGAGCAGATTTTTCCTTCTTACACCTTTTTGTTCTATTCAGACCTCAATGGGTTGGATGATGCCCACCCATGTCAGGGAGGCTGACCTTCTTTACTCCATCTACAGATTCACATGCTAGTGCCTTCCAGAAACACCCTCACAAATACCCCAGAAACAATGTTTGGCAGCTATCTGGGGTTCCCTTATGTGTCAACCTGACTGCTTACCCAGTCAAGCTGTGACTAAGATAATTTTATATTTTCTCTAATCTCCAACACTGGAAACTAAACGTGGACCTGAGAAACACTTTTAAATAAGGAAATCCTCCTATAAAAATTGTTTTGGTTTTAGTAGATTTAACCTTTTCCTTCGTTTTGGATAGCTACCAATTCTCTAATCCTAGTGTTAAAAGTAACACCTCAAACTGGTTCTCTCATCCAAGACTAAATAAATGTGTCTGTCTAGGGCAAAGACCTCTTCCAAGGAGCACACCATAAAGTCTAAATATGCCCCATCTTCTATGATGACCACTTTTATATGCCACTATGAAGAATGAACTAATTTTAAGGTCAACTTTGAAAAAAAAATAGCATTTCTTGTGATGGCATCTTTTCTAATGAACTTCAAACAGTGAAGAATTCTAAGAACAAATTCCAAGGCAATGTTATGGGACTCTGTAGAAAGAAATGGGAAGAAATATTTTACTATAGGATCACGATATTACATCAATTTTTGTTAAAACTATAGTTCCAGAGGTTTGGGGATTTTGCTATAATATTTACATTGATATAATGAAGGGAAGCATTTATGTTTGGATCATTAAATTTACAAATACATAGTTGTCTAAAAGAGCAAAGTAATTTTTAAATATCTAGAATGGTACTCTTCCATCCCTTGAATTAATTGAGGTTGGACAAAGTGCCTGACAAAGGAAAAATAATATTGAAGTGGGAATCCAAACATTTTTGTTCTAATACAATATCTGATACTAAATAGAAATATTTATCATAAGCAATACATTTAATTTTTCTGGTCCTCATAAGTAAAATTAAAGAATTAAATGACATCATTTCTTAAGTTCCTTTAAACATTAACATTCTATGAGCCATGACAAAAAAAAACATTTAGATAATAAGTACTCTAGCCAAAAACCACATAAAACAGTAGGGCATCACCCTAAACCTCACTAGTAAAAGCTAAGTGGGTTGCCTAGAATTCACCTTCCTGAGGTTGCAACGAAGCACTACAACTCCCCACTGTGTGATGTCAAGAAAAGTCACAGAGAGAGCTGGGACTTTCATCTTTATTGGCCATTAGTGAGCCATCACTCCAAGCCTCAGTATCAGCAAAGGCCAGGAGTGGAGCCTGTTCATCCACACTCACCCAGCAGTATCAAGGCACTCCTTCACCCTCCCATTGGAGTGGAATCAGTGGAGACCTAGTGGAGAGTTAGGACTTACACATAGCTGCCCCATGCAGCATAATTAGAAGCTACCTCCCCTCTTGTGTCAATTGAAGATGAGTGGAGAATGTTGCTTTTACCACCAACTATCAATAATGATGCAGAGGTCCCTCTTCCCCTGCCAGAGAAGTGCTCGTGAAAGGTTGCTAAAATAGAAGGTTTAAATAAGATCCAGAATCTTAGAGCATATCACAAAAATACCCAAGTTGCAATAGAAAATTATTTGTCACACCAAGAATGAGGTCGATCTCATACTGAATGAAACAAAAAATCAGAAGATATTAACAGAAAGATTACGTAGATGTTAGAATTATCTAATAAATATCTTAAAGGAGCTGTCATAAAAATGCTTCGGTGGGCAATTAAAGTCACACTTGAAACCAATGAAAAGTTCAAGTCTCAACAAGGAAATAGAAGATATAAAGAATCACTACATGGTAATTTTACAACTGAAAAATGTAACTGAAATTACAAGGCCAGTGAATAAATGGCGTTAATAGTAGACTGGAGGGACAGGGACGGAAGAAAGCACTGTAATTGAAATTGCCCAATCTGAGTGAAAAAGAGCAACTAGGCTGACCATAAATGAACAGAGCCTCAAGGACCTTGGTGATCATAACAAAATATCTAATATCCTTCGGAGTCTTAGAAGAGAAGAGAAAGGACCGGGCTGAAAAAAATACCCAAAGAAATAATGTCCAAAAACCTTCAAAATTTGGCAAGAGACATAAACTTACAAATTCAAGGTACTATATATAAGACCCAAATATGATAAACACAAAGTAATCAATGCCAAAGCACATCAAAATTAAACTACTGAAAATTAAAGACAAATTTAGAAAGCAATCAGACAAGTATAATGCCTTACATATCAGATTAACTAGATTGACAAGATTTTTTAAAATCAGAAATCATGGAGATGAGAAGAAAATGACAACAATATATTTCAGGTGCTACAGGAAAAGAACTGTCAGCTTAGAATTCTGTAGACAGTGAATATACCATTCAGGAATGAAAGGGAAATCAAGAGGATGAAAAACTAAAATAATTCGTCCCATAGTTTTACCTTAAAATAATGGCTAAGGGAAATTCCCTAAACAGAAAGGTACCAATAAACGAAACTTAGAATTTCAGGGAGAATGACAGAACATAGTAAGCAAAAATACGAGTACATACAATAGACTTTTATTCTTCTCTTGGGTTTTCAAAATGCTGTTTGATGAATGAAGAAAGAAATAATAAATTTGCCAAACATATATATATATATATATATATAGACAGAAAATATTTAAGATAATTATGTTATAAATGGGTGAGACATAAAATGGGGAGATAAGTTTCTATACTCGAACTGGTAAAATAAGGACATCAATAAACTGTGGTAAGTTATACGCATATATTGTAATACCTAGAGCAACCACTGAAAAATCTTTACAAAGAGATATACTCCAAACACTATATAGATAAATTTAAAATAAAATTCTAAAAAGGTGTTTACTTAACTCAGAGATCGTGAAAAAGACAAAGAAGTGAAAAACAGAACAAACAAAAACAAAATGGCAAACTCGAGCCCTAATATATCAATAATTACACTAAAAATGACTAGTCTAAACTCACCAATTAAAATGAAAATTGACACATTGAATTAAACATTGACGCATCAAATTATGCTGTTGACAATAAAGTCACTTCAAATATAGTGATATAGTCAGGTTGAGAGTAAAAAGGATGGAAAAGTATTTCATAGAAATATTAATCAAAGGAAAGCAGGAGAAGCTATGTTAATATCAGATAGACTTCAGAGCAAAAAATAAAAAATTACCAGAAACAGTGATGGAGTTCATACAATTATAAAAGGCTTAAGTTACAAAAAAAGATGTAGCAATCCTAAATATGTATGCACTAAGCAACAGAGTTATTAAATATGTTAGGGAAAACCCCAGAATTGAAATAAAAATTATTAATAGAGAAATCCACAAGGGTATGAGAGCTAGGTCTAGACAATAGGTTCTCAAACTTAACAGAACAAATGCAATTCATAAAAGGAAAAACTGGTAAATTAGACTTCATCAAAACTAAAAAATGTATCTTTCTACAAAATACCCTGTTCAGAATATTAAAAAATAAGGTACAGACTGGGAAAAAATATTTGCTAACCACATACCTGACAAGAAAACGGTATCTAGAACTCTCATAGTTAAACCTAAAGGGTAGTGGGGAGGTAGGGATGGTTAATGGCTCCAAAAATTAGAAGGAATGAATAAGACCTACTGTTCAATAGCACAATAGGGTGACTATAGTCAATACTAACTTAATTGTACATTTTGAAATAACTTAAAGAATGTAATTGGATTATTTGTAACTCAAAGGATAAATGCTTGAGGGGATGGATACCCCATTCTCCATGATGTGGTTATTTCACCATTGCATGCCTATGTCAAAACATCTCATGTACCCCATAAACATATATACCTACTGTGTACCCACAAAATTTAAAAATTAATTAATTAAAAGAAAAACATGGTTCAAACCATGAAAAGACATTTTACTGAAGAGGATATATATTTGGGAAGTAAGCACATAAAATCTTCAACGTCACAAGTCATTCAGGAAATGTAAATTAAACCAAATTGATGTATTATTGTATACCTATTAAGATGGCTAAAATAGAAACAGTGGCAATACCACATTCTAGTGAGAATAAGAGAAACTGGATCACTAGATATAATGCTGGTGAGAATGAAGGTGGTACAACCACTGTGGAAAATTTGTTTGGTACATTCATAAAGAACCAAGCATGCAGCTAACACAACCAGAAATTGCAATCCTAGACATTTATCTCAGAGAAATGAAGACTTCTGTTCACACTAAGTCTGTATATGTTTATACTAGTCTTATCTATAATATACAAAAACTGGACACAACCCAGATGTCTGTTAATGAGTGAACACTTAAATAAATTGTGATACATCTATACCGTGAAATATCAGTCAGCAAAAAAATGAACAAGATATTGATAAATGCAACAAACCGAATAATGACCCACAGAATTAGGCTATAAGGGTTATATAGCATATAAGTCCATTTATATTACATTGAAATGAAAAAAATGATAGAAATAGAGAACAGGTTAGTGGTTGCCACAGTTTAAGTTGGGAAAGCCCTGTGGCTTTGAAAGTGCAACATAAGGGACCCGTGATATTGAAAATGCTTTGTATCTTGACTGTATCAATGTCAATATTCAGGTTGCAATATTGGATTACAGTTTTCAAGATGTTACCATTGGGAATAATTGGTTAAAAGATACATGAAATATCTTACTTTTTTTACAATAGCATGTGAATATACAATTATATTTTAAATTAAATGAAAATTTAAAGAGAAAGTTTCGTGTTATTAAAGGCTGGTGATATTTTTCATAAGTTTTTTAGTACAAATTAGTAGCTGCTGAAAAAATTCTATGACCGTATGATCTTGTGGACAGAGCACAGTTGCTATATGATCAAAAGCAAAAACACTCAATGCTGATATAGAGACTTGTGGCCGCAAATATTCATTATTGGGGCCATCAGTGATCTATTTCACTTGCTACTTTTTGAATTCCTTATTCAATCTGTGTATCAATACTATTGGTAAATTAAATGGCTTTTCAAAAAGTTAAATTCTTTCGTAATTACTTAGAATTCTAATGTGTCCTAAGATTTTAAAGTATATGTTGTCATTTTAAGGTTATCTTATTGTAATTAGCAAGTTTTCCTGCTAAGTATAGTTAAGAGCTAAGTATACTAAACAAGAGAAGACATTCTCAGTTTTATAAATCTCTGCTGCTGCTGCTGTAATTATATTTTGTGGTCTATAGTTGGTTCATTAAACTCACTCTATTTATTTGTTTTATGGCCTTTATATGTAATCCCAATTGGCCTAAGCTTTTCTAATTATCTGTTCAATATCCAATAGTCTAAAAAATCAATTTATGAAAGACGGGACAGGACACACTGGATTGTGAAGTGCTCCTGAGAAGTCAATATTCATTCTCACAATAAAGTTCATGGACTCCTAATGGTTTAAGGAGACAACCAAGTTAAGATGAGTGAACTACAGAAATGTCTGGGAGATAGTCATAGGCAACACTAGATAAAAGGAAGAGGAAAATGACAGATGGGAGGCAGGATTGAGGACTGTTAAGTTCATTTTGTTGCTAAAGTAAATTTCAGTTTCATTTGAATACGCACAGTTAAAGTAACACTGAACACCATATAAAAGATTTGGGGGTTGGAGAGGCAAAAGGAAGGGATATTCCTAAAGTTATATTTCATATAGTCATATTTTGTTCTTGATCTGTTCTGTCCTTTTTGCATCCAAATATATACTCCTCTCTACCCACTCTCTAATAACTGATGTCTCTGGTGGTTGTGCAATAACACAAGGAATGGATAATGCAAAAGGAGGTAGCTGATAGACCTGATAAATGCAGCTATCCTATAGCTATCTGGTCTCATGACTCTAAGGTGGCTCCCTTTCCAAACACAGAGTTAGCTGAAGGAAATAGTCAACTTCTTTCCTCCTTCATCCAATACCTTGTATAAAGAAACCTATCTTTATAGATCAAAAGTTTAAGAATTACTAATTTTTTTACAACCCACTACTGTCTTTTAGCGGCACTACACTATACCATCTCTATCAAATGGCAGTAACTCCTGTTTCAAAGCATTGCTTATCCTGCTAAAGTTACTCCTTCCAATAATAACAACAGGTATTACAGGAAGTTTTTCATTCTACAGATATTTTCTATTATGCCTGTTATGGGATGCTAACCATTCATTGTTATTCAATAAATACCCAATAATTACCAAGAATATCATTTGAGAATTTCAGATAGTGGTTTGTGTGGTTCTTGAAAAAGTCAGTTTAAATCCAGAGTTTTACTTACTATGTTTCTTTTTCTATAATTTATAAAGGTGTACTGCAGAAATTCTAACCACTCTCACAAGATATTTTTGTGTATTGTTATTTGTATCATGACACATTGGGAAGAGTTTTACTGATTTTAGCATAATTTGGTTCATTGATAAAGTTATTCAAATTTTATTTATAATGGTACACATAAATATATTTTAATATACTGTAGGTGATTTCATTGAAATGTACTAAATGGTAGAAATGACACTGAATTTTGATGATAAAAGTCCACGAATACAAAATGATATTGTAAGGACTTTCTCTACCTTACTTTTCTTATCTACAAGATGTACAAAAGGTTTTTTAATGAAACCCCTGAAGTTATAATAACCAAGGAGATGGAAGTAATAACATTATACAAGCACAATGGATGAGGCAAGTCCCAGGAGAATGTTTATGGTGTATCTTAAGTTCAAAATAAGTGAAATGAAATATGTGGACATGTATATTGGTAAAAATGTTAAATATTATGAATAATAAATGAAATTTAGAAAGCTATCTCTTAGCAGGAAGATAGAATGTGGAGGTACATTTTGGTAAACATTAATAATTATTACTATGCTATGCTTCTTGAGTTGAACAGGAGGTTTGTACCTATTCATTATAGTATTAAATAAATGTAAAAGTAAATTAATTAAAGTAGTCATACATGGGACAATAATGATGATGAGTTTTGAGTTAAGCATATGATTGTGGAAGGCAGAATTCTAAGATGGCCCCAATATCCCCACCCCTCTGTTATACACATTTTCTTTCATTTATTGACTTAAATACTAATCTAGGTGTGTCTGTAAATGGATTTTACAGATATCATGAAAGTCTCATATAAATTGAGTTTATATGAGAAAGGTTATCCTGGATGGGCTCTATCTAATCAGGTGAACCCTTAAAATAAGTCAGAAGGATTAAAAGAGACAGAGATACTCCCTTGTTGGCCTTGAAAGAGCAACCACCATGTCATTAATAGACTGAGACTGAGGGATGTGGCAAGGAGCTTTGGGTGACTCCTAGGAGCTGAGTGTGGTCCCAGGCCAATAGCCACCAAGAAGAAGGGAACCTCAGTTCTACAGCTGCAGAAAATTTCTTCTAACAACCTGATTAAATCTGAAAGAGTACCCCAAATTCCAGGTGAGACTTCAGCCATATGGATGCCTTGTTTTTAGCTTTGTAAGATGCTAGGAAAGGACCCATGTACACTGTGCCTAGCCTTTTGACTATAGATGTTGTGAAATAGTAAATGGGATGAGACCAGAACTATAAAGTTAAGACTCATTAGAGGACAAATTTCAGACCAAATGCAATTTGATGTAATAATAATGATAAATAATATTTTATTTTGCCTTATTATTATGTTTAGATTCTTTACTTTCTTTCTATTTTTAGGGTGTCTCTCTAAATGAAATGATTTGCCCACTTTTTTCAGGAGTCAGATATGTTTTTCTTTGCAACAAAACAATGTCATTGCGAGTACACCTGGACAAAAGTACGTTTCTGAGAAAGGCGTTTAAGGGAACTGCGTATCTAGATTTGTTGTGACTCATCACCAGCATCTTGACTCTCATAATCAGGGAGGTTCTATGCAGTCTGGGAACCTATATGCAGCAATTCATAGCAGTTTTTAAATTTAGGACTTGATGAAATTGACAAGCGGGTATGTTGAAAATGATTCCCCATATTCAGTTCACTTTGTATTTAAATCACAATAAATTATTTTTTAAAAAAGGATAATGTATCAGTTCTAATTTCTCCAGCATGGAACTGGTAGGAAGCCTTAACTAAATTGGGCAGGGAAGTAGTTCCTTTCTGTGCCTCCCTTGGTTCTTATCTAATCCTACCTACTGATAGATACTAGCCTTCCTGCTTCAGGGCCCCAAGTGTTAGTTTTTCTTTATGTAATTAATCAGTCTCAAAGCACTGAGATTTTATAAACTGATTTCTATTGAAGGCTTCAAATATATGCTTTGAAAACTGCTAGCTGTTAATGTGTGATTATGCATCTATTCTTTTTGTGGAATCAGTGTTTTTCTATACCCTGTGGTTATGAGAGGAGCATGTTAGACATATTGGGAGGAAGAATTGCTTTCTCCTTGCCACCCAGGTTAGGAGGAGATTGCTACTGTGGAGAGGTAGGAGGCACAGATCCCTTGAAGTTCCTGTAGAAAACTTTACAATTCGTTCCATCGTTAGTAACTGACAAGAACACTGTGGCTACCATATTTGCTGGATTTTTTCTTAAAAGACAATCTCACAAATGTCTTCTTTGTTTCCTTCTTATACCATTTGAAGTAACAAGCAATTATATGTAATACTGGAATTTTAAATAATGATTCTGACTACTGAACAACAGGGCTGACAGTAGATATAAGCTTTAACTTTATATCACAAACTTTTGATTATATAAAGTACTCCTTAGGTGACTTGGCCTTTTTTTTTTTTTAGTTTGTTTAACATTTCCAGGGTCTGAGTATAAAACCACCAATAATTTTTAAGAGGAATACTAAAAATCCTAAAATTAGAAAATATGTAGTTGAATACTTACTTGCTTATCTAATTTCCTATCAGCTTTCGGGATCTGTAAAGAGACACAACTGTTTTACAGTTCGATTGGAACTGGGGAGGAATTTAAAAGAATCACAGTAAGCCGTCTGGTCTTTTCCAGGAGGATAATCAACAACATTGACTGATTATGTTTGTATGGGTAAGTATGTCTGTTTATAGATAATGTTAGTTCTCCTCCAATGAACGTCTTCTATGTAAATAGACATGAAATTCATACTGTTCAAAGCTGTCTGTTGGTTTAGACTATTCTAAATTACACTGTATATATGATACTGAAACATGCTGATCCCTTTGCCGACCTGTCACATATTAGATGGGTTTCCAAAGAAGCTGTCCAGGGAGCTGGGCTCCAGAAAAATAAATATTAAGAAAAAATACTAGCTAAGACATTGAGGAAGATTGCACTAACATTAATGTTTATAGAAATATGATTGCTATTTTTAGTATGATTTTTCTTCCACTTTATTTTCTTTTAAGAAAGAAACTTAAGAAAATAAGTGTAGCATGATGCCAACTGCACATTGGATACAGATGGGAATTTCCAAGTAACTCATGCTGTAATTAGAGAAACTTCATAAACAGATAATTCATGTCTAAAAATGTAAAGGGAATCTATTTAAAGAAATTGCAGTTTGAAATGATTTTGTAGTGAATAAAGGTTACAATGAGCAGCCAGAAATAGCCCTGGTGAATGAAGCTGTCAGCATTCAGAAAAGGGGGGTAAGGGAAGGCAGAAATAATGCTAAAACAAAAAATATACATGGTAAATGAATGTAAAGAAGTGGTAGTAAACATTTCAGAATGACAAGGGGTATGCTAAAATATCAATATATGTATTTGCAAATAGTTTTAGGTTCAGGGTATATGTGCAGTTTTATTATATAGGCAAACGTGGGTAATGGGGGTTTGTTGTACAGATTATTTTATCCTCAGATACTAAGCCTAGTACCCATTAGTGGACTTTTTTCCCCTAACTCTCTCCCTCCTCTCAACTCCACCCTCTAATAGGACCCAGCGTATGGTGCTCCCCTGTATAAGCCCATGTGTTCTCATCATTATCTCCCACTTACAAGTGAGAACATGTGGTATTTTGTTTTCTGTTCCTGCATTAGTTTGCTAAGGATAATGGTCTCCAGCTCCATCCCTGTTCCTGCAGAGAGCATAATCTTGTTCTTATTTTATATAGCTGCATAGTACTCCATGGTGTTTATGTACCATATTTTCTTTATACAGTCTATCACTGATGGGCATTTACGTTGATCCCATGTCTTCACTATTGTGAATAGTGCTGCAGTGAACTTACATATGCATGTGTCTTTATAAAAGAATGATTTATATTTCTTTGGGTATATACCCAGTACTGAGATTGCTGGGTTGAATGATATTTCTGCCTCTAGGTCTTTGAAGAATCACCAAACTGCCTTCCACAAGATCTGAACTAATTTACACTCCCACCAACAGTGTATAAGCATTCCTTTTTTTCTGCAACCTCACTATTGTCTTTTATTTTTTGACTTTTTAATAATAGTCATTCTGACTGGTGTTAGATGGTATCTCATTGTGTTTTTGATTTGCATTTCTCTAATGATGAGTGATATTGAGCTATTTTTCAGATACTTGTTGGCTGCATGTATGTCTTCTTTTGAAAAGTGTCGGCCGGGCGCGGTGGCGCAAGCCTGTAATCCCAGCACTTTGGGAGGCCGAGACGAGCGGATCACGAGGCCAGGAGATCGAGAGACGATCCCGGCTAACACGGTGAAACCCCGTCTCTACTAAAAAATACAAAAAAACTAGCCGGGCGAGGTGGCGGGCGCCTGTAGTCCCAGCTACTCGGGAGGCTGAGGCAGGAGAACGGCGTAAACCCGGGAGGCGGAGCTTGCAGTGAGCTGAGATCCGGCCACTGCACTCCAGCCTGGGTGACAGAGCAAGACTCTGTCTCAAAAAAAAAAAAAAAAAAAAAAAGAAAAGTGTCCATTCATGTCATTTGCATACTTTTTAAAAGGGTTGCTCATTTTTTTTTCTTGTAAATTATTTTAAGTATCTTATAGATGCTGGTTATTACACCTTTATCGGATACCTAGTTTGCAAATATGTTCTCCCATTCTATAGGTTGTCTGTTCATTCTATTGATAATTTGCTGTGCAGAAGCTCTTTTATTTAATTAGATCCCATTTGTCATTTTGTGGTTTTGTTGTAATTGCTTTTGGCATCTTCATCATGAAATCTTTGCTCATTCCTATGTCCTGTATAGTATTGCCTAGGTTGTCTTTCAGGGTTTTTATAGTTTTGGGCTTTACATTTAAGTCTTTGATCCATCTTGAGTTAGTTTTTGTATATAGTATAAGGAAGGGGTCCAGTTTCAATATTCTGCACATGGCTAGTTATTCCAGCATCATTTTTTGAATACGAAGTCCTTTCCCCATTGCTTGTTTTTATCAGGTTTGTTGAAGATCAGCTAGTTGTAGGTGTGCAGCCTTATTGCTGCATTCTTTATTCTGTTCCACTGGTCTATGCGTCTGTTTTTGTATCAGTGCTATGCTATTTTGTTTACCAGAGCCCTGTAATACAGTTTGAAGTCTAGTAGCACAATGACTCTAGCTTTGTTCTTTTTGCTTATTATTGACTCAGCTATTAGGATTGCCTTGGCTATTAGGGCTCTTTTTTGATTCCATGTTAATTGTAAAATAGTGTTTTTCTAGTTCTGTGAAGAATTTGAATGGTAGTGTAATAGGAATGGCATTGAATCTATAAATCATTTTGGGCAGTATGACCATTTTTACAATATTGATTCTTCCTATCCATAAGCAAGGAATGTTTTTCCATTTGTTTGTGTCATATCTGGTTTCTTTGAGTCATGCTTTGTAGTTCTCTTTCTAGAGATCTTTTACCTTCCTGGTTAGCTCTATTCTTAGGTATTTTATTATTTTTTGTGGCACTTTTAAATGAGATTGCGTTCCTGATTTTGATCTTGGCTTGACTGTTGTTGGTGTATAAGAATGTTACCGACTTTTGCACATTGATTTTGTATGCTGATGCTTTGCTGAAGTTTATCAGCTTAAAAAGCTTTTGGGCTGAGACTAGGGGGTTCTCTAGCTATAGGATCATTTTGTCTGCAAACAGGGATAGTTTGACTTCCTTTCTTCCTATTGGGATGCCTTTATTTCTTTCTCTTGCCTGCTTGTCCTGGCCAGGACTTCCAATATTATGTTGAGTAGGAGTGGTAAGAAAGGGTATTCCTGTCTTCCTCCAGTTT
Source organism: Macaca nemestrina (assembly GCF_043159975.1). NCBI lineage: Eukaryota > Metazoa > Chordata > Mammalia > Primates > Cercopithecidae > Macaca > Macaca nemestrina. Next base: position 90,351,179 of record NC_092128.1, read on the forward strand.
TCAAGGGGATTGCTTCCAGCTTTTGCCCATTCAGTATGATGTTGGCTGTGGGTTTGTTATAGGTGGTTCTTATTACTTTGAGGTATGTTCCTTCAATACCTAGTTTATTGAGAGTTTTTAACATTAAGGGGTATTGGATTTTATCAAAAGCCTTTTCTGCATCTATTGAGATAATCATGTGGTTTTTGTCTTCAGTGGTATTTATGTGATCAATCACATTTATTGATTTGCAGATGTTGAATAAACCTTGCATCCCAGGGATAAAGCCTACTTGATCATGGTGGATAAGCTTTTTGATGTGCTGCTGAATTTGGTTTGCAAGTATTTTGTTGACTACTTTGCATCAATGTTCATCAAGAATATATGTCTGAAATTTTTGTTGTTGTGACTCTGTCAGGTTTTGGTAGCAGTGTGATGCTAGCTTTGTAGAATAAGCTAGGGAGGAATTCCTTCTCCTCAACTTTTTGGAGTAGTTTCAGCATGAATGGTATGAGCTTTTCTTTGTATATCTGGTAGAATTCATCTGTGAATCCATGTGGTCTTGGGCTTTTTTTGTTGGTAGGCTATTTATTACTGACTCAATTTCAAAGCTCATTATTGGTCTGTTCAGGGATTCAGTTTCTTCCTGGTTCAGTCTTAGGAGGGTATACATGTCCAGGAATTTATTCATTTCTTCTAGACTTTCTGGTTTGTGTAAATAGAGGTATTCATAATAGTCTCGAATGGTTATTTGTATTTCTTTGGGATCAGTGGTAATCTCCCCTTTGTTAAAGTTTCTGATTGTATTTATTTGAATCTCTCTTTTCCTCTTTATTAATCTAGCTAGAAGTCTAACTATTTTATTCATTTAAAAAAAAACAGCTCCTGGATTCATTAATCTTTTGAATGGTTTTTAATGTCTCTGTCTCCTTCAGTTCAGCTCTGATATTGTTTTTTTCTAGTCTGCTGCTAGTTTTAGAATTTGTTTGCTCTTGGTTCTCTAGTTCTTTAATTGTGATATTAAGTTGTTAACTTGAGAAATTCTAAATTTTTGATGTGAGTGTTTAGTGCTATAAATTTCCCTCTTAACACAGCCTGAGCTGTGTCCCAGAGATTCTGGTATGTTGTAACTTTCTTTTTATTAGTTTCAAATAACTTGTTTATCTCTGTCTTAAATTCAGTATTTACACAAAAGTCATTTAGAAGCAGGTTATTCAATATTCCATGAAATTGCATGGTTCTGAGTGAGTTTCCTAGTCTTGACTTCTAATTTGATTATTCTGGGGTCTGAGAGATTGTTTGTTATAATTTCAGTTCTTTTGCATTTGCTGAGGAGTGTTTTATTTCTGAATATGTGATCAGTTTTAGAATATGTACCATGTAACTATGAGAAGAATGTATAATTGTTGTTTTGGGGTAGAGAGTTGTATATATATCTGTCAGTTCTGTTTGATCCAGTGCTGAGTTCAGGTCCAGAATATCTGTTAATTTTCTGTCTCAACAATTTGCCTAGTATTGTCAGTAGTGTGTTACATTTTCCCACTGTTATTGTGTGAGAATTTAAATCTCTTTGAAGGTCTTTAAGAACTTGCTTTATTAATATGGGTGCTCCTCTAGTGGGTGCATATATATTTTGGATAGTTAGATTTGCTTGTTGAATTTAACCCTTTACCATTATGTAATGCCCTTCTTTACTTTTTTATCTTTTTTTGTATAAAGTCTGTTTTGTTGGAAACTAGAATTGCAACCCCTGCTTTTTTCTGGTTTCCATTTGCTTGGTAGATTTTCTTCCATCTCTTTATTTTAAACCTGTGTGTCATTGCATGTGCGATGGGTCTCCTGTAGACAGCATACCAGTGGGTCTGGGTTCTTTATTCACCTTGCCATTCTATGTCTTTTAATTAAGGCATTTAGCCCATTTACATTTAAGGTTAGTATAGATATGTGTGGATTTGATCTTGTCATCAGGATGTTAGCTGGTTATTTTGCAGACTTGTTTATGTGGTTGCTTTATAGTTTTGCTGGTCTGTGTATTTTAGTGTGTTTTTGTAGTGTCTGGTAACATTCTCCTTTTCGTATGTAGTGCTTCCTTCAGGGGCTCTTGTAAGGCAGGTCTGGTGGTAATGATTTTCCTCAGCATTTGTTTGTCTGAAAATGGCCTTATTTCTCCTTCACTTATGAAGCTTAGTTTGGGTGGATATGAAATTCTGCATTGTAATTTCTTTTCTTTAAGAATGTTGAATGTTGGTCCTCAGTCTCTTCTGACTTGTTGGGTTTCTGCTGAGAGGTCTGCTGTTAGTCTGATGGGCTTCCCTTTGTAAGTGACCTTTCTCTCTAGATGTCTTCAACATTTTTTTCTTTCATTTTAACCTTGAAGAATCTGATGATTATGTTTTTTGAGGATGATCTTCTGTGAAGTATCTTACTGGGGTTTTCTGCATTTCCTGAATTTGAATGTTGGCCTCTCTAGCTAGATTGGGGAACTACTCATGGATGTTGTCTTGAAATATGTTTTCCACGTTGGCTGTATTTTCCCCATCTCTTACAGGGACACCAATGAGTCATAGATTCAGCCTCTTTACATAATCCCATATTTCGTGCAGGTTTTGTTCATTCTTTTACAATTCTTTTTTGTCTATTGTGGAACGGCCTTATTTCAGAAAGCCAGTCTACAAGCTCTGTGATCTTTCCTCCACTTGGTCTATTCTGCTATTAATATTGTGATTGCCTTATGAAATTTTTATAGCATGTTTTTCAGCTCTATTAGGTCATTCACATTCTTTTCTATACTGGCTATTTTGTCTGTCAGCTCCTACATTGTTTTATCATGATTTTCAGCTTCCTTGCATTGGATTTCAATGTACTCCTGTAGCTCAGTGATATTCATTGCTATCCATATTCTGAATTCTATTTCTGTCATTTCAGCCACCTCAGTCTGTTTCAGAACCCTTGCTGGAGGGGAGATATGGTCATTTGGAGAAAGGAAGACACTGTGGTTTTTTGAGTTTTCAGGGATCTTATGCTGATTCTCCCTCAACTTTGTGGGGTTATTTACCTTCAATCTTTGAAATTTCTGACCTTTAGATTTTTTTTCTTTTTTTTTATTATTATACTTTAAATTCTAGGGTACATGTGCACAACGTGCAGGTTTGTTACATATGTATACATGTGCCATGTTGCTGTGCTGCACCCATTAACTCATCATTTACATTAGGTATATCTCCTAAAGCTGTTCCTCCCCACAATAGGCCCAGGTGTGTGATGTTCCCCTTCCTGTGTCCAAGTGACCTCATTGTTCAATTCGCACCTATGAATGAGAACATGCAGTATTTGGTTTTCTGTTCTTGCGAGAGTTTGCTGAGAATGATGGTTTCCAGCTGCATCCATGTCCCTACAAAGGACACGACCTCATCCTTTTGTATGGCTGCATAGTATTCCATGGTGTATATGTGCCACATTTTCTTAATCCAATGTGTCACTGATGGTCATTTGGGTTGATTCTAAGTCTTTGCTATTGTGAATAGTGCCGCAATAAACATACATGTGCATGTGTCTTTATAGCAGCGTGATTTATAATCCTTTGGGTATATCCCCAGTAATGGGATGGCTGCGTCAAATGGTATTTCTAGTTCTAGATCCTTGAGGAATTTCCACACTGTTTTCCACAATGGTTGAACTAGTTTACAATCCCACCAACAGTGTAAAAGTGTTCCTATTTCTCCACATCCTCTCCAGCACCTGTTGTTCCCTGACTTTTTAATGATTGCCATTCTAACTGGTGTGAGATGGTATCTCATTGTGGTTTTGATTTTCATTTCTCTGATGGCCAATGATGATGAGCATTTTTTCATGTCTCTATTGGCTGTATGAATGTCTTCTTTTGAGAAGTGTCTGTTCATATCCTTTACCCACTTTTTGATGGGGTTGTTTGTTTTTTTCTTGTAAATTTGTTTGAGTTCTTTGTAGGTTCTGGATATTAGCCCTTTGTCAGATGAATAGATTGCAAAAATTTTCTCCCGTTCTGTAGGTTGCCTGTTCACTCTGATGGTAGTTTCTTTTGCTGTGCAGAAGCTCTTTAGTTTAATTAGATTCTGTTTGTCAATTTTGGCTTTTGTTGCTGTTGCTTTTGGTGTTTTAGACATGAAGTCCTTGCCCATGCCTGTGTCCTGAATGGTATTACCTAGGTTTTCTTCTAGGGTTTTTATGGTTTTAGGTCTAACATTTAAGTCTCTAGTCCATCTTGAATTAATTTTCATATAAGGAGTAAGGAAAGGATCCATTTTCAGCTTTCTACTTATGGCCAGCCAATTTTCCCAGCACCATTTATTAAATAGGGAATCCTTTCCCCATTTCTTGTTTCTCTCAGGTTTGTCAAAGATCAGATGGCTGTAGATGTGTGGTATTATTTCTGAGGACTCTGTTCTGTTCCATTGGTCTTTATCTCTGTTTTGGTACCAGTACCATGCTGTTTTGGTTACTGTAGCCTTGTAGTATAGTTTGAAGTCAGGTAGAGTGATGCCACCAGCTTTGTTCTTTTGGCTTAGGATTGTCTTGGCAATGTGGGCTCTTTTTTGGTTCCATATGAACTTTAAAGCAGTTTTTTCCAATTCTGTGAAGAAAGACATTGGTAGCTTAATGGGGATGGCATTGAATCTATAAATTACCTTGGGCAGTATGGCCATTTTCACAATATTGATTCTTCCTATCCATGAGTATGGTATGTTCTTCCATTTGTTTGTGTCCTCTTTTATTTTACTGAGCAGTGGTTTGTAGTTCTCCTTGGAGAGGTCATTTATATCCCTTGTACGTTGGATTCCTTGGTATTTTATTCTCTTTGAAGCTATTGTGAATGGGAGTTCATTCATGATTTGGCTCTCTGTCTGTTACTGGTATATAAGAATGCTTGTGATTTTTACACCTTGATTTTGTATCCTGAGATTTTGCTGAGTTGCTTATCAGCCTAAGGAGATTTTGGGCTGAGACAATGGGGTTTTCTAAATATACAATCATGTCATCTGCAAACAGGGACAATTTGACTTCTTCTTTTCCTAACTGAATACCCTTTATTTCTTTCTCTTGCCTGATTGCCCTAGCCAGAACTTCCAACACTATGTTGAACAGGAGTGGTGAGAGAGGGCATCCCTGTCTTGTGCCAGTTTTCAAAGGGAATGATTCCAGCTTTTGCCCATTCAATATGATATTGGCTGTGGGTCTGGCATAAATAGCTCTTATTATTTTGAGATATGTTCAATCAATACCAAATTTATTGAGAGTTTTTAGCATGAAGGGCTGTTGAATTTTGTCAAAAGCCTTTTCTGTATCTATTGAGATAATCATGTGGTTTTTGTCTTTGGTTCTGTTTATATGCTGGATTACGTTTATTGATTTGCGTATGTTGTACCAGTCTTGCATCCCAGGGATGAAGCCCACTTGATCATGGTGGATAAGCTTTTTGATGTGCTGCTGGATTCGCTTTGCCAGTATTTTATTGAGGATATTTTATTGAGGATATTTATTGATGTTCATCAGGGATATTGGTCTAAAATTCTCTTTTTTTGTTGTCTGTGCCAGGCTTTGGTATCAGGATGACATTGGCCTGATAAAATGAGTTAGGGAGGATTCTCTCTTTTTCTATTGATTGAAACAGAAGGAATGGTACCAACTCCTCCTTGTACCTCTGGTAGAATTCGTCTGTTAACCTGTCTGGTCCTGGACTTTTTTTTTGGTTGGTAGGTTATTAATTATTGCCTCAATTTCAGAGCCTACTATTGGTCTATTCAGGAATTCAAGTTCTTCCTGGTTTAGTCTTGGGAGAGTGTAAGTGTCCAGGAAATTATCCATTTCTTCTAGATTTTCTAGTTTATTTGCATAGCGGTGTTTATAGTATTCTCTGATGGTAGTTTGTATTTCCGTGGGGTCGGTGGTGATATCCCCTTTATCATTTTTTATTGCATCTGTTTGATTCTTCTCTCTTTTCTTCTTTTTTAGTCTTGCTAGCGGTCTATTGATTTTTTTGATCTTTTCAAAAAACCAGCTCCCGGATTCATTGATTTTTTTGTAGGGTTTTTTGTTTTTCTATCTCCTTCATTTCTGCTCTGAGTTTAGTTACTTTTTTTTCTTTTATCCTGTCTGATGACCTTGAGGGTTCGATTGTGGTATAAGGTGTATTCATCCAGCTTCATTTCTGGAAGATTTTAGGGGGCCAACACTCAGCTCCCAGCTCCTGGACTGCATGCTCTAAGTCTGTGGGACTTGTACTGGACCACAACTTTGTTTCTATGTCTTCTCAAGGTCTGAAATCCACTGAGCTGTGGGTGGGAGGAGTGGAGGTGCAGTAGCTGTGGCAGAGTGCTAGTGGGTGCCAGGGTGCCTGCCTTCCTGAGGGCATTCACCACAGTGGCAGAAACAATGCCATTGGTGGTGGTGCAGGAGACTGTGTGTTTAGTCATGCTGGAGGTGGCATTGACTTGGAAGTAGGGTGCTCATGAGTACAGGCCTGGATGCCTTTTCTGTGCCCTGCAAGCAGAAGTGATTGCTCAGGGTGAGGGAGATCCACTGTTCTCTGAGCAGTGTTAGTGCAAGGGTTGGGTGTTGGTGGGGTTGGGGCTTTCTGGCTCTGTGTTGCCGAAGCTCTGTCTGCAGTGACAGCCAGCAGGGGGTAGACTGCTGGACTGCTGGCAGGGGAAGGAAAGTAAAACCTGCCTGTGCAGACATGCACATGCAAAGTTATGTAGATAGTTGCTGTGGGCCTGGAGGAAGCTGCATTATAGGGAGGGAGTGGATGGACTGGTGTGTGTCCATAGGGCTGCCTCACTGGAGCTCTCTACTGCTCAGGCACAGTCTGCCAGGGTAGAAGCTATGGTATGGGTCCCAAGGGCACCCAAGGCTTCCCTGCAAGCAGGGGTGGCCAGGCTAGGGCCCCAGGAGTGGGTAGTAGACCAAGGGTTGCTCAGGTTGGAGCAGCCCCATCTGATGTGCAAGACTACCCTGCAGAGATCAGGTCCAGCCGTTTTCTTAGGGCTAAAGACTCCTATGGGAGCAAGTTGAGCCTCGAGAGATGGCTGTCCCTGGCTATGCTCCACTACTGATGCTACTGCATCAAACCCTCTGGGCTCCACATCAGCTGTCTTGCTGGCCCTACCACTTCTCAGAGATATGAAGACAGTGGATTTATTTTACTAGTAGAAATGTCACATGAAATATATAGAAAAGCTTGTATTTACTGAGACATAGTTTCAGACATTGTGGCAGTCTACAGCTACTTTTCTACATATCTCACGAGAACAAAGATATTCTACTGAAATAGAATAGAATGATCAAACTCAGGAAATCTGACATTGAATATGGATGACATATTTAATATATGATATGTATTCATATATTGCCAATAATAACAATAGTTTCCTTTATAGCTTGTATTTTAAATAATTTTATCTTTTATTTTAGATTCAGGGAGTATATGTGCAGGTTCATTACATGAGTATATTGTGTGATGCCGATATTTGGGATATGAATGATCCTATAACCCAAATAGTATGCATAGTACTCACACTTAGTTTATCATTTCTTGCCTCCTTTCTCCCTCCCCACTCTGTAAGTCCCCAATGTCTGTTGTTGCCATCTTTATGTGTATGAGTACCCAATGTTTAGCTCCTACTTATAAATGAGAACATGTGATATTTGGTATTCTGTTAATGCATTTATTTTCTTAGTATAATGGCTTCCAGCTGCATCCATGTTGCTGCAAATGTTATGATCTCATTCTTTTTATGGCTCTGTAGTATTTCATGGTGTATACATACCACATTTCCTTTATCTAATCCACCATTGATGGGCACCTAAGTTAAGTCTTTATCTTTGCTATTGTGAATTACACTAAAATGAATGTACACGCCATATATCTTTTTGGTAGAACAATTTACTCTCCTTTGTATATATACCCAGTAGGGGGATGGCTGGGTCAAATGGTAGCCCTGCTAATTGTTCCTTAAGAAATCTCCAAACTGCTTTTTGTAGTAGCTGAACTAATATATACCCACCTACAGTGTATAAACATTCCCTTTTATCTACAACCTTCCTAGAATCTGTTATCTTTTGACTTTTTAACAGTAACCACTCTGACTTCTGTGAGATGATATCTTATTGTGGTTTTCATTTACATTTCTCTGATGATTAGTGTTTATGAGCATTTTTTTTCATATCTTTGTTGGCCAATTGTATGTCTACTTTTGAGAAGTGTCTGCCCATGTGTTGCCAATTTTTTCATGAGTTTATTTGTCTTTTTGCTTGTTGAATTGTTAAAATTCTTTATAGATTCTGGATTTTAGACCTTGGTTGAATGCATAGTTTGTCAGTATTTCCTGCCATTAAGGAGATTGTCACTTTAACCCTATTGATAATATCTTTTTCTGTACAGAAGCTCTTTAGTTTAATTAGATCTAACTTCTCATTTGTTTTTGTTTTTGTTGCAATGACTTTTGAGGACTTAGTCATAAATTGAGTACCAAGGCCCATGTCCAGAATGGTGTTTCCTAGGTTTTCTTCTGGAATTCTAGATGATTTAGACTTACATCTAAATCTTTGATCCATCTTGAGTTAATATTGTATATGGTGAAAGATAGAGGTCTAGTTTCATTCTTCTGCATGTAGCTAGCCAGCTATCCCAGTATCATTTATTGAATAGAGAATCCTTTCTCTATTGCTTATTGTTGTCAACTTTATCAAAGATCAAATGGCTATAGGTGTGTGACTTTACTTCTGGGTTCTCTATTCTGTTCCATTTGGTCTAGGTGTCTGTTTATATAACAGTAACATTTGGTTTGGGTTACTGTAGCTTTATAGCACAGTTTGAAGTTGGGTAATGTGATGCCCCTGGAGTTATTCTTTTTGCTTGGGATACTTTGGCTACTGAGGCTCTTTTTTGATTCCATATGAATTTTAAAATAGTTTTTTCTAATTCTGCAAAAATGACATTGGTAGTTTGATAGGAATCGCAATTAATCTGCAAAATTGCTTTGGGTAGTATTGCCATTTTAATAATATGGCTTTTTCCAATCCATAAGGGTGGAATGTTTTTCCATTTGTTTATGTCATCTATTATTAGTTTCAGCAGTATTTTGTAGTTCTCCTTGTAGAGATATGTTATTCCACCTCCTTGATTAGATGAATTCCTAGGTATTTTATTTATTTTGTTGCTATTTTAAATGTAATTGCATTCTTGATTTGGCTCTCATTTGAAGATTATTGGTATATAGAAATGTTACTATTTTTTGTACACTGATTTTTTTGTATCCTGAAACTTTACTGAAGTATTTTTTCTGTTCCAGGAACCTTTTGGTGGAGTCTTTAAGATTTTATAGGTATACTATCATATCATTTATGAAGAGAGATAATTTGACTTCTTCTTCTCCTATTTTGATGCCCTGTATTTCATTATCTTGTCTGATTGGCCTGGCAAGGAATTCCAGTATGATGTTAAATAGGAATGAGGACAATGGGCATTCTTATCTTGTTCCAATTCTCAAGGAAAATGCCTCCAGCTTTTGTTCATCCAGTGTGATATTGGCTGTGGGTCTGTCGTAGATGGTTCTTATTTTTAGTTATAATCCTTCAATGCCTAGTTTATTGAGGGTTTTTGTTATGAAGTGCTATTGGATTTTATCAAAGGCTTTTTCCACGTCTGTTGAGATAATTATATGATTTTTGTTTTTAATTCTGTTTATGTGATTAATCACATTTATTGACTTGCATCTGTTGAATGTACCTTACATCCCAAGAATGAAGCGTACTTGATTTCGGTAAATAGCTTTTTCTGTGCTACTGGATTGGGTTTGCTAGTATTTTGTTGAGGGTTTTTGCATCTGTGATCATCAGGGATATTGGTTTTGTTTTTGTTTTTGTTTGTTTGTTAGTTACGTTTTTCATTGTTTCTTTGCCAGGATTTGGTGTAGGGGTGATGATGGTTTCATAGAATGAGAGAATGAGTTAGGAAGGAATCTCTCCTTGATTTTTTAGAAAAGTTTCATTAGAATTTGTAACCACTCTTTTTGTATATCAAGTAGAATTCAGCTGTGAATCCATCTGGTCTAAGGCTGCTTTTGGTTGGTGGGATTTTTCTTACTGACTCAATTTCAGAACTCAATATTAGTCTGTTCAGAGTTTCAGTTTATTCCTGATTCATATGGAGAGCTTGTGTGTTTCCATGAATTTATTCATTTTTTCTAGGTTATCTTGTTTATGTGCATAAAGTTGCTTATAATAGTCTTAGAGGATCTATATTTTTATGGGATTGGTTTTAATATCCCCTGTGTTGTTTCTGCTTATGCTTATTTGGATCTTCTCTCTTTTTTGTTTGTTAATCTAGCTAGTGGTCTATTAATCTTGTTTCCTTTCAAAGGACAAACTTTTGGATTTATTGATTCGTTGTATGGATTTTTGAGTCTCAATTTCATTCATTTCCACTCTGATTTTAGTTATTTCTTTTCTTACAGCTTTGAAGTTAGTTTTTGTTTTTCTAGTTCCTCTAGGTGTGAAGTTAGATTGTTAATTTGACATCTTTCTAACTTTTTGAGATAAGCATTTAGTGGAAAAGCATAAATTTTCCTCTAAACACTGCTTTTCCTGTATCTGGGAGACGTTGGTATGTTGTGTGTCTATTTTCATTTATTTTAAAGAACTTTTTGATTTCTGTCTTAATCCTATTTTTAACCAAAAGTCATTCAGGAGCAAGTCGTTTAATTTCTATGAAATTGTGCTATTTTTGGAGATGTTCTAGGTACTGATTTCTGTTTTTATTCCACTATGGTTTGAGAATATGGTTGGTATAATTTCAATAATTTTGAATTTGTTGAAACTATGGCTGAGCATGTGGTCAGTCTTGGAGTATGTTCTGTATACAGATGTATGTCCTCTTAATGTATATTATGTGGTTGTTGGGTGGAGTGTTCTGTAGATGTCTATTGAGTCCAATTGGCCATCTAATTAAGTCCGGAATTTGTGAATTTTCTGCTTCAGTGAACTACCTAATACTGCTAGTGGGGTGTTGATGTACCCCACTATTATTGTATGTCTATCTAAGTCCTTTCCTAAGTCTAGAAGTACTTGTTTTATGAATCTTGGTGCTCCAATGTTGGGTGTGTCTATATTTACAATAGTTGAGTCTTCTGGTTGAATTGAATCTTTTATCATTATTTAATGCCCTTCCTCCTCCTTTGTTGGTTAAAATCTCTCTTATCTGATATAATGATAGTGACCCCTGCTGTTTTCTGTTTTCCATTTATGGATAGATCTTTCTCCAATCATTTTATCCTGTGTGTGTGTCATTATCTGTGAGGTGGGGCTCTTGGAGACAGAAGACAGATAGGTCTTGTTTTTTTAATCCAATGAAACTCTGCCTGTAAATGGGGCCTTTAGACCATTTACATTCAAGGTTAATATTGATATGTGACATTTTGATCCTATTGTGAAGTTGTTAGCTGGTTGCTTTGTAGTTTCTATTGTGCGGTTGCTTTGTAGAGCCTATGGGCTTTGTACTTAAGTGTGTTTTATGGTAGCAAGTATCATTCTTTCATATACATGTTTAGAACTTCCCTAAGGAGGGCTGATCTAATGGTAATAAATTCCCTTAGTGCTTGCTTCTCTGGAAAATATTTTATTTATCCTTTGCTTATGAAGCTTAGTTTAGTGGGATATGTATTTCTCAGTTGAAATGTATTTTCTTTAAGAATACTGAAAATACACCTCAATCTCTCCTGACTGGTAAGATTTCTGCTGATAACTCTTGTTAGCCTGATAACATTCCCTTTGTACATAATCTGACCTTTTTCTTTAGTTGCCTTTAAGATGTGTTTCTTTAGCATTGACCTGGGTGAGTTTGATGACTTTATACCTTGCTGTTGTTTGTTTTATACAGTATCTCACAGGTGTTCTTTGGATTTATAGTATCTGAATGTAACCTCTCTAGCAAGATTAGGGAAATTTTCTTGAAGTATTTCCTAAAATATGTTTTTGAAATTGTTTTTTTCTCCTCTCTCAGGATTGCCAACATTTTATAAGCTTGGTCATTTTATACAATCTCATATTTCTTGAAGACTTTTCATTATTTAAATGCTTTATTCTCTCTCTTTTTTTTTTTTTTTGTCTGACTGAATTAGTTTGAAAGACGTGCCTTCAAGCTCTGAAATACTTTCTTCTGCTTGTCCACTCTGTTCATAAAACTTTCATTGATATCTTTGAAATTCCTTAAGTGAGTTTTTCTATTCCAAAATCTCCAATTGGTTTCTTTTAAAGATATTTATCAGTTCCTTCATTTCCTGATGGAGACGTAGTATGGTCCTTTTTTTTCAGGTATTACATGGCATAATTCTTGCACTGGTTCCTTTTCATCTGGATATACTGGCCCTTCTAAATTTGGTAATTATTTTTGTGTGAGGAGAATTTTGTTCTTTCAGTATATTTTTTCCTTTATCTTTTACCCCACCCCCTCCCTTGGGGGTTTGACTTTAGAGAATGTTGATTAGGGCCTTTTGGCTTTGCTTTTATAGCCCTATGCAGTTTTTTTTTCAGCCGGTTTTATATTGGGCTGTGTGGTTCAACCTGCAAGTCAATATATAACACTTATGGGTAAGAGCCAGCTGAAGATCTCTGCACAGGAATTGTGGGGCAAGCCAGTCCTTTGAATACCCGAAGATTTGCCTAGGCATGGAGCAGAGTGGATCCCACTGCACAGTGATCTATACACAGGAAGGGTGGGGTGGCTGCAGCTGCTTATCCAAGTGAGCAGGTACTCTGAATGCCTGGAGATCTGCCTGGCCATGGAGCAGAAAGGGCTCCACCACACCATAATATATGTCTAGGACAGGTAGGCTGGCTCAGGCTGCTGAACTAGGAAAGTAGTTGCTCTGAATGCCTGGATATCTTCCTGGTGATGTAGTAGAGAGCACCCCACTGCACCACAATGTATGCATATGAAGGGTGGGGTGACTCAGGCTGCTGATCCAGATGAGAGGGTGCTGCCAGTGCCTAGAGATTTGCTTTTATCAGCTGGATACCATCGCAGGGGCTCTTCATCCCTGTTGTTCTCCCTGAGATCTAGGGTATCCTTCATGATTCTGGTGGATTCTTGTCTGTCTTCTTAAATTGAAACTGAGAGTTGATCTTCATGTACAATCTTATTATTTCCAACTGGCCGAGGCGCACTAAAAGCCTTGACTCCACCAATTTTTAGGGAAAAGCTGTTTTTCATTTAATTCAATAATGAGTCAAGAATCATGCATTTTATTTGTGATGTCTGTAATCTTCTATAATCTAGAAGACTTCAGCATTTTTTATGTCTTTCTTGAAACTGACATTTTTGGAGAATCAAGGTCAGAATGACACATATTTTGGACTTGTTAGATAATTTCCCAGTAAGCAGAAACATTTTTGGCAGAAATTTTATGTTAGTAATATTTGATCTTTCTCAGTTTATCACATTGGGAGTACATGATGTCACTCTTCGCCATAACTGTTTATGTTAAGTTTGATTAGTTAAGATATGATTTCTTCATGGTAAAGATTTATTTAGCATTTTATAATTGATAAGTACAGTTTCTTCAATGTTTATTAGTCTGCTTTAAAAAATCGTTTACTCAAATCATCCCTTCCCAACTCATCTATTTTAAAATCAGTATCAATTTGTAGATTTTGTGTGTGTGTGATTCTATTTCTGTGAGTATTTATTTTGAGGCAAAAAATTGTCCCAAATTTGGCCAGTAAAAGACTCTTAATGCCGGTTTCCTCAGAATATGTCTCTATTAGTTCTCCAGGTTTTTCTTATTTCCTGGCACCACAGGATATTTCAGGGTCACACTATAATCTTCCTGCTCTAGATCTGGAATCAGTCTTTTCTTCAAGGAGCTCTCATTCCTTTTAGTGTAAAATGATATTTCAAAGGTGATACTGGCAAGCTAGGAATGATTATTGCTACTAGGGTGCCATTTTGTTAGACCCTTTTTGTAGACAGATACTTCCTGTTCCAATTCTAGCACCACAATATGTTTGTTCTTTTTCTCCTATCCCACAATTGTATCTTTCTTCTTCTATAGCAAAAAAAAAAAAAAATCCTAATTTATCAGCAATATCAATATATAATAACTTATTTTCTCAATTCTACAATAAATACAAAATAGTGTTGGAATTTCTGTGTTAGTAGCACTGCAAATAATAAACCTAAGAAGGACAACTCAAGGTATCTTAATTTTTTTTGTCCTTAGAATATTTACCATTGGAATTATACAGTTAAATTATTGTATGAAAAATTTATTTGGATAAATTTTTGTTTTTCTATCTAAGTGAATATGTTATCTCCTTGATACATAGTTATAGGCAATTTCTTTCAATATTCAATTTTAGGATTTCTCCCCTTATCTTTGTTGAAATAATTTTATTTTTTGCTTATGTAAAATATTAGCATGTTTCAAAATCCAATTTCCTTCCCAATCTCTTTTTCTGGATTCTTAATCACTTCTTCTAAGTAAACAATTTTATTAGTGGCTAATTTATCCTTACTGCATGTCTTTTTGAAAAATGAGCATAGAGTGATGATAGACATATAGAAGTAAATATGCAGACGTACATACGAGCTTGTGTTCACACAAAAGGTAGTGTTCAATAGATAACCTTTCCCTATTGCTTCTGTTTATCCAATGTATACATCCTATGAAATTTCTCAATATCCATTCATAAACATATTCCTCACTTTTTAAATACTGTATTAGCCTCCCATTATAGAAAATTACCATAGTTTATTGATCGCTTCCATATGTATAGACTTTTAGGTCATTTTCAATATTTTGATATTGCAAATAATGCTGCCATGCATAAGCTTCAACATGTTTTTGTATTTGGGAGGATATTTCATCAGGTTAAGTTACTAAACATGGAATTGCTGGACAAAACTAAATATGAACATCTTTTCATGTGTTTAAGAGTTATTTACATATCACTCCTTGTGAATTTTGTATTTATATGCTTTGCTCAGTTTGGTAATGGATTTTGGCTCTTTTATCTCTAATTTTTTAAAGAGTCCTTTACCATTTATAGTGGTTCTTGAAAGTAAATTTGCTATACATTGGTATATTATAAGGTATGTCCAAGCAATGTGATATTGAAAATAATTTAAGCTTGCCAATTATTTTTCTTCTTTTAAAGTAAATGAGAGGATTCTGGAAAGATGGCAGAGTAGGAACAACCATGAATCTATATCCCTACCTAGACAACAATTGCATTGGCAGTACCTGTCTGGTGTAATTATTTTGGAACTCTGGAGCCTATTGAAGATTTGCGACTTTTAGGAGAAGGCTTGAATGGTAAATTGCAGTTAATTTTTATCAATCTCAGCTGTTAGTATAATATAAGCTTCCTATCCCCCACCCCCAGCCAGGGGCAACCAGCTGTGCACACTTCTGTGAGCAACTTGCCACAGCTTGCAGGAGTAAGGGTAGGCAAAAAGCACCCTGTCTTTCAGTATTAGGGATCGGTGTTATGATCATTGATTGCTCCTTCTCATCATAGAGGTGCAAACAAAAAGGTGGATAACCATTGCTATGGCACCATCCACCAGCAACGAAAATGCTTGTCCCTCAGCTACAGTGACTTCCAGAGTATTTAAAGGGCTGGTGCCCTTCTCCCTCCTCCTTTTCACTTTTCTCTTTTCCCTCTTTTAGAAGCCAGATCATAAAGACTAGAACCCTCGGCCGGGCGCGGTGGCTCAAGCCTGTAATCCCAGCACTTTGGGAGGCCGAGACAGGTGGATCATGAGGTCAGGAGATCAAGACCATCCTGGCTAACACGGTGAAACCCCGTCTCTACTAAAAAATACAAAAAACTAGCCGGGCGAGGTGGCGGGTGCCTGTAGTCCCAGCTACTCTGGAGGCTGAGGCAGGAGAATGGAGTAAACCCGGGAGGCGGAGCTTGCATTGAGCTGAGATCTGGCCACTGCACTCCAGCCTGGGCGACAGAGCGAGACTCCGTCTCAAAAAAAAAAAAAAAAAAAAAAAAAGACTAGAACCCTCAAAAACAACTGCATATAGAAGAAAAATTGGAAAGTACTGGGCAGGCTCAGAAAAAGGCACAAGGTCAAAAAGACCTGAGAAGACTTTAAGGGTCTCAGACTGATTCTCAGTAGAGACAATTTGCAAATATTCTTCTAAAATACAAAAACAATGTAGAACAACATCAAATAGCAAACCAGGAGAAGAAGAATAATCAGATTTCCAGGTACCACATTATTAGATTCAAATGTCCCATTTTCAACCAAAAAAATCACAAGGCATATAAAGATTCAGGAAAGTAATACCTATTCAAAGGAAATAAATAAATCAGTAGAAACTGTCATTTGAAAGCACCCAATGGCAGAACTAACTGACAGAAATTTTAAAACTGTCTTAAAGAGGTTCAAAGAACTAAAGGAAAATGTGGAAATATAGAACTTAAAGAGCACAGTAAAGCAACTAGATATAAAAGACATATGCAGAATACTCTCTTTAACAACATCATACACATTCTTTTCAAGTGAATATGGGACATTCTCCAGGCCAAAAGTTAAGTCTCAGTATATTTCAGAGTATATATCATACAAAGTATTCTCTGACCACAATAACATAAACCTAGAAGTCAAAAACAGAAGTAAAACTGGAAAATTTACAAATTGTAGAAATAAAACAACATACTCTTAAACAACCAGTGGATCAAAGAAAAACCACAAGGCAAATAAGGAAATAGTTAAAGATGAATTAAAAAACAACATACCAAAACTTATGGGACTCAGTGAAAGTAGTACTAATGGAGAAATTTTTAAATACTTACATTAAAAAACAAGAAAGATCTCAAGCCAACAATTTAACTTTACACCTTAAGGAACTAGAAAAAGAGAAGAAACTAAGCCCAAAGCTAGCAGAAGTAAGACATGATAAAAATTAGAACACAGATAAATGAAACAAATAATAGAAAAAAATAGAATCAATAAAGTCAAAAGTTGTTTCTTTGAAAAGATGAATAAAGTCAACAAGACTTTAGCTAGATAGACTAAGAAAAAGAGTAAGAGGACTAAAAAATACTAAAATTAGAAATAAAAGCGGAGATGTTACTACTGATTACACAGCATAATAAATGATTATAGGAGAGTTCTATGAACAATTGCATGTCAAAAAATTGGATAACCTAGATGAAATGGACAAATGTTTAGAAACATAAAACCTGTAAAACTAAATCATCAAGAAACAAAATATCCAAATAAACTTCTGTAACGAGTAAGGAGATTGAATTAGTATAAGTTCAGTAATCAAAAACTTATAAATGATAAATGAATTCAGCAAAATAGCAGGACAAAAAGTTAACATGCAAAAACTAGGTACATTAATATACACTAACATAACTAACATGAAAAGGAAATTATAAAAACAATTCAATTTACAATCATTTCTGAAAGAATAAAATATTTAGGGATTAATTTAACCAAGTAGGTGAAAGATGTGTACAATGAAAACTAGAAAACATTGGTGAAAGAAATTATTGACATAAATAAATGAAAACATCCCATGTTCATTGATTGGAAAGCTTAATATTGTTAAGATATCAATACTACCCAAAGAAGTCCATAAATTCAATGCACTACTAAATTCCCAATAATGTTTATTTATAAAAATAGAAAAACTCACCTTAACATGTATATGAAATTTCAAAGAAACCTGAATAGCCAAAACAGTCTTGAAAAAAAGAACAAAACTGGAGAACTCACCCTTTCTGATTTCAAAACTTACTACAAAAGCTATGGTAATCAAAACAGTATGGTGTAGGTATAAATACAGATGTATAGATTAGTGAAATTGAGCGCCCACAAATAAACTCTCATGTATATAGTCAAATCATTTTTGACACGAGTGTTAAGAGCATTCACTGGGTGGAGGACAGTTTACAATAAATGGTGCTGAGAAAACTGGATATTCACAAGCAAAGGAATAAAGTTGGAACTTTATATAACAACATTTATGAAAATTAAATGAATCAAAAACATAAATGTAAGACCAAAAGAAATAAAACTGTTAGAAGAAAATTTAGAGCACAGGCTTTACAGCATTGAATTTGGCAATGATTTCTTGGATGTGAGACCAAAGGCCCAGGCAACAAAAGAAAAAATACACAAATTAAACTTCATAAAAATTGAAATAATTTGTGCCGTGAAAGACACTATCAATTGAGTAAAAAGACAACACACAGAATGAAAGAAAATATTTGTAAATCATACATCTAAGGAATTAATATCCAGAATATGTAGAGAATGCCTAAAATTCAATAACAACAACAATAACAAAATGTAAAAATGGGCAAAGTACTTGGATACACATATCTCCAAAGAAGATATGCAAATGGCTTATAAACACATAAAAAGATGCTCAGAATCACTAATCACTAGGGAAATGCAAATCAAAACTGCATTAAGATACCACTTCACACAGACTACAATGGCTGCTATAAAAAAATAACAAAAATAAGTGTTGTTGAGGATGTGGAGAAATTCGTACACTTGTGTAGTGCTGGTGGGAATGGAAAATTGTGTAGTTGCTGTGAAAAACAGTATAGTGAGTGGTTCTTCAAAAAATTAGGAATAGAATTACCATATGATCCAGCATCTTCACTTCTGTGTGTATACTTAAAAGAACTGAAAGCAGGGTCTTGAAGATATATTTGCATGTCCATATTCATAGTAGCATAACTCACAATTGCAAAAATGTGGAAACAACCCTAGTGTCCTTCAGTGGATATAAGGGTAAACAAATGTGGTATATCCATACAATGAAATGTTATTCAGCCTTTAAAAAAGGAACTTCTGCAATATGCCATAATATGAATGACCCTTGAGGACATTATGGCAGTGAAATAAGCAAGTCACAAAAAAGCAAATACTGTATGAGTCCACTTATATGAATTATGTGGAGTTGTCAAAATCATAGAGATAGAAAGTAGAATGGTGATTGTCAGGGATGCGGAAGAGGGAGAAATGGAGAGTTATTGTTTGATAGGTGTAGAGTTTCAGTTTTACAAGATGAAAAGTGTTGTGGAGTTGGATGGTGGTGATGGCTATACAACGATATGGATGTATTTAATATCACTGAACTGTACACTTAAGAATGATTAAGATGGTAAATTTTATGTTATGTATATATACTACGATATATACCATGATATAAAAAATTAGAGAAAAAAGAAATGGTGGGGAACAAAACTAAAAGAGGGCTTAAAATTAAATAAAGGAATATGACATGTATCTCTTGACAAAAAAGAGAAGCAAATATAAGATAATTTCCATAATAATATTATTCTTCATTGGTTGCTTTCCAGTCTAGCTTGTTGGATAAAAAGGAATGAACAGGAGCTCACCAGTCATCAGAGAATTGCACCTAACTCTAGGTAAGCTTATTGGAAGAAATCCTATGGTCAGTTATATTTCTCATATAATGAGAAACAAAACTACTGTTGAACAGTTGTTAGAAATAATCCATGTAGAACTTTGAAATGTGTCCATTATATTTGGTTTATAGAAGCACCAGCCTCTACACAGCATTACAAATATACTGCTTATCAATGTCAAAGTGACTAGAACACTGCCTCCATAGAAACTTTCTGTGGTACCTCATTACGGTACAGATTATCTACCTTTACTTTCATATAATTCTCTAGAGCACACCTCTCTCATTTTTCCTGTATTTTCTAAATTTATGGAATACATACAACTTGAATATCTTTATGATTATCGGTCTATTGTTCTAACTTTTAATTATCTGAATCATAATATATAGGTTCTCTAATATATATTTTATATTATTATTTTACCATATATTTATACATTAGTAGCAGCAGCCAGCTTGCTTGCTTGTATCCTTCCTCCTTCCTTTTTTCTTTCCTCCCTCCCTCACCCTTGACCTTCCTACCTTCCTCCCTCTGTTCCTTCTTCATTTTTTCCTCCCTCTTCCCCTTTCTTACCTTTCTGTAACATGTTGGAATGTCTTTCTGGCTCTAGGATTGTGCCATATAATGTCTTTCTCTATCATAGCTTCCTCATTTCAAAGATATTTTTCTGTGAATATGTAAAATAAATGTCAAATTCCAGAATGGCAGAATAAATGAGTATTCTTAGGATTTGGTAATTGGGTGCTACAAATCCTATTTAAAACTCTTACATATTTGTCTTATTTGTTACTACATATTAGTGATTCAATGTTTAAAGCCTGAATTTTTAATACAGGCTGAAGGTTTAGGTTTATGTGTTTGGTTTTTTTTTTTTTTCCTTTTGGAATTGGCTGGTAGATTATTTACTGGTAAAAACACCAACTCAATTAAAATAGATATCTGCATCAGGGCCGTATATCACATGTTTACAAACTGTTATGTTCAGACCTCAGCAACTTATAGCTCCTAAGTACTAATACTTTGCTTAAAGACATTATCATCATTAATTTTGCTTTTTTCTTTTTGCTGCTATTCAAAGTCATCCCCATTTTGATTTAAAATTAAATAAGTCACTTCATGACATGCATAATTACTCATATCTGCAACCTGAGACAGAATTTCTTTCAAGAGGAATCAGATTTATCTCAACTAATGAGTCATTAAGTTTCATTTCTCTTGCCAACTGTACATTATCTTTTATTCAATATGATATGCCAGAAACTTCCCTAAATGCCAAAATATCATTTATCCTCCCTCTACCCTCTTTCCCCAGGGAGCTAGGCATTTCTGTTCATTCACCTCAACCCTGATCCACATGCCTGCTGTTTCCATCCCAGCCGTCTCTGCAAGCTGCCAATCATGCTCCTCTTGGCCAGAAGGCTTAGGGCTTTTGAGTTTGTACAGCCAAATATCCAGAGACTAGGTTCACTCCACCCAGCACTTTTGGATTTTGATTTCGGCATTATTTTTCACACAGACTTCCAGAAATGAAAGGTTGCTTTACCAAATCCCCATGACACCTGGATTTTTCTGTTTATTTATATTTTGCATTTTCCCAGCTACCACATAGAAGCCAACCTAGGAGGAGATAGCAGAGGTGATTGTAAGTGCACTGAGTTTCACAGTGAATGCATGCTACTTGACTGCTGGCTAGGGGCCTTATTTACTGAAGACATTTTACAATTTTCTGTTTCCTTCCAAGCCACCTCAGCAAGAGTTTTCTTTTGAATTTCGGTGGTGAGAGGTGATAGACTAATGACAGGTTGGCATGATGCAGCCTTTACCTGTTGAATAGAAAGAAGCTTAAAGTCTTTGAAGAAAATATCTAGGAATAATGAGAGAACTGTTTTCCCTTGAGAACTCTGAATAGTTCAATAGAATTATTGCAAGCCACTAAAGGTGCACGTTGCTTCTAACTGTGCCACACTTATCTATTCTCAAAATTTAGAGAGAAAAAGGTTTGGAATTAGAAGATTATTATGTTTTTATTATCTTACATTTGATAATGCTATTGCTTAAAATGTACAAATACCAGTCAACTTGACCAATAGGGTTAAAAAATACCATTTCATTATAGTCAATTTATTGTTTGTGCCTCATGACCTTTTTTAAAAAAAAATATTTATTTCATTTATTGAATCTATCTTCCCAAAATGACCTTTACCATTAATTAAAACTACATTCTCCTGCACTTAAAGAGTAGTTTGGCTACCATTTATAAAAGTGGTATTAAATCTTCACAGATACTAAAGGGAGACAGACTCTTAACATCCTCCTTATACAAGCTAAGAAACAAGAAATACAGCACCCTAACTCCTGATGGCACATATTTGAGATAATTTTCTCAACTTCAGCTGAACTGAAATACCCTTGTATTTTCCTCTTGCCATCATAGGAAGACAAGGCTGCAGGCCATATCATGATGAAATCCATGGAGTTGCTGGTGGAGTCATCTTAGTGGTCTAGTATGTGGTTCTTAGCTCTCTGTGTCCAAGATTTTAATATACTCGTTATACAGTAAAGTCTTGAGAAATTTGATTATATATGCATCTGAAATGCATTTGTAAAGCAATTTTCAGATATATGTATTTATATTGGAACATACCTTTCCAGTAATCAAAAAATATCATTTTTACTGTACAAAATACCTCATTTCCAGTATCAAAGTATTTAGAAGTCAAATTAGCAAGCAGAAATTGAGGAGTGAGAAATCATAGAGAAGGACTGGAGAGAGATGGAAGCCTTCTTCATTTAAGCCCTTTCAACACTGCCCCCTTAAAGATTACATTGTTCTGGAGACCAGACTGTTTTACAGGAGTAATTGGAATTAGAAGTACCATCCACAGTGAAATTACATGGGGAAATGAACTGGCTTTGGCTCTCTTACTCGCCACCCACAATTATATAGAAGAGCTAGAGGGGCAACAGTGTGTATGTTTCAGAAATCAGACTTTGTATCAGGCAAATTTGTATTTGAACCTCAGCTCCACTGTTACTACAGCTGTGGAACCCTAGATCAATTACCCTGATTAGCTTTAATTTTATCTGTACATGTAGGAAAAAAGCTCCCTCCCCTTCCTGCTCCCTTCCTACACCACACACAATACCATTAGGGTTGCTGTAAGGCTGAGGAAATACAACATACTGAACACAGGGACTGTCAGAATGGGTCATCAATAAAATGACCAACTTACTAATATATGAAACTGGGTAAGGCTGCTGGGCTGGATTGTCTACTGTCAACTCAGCATCATTACCACACCCTTCAAAGATCTGAAAATTGCATTCCCCAAACTCCCCTTCCCTATTATTTTCCAGGTAGAATTTCCTATTGAGAGGAAGTTGCATGAGATTTAGACAGCAGAAGAGAAAAAGCTCTTATTCTCTGGATGTGGTTGCAACCAAACTTGTAGGCAGGCAAACTTGTAGCAGCTACTCAGTGAGCACACGAGAACCATCCATATTGCGGCAGATGGCAGAGATTTTCCCCAGCATCCCTGACTTTCCAGCTTCAGCAGTCCCAGTTTTACCAGGGCAACGCTCTGACCTTCCCTCTCCAGCTCTTCCAACATCTGTGTAAAGCCTAATTTCTGAGCGAAACCTTTATTCTTGGAAGTGTTAGGATATCTCTGTTTTCCTGACTGATTCTGGGTTGATAGAACTGGCTGTAGTCAGGATTAGGAAGCTGCTCCTATTCTCCATAGAGAGGATTTGTTTATAGATTATTTGATTAGTATTATTCTCTCATACTAGACTATAGCACCAAGTCCAGTGCTTGGCACATTAGGAAGTCAATAGACACTTGTTGAATGCCAGCATCTATATATGTTTGCCTCTGTTTACCCTAACCCCCATCCCCTTTCTTCTAGAATGAGTTTTTTCTCACTCTGCCTCCACTGCATGGTTGAACGAGAGCCAAAGTCTGCTTTCAGAGCTTACTCCTCTGGACACATTTTATTGTTCCTGGTCACTGCTGGCCAATTACAATTTTTCTAAAGACGTCTTAAAGTAGATACTAACAGTACAGCCCCTTGCTGTATCATGAAAGCCTGGAAGCTACTAGCAACCATCATTTCAGTTGTATGGAGAATGTCTGAAGGAATGAAGTAGAAATAATAGTAGTACACATGTGAAATGGTGAGAGAATCTTGTCAGCATTCAAATTCCCTAGCAGCAGTAGTCCCCAGTAACAGTTTGTAGTGAAGGATAATACTTCACGTTTCTTGTCTAAGGAAGTTTGAGTTGAATTTCTGTCACTGCACCAAAAGAGTAATGTATACTTTCTCCACTTGTATACCAACAATCTTATGTCTCCAGTCCTGCCTTTGTCCTTGGCTCTGCCCTTACTGTCCAATTTTGGGAAGAGAAAAATGATAGAGGTAAAAGTCAAAGAGTTAAGTTACAGAAGAAAATATGGGCCCCTGTAAAGGGAAGGCAGGGAGAACACACCTAGTCACCTTCAAAGCTCAGATGTGTGAAAAAATACTATTTTTTAAGTTTACAAATGAGTACATTCTATTCCATCAAAAAGAACCAAGAGCTAGTATTCAGACAATCATTCAGTGCCCCATTGTGTTAGTTATCTTATCCTCAGGATCTATACTAACTTACAACGTCACCATATCACACACTTGCCATGTTATATCACAGTGTATCTACCTACTAGTCATTCTACTTCATTAATCCATAATCTACGGAAAGGCAGAGATTATATTTTCTTTGTCTTCACATTCTCAGCATCTTTTGGCATATTACTTGCCTCATAATAGGTGATCAATAATCTTATGTCAAATGAATAAGATATATTTACACAAAGGAACATGTCTGTTTTGACACACCTTTTAAAAAGTCTCAGTTGATAATTTTATTTAAAGAAATATTTGACATGTTATAGTTTAATCAGGTAAGAAATCTGGCCAGTTTATTTACATTTTGATTATATAGAGAAATATATATAATTTTATATGCCAGCTTAAAAAGTTTTCTGGAATTCACAGTGAACAAATTGTAAAATACTGTGATGAAATTCTTTGTTGTCTCTTCTCCTTTCTTCTTTCTGAGTGCCAGGTTTTATGCTAGGAGCTAGGGATAATAAGACGCAGAAGCTCTCAGTTCTTCCTTAAGAAAGAGAGTGAAATCTAGTGGCATAGACTAGAGATGCCGACATTCTCTCTCTCTCTCTCTCTCTCTCTCTCTCTCTCTCTCAAATGCTTAGAGTTGTTAGAGATAATCAAATATTTATTTTATCACCAAATGACCAGTAAAGAATACAGTTGCATTAAGTATGTAAGAGTCTTAGTATTAATAAGTATGTAAGACTCTTAAATGGAAAAGAATATCCGAAGTTTCTGCTTTAAAATAATAATGATAATAATATCTAATATTTATAGGGTGCTTGCTAAGTACTATGAACTCTGCTAAATGTGTTACATAACCTATATTAGCCCTACAACGTTCATGTGCAGTACATATAAATTAATATATATTTTGCAGATGAATAAAATTATGCTTTGAAGTGTTAAGTAGTTTTCCCAAGGTTATATAGCTAACATGTGGCTCTGCCAACATTCTAACCCAAAGATGTTCATCTGTGGAGCCAGCACTCTTCTGTAAAGAGAGGCAATGTTTTAAAAGCACAATTAAGGAGGAGGAAAATCAGACTATTACTATTGGGATTGTGAATAAGAGTTTGAGTGGACTATGTTCTAGTAGAAACTTTGTGATGGAAACCTTGCATGTAAGGGAATTGGGAATGAAGTTTACATATCTTAGAGATGGCCTTAGCAGGTAAAGGTAAAAGTTGAAAGCATCAGAGGTGGAAAAAAATTTCAATAAATACAATTGACCCTTGAACAATGCAGGGGTTAGGGGGAGTGACCCCTTCATAGTTGAAAATTTGTGTATTTTCTTTTGGCTCCTCCAAAACTTAACTACTAACAGCCTAGTGTTGACCATAAGCCTCACTGGTAACATAACCAATCGATTAGCACACATTTTGTATGTTATATGTATTTTATACTGTATTCTTACAATAAATTATGCTAGAGAAAAGAAAATTTTACTAAGAAAATTATAAGGAAGAGAAAATATTTTTGCTCTTCATTAAGTGAAATTGGTTTATCTTAAAGGTTTTCATCCTCATTGCCTTCACATTGAGTAGGCTTAGGAGGAAGAAGAGGAGGGATTGGTCTTACTGTATCAGAGCTGGCGGAGATGAAAGAGGTTGGGAAGTGGAAGGGGAGGCAGGAGAGGCAGGTTACAATAGCTGTAACTTTACAGAAATCATCATCATAATTTCTGTCTGATATTTTTGCTTTTACATTTCTCCAAAAATTTTCTATATGGTACCAATGCTTCTTCCACTGTTGCTCATATCATGGAAGAGGCCATGTCTAAAAAAAGTCACAAACTGTCTTGAATCATCAGAATTCTCCTGCCAGATTGTCTGATGTCAATTTGTTTCCTGGCATTGTTTCTTCTGCATCTTCCTTGTCATCTGGAACAGGTTCAAAAGCACTTGTCTCCATTAAGTTGTCTTCTGTTAATTGCTTTGGTGTGGTGTCTATTAACTCTCAAATTTCTTGAAGATTCATATCTTGTAACTTTTCACCTGTCTTTTTTTTTTTTTTTTTTTTTTTTTTTTTTTTTGCCATATCCACAATCTCTCTCATGATTTCCTTGATTGTCTCTGTCATAAATCCTGTGAAGTCATGTGTAACATCTGGACACCGTTTTCTCCAGTAGAAATTTATTGTTTTAGGCTTGATGGCTTTCACAGCTTTTTCTGTAACAATGATGACATCTTCAATGTAATGCTTTAAGACTTTCATGATGCTCTCTCTGAGGGTTCTCTTCTATAGCATTGACAGTCCTGTCCATAGAGCATCATGTATATTTGAACTTAAAGGTTTTTATGACTCTCTGAACTACAGGTTGAATTAACAATGTTGTGTTTGGGGACAAGCAGACAGTTTCAGCGTCTTTGTTGTTGAAATCATGGTGTTCTGAGTGGCCAGGAACATTGTCCAATATCAAAAGAACTTTAAAAGACAGTCCCTCATTAGCAAGGTACTTCCTAACTTCAGGGATGAACAATCAATGGAAGTAATCCAGAAAAAGGGTCTCGTTCAAGTTTTCTTTTATAACCAGAAGACTGGTATCTGGTGTTTCACTTTTACCTTCAAGGGTAAGAGCTTAGTGACTTTATATATAAGGGTAGTCCTGATCATAAACCTGACTGCATTTGCACAACAAACAGTAGAGTTAACCCTTTTTCTTCCTCCCTGAAGTCGTGGTACTTGCTTCTTTTCTTTCCTAGTAAATTTTCTTTATGGCATTGTTTTACCCAAAATAAAGCACCTTTGTCTGCATTAAAAATCTGTTGGAGCAAATATTCTTTCTCTTCAATAATTTTCTTTTCTTTTTTTTTTTTTTTTTTTTTTCCAAGATGGAGTCTCGCTCTGTTGCCTAGGCTGTAGAGCAGTGGTGCTATCTGCAAGCTCCGCCTCCCAGATTCATGGCATTCTCCTGCCTTAGACTCCCGACTAGCTGGGACTACAGGCGCCCACCACCATGCCCAGTTAGTTTTTCATATTTTTAGTAGAGACGGGGTTTCACCATGTCAGGATGGTCTCGATCTCCTGACCTTGTGATCTGCCCACCTTGGCCTCCCAAAGTGCTGGGATTACAGGCATGAGCCACCGTGCCTGGCCCTCTTGAATAATTTTCTTTATGACACCTCTGGGAACTCGTCTACAGCCTCTTGATTAACTGAAGCTGCTTCTCCTGTTATCTTGATTTTTTTTTTTAAGACAAACCTCTTCCTAAATTATCAAACCATCCGTTGCTGGCATTAAATTCTCCAGGTTTAGAGACTTTCATTTTAAGATGTCACATAATGACATCCTTAAAAAAAATAAATTTAGAGTCTATAGATATACTTTCATAGTAATCCTGTACTCGCATATAAACTGAATTTTCAATGTGAGATTTAAAAGTATTTTGCGAAAAGTGCAAGGTTTTTATACTTGCTAAACAACAGCTTCATGAGTTAATTCCTTCCTCCCTCCCTCCCTCCCTCCCTCCCTCCCTCCCTCCCTCCCTTCCTTCCTTCCTTCCTTCCTTCCTTCCTTCCTTCCTTCCTTCCTTCCTTCCTTCCTTCCTTCCTCTCTCTCTCTCTACCCCACCTGCCCTCCCCTCTGTGCCATCCCTCCCCTCCCTTTCTTCCTTCCCTCCCTTTCTTCTTCTCCTTGTTTTTCACAGTGTGCCTCATGTTGAATTTATTTCTATTGAAATGATGGGAAACTGCAGCTATAGACCTGAGCCTGCTGCACATATCAAGCAAGTCAACTTTTTTATATATTGTAATGACTTTTCTCTGCTTCTTGGCAGCACTTCCAGCATTACTAGTGACACTTCATAGGGATCCAATGGCATTACTCAAGGTTTACAGTACTGCACTAAGCATGATGAAAAATATGAAATACACAAGAACTGTGAGATCATTTTTTTCTGTGATATGCAATTTACTGGAGATGATTAGCATCATATGGCATCTTTTTTTTTTTTAATTTATTTATTATTATTATACTTTAAGTTGTAGGGTACATGTGCATAACGTGCAGGTTTGTTACATATGTATACTTGTGCCATGTTGGTGTGCTGCACCCATCAACTCGTCATTTACATCAGGTATACCTCCCAATGCAATCCCTCCCCCCTCCCTCCTCCCCCCTCCCCATGATAGGCCCCGGTGTGTGATGTTCCCCTTCCTGAGTCCAAGTGATCTCATTGTTCAGTTCCCACCTATGAGTGAGAACATGCAGTGTTTGGTTTTCTGTTCTTGTGATGGTTTGCTAAGAATGATGGTTTCCAGCTGCATCCATGTCCCTACAAAGGACACAAACTCATCCTTTTTGATGGCTACATAGTATTCCATGGTGTATATGTGCCACATTTTCTTAATCCAGTCTGTCACTGATGGACATTTGGGTTGATTCCAAGTCTTTGCTATTGTGAATAGTGCTGCAATAAACATACGTGTGCATGTGTCTTTATAGCAGCATAATTTATAATCCTTTGGGTATATACCCAGTAATGGGATGGCTGGGTCATATGGTACATCTAGTTCTAGATCCTTGAGGAATCGCCATACTGTTTTCCATAATGGTTGAACTGGTTTACAATCCCACCAACAGTGTAAAAGTGTTCCTATTTCTCCACATCCTCTCCAGCACCTGTTGTTTCCTGACTTTTTAATGATCGCCATTCTAACTGGTGTGAGATGGTATCTCATTGTGGTTTTGATTTGCATTTCTCTGATGGCCAGTGATGATGAGCATTTTTTCATGTGTCTGTTGGCTGTATGAATGTCTTCTTTTGAGAAATGTCTGTTCATATCCTTTGCCCACTTTTTGATGGGGTTGTTTGTTTTTTTCTTGTAAATTTGTTTGAGTTCTTTGTAGGTTCTGGATATTAGCCCTTTGTCAGATGAGTAGATTGCAAAAATTTTCTCCCATTCTGTAGGTTGCCTGTTCACTCTGATGGTAGTTTCTTTTGCTGTGCAGAAGCTCTTTAGTTTAATGAGATCCCATTTGTCAATTTTGGCTTTTGCTGCCGTTGCTTTTGGTGTTTTAGACATGAAGTCTTTGCCCATGCCTATGTCCTGAATGGTACTACCTAGGTTTTCCTCTAGGATTTTTATGGTATTAGGTCTAACATTTAAGTCTCTAATCCATCTTGAATTAATTTTCGTATAAGGAGTAAGGAAAGGATCCAGTTTCAGCTTTCTACTTATGGCTAGCCAATTTTCCCAGCACCATTTATTAAATAGGGAATCCTTTCCCCATTTCTTGTTTCTCTCAGGTTTGTCAAAGATCAGATGGCTGTAGATGTGTGGTATTATTTCTGAGGACTCTGTTCTGTTCCATTGGTCTATATCTCTGTTTTGGTACCAGTACCATGCTGTTTTGGTTACTGTAGCCTTGTAGTATAGTTTGAAGTCAGGTAGCGTGATGCCTCCAGCTTTGTTCTTTTGACTTAGGATTGTCTTGGAGATGCGGGCTCTTTTTTGGTTCCATATGAACTTTAAAGCAGTTTTTTCCAATTCTGTGAAGAAACTCATTGGTAGCTTGATGGGGATGGCATTGAATCTATAAATTACCTTGGGCAGTATGGCCATTTTCACAATATTGATTCTTCCTATCCATGAGCATGGTATGTTCTTCCATTTGTTTGTGTCCTCTTTGATTTCACTGAGCAGTGGTTTGTAGTTCTCCTTGAAGAGGTCCTTTACATCCCTTGGAAGTTGGATTCCTAGGTATTTGATTCTCTTTGAAGCAATTGTGAATGGAAGTTCATTCCTGATTTGGCTCTCTGTTTGTCTGTTACTGGTGTATAAGAATGCTTGTGATTTTTGCACATTAATTTTGTATCCTGAGACTTTGCTGAAGTTGCTTATCAGCTTAAGGAGATTTTGGGCTGAGACAATGGGGTTTTCTAAATATACAATCATGTCATCTGCAAACAGGGACAATTTGACTTCTTCTTTTCCTAACTGAATACCCTTGATTTCTTTCTCTTGCCTAATTGCCCTAGCCAGAACTTCCAACACTATGTTGAATAGGAGTGGTGAGAGAGGGCATCCCTGTCTTGTGCCAGTTTTCACAGGGAATTTTTCCAGTTTCTTGCCCATTCAGTATGATATTGGCTGAGGGTTTGTCATAAATAGCTCTTATTATTTTGAGGTACGTTCCATCGATACCAAATTTATTGAGCGTTTTTAGCATGAAGGGCTGTTGAATTTTGTCAAAAGCCTTTTCTGCATCTACTGAGATAATCATGTGGTTCTTGTCTTTGGTTCTGTTTATATGCTGGATTATGTTTATTGATTTGCGAATGTTGAACCAGCCTTGCATCCCAGGGATGAAGCCCACTTGATCATGGTGGATAAGCTTTTTGATGTGTTGCTGAATCCGGTTTGCCAGTATTTTATTGAGGATTTTTGCATCGATGTTCATCAGGGATATTGGTCTAAAATTCTCTTTTTTTGTTGTGTCTCTGCCAGGCTTTGGTATCAGGATGATGTTGGCCTCATAAAATGAGTTAGGGAGGATTCCCTCTTTTTCTATTGATTGGAATAGTTTCAGAAGGAATGGTACCAACTCCTCCTTGTACCTCTGGTAGAATTCAGCTGTGAATCCATCTGGTCCTGGACTTTTTTTGGTTGGTAGGCTATTAATTATTGCCTCAATTTCAGAGCCTGCTATTGGTCTATTCAGGGATTCAACTTCTTCCTGGTTTAGTCTTGGAAGAGTGTAAGTGTCCAGGAAATTATCCATTTCTTCTAGATTTTCCAGTTTATTTGCATAGAGGTGTTTATAGTATTCTCTGATGGTAGTTTGTATTTCCGTGGGGTCGGTGGTGATATCCCCTTTATCATTTTTAATTGCATCGATTTGATTCTTCTCTCTTTTCTTTTTTATTAGTCTTGCTAGTGGTCTGTCAATTTTGTTGATCTTTTCAAAAAACCAACTCCTGGATTCATTGATTTTTTGGAGAGTTTTTTGTGTCTCTATCTCCTTCAGTTCTGCTCTGATCTTAGTTATTTCTTGCCTTCTGCTAGCTTTCGAATGTGTTTGCTCTTGCTTCTCTAGTTCTTTTAATTGCGATGTTAGAGTGTCAATTTTAGATCTTTCCTGCTTTCTCTTGTGGGCATTTAGTGCTATAAATTTCCCTCTACACACTGCTTTAAATGTGTCCCAGATTCTGGTATGTTGTATCTTTGTTCTCATTGGTTTCAAAGAACATCTTTATTTCTGCCTTCATTTCGTTATGTACCCAGTAGTCATTCAGGAGCAGGTTGTTCAGTTTCCATGTAGTTGAGCGGTTTTGATTGAGTTTCTTAGTCCTGAGTTCTAGTTTGATTGCACTGTGGTCTGAGAGACAATTTGTTATAATTTCTGTTCTTGTACATTTGCTGAGGAGTGCTTTACTTCCAATTACGTGGTCGATTTTGGAGTAAGTACTATGTGGTGCTGAGAAGAATGTATATTCTGTTGATTTGGGGTGGAGAGTTCTATAGATGTCTATTAGGTCTGCTTGCTGCAGAGATGAGTTCAATTCCTGGATATCCTTGTTAACTTCCTGTCTCGTTGATCTGTCTAATGTTGACAGTGGAGTGTTGAAGTCTCCCATTATTATTGTATGGGAGTCTAAGTCTCTTTGTAAGTCTCTAAGGACTTGCTTGATGAATCTGGGTGCTCCTGTATTGGGTGCATATATATTTAGGATAGTTAGCTCTTCCTGTTGAATTGATCCCTTTACCATTATGTAATGGCCTTCTTTGTCTCTTTTGATCTTTGATGGTTTAAAGTCTGTTTTATCAGAGACTAGTATTGCAACCCCCGCTTTTTTTTGTTCTCCATTTGCTTGGTAAATCTTCCTCCATCCCTTTATTTTGAGCCTATGTATGTCTCTGCGTGTGAGATGGGTCTCCTGAATACAGCAGACTGATGGGTCTTGACTCTTTATCCAGTTTGCCAGTCTGTGTCTTTTAATTGGACCATTTAGTCCATTTACATTTAAGGTTAAGATTGTTATGTGTGAACTTGATCCTGCCATTATGATATTAACTGGTTATTTTGCTCGTTAGTTGATGCAGTTTCTTCCTAGCCTCGATGGTCTTTACATTTTGGCATGTTTTTGCAATGGCTGGTACCGGTTGTTCCTTTCCATGTTTAGTGCTTCCTTCAGGGTCTCTTGTAAGGCAGGCCTAGTGGTGACAAAATCTCTAAGCATTTGCTTATCTGTAAAGGATTTTATTTCTCCTTCACTTATGAAACTTAGTTTGGCTGGATATGAAATTCTGGGTTTAAAATTCTTTTCTTTAAGAATGTTGAATATTGGCCCCCAGTCTCTTCTGGCTTGTAGAGTTTCTGCCGAGAGATCTGCTGTTAGTCTGATGGGCTTCCCTTTGTGGGTAACCCAACCTTTCTCTCTGGCTGCCCTTAAGATTTTTTCCTTCATTTCAACTTTGGTGAATCTGGCAATTATGTGTCTTGGAGTTGCTCTTCTCGAGGAGTATCTTTGTGGCGTTCTCTGTATTTCCTGGATTTGAATGTTGGCCTGCCCTACTAGGTTGGGGAAGTTCTCCTGGATGATATCCTGAAGAGTGTTTTCCAACTTGGTTCCATTTTCCCC
The DNA here is from genome assembly GCF_043159975.1 of Macaca nemestrina. Taxonomy (NCBI): domain Eukaryota; kingdom Metazoa; phylum Chordata; class Mammalia; order Primates; family Cercopithecidae; genus Macaca; species Macaca nemestrina. The sequence continues at coordinate 90,383,843 of NC_092128.1, forward strand.
CTCACTTTCAGGCACCCCAATCAGACGTAGATTTGGTCTTTTTACGTAATCCCATACTTCTTGCAGGCTTTGTTCATTTCTTTTTCTTCTTTTTTCTTTTGGTTTCTCTTCTCGCTTCATTTCATTCATTTGATCCTCAATCGCTGATACTCTTTCTCCCAGTTGATCGAGTCGGTTACTGAAGCTTGTGCATTTGTCACGTATTTCTCGTGTCATGGTTTTCATCTCTTTCATTTCGTTTATGACCTTCTCTGCATTAATTACTCTAGCCATCAATTCTTCCACTTTTTTTTCAAGATTTTTAATTTCTTTGCGCTGGGTACGTAATTCCTCCTTCAGCTCTGAGAAATTTGATGGACTGAAGCCTTCTTCTCTCATCTCGTCAAAGTCATTCTCCGTCCAGCTTTGATCCGTTGCTGGCGATGAGCTGCGCTCCTTTGCCGGGGGAGATGTGCTCTTATTTTTTGAATTTCCAGCTTTTCTGCCCTGCTTTTTCCCCATCTTTGTGGTTTTATCTGCCTCTGGTCTTTGATGATGGTGATGTACTGATGGGGTTTTGGTGTAGGTGTCCTTCCTGTTTGATAGTTTTCCTTCTAACAGTCAGGACCCTCAGCTGTAGGTCTGTTGGAAATTGCTTGAGGTCCACTCCAGACCCTGTTTGCCTGGGTATCAGCAGCAGAGGCTGCAGAAGATAGAATATTTCTGAACAGCGAGTGTACCTGTCTGATTCTTGCTTTGGAAGCTTCCTCTCAGGGGTGTACTCCACCCTGTGAGGTGTGGGGTGTCAGACTGCCCCTAGTGGGGGATGTCTCCCAGTTAGGCTACTCAGGGGTCAGGGACCCACTTGAGCAGGGAGTCTGTCCCTTCTCAGATCTCAACCTCCGTGTTGGGAGATCCACTGCTCTCTTCAAAGCTGTCAGACAGAGTCGTTTGCATCTGCAGAGGTTTCGGCTGCGTTTGTTATTGCCCTGTCCCCAGAGGTGGAGTCTACAGAGACAGGCAGGTTTCCTTGAGCTGCTGTGAGCTCCACCCAGTTCGAGCTTCCCAGCAGCTTTGTTTACCTACTTAAGCCTCAGCAATGGCGGGCGCCCCTCCCCCAGCCTCGCTACTGCCTTGCCGGTAGATCACAGACTGCTGTGCTAGCAATGAGGGAGGCTCCGTGGGTGTGGGACCCTCCCGGCCAGGTGTGGGATATGATCTCCTGGTGTGCCTGTTTGCTTAAAGCGCAGTATTGGAGTGGGAGTTACCCGATTTTCCAGGTGTTGTGTGTCTCAGTTCCCCTGGCTAGGAAAAGGGATTCCCTTCCCCCTTGCGCTTCCCAGGTGAGGCAATGCCTCGCCCTGCTTCAGCTCTCGCTGGTCGGGCTGCAGCAGCTGACCAGCACTGATCGTCCGGCACTCCCCAGTGAGATGAACCCAGTACCTCAGTTGAAAATGCAGAAATCACCGGTCTTCTGTGTTGCTCGCGCTGGGAGTTGGAGACTGGAGCTGTTCCTATTCGGCCATCTTGCTCCGCCCCCCATATGGCATCTTAAACAGATCTCACTGCAATAGCAACAGGAGATTGCTACAAAATTATTACAGTAGTATAATATGTACTATAGTTAATTTTATTCTGTTATGATTTCATTCTGCATTTTTATGTTTGTTTACATTTCTCTCAGCTACAACTGACACCAGGTATGGTCTGTGTTTGTGTGTATATATTTTGATAAATCTTGACTTTTTATTGCAATTTTTTGCATATTTTATGGTGGTAAATGATCAAATAAACTAATATCTATGTATATTTTATGCCCTCATGACTATACCTAACTTTCTCTTATTTTTTTCAATATTTCTAAGCTATTGAGATTCACCTGCAAGTTTTTTCAAATTGTTGGAAATCTTTTAAAAATTCCAGTATATTTATTGAAACAATCAGTGCATAAATAGACCCACACAATTCCAACCTGAGTTGTTCAAGGGTCAACTGTATTTGACATAAATATGCTATATTTATAATATAAATATCATCTATTATAAAATAGATGATAATCTTCAACAGTCAGATCTCAGAGCTCCCAAAAGTTAGACAGGAGAAATATATTCTTTTACCCACTTTATAACATTTACTCTTCAACTGCCTATGACTCTGGGGCAATAAATTTAGAAATACACAGATCAGCAACAAGGTTGCTCCTAGATCAAGAAGCTTGTGACACAAGCTATTACTATAAAGATTGAGGCTGGAAGAGACAGTTTATTGAGTAAAATTAGAGTTTTCTTATAATAAAGAAAGTGATGCTGGGTGAAAAAAAAGTAGACATTTACTTCACATAGCATTTGAAATATATGCCCAAATTTTGTCTAAAATATCTAGCTGGAGTTTTGAGGCTACATGTGCTCTTTAGGTATGGAGTTTTCACATGTGCTCCACTTTTTTCCCCCTACCTTTGGCTTTACATGTGCTTTGTTAGTACTAGCTGGTAGCCTTAATTTATTATATTGCAGGTCAGATGTTACAGTGAGAAAAGTACCAGATTGAGAGACTTTAATTCCAGGGAAGGACTATGTGAGTTCTTTAATTTGGTACAATTCATCAAACCTCAACTGAAATTGTTCTAAATCAAAGGAGATTGGTGACCCTAAGAACCCATTCGGTTTTGTAATTAAATTAGCCTTTGCTGGTCCTCAGCCCTCAAATTGTGAAATTCCTTTTCTATAGCACCTCTTTCTAGGATTATCCTAAGTCATAGTTTCCTTTCTCTATAGACATTGACATGTCACCTGTGGTCTCCACCAAATTGGTTTTGTTAAGGTTACAACACTTATTTATATGAATACTTATTATTATTATTATTAGCTCAGCTCTGAATAATTTTTTAAAAGTGCTGTCAATATTACATAGTGACAAACACTTATTAGAGATTTAATATGTAGTGTTCAATTGCATATAAACTGTCACACCACTTCACTGTCTCTTATGAAAAAAATGTAATCTGTCTCTAAGAATTGTTTTTGTCATTATAAATCACATATAGCTTTATTTCACATATGAGTAAATTAAAATGAGGAGGGAAGTTAAGATTTGTCTAGGTCATACCTCATGTCTTCTTATATAATTTTCTTCTATCTATACCAATAACTCTTTTCAGTATTTTAAAAAATTAAGTGACGAACAGCTAAATCTTGTTTTAAATGTCCATGCATTTATTCATCTGCCATGTATTATATACTTACTGTGTCCCACGCCCTATGCTTGGCCCAGGCAAAAGAAAGAAAAAGAAGCCAGTAATTGCTCTGATTTGGCTTATAGAGTGCTGGAAGAATGTGTGAGAGCAATAAAATGGCAATAACAATACAGTGTGAGAAATAGAATAATAAGCCAAGATGGCATTTACTTTGCAAGTGCAATGTAGTGGCACTGAATTCAGACTGAATGAGTCAGGAAAGATTTTCTGGTAGAGTGGTAGCTAAGTTAAATATTGAAGGGTAATAGAAATTAGCCAGGAACAGAAAGAAAGAATGAAACTTCTAGGCAAATGAAGCAGCATACACAAAAGCAAAAAGAGATGAAAGGGTGTCATACCTTTGGAGAATAGCAAGCGGTTCAACTTGGCGGATATCGGGGGAAAGTAAAGGCCTTACATAATGTTTCTTTCTTTGTAAAATAATTACATAGGTTTGTACTATATTTAAGAGGGACTTACAATAATCAAAAAGTAAATATGGGTTGAAAAAAAGTAGATGTGACAATAATATAGAGCCTGCAAAAACAGTACCAATCCCAGAAGGAAGGAAAATGAGACGGAGAAGCATGAAAATAGCTTGACCTTTGGTGGCTGGGAAGCAGATAAAGGTCTCTCTGTGGTCCCATCAGCACAAATCAAGTGAGCCAAGGTGCAAGTCACCTGAAGAAACAGTCATAAGTCACCACATGCATTTATTTTCCCTACCACAATCCAGAAGGAGGACCAAATCAATTCAGAATCATGGCTTTGCCTGTATGAGTGATAGCAGGTCGTTTTCAGTGGGCCAGGTCCAGCATTGTATTTATTCAGTGTTGAAATGTAGTAAGGGAACAGAGAATTGGTTGACTTCCAGAATTATGAAATAAAACATTTGGCTACAAAATTAACCACATGAACAAATGTCTTTTCAGGTTTGTTATGGTAGCTGCATTGTGCATCAAGCTGACATTGGGATATATAGGATTTTCATCTTATACTCCATCTCTTTACCTCAGTTGATGAAAATCATTAATGTCAGAATATACATTATATTGTATATTTTGAAATCCCCAATCATTTTTCTGAACCCCAACAGAAATTGATATCCAGATCACTATAAAGAAGATTTGCTTTTAATACTGGCCATCTCAACAGGGAGTTAAGTTTCTATTTTTTTTTAATTCCTCTCAGCCAATATTAACACACACCCTGAAGTTCTCTTCACTTACATTCTGTCAGTTTCCTTTGTCAGCTGAGGTTGAAACTGGCTACCCAACTAGCTTTAATTCAGTTGTATTCTCTTAGCTCAGGATTTTATTACTATTCCATAATGCCTGATAAAATGGGATGGACCCACCCACTCTGTCAAAATCTCTAAATTGGGAAGAAATACGTCAAGTGATTTTCACTTCTCTATTCTTTGTCCTTCATTGTGAATTCTAAAGCAAAATTCTAAAACACGATTTAGAATCAGAGCTGTACATTACCATTTTTGTAATAGCAAAGGCAATTTCTAATTTTAGTGTAGTAGAAATTATACTGTGTTTAGGATCACAAGACCTGCTTTTTAAGTCTTAGAACTGAAACTGACTACATGCTTTATATTGAGCAAGTCAGACCTCCCTGTTCTTTAAACTCCTTCCTGTGTGAAATAACATATATAGACTGGTGACCTCTATAGGTCTTTCTTATGACTCTCTGAATGCTTAAACAAATGTAATTCATTCAAGGCCTCCATTAATAAAGAGAAATCTAGAAACAAAACAAATCATACCATGAGGTCAAAACATCAAAACCCTTGAATAGGTTACATAATCACCCTAATGATGATAGCCACAACCATCATGATACATTATTTATCAAATATCTCCATATTCACCTCACCATGGTAGACACTAAGATATATCAAATAAACTAAACAGATGTGGTCCTGGCTGGACTCCTAGGAGCACAATAGATAAAAAGAGAGAATGGTTTCCCACATGAAACTGCTCCCTCAAAGGAACTATTTTTCCGGCGTTTTCTTCAGGATGATTCATGATGTGTAGTATTCTGTTCACTTCCAGTTTAAGAAAGAATAACCAAGAACAGAACTGACAAATTAAGTCAGTCAGTGCCACCTGCAGTTGGAACAATGACATAAATGCTGCCACATTTTTAATGGGAAAATCTAAAGGAAACTGTTCAGAAGAAAATCAATAAAGCCATCAAACATTGGGTACTTGTTAGATGTAGTTTCTGTTTTGGAAGGAGTGGTAATAAGATGAAATTCACTACCTTAGTGTATTTATTCTCTAGGTAAGATGACAAGAGGAGTGATTACAAATTGAAATTGATTCAAAAAATGTGTCACCATTTTTAATAGTTGAAGTCTATATAAACAGAAATGCGTATCAGTGAACAAAGGGCCTAATGATTGACATTAATAAAAAATACTCTAAAAACCCAACTGCGCCTTGAATGACAAGAGAATTAGAAAGAAATATTAAAATAAAGACACATGAATTGATATTGTGTAGTGTTTTGCAAAGCATGTTTTTATACTCTCATTTTATCTTCAGATGATAAGAACAAGGCTAACAGTATGCCCATGTTAATGCTTTGACAAGGTAAAAATACATAGACTTCAAAAATAGGAAATTAATGGCCAGAGTATTCATTCATTGCCTCATAGGTGTTCGCAGTGAGCAAAGGAACTCTTGTCTTTCATTAATCCTGAAAATTTTGTAATTATTACCTCTTCAAATATTGCACCTTTTCTACTTTTAAAATTATCTTTTTCTGTAACTATAGGTAGATATAGAGTAATCCATTTTAATTACTCTGCCATGTCTCTTAAATTGCCATGTCTCATTTCCTTGAGTTTATATATGCCAATAAATGTTTTAATTGCATCTGTTATAAACTTTCTAACCCCTAGGCATTATGTTTCAGTGAATTTTAAATTTAACACAGCAGGAATTAGCAGAATTTATAGGTTATTTTTTATAATAATAATAATGACAAAGTTATTCTCATTTTCCTGGGATAAAGTCTCCCAGGCTTAAAAATTTGGAATTGCCTTGATTTTATATGCATCCTTACTTCTGTGTTCAATTAGTCATTAAAATTAATTATTCCTGCCACAGTGTAAAGTTCATGAGTTCTCAAACTTAGGTGTTTATCAGATTTACCTTTTCTGTGTCATTTCTCCAAGAGTTTCTGGTTCATAAATTCTCTGACACACAGTTGAGAATTATTTTGGTAGGGATTTAATAAATTCATGACAAAATGCCTCTGACATTTGTTTCTGCCTTCCTTTCACACCAGTACTTTTGAACCTAGAAACTGGGCGATTTAGATAGAAACAATGGTAAAAGCATCCTCATAAGAATTCTTCTTTCTAATGTCCTTTTTCATTTATTTCTGCAAGCTGACTTTAGATTTAATTTCTTCAAATACCCCTACACCATATCACTTCTCTGCTTAGATATTTTAGGGCTTTCGTAGTTGTCAAAGCTCTTGATATTTGGGTTCAGCTTACTTTAAAAAAATAATTTCGTACATCTTATCTGTGTAAATCTTGCTCACTTAACAAGTGATTTATTCACCATCCCTGAACCTACTGATTATTCCCCTTTACAGCTTTACTTGTGAGAAGGAAGATTTGAGTTCAAGCTCTGACTCAGCCACTTTCTGGTTTTATAAACTTAGGAAAATCATTTTACCTCGTTTACTATATTTACTCATTTGTCAAATGTAATGTTTCTAATCTTTGGAAACATTACAGAACTATTAGGAAATGTAAAATAAAATTGAGTATATAAATGTGCTTTGCAAAATATAAAGCACTATACATACACCTGCTCCCTTATCTCTATTAAACTTGTTTTCTACAATGAAGTATGTTTAGTGAAATCCACCAGAATTTATGCTGAAGCTTTTCCAGTTATTTCTTATTTGCTTGGGACACCATTCTCTTAAGTTATTCAAAAAGTGGTTATGAAAGCAATGTCTTGAGTTCTTGCCAGTTCCTAATACTTTGTGTATTGCTTTGGTACATGAAGTACAATTTATCTGGGTATAAAGTCCTTGGCTCATATTTTCTTTCCTTGGGTATCTTAAAAGCGTTATTCTATTTTCTTCTACTAGAAAATATTTCTATAGAGATATCTCACATCAATTGCTCTTTCCCCCCTGCAAGTATAATGAATGGTAACCCAAATTATTTTTATTCTCTGAAGATTAGTATACCTTTTGGTATATTGATTCTAATATGTTATTTTCTATAAATGGAAAAATTTTCTTGACTGAAAATCTTATGTATATGTTCTGATATATTATTTTTTAAAGAACTCCAAATTAAATTTTATATATATATATAAAAAATAAACTAAAATCTAGTTCCTTTAAAAATTCATAAAATTGATAAGCCTCTCGAAAGGTTAAGAAAAAAAAGACAGAAGGCACAAATTACAAATGTCAGAAATGAAACAGAAGACATCACTACAGATCCCAATGACATTAAAAAGGAAATAAAGGAATGTTATTAACAACCCTCTGTCTACAAATTAGTTAACATGGATGAAATGGACCGATTATTTGAAAGATGCAATTTGCTAAAACTCCCACCAAAAGAAATCAACAATATAAATAGTCCTATACCTGCCTGTCTTTAATGGATAAAGGCCTACATATATTAAGGTAATTGAATCAATAATAATCTTCCAAAACAGCATCAGGACCAGATGAGTTCACTGACACCATTTAAGGAATGAATTGTATCAATTCTACACAATCTCTTCCAGAAGATAGAAGCAGAGGGAGTATTTCCGAATTCAGTCTATGAGGTCAACATTACCCTAATATCAAAACCAGACAAAAACGCACATGAAAAAAATTATACATGACAAAACCAAGTGGGATTTATCCCAGGTATGCAAGGCCAGTTCAGCATTTGAAAATCAATTTAATCTATCATGTCAACAGACAAAAGAAGACAAATCACATGACTATATCAATAGATACAGAAAAAATATTTGACAAATGTCAACATTCATTAATGATAAAAAAACCCTCAAGACACTAGGTAAAGAGGGAGAACTCCCTCAACTTGATAAAGAACATCTAAAAAAATAAAATTTATGACATATATATTATATATATATATGCTTAGAAACTGGATGCTATCTCACAAAAATTGGGAACAAAGCAATGAGTTCCTTGTGTCACCATGGCTTTTCAACATTGTATTGTGTGTCCTAGCTAGTGCAATAAGGCAAGAAAATGAGATAAAATGTATACAGACTGGGAAGGAAGAAATAAAACTCATTTTTTTGCAGACAACATGATAATATATGTAGAAAACCCAAAAGAAATGACAACAATCTTCTGAAACTAATACGCTATTATAGAATGGTTGCAGGATACAAGGTTAGTATACAAAAGTCAATCACTTCTCTATATACCAGCAATGAACAAGTGGAATTTCCAATTAAAAACATTATCATTTACATTAGCATCCATCAAAAATAAAATATTAGTTATAAGTATAACAAAATATGTACACAATCTGTATGAAGAAAACAAAATTCAGATGACAGAAATCACAAAAGAACCAAATAATGGAAGCATAATTTGTGGTCATGGACTGGAAGACACAATATAGTCAAGATGGCAGTTATTTCCAGTTTGATCTATGAGATTCAATACAAAACAAAATCCCAGCAAGCAATTCTGTGGATATCAACGAACCAATTCTAATGAGACTTAGAATAGTTACATTAATATTGGAGAATAACAAAGTCAGAAACTGACACTACCCTACTTAGAGACTTGCTATAAAGCTATTCATTAAGACAGTGTGGTATTGGTAAGTGAATAGACAAATAAATCAGTGGAACAGCATAGGGAGCCCGGAAATAGACCCACATAAATATGGTCAGCTGATATTTAACAAAGGAGCAAAGCATCACAATGAAGTGAAGATAGTCTTTTTCTACAAATGGTGGTAGAAAACCTGGACGTCCACATGCAATAATATAAACCTAGGCATACACCTTACATCTTTTACCAAAGTTAAGTCAAAGTAAATCATGGGTCTAAACTGAACCCTCAAAACTATAAAACTTCTAGAAAATAACATAGGAGAAAGCCTGGATGAACTTGGGTGTGCAGATGACTTTTTAGATATAACGTTAAGGCATGATCCATGCATAAAATTATTGAGAAGATTGAATCCACTAAAATTAAAAACTTATTTTCTGTAAAAGATGATGTCAAGAAAATGAGAAGCCAAATTCTGGGGAAAAAAATTTGCATCTGATAAAGTACTATTATCTAACATATATTAAGAACTCTTATTAGATTGGTGCAGATGTGATTGCAGTTTTTGTCATTGAAAGTAATGACAAAAAAACACAGTCACATCTGCACCAATCTAATAAAAAATAAGGAAACTAAGAACCAAATTTTTAAAAAAATGAGCCAGAGACCTGCACAGACACCTCACCAAAGAAGATATAAAAGTGGCAATTAAGTATATGAAAAGATGTTCAATATGTCATTAGGCAATTGCAATTTAAAACAAAAATGGGATATGACTGCACAACTGTTAGAATGGCCCAAATCCAAAACACTTACAACACCAAATGCTGGCAAGGATTAGGGCAACAGAAACTCTCATTCATTGTTGATTTGAATGCAAAATGGTACAGCCACTTTGGAAGACAGTTTGGCATTTTCTTTAAAACTAAACATACTCTTACCATAAAATACTGCAATCACACTTATTGGTATTCAGCCAAATGAATTAAAACTTATGTCTACAAAAACCTGCACACAAATGTTTATAACGGTTTTATTCGTAATTGCTAGAACTTGAAAGAAACCAACATGTCCTTTAGCAGGTAAGTGGGTGAACTCTGGTACATTCAGACAATAGAATATATTTCAGTGCAAAAAAGAAAGTAATCAAGCCATGGAAAGACATGGAGAAAAGTTAAATGCCTATTGCTAAGTGACAGAAGATAATCAAAAATTCTACAGACTGCATGATTCCAACTACATCACATTCTGAAAAAGGCAAAACTATAAAGACTGTAAAAAAAATCACTAGTTTCTTGGGGTAAGTGATAAGAGAAGGATAATTAGGCAGATCACAGAGGATTTTTAGAGCAGTAAAATTACGCTGTTTGATACTACAGTGGTGGATACACATCACTATACATTTGTCAAAACCTTAGAATGTACAGAAGCAAGAGTGAACCCTAATATAAACTACAGAGTTTAGTGATAATGACCTGTCAATGTAGGTTACCAATTGTAATAACAAGTACAACTGGGATGCAGGATGATAGTAGGTGAAATTGTGCATGTGTGAGGGGTTGGGTGTACATGAAAACTCTTTCTGCTTGCTTTTGCTGTGTAACTAAAACTGCTCTAAATGTTAAAGTTTATTAATTTCTAAAAAACGTAGAATAGGACTGGTGGGCAGAGCAAGATGGTGGAATAGAAGGCTCCACCAATCATTCCCCCCACAAGAACACCAATTTAACAACTATCTACACACACCAAAAAAAAAAAAAAAAAAAAAAAAAAAACCTTCATAAGAACCAAACATTAGGTGAGCACTCACAGTGCCCAGTTTTATTCTCATATTGCTGAAAGAGGCACTGAAGGAAAAACAGTCTCCAGTCGCCGAACCCACCCCTCCACAATCCCTCGGCAGCAGTCGCATAGTGCAGTGTTTCTGTGTGCTGAGGGAGAGAGCCAGTAATTGTGTGGCATGGAACTCAGTGTTGCGTTAGTTATAACAGAAAGCAAAACCACAGCAAACTCAGCCGACACCTGCCCATAGAAGGAGCATTTAACCAGCCCTAGCTAGAGAGGAATCACTGATCCCAGTGCTCAGAATTTTAGTTCCCACAAGCCTCAGCACCATGGGTTAAAAAGATCTGAGGCCCTCAATGAAATTGAAAGCCAACTTAGGACGTAATAACTACAATTCTTAGGCAAGTCTAGTGCTGAACTGAGCCCAGAGCAAGTGAACTGGGGTACACATGACCTACTGAGACATCAGCTGGGGCATCTAAGAGAATGCTGGCATTATCACCCCGCTAACTCCAAGCTACACAGCTCATGGATCCAAAGGAGACCCTTTCTTTTTGCTTGAGGAGAGGAGATGGAAGAGTGGGGAGGACATTGTCTTGCATCTTGGATACCAGCTCAGCCACAGCAGCATAGGGTACTGATCTGAGTCATGAGGTGCGCTTTCGAGGCTGTACCTCCTAAATGACATTTCTAGACACACCCTGGACCGTAAGGGAAACTGCTGTCTTTATCAGAAGGACCCAGTCCTGGCAAGATTAATTACCTGCTAACTGAAGAGCCCTTGAGCCCCCAATAACCAGCAGTGATACCCAGGTACTATGTCCTAGGCCTTGAGTGAGACTCTGGGAGTTGTAGGCTTCAAGTACCAGCTCAGCCACAGGGGATAGAGCACCAAAGGCTCTAGGACTTGGTTCTTGGATTACATTTCTGGACCTTTCCTGGGCCATAGGGGAGCCCACTACCCCAAAGGGTGAGTCCCAAGCCGGGCAGAATTCACCACAGGCTGACCGAAGAGCCCTTGGGCCTTGAGGAAATATCAACAGTAGTCTGGCAGTATTCCCCATGTATCTGATGTGGTGGTGGCCATGGAGTGATGCTCCTATGCCTTTGGAAAGGGGCGGGAAGAGTGAGAAAGACTACAACCTGTGGTTTGAGTGCTAGTTCAGCTTCAGGATGATAGAACGCCTGCTAGACTTCTAAGGCTTTGAGTCTAATCCCTGGCTCCCAGATGGGAACTCACCATCCTGAAGGGAAGGATACAGGACTGTCTGGCTTTGCCACCTGCTGATTATAGAGCACCAGGACCTTGAGCAAACACAGGCAGTAGCCAGGAAGTGGTTATAGCAGGCCTTGGTCGAACTGCAGTGCCGTGTGTTGTGCTGGCTTCAGGTCAGACTCGGCGCAGTCCTAGGGGTGGTGCACAGGGGTGTTTGTTTCACTCTGCCCCCAGCTTCAGGTAGCTCACAAGGGACAGAGAGACTCAACTTGTTTGGGAGAAAGTAAGATAAGAGAACAAGAGTCTCTGCCTGGCAATTCAGAGAATTATTCTGTATCTTGTCCAACACCATCAAGGTAGTATCTCTATGAGTCTGTAAAACCCACAGAGTTACTGGGTTTGGGGTCTTTCCTAAAACAGATACAGCTTACATCACAACACTCAAGTCCTTTTGAATACAAACAAGCCTAGGCTCTGAAGACTACAATAAATAGCTAACTCTTCAGTGCCCAGGCACAGACATCTACAAGTGTCAAGACAATCCAGGAGAATACTACCTCATCAAATGAACTAAATAAGGAAGCAGGGACCAATCCTAGAGAAACAGAGATATGTGACCTTTCAGACAGATAATTCAAAACAGCTATGTTGAAGAAACTCAAAGAAATTCAAGGTAACACAGAGAAGGAATACAGAATTCTATTATATAAATTTAACAGAGAGATTGAAATAATTTAAAAGAAGCAGAAATTCTGGAGCTGAAAAATGCAACTTGCATACTGAAGAATGCATCAGAGTCTTTTTATAGCAGAATTGATCAAGCAGAAGATAGAAATAGCATGAACACAGGTTATTTGAAAACACACTGTCAGAGGAGACAAAAGAATAAAATAATAAGAAAAAATAAAGCATTTCTACAGGATCTTAAAAATAGTCTCAAAAGGGTGTATTTAATTGTTATTGGCCTTAAAGTGGAGGTTGAGAGAGAGGAAGGGTAGAAAGTTAATTCAAAAGGATAATAACAGAGAACTTACCAAACCTAGAGAAAGATCTCATCCAGGTACAAGAAGGTTATAGAAAACCAAGTAGATTTAACCCAAGAAGACTACCTCAAGGCATTTAATAATCAGACTCCCAAAGGTCAAGAATAAAGAAAGGATCCTAAAAACAACAATAGAAAAGAAAGAAATAGTATACAATGAAGCTCCAATATGTCTGGCAGCAGACTTTTCAGTGGCAACCTTACAGGCCAGGAGAGAGTGGTATGATATATTTTAAAGTGCTGAAGGAAAAGAAAACTTTTACCCTAAAATAGGATAACTGGTGAAAATGTCCTTCAAACATGAAGGAGAACTAAGACTTTTCCAGACAAAAACTGAGGGATTTCATCAACACCAGACCTATCCTACAAGAAATGGTAAAGGGAGTATTTCAATCAGAAAGAAAAGGATGTTAATGAGCACTAATAAACCTTCTGAAAGTACAAAATTCACGGGTAATAGTAAGTACAGAAAAAAACATAGAATGTTATAACACTGTAACTGTGTTGTGTAAACTATTATGGTAAGTACAAAGACTAAATGATGAACCAATCTGCAATAATAACTACAACAACTTTTCAAGACACAAACAGTACAATAAGATACAAATAGTAACAACAGGCCGGGCGTGGTGGCTCACGCCTGTAATCCCAGCACTTTGGGAGGCTGAGGTGGGTGGATCTTGAGGTCAGGAGATTGAGACCATCCTGGCTAACATGGTGAAACCCCGTCTCTACTAAAAATACAAAAAATTAGCTGGGTGTGGTGGCAAGTGCCTGTAGTCCCAGATACTTGGGAGGCTGAGGCAGGAGAATGGCGTGAACCCGGGAGGCAGAGCTTGTAGTGACCTGGGATTGCGCCACTGCACTACAGCCTGGGAGACAGTGAGACTCTGTCTCAAAAAAAAAAAAAAAAAAGGATATAAATAGTAACAACAAAAAGCAAAAATCTGGGGGATGAATTTAAGCATAGAGTTTTATTATTTTTCTTTTTGCTTCTTTGTTTCTGCAAACAGTATTGTTATCAGCTTCAAACAATTGGTTATAAGATAGTATGTGAAAGCCTAATGGTGACCTCCACGCAAAAAACATAAAATGGATACACAAAAAGTGAAAAGCATGAAAGTAAATTATGTCCCCAGTGAAAATCACCTCACTAAAAGTAAGACAGGAAAGAAAGAACGAAGGAAGGGATCACAAAACAACCAGAAAACAAATAACAAATGGCAGGAGTAAGTCCTGACCTATCAATAATGACATTTAATGTATATGGACTAAATTCTCAGAAGACATAGACTAGCTGAATGGATTAAAAAACAAGACCCAATGATCTATTGCCTAAAGGAAATACACTTCACCTATAAAGACACACATAGACTAAAAATAAAGGGATGGAAAAAGATATTCCATGCCAGTGGAAACCAAAAAAGATCAAAGTAGCTATACTCACATCAGACAAAACAGATTTCAAGACAAAAACTGTAAGATGAGACAAAGAAGGTCACTATATAATTATGAAGGGGTCAATTTAGCAAGAAGATATAACAATTTTAAATATATATGCACCCAACACTGGAGCACGCAGATATGTAAAGCAAATACTATTAGAGCTAAAGAGAGAGAGACCCTAATACAATAATAGATGGAGACTTCCAATACCCCACTTTCAGCATTGGACAGATCTTCCAGACAGAAAATCGGCAAAGAAATATCAGACTTCATATGCACTATAGATCAAATGGATCTAATAGATATTTACAGAAGATTTCACCCAATGGCTACAGAATACACATTCTTTTCCTCAGCACTTGGATCATGCTTAAGGATAGAGTATATACTAGGTCACAAAACTAGTACTCAAAACACTCAAAAAATTAAAATAATATCAAGCCTATTATTTGACCACAATGGAATAAAACTAGGAATCAATACAAGAAGAACTTTGGAAACTATACAAACACATAGAAATTAAACTATATGCTCCCGAATAACCAGTGGGTCAATATAGAAATTAAGAAGGAAATTGAAAATTTTCTGGAAAGAGACAATAATGTAAACACAACATATCAAAAACTATGGGATACAGTAAAAGCAGTACTAAGAGAGACTTTTATAGATATAAGTGGATACATCAAAAAAGAAGAAAAACTTCAAATTAACAACCTAATGATGCATCTTAAAGAACTAGAAAAGAGAAAACCCACAATTAGTAAAATAAAATAAATAATACAAATTTGAGCAGAAATAAATCAAAATGAAGAAAACAATACAAAAGATCAATGAAACAAAAAGTTTTATGAAAAGTTAAACAAAACTGACAACCTGTTAGCCAGAAAAAGAATAAAAGAATATCTAAATAAATAAAATCAGAGATGAAAGAGAACACATAACAATTGATACTGTAGAAATTGAAGGGATCGTTAGTGGTTAGTATGAGCAACTATATGCCAATAAATTGGGAAATCTAGAAGAAATGGAGAAATTCTGAAACACATACAACCTACCGAGATTGAACCAGGAAGAAATCCAAAACCTGAACACACCAATAACAAGTAATGAGATTGAAGCCATAACAAAAAGTCAGCCAGTAAAAAATAGCCTGGGGCCCAGGGACTTTACTACTAAATTCTACCAAACATTTAAAGTAGAATTGATACCAATCCCGCTCAAACTAATCCAAAAAATAAATGAGGGAATACTTCCAAACTCATTTTACGAAGACCATATTACTCTAATACCAAAACCAGACAAAGACACATCAAAAAAAGAAAACTACAGGCCAACATCTCTAATATATATTGATGTAAAACTCCTCAACAAAATACTAGAAAACTGAATTCAACAATACATTAAAAGGATCATTCATCATGTTCAAGTGGGATTTATTCCAGAGATGCAAGAATGGTTCAACATACAGAAATCAATCAATGTGATACATCATATCAACGGAATGAAGGCCAAAATCCATGTGCTCATTTCAATTGACGCTGAAAAAAACGTTTGATAAAATTCAACATCCCTTCATAATAAAAATCCCCCAAAAAACTGAGTATAGAAGGAACACAGCTCAATATAATAAAAGCCATATACAACAGACCCATAGCTAGTATCATATTGAATATGGGAAAACTGAAATCCTGTCCTCTAAGACCTGGAACATGGCAAGGATGCCCACTTTCACCACTGTTATTCAAGCTACTAATGAAAGTCCTAGCTAGAGCGGTCATACAAGAGAAAGACATAAAGGGTACCCAGTTGGAAATGAAAATGTCAAATGTTCCTTGTTTGCAGATGATATAATCTTATATTTGGAAAAACCTAAAGACTCCACACACACACAAAACTATTAGAACTCATAAACAAATTCAGTAAAGTTGCAGGAGACAAAATCAACATGCAAAAGTCAATAGCATTTCTATATGGCAATAGTGCAGAATCTGAAAAAGAAATACAAAATTAATCTTATTTATAGTTAGCCACAGATAAAATTCAATACCTAGAAATTAACTAAGCCAAAGAAGTGAAAGATCTCTATAATGAAAACTATAAAACATTTATGAAATAAATTGAAGAGGACATAAAAAAAAAGACATTTTATGTTCTCGGATTGGAAGAATCAATATTGTTAATATGTTCATCCTACCTAAAGCAATCTACAGACTCACTGCAGTCCTTATGAAAATGCCAATGACATGGCTGCATGCGGTGGTTCACACCTTAATCCCAGCACTTTGGGAGGCCGAGGCAGGCAGATCACGAGGTCATGAGATTGAGACCATCCTGGCTAACATGGTGAAACCCCATCTCTACTAAAAATACAAAAAATTAGCCAGGCATGGTGGCAGGCTCCTGTAGTCCCAGCTACTCGGAAGTCTGAGGCAGGAGAATGACGTGAACCTGGGAAGTGGAGCTTGCAGTGAGCCAAGATTGTGCCACTGCACTACAGCCTGGGGGACACAGCGAGACTCCAACTCAAAAAGAAAAAAAAAGAAAAAATACCAATGACATAACATTCTTCACAGAAATAGAAAAAAAATTCTAAAATGTATATGAGACCACAAACAAGTCGGAAAAGCCAAACATATCCTAAGCAAAAAGAGCAAAACTGGAGGAATCAAATTATCTGACTTCAAATTATACTACAGAGCTATAGTAACCAAAATGACATGGTGTTGGCATAAAAACAGATACACAAATCAATGGAACAGAATAGAAAACCCAGGAACAAATCCACACCTACAGTGAATTCCTTTTCAACAAAGGGGCCAAGAATATAACCTGGAGAAGAGAGAGTCTCGTCAATAAATGATGCTGGGAAAACTCAATATCCATATGCAGAAAAATGAAACTAGATCCCTATCTCTCACCATATACAAAAATCAAAATGAATTAAAGACTTAAATTAGGACCCCAAACAATGAAACAACTGCATTAAAATGGAGAGGAAACTCTCCAGGACCTTGGTCTGGTCAAAGATTCTTGAGTAATACACTACAAGCACAGGCAACTAAAGCAAAAATAGACAAGTGGGATCACATCAAGTTAAAAAGCTTCTGCATGACAAAGGAAACAATCAGCGAAGCGAAGAGGCAACCTACAGAATGGGAGAAAATATTTGCAAACTACCTGTCTGTTAAGATATTAATAACCAGAATATATAAGGAGCGCAACCGACTCTTTGGGGGAAAAATCTAATAACCTGTTTTAAAAATGGGCAAAAGATTTTGAATACATGCTTCTCAAAAGACACACAAATGACATTCACGCATATGAAAAGGTGTTCATCACTGATCATCTGATAAATGCAAATCAAAACTAAAATGAGATATAATCTCGCCCCAGTTAAAATGGCTTATATCCATAACACAAGCAATAACAAATGCTAGAGAAGATGTAGAGAAATGGGAACCCTCATACAGTGTTGTTAGTAAGATAAATTAGTACATTCACTATGGAGAACAGTTTGGAGGTTTCTAAAAAACTAAATATAGGGCTTTCATACAATCTAGCAATCCTACTGCTCAGTGTATACCCAAAAGAAAGGAAATCAGTATATCAAATAAATATCTACACTCCATGTTTGTTGCAGCTCTGTTCATGATAGCTAAGATTTGGAAGCAACCTAAGTGCCCATCAAAAAATGAATGGATAAGGAGTATGTGGTACTTACACAAAGTGGAGTACTATTCAGCCATTAAAAAGAATAAGATTCTGGCCCAGTGCAGTGGCTCATACCTGTACCCCAGCACTTTGGGAGGCTGAGGCGGAGGGATCACCTGAGATCAGGAGTTTGTAACCAGCCTGGCCAACATGGCTAAACCCCATCTCTAGCAAAACACAAAAATTAGCTGGGCATTATGGGATGTGCCTGTAATCCCAGCTACTCAGGAGGCTGAGGCAGGAGAATCACTTGAACCTGGGTGGCAGAGGTTGCAGTGAGCTGAGATCGCCCCACTGCTCTCCAGCCTGGGCGACAGAGTGAGACTTCATCTCAAACAAACAAACAAAAAGATTAAATCATTTGCAACAACATGGATGGAACTGGAGGTCACGTTAAGTGAAAGAAACCAGGCATGTAAAGACAAACATTGCATGTTCTCATTTACTTGCAAGATCTAAAGATCGAAACCATTCAACCCATGAAACAGAGAGTAGAAGGATGGTTACTAGAGGTGGGGAAGTGTAGTGGGGATTTAGGGGAGAGATGGGGATGGTTAACGGGTACCAAAAATATATATAATGAGTGAATAAGGCCTAGTATTTGATATCCACAACAGGGTGACTATAGTCAATAGTAATTTTACATTTTAAAATAACAGAGTATAATTGGAATGTTTGTAACACAAAGGATAAATACTTGAGGGCATGAATACCCCATTTTCCATGATATGATTATTGTGCATTGCATGCCTGTATCAAAACTTCTCATGTACCCCATAAATATATATATATATATACACACACACACACACTACATACCCACAAACATTAAACATTTTAAAAAATATTAAAAGAGGATAAAAATATAAAATTACTAGGCTATGAAAGAGAAATACTTATGAGATCAAGACCAGAATTTTTATGTATATAGTCATATGTCACTTATCCACTGGGATATATGCTTATAAATGTGTCCTTAGGTGACTCTGTGATAGTGGGAACATCATAGAGTGTATTAACACAAACCTAGGTGGTATAGCCTATTGCTCCTGAGCTACAAACCTGTACAACATGTTACTGTACTGAATACTACAGGCAATTGTAACCCAATGGTAAGTTTTGTACATCTAAATTTAAAAGTACTGTAAAATATGGTATAAAGGATTTTAAAAAGTGGTACACATGTATAGGGAAATTACCATGAATAGAGTCTACAGGATTGGAAGTTGGTTTGTGTGTGTCAGTGAGTGAGTGAGATGAGTGAATGTGAAAGCCTAGAACATTACTGTATTCAATTATAGACAATAAGCATGGTAAACCCAGGCTACACTAAATTTATTATTAAAAAATTACTTTCTCCAGTAATAAATTAACCTTAGCTTACTGTAACTTTTTCACTTTATAAAGGTTTAAATTTTAATTTGTTGACTATTTTATAATAATGCAGCTTAAATACATCTATGGCTGTACAAAAATATTTCCTTTATAGCCTTATTCTATAAGCTTTTTATTTTTAATATTTTTTACTTCTTAAAATTTTTAGTTGAAAACTAAGGTACAACACACACATTAACCTAGGACTTCACAGAGTCAGGATCATCAATATTACTGTTTTCCACCTCCACATCTTCTTCCACTGGAGGATCTTCAGGGACAGTAACACATGGAGGTGTCATCTCCTGTGATAACAATGCCTTCTTCTGGAATACCTCCTGAAGGCCTTGCCTGAGACTCTTGTACAGTTCTCTTTTATATAAATACAGTATCTTTTAAAATAATTAAAGGTACAATATGTTAAATGCATAAACCAGCAACCGTTTTTTATTGACATTATCAAGTATTCTGTGTTGTACATAGTTGGTTATACTATAGTTTTATTTTTTTTTGAATTGTATGCAGTTTATTCAGAAAAGAATAATTTTACAAGTAAAAGCAAATCCAAATAAACATAAAATGTAGGACAATCTAGTACATGCCATCCATATGTATTCCATCCTAGTATTGGAGATATTTATTTATTTTTAATTTTTATTATACTTTAAGTTCTAAGGTACATGTGCACAACGTGTAGGTTTGATACATACGTATCCATGTCCCATGTTGATTTGCTACACCCATCCACTTGTCATTTACATTAGGTATATTTCCTAATGCTGCCCCTCCCTCGCCCCCTACCCCATGACAGGCCCCGGTGTGTGATGTTCCCCACCCTGCGTCCATGTGTTCTCATAGTTCAATACCCACCTATGAGTGAGAACATGCAGTGTTTGGTTTTCTGTCCTTGTGATAGTTTGCTCAGAATGATGGTTTCCAGCTTCATCCATGTCCCTGCAAAGGGCATGAACTCATCCTTTTTTATGGCTGCATAGTACTCCATGGTGTATATGTGCCAGATTTTCTTAATCCAGTCTATCATTGATGGATATTTGGGTTGGCTCCAAGTCTTTGCTATTCTGAACAGTGCCACAGTAAACATATGTATGCGTGTGTCTTTATAGTAGCATAGTTTATAATCCTCTGGGTATCTACCCAGTAATGGAGTCACTGAGTCAAATGGTATTTCCAGTTCTAGATCCTTGAGGAATTGCCACGCTGTCTTCCACAATGGTTGAACTAATTTACACTCCCACCAACAGTGTAAAAGTGTTCTCTATTTCTCCACATCTTCTCCATCATCTGTTGTTTCCTGACTTTTTGATGATCACCATTCTAACTGGCATGAGATGGTATCTCATTGTGGTTTTGATTTGCATTTCTCTGAGTGTTAGTGATGATGCGCATTTTTTCATGTGTCTGTTAGCTGAATAAATGTCTTCTTTTGAGAAGTGTCTGTTCTTATCCTTTGCCCACTTTTTGATGGGTTTGTTTGGTTTTTTCTTGTAAATTTGTTTGAGTTCTTTGTAAATTCTGGATATTAGCCCTTTGTCAGATGGGTAGATTGCAAACATTTTCTCCCATTCTGTAGGTTGCCTGTTCACTCTCATGGTGGTTTCTTTTGCTGTGCAGAAGCCCTTTAGTTGAATTAGATCCTATTTGTCAATTTTGACTTTTGTTGCCATTGCTTTTGGTGTTTTAGTCATGAAGTCCTTGCCCATGCCTATGTCCTGAATAGCCTAGGATTTCCTCTAGGGTTTTTATGGTTTTAGGTCTAACATTTAAGTCTTTAATCCATCTTGAGTTAATTTTTGTATAAGGTGTAAGGAAGGGATCCAGTTTCAGCTTTCTACATATGACTAGCCAGTGTTCCCAGCACCATTTATTAAATAGGGAATCCTTTCCCCATTGCTTCTTTTTGCCAGGTTTGTCAAAGATCATGTGGTTGTAGATGTGTGGTTTTATTTCTGAGGACTCTGTTTTGTTCCATTGGTCTATATATCTGTTTTGGTACCAGTACCATGCTGTTTTGGTTACTGTAGCCTTGTAGTATAGTTTGAAGTCAGTTAGCATGATGCCTCCAGCTTCGTTCTTTTTCCTTAGGATCGTCTTAGCAACGCAGGCTGTTTTTTGGTTCCATATGAACTTTAAAGTAGTTTTTTCCAATTCTGTGAAGAAAGTCATTGGTAGCTTGATGGGGATGGCCTTGAATCTATAAATTACCTTGGGCAGTATGGCCATTTTCATGATATTGATTCTTCCTATCCATGAGCATGGAATGTTCTTCCATTTGTTTGTGTCCTCTTTTATTTTGTTATGCAGTGGTTTGTAGTTCTTCTTGAAGAGTTCCTTCACATCCTTTGTTAGTTAGACTCCTAGGTATTTTATTCCCTCTGTAGCAATTGTGAATGGGAGTTCACTCATGATTTGGCTGTTTGTCTGTTGTTGGTGTATAGGACTGCGTGTGACTCTTGCACATCGATTTTGTATCCTGAGACTTTGCTGAAGTTGCTTATCAGCTTAAGGAGGTTTTGGGCTGAGACAATGGGGTTTTCTAAATATACAATCATGTCATCTGCAAACAGGGACCATTTGACTTCCTATTTTCCTAATTGAATACCCTTGATTTCTTTCTCTTGCCTGATTGCCCTGGCCAGAACTGCCAACAGCGTGTTGAATAGGAGTGGTGCGAGAGGGCATCCTTGTTTTGTGCCAGTTTTCAAGGGGAATGCTTCCAGTTTTTGCCCATTCAGTATGATATTAGCTGTGGGTTTGTCATAAGTAGCTCTTATTATTTTGAGATACGTTCCATCAATACCTAGTTTATTGAGAGTTTTTAGCATGAGAGGCTGTTGAATTTTGTCGAAGGCCTTTTCTGCATCGATTGAGATAATCATGTGTTTTTTGTTGTTGGATCTGCTTATGTGATGGATTACGTTTATTGATTTGCATATGTTGAGACAGCCTTGCATCCCAGGGATAAAACCTACTTCATTGTGGTGAATAAGCTTTTTGATGTGCTGCTTGATTCGGTTTACCAGTATTTTATTGAGGATTTTGTTCATCAGGGATATTGGTCTAACATTCTCTTTGTTTGTGTGTCTCTGCCAGGCTTTGGTATCAGGATGATGCTGGCCTCATAAAACGAGATAGGGAGGATTCCCTCTTTTTCTATTGATTGGAATAGTTTCAGAAGGAATAGTACCAGCTCCTCTTTGCACCTCTGATAGAATTCAGCTTTGAATCCATCTGTTTCTGGATGTTTTTTTGATTGGTAGGCTATTAATTACCATCAGAGAATACTATAAACACCTCTATGCAAATAAACTAGAAAATGTAGAAGAAATGGATAAATTCCTGGACACATACACCTTCCCAAGAGTAAATGAGGAAGAAGTTGAATCTCTGGATATGCTATACTCATACAACTGGCAGCAGAATATGATTGTTTACACCAGCATCACAACAGACACTTAGCAATACATTTCCCTACAAAGTTACCATGGCTAGGACATCACTGGGTGAAAGGAATTTTTCATCTGTATCATAATCTTATGTGACCGTTGTCATACATGTGGTCTGACGTTGACCAGAACATCATTATGCACCACATAATTCTTTTCTACATTCTGTCATCATATCATCTTTATATTATTTACCCATTGCCTAACTATATCATTGTTACCTAATTTAGATTTATACCTTTTTAAAAAAATCTTTTATCATTTGTTTATTTTACCTTGTTTTAAAATATGTGGCTCTGCCATTCATCTTTTCATGGCTGTGTTTTCTTGATGTGTCTTTATTATCTGTTAGAAAGTGTTTATTTTTACTTTTGTTCTTAATTTTTGTATATATTCAATAATAACTCTTCTTAGTTGTCAATTTTAAATAAAATATGCCCTCTTTTACTCTGAGAATTATATTCCCATTGGAATAGACCAGGATACCTACTTCAAGTGCAATAGTTCCTTCTTCTATTTTTATGCTGTAGTGAAAAACAAAACGAAACAAAACAAAACAGGTCATATATCTGTGCAGCTACTTCTGTTACTCTGAACTCGGCCTGATTCTAGCTTGTATTTTTTCAAGCTCTAACCTGCAAATGTTGCATGTATTTAGATGTGACTGTGACCTTTCAATAATCTGCTTCCTTTAGGCTTCTCCTCTTCTTCCCACAGTACACAAACCCTTCTTTATTTGGATTCCAAGTGATTCTGCCATGTAGAAAGTGTTCCAAACTGGCCAGATGGGTTCTGTCCCTGCATCTTCTCCTATGCCTGTTACAAGCAGTTCATCACATCATGTCAGCCATGATGATCTTTTATTTCTACTTTATATTTTTGTGTGCCAGGGAGACAGGAGAGGGGGAGGGTTTTACACCAAGTTCAGCAAGAGCGCAGACGTCTGACTGTCTCAAACACCACATTCTCTCTCTGGGAGCAGTTCCCCTGACACTTTTATAAATACCACCACTGTACCCAAGACCACACCCCTGGCACAAAACTTTTATGACATGGCTCTCTTTAGGAAGCATAACCTAATCCCTCTGTTAACTGATCAAAGAATGATTTTGGTGAATAAAAATCCTCCCATATCCTTGTGTATCAACAAAAAACGAGAGAGAAAAGTCAAAAGATGTGCTTGTGTATACTTTGTAATAATGCCGTGAACTGATTAAATAGAAAAATGCTCATAGGTAAGGTACCTTCAAATTATTTTACCTGAAATTTTATAATACCTTTACATTCTAGAATATGGTATGGTCACTTTTATCATGAACTCAATCTGGAACTAATCCTCTCTTCATAGAATATGTACTTTGCTTTAAGTATACTAAATAACATGTTGAATACATATACATTCATACATGAGTTATCTGTTTAGTAGTTAATAAGTTTTTATCATTTCATAGCATGGGAGGACGTCTTACCTAGTTAATTCTTTTTTTGTGTGTTCGACAACTATTGAACTAGGGTAAAGTTTCTAGTTCCTGAGTCAAATGCCTACCACTACACCCCAAAATACATATATTGATATCGCATTTATGTATTGCTACAGAGAGATATGTGGAATTGATGAATTCCACAATGGATGAATTCCATCCAGCTCTCAATTATGAGGAAAGTTCTGATTTCCAGAGTTGGTAAACAATAGCGCTTTTGGAAGATGACACATCCCTCACATCTCTCCTTTAGTCCAAGGGCAGGGGAGTTTGAAAGGAAAATATATATTATCTAACAGTTTTTTACTGAGCTGATGTGGAAACATTCTACTATCACAGCAATTGATTTGGGGTAGTGTAAAGGGAAGCAGCCAGATCAATTAGAACGGGGAAAGGGTCTGATAAGAAAAACAGTGCCTCAGAAACAGAAAATCAAATGCCACAGGTACTCACTTATAAGTGTGAGCTAAAAAGTGGCTACTTACGGACATAAAGGTGAAAATAATAGATACTAGGAACTCCAAAAATGGGATGGTTGGGGGGCTGAACTTTGAAAAATTACCTATTGAGTACAATGTTCACTATCTGGGTGATATACTAGAAGCCCAAACTTCACCATTCCACCGTACAACCATGTAACAAACCTTCACATGTAACCCTGAATCTCTAATAATAATAAGTAAAAAAATTAAAACTGTGCTAAGAAAATGAAGAATCTCCAGGAGATTCCTGCTTCACTTAAGGTGTTTTCAAATGCAAACAAGAAGAAAAAACTAGTACTTGCTTTCACAATAAAGACGGCTCACATAAGGAAGAATCTGGAGGCAGGGTGCTTAGCAGTTCAACAATACCGTGTGCTTTGTTCATGTCACTGGTGTTCTTTTGGACCTTCTCCCATAGTCACAAGGTGTCTTTTCAAAGCAACAAGCATCCTGTTGATGCATGACCATATTCTCACGTGATCATGCCCAAAGACAGCAAGCAATTTTTTTTTTTCTTTTCATGTTTATTTTTCTTCTTGCTTATCAAGGAAAAGAAAAATCCTTAATAAAATCCTCCAGCAGAGCTCTTTTTATATCTCACTGGGCTTCATCATGGATACCCTAGCTAAAAAATGTACTGGGAAAGACAGTATATTGAATTTTTAGCTGATGTAGTAAATGATGGGCAGGAAAAGAGGGTTGAGATATGTGATGGTTAATATTAGGTGTTAATTGAATTGGATGGAAGGATGCCTAGATAGCTGGTAAGGTTTCTGGGTGTGTCTGTGAGAGTGTTGCCAGAGGAGACTGACATTTGAGTAGGTGGACGGGGAGAGGAAGACCCACCCTCATTATGGGTGGGCACCATCCAGTTGGCTGCCAGCATGGCTAGAACAAAGCAGGCGGAAGAAGAGGATAAGCTGGCTTACTGAGTCTTGTGGCTTCCATCTTTCTCCTGTGCTTGATGCTTCCTGCCCTCGGACATCAGACTATAATTTCTTTGGCCTTTGCACTCTTGGACTTACAACAGTGGATTGCTGGGGGCTCTCACTGTTAGCTTTACTGCTTTTGAGGCTTTTGGACTTGGACTGAGCCAATGGCTTCTTTGTTCCCCTGCTTGCAGACAGCCTATCCCTATCATGGGATTTCACTTTGTGCTCATGGGAGCCAATTCTCCCTAATAAACTCCCTTTCATATATACATATATCCTATGAGTTCTGTTCCTACAGAGAACCCTGACTAATACAGGATGGCTGCTGAGTTTGTTGTAGTCTCCGCTTACCACAGCTGATGGAGGGGATGGACCATTTCTTCCGAAGAACTTCAGTTCTCTCCCGTTCAGGAACGCTAACTCCCACATTCAGTTAAATCCTTGCTTTACTCCCTACCCTGTTGGCCTCTAGGCTAGGAAATAAGCATTTTCACTGGGTAAAAGCTGAGAATATTATAGGAAAGCGAATCAACAGCATAAATGATGAGTGGGATTCACTTCCCTTGTCTCTGCAACAAAAGATAATACCTTCTTTCCATCCTCAATATGGATAGTAGACACACTTTTTATTGAAACAGTACTGTGTTTTATAGCATGCTGAGGTAACCTAATACTTAAATTATGGGTGTCTTATAGGGGCCTGAAGTAGCCTATTATTTAAATTATAACATTTCAAAAGTACTATATTTCTGCCATAGAATCTAACTTCATACATGGGAAGATATTATGAATTGCTCTTGATTTACTTAGAATACTTTCAAAAAAAATTATTGACGTTATATAAATTGCTTCTTCAATAAAAATTATTCAAAAGCTAGAGCTAGTTAGTAAAAGTGATTTGATAAAATTGGATTTAAACTTCCATTTAGCTATTTCTCAGCTGAATAAACTTAACAAACTAAATTCTATGAACATCAATTTACTCATCTGTTAAATGGGGGAAATTATTACCTATTTAGTAGGATTTTTATGGAAATAGTTATTTTTCCTAAATATAACAGATTGTTGTTTAGAAATATGTTTAGAAGCTTAAATTACTAGACCTATTATTTCCGATATTTTTCGTTACTATGTCAAGGTTTGCCTTAGCATACAAACTCCCACTTCCCAACTGCCCATTTCAACAAATTTGAAAATTGTTATATTGCGTTATGCATATTATATGTATGTTAATAGATGAAATAATAATACCCAAGGCTAAGCAGGATGTTTATAAGACACCAGTTACCTTGCTAAGAACTTAAAGAATCTTCTCCCTTTAATCCTCAGAGTAAATTAAATGTAAGTTATTACTCAAATCTGGAAAAGTTAAGTCTCTTAGCCCAGAGTCACAGAACTGGTAAGTGAGAGAGAGAAGATTCAAACCTAGATCTTTTTCATTCAAGAGATCAAGATTTTATTCATTTTCCTTAACTATACTGTGATTAGTTACTTAAATATACAAGTTGAAAATACTTTGTTTTGAGAGTAAGATGAAAATTTTAGGTCTAATTTGGGGTCTTTTAAGACTATTTTATTGGGTATTTGGGCAAAATTAGAGTTAAAATTCAGTTAAAAATAACCTGATTGATACAGTTAAGATATGTCTTTTATTTCTCACCATTAAGTAGATCTCCTGATTTTCACAGGCTCAGAAGCCTAGTTAGACAGAATTTGATTTCAGCCTCACACGTTGAACCAGGTTTACAAGTAAACACACAGGTTTAATAGCCAATAAATAACTGATGGGGAAAGGATAAACATCATGACAGAAATCACTGTTTGGGAAAATTAAGAGACTAAGAAACAAAGCCTGAGTGTGAAACAAAAAACAAACACAATAATCACCACCAAATTCACAGTTATTGCATGATCCAGCTCTCCAGAAAGTACTCATATTTCCCATGAAAGAAAATTTGTTTGATAGAACTGAAAGTATTTTGTCAGAGACTTTAGCAGTATCTTTCAGGGGTCTTGCCCTTGAAGACTAGTTGGCAAAGTTGAAAGAATGGTATCATGTGGACCTAAGAACACTGTGAGACTCAGACCTTCAATGAATGGAGAGATGGTTTCCTGTTATCCAGGAAGAAAGAGATGAGGACAAAGGATGTCAACACAACTGTTATAAATAAATATTCAGTGTCATTGAAAAATAAGAACAGAATCTCATTAAAATTGCAAAGTAAATTTGAAGGTAATTAAATAATTAAGTGCAAAATAGCAATCCATAGACAGGCTAGAAAAAATGGTATGGAACATTTGGGAGGAACAATTTAAGCATAAAATAACAGAATAAATAGAAAATGTAGACATACACAGATATTTGAACTTCTGTAAATGAAAAGAAAATGAAGCAACTCAAGATTTAAAAGATTTGGAGTGAAAATTAAAGTTAATATTACTTTCAAAAAGATTCTCAAGATAGATGAAAAGATAAAATATCAATAAACAGACAAATAGCATAAATAGGTAATTCATAGAAGAAGAAAGACAATAGTAACAAACATGGAGAGTTAAAAACTTAATATCAGCTGTAATTAGAGAACTGCAAAGTAAAAAATAAATGACTTTGTGGCTTATCAAACTGTTAGGTTGGTGCAAAAGTGATTGTGGTTTTTGCCATTCCTTGCAGAAAAAACTGCAATTATTTTTGTACCAACCTAATAAAAGACGATGAAAAATGATGTTAAAAAGTACAAAGTGAAGTAGGCATAAATTTCTTACAGCAATGTGAATTTATGTAACTTGTTTTTAGAAGATAGCAATATCTACCTGATTTCAAAATTCATGGTGTTTAGCCCATTCTTTTCAATTTTCTAACCTATATAAGTAAACCTAAATTAATACAAAATTTTAAATATAAAGATGTATAAAAATATTACATCAAGATTAAATACAGCACCTTCAGGGAAATTGTAACAAAATCTGAAAATGATAGTTAAAATACCATGTAATCACATAAGTGAATTTTCATATAATATTAAAAAGTGGTATATGAAATTGCATATATGCTAATTGCATTAAAAATGCTTTAAAAAAATTTAGCCCAAAATTTGTATTAATTTTACTCTAAATGCTAATTATGTTATAATGGTGAGAATATAGATTCTTTTCTTCCTGAGTTCATCACTAAAACTTTAAAACCCTTAAGATATTATACTTACACAATACAGCACAAGAAGAAACATTGAAAAATCATAATGGTATTATTAGAGTAGTGTAAGAATCCATTTTATTCTATTTTCTAAAGTTTCTGTTATATCTATCTATCTATCTATCTAAAGAACTAGATACTAATAAACGCATTACAAAATGGTTTTGTATACTAATTACAAAACCCATTTTGTAATGGGCTTATTAGTATCTAAATGGAAGAGGCCACAGTGAGTTCATGAAGAAAATAAAGATGGATTGTAATTATTTCTTTTTAGTAGATTCTGGAATGATCAATCTGAAGCTGGTCAGATGTTTTGGAGTACTGAGTTTCTGTTTTAGGAATAATTTTCCCAGGATGAAAATGTCCATAAATAAGCTATTACCTGAGCAGTTTGATTAAAACTTTGTTTATATGAAAAAAAAAATGGAAAAGACTAAGAACACTTAGTTCAGACAACCCAGAGAACAACCATTTACAAATATCCATTTCTGTTATGTGGTAGAAGTTCAGGTTTATTTTGTGATAACTTCATAAATAAACTAGTACCAAAGTAGTAGGGGGAAAGTGTCAGCTTCATACAGAGTAGATCATTACAGCAATCAAAGGCTCTAAAATATGGAATGGAATAATGTTGATAATAATATAAACTCCAAGCCCTGAGATGTTTAAATAGAAGATTGGTGGGTTCTTGTAGAGGTGATATAAAAAAGAAATGAGGTTGAACCATCAGATTAAAGATTTTTCTTCCTTCCCAGAATATTTAAAGTTTCTTTGGAGCACGTGTTACAGAGGCAGAGTTTAATATTTGACTATGTTAAAAGGGAAAAATAAAGGTGAGATAATACTTATGGCAAAAAATAAAAAGCCACCCAAGGATTAACTATTTTCATAAAACATCTGACCTAAATTAAAGGAATTTATGTACAACCAGGTATGTGGATTTTTATTGTTATCAGAAAGATAATATATGATCAAATTTGTTAGGATTTCTAGGAGTGATGACACAAAAGATATCAGAGTAGGCAGCTCAGGAATCAGTCCCTCCACCAAAACAACTACTAAGCTCTCAAGACTGTGAGAATCAACTATTTTAGACCTCACGTTTAGTTGAAAACTTGACGCGTCAACAAGAGTGTTTGATGAAAGAAAGGGGCTGGTGAATATGGGTGAATTTCAGCATTTTGTGTTGCAACAACCAGCTCCCAGCCCCAGGGCAAATAGCCATGGAAACAGTGGCCAAAGTTCCTGATGTAGTCTGCCTGTGTCAAGGTGAACAATGAAAACCTTGTCCTCCAATAATTGGAGGTTTAGGTTTGCATCTGCCTGGTGGTTCACTGAGAAACCTACATAGAAGCTGGACTTTGTTTCAACACCCTCAGAGTAAGCTACTTCCCTAGAAGCATCTGTTGAAAGAATTTAGAGTCAGACACCTTTCTTCTTCCCTTGAGTCAAAGCATTCAAGGAAATATCTTAGGTGACAGGTTGACTGCACAGATAACAGAAGAGAGACTTCAGTGACCACAGAGGAAAAAAAGGAATAGTCTTTACAAAAATAGTTTGGGAACGTAATAAACAAATGAATGACTGCAACCTTCAATAAGAAAAGAACAATCCTGGAGAGGGAGAAAAATCTGATTTCTAGAGTTACTATTAATATATTATTACTATTAATACTATTAATACATTAAAATAGTCAGAGGGTACATTTCTAAACAACAACAACCAAATCAACAAAAATAAAAAGAGAAAGTTATAGCCTACTTACTTAAAAAGATAAAATGAGAAAAGTTATTTTCAAGGATGTTCTTACATTGGACTTACGAGACAAATACTTTAATATCTTAAATATTAAATATGCTCAAAGAAGTGAAGGGAACCATGGACAAAAAAAAGGAAATCAGAAGAATAATGTGTGAACAAGTAGGAAATATCAAATGAAGAGATATAAATTATAAAAAGAAACCAACTATAAATTTTGGAGCTAAAAAATACAACAAACAAAATGAAAAAATCACTAGAAGGGTTAAGCAGAGATTTAACTTCTGAAGAATAGGTGCATTTAAAGATAGGTAAAATAAAATTATCCAGACTGAGGAGAAGAAAGAAAAAAGAATGAAAAATGAGAAGACACAAAGGGACTTATGGGACACTATCAAGCATACCAATATGCACATTATAGAATTCACAGAAGACAAGACAGAGAAAGGAAAAGAAAAAAAGCACTTGAGAGGAGCCAAGATGGCTGACTAGAAGCAACTAGTGTGCACTGTTCTCACTGAGAGAAGAAACAATTGTGAGTAAATACAACCTCTTCTACTGGAACGTCCAAGTGGACTCATTGGGATTAATCAAGGAAATAATTCGACTCGTGGAGAAGACAGAGGAGCAAGACAGGACAACTGCACACCCAGGAGTGGTACAAAGCCAGGGTAGGTCCCTCTATAATAGGGAAATGATAAGTGAGTGAGAGTCCCCAGGGACCCACACTTCTGCCATGAAGCTTTGCAACCCTGGGCTCAGGAGATTCCCACATGAGTCCCCACACCAAAGCCTCCAGACTGACATGGAGAGCTACATGGATTCTGGGCAAGGCCACTACTCAGGCACACATGGAGTCCTAGGTGCCTTGGATCCCCAGACATCCCAGTATTAGTAGCTCCAGCTATGGGAGAGGTCAGACTCCCTTGCATACCCTGAAGAAAGGAGCCAAATCCTGGGGTCTGAGCCATGACAGACTGCAGAGTGTGCCTCTACTGGCCCTCTTGGGAAAAAGCCCTCTTGACTGGGACCATAGTGTGCCCACTCCTGCCTCACCTGCACTCTCAAACTGGTAGCAGCTCTGAACTTCTTTGAGACAGAGTTCCCAGAGGGAGTGGCAGGCTGCTATTTTTGCTCTGGCATACCCCTCACCACTGTTGCCCTCAGGCTCAGGAGTGAGCATGGTAATTAGGGATTGGGGTAGATCCCTAGCACAGTGAAGCCACCCCACAGAAAAGTGACCAGACTGTTTTCAATGCAGGTCCCCATTTCTGCTTGTCTTCACTGGGCAGAGCCTCCCAAACTAGGACTCCAGCCACCCCTAGACTAGGCTCTCAGGCTGGTAGCAGCTCTGAACTTCCCTGGGACAGAGTTCCCAGAGAGGCAGGTGGCCATTCTTGCTGTCCTACAACCCTCACCATTGTTGCCCTCAGGCCCTGGATGGAGCACGGTGATTAGGAATTGGCACAGATTCCCCAGCACAGCAAAGCTGTCCCGTGGAAAACTGGCCAGACTGTTTTCCACATGGGTCTCTGTTCCCACTTCTCTTCACTGGTCAGGGCTTCCTGATCTAGGACTCTAGCACAACTACCCTGCCCTTACCCGAACACTTTAGTCAGAGATGGCTCTGCATTTCTCTGAGGAGGTAATCACACAGACAACCCATAGCCCCTCTCCCATTGCAGCTGCTATAGTACTTCCTTAACCACCCTTGGGCTGGAGAAGGAGCAAAAGGCCTAGTTGCTATGCTGGAACCTCCACCAAACTGCAGCTGCCATACAGAGAGGAGTCCAATCTCTCTTCCCTGTATGCTTCCATACCCAACTCTTCACCATGCAGAGGTCCCAACTTGGGACCACAGAACAGTTCTCTCACCCCTGGCTGAGCTTACCCACTGGTAGTGGCTCTGTGATTCCCTGGGAAGGGGCCCCCAGAGGCAACCAACAGCCTCTGCCACTAACATAGCAATGGTTCTGCTCCTGCTGAACCACTTGCAAGTGTAAGGGCTTCCTTTGCACTTCCAGCATGCCACAGTCACTATATGGAGAGGAGCTCTGTCTCTTCTCTCTGAGAACCATCAACCCCTGGCTCTTCACCAAGCAGAGATCCTGACTCAGGCAGCAATGCAGCCACTCTACCCTCTCGCTGAACATTTCTGTTAGCAGTGACTCTGCATTTCTCTGAGGTAGAACTCGCAGAGACAACTGAAAGCCCCTCTGCCAGTACCACTACAATGGCACTGCTATTGTTACCCTCGGACTGGGGAAGGGGCAAAGATCCTTAGTGCTTTAAGCACACCTCCAGCAAGCTGCAGTGAACATAAGGAGAAGAGGCCAGTTGTCTTCATGACCCCTCTATGCCCCATGTTCATCACCAGGCAGAGTCCCCCCAGCTTGGACCCACAGAGAAGGCATCCCACCCTGGGCCAGCCACAGTTATTTATAGTGGCTCTGCATTTCTCTGTGGTGGATCCCCAAGAGACAAGTAAAGGACCCTCTGCCACAACCTCTACCAACATCCCTTCCCCTACTGCCCCCAAGCTGTGGAGGGAACATAAAGTGTAAGCTCACCCCAGAGCTGTAGTGTGCAGCTCAAGAGTGCTAAGCCAAGATATGCAGACAGCACTCAAATGAGAGAGGAGCCCACGGTTTCAGAGCATTGAGAGGGAGCGTGGCTGCAATCATGAGGTAATACAGAGAACCCAGGTGGCTGAGCAAGAACCTCCCTACTAACTATTATGCCTAAACACTGTCTACTGGATTGCAGCCCAAACTTTGACACCAAAAATGCTTTGCTAATGTGCACCCCTGTGAAACCAAGGACAAAAATTCAGCTACAAATAAGGACCCTGCACAAAGCCTTGACCGTTTGAAAACATCCAGAAAAAGGATCTACTGACTGTACTCAAATTACATGGCAATTAAAGGAATATCAGCTTACACAAATGAGAAAGAACCAGTGCAAAAACTCCGGCAATGCAAAAAGCCAGAGAGTCTCCTTTCCTCCAAATGACCATACTAGTTCTCTAGCAAGTGTTCTTAACCAGGCTGAAATGGTTGAAATGACTGAAACAGAATTCAGAATACAGATAGGAATGGAGATTACTGAGATTCAGGAGAAAGTTAAAACCCAATTCAAGGAATCTGAGAATTACAATAAATTAATACGGGAGTTGATAAACAAAATGACCATTGTAGGAAACAATCAAACTGATATAATAGAGCTGAAAAAACCACTAGAATAATTTCATAGTGCAACTGCAGTATTATCAGCAGAACAGACCAAGCTGAGCAAAGAATCTCAGAGATCAGACAGGTCTTCAAACTAACCAACTCAGACAAAAATAAAGAAAAAGAACAAATGAACAAACAATACCTCCAAGAAATATGAGATTATGTAAGGAGACAAAATCTAGGACTCACTGGCATCCCTGAAAGAGATAGGAAGAAAATGGGAAGAAGCAAATTGGAAAACATATTTCGGTATATTTTCCATGAAAATTTCCACAACTCGCTACAGAGGCCAACATTTCAAATTCAAGAAATGCAGGAACACCTCCAAAATAATACAAATGAAGACTATCCCTAAGACACACAGTCATCAGATTCTCCAATCTAAGTAAAAGGAAAAAAATGCTAAAGGCAGCTATAGAGAAGGGGCAGGTCACCTGAATCAGGCTAACAGTAGATCTTTTAGAAGAAACTCTAAAAACTAGAAGAGAATGGAGGCCTATATTAAGCATTATTAAAGAAAAGAATTTCCAACCAAGAATTTCAAATCCAGCAAAACTAACTTTCATAAGCAAAGAATAAAAATCCTTTCAAACTAGCAAATACTAAGGGGGTTCATTACCACTAAACAAGAGTGGACTTACAAGATGTCCTGAAAATAGTGGTAAACATGGAAAGGAAGGACCATTACCAGCCACTACAAAAACACACTTAAGTACATAGGCCATAAAGCAATCATACGAACAAGACTGCATAATAACCAGCTGACAATATGATGACAGGAAGAAGTCTGTACATGTGAATACTAATTTTAAATGTAAATAGACTACCCCAGTTAAATGACACAGAGTGGCAAATTGGATAAAGAAGCAAGACCCAAAAAATGATATACTGTCTTCAAGACACCCATCTCACATGCAATGACATCATAGGCTCAAAGTAAAGAGATGGAGAAAAATCTATCAAGCAAATGGAAAAGAGAAATTATCAAGTGTTGCTACTTTAATTTCAGACAAAATAAACTTTAAAGTAATGTATCCAGAGTTGGTTCCTTCTGGTGGGTTCTTTGTCTCACTGACTTCAAGAATGAAGCTGTGGACCTTTGTGGTGAGTGTTACAGCTCTTAAAGGTGGTACAGAGCCAAAGAGTAAGCAGCAGCAAGATTTATTGTGAAGAGCAAAAAAATAAAAGCTTCCACAGCATGGAAGGGGACCCAATGGGTTGCCGCTGCTGGCTAGGGTGGCCAGTTTTTATTCCCTTATTTGTCCCCACTCATGAACTGCTGATTGGTCCATTTTACAGAGTGCTGATTGATCCACTTTACAGAATGCTGATTGGTCTATTTTACAGAGCATTGATTGGTCCATTTTACAGAGTGCTGATTGGTCCATTTTACAAACCTCTAGCTAGCCACAGAGCGTTGATTGGTGTGTTTTACAGTCCTAGCTACAGAGTGCTGATTGGTGCATTTTAGAATCCTTTTGTAAGACAGGAAAGTTCTTCAAGTCCCTACCCGACCTGGAAGTCTAGGTGGCTTCACCTCTCAATCCCTCCTCTAAACATGACACACCAACTGCTGGTGGGGATTGGGCAATGACCACTCTAGCTACTTCCTGCTGGATGGGGCAAAGAAGGGGCCCTGCAGTGGTAGCGTTCTCCAGAGGGGAACTCTCTAGGACAGCCAAAGGGTCAGTGGGTCAGTCGAGGGGTCCTCGGTAGAAGTTGTTAGTTGAGCTCATTCGGGGTTCCATTTGTAAGACAATTCGTAGCTTGATGGCATCGACCCTGGAGGAAACAAATTTGACAAGGAGGTTAAAAATACAGGGCCCAAAGGCGAGTAATAGCAAAATGGCCATCACAGGACCTAGAAAGTGGAGAAGCCATGTTGCCCAACTCCAGAGGTTGGTATAAGAGTTTGAAAGGTGTTGTCTGATTTCAGAAGCCTTTTCCTGTAAATGCCGGGTGGCACCTCATTCTATCCTTGACTGGTTAGTGTAAAAATAACATTATTCCCCTAAGAAGGTGCAAAGTCCTCCTTTCTCAGCAGTGAGGAGGTCTAGGCCTCAGCGATTTTGGTAGCAAACTTACTTTTGTTGAAAACCTGCTAAGTTTGGGATTTCAATTATTCTTTGCTATTAATAAGACCTCATTCAGTCCATATTAACTTAGAATTGGTATAGATGGCTCCTTCCTGATTCTGTAAGTACTTTAAGGTTTGGCTGAGTGCAAACAGCTTGCACGTTTGAGCAGACCAATTATTAGGCAATTTTCCTAACTGCTTCTACAACAGTTTCCTTATCACTTACTGAATACCCATTGTGTCTTTTTCCCTTAATCACCCAGGAGGAAACATCTATGTCCTGTCCTGAAGGGAGTTCCTCCTAGGTCTGGTCAGACCTTTGTATGGTAATTGATTAAGATTTAGATCCCCTGTTAGGAAGCCTGTTGGGTTAAGGATTTTTGATAGGAAGGCTACCAGTTGTTAGTGGCCTCTGTGCTCAAGCTACGCCTTTGTTTACACTGACAACAAGGTGGTATTTGAGTGTTACAGGGTTATGGAGAAGACCTTCAATTATCAGTTATAGGTTTTTAAATTAACCCTGGCTTTTAAAAAAAGGAATAGGGTACACTGTTTTTTCTTTACTACTTTTATCTGTCTCTCTTTTCTCTCTTTCCTTCTCTTTGACTTTCTGTCTCTCTCTTTCTGTCTCTCTGTCTCTTCCTCTGTCTCTCTCTGACTCCCTCTTTGTCTCTCTGTCTCTTCCTCTCTCTCTTTCCTTCTTTCTTTGACTGTCTTTCCCCTCTTTCTCTCTTTCTTTCTCTTTGATTTTCTGTCTGTTTCCTCTCTGCTGGTCTTTCCCTGCCTCTCCTTCCCGTTTTTGATGGCTTTGGCAGTGTAAGACTGCTACCTCCTTGGGTTTTTGCACTGTGTGCAATAACTCCATGATTTCCTTATGGTATTTAATGGGCATTCCTCTAGAAGTTAGGAACTCCCTTTCTTTCCATATTGCATCCATATTGCAGTATGGGCATATAGGATTAGATGAGCATACTTGCTATCTGTATACACGTTTATTCTTTTTCCCTTTCCCAGTTCTAAGGCTTGGGTAAGTACCACTAGTTGTGCTAACTGGGCACTGGTCCCTGGGGGAAGAGGCTTACTTTCAAGTACTGTTACATCACTAACTATGGCATAACCGGCCTTTCGTATCCCATTCTCCACAAATGAACTTCCATCAATATATAGGTTAAGGTCAGGATTAGCTAAGGGGACTTCTTAGAGATCCTCTCGGCCGGCATAAGTCTGGAATGTAATTTGTTGGCAGTCATGCTCGATTCATTCTCCATCCTCTGGGAGAAAAGTGGCAGAGTTAAGGGCCGCACATGTGCATATTTGAAGCACCAGTCCCTCAAGGAGTAGTGCCTGGTATCTGAGCAGGCAGTTGTCTGATAGCCATAAACTTCCTTTGGCACCTAGTATGCCATTTACATCATGAGTAGTCCAGACTATGAGATCTCTTCCTTGTATTATTTTGATAGCCTCAGACACTAAGATAGCCACCACTGTAACTACCTGTAAAGACTGAGGCCAACCTTTTGCTACTACATCAATTTCCTTACTTAGGTGTGCCCCTGGTTGTGGGGTTGTCCCATGAGTCTGAGTAAGGACTCTAAGAAACAATTTTGGTAAAGGCAACTTCATAGTTGAATGTAAAAGCCAGTCTTGTAGCTTTTTTTTGTAACTGAATATTTATAGCCTCCATTATTTAACAAAAAACATTCAAAACACTAATTATAAATCTATGTTAATAGACACACAGGTATAAACACGTAAATTGTGAAAATAATAACATAAAGGGATCAGAACTGAATATGAGCAGAATTAAGGTATGCTATTAAATATAAATTGGTAATAATTCAAACTAGGTTGTTTTACATTTCTGATATTAACTCTAATCTCCATGGTAGCCATTAAGAAAACAATTTTAGGCTGGGCTCGGTGGCTCATGCCTGTAATCCCAGCACTTTGGGAGGCTGAGACGGGTAGATCAGGAGTTCAGGAGATCAAGACCATCCTGGCTAGCACGGTGAAACCCCGTCTCTACTAAAATTACAAAAAATTAGCTGGGCGTGGTGGCGGGCGCCTGTAGTCCCAGCTTGTCGGGAGTCTGAGGCAGTAGAATGGTGTGAACCTGAGAGGCGGAGCTTGCAGTGAGTCAAGATCGCGCCACTGCACTCCAGCCTGGGTGCCAGAGCAATACTCCATCTCAGAAAAAAAAAAAAATTAAAATTAAAAATATATGAATAAAAGAAATAAAGAGGAAGTCAAAATGGTACACTAGAAAAATATATCAAACACCAAAAAAAGGCAGTATTGAATGAAATGAAAAATGAAATAGATATGAAATATTGAAAACAAATGGCAAAATGGCAGAAATAAATATTTCATTTTTAGTAATAACTTTAAATGTAAATAGATTAACCAGTTAAAAGACAAAGATTTGCAGAATGGTGATAGGGAGCATGATTTAATGTGGCAATGCTTATAGGAAACACTATGGAATCAAAGGCAAACAGAGTGAAGGTAAAAGGATTGAAAAAGATATTTTATGCAAATCGTCACCAAAGGAGAACTGGGGTAGCTACAATAATATCAGACAAATTAGATTTTAAGTCAAAATTGTTATAAGACACAAAGAAAGAAGTTATATATAGATAAAAGTATCAAATTATTAAAAAGATATAAAAACTGTAAATACACACCAAACAACAGACCCCCCCAAACATAAAAACAAACACTGACAGAATTAATTTTAAAAAATAGATAACTTGACAATAATAGTTGGAATCTTCAGTACTCCACTTTCAAGAATGGATAGAATATCTATAAATAAAATCAACAAGAGAAGGCTTGAACAACACCATAGGCCAATAAAACCTAACACCTGTATACAGAAACACACCACACAATGAAAGCAGAGTTCACATAAAACATTCTCCAGACTATAAATATTTACAGCTATAATATCAGTAAATTTTAAAAGATTGAATTTATGTTAAGTATCATATACAAGTACAGTGGAGTGAAGGTGGAAATAAATAACAGAAGGAAAATGAAAATTCTCAAATAAATGAAAATTAAACAACATGCTCTTAAACTACCAACAGGTCAAAAAAGTCATTAGGAAAACTAGAAAATACTTTGAAATAAATAAAAATGAAAACACAAAAATCAAAACAGAGGATGTAGCAAAAGCAACGCTTAGAGAGGAGTATATAGCTATGAATATCCACCTTAACAAGGAAGAAAGAAATCAACAACCCAACTTTACACCTTAAGGAGCTTTAAAAAAAATAAGGAAAACTAAATCCCAAACAAGCACAATAAATATTTGAGCGGAGATAAATGAAATAACAGAAAAACAACAGAAAGAATCAACAAACCCAAAAGTTGTTTTTTAAAAAAGATCAATGAAATTGGCATTTCTTAGTCAAACTAAGAAAAATAAACAGATTACATAAATAACTCAAATTAGAAATAAAAGTAGGGATATTACTATTGACCTTAAGAAATTAAAAATAAGAGGATACTATGAACAATTGTAGGCTAAACAATTTTATAAATAGGTGAACTGGACACATTTCTAGAAACACACAAATTACCAAAATTGACTTCAGAAAGAACAGAAAATCTTAACACTGCTCCAACAAGTAAAAGATTGAATCAGTAAGTAACCAAAAACCTCACAACAAAGAAAGTGCATAGTCAGATAACTTCTACTGATATATTCTGCCAAATATACAGAGAAGTAACACCCATCCTACTCAAACTCTTCCTAAATAGAAGACGAAGAAACAACTTTCTAACACATCCTATGATTCCAGATTACTCTGATTCAAAAATGAGACAAAGACATCACAAGAAAATAAAAAAAATAGACCAATACCCATTAGTAAAATAAAGCCAAAAATCTTCAACAAAATACTAGCAAGCTGAACTTAACAGTACATTAAAATATTTATATACCATCACCAAGTTTGATTTTTCCAAGAAATAAAAGAGTGGTCAGACATATGAAAATCAGCCAACAAAAAGCAGCACATTTATAAAACCAAGGTGGAAAAACTCCAAAACCTGTGGTCATTTCAATAGACACAAAACAGCATTTGACAAAATCTGACACTCCTTAATGATATCAACACTCAGCAAACTAGGACAGAAAGGAACTTCCTCAACATGCTAAAGGTGTTTATAAAAAACCCACAGCTAACATCATATTCAATGGTGAATGATGGAAAGCTTTTCTTTAAGATTAGAAATAACATCAGGATGTCCACTGTTACCACTGCCCTTCAACATTATACTGGAAGTCCTGGCCAATCTTGCCAGTTAGGCAAGAAAAAGATATAAAAGATATCTAAGTAAAAAAGAATAAATAAAACTATTTGATGATGAAATAAATAGAAAATCCCAAATAACCCATTAAAAAACCTATTAGAGCTAATAAACAAATTCAGCAAAATTGTGTTATAAGATCAATGTGCAAAAATCGGTGTGTTTCTTTACACCTGCAATAAACAATCTGAGGTCAAATAAAGAAAATAATATTATTTACATTAGGATCCAAAAGAATACCAAAGGAGAAATTTAAACAATGGGGTACAGATGGATTCACAGCTGAATTCTACCAGAGGTACAAGGAGGAGTTGGTACCATTCCTTCTGAAACTATTCCAATCAATAGAAAAAGAGGGAATCCTCCCTAACTCATTTTATGAGGCCAACATCATCCTGATACCAAAGCCTGGCAGAGACACAACAAAAAAAAGAGAATTTTAGACCAATATCCCTGATGAACATCGATGCAAAAATCCTCAATAAAATACTGGCAAACCGGATTCAGCAACACATCAAAAAGCTTATCCACCATGATCAAGTGGGCTTCATCCCTGGGATGCAAGGCTGGTTCAACATTCGCAAATCAATAAACATAATCCAGCATATAAACAGAACCAAAGACAAGAACCACATGATTATCTCAATAGATGCAGAAAAGGCTTTTGACAAAATTCGACAGCCCTTCATGCTAAAAACGCTCAATAAATTCGGTATTGATGGAACGTACCTCAAAATAATAAGAGCTATTTATGACGAACCCACAGCCAATATCATACTGAATGGGCAAAAACTGGAAAAATTCCCTGTGAAAACTGGCACAAGACAGGGATGCCCTCTCTCACCACTCCTATTCAACATAGTGTTGGAAGTTCTGGCTAGGGCAATTAGGCAAGAGAAAGAAATCAAGGGTATTCAGTTAGGAAAAGAAGAAGTCAAACTGTCCCTGTTTGCAGATGACATGATTGTATATTTAGAAAACCCCATTGTCTCAGCCCAAAATCTCCTTAAGCTGATAAGCAACTTCAGCAAAGTCTCAGGATACAAAATTAATGTGCAAAAAATCACAAGCATTCTTATACACCAGTAACAGACAAACAGAGAGCCAAATCAGGAATGAACTTCCATTCACAATTGCTTCAAAGAGAATAAAATACCTAGGAATCCAACGTACAAGGGATGTAAATGACCTCTTCAAGGAGAACTACAAACCACTGCTCAGTGAAATAAAAGAGGACACAAACAAATGGAAGAACATACCATGCTCATGGATAGGAAGAATCAATATCGTGAAAATGGCCATACTGCCCAAGGTAATTTATAGATTCAATGCCATCCCCATCAAGCTACCAATGAGTTTCTTCACAGAATTGGAAAAAACTGCTTTAAAGTTCATATGGAACCAAAGAAGAGCCCGCATCTCCAAGACAATCCTAAGTCAAAAGAACAAAGCTGGAGGCATCACGCTACCTGACTTCAAACTATACTACAAGGCTACAGTAACCAAAACAGCATAGTACTGGTACCAAAACAGAGATATAGACCAATGGAACAGAACAGAGTCCTCAGAAATAATACCACACATCTACAGCCATCTGATCTTTGACAAACCTGAGAGAAACAAGAAATGGGGAAAGGATTCCCTATTTAATAAATGGTGCTGGGAAAATTGGCTAGCCATAAGTAGAAAGCTGAAACTGGATCCTTTCCTTACTCCTTATACGAAAATTAATTCAAGATGGATTAGAGACTTAAATGTTAGACCTAATACCATAAAAATCCTAGAGGAAAACCTAGGTAGTACCATTCAGGACATAGGCATGGGCAAAGACTTCATGTCTAAAACACCAAAAGCAACGGCAGCAAAAGCCAAAATTGACAAATGGGATCTCATTAAACTAAAGAGCTTCTGTACAGCAAAAGAAACTACCATCAGAGTGAACAGGCAACCTACAGAATGGGAGAAAATTTTTGCAATCTACTCATCTGACAAAGGGCTAATATCCAGAACCTACAAAGAACTCAAACAAATTTACAAGAAAAAAACAAACAACCCCATCCAAAAGTGGGCAAAGGATATGAACAGACATTTCTCAAAAGAAGACATTCATACAGCCAACAGACACATGAAAAAATGCTCATCATCACTGGCCATCAGAGAAATGCAAATCAAAACCACAATGAGATACCATCTCACACCAGTTAGAATGGCGATCATTAAAAAGTCAGGAAACAACAGGTGCTGGAGAGGATGTGGAGAAATAGGAACACTTTTACACTGTTGGTGGGATTGTAAACTAGTTCAACCATTATGGAAAACAGTATGGCGATTCCTCAAGGATCTAGAACTAGATGTACCATATGACCCAGCCATCCCATTACTGGGTATATACCCAAAGGATTATAAATTATGCTGCTATAAAGACACATGCACACGTATGTTTATTGCAGCACTATTCACAATAGCAAAGACTTGGAATCAACCCAAATGTCCATCAGTGACAGATTGGATTAAGAAAATGTGGCACATATACACCATGGAATACTATGCAGCCATCAAAAAGGATGAGTTTGTGTCCTTTGTAGGGACATTCATGCAGCTGGAAACCATCATTCTTAGCAAACTATCACAAGAACAGAAAACCAAACACCGCATGTTCTCACTCATAGGTGGGAACTGAACAATGAGATCACTTGGACTCAGGAAGGGGAACATCACACACAGGGGCCTTTCATGGGGAGGGGGGAGGGGGGAGGGATTGCACTGGGAGTTATACCTGATGTAAATGACGAGTTGATGGGTGCAGCACACCAACATGGCACAAGTATACATATG
The DNA here is from genome assembly GCF_043159975.1 of Macaca nemestrina. Lineage (NCBI taxonomy): Eukaryota > Metazoa > Chordata > Mammalia > Primates > Cercopithecidae > Macaca > Macaca nemestrina. The sequence goes on from NC_092128.1 coordinate 90,427,208, forward strand.
TAACAAACCTGCACGTTATGCACATGTACCCTACAACTTAAAGTATAATAATAATAAATAAATTAAAAAAAAAAAAAAAAAAAAAAGAATGGATCCTTAGAAACCCAGTGACAGGTTAGCATCATAGGGAAGAAGGTAGAAATTTCAGAATTACTTCAAATACCACCAAATAGTGAGATGTAACGGAGTCTGTGAAGAGTCTAATATTTTAGTTTTATTGGCTGGTATATCTGTACTCCATTCATTTCCTTATTTACTTATTCATTAGTTTGCTTCTTTATTTAAAATAAATATAAACAAATATTTACTGGTTGCCTACTATTGGCCATATAAACCTCATTTCTTACCCTCTGTTTAGACATAGGCAATAAGAATTAAGATGTAAAGAAGACACAAGAGAGCAATAATCATGGAGCTAAAAATAAGACATGGACAATGCTGAGAACAGGCTTTTTCGTAGAGTACAATAGGTGCTATGATGGATAAATGCAGAGTGTACTTTGAAATCACATAGCAGGGCCCCCTAAGTTAATATGGACAGTTAGGGCAGACTTACCTCCTAGAGAAAGTGACATCTACATTGAGAGCTGAATGTCAAGTGGGAAATAATCAGGGGAGGAGAAATAAAAGAGAGCATAGCTTCTTAGAAGGGGTAAAAAACGAAGCACAGTGTGCCTAGAGGGTAGACTGGGGGTACATTGGTGAAGAATGAGGCCAGATTGGTGAACACGAACAGACACAAAAAGCTTTGTAAGTTTAATTAAAGTGTTTAGAAAGTATCCTTTTTCATTTTTGTTGTAAGAAGAGTGACTATGCGTTACTGGAAGAATTGTAATTGATCTATACTCTATGCCTGTACATATATATGTAAATTATCTATTTGTATGTTATATGTATTATGACATCATAATATACGCAATATGTATATGTATACATGAAATGAATGTGAACACATGCAGACACATTACGCCAGGTGTACCACAGTTATGGTTTGACTCTTAATTCCTATCCATGGAGCGTACTCATCAGCACATCCTTGTCGATGTAAATTCTTCTGCAGTGGGTTACCTGACTCTTTTCTAAGCTCTTCAGACCACTCTACCTCTGCTTGTTGATTAAAAATATCAATCTAAGATGAAAATCTGGTCATGCTGTCTCATTTGCTTAAAACACCCCATTGCCCTTAATAAATTGCATTAAAATAAAAAAAAATAAAAAAAAATAAACAATGGGGTACAAGATTTATATACTGAAAATGACAAAATATTCCTGAAAGAAGTGAAAGACCTAAATAAATGGAAAGATACCCTGTGTTCATGGACTGAAAGACTTAATATTGTTAAGATGGCAACAGATATCCACAAAGTGATACAGAGATTCAATGCAATCTCTATCAAAATTGCTATTGTGTTTTTTGTGCAGAAATGGAAAAGTCAATTCCAAAAATCACATGAAATTTCAAGGGATCCCCAAATAGCCAAAAGTTATACAAAGGGAAAAACAGACTTGAAGAATTCACACTTCCCGATTTAAAACTTACTACAAAGTTACAGTATTCAAAACAATGTGATATTGGCATAAGGATACAAATCTAGGTCAATGGAATAGAATTGAAAGTCCCAAAGAAAACCTGAACATCTCCTGGATAATTGATTTTCAACAAAGGTCCCAACGTCATTCATTGAGGAAAGGATAGTTCCTTGCCATAAGGTGATGAGACAACAGGGCAACTCAAAACGGAAAAACAACCAAAATGTAAGAGCCAAAACTCTAAAACTATTAGAAGAAAACGTTGGGAGTAATTACTGATGACCTTGAATTGTCAATGAATTCACAGATTTAACACCAAGAGCACAAGCAACAACAAGAAAAGGTAAGTTGGATTTCATAAAAATAAAAAATTGTGTGCATCAAAGGACATTTCCAAGAAAGTGAAAAGACAACCTCCAGAATTGCAGAAAATATTTGCAAATCATATACCTAATTAGGGTTTAATATCCAGTATATGCAAAGAATTTCTAACGCTCAACGACGAAAAGACAATCTAATTAAAAACAGAACAAATATCTCGAACAGACATTTCTTCAAGGAAGAATACAAATGACCAATAGCACATGAAACAATGTTCTACATAATTAGTTATTAAGAAAACATAAATCAAAACCATAATGAGATACCACTTCACAACTATTAGGAATGATATAATTTTTTCTAACAGAAGATAAGCATTGACAAGGATACAGAGATATTGGGATCCTCATATATTGTTGGTAGAAATGTAAAATGAAGCAGCCATTGTACAAAATAGTTTGGCTGTTCCTCAAAAATCTAAATATAACATTGCTATATGATCTAGCAAATCCACTTCTAGGACACAGGTTCTTCTTTGCCAGTGTTCATTGCAGCATTATTTACAATACAGAAAAGGTGGAAGCAAGCCAAATGTCCATTAGCAGATGAATATAAACACAATGTGGTAATATACATACAATGGAATATTATTCAGCCTTAAAAAAGGAATGAAATTCTGGCACATGCCACAACATGCGTGAACCTTGAAAACATTATGCTAAATGAAAGAAGCCAGATACGAAAGGTTATATATTATGTCTTTTTAATGAAATATACAGAAGAGGCAAATTCATACAGACAGAAAGCAGATTACTGGTTGCCAGGAGACAGAGAAAGCAGAGAAAATTGAGTGATCATGTAATGGCTACAACGTGTTTTTTGAGGTGGTAATTTTTGAAAATGAAGGAGGAAGTAGTTGCAAAACATTTTGAATGCACTGAATGCCACTGCATTGTACACCTTAAAATGGTTAACTGTATGTTATATGAACTGCACGTCAATGAAAAAATATAATTTGGTCTAAACATAAAATGTTTGGTGTCTTACTATTCAGCAATTATAAAAAGAAAAATTAAACATCTCTTTGATTTTGAAATAGTGGCTTTAAATGTCATCCTTACCTTTCCAAATTAGAATCTGTCTTTTTACTGTCTTAATCTTAGCTTTATATATATGCTGGGGGTGGGCTGAGGAGCTAGAAAAAGTCCTCTTTTTCTTTTTTACTTGCTTCATCCAATGTTCAAAAGTTGAAATTTTTTTAAAAAATAGATATGTCTGAATGAGAATATGAGACATTTTGGCCTAAGTCATGTGCAGCACTTCAAACATTTCATTTGTCTTCTCATAGAGGTCTGAGAGGTGAGCCACTGGATACTATTTAAGCATGCATTCTTTACATTCAGAAATAACGCATTTGTGCTTCTGTTATATGTATGTTGCTACCTATCCTAGCCCCTGCCATTAGCCTGTAGAGTTACAAACAAGAGTGGTAAGGCAGAGAGATGTCAGAAAGATGTAATCTCATGACTGTTAAATCCAAAAAAATTCCTGCAAGTAGCCTTAGCTTCTGGGGAGATCATCTGTGCTGGCTCTGAATTAAAAGCAGCATCAAGTAATTGAAGGATTTCCTTTGACTGTACCTCAGCTAGAAATTATGTAGTGTCAATAAAAAATTTGGTCTAGTAAGTTTTCAGCTGAGGATTCTAATGCAATTCAGTAGCACAGCCATCATTTCAAAACGATGTAATGGAATTCAATGAATATTCTTCAGCACAGACTACATTATCACAATTAATGCATATATACAAAATAGAAGTAAATTATCTAAACAGGAGGCTATGGCACTCCTGCCTTTGAGAAAAAAGATATATGAAAATTAAATATCATTTCAAGACTTATGTCATAAAATACCTTAGTAGTAATCAGGTGAATCCTTTAGTGATCAAAATTTTACTGCTCAAAGTTTTGTTAACATTCACGAAAATTTTATTTCACTGTTTACCTACATAATAGAATTAGTCTAGTTAGGAACATATTTAAAGCAATACTCCACCTTGTGGTAGAGTATGAAAGATGCAAATAAATTCCTTCAACAACAAATAAATGATTACAAATCCTTTGACTCTGAAATAGAAGCTTTTCCTTGACTTACTTTCTTTAAAGAAATACCAGAAAATGTATAGATTTTTAAATAATGACTTCTCAACTATTGATCACTCAAGAGCAAAATTTCACCTAATTTGAAGAAAAAAAACTTTTTGAGAAGAATAAAACACTCATACTAGGTAATATCATTGACTAAATTTAATATGCACATTTTGATTACAAATACTACATTATGACAATTAATGTGTATAATTAATTATAACAGAAGCACAAATGCCAGTTATTTTTGAATGTGAAGAATGAGTGCAAATTTTAAATTAAAAACACAAGTGCTGGCTTAGTTTTGTCTAAGGAAAACCAAGGCATAGACTAGCAGAAATCTTAGAAAATTTCAAATTAAAAACTAAAATTAATCTATACATATATACCATATAATATACATAATTTTATATACCATAAGGAAAAACATACTTGATAACAAAAGTATCATGTTTACAATGAAAAGAAATCCAATGTTTAAAAGAAAAGTGGAAGAAAAAGTTTTCCTTGAAATGTTGATAGCCATTACAATTACAATTTTAAAATCTGATATTAATCATTTTTAATTTAATAGTAAAAATATCTAGAAGTTTTAAGGATGTTTTTATAAATATCAATTATTATTTTTTTAAGGAATATAATCTCTGAAGTAAATATATATTGCATAAACAAATTTTTCTTGGAGGCTAGACCAAAGAAAGAATACCTGTTAAGAGAGCTGAGTTATCTTTCGGGGGGAAAAAAAATTAAATCTGTGGGTTGTAGAAGTTACTGATTTCAAATTATTGCCATTAATTGTGGGCCAATAACTACTGCCAGCCACTGACTGATTCATTTTCTTATACTATTTCTAGAACTTTAACATCCCTACAAGACAAATATTATTGTCTCCATTTGAGAGATGAGAAAACAGAGGTTCAGAATTAAGTAATCCACCCAAAGGTTTGAACCTAATTCTGCCAAGGTTCACACCCATGCACTCCTTCATACAATCTTTCCATTTGCATGGCAAGGACAGAGTGTCTTATTTACAAAACTAAGCATATTTTAAAAATTATCTGAGAAGGACTAATTTTTTTAACAAATGAGAAATGACATTACTTAAAATGAATGATTAAGCTGATATTGCTGTTATTGAAGTTTTAAAAACACTTGGACTATATATGTGTATATGTAATGTCTGAGTCTAACAATGAGTCTAACAATGCAAGAATTAAAAGGTAAGCTGTATCTTAGGTCAGTATAAATTAGCCTTGTAAAAAAATATTAGATCTGATTTTAAATGTCACAATGAAAACCAAGATGAACAAATTGAGTAAGATCCAATGGGAGTCTCCTGGGCTAAAAATACTTCGTTATTACACCCTGACTTACCTGCCAAGTACTTGCTTACTCTAAATGGACTATCTTGAAAACCCCTTAGAGGAAAACCTGAAGGGTGGAAAATAACTTTACTTAACAGATCAGTTAATGACATATTTATCAAAATTTTCAAACATGTCTGAAAGATGTGATATGGAATGTAGAATATCTCCTTTTAGGAAAGCATCATAATTTCACAATTTCCCTAAAGTTGTTATTTTTAGGAAAACTGAAAATTGCTTTGGAGATGATCTAAACAGTTTGTAAAAGCAAACAAAAAAAACATCAAAATTGCCACCTCTACTTTAAAGTAGCTTGTCCAAGTAGAAAGCATCTTGCTATAAATGAGGAAAGCTACAACCAGCAACCTTGGGGTCCCCTGGGTCCCATCTCAAAGAGCTGGTATCAAGTCCTCTTTTAATTAACAATGCATTCATACAGAGTATGGTACATAAGACATTTTGTTAGGAAAACATCCTTACATTTAAAATTCAAACTAGGCCAGGCATGGTGGCTCACGCCTGTAATGCCAGCACTTTGGAAGGCCGAGGCAGGTAGATGATCTGAGGTCAGAAGATGAGACCAGCCTGGCCAACCCTGTCTCTAATAAAAATACAAAAATTAGCCAGGACTGGTGGCACGGGCACGTAATCCCAACTACTTGGGAGGCTGAGGCAGGAGAATCACCTGAACCCGGGAGGCAGAGGTTGCAGTGAGCCGAGATCGCACCATTGTACTCCAGCCTGGGCAAGAGAGTGAGACTCCATCTCAAAAAAAGTAAAAAAATAAAATTCAAACTGAAGGAAAAATTAAATGGCGTTTTGTAAGAGTTCAAACTAAACATAAGGAAAGAAATAATGACTGAATTATTTTGAAAAACTTTTTGAAATTCAGGAAGAGTGAAGATTTTCCTAATCTAGATGAATTTAAGACCCTTTGATATGGTTTTGATCTGGGTCCTCGCCCAAATCTCATGTAGAATTATAATCTTCAATGTTGGCAGTGAGACCTGGTGGGAGGTGATTGATTCATGGGGGCGGTTTCTCACGAATGATTTAATACCATCCTGCTTAGTGCTGTTCTCCTGATAGTGAGTGAGTTCTCGTGAGATCTGGTTGTTTAAAAGTGTGTAGCATCTTCTCCCATCTCTCTCTTCCTTCTGCTCCAGCCTCTTCCTTCTGAAGTGCCTTGCTCCCCGCTTTGCCTTTCACCATGATTGGAAGCTTCCTCCAGCCTCCGCAGAAGCAGAAGCCACAATGCTTCCTGTACAGCCTGCAGAACTGTGAGCCAATTAAACCTCTTTTCTTTATAAATTACCCAGTCTAAGGTATTTCTTTACAACAGTGCAAGAAAGAACTAATATAATATTGTACTATTTAAAAAGTGATTTCAGAGCTTGAAGGAAGTGTGCTTGAACCTGTAAAATTAGGCACTAGACTTAGCTACACTTCTTTGAGTACCTAATGGTGCAGAAAATGGTCACGAGAACTGGGGAGAAGTTACCAAAATTTTCTTTATTGTACATATATATGCACAACATACATTCATTCATTTTCTCACTGATGAAAAATTTGGATGTGTTAAAACACTGTGTATTATATTTCTTTTTTAAAGTAGTGCATGAGAAAAGAGAAAGAATAAAACTTATCAGAAGAATATATTGAATTTAATTTTTCTAACAATTGAATGTTTATGGCCTCCATATTTTTAAATTAAATACTGTGAAAAGGATTTTTTTGGGTGCACAATTGTATTTTAATGCATTTATATTGATATAACACCACAATCAAAATACAGACTAGTTCCATTATACCACAAAACTTTTTCTTTTGCTTTTTTTTTTGTAATTAAACCGTCTCTCCATTAGTCAACCCAGTAACTAGTTAAACCGTCTCTCCATTACTCAACCCAGTAACTACTGATCTTGTCCCTGTCTTTATAGATTTCTCTTTCCCAGAATGTTATTAAGTTAAATCATATAGTATGTAACTGTTTGAGACTGGCTTCCTTCATTCAATACAAACTGCCTTTGAGATTCATCCATATTGTTGCATGTGTTAATGATTTTTTTTGTAGCTAAGCAGTATTCTATTGTATGGATATATCTGTGGATCAGAGTTGGTATGATGCACTTATCCATTGAGATACATTTGGACTGTTTTTAATTTTTAGTGATTATTAATAGAGTTGCTATAAACATTCATGTACAGGTTTCCAAACCTAAGTTTTTGTATCTCCAGGGTAAATAATAAGGAATGGAACTGTTGACTGAAATGGTAAGTATAATTTTAAGTTTATCTAAAGCCACCAATCAGTTTTCCTGAATGGCTGTATATTTTCCATTTGCACTAGCAATGTATGAAATATCTATCTGTTCTGAATCCTTGCTAGCACTTGGTTTTGTCCGTTCATTTTGTTTGTTTGTTTTAGCAGTGCTACTAGGTATGTCATAGGACTTGGTCTGTCATTGTGCTTTTAACTGGCATTACTCTAATGCTAATATAATATTGAGCATCTTTTCATGTCCGTATTTGCCATCCCTATATCTCTTTTGGTAAATTGTTGAATATGTTTGCCTGCTCCCCATTTTTTATTGCATTTTATTTTTACTTTGGAGTTTGACTGTTACTTACATATTCTAAATGTAAGTACTTTGGTGGATATATGATTTAAAAATATACCTGAACATTATTTGCAGATTCCATAATGCACATTTGTCTGCTCACTAAAACTTAATTGTCACCCCAAGTTAATACTCCCACCATCTTTTTGCAGCGATTCACAGGCATGCAGAGAGTGGTAAAACATTTGTGTTGCCTAGCATTCCTCACCAAGGTTGAATAAGGTGACACTCTGCTTTCTTGTTTCAGCTCTCATGGTAAAGCATCGTTTTTGCAGCCTACTTAATTACATATTTTTCACTCTTTTTTTTTTTTTTGGAATTCAGTCATTTAGAATGGCCCCGAACATAGTGCTGAAGTTCCATCTAGTGATCCCAAGCACAAGAAGGCTGTGATGTGCCTTACAGAAAAAAATGTATGAGTTAGACGAGGTTCATTCAGGCATGACTTTAGAGCTGTTGGCCATGAATTCAATGTTAATGAACAAACAATATTTATTAAATAAGGCATATTTAAACAGAACCACACATAGAACAAGGATGTGTATTGATCAGTTAATGAAAATATTGTGACCAGAGAATTAACCATGTATTTCCTCTAGAAGCAATTATTCAGTACTCACCAATTCATTGTTCATGGTACTTTCTAGAACATAACCACTGCGAAAAACAAGAAGCAACTGTGCTTTTTCCCAGTCTGTAACTTGTCTTATTCTCTCAACAATGTCTTTCAGAAAGCAAATTTTAAAATTTACAAGGAAGTTTAAATTCTCATAAAATCCGGCTTAGGTTTTATTTTCTCTATGGATCAAGCTTTTAGTGCTGTATATAAAAAACTTAGCCTAAATCAATCTCGGGAAAATTTTCACTTATGTTTTATTCAAAAAATTTATAGTTTGAAATTTTTGTTTAGATGTATCTATTTTGAGTTAATATTTTGTATAGGGTGTGAGGTTTAGGTTGAGGTGTTTTGATTGACTAATATAAAATTGTTCCAATACCATGTGTTCAAAGGACAGTCCTTACTTTATTGAGATGTCTTTGCAATTTAAAGAAATCAACTAGTAGACATCCAGTTTCAACCCTGACATATATAGAGTTTGAAAGGTGTCACTCCTATCTTTACATCATGAAAAAGAAGGATAAACTGAAAATCAAGACTTGCCTTGGACCCATCAGAGAACTGAGGTTGTAGGACAAAACCTCTACCCCAAAATCTGGAGAGACAGACACATCCAGAGAGACAAAGCCAAGATCTGCTTACCTTGGAGTCATAATCTGATAGAAATATTTTATGGTGATTTTGATGAACTGCTGGAGCTGGAGTGTGGACTTGTGTGACAAGGGAAACTACTGGAGGCCATAGTCATAGGGCAGCCTCCAGGAATCACAGCATGTTTATGTGATGAAGATCCAAGAAAGATTCGTTGTGGCTCTAGCAGAGAAAGGAAGGATTGATCATTCTGAAGTATTCCCAGAACCTTCTCCATAATAAAGGCCTAATCTGTAGGAGAAAAGACTGGCCTGGAGCTTTACCCCAGGGTATTCTTCCCACTTCCGCCCTCCTTCCAGGCTTCCTGTCTCACCAAAGAGAAGGGAGAGGACATAGTCACTAGGGGTCAAGGCTTCAAGAAAATTGTTTGGGAATGCTGCAATTAGTCTCAGAAATGAAAGAAGGGTCACCACTACAGATTTCACTGACATTAAAATTATAACAAAGTTATACTATGAACACTCTATGCCCATACATTTGATAGCTTAAATGAAATGAATAAATTTCTTGAAAACCATACTCGAAGAGAAAGCAATAACCTCAGTGGCCCTAAATATATTAAGGAAATTTAACCAATAATTAATAACTTTCCAAAATAAAACACCAGGCCCAGTTGGTTTCACTGGTGAATCTTAACAAACATTTAAGTAAAAAATAATACTAATTCTCCACAATGTCTTCCATAAAAAAATAAGCATAAAGAATACTCTTATTCTGTGAGGCCAGAGTTACCATAATTTCAAATCCAGAAAAAGACCTAACATAATAGAAAAACTAGAGACCAATATCTCTAATGAACATATACTCAAAAATCTTCAACTAAATATAGCAAGTTGAATCTAATAATATAAAAAGATACACCTGGATGAAGCGGGATTTAGTCAATGTAGACAAGGCTTGGTCAACATTCAAAACCATTCAACATAATCTGACATATCAGAGGATATAAAAGAAAAAGGATATAATCATACATTGATGCAGGAAAATCATTTGAAAAAAATCCAATTCATAATAAAATTTTTAAGCAAACAGAATAGAGAAAATTTTCTAAAAAATTTTGCTAGAAAAGGTAAGAATTGTTATGCAAAAATCTGCATACTACCATTCTGAAACAAGCCTCTGTTTGAAACAATTGATACTTAATGTTGAAAGACTGAATGCTTTTTCCCTAAACTTGGGAAAAGCTAAGGATGTCCTTTCACAGTAGTCATATTCAGCATCATAATGGAAGCTCTATTTAGTGCACTAAAATAAGAAAAAAAAGTATGCATTTTGAAAAAAAGCTGTTTTTATTTTAAAATGACATGATTGCCTATGCAGAAATTTCAAATAATCTACACAATAATTTCTGCAACCAATAGGTTAATACAGAAAGCTTACAGATTATAAATTGAATATATATAAGCTACTGTCTTATCTATACACCATCAATGAACATTGGAACTTAAAGTTAAACAATACATTTACAATAGTGCCAAAAATGAAATTCTTGTAGATATAATTCTAAGTATGAATACCATCTGAATGCAGAAACTGCAAAACATTGAATGAAGAAATCAACGATATAAGTAAATTGAGAGATATTCTATGTTAATGAATTTGAAGGTGTAATATTACTAAGATGTTAAATCTTCATTTAATGGAATTCTAATAAAATTCTCAGCAAGTTAAGATTTTTTTAAAAGCCTCTCAATGAACAAATTGAGAAAAATATCTAAGCGGACACCTCTCCAAAGAGATAGACAGATGGCAAATAAGCTTATGAAAAGATACTCAATATACATTAGGGATATACAAATTAAAACAACCATGAGATATGACTACATACATTGGAATGTCTAAAATAAAGTAAAATGAAAACCCTGACAATACTAATTGCTGATAAGGTTACAGAGCAACAGAAAGTCCATTGCTGATGTGAATGTAAAATGGTACAACAAATCTGGAAGACAGCTTGACAGTTTCTTACAAAGTAAAATGTAGTCTTACTATGCAATTAAGCAGTTTTCTCCTAGGTATTTAGTCAACTGATTTGAAATGTTGTTAGGAGCCTTATTCATAATTGCCAAAACTGAAAGGAGCCAAATCTCCTTCAAAAAGGTGAAATAAACTGTGATGTATCCGTTCAGTGGAATAGTACTCAGCAATAAAAAGGAATGAGCTATCAAGCCATGAAAATACATGTATGCATGTTAAATGCATATTGCTAAATAAAAGAAAGCATTCTGAAAGTCTACATATTGTATGACTTAGTTATTTGCTATTCATGGACTCTTAAAACTGTAGAGATGACAAAAATATTAGCAGCTAAAACAGGCTTAGAACAAGAGGAAGAGTTAAATAAGTGAAGTACCATGCATTTTTTTTGAGTAGTCACTATTTTTATGACACCATAATGATGTACACAAAATACTATGTATTTGTCAAAACTCATAGAACTTTACAGCAAAAAGAGAAGCTTAAATATGCAAATTTCTTTAAAAATTATTTAAGAGGTCATAGGACTCCTAGGATGAAATTTAGAATGTAACAGTAGCTCTGTCATTTTATTATTTTACTATTTGTTCTCTTTATTCTTTGTTTCTCTGTTTCCTAGCTTCTGCCTTATTTTGGATTATTTGAATAATTTTTAATATTCCACTTAAGCTATATCTCTTTGAATAGTTTTTCATAGTGGTTCTCTAGGAATTAAAATAGACATGGTTAACTTTTCATCATCTACTCTGAATTAATATTTTAATTTAAAGGGAATGTAGAAACCTTATCATATAGATAGGTCCCTTTAGTCTGCCTCATTTGTCTTGCAAGTATCATAAGTGTTGCACATATATACACTGAAACACCATCATATATATTTTATAGAACTTTAGAGGAGAAATATTATCTATCATATTTACTCAGATGTTTGCCATTTACATTGCTTTTCCTTTATTGTTAAAATTTCTCTCTAGTAGCAATTCTCTTTCATCTAAAGACTTTTTAGTATTTCTTTAAGATTAAGTCTGCTCTTAACAAATACCCTCACTTTTTAATGATTGCCATTCTAACTGGTGTGAGATGGTACCTCATTGTGGTTTTGATTTGCATTTCTCTGATGGCCAGTGATGATGAGCATTTTTTCATGTGTCTGTTGGCTGTATGAATGTCTTCTTTTGAGAAATGTCTGTTCATATCCTTTGCCCACTTTTTGATGGGGTTGTTTGTTTTTTTCTTGTAAATTTGTTTGAGTTCTTTGTAGGTTCTAGATATTAGCCCTTTGTCAGATGAGTAGATTGCAAAAATTTTCTCCCATTCTGTAGGTTGCCTGTTCACTCTGATGGTAGTTTCTTTTGCTGTGCAGAAGCTCTTTAGTTTAATGAGACCCCATTTGTCAATTTTGGCTTTTGCTGCCGTTGCTTTTGGTGTTTTAGACATGAAGTCTTTGCCCATGCCTATGTCCTGAATGGTACTACCTAGGTTTTCCTCTAGGATTTTTATGATATTAGGTCTAACATTTAAGTCTCTAATCCATCTTGAATTAATTTTTGTATAAGGAGTAAGGAAAGGATCCAGTTTCAGCTTTCTACTTACGGCTAGCCAGTTTTCCAGTTAGAATGGCGATCATTAAAAAGTCAGGAAACAACAGGTGCTGGAGAGGATGTGGAGAAATAGGAACACTTTTACACTGTTGGTGGGATTGTAAACTAGTTCAACCATTATGGAAAACAGTATGGCGATTCCTCAAGGATCTAGAACTAGATGTACCATATGACCCAGCCATCCCATTACTGGGTATATACCCAAAGGATTATAAATCATGCTGCTATAAAGACACATGCATACGTATGTTTATTGCGGCACTATTCACAATAGCAAAGACTTGGAATCAACCCAAATGTACATCAGTGACGGACTGGATTAAGAAAATGTGGCACATATACACCATGGAATACTATGCAGCCATCAAAAAGGATGAGTTTGTGTCCTTTGTAGGGACATGGATGCAGCTAGAAACCATCATTCTTAGCAAACTGTCACAAGAACAGAAAACCAAACACCGCATGTTCTCACTCATAGGTGGGAACTGAACAATGAGATCACTTGGACTCGGGAAGGGGAACATCACACACCGGGGCCTATCATGGGGAGGGGGGCGGGGAGAGGGGGGAGGGATTGCATTGGGAGTTATACCTGATGTAAATGACAAGTTGATGGGTGCTGACAAGTTGATGGGTGCAGCACAGCAACATGGCACAAGTATACATATGTAACAAACCTGCACGTTATGCACATGTACCCTAGAACTTAAAGTATAATAATAATAAAAAAATACAAAAAAACAAATACCCTCAGCTTTTCTCAATCTGAGAAGGTATTTGCTTATCTTTCAATATTTTAAAATCTTTTTCCTCTTGTTCAGATTAGATCATTTATATTAATCCATCTTTAAGTATACCGATTTCTTGTGTCATTTTCATTCTGCTATCAAGCGTACAGTGAAATTGTTTTCACTTGTAATTTCCAATTCAAAAATGTCCATTTGGTTTCTTTTTATATCTTCTCTTTCTCTGCTGAGACTTTTGAGCTGTCCATTCATTTCAGTTGTGTTCAATGTACTTACTTTTTGGAGCATGGCTATAATAGCTATTTTACAATCCTAGTCTAATAATTTCAATTGCTGTGTGTTAGTGTTTATTGTATTTTACCTAGCAACATGCAGAGATTTTCCTGGTTCTTATATATTGAACAATTTGAGATTATACCTTGGGTCTTTTGAATATTATATGACTCTGGGTTTTATTTTAATCCTATGGAAAAATACTCATTTATTTATTTACTTGCTTGTTTGTTTGGACATGAAATTGGCTTGTGAGATTAAAGCAGCAAGTTTATACCTGCTTTCTGTGGACTGTAGTTTCAATGTTAGTTCAATTTCAAATGCGACCCAATAGCTACTCTGAGACCTGGATGGCAGTTTAAACTCATAGTTCAGTTCTTGAATCCTTTTACACACTGATTAGAATCAAATTTGAAAATAGTTAACAGGGCAAGCACAAAAGCAAATACAAAACTTTAGAATATTGCTTTCTTGAGCTCTCTCCTCTCTATACTCTCCCAGTGGTTTCTAACTCCCAGAGGCCCCTCTCACTGATCCTCTTCATAAAAAGCTGTGGCTTTAGTTTCCTACTGTGTCATGCATTCCTGAAAATGTGTCTGCATCCAGAGCCAAGTGGTGAGAGGGTAGAGAGAAAAATAAATTGTTGGACATTCTCCCCTCTTGAGATCAGATTCTCTGGTCAATGATAAAACTCCACTCTCTTAAGTTTTAGGCTGTTGAATACTCACTGATACTGTTGCTGCCATTGCTGCTACAGGATTACTTGGAACGTGGTGCCAAAAGTAACAAAACAAAACAAAAATTTCCCACTCTCATTGACTCACAGGGGCCTCCTTTCCTGCTCATCAGATGGCTTAGAAGTAGGTTCCTTTGGAACTCTTTATGCCTGCACCCAGTGTACATTTCTTGACTGTTTTTAAGTTTAGGTCAGAAGATACTAGGGAAATAAATGGGAAACTCACTATTGGTTGTATGGTATATTACTTTCTAGTTTCCTTCCCCAATACACTGGTTCACAATAACCAGAAGCACCTCTAAAAATTATTAAATGTAATTATTTTTCATGTGATAGCATTTTAGTTAATATATATTGCAAAAGACTTTGGAGTGTACTTCAAGAGCTCCTTTATCTGTGTGATAATTCTAGGGCTAAAATGGAACTAGATAGACATAAGGTGGAAGGGATAATTATTTTCTCAAAAAAATTGCAGTGAATTTCCAAATATATTAAGAACTTAGCAATGAAATATTGATCAACAAAATAAATCAATTGATCTATGATTTATAGGTAGAAACACTAATTGAAACAAAATAGCATCAAACAAATGAAGAACTGAGTTTCCAAATAAAAATAAGAAAGGGTAGGGAGCTCTCATCAAACATATTAGCATTTATATTTGTTGATTTTTAAAGTTCTTTTGATTATTCTGCTATAAGAATGATTGTTTATATTACATAATATACAAAAGAGGCAAGCAAGAAGAAGAGAAGGTAAAATGGTGCATGTACATGGGAATGATGTGGAAAAGTTAATTTGATTTTAAAAAGACAGTATCATAAATTATTTCAGCCATTGTGGAAGACAGTATGGCTATTCCTTAAAGACCTACAGAAACACCATTTGACCCAGCAATCCCATTAATGGATATATACCCAAAGGAATATAAATCATTCTATTATAAAGACACACGGACATGTACGTTCATTGCAGCACTATTCATAATAGCAAAGATATGGAATCAACTTAAATGCCCATCAATGATAGAACAGATAAAGAAAATGTGATACATATACACCATGGACTGCTATGCAGCCATAAAAAAGAATGACATCATGGCCTTTGCAGCTACATGGATGGAGCTACAGACCATTATCCTTAGCAAACTAATGCAGGAACAGAAAACCAAACACCACATGCTCTCACTTATAAGTGTGGGCTAAATGATGACAACACATAGACACATAGAGGGGAACAGCACTGACAGGAGCCTGTACCCTGCACTCGTACCCCTGAACTTAAAAAAGAAGATATGGAAAAGTAAGAGGAGTTAGGAGACAAGAACCGTGAGAAAGATGTTATTGCTACTCCTTGTGTGGATTATAATATTGGAATGTTTATTTCAATTCTCTGCAGGAGCAAAAAAATAAAATAAAAAATAATGGAATGCATTTTTCTAAATGGGGATATGAGAAATTAAAGTTCCTCATTAATGTTCTCTTATTTCCACTCATTAGTAACATTAAGAGGGCCGGGCCTTGGATACTTTCCTTTCTTTAGTTTCATTCTATTCATAGAAAACCTGAGCTATTAGAACTTGTTACCTGGTTACCTCTAGAAAAAAATTATATGATGTCTTATTAAATTTATTTCAGATTTTAAAAAGGATAAAAATACAGATGACTTATTACAAATAAAATCACCTCTTCTGTGAGATAACTTTAATCCAATTACATTTGTTCTTGTGTTTTTATGTAATGATCCATGTAAATTTGTTGCTCAATTTTATACTATTATAATCAATTTTACCCTGCCTTAATTGTTACATTTTCAAGTTATTCTGAGGTTACTTTGCCATCCACTTAACAGTGATGAAGTCCTATTATTGAGTTATAACATTACTTTAATCTTGCTTAAATCTCTGTGGTCCTTAATTATTTCTCTTCTCAAAATAATCTGCAGTTTGTCAGCTGGGCCCATATTTTTATATATACTATTATACTTTTTACCATAATAGCATGGCTTTTACTTTTAACTGTAATAAGTACTTGAAAGTTTCAAAGGTATTTTTCTTATTGACTTTTAGGATTGGACATAGCTTGCATTAGAAGAACCATGAACAGAGATACAATTGCCAGAAAACATTGGCCATAATACCTCTCTCTTCCACATTCATTATATCATACATTTAGAATTTGAACGACAAATAATTAGGACTGAAATATAATAATGTTACAGACCAGCTGTCCTACAGTGTTAAAGAGTGAGGAAGAATACAACTATAAACACTGTTTCCTCTTTCAAAATAACTCATTTATCCTTCACTTTAGAAAGCATAAAATATAGTAGTCCCCTTTTATCTGCGGTTTTGCTTTATCTGATTTCAGTTACTTGTGGTCAACCAGTCTGAAAACATTGTATGGAAAATTTTAGTAATAAATACTTCATAAGTTTTAAGTTGTGCACCCTTTTGAGTTGCTTGATGAAATCTCACACTGTTCTGCTCTTTTCTTAATCCCAAGAAGCGTAGGCCATGTGCAGTGGCTCATGCTTCTGATTCCAGCACTTTGGGAAGGCAACGCTGCAGGATCACTTGAGCCCAGGAGTTCAAGGCTGCAGTAAGCTATGATCACATCTCTGCACTCCAGCCTAGGTAACAGAGCAAGACTCTCTCTCTTCAACAAACAAGGAAACAAACAAAAACAAACCAAAAAACTAAAAGGAAGTACAGTAAAATAAGATATTTTGAGGGAGACACCATATTTACATAACTCTTATTACAGTACTCTTATTACAAATTGAACTTTATCATAGGCATGTATGTATAAGAAAATACATAGTATATCTATAGGATTTGGTACTATCCACAATTTTAGGCATTCACTGGGAACTTTGGAATATATCCCTCATGGAAAAGCTGGGGACTACTGTATTTTTATAATATTTACTAACTCAATTGCTGACTAATTCATAATAAAAACCATTGTTCATCTGCTCCCTGTCCCACATACATACCTGTTTTATGTGTTTTTTGGTTTTGCTATTTAAAAGACTAACCTAAATCTTACTAAGGTAGAGTTCCTTAGGTTCTTTGAGAAATGTGTTAAATATTTTATGAAAGTAATGTCATAGTGGCTTCCAGGTTTACTCTAAAAAATCTTGCCCATTTTGTGACAAAGGCGACATAATCAGCTGTCCAAAGATGGGTCTCTCTCATAAGGGAAAGCAAACCAATCTGCCTAATTTGGCCTTTGTGGTGAGCACAATGGACCATTGCTCAAAAGATTTTCTTTAGTTCAAGAATTTCTTTATAGAGGAGGGGACAATGTAACGACCATCCGTTAATCATACTTACAGCCTTCTTGGCACTCAACACCTGCAAATAGTAAGCATTTAATGCACGGTTTTTTTGTTTTTAGTTAGTGTTTTTGTTTGAGATGGGATTTCACTCTTGTTGCCCAGGCTGGAGTGCAATGGCATGATCTCGGCTCACTGCAACCTCTGCCTCCCAGGTTCAAGTGATTCTCCTGCCTCAGCCTCCCACGTAGCTGGGGATAGAGGTGCCTGCCACCATGCCTGGCTAATTTTTGTATTTTTAGTGGAGACGGGGTTTCACCATGTTGGCCAGGCTGGTCTCGAACACCTGACCTCAGGTGATTCACCTGCCTCAGCCTCCCAAAGTGCTGGGATTACAGGTGTGAGCCACTGCACCTGGCCAATGCACAGTTTTTAAAGTTTAAAAATAAAACGTAGCATAAAGCTTCTTCTCTCATCAAAGTCATCCATTTACCTTGGCCACTGTGTTATAAAATAGGGAAAAGAAGAAACGAGGTAGGAAAAACGTTATATTTTCAAATTACTGAAGAAATAAGATCCATTCACATCTAGAACAAGGTAGGTATAAGTCTAAATATTCTCCTCAAATAGTGAATATACTACATACTCACAAGTGTATCTTCACAGTGCCCATATGCAGCTGGGTAATCACTAAATTCAACCTTGTTTAAATGAGGAAGAAAAGTGGTATCTTACTTATTCTATCAGAAATCTGAGCAACTTTCTATCATACTTAAAACAATGTTTTGAAAGCCTGCTTAAACAATTCAACAAGCTTACTTCATCAACATGTCAAGTCTTTACTATATCCAGTCTTTAACAATAGTAAAGAGCTCTTTGGTTGAAAGAAATGGAACCCCTTCAGAAAGGCCCAAGTTAACTAATAGGATATTTATCACAAAGAGAAAAATGAGCTCTTGGAACACAACAGCAAGCAATATTGCTAGGCCTTCGATGAAGCAGATGTTTGCCTGGCAGTTAGCCTCTCACACTCTATCCTTGTGAAGAGATACAATGCATCACTTTCTCATAGAAGATACTGTCTTGCAAAGTTCTAGATTTTACTTTTTAGTAAATTTAGCTTGCACCAGAAAAATCTGGTTGGCTCTTTTTCTGACATTCTCTCTTCTCTCCATAAACTTAAAGTTCCAATTTCAAACAGCAATATAACATGGTGTTTCAGTCTAAGTTTTTATATCCCAACATTTTTTGAAAGAGAACATGGTTGTTCCAGCTTGGGTCATTGTTCATCCAAGATCAAATCAATATGACTAGAAAACTGTAGTTGTATGATACAAAGGTTGCCCTTCTTAGGACTATGGGCCAGAATTGGGTTAAAGATGACGTAAAAGCTAAGAGAGGAATTTCATTTCTAGTTACATCTAAAGTGCATTTCTCTTGCCACTTACCGGTTATGAGGATTTTAAATTACACACTCATTACCTTATGCTACTAACTCATGTGCTTTTATTGCAATACTGGACTTCCAGGTTAGGTATTTTTAGAGATTTTTTAGTATTATATATGTCTAAGAATAAAAAGAAAGCACACCTGGAATCAATAATTTAAACTTAGTGGAAGATAAAATAACCAAAAATTAACATCTGGAAACTACTACATCATCTGTCAAACAGGAATAATGTTATTTGATCTCATTATGGCATATGAGTTGAAAACCTATGAATATATTCTTTTGTGTAATTTGAAACCAAAATAGATAAGGCATATTTCATGTGCCACTTAATACACAAACATTTAAAATACTGTTTTCTAATTAAGTCTCTAGTTGTCCTTGATATAATTGATCATCAAATAGTTATTAAGCAAACACCAATAACTCTTTCAAAGTAGTTTCTTTAGATTATTGGACATGGTTAAATAATGTGAAAGTTACAAAGCCACAAAATGAAATCAACTTGCTCTGAACTCATCACATCTCATTCTCCATCTTGCTCTCTCTGCTCTAGTCACACAAAAATTATCGTTGCTCTGGTTATCTTTCAGAAATATGAAACCCAGGTCACTCCTCATGTCTTTGAGTCTCTTCATTGACTATGTCCTCACTTTGAAATTATCTTCCTCTAGAATCTATTTCTTTCAAGTATTTGCTCTTGTTTCACCTTCTAGTGAGGCCTTTACTCACTACCTTTTTACAATTGCAATCTTTACCCTCACTACACTGACATATCTTTCGCCTTTTTTTTTTTTTTTTTTTTTTGCCTCTGCAACATTTATCATCGTCTGGCATACTACCTATTTAGTTCTTTTTTGTTCTCCTCCTGCTTCTAAAATACATGCTGCGTCGACAGGCAATGTTGTCTGTTTTGTTTCCCTAATAAGTGCTCAAATCAGAGTTTATCACATAGTTGGCATCCAATAAATATTGATTGCATGACTGAATGGCTAAGAAGAAAAGGAAAAAACAAACAAAAAACCAAAAATCTCCAACAATCACAAAGCAAATGGCTCTTTAATGTGAGGGTACATTCACATTTACTTCACAAAATAACTTGGGGCCACCAGAGACTACTAAGTCTAGGCCTTAATGTACATTATCATGTGACATCAAATAGGCTGTGTAGCCTGAAACCAAAATTAACAGAAAATAAATTTTTAAGTTTTAAAAGCTATACATATGAACATGATAAATTACAAGCAAAGCTCTTTCATTTTATCAGAATTATAAAGATGTCTCAAAGAAAAATGGATAGAAACTCTTCAGTTATGATTTGTAGAACCATAATGTTCTCTGTTTGAGGTTAGAGCAGTCAGTTTTATGACTTTAGTTGTTTCTGTCTATAAACTATTTGAGAAAAATCCAAAGCTCACTTTGGAATGCACGTGAAGAGATTTTACTTACTGCTCCAATCTTCTCTCTTCTCAAGTCATAGGTGTTCTTACAACTAATAGATTGAAGAAAAAACACGTAGAAAAAACACGTAGAAAAAAAGTCTTACTACATGATCACTTTCAAGACATTTAAAAAAATGTCAAAAGCAAAGTTGGTGTTAGTCTTTTCTTTTTCTTCTTCTTTTTATACATTTGTGCTTAGGTCCCCTCTAGTTCCAGTCTGCCTGCCTTTGAAGTGTTAATAATTTTGGACATTTTGGAAACTAAGGAGAAGTTTTCACCATTTGTTTTCTTAAATGTGTTGGCAGTACAGGTTTTTTAAATTTTGAAATAAATCAAACTCAAATGTAGAGACAGTTAACAAAGAAACCCAAATTTAGGTTATGAGCATATATTATTTCTTTTTTGCTGTCACGTGGATTGGTAAAATGTACACAATCTCTAATGCTTGGCTAGAGGAAAAAACACCGTAGCTTTTTAAAAGATCTGACTGCACCCACAACTCAGGCACTTTGGCAGCACCCTTTGTTTTCATTTGCTTGTATTGTATGGAGCAATGAACAGCGTGCCAGTACCCCAAGCTATAGCATCTATGGTGATTTAAACAATTGGATCAGAGACTGGAATAAACTTTGCTGCCTCAGGGCTGGCAATAATTAATCAGTGATTTAAAAAATAAATGGCTTCTGGCTGGGCGTGGGGGCCTACACCTGTAATCCCAGCATTTTGGGAGGCTGAGGTGGGCGCATCGTGAGGTCAGGAGTTCAAGATCAGCCTGGCCAACATGGTGAAACCCCATCTGTACTAAAAATATAAAAATTAGCTGGGCATGGTGGCAGACGCCTGTAGTCCCAGCTACTCAGGAGGCTGAGGCAGGAGAATCACTTGAACTCGGGAAGCAGAGAGATTGCAGTGAGTTGAGATGGCATCACTGCGCTCCAGCCTGGGCAACAGTGTGAGACTCTGTCTCTAAATAAATAAATAAATAAATAAACAAATAAATAAATAAATGGCTTCTGATGTGGTTTGGCTGTATCCCCACTCAAATCTCATCTTGAATTCCCACTTGTTGTGGGAGGGACCCAGTAGGAGGTAACTGAATCATAGGGGCAGGTCTTTCCCATACTGTTCTCATGATAGTGAATAAGTCTCATGAAATCTGAAGGTTATATAAAAATGGGAGTTTCCCTGCACAAGCTCTCTCTTTGCCTGCTGCCATCTATGTAAGATGTCACTTGCTCCTCCTTGCCTTCCACCATGAATGTGAGGCCTCCCCATCTATGTGGAACTGTAAGTCCAATAAACAGCTTTCTTTTGTAATTGCATGGTCTCGGTTTGTCTTTATCTGCATCATGAAAACAAACTAATATAGCTTCCTTCCCATTTTTAAAATTTATGATTTTTAAAAGGAGGAAATGGATGACCACGTATTTCATATTATAAAATACAAACTTCTGTCATTATAGCTAAATAAGTTTATAAATGCCTCTCCCAGTCCTCCCACCAGTTGTACCCCTTGTACATATTACCTTTAGGTTATTAAAACAGAACATACATCTAAAAGTTGATGTTTCCAACTTGGCTGATACATTGAGCAACAGTGTCAGCTTGCAAGTTGCTGGTAGAGTCACATGCTCTACATGGAGTAGGATGACTCTCCATTACTCTGTAATGTTCCTACTACTATCTTGTGCCTTTTCTCACTCAATAGAAGATGTAACTCAGTCAAGAACCCTATGAAGAAAGAAAACACACAAAAAGAAAATTTCATCGTTTCAAAATGCTTATTAGGATGAAAAAAATATGTATATTTGGTACCTGGGTTAGAAGTTATGTTTTGGAATGTGTTCCAGGTAATAACAATTCCTCTTTTGGGGGGAAATTTTTCTCACCTTTTAACTCCTCTTTCATAAATCTGGATATCAGGCAGTGACGTTAGTAATACCAGGAGTGAATCCATCCCCAAGTTGGCCTGAATTCTCCTTGCTGGGAATTTGCAATTGGTACTGAGAGCCAAAGAATTAATCTCCATGTGATGGGAACTGCAAAGTGACTGTTTGGAATACATATGAAAAACTGAGAGAAACTATTGATGCATTCCAATAACTTTTAATCTTTTCTTGAGGTCTAGCTGCATGCTGGTCCCAGAATTCCTTTGGCACCATGAATTTTCATAGCATCTCTCATGCTGTTTTTTGTGAGTTCATTAGTTTGGTTTCAGCCTTAGTAAATTCTGTAGGTTTTATTTGTTTGAGAACAAATAATTCTAAATTAAAATGTGGTATTATAGGAAGATAGCTAATTTTTTTTTGTGGGAAATTCTCGTTTGCTCCAACAGTGCCTATCCAGTTGAAAATGTTAATTGAATGGAACAAGAAGAGAATGTGGCTCTAAAAAAGAAAAAAAAGCAAAACAAAACAGAACAAAAAATAGAGTTGTATATAATTGACATGTAGCTTGAGAGTGAGCAAAATTAGAGCTTATTTAAAATAGATTTGAGTTCTCCTCTCTTCCAAGGGTGGATTGTGCAGACCCTTTGCCTGCATTTGAAAGGGAACGTAACAAAGGTTCTGCCCACTGGATTCCCTGGACTAAGGAAGTATACCTGTTCCATGGACATCATTTGTACTTCTGTAATAATTCAGCCTTAAAGTGATTAGAAGTTACAGGGAGAATTAGAATGTTTTTAAATTTTATTTATTCAACAAATATTCAACAAGTAAGTATCTACTATGTTACCAGCACTGTACCAGCACTGGTATTATTCAGAGGCAGTCTGCATCAATTCTGATCCTACTGTCATGAAGGGAGATGGGCAGAGTTCCTGCTCTCATGGAGGAGAAGAGAGAGGAAAAAGAAGAGGAAGGGGATTTCATGGTTTTTGGACTATAGAAGTTCAAGAAGATGGTTCTGGCTTCAGGTTCTCTGACTGTAGGAATTCAACAAATATTATCCATTGACTTCATCTCTCTGCCTCTGTTGTCCTCTGTGTTTCCATGTTGGGAAAACGACAGCCAAAATAGTCACCGGAACCTCTAGATCCTACGAAGAGCCAGTGATCTATGTTAGGTCCTCTGAAAAGCAGACACCTAAATGTGATTAAACATGCAAGGATTTTATTAGAGAAAATGCTTGTGGGAGAAAATGGGAAAGGCACTGGGATAGACAGGGTAAGCTGTCAGAACACAGTGTAAGTTTGACCCAGAAGGAAATAGTAAGGAAAAGAAAGGTGGAAGCATTATAGGCTGCTATGTAATCTACAGAAGATTCCAGGCCCGACCATCAGGGAGTCAAGTCAAAGTTGGTTACTCTAAGAGTCATGTGTCTCCCAGGAATGGGTCTGCCTTTATATGTGTGCTGCATGCCAGCATTGGCTGGGAGCGGCAGTAGGAAGCCTGGCTTTGATGCGCATGTGGTGATGGATTTCAGAGTACAGCAGCTAGAGCTCATAGACAATTAAGCTCCCTGTTTTGAAGGTCTGTGAGGTGCATTCTCATGGTTGCCACGTGGTCCAAGAGACAATAAAACCTTCTTTCCTGCAGGATCAACATTATTCTAAAAACTCACCCTGATATTTATTTATTCACTTGGTTATTTTAGGACACATGATTCATGAATTGAGGTCACAAGGGGACCCAAGACTGGATCCCATAATTGTACTGTCGCATGTGAATCCATGTAGTAGAGGAGAGGTGGATTCTAAGATTCTTATAGGCATCAAATACACCATATTTTGTGTGTATTTATGCATATGTGCGAGGGATCCTGAAAGAACACTACCTCTCTGAAATGAATGATTAAACAAAAATATTTCAGTACCTAGTGTTCTAAGATATTCATACCCAATTTTTTTAGACAGAAAAATTAGCAGATATCCACTAGTATGTGTGAGTGTATATACATACAAATTGTAAGTATATGTGTGTATGTGTGTGTGGTATAACAACATGTTAATAGTGTATTTTACAATGAACATGTTTTAAAGAAAAAACACATAAACAATAAGTAACTTGAAGATCGTTTTCTAATAAACTCATAAACTAAAACAATAGTTTGATATTAAAGTTGAAATAACGGATTTCATAATTATATATGAACATCATTATGTACATTTGCATAGATTATAACAATCTGTAGTTATATTTAGTATACATATGAATTACTTAAAGGATGTTAACTGACTTTATCCTTTGGGTGAGGTGATGCTGAGACAATATTCCACAAGTCTCTTGAATTTCTGCGAATCTTGTGAACAGAGGTACTCACGGATTTTGTTCCAGACTAACTTTTCAAGAATGTTTAGATAGTTAAAGCCTTGGGAAATAAAAACAGTGGCCCCTCTAGAGCAGAAGACAACAAACAGAAGTAAACAAAAAGATTTGTTTACTTTCCAGTGTAATAAAGATGTCTTCCTCTGGGGCAAAGATTGGGCATTTTATATGTATGTAAAATGACTGCAGTCCATTTTCTGTAAATCACTGGGGTTCCCTAAGCATGGAGTTTCTCAGCTGTGACACAAACGCCCTTCATGCACAGTAGCTCCCTGGGGCTCTGCATTGTTCCTATAGGACTTGGGGTGCAATGGGAACTGGCTGGTAAAAACATGGAGCTTATTGAGGTGCAGTGAGTAATAATTAAAGTCCTTTTGTCCCTGATTTAGGAGTCTTTTGTCTTAAGCTAGCATCCATGAAGTTGTGGCAGAGTAACTTATTAGTTTGCAAGTTGGATAAAAGCTTAGACTCTTCACAGTTCTTTCCTTCAATAGACAGCAGTATCAGTGATACTCAGGATTCTCTTAAGTGAAAGGAACTTTCAGATAATCTGGTTTCCAATTCAGTGGTCTCATTTTATAGGTAAAGAAACACAGCTTAGAGAGGTCACTAAAATTGTTTAAAAAAACTCCACCCAATGGGGTTAAATCATTGTCACCTTGTAGAATTTAAAAGTAATAAATAAAAATTGGGTGTGAATATCTAGAACACTAAGCACTGAAATATTTTTGTTTAATCGTTCATTTCAGAGAGTTAGTATTCTTTCAGGCTCCCTTGCACACAGGCATAATTACAAAATATGGCATATTTGATGCCTATAAGAATCTTCTGTAACTGGTTATCTTGTCTATAGACAACCAAATTTGAAAGACATTAGACTGTAACAAGTTACGGGGGATGCAGAATTAGCAGGAACTTCTCTCCGGTATTAGAAACATTGTATTTAGCTCTTTATTGTCTATAATCTCATAAATTTGTAGGTCATTTTATTTACTAATGCATTCTAATTTTAAATGCTAAAATTATGGTCCTCTTTGACGGCTCTTTTAGCTTCTATTTCCAGCTGTTTACTAAGACAAGAATGGACAAGGGATTTCATGTGTCCTTGTTTTTCTGTGAGTCGGTGAGTGCCAGAGAATTTTCTAATTGTAGCCAATGAATGTGGAACTAATTACCTACAACTATAAAGACTGCAGCTTATTTGCTATTGAAATCGTGGTTGTAGACTTAGATTTGTTGATTCTACCTTTTTTCCCCCTTAATTACTCCAATTTTATAACTTACTAAATTTTTGCCTTACTAAAAATTTTCCAACATGTTCAGGACAGGTTATCAAATCAAAGTGAGTAAGTAGGAACAAGTCTAGCATTCAAATGTCTGAGATAAAACAACTGGGATGATTCAGTGTACCAAATATTTATTTGAAAATAGAAGACAAAATGATGCCATGAAGTTATTTCCTACTGCCAAAGTGGAGATTTGGATAAGAAAATAGTTTAGACCAAACATCTGAACATCTTTATGTTTAGTAAGGAGAGCCAGTGATATTCTGAGTTGAAGACATATTGAACTTTCCCATGAATTGTCCAAGAGAAATACCAGAAAAAGTCACATGTGCAGAATTATCCATTATTTTTCAGTTTTATTCTCACTTTATGATATATAAAATCTCTTTTAAAAGAGTGCTTTTTCTACCTAAAAAATAACCATTCAAGTGCCTAAAGAATATTTTTAAAAACTGAACTATGTGCTGGCCTCCTAAAATATCTCCATTTCTAAAGGTAGGAATCAGAGCTTACCTGTGGAGGTCATAATGTACAATACAGCTGGAAATGAGCAATTAAGACAGCAATTAAAATAGCAATGAAAGCTTTTAGAAATGTTAACAATACCCTTTTAAGAGGGAAAATATAAACAACCTAAATATCCATCCTTAGGAAATGAAATAAATTATACACTGAAATTCTGCAAACATTAAAAATAGGAAGACCTCTATATATTCATATGGGAAGATATTTACTATAAAAGAAGGTGGGCCCAAAAAGTACAGGTAGTTTGATTCCATATATGTCTTAAAATATTTTAAAATTCACTACTTAAAAATCTCTTAAAACTACACATGCAATTGACAATAGCGGTTATTTCTGGAAGTAGAATTGCGAAGTGGGTGTGTGTGGTGAGGAACAGGGAGGGAGATCAATGACTGGTAGAGTGGGAGGATGTATATACTTTTACTATTTGAATTTTTAAATATGTATTGATTTTGTAACATAAAATATCTACTCTTTGGCAAAAAAAAGGCAAAGATGACCCATGTGGTAAATGTATAAAACAAGTTAAAGAGATCAAATTTCTGTCATGTCATTTGTAAGTAAGTATTCTATCCCTAACACACTGAAGTGATAAAAGTCCTTAAAAACCATATTACATATAGGCAAAAAAAAAAAGGATGCATTTATTGAAACAAGTGAAGAGGTTAATAATATCACATCAGAGGCAAAGTGATACCATTTGAAACTGTGCTTTTTATTTATCAATTTAAAACTATCTGTTGATGCTTTCATTATACAAAGGATTCACTGTTAAATACTATAGATATACTATAGATATAGTTAAGGCATAATTCCAGTCCTCAGGAAACATTTGGTCGAGACAAATTTGATTAAGAGACAAGCTTTTCAAACAGGTAAACAGTTTGAAATAATGCAGAGTGTTACAAGTAGAAAAATATTTATTAAAGAAAAATAAGAATTATGGTTATGAAGCATGCACATTTAGCCTTGTCTGGAAAAAGTTTATGCAGAAGGTAGTGCCTGAGGTCTTTTACATTAGATAACTTCTTAGTCCTCTGTCAGGTTCTCCACCTGGAATTGCCACAGTTAGTTTTTCTTCTCCAAGGGTCAAAATGCTGCTCATCCAACAACCAGCTTAAACACTAGGCATAAAGCATTAAACATTCATTTTCATTTGTACTTATCATGTATACTTAGTTGTGTATCTTATAGACAAAACGGTAAGCCCTTAAGAGCAAAAACTGGTTAAGTCATTTCTGTATCACTGGTGACTAGTGAGGTGTCTTGCACAGTGAAATGGGTGAATGATAGGAACTGGAGAGAGGGTAAGGGATCTAGTCTAGGCTAGAGGGTTTATATGAACAAATTCCAAGACAGAAAAGATACACGAGGTTAGTGCAGCATGTGACAAATGTTTTGAAGAATATATGGTAGACACCATCATCAGTCTTTTTGTGTCAGAAAGATGAACAAAAAAACAATGAACAAAGTTATTATATTCTAGGAAAGACAAATGGCCAGATCTGACTTTTCAAAACTACTCACATTATGAAAAAAGCAGGAACAAATCTAGTTTCAAGTTCAGCATGCCGCTCCCTGTTTAATTCATAAAACACAACTGGCAGAAGTATTACTTGAAGCAAAACAAAAGTAATGTGGGA
Organism: Macaca nemestrina; assembly: GCF_043159975.1. Lineage (NCBI taxonomy): Eukaryota > Metazoa > Chordata > Mammalia > Primates > Cercopithecidae > Macaca > Macaca nemestrina. The sequence goes on from NC_092128.1 coordinate 90,455,685, forward strand.
ACTTGCTTATTTTGCTAAGCCACAATGTATTTTTCCAGCAATAGCATAAATTTGACATCTTTCTTTGTGTCTATGGAAAAGGGGTTTAGAATTGTTTCACTAAAAATTAAATTTCTCTATTGTCAAACATGATTGTATACTCAAATTTTAAAATGTGAAGGGAATATTTATTAAACATTTCCTGGGTATGCCACTATATTAAGTCCTGGTAATATGATACAGTTTATTTCAAAGTTTTTTCAACTCACACTTCCTTTAAAATAGCACTGACCAAAAGAAAGTTAATGTGAGCTTCATGTACAATTTTTAATCTTTTTGTAGAAAAATAAACTGAGAAAGGCAAAAATTGTTTTATTTAACCCACTATACCAAAACATACTGATTTCACTAGTACAAAAACTGAGATAGTTTACATTTTTTGGTACATCTTCAAAATCTGGTATGTACTTTATACTGACAGCACATCTCAATTTGGTTGAGCTATATTTCCAGGGCTCAATACTCACGTGAATCTCAATTGTAATCAAAGAGGCTGGCCTGCACCCTTCCATTGTCTAGCACATCTACTTGTAGACAATTGCCAACATCTGCCACTCTGCCAATTCTGTATCCCATCAATATAAGTTCAGATCAACATATATCACTAGCAGAATTTGTTCATTACCAAATATTTAGCTGTAAGATCAGCACTATGTCTGGTACTAAATAAATGGCAACAAAAATGCTGACATGGGAGTTCAACCATTCATCTATTTGCAGATACTAACACAGGTAACAGTGAGTGAACAATCCTCCCTGGTTTTATTCATTCCACTTAACACAATTATTAATTTTCTTATTTATTGTGTGTATATACACATCGGTTTCTCTTATGACATGCCACAAGGGAAGGAACTACATCTATCTTGTTTGCCGTTACATCCCTGGGCCTTAGCAGAATGTGTTATACAAAGTAGATGGTCAAGTATGTGGAAAATGAATAAATTTGGCCATGCATTGATTATCAGCTTCAACCAGCTTGTCATTTCATTACACTTTGTCAATTAGTCAAGAGACATTCCACATTTTCTCAATGAAAGCAGTGAACAGAACAACTGTTTTCTCTTCAGCACAATATCTTATAGCCCATTCCAATCATTAAAAAGTAATCTGAAATTTCCCACAAGTCAGAATCACATTTATCCTGTCTTCATTAGACTCTCCTCCAACATACAACAAAATTAGAATGGCTGAGGAACAAATGAACAAGTACAAGAAAACAGTCCTTTCCATCAACCTCTCAGACTTAAGAAGACAAGGACACACATGCACCTGGAAGAAAAAAAGTAATGAATAGCATTTACCACCACACAGTCAGTCCAGGCCTGGCTTTTAAGAGCTGTGAAGACTTCAGAAACTTCTTTGGAAAACCATTTTATGTTAAACAATAGAAATACTGTAGAAGCCATGATAAAGGAAAACCTAAAACTAGTTAATGTCCTGAGTTTTTAAAAAAGCAAAATAAAATAGCATGTAATAAGGTGAAGCCTATTAAACACACACAAAATCGAATCATCAAAATCTCAAACTTAACTCATTCTTCAGTCATATAATATTGTATTATAAAGTCCTTCGGCTAGTCTTGACATTGTAGAAATAATTTTATGTAGAGTGCAAAACCTGGAAGAATATGAGAGCCGACAGTGAGAGCCGACAGTGAGAGCAGCTATCTTTTTATTTTGTATAAAATGGTACTTTAATAATACTGATTCTCCCCAGTTTAACTTATGGTCAGTTTTATCATTTTTAGCACATAGAGCCTCCTACTCCTAGTTCAGTATTTTCTGTTTTGGAAACTACTGGTATGCTTAACCATTTCATATCACTGAAAACATTTATTCATCAATTGTATGTCGATCAATCTTTTAAAAACTGAATCATATTTAAAATACACTAAAGAAAATTACTTTTCCCTTTTCTTTTTGGTGAGCATTTCAAAGGTGGGGTAAATTCAGCCTCTTCACTGTGTTTTCTTTTCTTTTTTTTCTTTTTATGGTCACTTTGGTAACCACTGGAGTCACTGCCTTGGAAAACAGGGTCCTGGTCCTGAACTTCCTGGTGCTTTTTCTTCCTTTTCTTTTTCTTTGGCTCCTCCTCCCAGAGGCCATTCACATTATTAGTATTCTGCAGGGCTGACTCTTCCATTGGAGTGTCATCTGCATCATCTGCTAGCTTTGTAGTACCACTGTCCACTTCATATGTCTCTGGGTCTTTCTTCTTTTTCTTCTTCTTAGGTTTTTTAGCAGCTTCCTCAGTGCCATTTTCTGTAACTTCTTCAGAAACTTCAGAGCGCTTGAATCGTAAACTATAAATTAACAGTTAAAAAAATGAACAGAGCAATAAGCAAAAAACAAAGAACAAATTGAGATCAAGATACCCTAACAGGCTAAGGTTTTCTAAATAATGACAGCAGTACAAGACACATAACCATGGCATAAATTCCAAATATTCTATCCCATTATCCCTCAATCCACTAAAATATGCATGGGCTGCTGAATGTTAAATTGAAAAATGTTAAATTTAATATTAAATGTTAAATTCTTTCTTTATGAAGAACTTCTCCCAGACTGTTTCCACACATAAAAATGACATAAGAATCTTGTCAAAACATGTCTTCCAAGTTTTGGGTTGTTTCAGAAAAATTTGGTCACTGAACATTAAACACAATACCTAGGCTTATTAACCAAACCACTGACATCTAATAGAAAATACGATCTGGTATGTATCAAAGTAATGGAGTTTCCAGTCTACTGTTTTAATCCTGTTTCAAATAATAGTCCATTGTTCTACTTAGCTGATACTAAGACAGTGTTACTTTAACATTGTGAATTATTTTATACCACTAAAATAAAACATGGATCAATGAAGTAGCTCTGTCTCCAGAACTTCAGTTTTACTCAGTAGCACTAGGCCCATGTACCTAATCAATACCAACAACATAACTAGAAATTCAGTTCCTCAGTCAGACTTAGTCCCATTTCAATGCTCAATAGTGAGGCTGCTGTATTATGTATATATACTATATTTCTGTCATCACAGAAACTGAACAACTGTTCCAGACTTCAACCCATACTCTTGTAACTTTAAGGCAAAATATAGAAAAAATTATTAGCAATAGCAGCATTCTAAGAGTTGTCTCTCTCCTTCTTCCTTTAAACTTGGCTCCCATGGAATCAAGCTCAAGATCAGAGTAATTCTTACAATAATTTCAATACAGACTAATACAGAAATTAAAATATCTGGCACAGATGACAATGATCAACACAATTTTTTGTGTGTAAAAACAAAGCAGGCCAATAGGAAGGTAATTGTGCTTTCAGTAGTTTCAAGTTTAGAGGTCAATTTAAAAAAAAAAGTTAACAACAAAATAGAAAATACTCAGCAAAATTGAGCTACTGGATATTAAAATACAGACCAGTTAGCTAGTCAGTGTTTTAGAATATTTGATGCACCGTTACAGATTACTTAAGACTATTGTTGCCGGGCGCGGTGGCTCACGCCTGTAATCCCAGCACTTTGGGAGGCCGAGGCGGGTGGATCACAAGGTCAGGAGATCGAGACCACAGTGAAACCCCATCTCTACTAAAAATACAAAAAATTAGCCGGGCGCGGTGGCGGGCGCCTGTAGTCCCAGCTACTCAGGAGGCTGAGGCGGGAGAATGGTGTGATCCCGGGAGGCGGAGCTTGCAGTGAGCCGAGATCGCGCCACTGCACTCCAGCCAGGGGGACAGAGCAAGACTCCGTCTCAAAAAAAAAAAAAAAAAAAAGAGTATTGTTTATATTGACTTTATGGTTTGAAAGCATGAATATTCCTATAAACAGATATTTTTAAAGAGAGGCTTATGTTCTCTAAATTCAGAATTAAATAGAAATTAAGTACCTAATGATAATTATGTAATGATAAACTAACCTTGTGATATTTAGTTTTCCCCGAATGCAGAATACTCCAGCAGCATCTGAGTCTAAACGAAATACTTCAAATTCTAGTTCATCACCCATGTTTATCTCCATGGTTAGCCACTGCTCAGCTGACAACTGCTCAGGTTTAGGAATGGAGGCATTGAAACACCCGTGTACTAAACAGCCAATGTGGCTAGAAGACACTTTATTAACTATACCCTGGGAAGAAGAAGGAAGAGCGTACCATAAAGAACAGATCCACAAAGTTAAAAGGTGAACCAAACTTTACAAGCTTCAAATAATCTTCAGAGCAAACATCAAGTTAATGGTCTAATTTAATATGGAAAAAGTTTACCTCAATTAAAACTTACCCCATGTCATGCCAAAACATCACTTTAGAATACCTTTGGGTTTTGAGAAAGCTCAAACTTTATTATATAAGTAATTGCACATTAACTGTCTAACTGGATAAACTAACCTGCCCCCGCCACCCTGTCCAAGAAAAAAACCACCTAAACCCCCCACTGCAGGATTCCTTGGGGAGGAGATTATTACTCTTTAGCTACATTGAAACCATGCAGAAAATACTCCCATATAACCTATAAAAAGACCTCATATGTGTTTTATAACTGGATCTATGTTATGTTTCTGTAAATAGACCAAATTTCAAAGCTTAAAAATGCATTCTTTATTTAATTTAGCATGATGCAAGCATTCCATTAGAAGACAGCTTACCCTTTATATGTAAATATTGACCATGACTATTTTTGGCTAAATCACAAAAGTATTATTAGAAGCTTTAAAACTAAAACAAAAATATGTGCTATATGATTTTAAGATGAGACTCTACATAAAACTTATTTTTCTTCTCAGGGTCAATATATACAAAGCATATGAATGAGACCCAGAAATATTAAAAATTCACATTTTCTGAATTACAAAACTGCAAATAATACTGACATCTATATAATGCTGTTTAACATCAGCAACCCTTTACACATGTGACATAATAAAACTTCCCTATCTGGTATGGTCAGAAGTCTAGTGTTCCCACTGGTAGTTTCCAGATGGTCTAGATAAACAAACTGGTACATCCATAAAATAAAAGATTATTCAGTAACAAAGATAAATAAGTTCTCACCATAAAAAGACATAGCGAAACCTTAAATGCATATTGCTAAGTGAAAGAAGTCAATTTGAAAAGGATACATACTCTATTCTTTAAAAAGGCAAAACTATGGAAACAGTAAAAAGATCAGTGGTTGCCAGGGATTAGAGGGAACAGAGGGAAGAAGGAAGACATGAATAGATGGAGCACAGGAGTTTTTAGGAGAGGAAAACTATTCTGTATCATACTATAATGGAAGATAAGTTGTTGGGATTCACTCATGAAAGTGGCAGAAATATTAAAGGGAAATATTAGGGAAAGTTATAGGGAATAGTCACAAACCTTTTTGGAAGGCCAAAAGGTTATATAGCTTGTAATAATTGAACAGGATGAAGACAGCCGGTTCTTACCTTAGAGCATTAAGTTATAGGGTAAATACTAGGGACAATAGAGGCTTCCCCAGTTAAGTCTGTTTACCCTACCTCCATTAACTAACCTTTAAGTCAGATGGCCCTCTGGGGGTGGGGCGGGGGGAGGTCGCCCAGAGATATTGCCCCCTAATGACATTTACTTTAAACCTCAGTACCTGAGCTTTAATTATTTGTAGAACTACTCTCTTGACCATGTTAATTATCCACAACTGTGTGGACTCAGAACTTCTATTGTTAACTGTATACTAAATAAATGCCTGGAGTGTGAACTGCTCAGGGCCAGTGGCAGGGACAAACCTCTCTCGGTGTGTAGGCGGTCGGACACTCAGCAGTACTGGCAAAACAGAATATCTGTGTGTCAGTGAAGGTTTTATTCATCCGTCTTTTAGGTCAGGGTCTGCGGGCAGACCCTGTATTTTTGGAGACAGGGTCTCACTGTGGCCTAGGCTGGAATGCACTGGCACAATCATAGCTCACTGCAGCCTTGAACCCCTGGGCTCAAGTGATCCTCCTACCCCAGCCTCCTAAGTAACTGGGACTACAGATGCATGCCACCATGCCTGGCTAATGTTTTATTTTGTGTAGAGATGAGGTCTCACTATATTGCCCAGGTTGGTCTTGAACTCCTGGCCTCATGTGATCCTCCTGCTTTAGCTTCCCCAAATGCTGTGATGGTAGGTGAGCCACTGTACCTGGCCTACATGTTTATATTTAAAATAATAATTTACACAAAGTAGATGAAAGTTAAGTTTCTTAATTTCCAAATACACATCTACTGCCAACTTCAGTAGTCCAGTTATAAGATTCCAGTTTAACAGGCAAAGGATACTATTTGTATTAATTCGATATTGATAAATGAAAAAAATTGGAAGTGCCTTCTGGGTTTTGTCATGGTTAAATTGATCTGTATTTTTATGAACAATATCAAGGGTTAGTTAACAGTTCTGATCTATTAGATTAAAATATTTATCAGCTAAAGAAAAGAGCATATACACCCACATATGAGTATACATATGAACATGTGTATACACAGAGAACTGCTGGAGGAAGACAGGAGAAAGTAAAGAGTAAAAAAGGATCTATTTCAGTAGATTTCATATCAATATCTGCATTTCCAGCTTATGAAAAACTGGAAGACCTTTCCCACAGAGATTCCATTTCCAAGGCACAGACTGGCTGCCCTGTCATCTGTCATTCACACATTTTCATTACTGCCTGGCCCATTTGAATTCCTGTTTTATATACTGCTATATATTCTTTGAAACCTTTGTAAAGAAATGGTATTTGTGTAGAATTGAGAACTTTTGAAATAATGATAATTGATTTTTTCCCCTTAAAATCATTCTGTGACTATGAAAATAATAAAGTGGATGGGACATATATTCTGTGCATGCATGTGTTTTAGGAGGATATTAAAAAACTTACCTAGGTTTGGATGATACAGATTATTTTTTCCATAAAAATATTTATTTACTCACAATAGCAATTTATTTGAGTCCCAAGGTATATATTACCTTTTAAAATGTTCCAAGTTACATACTTATAGAATTGTACAAAGGGAGCTAGAAAAAAGGGATACACATACCATAAGCTTTTGCCCCGGTTCAGGGCAGAAAATAACAAAATCAGCTTCAATGTTAAGATGAATGTGTCCTTGATCATCATAAATATCTCCAAGTTCTCCCACAACTTTGATGTTATCATATGCAATAGGGACACCTAAAAGGCTGTAAAAAGAAAAAGTTGAAAATGATATATTTTATCCTCTTTTACTTATTTATTTTTTTGGAGACAGGGTCTTACTCTGTCACCCAGGATAGGGTGCAGTGACATGAACAGGGCTCACTGCAGCCTGGACCTCCTGGGCTCAAGTGTTCCTACTGCCTCAGCCTCCCAAAGTGCTGAGATTATAGATGTGCACCACTGCACTCTTTTAAACCAGGCCATTTTCATACTGATTAGATATTCTAAGAGTCCAAAGCCTACACATCTCCTAAATACACCACGCATGTCAAAAACAATAGTATATGATTAGTCTGTAACAACTTTAGTAGTCCTGTTTCACCAATGGATTCTGATGTGTTGGCTAAGTGAAAATGATGATTCAAGATACACAGAAACAAAATATGCATTAATGCATGAGCAGTAAATCAACTCTTCTTCCCTTGCCAACTCCCATTCTTTCTGTTCTAGCATGACTATTTGAATTCTTCAAGTTATACTAGGATAGAAAGAAAGGACTTAGCAAAGAAAACGTGTATCTCTGTGAGCATGACTGAACAAGAGGCAACTTTGGTATTATTCACCATTACTGAATTTCAGTACTTGACGGCATATAGCAAGGGAAGCATTACAGTTAAAGCTGAAGCCCCTGAATTTTATTTTATTTTATTTTATTTTATTTTTTTTTGAGACGGAGTCTCGCTATGTCTCCCAGGCTGGAGTGCAGTGGCGCGATCTCGGCTCACTGCAAGCTCCGCCCCCTGGGTTCACGCCATTCTCCCGACTCAGCCTCCCAAGTAGCTGGGACTACAGGCGCCCGCTACCACGCCCGGCTAATTTTTTGTATTTTTAGTAGAGACGGGGTTTCACCGTGTTAGCCAGGATAGTCTCGATCTCCTGACCTCGTGATCCACCCGCCTCGGCCTCCCAAAGTGCTGGGATTACAGGCTTGAGCCACCGCGCCCGGCCGCCCCTGAATTTTATTTTATTTTATTTTATTTTATTTTATTTTATTTTTTAATTTATTTATTATTATTATACTTTAAGTTGTAGGGTACATGTGCATAACGTGCAGGTTTGTTACATATGTATACTTGTGCCATGTTGGTGTGCTGCACCCATCAACTCGTCATTTACATCAGGTATAACTCCCAATGCAATCCCTCCCCCCTCCCCCCTCCCCATGATAGGCCCCGGTGTGTGATGTTCCCCTTCCTGAGTCCAAGTGATCTCATTGTTCAGTTCCCACTTATGAGTGAGAACATGCGGTGTTTGGTTTTCTGTTCTTGTGATAGTTTGCTAAGAATGATGGTTTCCAGCTGCATCCATGTCCCTACAAAGGACACAAACTCATCCTTTTTGATGGCTGCATAGTATTCCATGGTGTATATGTGCCGCATTTTCTTAATCCAATCTGTCACTGATGTACATTTGGGTTGATTCCAAGTCTTTGCTATTGTGAATAGTGCCGCAATAAACATACGTGTGCATGTGTCTTTATAGCAGCATGATTTATAATCCTTTGGGTATATACCCAGTAATGGGATGGCTGGGTCATATGGTACATCTAGTTCTAGATCCTTGAGGAATCGCCATACTGTTTTCCATAATGGTTGAACTAGTTTACAATCCCACCAACAGTGTAAAAGTGTTCCTATTTCTCCACATCCTCTCCAGCACCTGTTGTTTCCTGACTTTTTAATGATCGCCATTCTAAGAGTGCATCTCCCCCAGCAAAGCAACGCCCCTGAATTTTAAAGTCAATGACTTAATGGAGAAAATCCCAAACTTAAACTGTTGCTAGTAAATGCAAATGTTAATACAGCTACATTTAGGAACTGACTCTTGACACTTTAGTCTACAAATGTAACAGTCAGGATTAAGGGACAACTATTTTTCAAACTGTCATTTCTTAGTTCTTAAGGAATTATAGCTATTAAGGAGAAAGACCTAGTGGTGGGAGGCGGAGGGTGCAGTGAGCTCAGATCTCACCACTGCACTCCAACCTGAGCGACAGAGGGAGACTCCATCTCAAACAAAGGAACAAGAAACAACAAAACAAACACAACCTGGTGGCTTCATTACTTGTTGGAAAACACTTCCCTGACTCCCCTAGGCAAACCTGAAATCATTCCTCTACTCCTATAGGCCAGCTTTCTCACTGTTCTTAATCTAACTGTATTGAACCTATCTGTATATATGTTTGAATTTCACACATGACTCTAAGGCCTTTGATAGCAAAGAATATTTTTTCTTGAACTCAATTAAACTTCTAACACAATTCACATAAAATAAGGGAAAGCATTTATCCCTAATAGTTGTTGTTTACTAAAACAGCTAGAAGCCACAGAAAATAAACTTTAAGAACTACCAAATTAGGAAAATCCTAACTCAGAGACTTACTCGGGAAAGCAATCTTCTGAGGTTTTCATTTCTGCATGTGGCATTCCTAAGCTGGAATCATCCTATCACTAAGACAATGTTAGGGACACAGAAAACAGAGTCAGAGAATAGGAAGAAAAATTAACTGCCATACTAGACAGAAAAACAAATATTAAGACTTTATTTCTCCTAATCAAAGCCGTGTCTGGAAGGAGGTCTGTGGTCCCCTGGTGGGAGGGGGGACATTTGGAAATTTGTGATACTAATCATGGTTATCACAAACTTTGCACAAGCCAGGGCAGAAAAGAGTCTGTCATGTACAGGACAGTCGGTACAATGAGGAAATATCCTTAGCTCTGACTTTTGAATAAAAGGACAAATCTGTTTACAAATAGCTAGGAACCTAATTTAACTCTTAACATCAACACACAGCCATCTTTGCATATTTTTAATCTATATTAAATTGTTCAGGAATTTAGCAATATATAAATTCAAGGGGGATTTTGTTAAGAGTCATCAGATATGTGAACACAGGCACCCAACACTATATACTTTTTCCTTCTTCACTTTTGTTTTTCAGATACCATCCTAAATAGGTATCAGGGCAAGATGGTAGCCTCACTTTAGTTCTTTAATACTGTATGTTCAATGTTTTGTCCCTCATTAGTAATGCATAGTTCAAAGTGTGGTGCCTGATTTTCACCTGGTGCATAATTTCACCAGGGGTCTTCAGCATATCCAAGTAATATGAAAGGAGTGGTGGCCAGATCTGTTCAGAGTCACTCCGCGTGATTTCGTTATTTCCCGCCCTAGCCTGTCAAATGCAGGCAATACAAAACGGTTACAGAAAACAGGATGGTTGCTTGTGTTTCCAGATGTTATGACTACTTTGTATATCCTTTAATCTCTCAAATCCATCCTCTCTAATCATTTTCTCTTGAACAATTATAACATGATCTTAATTCCTCTCCTTGTCCACTTTCTCATCCTATTTGGTAGCTAACCATTAAGTAAGGCTAACAAGTACTGTTTCTTAAACTGCAAATCTGATATGCCAGGAACTGCAGATAAGTACTGCTTTCTCAAAAGTGTACCAAGTCTCAGAGTTAAAGGGTACTGAGAGGATGAAGCACTAACCCTGCCTAAGAAAACAGAAACACAAAAGGAAAAACAACAACAACCCCACCTTACCCCCCAAAGAACAAAAACTGGCAATGACAGGAAGGGAAAAGCAAAATGGCCATCCTCTCTGAGTCACCCCTGCCCTCGTCTCCAATGGCATCCAATGCCTTTCCCCTGACATAAACCTTATTCTACTTATATAATAGATACGGTTCTCTGGGCAAAGCATACCGGTTCACATCCAGTATCCGTTTGTTTATGCCACTCTTTGCCTGGAATGCTACCATGGGAGAGTACCGTCTTCACTCAAGTTGTTCTCAGAGGTCCCAAGATCCCAATTCAACACTCCTTATCTTGTTAGATTTCTGTCAAATTTTAACACCTTACTATTTATTGGCTTGTATTTGTATCTCTACTACAGCTTAAAGCTCCTTGAAAGAGGGATTTCATTTTTTGTTTGTTTTTGTATCTCAAGTGTTCGGTATATAATATAAACATACGAGAAGTGTATATTGGTGCTTGGAAGAAGCTGTATATTCTGGAGATGCTTGATTATTAACCTGTGTGTGGAGGTCAAGGATCCCTTAAGAAAGTGATAAAAGCTTCCGATACAGTGCCCAAGGAACTTCACATAAGAATTCCTGAAGGACAGTCATGAATCCCTAAAGAATCCATTCACTCTAGTATTAGAACCTCGCTTTTGAACCAAAGTATAGTCCAGAGGAATACTGAAGCACATGCCCGCGCCCCCCGCCACACACCTCTGTAATTCTGTTTTCAAGGCACTTTTGAATACCGTAATATAAATGCATACCTTTTGTTTTTTTCTCTCCCAAAAGCAACAGGCTCATTAGTTCGATTGAATAAATCGTCTTAAAAACAACTCAGGTCCAAAAGAAGAGAAAATGGGGAAATTACCAGATTGAAATACAGTAAGAAAAAAACGTGCTTCACGTTTTACAGGTAGAACGGTTGTACTAATGCTTCATGTGAAATCTTAGATGGAATGAGAATCTACTTAAGCACTGCAAACCAAATTTTTATCGTCAAATGAGAAAACATCATCCGGAACGGGATAAATGAAACGTTGAATGCCAAACAGAACTGGGCCTACTAGGTCTCCAGACCCCTGGTCTGTTCCTACCCCTACACCAGGATTCTGGAGCGAGAATCTCCACTCCCTCCGCCGACACCTGAACTTCATCTTTAAGTTTTCTTCTCTATCTATGAAAGGGACCCTATAAAGATCTTCACCACAGTGGTACTGGCCTTGAGGGGCGGATCGCGACTCTAGAATTCCACGGGGCTAAGCTCTGGGGGGGGCAATGCGACCTTTACTATTTGCCCCCTTTCTGCTGCGTTGTCAGCATATCTACCTGCTGCTACTTCCCGTGCACAAAAGAAGGAACAGGCAAAGAGATCGGTACCTCTCAGAATAGCGAAGGAGCTCCGCATCAAGCTGTTCTCGAATGCCAGTGCGTTTCCTGTTCAGGTAGCGGGGAGACAGCGCGATGTGCCTTTGGTGCGGCCCAGCCACCAGGCATGAGTAGCGACTGTTCACCAGCGCACAAGCAGCGGCATAAGTCGGCAACTCTAGGCAAGGCAGGACGCCAGGTTGCCCTACCAGAGACCCATCAGAAGCCGCCGTTGGCCGCGGCACCTCTGAACAACCCGCAGCCATGCCGCTTGTCAAGGTTCCCACGGCGCGCGCCGTTGACGCAAGCACAATCGCCTGTCCCCGACGCTCTTTTTACGTCGTCCACCAACTACCACGCCCCTAGGAATTTCTCCTCCTTACGCTGTATTACGCCGCTCTGGCCAGCAGGGGGAACCGTATTTTCGCGCTTCGAGGACGGGAGCTTAGAGCCTGGGATATGCATTGAGCATGCAGGAAAGTCAACTGTCTGCTCTTTTAAGGGCAGGCAAATATGTGTTTTCGTACAGAAGCTTATTGGATTAAGTAGGCAGCTTAAAAAGGGGGGTTTTCACTTTGATCATTTCCAGTAGTAAGGTGGTTTGGTAGAATTTTACAAGCTTGGACTGTACAATAAAAAATCAAAATATTTATGGAGTGTATTTTATGCAGGACACGAAATCCTAAGAAGCAGGCCTGATAACTCTAATGCAACATATCTTAAAACGAACCTACTAGTTCTCTCCTGTCCCACTTCTCTCCTCATTATGCACATGCTAAATCAGGGAATTATACCACAGCCAACCTGTCAGCCTCGGATCCTCTTTTGTTTTCCCAAATATCAAATCAGCCTGAAGGCCTGTATTGCCCAAAGTGGAAATATCATTCTGTTTGGACACTATTCTCTTTCCCTGCCGACAAAACCGCAGGACTCCCTGCCTGTGGAAGCCTAGCTCAATGGTCAGGAGGACGCCCTGGGACAGCCAGATCTTCCCTGAAACACATATGATTGTGTTGTGCCCTGTTTAAGCCCTACATAGGCACCCCACTTTCTCTAGGACAACACAAACTCCTGAAAAATGCTTATACAAGGCCATTTTGTGATCTGTGTGGGCACGCAGCCTCTCTCTTCAGCTTCATTTGTCACACTCCCCACCCTAATATTATGCCCCTTGATCCACTTTCAGGTCACTCTTTCTGCAGTCTTATGCTGTTCCTTCTACCGGGAAATATAATATTTTCACAAGGGTAAATTCTCCTCACGTATCAATTTTTAGCTTAGATTTTACATTCTGTCCCTTTGCAAAGAGTTTTCAACCACCCCACACCTCTTTCTCTATAAGGATTAGGTAGTTACCCATGCATGTTTTTTTAATGTTAATTTTATATTAACTGCCATTTGCTTGCCTGTTCCGTCAATAGATTCCTACACTCACTAAAGTGGGGACCATAATATCTGTATTATTCACTACAGTAGCCCCCCACATCTCATCCCTCTTCCAAAGAAAACCAAGAAAAACGCAAACAATGCACTCTGAATGAATAACCTGATAGCGAGTTAATAAATAATAAGTGATAAAGAGCTTGCAGCCTAAGTGGAAGTGGGATGTAAATGTAAACATGTAATAGGTTATGCTGGGTAAGTGCCAAGAGAAATGTATAGCAGTGATGTGAGTATTAACATACTCCCTCATCTCCTAGACAATGCAAAAAGCTTCTTAACCTCTCTAAACCTGATTTCTGACTTGTAAAATAGGAAAAATAATGCTTGCCCTGCTACCTTAGAGAGATGGTAGGAGGGTCAAACAAGATAAATAAAAAGTATTTTCTTTAATATTCCTGAAATGACTGCAAACTCAGCATGAGATGATAGCGGGATGAAACTGCCCCCAAAACCTAATAGTAGACATTTTAAGTCCATAAATGGGAAACTTAATGGCCCTTACCTTGATTTTGTTGCAAAGTCCTGTAAAACCCCTGTGCAGGACCCTTCTGTTCAATGTGCTCAAACTCAGCTAAACAAGGAAGTCACCTAAGGTGAGGAGCTTTAAGAAACTCCTGATGCCCAGATGACATCCCAGACCAGTTCAATCAAAATCTCTCCAGGTGACTACACCTTACAGTCAAGGTGGATCTAGACTGGATGTAAGTGATTTGAATGAAAACTATTTGGCCAAAAAAGAATTTAGTAAAAAACAAGCTGGACATCGTGGCAGTTTGCCCAAAACAAAATGTTACCTGAAATCAAATATTCCAGTAATAACCTTTCACAACAACTAAATGTAGTGCACCATGGAGTAGTTTTGTAACCCTAGGTGTGTCCAGTTGCAGTTAGAAGTTTACTTGTTTAATTTTGAAACTGATTTTGCCATTTTCAGTTTTAAAAATTCTGGCTTGATCATTAGCTTCTGTCCATGCTCTGCGTGATTTGGGAGCGAACAAGGTGATTCTGCCTGCATGCCTGTGTTCACCATTATGGGGTTACTCTACAAATTAACCTGTTTCACCTTCGACACAGGGAAGAAAACAGAAATACCATCAGTTCCTCCTACCTACCCTACCCCACAGACATGTACAAAGTTTATTTGTTCAAGGACCTGTAGTTGAACTGAACCATTTTCTTTTTCTCTAAAATGTGTCCCAGTTCCACAGAAAGTAAGGCAATGGTGGTCCCTGTCTCATGAAAAGCTCTGTCAAGTCAAAGGCAGTGTGCTGAGAAGAGCTTCATTCTATAAGGAGGAGAAAGAAGGTTAGAAATAATTTTGACCCCATGACCAATGGCCTCAGAGGAAGAGAGAGAGAAAATTTCCTGTGCAACTGTCTGTATTATTTTATCATTGACCTTGCCACCTCCGGCATGCATACACATACACCTTATTATATTAGTGTGTTTCTATTCCTCCCAATCAGATAATCCCTGGAGCAACATAAATGTGCAAAAATTGGTGGTTTGCTGAAATAATGGTGGTTACAAAGTAATATGTGCCATATGCTCTGCTTTTTATAGAATACATGCACACTTATACACTTAGAAAAAAATCTAGATGCACAAATACAATCATGTGCCCCATAACTATGTTTTGGTCAACAACAGCTGACCTATGTGATGGTGGCCCTGTAAGTTTATAATGACATATCTTTTTACTGTATCTTTTCTATGTTTAGATATACTTAGTTGCACAAATACTTGCCACTGTGTTACAGTTTCCTACAGTATTCAGTACAGTAACACGCTGTTCAGGTTTGTAGACCGGGAGCAACGGGCTACAGACTATTTACCAACCAGCTAAATAGCAATAGGCTATTTATCAATCAAGGACTCTAATCCAGGCATGACTTATGTCATAACCTATCCTTTCAATTACTAAAGATCTTCACTTTTTCTATGTACATGACCAAAGCTGATAAAGAAGGAGATTAGCATAGCACAACATATAGCATAAGTGTGTAGTAAGGTATGCCATCTGGATGTATCTAAGTATGCTCTATGACGTTCACACAATGATGAAATTGCCTCATGAGGCATTTCTCAGAATGGATCCTTGTCATTAAGTGACACGTGTCTATACCATATGTTAATGTTAGTTATTTCTTGAGAGTGAGTTTATGGTTTTCTTTTACTTTTGTGAATTTTATATATTATTTTAATGTTTTATACAGAAAAAAATCAGAAACTTAATCAGAAGATTGAAGTTGTTACAGAAAATCCTCTAGTTTTAGATGGTTTAATAGTATTGGTTGGTGCAAAAGTAATTGTGGGTTTTGCCATTACTCTTAGTGGGAAAAATGACACTTACTTTTGCACCAGCCTAGTACAAAGTGAAGAGTCTTCCTAGATGCTAAAGTCAATTGCTGGAGTTCAGATCCTGGCTCTGTCACTTACTAGATGTGTGATGTTAGGCAAATTTCTTTCATTTTTCAAAAAGCTATATTATTACAGTAGGATTATATGAAGATGGAATCAGACAGGAATTTTTGACTATACGTAATAGTTTGCATAAAAAAATTCCTATAAAGAGCATTCCATGAAAAATGTCTTTGTATCAGTTAGCTTTTGCTGCAAACTATCCTCAAATTTAGTGGCTTTAAATAAAACTATTAATTTAACTCATAATTCTATGGGGACAAATTTGGGCAAGACTCAGTTGGGTTCACTTGTGCATCTGTCCTTGCATGTGGCCCCACGTGTCTGGTGTTCCAGCAGGCTAGAGTGAGCTTGCTTTCCTGGCAGCTATGCAGGTTTCCAAGATAAAGCAGGAAGCGCACAAGACCTCCTGTCTAAACCCTGGAACTTCCACAATGTCAATCCAATGTATGGGGTACATCTGATCTCATGTGCTTTGTTCTTTGCCTCAGAGAGGCTCAGAAGCTTCTTCTGTCATATATCAGGGGTATAGAAGTCCTTAGGAATGCCCACCCTGGATAAAGAGCAATACTAGTACTGACAGGAAGGATTTAATCACGCTTATATGACTGTTTTTATCAAATAGGTAGAATGAGTGATGAGTGTCAACATCACAATGACCAACATTATCATGGGTAAACTTTATTGCAAACCTGCCAGATGCTATGCCCAGTGCCCTAGGCAAATCACTGACAGATAATCTTTATGAATTTATTACAATAATTACATATATGTGCAAGTGAGGAGCCTGAATTCTAAAAAAACTGTCGGCCTCATGATGGTAGCTATCCTATCTGTATTGCTAACAGTCACATACCCAGGTCCTAACGCATACTCCTTGGGTCTTCCCAAGAATATCCAGCTATTTATCAATAAAGGAATCTAACCCAGGCATGACTTATCCCATAACTTATGCTTTCAATTACTAAAGATCTTCACTTTTTCTATGTCTATAACAAAAACTGATGAAGAAGGGAATTGTAAAAATGGATGGTTTATTTTATTTAGTCTCTGCCTAAAAATGCTAAGGTAAGATATTTGAACAAATTGGAAAATATTAACATTTTAGTAGGATTGGAAAGCTGTCAAACAAGCACCAGTTTTAGCCAAATATATAAAATACAGGATATATCAACCAAATGTTGGTTGATGCAGACCACTTGTATTTCACAAATTTGCCAGCAGATGGCAAAAATGAGCTTAAATTTGTAAAGTTTTGCTTTAGCCTAAGGGCTATAGAAATGACAAAAATGAAGGGAAACTATTTATTGATGGCTTGTTTTTATCTACAATCCTTCTTCAAAAAAGAACTTACGATAAATTTTTGACTCTGAAGGCTCCTTCTACTTGCTTGTTAGATTGTTGATACTAAATGATACACATGTGCCTGCAGAGAATGAGGAAATACATTAACAGAGCACATTATATTACATACACTCACATACACACACATACACACACACACAGACACACACACACATATATGGTTTAAACCTGAGCTTTAAAATATGGAACTAAATAAAGTCATGCCAATGTTTTAGCTCCTGATGTTACAATTATTTATCTAGGTAAAAGCCAAGAAGGAACTGCCTAACACTTTGGATGAAAGATGTCAGCTAAAAAGAACTGCCTTAAATAACAAAATGAATTTGAGGTGTGTGGGTGTGCATGAGGGTGCATCCATGTAGATGTGAGCACTAATGACTGCTTTTAGAGGTTGGGAAGAGGTAAACAAGGTATCTCAAGGGGGTGAGTCTACTTTAAGAGGACAAGATGCCATCTGTATTTATTGTCCTCTTACAAAAACTAGTGTCAGTATTTCTTCTAAGCCCTTTTGCCTATCTAATCAGACCTTTCTGCAATCGAATTTTAACATCCTTCTTTCAAGGTTTTCAAATCCAATGAATTAGGCTAATACAATTGGCTGTGATGCTTGCAAAGGTGCCTGTGGAAATTCTCATTTACTTCCACCTGTCTTTTGCTCAGTACAGAACAAAAATAGAAAACAGTTTTCTCTTTTATATTTTGAATATTACTTTAATGCTGTAGTTTAATAAACCACTTGATGACTGCAGAATCTGTGTAGGTGTGAACTCCAAGATTCTTGACGTTAAATAATTCCAAAGAATGTGGTATCGAAAGTTTGAGTGTGATAATTTAAAAAATGAAATTTAGATGCAGTGCCTTTTGATATGCAATTTACTCTGAAGTGACCAAGCACAATTTATGTTAATGTATCATATTCTAGACTTCCCCGTACAGCTACAGGGTGAGTAATACATCTATGCTTTGGAAATTATTATAGTTATGAATTTATCATTGTCCAATGGCAAAGTGAACTTGCCCAGTTGTGAAAAAATGCCCTGCAGGAATTTACAAAGTAAGTCATTACTTTAAGGCCACATTTGTTAGTAAAATATCTGAAAGTCCAAAATTTGCACTGAGTAGGATAGACTAATGAATAAAATGAAAGACTAATGAATGAAAGAAAGCTACTCGATTTCTTTGTGTCTCACTTTGCCTTGACATTTTTTGTTGTGATTCCTGTTGTCTTGTACCATATTGGCTTTAGGGTGATACTGACAGTATTAACTCCAGCTTGAATAAAACCTTTTCTCCTGAAATCTTTGGCACAGTCGAATCGACTAAACTGGATGTTTAAAATAGGGGGAGAGAAAAAGAGCGTACCAGAAATGAACATGTCTTTAATATAAGGGAATAATATTGTTCATGACTAAATTAGTTTTTTCTATACTCTACAGGTCCAAGAACCTTATCAATAAAGCCTAGGGGAAAAGTGATCTTGTTTCCATTTCTCAGTTACAGCTTTCTACCTGTCTCCAATGACTTCCTAGATTTTCCAGCCTCTTTATATTCAAGGGTTACGGAGCTCAAGTTTTCTTTCAGTTGGCTTTCTTTGAAATCCTGTTTTCAGTCTGAGCACATACTTGTTGGCCAGGTGACTAAAACGGTCACTTCTTTCACTAGCTGCTGCTGCCTCAGTGACTAAAGCTGGATTTTAAATTGGCTGATTCAAGAGTAGGGAGTTTTGTTAAAGGAACCCAAGTGTCTAGAGTGAAATGACTGAAGGTAGCTGTCAAGGCTTGACAACTGGAGAGATGAAGTCTCAGGTTCAAGTGCAGAGACCGGAAACTGAAATCAAGGCAGCATCAAGAACCAGAAATTTGAATTTAAAATCAGAAGTAGTAGATTAAATAAAGGAGAACGGTTCATATGGGATAGAATTGGTTTGTTTTATGAACCTAAGTATGAGTGTGTGTGTGTGTGTATATATGCACATACATGTTATATGATTTGGCTGAATGGCTTTAAGATTCAGGAGAAATGACCTCACTTTTCAGGTAAAATGATGTCTACCCACCTTTTTCTTGTTTATTCTATTTCTTATTTCTTGTTAAATAAGTGATGTTAATATAATAAAGGGATATTCACCTTTATAGATAATGTATATTATAATAGCATTTGCTAAATAGAGCTTGACAAATGCTTATTTTCACCTGCTGTGCCACCATCCTCTTTGCTGGTAAATGGCAATAGGCTAATATTACCACTACTAAGTATATTGAGACTTGGAAACTTGACCTTCTCTCCAGCAATTCATTTCATTACAGAGAACATTGAGGCTTTTATTTTGTTTCCTCAGAGGTTGATAGAAGAATACTAATATACTCTGAAGATAGAAAGAGAAGTCTGGCTTTCAAAAGCCTTTTTGGATAGTAATGAAAGGAGTGGACATTTAGACCACTATCTAAACAAGCCCTTAGATTACTTTTATATTACAAAGTTGAGTGTTATGTCATCCTTGGGCTGACTTACAGTTCAGAGTGAGGGGTAGTGTTGGCTAATAGAGCCACCTCCAAAGGTATCAGTAGCTTTTCTTTCCTGGGCAATGACCCTATTATTTCAAGGGATTTATTTTAGTGCATGACACCCCCCCCCCACCCCAACTCCCGGGTTGGATGTTATAGAATGATCAACTGGAGATCAATACCCTGTTGGATACTAAGGAACAGTCATGAGTCCCGATTACTTGCAGCTAATACAACACTTGGTGAAATTTTGACAACATTTTAGATTTTTCTGTGAAGTTTCAGGCAAATTCTAGAGCCTTCTTGACAATTTTCTGTGGCATAATAACTTTTGGCTTTGGGGGAAGGCTTGCAATGTATTCTGTGGCTGAAGAAGGTGGAGCCTTTCAGTGAAGAAAATCTTGTGAAAACAATAGTCCCTAGTTGATGTGGAGGAAGGTAAAGATGGCAAGGTTTCCAACTAAATGAAGGCCTTCTGCCTAAAATGAAGGAGTCTCTTTTCACTATAATTTGTTGATGTAGATAATATTGAAGTGTTAAAATATTAAAATAATTTCATTAAGGCTATAGCTTGGTTTTTAAGCAATATATTACTTGTGAAATGCATTTGTATTCCTAGTAAAGGACTCTTGTATTCAATAAATTGTTTTCCTAGCAAAGGGAGTAAAACAGAAATTCCTCCGTTTAATTTTGCTAGGCATCCACATTTCCAGCAATTTCTGAATTGGTTTCCCCTGCTATGAGTAACTGACAACCTGTGATTTATGGATTTGGAATAATTGAATTTCTTGGCTGTCATACACTTTGAGTAAGAAATATTACATATGTTTCCAGAAAAAATGACTAAAAGAAGAAAAGAGTGAAGTGATGCCAACTTCTGACATTTTATTTGGAAACAGTGCTCTAACTGAATAATACTTGAGATGCTCCTCTAAGTTTCTGAAATATGTTCGCTAACTAATCTTTGAAAATGTAGTTTGGGGCATAAGGTTTTAAAATACACCATTTTTGAACTAAGTCAAATAATAAAGTGGAAGACCATATATTTATTATTCTCACATCCCCAAGCACAAGAAATGCAGGATATCCTTTGACACATGTAATAGGTAGAGTAAAATTCTTCAAAAGTAGGGGTTACGCAACATCTCATTTTGCTTGTCAAACATACAATATTTAGCAATTTAGTGGAATTATTCTAAGCAGAACTTTTTAAATGTGAAATATCTAAAACAATTTTACACTTGATTATGGGTTGTGCACATTTGCTAATTTTTACAAGTTGTGCTCAGTTTATGGATTTCTTTCTTTTCTTTTTTTTTTTTTTTTTTTAAGACAGAAACTCACTCTGTCACCAGGCTGGAGTGCAGTGGTGCGATCTTGGCTCACTGCAACCTCCGCCTCCCGGGTTCAAGTGATTCTCCTGCCTCAGCCTCCCAAGTAGGGGGCGCTGCAGGCGCGTGCCACCATGCCCAGCTAATTTTTGTATTTTTAGTAGAGACGGGGTTTCACCATGTTGGCCAGGATGGTCTCAATTTCTTGACCTCGTGATCCGCTCGCCTCGGCCTCCCAAAGTGCTGAGATTACAGGCGTGAATCACCGCACCCGGCCCAGTTCATGGATTTATAATTGGTGCATCACCTTTCAAATTCCATGGAGTATTTACTGACTCTTTTCATATTTTCAATTGTAATGACAGTTGGTTAATTGTGCAAGAACTTGTACAAGGACTGAAGGAAATGGGAAGTTTCTATATGCTTTTGACTAGCATTATCCAATGGATCTTTCTGAAATGATGGGGATCTTCTGTAACTGTTGCCCATATATGTCTATTTGACACTTGGAATATGGCTAGTTTGATGGAGAAACTGAAAAACAAAAATATTCTTTTTGTTTTAATTAATTTATATTTAGATTTAAATAGTCACATGTGGAGAGTGGCTACCATATTAGACAGTGTAGGTAGACCTTAGAACAGTGAGTTTATGACCTTGAGCAATTCAAGGCTTCCCTTATGGGTGGCATTAAAATTGGCTGCTCTGGATTATGTTCAAAGGATTTCCTCAGTGGTTCTTAACTGGGTAATATCTCCCTACCAAAGAAACAGGTAAGCATTTGTTAGGACATTTTTGGTTATTAAAATGATTAGAGTGTCCTCCTGGGATTTAGTGGGAAGTGACAAAAGATGCTCAATGGCCTGAAATGTGTGGGACAGTCTGCATAATAAGTTATTATCCAGCCCAAATGCCAGTAGCAACCAATTTGACAAACTCAAGTAGGCCATCAGAGTTCTCTAAATATTGTGGTTTAATTTGTGACATCACATGCAATCTCTGTCCTACCATAGTAAATTCTGTCTCATATGATCTGTGTCTTATTTTCTCATGCCCTTAGGGACTTCACATTCTTATTATAATCATTTTGTTTGATGTCTTCAACCAGTCTCTCTCTATACTTGAACATATTCTAACTTTTGTATCTCAACTAATATTCTTATTTAATTCTATATCCTTCATCTGTGACTATCTCTTTCCCCTCATTCACAGCAGGCTATCCCTTGCCACTCTCACAATAGCACATTTATTCATGTAGCTATTGGGGAAGCATTTCTGTATTATAATGAAAAGAAAGCCAACACCATATGTAGTTTCAAAGCACATCATTTTATTATAGACATGTCAGTAGAGTTGTCATATCATGTTCCATTTCCAAACCATCGTGTGTATGTATATATACATATACATATGCACATATGTAAATATATATACACACATACACATATATGTTTAAAATTTCCAAAGAGAGCCCAATTGTATTCTTTTATGCTTATGATACCTCTCCCTATTTGATATGGTCCAAAGCATACCACCACACCAGTTTCACATATTTTTTCTAATTTAGTATCACCTTGCTTTCTTCCAAGTGTAGGCTCATACTAAAACTATAAGGTAGTCACTTAAAACATTCCAGCATGTGGTTCAATGTATTGTCCAAATTAAATTTTCAAGTACTTAAACAATATCTTTCTAACATCCCCCACTTATCTAAAAAAGAATCACTGCACATCCCAAGTAAATTATTCTAAACTCAACTCTGAAAACACTAGGTAGAAATGATCATATTTAAAAATATATCTATACTTGGTTAAACATACACTGTAAACTATTTGAATAATTGTGATGATTGCATCTCTTATTAACTGTACATCAAAGCAGTGATATGCCTTCTTTTGCCCTTTAATGTGTTATGTTATAAATCAGTTCAAAAGACATTACAACATTTTTCTGATGTATTATAATTTTGTATTGTACAAACATGTTTATAGAGAAATGCTACAGAAAATTAGAGTCAGTGTTTATTCTTGCAGTACAAAACTACATTCTTGCATGAATTCAGTAGGACCATACACACACAAACATGTTCATGATGTAATTTAGATTTTTATTGGCAAAGATCATGCCTGTTTGTGGCACTGAATGAATAGTTATGATGTTGATTCACTATGTGAGGTTGCATTTATGGACAGCTTCTCTAATATACTAGGCAATGAAGTTATCCAAAGGCATTGGGAGACTTCAAAAACTACACCAAAAAAGCAGAGTCCCGTTATTTCTGTTGAATAGATGACAGCCAGAATTTTTAGTGAGCTCATTTACATAGGTTACATGATGATCATGTTGCTATAAAATAAAAGACCTTCAAATTTTCATGAACTTGTATCATTATTGCTGTGTTAGCACAATTAAAACTCATGTTTTGTTTATAAATCATATTCTCATACTGGGTACTAAATATTTTAATTTACCTATGGTTCAATAAGTAACTCATAAAAAATGACTTGAAAATTGACTAGATTTGGGGAGAAAGAAAAGTATACAATATAGTGAGAGTTATGTACTTAAAAATAATAGATTTCTTTGCCTATTGCCACAGGTTATATTCTCATAAATATATTCAGATATATGTTGTTTTTTTCACGTATATGTGTTGTTCTTGTTTGCCATTTTAACATTTCATTATTACAGGAAAGGAATGAACATAGCTATATAAATGTTAGCCTATCTTTTTACTTTTTCCACAAAGAATTATTTCAGGATCTTTGGATATATGCTTTCTTACATATGGACTGCCTATATTATTTCATGAAAATTGTAAAACAAAACGCCTAAATTAAATTATAGCAAAGGTAATTATAACTTTATTGTTGGGGGGTTACATCATCTGCCCTTTTGTATCATTTAATTGGACTGCAAGGTGTTTGAAATATCAATACCATCAACAATTTTAAGTCATGATGTCTTTATAAATATGGAAGTATGTCATTAAAATCATGTTCATTTATAAATTAATTTTAATTGCTATACATAAGTACTATAATCATAGTGAAACAGTAAAATAAGTAATCTATCTATATACTACACTATTCAGATCACTCATCTTCATAAGTATCAGCCACAATGATATTTACACAAAAAAAACCTAATAAAAAGAAGAAAAATGGGCAAGTTTAGTAGAAATTAAACATGTGATTTTGTGGGCATAGAAGAGCCTTGAGCAATTGCCTTCCCATTTCTATTGGAGTAGAATCTTAATAATACCCCCACAGCATCACAATTGCTTTCCTAATACCTATTTACATTCATGTATGCTATAATATATGCTGTATACATGTTGTATATTTACAGTATATATACACACATTCACACACATCCTTTATTCTTAGGCTCATTCATGAACATGCAGATCAATCTGCACAGTATGATCAAAACATGTTTATTTTCTTAAATGATATTCACATATAACTTTTCACTCTTTGTGCAAAAATACCATATAGATTAGTATTCTCTCTCTCTAAAAAGTCTCTTTTTTATGCTTGAGGTTTTTCATCCTTTACAAATAAATTATGAAATATATTTCATTAACAAGTTGAAAATAATTACAATGTTTTTATAACAAGGCATTACTGAGGTTTTGAATTGTGGCATCCTTGAAGCCATCTGTCTTTCAAAACAAAGACATCAGTAAGTTATTTTTATTTCTTGATATTTGCACTTTTCAATTACTCATATGAAATATGTCATTACAAATCTAATAATCATGCTAGTCAAATAGTGTTTGTATAGAATATGCATTTTATTTGTTTTATTATTTCTTTTTCCTGAAAAGGAAACAATCTGGAAAGCCTCTTGAAATTATTGTATTAGAATGTTTCCGGAAAGTTTTTTACCCCATGAAAAAGGGTGGAGAAACCAGTGAGGCAATATATTTTTTAGGAAGAATAATTTTAGTGGATGCTCAGGAGAAATAAACGCAAATGCAAAAACTGTTTTATTTTCTAGTCCTTTGGTGTCTCATTGCCTCATGAAAATCCTAAAAAGTGTTCAATTCTTTAAAACATTGATTATATTCTTCCATTAAATATCAGCTGTGGTCCTCCATTGCTCATGTTGTCTGTCATTTCCTGTTAGAAAAATGACATGATTAATTAAAATTGGCTTTTGGAATAAGACATTGTTTTGGTTAATGAGTTTGCAAAACAGAAATTTCAATCCATTGAAAAACTTGCTAAGTTTTGGGGAAAGACAAGGATATTTGAGGAAATAAAATTTCATGGCATCTTGGAGCACATGAAAATGCTGAAGTAAGAGTCGGTTAGACCAAAATATTCTATCCACAACAACGGTCCATTCTCTCCCCACTTTCCTGAGTTTCCTCTTTCTTTCTTCAACTAAATTTTGGAAAGACCTTGCCTAGAAAGAAGAAGATGGTTAAATGAGCAAGTTTTTCTAACGCATAGACTCTGCTGAGCCTGTCAACAAAGTGCCAATGCATTCTAGAGGTGACTTTATTCTATAGGAAAATGTGTGGCCTTTTGCTAAGAACAGGAAAAGGCCTACAAGGGAATCATTGCTCATTTGTAACTATGGATCACTAAAAAATCATAGTAGGAAAGATTGTTTTTCATGACACCATCCCTCTTCCAGTAAGAAGTAATAACAGCGAAGTCTCTTAACATGTTTTTAATGGATCAGTTACTAAAAAGTTAATAAGTAAAACTATATAGAAAAGCACTGAAAATACAGATGCAAAGGACAAACTAGCGTTAAAAGTTTCACTTTCGATGATATGAAATAACATTATGAAAAATTGTGATGCTTTTAATTCATGTTTTATTAAATATTAAACCCTTCCCAATACAATAAAAAGTGATGGGATGTGAAGCCCATTCATATTTTAATGGTTAGAGCACCATACTAAAAATATGTTGATAAAATTATCTAAAAATAGATTGGCAGCATCTTTCCATGCTTGAACAAGCCTATTTGCAAGAGAGCAGTAAAAAAAAAAAAAATATATATATATATATATATATACACACATACACACACACACACATATATATATATTTTTTTTCTCAATTTATTTCTATCTATTTCTATCTAGCTCTGTTTGGAGAATCTGCTAGATATGTACATGGTGAAACTCTCCTAGAGATGCATGTGATGAAAAATCTGAAAATATATTAGGGTTATTGTGCTGGAGCTAAGTTCATAGCTCAGAAATCTGATTTGAGGCTTCATTGAGGAACTCACCACTGATGGCAAAATAAGTAGAATCACCCCCCACCCCCAATGATCTTCAACAAAATTTACTTTTCCCCTTTTACCTACTAAGAGAAAAATCAAATTTCTAGTAGATTTACATAAACCCATTCGGTGCCTTTTCTCCTTCTACAAGGACTTTGCACTCAAAAACTGCTTAGAAATGATAAAAAGTTAATCCATTATATTAACCTTCAATTGCAGAATTTAGTAAAACAATTTTTAAAAATTTTACAAAAAAAGAATTTTCTTAACTGAATTCACTCTGCCGTGAACACAGCAAAATCACTGATCGGAAAGAAGAGTGAAAATTATTTTTAAAACGAGTGAGTCTCCAGTTTGCAAACAAATTTGCAAATAGGCATGCTTAATTTAATAGGAAGATTGTAGTTTAAATTTGGGCTGAACCAATGTGACTATTTGCAAATGGGCTTTCTGCAAATGGGCCATAGTATCCATGTGACTTTCTGTATGTCCAATTACTTTGTTTGAGCAAACCAAGAAACATTACTATTTATTTTTAACAATTTGAAATATGGGAACTAAATTTAAAATTTATCACATAAGATAATTTTACTAGAAGAGTCTTTTCATACTGAAATTTTACTGTATTAGCGTCCAACTTTGGCCATCTTCTCATGCAATTTTAGCATGAGGGAAATACACAGTTTGTCTTTATCCAGACATATCTATTATTAAAAACAAAACTCTGGCCCATGAATGATTATACTGAGTCAGTATCATGAAGTAGCAGACAATAAAAGGAGTCGTGAATCATCCAAGCAGAAATGTGTTTGGATGCTTATAGGCGGGCTGAGTGTTTTAAATACTCAATCAACTTTCAAGCTGCAAGACTCGGCCATGTAGGTTTATGTCAGCTCTGCAAAGTAAGCGCTTATGAAAGCGATACTTTGAGAAACAACATTAAACAACATCAGTTCAGACTGATCTGTTGACATCATGACTTTCTGGAAGGGGGTAATGCTTTCTGCAGTGACATTACAACATGGTAACTCCCTAGAAGTCAGCGTACCTTGTAGGTAACTCTGGTGTCGGGGGCACCACCGGGCAGCTGGGCAAGTCGGTTATTTCAATAGCCCTCAATCTCTAATGTAAATATAACAATCATACAATAAATATTGCACAAATATATACAGAAAACTAAATCAGACTAGTATAAAAATAAAGCACAAAAGAGCCACTATTCATATATACATATAAAATGACCATCTATTTTTAACAATCATTTCTTTAAATTACTGGAGTCTTCCTATGTATATTATTAATTCTTTAATGAAGGACATGCGTAGCTCTGCTTAAAACTGCTTTCTTGAGTCAATTTGAGAACACTTGCTCCCCTTATTTGAATGTATAGATTGTACACAAAATGGAAACACTACAGAATAAATATTTTTCCTTCAAAACATTATAAAGAAATGTGCAGTAAGCCTTGCTGTTATTACTTCTGCTCTGTGCTTATGCAATTTTATTTCCATGACATGAAGCAAAATATAATGTGGCCATTACCTTAGTGAGTTTATTTTACAAATGTTTCCTCTTTTCTCTACTAGATCCAGTAGCAGGAACTGAATTAAGGAATATGTGCAAAATGTAATAGAAACACAGACATCATACTATACCATTTGTCCTTTTATACAATTAATTTAACTTCCTATTTATATGGGTTTCATGAAACAATTATGCAAGGACAACTGCTTAAAATACAGGCAAAGCTATCCACATATGCATAAGTTTAGATGAGAATTAAATGAAGCTTTATATGGACTGTAATATCTGCACTGATAGGCCAGGCGTTTTGTCACCTTATTAAAAAGCCCCTTTATACTTGAAGATCAAATTTACATAATCAAATGCATCTCCTTACAAGAACAAGGGAAGAGCTAGAAAAGGGAATTCATGCAATTTCTAAAACTGGCATTATTGAGTGGAGAGTGTATTTAGTATCTGTGCTTTTCCTCAGTATAATACATAAAAATCCATATTTATAAAGCATTCAATATTTTATGAAATACTATTTTAGGCACTATGTTTTTGAATAGACAGATAGACTACAAACTTTTGTCGAAAATAGGTGTATCCATGAATTGCAGAGAAAAAAAAATAAATATAAAATTTCTATTCTTAACCCAATAGAGCCAAATGTGTAAAATCTGATTCCTCAAATTGTGATCTAAAGTTTCAAGTTGATTCACCCAGAGTGGACTTCAGTCTTCATCATGTGCTAGCAGTGAGAGGAAAAGGTACGAAACTCACTTTCTCAGCCATTTCATGAGAGTGATGCAGGGAATGCTCCCTTTCTGAGAACATCCTCCTCTGTTCATAACTGGCTAGTCGACAAGTGAGCCAGGAAGAGAGCGTGCAGCCCCCGATCCCAATGCACGCGAGAGACATGGAGGCAACGTGCAGAGGGTATAGGGAGGAAGTTTTCTTTGTGACTGCCCGGAGGAACTGAAAATTCAGGATGCCCCCAATGAGTCCACAGATACAGCAGGCTGAAAAGAGGATCATCTGATAAAAAAAAAAAAAAAAAAAAAAAAAGAAAGGGAGCGTTAAAGTTGAAAAGTCAAACCTGACCAGAACACAGTTGCCCTGTCGGGCTGCATGTCAAGGATGACTAACCTACAATAAAGAAGAAAAAGTGGTTTTGGTGCTTCACAGAGGACAGGAGATTTTTTTTTTTTTAAGCCAAGTTTCTATTCACTCTGACTCACTGTAGACAGAGAGAGTATACCACAGTGTTTCAGAAATTGATAGCTGACGATATTAAAGCCAAGAATATAGCTTATGAAAACCCTGAAGCAAACAAAATTTATCTTCTAGGTAGATTCAGATTTAAATATTTATTTAACATCTACTGTGTGCTACTATGCTAGAAACTTTAACAGATATCATCTCAATTAACACTCCCAGCAAGCCTCTGAGACAGTAACATGTGTTTTAGAAAAATGAATGGTAAATAGCTAACGCTAAGTTTAGGCACCAAGCCGAGATTTTTCTGATTCCAAATCTAATTTCACTGTGTCAATCCTTCAAAAATATCTCAATAGCTTCTCTTTGGATTGTCATTAGTTCCACCTAACTTCAAATCTTTATACCTTCCTACCTATGTGAGCTTAGGAAACTTAGTTAAATCTCTTTTTTTAAAAAAAAGTTCACTCATATTTCATTGTGCATGTATTTCCTAAACAAGTACTTTAGGGACTCCTATGAACTGGCCCCTATATATTACAAATATTTTATTACTTTGTGGCACTATTGTTGAAGAATATACAATCGGTGTTCCAAAAATACTGTTTGTTTGTTTGTTTTAGAGAAACAGATGATGTAGCTTTGCTTTTGGTCCTACTATTGGTTGGATCTCAGTGTCTATTAATAGAGCTAGGAGGGTTAATCAACAACTATCATAGGATCCCTAGCAGAACCAAGAATAATGCTTTCTGAGACGTACATATTTTGTGAATATTTAATAAACTTAAATTAACTAGTCAAATAACTTTAATAATTATATTTTCTTTTTGCATCTGGTCTAAATTCTTCTATGGGCTTTCATGATACTTTATAGTATGATACTAATTGAATTATGCAATCTAATTTCCATTCTTCTCTGGAACACAGTCTTATTCCAGTCACCTCTCTTGTCCTTCAATATGAATTACTTATTCCCACATCAGTGATATTTTTCATTTCCTGGAAATAATTTTGCTTCTTCCTTAGACTCCTGGATGAAAGGCACAAATTAAGTCCTAACTTGGACTTTATTGATCTTCTCCTTTGCTATAATTCCCCAAGTCAAACAGCTTTGTAACTCGCTTTAACATTTAATTTTACTTTATCAGGTATTATTTTTCTTTCTTTTCTTTTCTTTTTTTTTTTTTTTTTTTTTTTTTTGAGATGGATTCTTGCTCTGTCGCCCAGGCTGGAGTGCAGTGGCGCAATCTCGGCTCACTGCAAGCTCCGCCTCCCGGGTTCTAGCCATTCTCCAGCCTCAGCCTCCCGAGTAGTAGCTGGGACCACAAGCGCCCGCCACCATGCCCGGCTAATGTTTTGTAATTTTAGTAGAGACGAGATTTCACCGTGTTAGCCAGGATGGTCTCAGTCTCCTGACCTCGTGATCTGCCCGCCTTGGCCTCCCAAAGTGCTGGGATTACAGGCGTGAGCCACTGCACCCGGCCTTATCAGGTATTATTTTTCATTGACAGTTGAGTTTACTCTGCACTTATTAAGCACCTAGCATCTGTTAGCCCCTGAGTCAGCAGCTGCTAGCATTACAATCAATCATTCATAATTCTTCCTCTTGAGAATAGTTAAATCTTGTGAAAGAGAAGATCCAGAATTTTAACATGGCATGATAAATATTAAGAAAGGGATATATGGATTGCCCTAGGAGTAGGGAGGAGAAGAATTTAGCCCAGCCAAGATTTTTGGAGAAGGCTTTCTTGAGAATATGTCATGTCAGTAACTACAGTAGTTAATTTCATTTCTTCAACTTAATTCAGCATTCCTTATTGCATCTGTATCATCAGAGCTAAAAATCCAATAATGAATAAAATCTTTTTATACTTGATTAAATATAATACTGAAGATCCATTACCAATAATAAAATCATCCTACTAAGTATAAACTTGTAGCTCATGATGCCTACTAGAATTAACCAATTATATTTTATTTTAAAGTAGGTTTGGATGTCATGCTGTTCTTTGGGGATATATTTTGGTGTTTACTCATTCTCTGAAAATATGGAAAGATATTATAATCAAGCTTCAAATAATTATTGTTACAGAGAAAGTAGACAATACCTTTAGTTTTCTATCACATGAAAGCCCATGTCTTTCCTGATGTCATTCTGATTAATTCTTTAAAGGCATGACACCTCATTAACATGTATTAACAAAGCAATCTTATCCAGGAATTAAAATGTTAAAATCTGTAACCATATACTATTTTCAAATTTCACCAGGTTGGAGACCCTAGACTGCAGATATATTTGGAGTGAAAATTTTTTTTTAAATTTCATTAAAATGTAGAAAATCTTGATAGTTAAATGCCATCAATGGGGACCTCAGAAAGTACAGAGGATAATGTACCTTTTAATAGTATATACAGCTACCACCTGAATGGTAGTTTCTTAAAAAAATCAGATTTCATTATTTTTTTTCTTTGTAACTTGTAAGAGAAAGACAGAAAAGTGACACTATTGCCTTTGTATAAAACAACAACAACAACAACAAAAAGCCTCTTCCCTCCTTTTTTATTTTTCCCTTCCCTCCCTCCTCTTTCTTTCTCTCTCTCTCTTTTCTCTTTCTTTTCCTTTTTTGTCTTGTTTCCTTGTTTGTTTACTTGCTTTCTCCCAAGGAGTTGTTCCTACATAGTCATAAAGAGTCTTGGTAGAGGAAGAGCATAAGAAGAATGAAGGCCATGTCTAAAGAATGATGGGAGAATCATAAATGCAAATTACAAGCCTGAAAAAATACATTTTTTCTAAAGGTTTCATTTTTCCCTTTATGTAATTTTTTAAAATCAAATATAAAATTGCTATCTAAAGCAATGAGGGCTTTAGCCTTTTTGTCATAATAGATGTTCTCACAAAGAAAGGTGTGATTAGAAAAAGGGGTCAAATAAAAATAACTGCAATGCTTCCAATTGCCTGATTGCTCACATAACTGGCCTCCCCTTGGAAAACTCTTGTTAGGCTCAAAGGCCACTTCCTAGGGTCCCTGTGTAGTATTAATTTTGCTAATTTGTAAGTGTCTATGTTCTTTCCCATAATACTTGGTAAAATAAACCACACTTTTTCCTTATTTCCAAACTCTCATAAAAAATCATGAAAGGCAATGTGGAATCCACACTTCAGCATGCAGTGTGTCTCATCCAGCCAATATCAGAGTTAACTGGGAGTGTGTTCCATACCCCAGAAACCCACTATAGTACCAGAAAACATCTGAAAACACTTATATGTGCATTCACAGTAATAAAAGAAAATAAAATAAATCTCTGAGAATTAACTGTAACCATAGCAACACAGCTGTCTTGCTGCTTCGCAAAACTTGCTTCACAGTCAAAGAAAGCCAATAATCCTTAGGCCCAGTTCCATATTTAAACGGTTACATTTCTCATGGGCTGAAGCTTTATCTTCTTGAGCTCACTGAAGGATTCAGGCGATTGTCTGGCAGTCTTCAAATTGGAAAACTAGAGACTGCCATCTGCAGCAGTCATTAAAGGTTACATATTCCGGTATTTAAAGAGTTTATTAAAGTGTTTTTATATTGGTGGGCTTTTGTCATGGTTTCTAATAATTTTGATGGTTTTCTTTGAAAACAGAAAAGGCAGGATTTTTTGCCAGTTTTTTTTTTTTTTTTTTTGGTCTCAAACTAGCAATATTCAGTATATGAAAACTGGCTAGTCATCATTTCTATTTTAGAATTTTACATTTCAAACACCTCAATGCATAATACAAACAAATCAAAAACTTACGACAAGTCCTGATTTTTTTTTGGCGCACAATATTCCACAAATGCCACAAAGAAGAAACTGAAAAGGAAAAGAAGAACAATTATGCCTTATCCAAAGACACGAGGACTCCTAGATTTTAGCTTTTAGTTCACCCATGATACTTTCTCCAGGGAAGATAGAACATTTTCAATTTCCTTCAAAATCTGGAAAGGATAAGATCTCATTCTAGAATAGTAAAGGATAAAGGTATAAACCCTAATAAAAATTTATTTTTTGCAAGATTGTTAGAGGTAATTGAATCCATTTTACCACCAGGTAAAATTATTAAGTAAATAAATTTAGAGCTTTGTTTTTCTCATTTCCTTTCACTGTCTGATTCCTTTCCACTTTCTTAGGGAGAAAAGTGGTGTGATATATTCATTCATACTTAACAACGAGAAATCAGTAAGTTACACTACAGGAAAGAATCTGCACAAATCAAAAGATAATGCATCAGACAAGGATGATTCTCTATAGAGATACTCTTTGTACCTCTCCAGTTGGTACAGTGACTATTTCCTTATTCTACCCGAAAGACTGTTCTTGTGGATATGTCAGAAGAACACAAAGGGATAAAGCAATTGACAGCATGTAATTTCTTGTAGATAAAACATTGTTGACATAATTGCTTTGCAAAGTCAGTCACATCAGATTATCTACCAAGGAGAGACTATTAGATATTTTGGTGATCATAAAATGATAAATAGTTTAATTTGAATAGAAACAGTTCCATTTGAATGCAAGTTTTCACATACTTCTGACTTGAACTAAACTATGTAAAATATTCATTAATAAGTAAGAAGTCCACTAAAGGACTTCAGATTTGTAAAGAAAATTTTGATTTGCAAAGAGAACTAGTTTTCATTGTTGTTGTTGTTTAATTATCTGAAGTCAGAACTAACAATATAGCTTATTTCACTAAATATTTGACACCTGGATAGATTTATTTCCAAATACATATCAAAATATGCTAAAGATTATCTGAGATAATATGCATGTGAGAAGTACCAAGAAAATTTGTTAAAAAGCAATAAGTAAGGGAAGTTGTTGCAAGGAACATTTTCCTATAAGGGAGCAAAATGATTATGCAGGCAGTGGTGCAGCAAGAAGGAATAGGGAACACACAGAATATATAAGAATTTGGTATATAATTTAGATGACCTTTCATATTAATGGAAATGATTATTTTCCCAATAAATAGAACTAGCATAATGTGTTAACATTCCCTAACATTCACCAAAATTAATATAAAATTGAATATTTATACAAAAATGTTTAAATGCCTTGGGAAACAACTAAGTTAAATATTGATATAATTTTAGAGGACCGGAAAGGATTTTCTAAATGTAGCACCAAAGTTTTAACTAAAGTAGAAAGTACTTATTAATAGAAAAAAAATTAATTCTGATAGTCAAAAACGTAACACTCAAAGGCAAAAACATGTTGGGATTATATTCAGAAAGTATATGATAGCTAAATAGTTAACATACTTTAGAAATAGAGCTAACAAAATATTTTTAGTATTATAAAACCATGAGAAGATAGAAACTCAGAACTTTATAAAACCTGAATACTTGCATAATTTTCAGTAGCCTTAAAAAGCTATTTCAGAGTGACCATTTCTCACCACCCACTGTGTCCTAAGTGTAGATGATCATGTCCTCTTATGGACTCTTTTTGTTACTAATTTCATCTCACATTTTTCAAGGCTGTGCTCAAGAAATTCCAGTTTGGACCAATTCTGTACCTCTCAGTGCTTCAAGCTTCAGATCAAAGCTCAAGCATACTCTTCTCCTTAAGTTTCCCTGACTACCCTGTTTTCATCCTGAAAGTTCATTTATCCAGAACTCAATCGAAAAGAATTAGAAAGCAGTGTAGCTTTATGTTCCTTGCATCTGTTTTGAAATCTATAAACACTGCCATTATTCATTTACAGTAAAGCCCAAGGGGTGGTCAGGAGCATAAGCAGAGTTCTCCATTCAACCATTTGGTTGGAACATCTAGGTGCCAATAAATTTGCTATTTTGTATTGTCTCACTCCAATTGGATGGAGCTAAGAAATGGGAATTCAAGGATTGGGAGAGGGAAGGGAGAGTAGTGAAGGAATCAATCAAAATTTTTTCTACTTGCAGCAGAAGAATGTAAATACTCTCCGACTGTCACTTCTGTTAGAGTATCCAAAAATCACATTTCCTAGAGAAAAGCTGTAACCTAAGAAAAAGTGGACACATGTAACAGGAAGCATATGAAATTATGGGATTTATGAGGAGGATCTAAAAGATCTTGGTTGAAATTTAGCCAGCACAGTTTATAGAAAAGAGAAAAAGAGGCCCCCAAAGTAGTAAATTGATATTTTATTTCATTGGCTATCTTTATTTACCCCAAGTCATAATAATGGAAGAGATCTTAAAAGTTGATTTAATTTATCCCTCAAAGCTTACATGTGGGGATGTGGGGAACTAGAGGTCCAGAGAGGTTAGTGACTTGCTCAAGGTAACACATAAAGGTCAGAAATCACACATACAATTTAAGACTTTATTAAGTGTCTAATTAATTTGTTTTTAATAATGTAATGGACCAGACGTGGTGGCTCATGCCTGTAATCCCAGCATGTTGGGAGGACAAGACAGGTGGATCACAAGGTCAGGAATCTGAGACCAGCCTGGCCAATATGGTGAAACCCTATCTCTACTAAAAATACAAAAATTAGCCAGGCGTGGTTGCGGGTGCCTGTCATCCCAGCTACTCTGTCTACCACCAATGAGGGAGAGACAGCAGCGTGGGAGGAGACCCTGCACCCCCACCCTGTGATGAAGATGAACAGGTACTCCAGCTGAGGGTGGAGCACTCACACCAAAAAAAAAAAAAAAAAAAAAAAAAGTCCAGCACATAAGCACAAGGCAACTATAGCCCACTACTAGAGGAGTGTGAAGACTATTTTGCACCAAAGATAATCACAGCCACAACAACATTTAGTTCCGTACACCAGACTGACTCCACTTCTCACACTAACAGCCTAAAAGTAGATATTAAGATAAAATACAAAATTCTAGAAAAAAAAATGACTTTCAAACTTTGCACTGTATATCCAGCCAAACTCTTATTTAAGCAACAGATTATAAGAACGACATGTTCGCTTGGCCAAGGGCATGGTGGTAGACTGAATTATGGCCCTCCAAATATATCCATCTTCTAACGCCCATAATGCATGAATATTATAGGGTAAAAAAGGCTTTGCCAATGTGATTAAATTAAGTTTCTTGAGATGGGGAGATTATTACAGATTATCCAGGGATTCCTTAAACGTAATCACAAGGGTCATTTAAGAGGGAAGCAAGGTCAAAAGAAGCAGAAGGCTATGTGTTGACAGAAACAAAGAGGCAGGGAGAAGAAATTTGAAGATGCTACACTGTTGGCTTTGAAGAGGGGCAAGGGGGCTATGAGGCAAAGGATGTAGGTGACCTCTGGGTACTGGAGAGGACAAGGAAGCTGATTCTCCCTGGAGCCTCCAGGAGGAATGCAGCCCTAAAGACTAATTTTAGACTTCTGCCCCTCAGAACTGTGAGAAAACGAACTTCCATTGTTTTAAGCCACGAAATTTGCAGAAAGTTGTTAGAGAAGCAACAGGAAACTGATACAGGCTCAAAAACATTATTCCACATAAAACTCTAAAAGAATTACCGGAAGTTGTATTCAGGACAATAAATAGAGAAAGATATGAGACAGGAAAGGAAAGAAATAACAAAAATACAAAATAAAGCACAGTAAATGTTTTAAATGGAAAATACATTATTGAAAAAAATTAATATCTGCTAATACCCCAGGCTATTTTGGCATAAGCTATGATGTGTTGAGCAGGAGTAAAGAAGATGTAAGTAAAATGTTCTAACATTCTTATATTACTTAACTGAATAAAGAGATCCTAACTAGATTTAGATAACAATTAAAAAGTTGAACTTTAAATTTGTGCATTAAATTATAGATCAGAAAACTAACAATAAAGAGAATTTGTTGTAAAAACAAGATAAAATGACAACAAAGATTAAACCAACAGGTATTAGGAAAGTTAGAAAAAAATTTAAAAAGTGACACTATGCAATAAATTGATGTAAATAATTCTAATAAAGTAAGCAATAAGACTAAATGTGAATGTTTTCAATTTTCTTAGCAAGAGGAAAAATAGAGAACAGAAAAGTACTTTGTTAGAATTTCTCTAAAATGAGTAACACCCTTTTCTTTCCCTGCTAGTTTGTCTCTCTTCTCTGTCTCCCTCTTTCCTTGTCTCTCTCTCTTTCTCTTACACTGGCCTAGGTACTAGTTAATGAGTTCCGTATTAGTATTCTTTTCTGTATAAGAAAGTTTATTTTGGGGAAGAGCAACTAAAAGTAAAAAAGGCAATGGTAGAATTTCCCAGTTTGAATTATGTAATGGAAAATTTCGGAACCATGATTGCTGTGGAAGCAGATATAAGTATTAGCTGGCAGGGAGAGCAGGCAAGGTTGAAGGAGAGCAGGCAAGGCTGAACTGATAAGATTATAAACGGTGATGGGCCAATCCTATTTTAACACAGCTTATTAAAAATTTTTCCCACATAATATTTAACTACTTCAGATGAAATAATTTTCACTGAAATTCTCTAGTTATTAGAGGAGATATACTCATTAGAAAATAGAAACAACACTACTTTTTTTTTTACCCACTGAACCACAAATTGAATTTAATACTTTGAAAACCTTTAATGACTTA
Organism: Macaca nemestrina; assembly: GCF_043159975.1. NCBI lineage: Eukaryota > Metazoa > Chordata > Mammalia > Primates > Cercopithecidae > Macaca > Macaca nemestrina. Next base: position 90,493,392 of record NC_092128.1, read on the forward strand.
TCCAATTTCATAAACATTAGTTCATTTCTTTAACATGCATAGAAAAATCATTAGGAAAACACACAGACAGATATTAAATGTTTAAAAATTGTTTAGAAAGAATCTAGTTCTGGCTAAAAGATGTATTTATCCTGTACCTGGATTAAAAGTTGAAAGACTTATTTTGAGACCACTAGTTCTTGAATATTCTTACTCTACTTCACTCACCTTTTAATTAAGTAATAACTCTGGAAGCTCTTAGAAAGGTTATTTTGTGGTTCAAAACACAAAATGCACATAGAAAGCATTTCATAGTTTTCTTGATATTGTGCTAGTGATTGTGTTTTTCTTACATCATATCCTGGCTCAACTCATAAGGATGCCTCCTCTGTTATGGGCTTCTTTTCATTTGAGATCCCACTTTTCTAGTGGTTTCTATTATATATATATACACACACACACAGAGTATATAATATATGTTATATATGTATATATAGTGTATATATATAATATATAGAGTAAATTATCTCTGTAAAATGGAGAAAGCTTATCAAGTTGGAAAGCCTGCCTGAAAGCAGTGGTTTTCAAATTTGGCTGCATATTAGCTTTTAAAATTCCTGACATTTTAACCAATCAAAAATTAGAATCTCCAGGGTAGGACTCATGCATCATTATTTTTAAATCTTCCCAGGTGATTCTAGTATACAGTCAAGGTACAGAGTCCATTCCCCTGGGAATCACATGCAGTGTTTTCAGCAGTGCTTTACCAATAGACCTATTCATTTTAGGGCTCTCCATTTCAGCCCTGAAATTCTCCTTAACTACTCTCAGTGAGATATCGACAAACATGAAGACCAAATAAACTGCTCTTCAAGGGAGAAACATGGAGTCAGCGTTCAAAACATAAGGTCAAAGAGTGAGAATTGTTTGGTTTGTAATAGGTCTTAGACATAGAGATCATTATTTTATCATCCTTTAATTTATTTCACTCAGAGCCTTTCATCGTTGCTAATACGTATTTTTTTTTCCCTAAGTCTCTAATCTTTTCTAAACTTTTTTCAAACTTTTCTTTTGTTTTAGTTAACTAGACCTAGAATTTGGCATGGTACACTATTATCTGGGTAAATCAGGTCAGTTTTTTATTGAGAATTGAGAAATAGGCAAAAGAAAGACACCTATACAAACAAACACCCCTGCAGAAAAATATTGAAGGGAAATAAACTGAAATTAAACAAGATCAAGAATAAGAAAACAAACAACTGAATTAAAATATGGGTGAAAGATCTGAGCAGACAACCGACAGAGAAGATACACGGATGGCAAATAAACATGTAAAAAGATAGTCAACATTGTTTGTCATTAAAAATTATAAATTTAAACAACAGTGAAATATCAAGACAAATCTGCTAGAATGGCTAAAATTAAACAAACAAATAACTGATGATATCAATTGCTTGTGATGTGAAGCAGCAGGAATTTTCATTTGCTACATATAGGAATGGAAAATGGTGTAGCCACTATGTAAAACCAGATGGCAGTTTCTTACAAAGATAAACATAGTCTTCCCATATGGCCCAACAATTTTGCTTTTAGGTATTTACCTAACTAATTTGAAATGATTTGTAAAACTAGGAACAATAAAGATTTTTTTTTTCATAGATAGATGGATAAACTGTGATATATTCATACAAAGCAATACTATTCACTGATAGAAAAAAAAGCGAGATACCAAGACACTCAAAGGCATGGACAGAATGTAAATGCATACTGCTAAATAAAAAAGCCTGTCTGAGAAGGCTGTTCACTGTCCAATTCTGTAAACTTTTGGAAAAATAAATAATAGAGACAGTAAAAAACAAGCAATTGCTAGGGTTTGAGGGAGGTAAAGGGGGTTGAAAAGGTGACATATGGGGTGTATATTTAAGGAAATAAAACTATTCTGTATGATATTGCAATTGTGGACACATGATACTATCCTTTTGTGAAAACACATAGAACTGTATAGCACAAAAAACCTTAATGTTTAAAAAAATTTTTAAATTAATTTTGCTAAAAATTAAAAAATTAGGGGGTTAGGGAATCCCAGAATAGAATGTAGAATATAACCAAACAATATAACTATAATAAAATGTGTAAGACAATTTCAATGAAAGGGGTCAGGGAGAAAATGCTGACCTGAGATATAACTTTAGAAATAAGTGGAATATGTAAAACTGAAAAAAAGACAAAAAGGCGATGGTATATAAGCATTATACTCTATTTCACAAAGTTATTTCCTACAGGGTTACTGGTTAACAATTTTGACACCACTATACATGTATACTGAAATCAAACAATTAAATAAATGCATAAATGGTAAAAGCCAGATTTCTTACTGTTAGACTGAGAGTTCAGAGATAAGTCAGGGGAAGAGTCTAGAATGATGCAGTGGGAAGGGACTGGAGTTGTAGGTATCAGTATTAAGCAATTTTTAGTTTAATGTAGATACAGACGGTTACATATAGAACTATTTATATGGATGTCTATACACACACTGGCATATTCTCATATATATATTTCTTTGCTCTGATAACTGACAAGTTCTAGAAGGAGCAACATCCCAGTATCAATGAGCACACCTATCACCCAGATCTTAGTTTCAAATGCCTTTCCTGTAAAAGGAACCATGCATCCTTGGAGAAATGACTGATTTTTGGACTGGGGTAGGAAATATATAAGATGAATGTAGAGCGTACAAACAAACAAAACCCACATTGAGATTTGTCAAAGGGACAAAGGAGCCAACTGAAATAGCTTCCAATGACTAAAGCTGGAGCAATTCAAGCTATAAAATAAAATAGCATGGGATTATGACACAATGTGTACCATAAATATCCTTAAGGCCATGAAAATGAATGATAGACTAAATCAGTAAATGGAGAGAAGAGGAAAATCTACTGTACAGAAAAATTTCAAATAACTTATGTAGATAGTTTGCTCTCAAAGAAGTGGAGCATAACTTCCCACTATGTAAGTGTGAGCCACACTTAATGATTTTCTTCCAAAAAGTACCATATGGGAATATAAAAAGTGTATTTGGAATGAGAGGGTGGCACCCCTTTTTGGGGTGGGCCAAGGAACTCTGCTAGCATTTTTTCAACCACAACCACTGAGGTCATTGTTTTGCCTGCCTATATCCAAGGCTGGTTTTGCATGTGGAATTGAAATGAACTCAGAATCTGGAGGGTCAGGCATTTCAGAAACAAACCCAAAAGTTCCATGGAATAGAGTACTCTTTTTTCCAAGGAGAACACCACCTCAATCAGGTGACCAAGGTCAATGCCAACAGTGATAAATCGTGTTGATAGCATACATCCTGCATTCAATGTGATGAAAATGGCAAGGATGCCCACTATTACCACTTGTGTTATACATTGGAGCAGAGCTACTAGACAGTCCAAACAGGCAATAGCAATAAATTAAAAGTATTAAAATTGCAAACGTGGAAGTGAAACTATCATTATTTGCAGACAATATAATTGATATATGAAATTCCCAAGAGAATCAACTCTACATGGTAATATAGAAAGGTAGCAAGGCACAAATTAGTATTAGAAATTAGTAATATTCATATATGCAAGTGATAAAATTCCTAAAAATAAATTGTGTAATATAAGTATAAATAAGGAGAAAAAAACATTAATGAAGAACACTATAGTAGATTTATACAAATGAAAATACATAAAACATACTTGCTATAGTCTGAATATTTGCTAATGGAATTAGTGACCTTATAAAGGAGGCCTCAGAGAGCTTGTCTATCTTTTCAGTTACCTGAAGACACAGCTAAAAGGTGCCATCTTTGAAGCAAAGAGTGAACCCTCAACAGACACTGAATCTTCTGGCAGCCTGGGGAAAATATTTGCAACAATAAGCAAAAGACTAATTTCCCTAATGTAAATGAACTCCTAAAAACTAATAAGGAAAAGACAAACGATTCAATGGAAACATACACAAAGGATATGAACAGATACTTCCCTGAAATACAAATGACTTCTAAATATAAATATGCCCAACCTCATCAGTAATAAGAGAAATGCAACTTCAAACTAACTCAAGTATGTTTTTTCATTTATCAGATTGGCAGAAATCCTTTGATTCTGTTCTGTACTGTTTGATAATCTTGACAAAGATGTAGAGAACCAGTCATACATTGCTTAAAGATACATTGATTACTGAAAGGAATTCAGCAACAATTATTAAAATTATACAGGTGTGTTGTGTGTGTGCCTGTGCGTGCATACGTATATCTCCTTTGCCTCAGCAGTCCCACAAGTGAGAAGTTATCCAACAGATTTAGCTGCAAGTGTACAAACTGATCCATGTGCCATATTATTTAATTTAGCACTATTAGTAATAGCACAAGAAGAGCAGTCCCAAATGTCAGTCAGTAGAGAACTGGTTAAACTTAAAGGAGTTCTCTGCATCTATTAAAAATATATGAGAAAGATTACTATTCACTGATATGGGAAGTTCTCCAACACATATAGTTAAGGGATAAAAGCAAGGTGTAAAGTTGTGTATGTAATATACTACCTTTTGTGTAGAAAGGCAAGAAATATATAATTATCTATATACAAGTTTGCTCATACATGTTTAAAGTAACTCTGGAAAAACAAATAAGAAACAAATGATTATTTGAGTTAGAGGAGTGATGGCAACCTGATCAAAGGGACTGAACTTTTCATTGAATACTTTTGGTTTCATTTACATTTGAACCATTTTCAGGAGTTACTTATTCAAAAAGTTAAATAAGTTGACTCCTATTTGCTCAAGGCAAAATTATGATGTAAATATTAAGAAAAAGTAGTCCATCAAGGTTCATTGTTATTCAGTTTTGTGTTCTCCATAGGTATTTAAAAAATACTAACAAAAACTCCCCAATCTGTACATACTCAGAAAGTGTATTTGGAATGAGAGGGTGGCACCCCTTTTTGGGGTGGGCCAAGGAACTCTGCTAGCATTTTTTCAACCACAACCACTGAGGTCATTGTTTTGCCTGCCTATATCCAAGGCTGGCTTTGCATGTGCAATTGAAATGAATTCAGAATCTGGAGGGTCAGGCATTTCAGAAACAAACCCAAAAGTTCCATAGAGTAGTTTATAAGAATTGAGTACACTCCTTGAAATAAATTAAGCCTATCATGGAAGATTGAGGTTGAAGGCTGAGCATAGTTTTCTTCTTAAATATAATGAAGCATAAACCACTACATGTTGAAGTAGATGCAGTCTCCACCTTCAATAACTAACATATTTCATCTTTAGTTAGAAAGGATCTTGTAGTTCCACACATTCATAATAGTTGCTGAAATAAAATCTTTATTTTGTAATGCATTTTGATCATCTCTTGACCCTCTAGAAAAAGAAATTAATTGAAAAAGGAATTTTGCTCTGTGATGTGCGGCAAGTTTATGAAGAAAAGAAATTATGGATCTAAGAAACCTTTCAAACCTCATATGAATCTCCATATCAACATAAATGTGTTATTTCATTTGCCATTACTGGCATTGTTAGAGTGATAGATCATCTACTTGTTATATCCAGCTTTGCCATAGCCTCTCTGACAAAGCTGTGCTGTTGAAATAATATTTCTAGATGACATAATTGAACTTCAGATGAAATGAATGAATTAGTAAATGCATTGATGATACTGTATATTTACAGTATCCGTGGGGAGGTACAAAAATTAGTCAATTTCAGCCAATTTTAAGGCACATAACTGGGTGCAATTAATCGTCACTGAATCAAATCCAGTTAAACATTGAAAACAGTTATGGTTCGTCATGATAGATTAATTCTTTTCTAAATGGTAGCATTTGAAAATAACTTGGATGGTGTTGACCTTTCACATGTCACAGTCATAACACTGTGTATTTCAGAAAGTTCTTTCTCAGTCCTCAGATGCTGTTGAGATGTCAATACAAATAGACTTTTCTACATAAAAGTCACTGAAAAAGACAGTTTTGCACTGAGTGATAATTGCAAAAATATTTTTTAGAGATGAGAAGTAATTTCCCAAACTAGAAAAGACTCTGTTCTTAATTGACAGAAAATGATTTGTGAAATTTACCTATGAGAATATATTCCAGTAGTTGATTCACTTTCTCTCAAACATCAGGTTTGCCTTCAGAATATACACAGAATGGCTTTTCCCTTTTGGTGAAACTAGAAGTTGGACAACGTCTTAGCACTTTCATCTGAATGCTGAGATGCTATTACCTGCTATTGACTGGTTCACTGTTCTGAGTGACTGTAGTTCATTCTCCTCTTTAGACCCCTCTTTAGCCTTGACACACACACTATCCTAATATCATCTAGAAACTTGCAACCGGAAGAAATCCAGATACATTTTATTCAGTCAAGATCAGATAACATATGAACAGTCAAAACATATTAGAAAATGTTTCAGGACATTAAAATATCAGAATACATTTTTAAATAGGGTCAATTTCTTTGTTATTTTATCGTTATTTTAACCCATCAGGTACTATACTTTTCATGTCATGCCTATCTAAAGCACAGTTCCTAAAGGAGACAGGCATCTTACTTTTTGATTGAAAATAATGACTGGTCTTTGAAGGACTATAACCAAAGCTGTTGCCATCTTTTTTGTTTGTCCTTTCTGAGGAAAAAGAGTATGCTCTCTCAGGGAGAGTAGGGTGCCCTAAGAGGAACTTCCTTAAACCTCAGGGCTTACGTCACATTAATAATAATCCTGACTTTATGACTCTGCTTGAAATCCTTTGTAAGATATCACTGAAAGCAAAGAGGCATCGCTCCATTTGACGACATATGCTTTATTCAATAATCCTATCTGAATGTGCATCTATCCAGTTTCAACACTCTGGGGAATGAGGCAATGTATAAAAGCTGCCCATGCTATTTGCCTATTTCTTTTCCACAGGTAGTTTGTGAGGACCGGGTTTTGGCTGTCTTAACAACTGGACCCACTTTAGTCTGAATAATCTGAGTTACAAAACATCCGCAAGAATTTTTCAAATAATGACTTCCATAAACCATTATATTGGAATGACATGGGGATACTTATTAGAAATGCAGACTCATGTAAGAGTCCTGACGGGAGCAGCAATTGATGTCTCATATACTCTAAGGACTCCCTCAGCTTTTATGATGGACAAGATTCTTCTCTTTCCTAAAAGGTATGGACTCTCATACATAACACTTCTCTCTCCATTCCCAAGTGTTAAGACAGTTGTCAGAAGCACTTTGTGAGGAGTCAGTGTCTTGTTCATACTTATCTGCATTAGCTATGGGGCGAGGAGGTTACTGTTGCTTTCTCTAGATCCTGTTGGAAACCTTTTATACCTTTACATGGGAGGTTTTGTGTAGCTTGTCTTTGAGAGGCTCATTTCCCCCTCAAAGAACTGGTGGTATATTTGGGCTTTTAAGTTCTTTTAAGCTTTGTTTGTTTTTCTGTTTCTCATGATGAGGGATCATTTCTGGGGATCAGACTACCTGGATTGAAGGGAAGGTGGAGCTATCATCCCAGATAGAGCCCCTAAGGAATGAGAGAGTGGCCTCTTCAAGAGGTACTAACAAAACTAGTTGTCTCACCCAACTTTTTCTGTCTCTCTTTCTCTATCTGTTTCACTCTCTCTTTTCAGAGCATCTAGAGCAGTTGATTTGAGGCCTTTGAAATAAACACAGGGAAGAATTTTACTCTCACTCTGTGAGTCAGTATTATAGTTTATATGACTTAGCCATGCTCTCTCTGTTTGTATCAATTTTATAATAAATATTTTGGATCAGGTATAAAAGTATCATTTTTCTTCCTGAATACATTTATGCAAGAGGTCAGTATATATAATTGGACTCTGAAAACGAGGGGTTGGAAATAGTAAACTAGAATGAACTGTTTCCAAACTCTATGGGAAATCCATGAGTTAAAGAGCACTATTTATAACTCACTTGAAATTTCCTGAGGCAGAAGTATCTCATCTCTCCACATACCTAGTTTGTTAACTTCAAACTGGTTTTAAAGGACAGCAAACATGAATTACATCTTTCCAGTACCTGGTTCGATTTGATTTGCCACAGAGCCCTAAAATCTTGATAAGGCAAATAGGGAGACTTTTAAATCAAATCTCAAAAGGAAATATTAGAGAATTATATAAATGAAAAGTAATTATACATTTCTCATTGTCTCAAAAAATCTAAAATAAGATCTTACAAGAACATGAATCAGAATCTTGTTTGATCCAAATCAGATAGAAGATTCTGGTAAGTGAATCCGGAGGGTGAGGTTTTTAAGGACTAGATTGTGGAAGAAATCATTGTAATAGAAGTACAATAATGGTCTAGGTGATTTATAAACTTAAGCTAATAAAAGACCCAGGGAAGATAAAACCAGGGAAGATGCTGAGTTTCTGAATTATTTAAGAATAGTTATGAATGGTGGTTTCTAAGTCTCGTTGATTTGTGTTATTAATGTAACAGCTTTCAGCTTTCTCTGGGTAAACAGGACCATCATAAAATAATTTTAGCTCTTTTTCTAGCCTTTCACTGATTCATTTATTCATTACTCAGCAATTTTCTTAGGCCTGTGCAGTTGCATAGAAGATTTAACACTTGTATGTCTTTGTAGTATTATAAGACAATGCTACAGAGAATCAAAAATAACTTATTCTCTCAACAGAGCCAGACAATAGGTGCTGGCTCTTAAAGAAGCAAAAAGATTAAGCCTGATGGATTTTCTATTTCCTGGAGTAACAGTGTGCTTTTACTGAAATACCCACAAAGGTTGCAGCAAGAAATAATAGTGTAGCAAAAAGAAATAATTTGGGAGCATAAAAAAACATGTGGATTTTGGGCTTTGGAGAAAATATTAAACACTGTACTCTCTATCAATATCCCTTAGAGGTATAATTCTTAGCCTTACTAAAAAAATTTTATAAGATATCTTAGCAGATGAAACTTTACCCTCATCATCCAGTTCCTTTACTTTGCTGTTAAATCAAGAATGACCCCAAACAGAAACATTTCTGAGATATTCTTTTGGAATAAATTCTCAAATTTCAATAGTTTACTTTTTTCAAAAGTTTGTAACACTTACTATCTGAGTTCTCCCAATATTTCTGGGAATACTGAAAAGAGCATTCTTTAAGTGTTTTTATTATGTGTGTAGAGAAATAAAGATGCAAAACAAACAAACCGAAAAAACTAACAACAACAAAACATAGCAAATCAGTGGCAGAATTTTAATGAGAATTGAAGCTTGGGATTTCCTAATTATTCCTTATTGCGCCCTATACAGTCATCTCTCCATATATGCAGGAGATTGGTTTTGGGACCACCATAGATCCTGAAACCTGATGATGCACAAGTCGCTTATGTAACAGGGCACACTATTTGCATATAATCGTCCCACATGCTTCTATATACTTTAAATTTCTCTAAATTACTTTTAATGCAAAGACAATATAAATGCTACTATGTAAATAGTTGTATACTATATTGTTTTTCTATGTGTATTATTTTTATTGTTGTACTCATATTTTTATCATTTTTCCCAGATTTAAAAAAAATCTTCAGTTGGTTGAATTGGCGGATGCAGAACCTGCGCATAGGGAGGGCCAACTATTCTTGGTTTCACATTAGCACTAAGTATGTTGGAAACACCTTGTCACAAAATACTCTCTAAAAGATCAATTATAAATTGTTCCCAGTGAAAAGGTTTTGAGGAAAATCTGTCTGGAGGGAAGGGTTGCTAATGAGTATACCTATCACCTTAATTTTCACCTTTCCCTTAAAGAATCCCTTAAGATTCTTTTTTCCCCATCACTATCACACTTAGGCTTCCCACTGTATCTCTTGCCCAGCTGAGGATAAAGTCTAACACAGCTAGAATACATTTATTTCCATTTATCTATTAATACAGCTAAAATAAGTTGATATTTTCAAAGAGACATGGCTAGAAAATAAAGAAGTACTAAAGGAAAATGAAAGGATGTGTCTTCTTCCTGGCGCATAACTCATTGAACATGCCGGCCCTGTTCCATCCCACATCCTGTTGGAAGGACCCAGTGACCCAGTACTGGGGATGCTGAGAGGACATCAAACCTTAGGAGGCAAAGGGCCAGAGGCCACTTCCGTGGTCATCTGCTCCCAATTGAAAGTATCCATTGGCATATTCTATGAGTTATTTTAATAAAAATGATGGTATTTTTACATTTTGTTCTGATTCATACCCAGATTTGAAAAAATCAAATAACTCAGAGGACCTATATTTTATTTATTTTAAAGTGCTAAGGTCAGAAAAATACATGATTGCTGAAAGGTGTGATACACAGAAGGACTACATTTTGTGCTGCAGGATATGTACATTCATAGGTTGAAGCTAATACTACTAAAAGTTCTGTTCTTTGACCTACCTGGGAAATTGGGGTAGTCTAAAATGTTACCTATTATTTCTGAATCTAAATGCTAGCTCCAAGAACAACGGAGAGGAGTTACATAGAGGAAGATTTTAACCGATTATCAGTAAATAATTTCTAATCAATAGATCTGTCCACAAAGTAGCTTAAGCTTCCTGATAACATAAATGAGGTCCTTTTAATGGGAAATGTTTAGGGAGTAGGTAAATGAGTACCACGTGGGAGTACAGAGGATAAGGTTGGTGCAAATGTGGCAAAAAGTTGAAGTAGAATCCTACGAAATATACTGACTCTTTTTTAAACCGTAATTTACCACGCGGCTAGATGCTCAACTTTCAAAGAAATGTAGATGCTCAATTTTCGAAGAATTGGAGTTCAATGACATATATGTGACACTGTGTAATTCATCTCCCATAAAACAAGCCATTTTAGGCTGTTTCAGTGTCCTGGGATATCTATAGTTGTGAATATAAATTACTCAAGTCATAAATATATGCATGAATTAGTTAATTAAGGCTACTGAATCCAGAATTCCAGATAACAGGTTACTATAACCAAAGAAACGACCACACTATTTTTACTTTTCTTTTGATTTAAAGATAATAGTAGATGACTTTTGGTTTCTATTGTATAAAATTATAATTGGCATCCACATACAAATTTTATATTTTGGGCCACCTTCCAAAATAATTAATTGATTTGTATTTTTTATAGCACTGAATGAGTTAAACAAGGTTCAAGGGGGCTTAATTGCCTTGCTCAGAACCTCAGCAGGAAGGAATTATTATTACTGCCTGACCTAGATATAGAATGTATGATATTTCTTCATTTCTGTCTTCTCACTGTAGTTCTTTCTTTGGAATTAGGGAAATCATAGAAAATCCCTATTATGGTTGTGGCGATTTTTACTCTCTTAGGTTAAACCTCTTTACAGTTGAGTTGATTGTATATCATAATTTTAATGAACTGAATATGTATTTAGGTTTAGGGAAGAGGAATACAATTTATAGTTATCATAATAAAAAGGAATGGAATAATATTTATCAAGCACTTGCTAGATAACAGCCTGTAGGCTAAACATTTTGCACACATCATCTAAATTAACCTCTATATTTCAGCTGAGAAAACTGATCCTCAGATACATTTTTTTCATATCATAAAGCAGGCAAGTGGCAGAGTTGGTGTTTGAACATCAGTCCTTTTAACTCTAGAGGCTAACCTAATTTGGAATTTTTCAATTATGATTTTACCTGAACTCTCTCAGTATTTGTTATGTTTTCTTTTCTTTTCCTCTATTAGAACTAAACTTCGGTTTTGTCTCTTGACAGAAAAACATTTTGTTAGTGTGGTAATAGAAACCAAAGACAGCTGGTTATTTAATGAAGATCAGATCTTGGGTGATTGTGATGCAATGGGATAGGATGGAATACATTTGGATCCACAGTGTGATGAGGGAACTTTACTCCCTAAAGGTTATGGTATTCTAGTCTCTGAAGAATATTTTCTTACCACTTGGTGGCAGTAGCTCCCAAATAATTAACAACTAAACTATTGATCTTTACCTCTAACTGGGGAGTGATTTGTAAAACGGATTACTTCTTTCAATTAATTGTTTTTTCCATGTAATACATGTATTTCCACTGGTTTCTCCCATGCATATTTATTTATTATGATTATGATTTTCTGGGGGCATTGCTTACAATGCTCTCCTGCATCTCCCAGGTTAAAATTCTTGCATTTTCCTTTATAACAGAGTTTATACATAATGACAATATAAAGGTTTCCTTCATTCAACCTTATAAATTTAGAGATGTTCACTGTGACTGTCCAAAAAAAAAGGGTAATGACAGAACTTAGAAAGAATGAGAGCTTATGAAACCAGAATTAGAAGAGGCCTTATAATAATTGAGCATTAACTTATTACTGTGCATTTACAATAATCAAGGAACATACTTATGTTGTCTCCATACATACAAGCAGCCCATTTTATAGAACAAGAAGCAGGCTCAGAGAAATTTAAGTGATTTTGTCCACTTAAATGCAGTGTATACAGCTCATGAATGGCAGAAGCAGGACACAAATCCAGAGTCGTCTGACATAAACATATGCACCCTCCTCTGTGTCATGCTCTCTCTGATGACGGTAGTACTACACCTAAGGGAAGACGTGTACAGAAAGACCTCAGAAGGGAATATCAAAATTCTAAGACTGTTCAACTCTTCAATGTGAAGACAAGTAAAAGAAATGAGTTCATAGTGATCAAGATACATTTTGCTTAGCTAAAAGGCAAGTAGAAATTTGAAGTGGTCTACTAGAATGAGATAAGGCAGAAAGTATTTTTTAGGAGGTAGAGATAATATTTGCCTTAAACAATTATATGAAATTGAAAGCAGAAGGCTAGACTAAAAATTTACTAAAATTTATTCCTTAAAATCATGTCTTCTTAGAATATGTTAGGTCACAATAAAATGTTTATATGACTATTTTCAATTTAATAAAATATCGGAATATAAAATTTTATGCACATTTTGTTCCTAAACTAGAAAATTATTATGAATCAATGTATACAGTGATTATCTCTTACTGGTAGGATTATTGGCAATTTTAATGCCATTTTGCTATTTTATATTTTTCCAATTCTCTACGGTAAACTTGTAGAAAAAAAAATAGGATACTAAGTATAATATTTCCAGAAATTTGTCCTGATAACTTTATTTAGGCCATTGGGCTATGGCTTTTACATTTATAGGAGTTAATATATGAACAAGATAAAAATAAACCAAGAGATGCCACCCTTCTTAGAAGTGGAGGAAGACCTACTTATAACGTGTGATATGGAAAGAGCCAATGAAAATATTTCCCTCACTTGGCTTAAAATCTTACTATGTGAATTATTCATTTGAATTATGTCACAGATTCCCCAAAAGGCATCCATTTAATACACAATCTATAAAGTGGTTGGGATTTGCATTCACAAAATTAGTATCCAAGTGAGAAAACACCTTCATCTTGCTTTGTGTGCATGTCAGAAACCCTTGGTAATAACCCAGAGCAATGCTAAATGTCCTGGGAAGTTCTGTTTTTTTATTTAAATGTATACAACATGATGTTATGGGTTACATATAGATAATAAAATGGTTACCATAGTGAAACAAATGAACCTATCCATCATCTCTTTCAATGCTAGAAAAGAACAAGGCTTTTTGTAAGTTGGCCTTGTTTTCATCAACAACTCCTCCAGATTTTTCTCATCTATTTTTGTTCTCTCCTTTATTTCCCTTACTCACAATTCCTACCTCCAAATACAAAACACTCACAAACAATTCTCCTACATATTGAGGCTAAGCTCAGCCTGCTGTAGTGGAAATTAGAGTGTCAGTGAGTTATACATCATAACTTGCCTGTCATAACTATACTACTCACATTCCTTGCTTGACAAGTTTTCACAGTTTAGGATCAATCTCTTCCATCAACAAAGGCAGCTTTTTTCATCCTAAATGACTTTGATTGTTAGAAAGTTCTTTCTTTCATTACACCTGAAGATTTTATCCCCACCATGTCTACCCATTGTCTACACATTAAGACAAGAGCACCATTAGCCCTGGATCTTCCCCTAGGAAAAACATGCCCTGGCTTCTCAGCCATTTTCATGATCACTCTCTCCTAAACGTTCTGTTGTCTTTCTCTCTCTTTAAGAGTCAGCAAACCTTCCCATTGCTCTAAAAGAGTAGATGTTAAATGTTCTCGTAAAAGATAAGTATGCAAAGTGATGGATATCTTAATTAGTTTGATTTAATCATACCACAATGTAAGCATATATCAAAACTACCAAAACATCACATTGTAGCCATAAATATATGCAATTATTATTTGGCAGTTAAAAATGCAACTACAGTGCAAATAAATAAATTGGAAGACCTTTTTCTGTTAGCCAGAAGAGGATTCTTTTTAGCAAATTTCCAAGTAGTTGAAGTCTTTAATCATCATTATGTCCTTACAGATATTTGTATCTCACAAGAACTTCTTAACACATGTCAGCCTTAAGCTGGTGAAAAGTTGCTCTGGGGTTGTAAATACTTTTAAGCAGTGGTCCTCTGCTGCTCTTTACCGAGACCAGGCCATTATCTGCTCCCAAATAGGACAACAGAGATTAAAATATATGGGGTCTACAATGCTTAGCAGTCTATAAACAAGTACCATTCATTATGCAATTTATTTCCTTTGCAGGCAGTTCTATCCTTTTACAGAACTCAATAAAAATAACATCATTCCTCCAGAAATAGAGTGAATCTTGCACAATCTACACCAAAAATATAATTTTAGAATATCTGAAAAAGAACGATCATATATTATGTCTTTTAAAATATTTGTTTTAAAGGTTGTAATTCCCCAGTGCTATTTCCTTGAAAAGTGTTTTGTTTCCAAAGGTATCTGTAAAGGAGTAACTGTAATATGTGGACCAAGTTAAGAGGAATGGTTAAAAATGTAATGCATTCAACGTTTTTCCCTCATTTCTGAGGAAAGAATAGAAAGACTCTCTGATTAGGAAAAAAAGGATGTCATGATTATTTTTATTTTACATATTTCTTGTTAGAGCAGAAATAGGAAGATGCAGAGTGGCATTGTTTTTCTGCTAAACCATATGAAGAAGAAATACAAATATTGGAAGAGAAAATGATTCATTCCCCTTGACAAGATAGATAGCATGATGATTCTGCATCTGCTAACAGAATGCGACTATACAGGGGAGAAAGGTATCTGCAATGGCTTTTCATGTTGAGCTGCTAGTTTTTGAAGCACTAGTGGAACCGTATTTATGCTCCAGGACATTTTTCACTCTGGGAAAGGTTAATTGACAGGTGCTGTCCGCGAAGGTCTGGAATATAAAACCAGCACTGCTGTTTCGAACCAAGGCTTAAAAGAAACCAGCGAAGTATGACACAATGGTTAAGAGTACAGACTCTGGTGTCAGACAGACATATGCTGTAAATTTGGCTGTGTCACACACAAGTGGGACTTATAGCAGCTAATTAAAGTCTCTGACTCTCAATTTTCCCATTGGTAAAATGGATGTACTCCTGCAAGTATGCTGATACTTATCTAAAAGTGCTGTTAAAAATATTAATGTGATAATGCTTATGATATTTTTGGTATATTTCTAATGTCCAATAAACTATAAATAAATGGAGCTGTTAATAATAATTATTAAAATTTTATAATTTTTAAGCATCTGATGGGTACAGACCAGTGTCAGAATTCCTAACAGAACTATGAAGAATATTTTATACTTTTATTTTTCTTATTTACAGAATCTTCCCTTGTACCAAAACTGTATGTATGTTTGCTTCAGAATACTCATGTTTCCTCATCCATGGAGGCAGATTTTCCTACATCACACCAATATATATACTCAGGGATTTGAGTACCATTATTCTCTGCAACCTCTGGCCCAGTACACTAAGCTACGATTAACAAGATTTCAAGGATTGTAAGTGGACTGTCTTCTGGAAAATAATTGTGTATTAATTTCTATTTAATCCAAGGGAAGTCTTTGAAATGCTGCCAATCATAATTGTCTCTGAATGTCATGTTGTAAAGCAAAATGTTATGTTCAGATTGGGCTGATGCTCCAAGAAACTAAAGAATAACACAAAATGTTGGTCATCATAAAAGCTTATGTCTAGTTTTAGCTCAGCCTACAATCATTTTGCAATTCAGTGTGCACATAGCCAGATGCACAGCAGTTAATGAAAGAGATCTAGACTTACATTGTCAGCTTCAGACTCAAAACATGAATCTCAATTCTGTTTCCACTCACCACTTTTCCTATGTCTATTACTCTTATTACTGTTCTCTCAAAACTCAAAGACCCTATTGATTCCCCTCGCTTCCTATGTCATTTTCATCAGATTAAATTACTGTGTGCCATTACTTTTATATCCATAGTGAACTTGTTCTTTTATTCAAGGCCTCACCAGCCCTTAACTGGATTATTTAAGGGCTTTTGAGCAAGTCCCCCTGCCTTTAGTTTCTCTAATATCACTCACTCTAAATTCATTCCTAGCATAATTTTTAGCGCCTTATTAGTGCCTTATTTTTTCATTCAATTTTTTTAAATTTAATTTTAAGTATTTGTAATTATTATTATTATTATTATTGAGACAGAGTCTCACTCTGTCACCCAGGCTGAAATGCAGTGGCCCGATCTTGGCTCACTGCAACCTCCACCTCCCAGATTCAAGCAATTCTCCTGCCTCAGCTTCCTGAGTACCTGGGACTCCAGGCGCACACCACTATGCCTGGCTAATTTTTGTATTTTTAGTAGAGACGGGGTTTCAATATGTTGGTCAGGCTGGTCTCGAACTCCTGACCTGGTGATCCACCCGCCTCAGCCTCCCAAAGTGCTGAGATTACAAGCATGAGCCGCCTGTCCAGCCTTTTCATTCAATTTTTAAAATCAATGTCTCTTCAAATTTCTTGTGCTGGCATCAGGGCCCAAATGGATGGTTCCAACCCAATTTACCGACTGGTCTACTGTGAATCTTCTACAGCCAAAGTGCACTTAAATTATTCTGTACACTCTCAGTTTATCTCTTTTTGCATATTCCACTTCTCTTCTTGGACAGTGTTATTCTTACTATTCTGCAGGGTCCATCTGAAATTCTCTGTTCAGATATAATTCCATCTTTTTTCCTTAATTCTCATAATACCTTTTTTATGCGGCTTATTACATTTTGACTCGTATTATAGATAGTTATACGTTTATTATCTCTGTTACTACACTTTAAGCACATTAAAGAGAAGTCTATTTTTTATTCTATGTTATAACGACCACCAGCACCCTACTCCCACTCAGAATAAACCAAAGGGGTACAACTTATCTAAACTCATTTTCTTACCCCTTCCCAAACCTGCCTTCATTTTTGTTTTTCTGATCTCAGTACACGTTCATTCTCTTTAACCCAGGCAGAAAGTCAGACTTAATTGCCAATCTTTTCAACCCATGTTTTTAAAAGCCTGACTCCCACGAAGTCTTGCCGAATCTGCCTCCATAGTTTTCCACATAATTCCATTGCTCCTGGTGTTCCCTTCATTCAGAGTCTTAATTTTAATATTAAAAGCATATGTAATCCCCCTGCCTCTAATTCTTCACACTACTCCCTAGGTGATTATTCTTAAAATAAATTGATTCTAGTCACCCTTATCCTCAAAACCTTTTAAAACACTTTTTGTACCTGTCCATTTCTAAAGAAGCAGGCTTCAAATCCTATAGTCTAATACTCAGGTTCCTCATAGTTGGACCAAGCCTACCTCTTCAATCTCCCTTCTTTCTGTGCTTGGAAACCAACAGTCTCTTTGCCGTTCTCAAGCTCTCATAGGCCTTGCCTCCACGAGTTTGGAATATCTCTCCTCCTCTCTTTTCAAGCTCTCCCTACTTCGTTTTTCCAGGTTTGCCACCGAAGGCACATCTTTCTTGAAGTCATCTGTGACCCTCTTCACCTTCCTTGTGCATCCACAGGATTTGCATACACTTAATTGTGTATTGAACTATATTTATGTGGATTGAGTAGGAGGTAGTGTAGCCTAGTGATAAAGAATGACTACTCTGAAGTCATAGTGACTGGGTTTGCATCATGGCTCTACCATTTTCTGGCTGTGTGGCTTTCAGAAAGTTACTTATTTTTCCACAGTTTCCTCTTTACTGAGATGCATAACAGTGTACGCCTCATAGAATAGCTGTAAATGTTAAATGAAATTGTAGGTAAAAGTCACTTGGAAGAATTCAAGTGCTCGCTATCTATTATTGTTTGCAAGTATATTTCTGCTAACAACTCTAAAGCCCTTGGATCCAGAGTCCATTGTATTATTTATCTTCAAATTCTCAGCCAAGTGCTTAATTTAATGTTAGCCCCATAATTATGTGTCAAATTGATTCGCTAGAGAGCTCTAGGGTCCAGTATATATTGAAGCTTTGTATTACCAAAAGTACCGTGATAATATCAGTCCTGTTAAAAAAAATATTAAGGACAGCAGGTGAAAAAAATCATCAGAATTTCCAAAGAGAGAATATGATTAAATGTTAATATAATTACAGCTCTAATCAGTAGAATACAGACAGGAATCTTACAAGTAAGCTGAAAGCTTGCAATAAGTCATGAGCATGGTTTGAAGTGTGTTGTTATCAGAGTGCAGGTTTTGATGAAATTGTCCTCTGTCGTTATGGGCTAAAAGCTTGTCAACTAACTACTTGTGGCCACGAACGATTAAAAAAAAAAGAAAAAAGAAAAAAAGAAAGTTCTGCAATTCAGAACAGAACCTCTAGGTGGCAATTCTGTCCTCCTTTGTTATTTATTTACCTTAAGCAAGTCAATTAATTCTCTGGGCTTCATCTGTAAAAAGAGGGACTTGGATCAGATAGAATTGTGAATCTCCTCCAGCTCTGACATTTTCTGATCACTAATCTATGTAACCCTATTTTTTTCCCACTCATTTTTAGCAGGCATTTCTTCGGTGTCTACCGTGATGAAAATCACAGCTGATACAGCACATATTATTTATAATGAAATGATTCTCTCCATTCTTTTTATAAGAATAAGGAGACTAATGTTAATATCATGTAATTATGGTCTTAAAGGGACAATTCATGTGAAAGTGCTCAATCTTGGGTTATAGTACATGGCAGGTGTTAATAAATATTTATTTTCCTCCTTCCATGGGAAAAATTTCTTTTTGAACATCAAGGTTCAGTACAATTATTAACTTTATTTGTGATGCTTTCTTTAACCTTTCTACTTATTCTTAGTTAAAATCTAACAAAATATTGTTTTAAAGCATATTTTAACACTGATGCACTGATCATACTTTCTGGTAATTATTAATTATATATCTGTCATTGCAAAAGGTTTTAAACTCCTTCTGGTCGAATGCTATTAAAATATATATTCAACCTTTATCACTAACATGAGACCTGCGCATACAAAAATTTCAGTGAATATTCGATGATGAATAAATCGATGAGTGAATGAATTTCAGTTCAGTGGGAGAAGTGGGAAATAGTCTTCCCTTGCCTGGAACACTTTTGGTACTTGCCAGATTATACTATACTTGAAATCCCACGAACAAAAAGTAACAGAGAGATTTTGGTTTTACTCGTAAAAAAATAAAATTGAAAGTTCTGTGTCATGGGTACAAGTAATTTAGCGGTTTATTTTGGGAAATGCTGTACTGTAACACCTGTTTCTGGTGTCTCTACAAGGCAAATAAGCCAACTCTGCCTTCCAGTTTATGACTATGCCAAAAAAATAACACAAATTGTCTTAAAGACTTTCCTCATCTCTAGTTAATGTCTTAGCAAAACAAAACATAAGGTCAGGCGTGGTGGCTCATGCCTATATTCCAGCACTTTGGGAAGCTGAGGCAGGCAGATCACTTGTGGCCAGTAGTTTGAGACCAGCCTGGCCAACATGGCAAAACCCTGTCTCCACTAAAAATATAAAAATTAACCAGGCATGCTGACATATGCCTGTAATCCCAGCTACTCAGGAGGCTGAGGTACAAGAATCGCTTGAACCTGGTGGGCAGAGGTTGCAGTGAGCCAAGATTGTGCCACTGCACTCCAGACTCCAGCCTGGAAGACAGAGTGAGCCTCTCTATATATATTTTAAAAAATGAAGTTTCTTGACTCATTTCTTTTGATCAAAAAAATGTATTCATACAAAAGCTATGCAATAGCAATCTAATGTAAGCCACAATGCAAATGACATATATAACTATACTTTTTAGTAGTTACATTAAAAGATCAAAAGGGGGAATTAATTTCAATAATATAGTTTATTTAAGCTATAAAAAGTATCATCATTTTTCCATGAAATCAACATAAAACGACTTGAGACATTTTACATTCTCTTTTCCATACTCAGTCTTTGAAATCTAGTGTGTATTTTTTACCTGCAGCCCATCTTTGTTTTCTAAACTTTTATTTTAAAAGTTACATGTGCAGGGGTACATCTGCAGGTTCGTTATATGAGTAAACTTGTGTCATGGTTGCTTGTGGTTCAAATTATTTTCCTCAACCAAGTCTTAAGCCTAGACTGGTGAGTTATTTTTCCTGATCCTCTCCCTCCTCCCACCTTCCACCCTCTGAAAGGCCCCAGTGTGTGTTGTTTCCCTCTATGAGTCCTTATGTTCTTATCATTTAGCTCTTTTACAAGCGAGCTAATGTCTTAGTAGTTCACTTTAAAAGTGAGCTCTTATTAAAAGCTCTTATTAAAATACATTAGCTCACTTTTAAGTGAGAACGTGTGGTATTTGGTTTTCTCTTCCTGTGTTAGTTTGCTGAGGATAATGGCCTCCAGCTCCATCCATGTCCTGCAAAAGACATGATCTTGTTCCTTTTTACATCTGCATAGTATCCCAGGTATATATGTATCACATTTTCTTTATCCAGTCCATCATTGATGGGCAATTAGGTTAATTCCAGGGCTTTGCTATTGTGAATAGTGTGCAGCACATCTTAATTCAGACTAGCCACATTTCAGGTGCTCAATAGCCACATGTGGCTAGTGGCTACTACATTTGACCGTGCAAGTCTAGATGATGCACTATGGCTACAAGTCAAGAAAAGACAAGTTTCTTCCCAAATATCTTGTCACTCAGAAAATACAATGTTTTCCTAAATTAGCTCTAAGGCAGTTTACTTTTTACCTGCATAAGTTTTCTGATAACCTATAGCGTAATACCTCCAAAACTTGCATCTTATATTGCAGTGAATACTTTTATTCTTTTTTTTTTTTTTGAGATGAAGTCTCACTTTGTCACCCAGGCTGGAGTACAGTGACACAATCTTGGCTCACTGCAACCTCCACCTCCGAGGTTCAAGCGATTCTCTCACCTCAGCCACCCAGGCAGCTGGGACTATAGGTGCGCGTCACCATGCCCAGCTATTTTTTTTTTTCTTTTTGTATTTTTAGTTGAGATGGGGTTTCACCATTTTGGCCAGGCTAGTCTTGAACTCCTGACCTCAATTGATCCACCCGCCTTGGCCTCCCAAAGTGCTGGAATTACAAGTATGAACCACAACGTCTGGCCAATGCCTTCGTCTTAGTATTTTATAAACCCTCATGTCTTTCTCTAAAAGACTAGTCTGAAGGTCTGAGGGTCTAAGAGGTTTAGTGAGATAGCTTGGCTGGAGTTGAAAAGACATTAGCAAAATTATGAGTTAAAGTTACTCCTTTTTTTTCTCCAAAATAACTGATCCTTTGAGAAAATATTTTACTTTAATTATAAGTGATTGGCATATAAAATTAATTAATATTGCTTGTCTTTTATAACGATATTTTAGTTTCTTACTTTTGTATTAGAAAACAGCCCACCCTATCACTAATAAATATGCTTCACTGTATCCATGGTTAAAAATAAAAGCATTAAAAAGGTTACCTTTTTAAACATATACCATGATTAAAAGGCATTTATCTTTTAATATAGTGTTGGATGAAGCTCTTTTTATATATATGCATGTTGTTTTACTAAGAACTCCAGGCAAATGGTGTAGTAAATTTATAAATTTTGATTCCTATTTGTTTGAATTAAAAAGAAAATGCTCAGATAGCAAACATTAATAGCCAAATGACTTTGACATTTCCAGTCCAAAGTTTTGAATGTTCACTGCTTGATAAATGAGCTTTGGACTCTGTTTTTAAAATACCTTCTTGAAGGCAATTCACTTACTTATCTAAATTGATCAATAACTCTTGTGGGTTTGGAAAATATTAACTTCTAAAAATTAGCTTCCATTTCTCAGTTGGTCTGGAAAAGCACCATGGAAAACATGCCAAAATTGGTATAGAAAGCCATTTCTTTGAAACTTCTGAACAGGTAGAAACCCCTGAAATCTGTTAACATGCTAATTATATTTCCATTATGATTTAGCACTGCCAATAATTTGGGATCATTTCTGTTCAGTTTTGGGTAGTGGCCGGATAACTGCATTTTCCTTCTGGTTGAAAGATTATTTCAAGGATAGTTAATATTTTGAGTCATCTGTAGAAATAATGTTTGAATAAAAAAATAGGTGATTTGGACTCTGGTCCTAGTTCTACAGCTAGCCTGATTCTCTGGACTTAAGTTTACTTATTTGTGAAATGATGAATTTAGAATAAGTTATTTCTAAATCTCTAGTTCATTGCATGACTCAATTATAATTCTCAACCAATAGGAAGAGAAAACATTTTAATGATGCTTTCAGTGCCCACATACCCAGAATTCTATGTCTTGTTTACCCTCAGCTATTGACTCCTAGAGTCTCAGCCTACACAAAAAGGCAGACGCTGTCCAAGACTCCTCTCTGCATTGGCCATTTAATGTGCATCTTCACTCATACTTGACTTGCTCTCTCTGTTTATACAATAGACAAAGACGACACTTAACAAAAAAACTCCCCCTTTAGCTCTTAAAGACTTTTTCTCTTTACATATTTATCTCTTTGTACCCCGTTATTCACATTGGCACGTAAACATGTTCCAAAATCTCCCCTAAAAATAGAAAATTTCCTTGACTCCAAAGTCTATTGCTCTATCTCTATACAGAACCCATCTCCCTTCGCCACTAAGCCTCTTGTTTACAATTTCTAGATTCTTATTTCCCATTATATTTTCAGCACACTTTAGCCTGACTTATATTCCTGTTACCATACTTCAGCTACTCTTGCAAAAGCAAACAATAACCACCACCTTTCAGCCTTCATCTTACAAGGAAATCTCTCCTTTGGTCTTTGCTTACACCACTCTTCTGGTCCTCAGCATATCTCTCTGGCCAAACTTCTCAGTACCTTTTTTCTGGTTCCTCATTTCTATCCAGCCTCTAAATATTGTAGTAACTAAAAGCTTTATTTGGATGGTTTCAACCAAACATATGACCTTAAAAATATTTTGTATTTACTAATTACTCCCACACTGATATTTCTAGCACAGCCTTTTCTTCTGAACTCTAGACCTATTTATCTAACAGTCCACAGCATCTCTCCATTTTGATATCTCACAAGCATCTCTACTTTCACGGGTCACAAACAGATTCTTGATCTCCCATCCTACACCGGACACACACACATGCACGCACACACATGCACGCACACACACACATGCACACAGAGTTTTTCTCTTTTCTAATAATCTACTTCTCAAAAAAGTAAACAGAAACTCGATTCTATCATTTGCTTGATCTCAAAATCTGGTAGTTATTCTTAATACATCCCTTCTATAATGGCATAAAATTGAACACAAAACACAAAGTCTTATCAAGTAAATATCTGTGCTTTTGTGTTTTACCACCTCCACTTTCACTGCAGTAACCATTGTATCATACATCTTAATAGCCTCCTAACTACACCTGTGACTTCCTGTGTGACATCAATACATTTTCTAAACTGAAAACCAGAATGACGTTTATAATCTTGTCCATTTCCTGCTCAAACGCTTTCAATAGATCCTTTTATAATTAGGGAAAAATCTAAATGTTGTAGCATGTATATAAAGTTCTAATTTTTACCCCTGTTTACCTCGTTATCTCACCCAATGCCTTCTACCTCCTCCTCCTCAGGTCATACTTCAGTCACCCTGGACTTCATTCAGTTTCTTGAACACACCAAAGCTTTCCTATCTCAGCATCTTTACTCATGCTATTCCTCTGCATGAAACAATGCTCTTCCCTCTGTATGTCTGGTTAATGCCTCATCATTCTTGAGAAAATATTGCTTTCTTAGAGATGCTTTCCTGATTTCCCCAATGTTAGTAAAGTTATTTTATATTCTTCATAAGCCTATATATTTTCCTTTTTTTTTTTTTTTTTTTCGAGATGGAGTCTCGCTCTATTGCCCAGGCTGGAGGGCAGTGGCATGTTCTCGGCTCACTGCAACCTCTGCCTCCTGGGTTCAAGTGATTCTCCTGCCTCAGTCTCCCAAGTAGCTGGGATTACAGACATGTGCCATCATGCCCAGCTAATTTTTGTATTTTTAGTAGAGATGAGGTTTCATCATGTTGGCCAGGCTGGTCTCAAACCCCCAACCTCAAGCGATCTGCCTGCCTCGGCCTCCCAAAATGCTGGGATTATAGGCGTGAGCCACGGCACCCAGCCTATTTTCCTGTTTAACATAGCACAGTCTTTAATTTTAATTAGTGTATTATTTAGTCATTGTCTATATTTCTTTTTGAATTAAGCATCAGAAGATCAGAGATTATGGTTATTTTATTTACTGCTAGACTCTCAGGACCAAAATCACAATATAGAACACAGTAGCCATGGAATCAATATTTGTTCACTAAATCGAACAAGAAAGAGAACCAAGGAAAGTAAGCAGGTGGCTCATGAGAGTGACAACAGAAGCTTGCGCTCCTGGAGTCCCGCAGAGCTTTCTTCCACACCACGCTGTCTTTTCCCTTTTTGTCTCATCCCAACCCAGTGGGACTACAGAATTAAGGCCTATCAAGTGTTATTGCCATTGACCTCAACGCTGACTTGGCCCCATCTTCATAAGCCTAATCCCTGCGGGTCCCACTCCCTGGGCTCACAATCCAGGTCCCTGGACCTTCCTTGCCTTTATTAGATTTACAGATCTTCTCGGTGGTCTTGGCTTTCAGCTTTCCCCTCTCCCAGTTCTGCAATTTTAGCGTAGTGTACATCTTCAAGCCACTTTCCATCTTCCTATTTATATTTCTTTCTTTTCTTAGTCCATGGAAAACCCTGCTAATTATGCAATGTTCTTTTTTCCTTAAACTCAAACTAATTTCTTATTTTTTAAACTATAATGAAGGACTGAAATAATGTAAGGAATATAGTTCCATATACCATGTTTCTTCCACTACAGAAAATTTCACCATCAGTTTAACTGGAAAAGGGTAATGTACATCTTTTATCAAAAGAGACATAACCTCTCACACATATGATCAACTTCATAGAAAAATAAAATCCCAAGATGATAAAATGTACAACAGACAAGTTTATGTGATAAGGCGTTCCTCCATTAACACCAGCCATCTTGGTGGCTTAGCAGACCAGGTGAGATAAGATACAACCACAGCAAACAGAAATTAAACCAGAAGCACTCAAGAGAGAGATGGAAAGAATAGTTTCATGGTGTTAAATGAAGATGCACATCAGATAGTGACAGAAACCTTTTCAGAGACTGAAGTAACTGAAGGAAAGATGAACTTAAGAATAAATTTCAGAAGAAATCACCAGACATAGCATGTAGCTAACAAGCATGCACACACTTCTAAATAAATCCAAGTCCAAAAAAATCTCAGAAACTTCAAACTGGCCCAGGACCCAAATCTTTCAGTGCACCGAACAAATCAGCCTTAATTCTCAGAATGCAATTTCTTCACATCTCCCCCTCAGTGTTCATGTAATGAATCTTTCTTGTTTTTAATGCATTATGCATTGTGTTCTGTTCCAATTCTGTTTTGTGATAGTTTTTTCTTTTTTAAAAAATGATCTCTTGAATATTTTGAGCATGCTAAATAAATAAGGCTTTTAGGTGTTAGAGCTGTTTCTGCTTCGAAAGTGACAGAAAAATCATAACCAAACTTGTGAATTTTATATAAGGGGAACTTTGAATTTGCAGTATATTTAAATGTCATTTTTTCTAAATAAATCTTAGTTATAGTCATTATTCACATAGGCTCTTAAAACAAAAGAAAACCCATCTCATAGATAGTAGTAAAAAAAATTCAGAAGAGTTTCTCTTTGGAGTTAAACTTTTTATTATCTTAGTCAAATATAATAAATAAATTTTAAAATTAAATTCATATAAACCTTTATAATAGTGATTACTTCTAGAGGGTAGTAAAAAGGAATGTGATTAATATTAAGCATCAATGTATGGATAATGTTATCAATAATTTTCTAGTTACTGCAGTAACTTAAACTTTTTATATATTTGTGCAGAACCTCTGTATTATATAGTTCATAATAATTTAATAAGTGTATTTATGTCACTTAAAGTAGTTTTATATTAATGTAGGTTACTCCAATTTACATGATTTTGCTTATATTTTATGTTTAAGATTCTTTTATATCAAATATGACTAAAATGTACTTGGGTATAGCCTAGGACAACATTCAAGTAAAAAGCTCACAACTTGAAACATGTGGAAACTATAATAGGATTTAAAATGTAGATGATGAATTTAGTGAAGGAGAAAGAAAAAAAATTACTCCCTTGAGTTGTGCTAGCTTTGAGTCTGATTTGTGACCTGTTCTTACATATTTGAAAATAGCCAATGACCCTAGGGGATTAAATAATGGAAGTTATGCTCTTCCCAAGAATTGCCAACACAACAGATGAATGTTCATCCAACATGCGTGGTGGTTTCTGAAAGCTAGCCAGTTATGGAAACAAACATAGCTGCACAGAAGGTCATGGCATTGGGAACTTGGCCCCACGTCAGGGTAATAGCAGCCTAAAAATGCAGCTTAAATTGTATATTGATGACAATTACCAACTTTTTCTTAGGAATTGCTTATCTTTTTACCTTCTCTGTGCCTGGGTGTGCACACACAGACTCCTACACATATTTCTCTCTTTAGGTGATTTTGATTTTTATCCTAGTTCTGTTACTGGTTTCACTTTCGGATCTTAAATCACTAAATCCTAAATCCTTTAGTCTCTCATCCCTTAAGTGAATAAATTTATCTGCTGGGATAAATGGTGTAATGAGAGCAGTTGGATTTCTTAGGCAATATGGTTTATTATAAATATAAGCTGCCATTGCTGTTATTAACATAATGATCCATATGGAAAAATAATTGGCAGGGTACAAATTAAAAAAGAAGGCAACTAAGAATTCAAAAAACCCTGCCAAATATAACAAGAAAATCAAACATACGTCTCTGTTTAGTAGAATAAACAAAAATCATACTTTGTTATTCCAACATTGACCTAAAACAATTATTCCTGGAACTCTGGAACATGCACACCAAATCACAACTATTACTAGGGAACAAAATCAGTTATGTAGAGTAAACAGTTTCTAAGACAGGGTATATGACCTAAATGTTAGCAAGCCTAGAGTCCAAGGTCAATTTAATCAATGGTCTTACAAGAAGATCCTCTTCATAAATGTATAAAAATAAAATATGTCTATAAATGACAAATAGAAACCACACGCAGATTATAGATTTTCCAGAAAAGAGACCAAAACATGCATCCCATTGTTGTGGATCAGACATGGTTAGCAAATATCTAATGCGTATATTGAATACTTTAATATAACTATCACATTTAATTTTTAGAACAACTCCATGAGATAAGTGGTGGTATTTCTATTTTGCAGATGAATTAACTGATTGTTCTGTGAGATAATGTAACTCACTCAAGCCTAAACAATAAAAAAGTGCTAGAGGTAGAATATGAACCCAGATCTTAATAGCTCCCAAACCTATTCTTATTTCTTTGTATTATGCTGATATCTCCACTTAAATGCACAAATTTCTGTTTTTATATGCCAGCCGGCTGTGAGATTCACTGAACATAAGAAATTTACAAGTTTAAAAATCTACCATCAACAGGAATGACATTTGAAAATGTGGTTAGATTTGCGATGGTAAATTTACATTTTCTCAATTTCAAGGATTTCCTCAAGTCTTTCTTTTGATCCAGGATGTACATCTCAGAACCCAGCTGGCATTTTGCCTGGAAATTGAGCAGCATTGCCTGGGCTTAACTGCCTTGACCTCGTGATTGTCAAGTTCTACCCAATAGAGCTCTCCAAGCCTAGTAGGGTATCAAGAGCAGACTAGTCTTGCCATTCTTTCAGTACCTTTTCAAGACTGGTACCATCTTATTTAGAAGAGGCAGATCTTCATTTCACAGTTTTTACATGAACATATCTTGCCCTAACAAGGTTGATATCCTCAGTGCCCCACAAAAACTCCATTTTATTGCCTTTACCTCTTCTCCATGACTGTACGAATGTTAATAGTTTTGCTTTGCACACCTTTCCTCCTCTGCCCACTGGAAACCTATTCTGTCTCCAAGGCTTAGATGAAGAGTAAGTGATCTCTTGCTTATACCTTTTATTTTGAACTCTGTTTAAATTTGTTGTCATGTGCTACACTCACTAGCCCTTATAATATTTAAGGATAGTTTGAAATTCATAATTTAACACTAAGTCTTAAGCCTTGATGGCAGGAACAATTTAGGTCCAATATCTTAGATGCAAAATTCTGGTAACGTGGGGGTTGTACTTGTTGATGATTGACTTGCTAGTCTCTTCTGGAAAATAGATAAAAGGAATGATTGGGACTTAGCCTTTAAGGTATCCTGCCTGGTACATATATTCAAGGATGGGGAGCAAATAATGAGGTCGGGCCTCAGTGAAAGACTTTTTCATGAAAATTTCCAAAGTTCCACACAACACAATAGAAAAAGTACAGACTTTGAAACAATATTGCTCTGACTTAAAGTACTGACTCAGCTGATTAAATAACAATGGACCCTAGGTAAGTTCCTTTTTCTACTTAAACTTTATAAAATACCACATTTTCACAAAGTTGTTAAAATTAGAAATAATAGTACATATGGAAGCATCTGGACATTAGTTAACTATTAATAAATCATGTCTAGCATTATTTCTACAGGATAAATAGATCAGGGCACTCTATCTCCCAAGCTGATCTATTTATTTAACCATTAATATTTTCTTTTTGCCTTGACCACATAGTTTTATTCAATATTTAACAATAGATTGCAAACTAATGGAACTTAGAATTGCTTCTTGGGAGTTTTACTATTGGTACTAATAAATCATGGGCACCAGTTAAGGTTATAATAGTCATTGTTGAAATCTAGGTATTTAATTGAGGTGTCTGTGAATAATACATCATGTAATAAACATGGCTTGTAGAGCTACTCTTCAGGCAGTTCAAGTTTCTAAGATGTTAAGTATCTTTATTTACTAAATATCTAAGATATTAAGTATCTATTAGATGTGTTAATTTGTACTTTGACTTTTCAAAAAGTATTTACATAGTTCTAACTGCTTTTTGAATACTTTGTTTTATGGCATAAATAATGGTCACCATATTCACACTATTCAATTTGTCTAATTTATATAATTGTCTTATTAATCTGATTACCAAATATCTTTATGATAGAGTTTCTACCACCCTCTCTCACTCCAAAAGAAAAACAAAGAAAGAAGGGTTTTATGTTTTCTCATTTGGTTTTAAACTAAATATTACAAGAGTTTTCTAATATAGATATTTTGGTACATTTTCATAGTTGCTAATGTAATTATCCTAATTAAATCAAAACCTAACTAGATACATACTGTACAGGAACAACGAAAACAAAAAGAATGGGTCGAACTAGGGTTGATGAAAGGTGTGGGAGAAATATTGAGAGCCAGAGCACCATTAGTGGACTCTAGGTCCCAGGCAGGCAAGGAGCAGCACCAGCCAGCGGAGAGAAAGCAGCAGCTGATGCTCACTGATCCCTAACTCTATGCCAGGCCCAGAACTAGCAGCTTTAGAAACATTGTTTTTTGAGATTCACAAGAACTCCATGAAATATGAGCTAATATTTTCCTCCTTTTAGGAATAACGAGACTGATTTGGTGAAGAAATAAAACGTTTCCACTGACACAGTTATACTGAGTGAGATGTATGAATCTAATCTGATTGTCATCTAATTTTAATGAAGTATGTATAGATTAGATCTGCAGTTAAAGGACTGCATGGCTTTGTACATTACAGAGGAAAGTTGTCACACAGCTTCTTCTCTCTTTCTCTTTTCTAGAAATATGCTCAATGAGAGTCTAATTATCAAGGCACTGTCCATTTTGCATGTTGAAACATCTATCTGTAGAGTGGCCACAAGAAAATTTCTCTAGATTACTAAGACAAATTTAAATATTTAGACCAATGCTGGACCTAGTTATTTAGGTACAGAAATTCCATTTACGTGAACAGGATCATATATATATATATATATGAGATATACATAGGATTATATATATATCATATATAGGATTATACATATGTATCATATATGTATCTCATATATTATATATATTTTTATTTTGAACTCTGTTTAAATTTGCACTTGCACACACACACACACACACACACACACACGAAAATCTATTATAGCTTTTATTGAAGCCAAAGAGAGACATTTCAGATTGTATTAATCTACCAGTATGATTAATTGTTGCGTGAAGACCAAATGAATATACAAAAAAGTTAGATAGTTTGGTTCTATTCAAAGTACACATTGGATAATCCGGCTCATAATTAAGTCAACGCAGAGACCCAACTAAGGTATTTCAGGCAAAAATGTCCAAATTAAAAGGTTTGACTTTGTTCAGATGTTTCTATCAAGCAAACTGTCAATTAGTAGGTGACTGATGCAAATATTATTAGTTATCTCTTAATGTTTCTAGGACAAAGACTTCAAGACCAGTTATACCCTTGAATAAGAACAAAAATCTCAAAGTAGATTTTGTCATGGACTTTGGATAGAAATTCCAGTATGTGCCATTTACATGTGAACAGAATCTAGACTATGAGAAATTCGTCAAATAAATAAAAATGTGACAAAACTCACCATATTTTCTATTATACCATTATCAACACCAGAAGTGAACACATATTTACATCCCTTTTGATGCACGGTATGGCCCCCTAAATAATAACTATATTTCCCAGTAGTTTGGCTTGCCTAACTTATCTGATTGTCAATCATCCAACTGCTTATGCCCAGTGGACAATCAGCAGCATTTGAGAATGAGAGTATGAATCATATAAGAAAGAGATTCTTTACCTGGCCTCTACAGAATCTGTTAATGGGCTTTATTATATGCAAAAATTTGATGAAAATTGGTTTATATGCCCAGATCAAAACTATTTTTTCTTCATGGAGAAATGTCTGTGAAACTATAAGAATATAATGGTGTCTAATTTTGATAAGGGAGTAGGGAAGAGGACTTTAGTTATAACTTTGAAAAACATTTTGAATGTATTTATAAATTACTTGTATAATTTAAGTTAATTTTAAAATGGGGCATAAAAATATGTTTGTAATTTTTGGGGGGCCATAGGAGCAGCATTTTCATCTTATGCCAAAGGATATGAATCTCTTTTGTCAAGTACTTGATCTGGAAGAAAAAATGATATGTTACCTGGTTAGAGACACACTAGCTTCAAATTGTGTACATTTGCAGTAACTGAGAGGTTTCTTTCACTTTATTTTTTATTAAATAAATTTTAAAAGCTTAAATATTAAAAATAATACTTTGGAGCAGCTATAATTTATATACAGCACCTCATTTGGATTACTATAATATAGATCAGAATGTGCAGAGGTGAATTTCAACAAAATCCTACAATTGGCTGAGTTGTTGCCATGGTAAACCAAGAGTCTACAGAAAAGATATGTGCATTGTTTATGCTGTAAATTTTGCTGAAGCAAAACATCAGATTTTTTAAGCAGATAAAGATATAATGTATAAATCAAATATGCTCCAGTAAAATAAGCAATAAAACCTGTAAATATTAAATGATTTAGATAAGAAAACTTTTAAATATTTAAAAATACTACCTTGTGGTTTACACATGGGAGAACTAGGCTTAGAAAAGTTTGTTTAATAAATTAAGTTTTATAAGATATCAGATATGTTAATAGATGGATGGAATTTTAGCATAATATATATAAAATGCAACTTAGTATCATATTTTGTTCTGGATACCACCATTTAAATCTCTAGATTTCCAAATCTCAACCTACAGCAATACAATTCTCAGGGATTTATAAATCTGTGTGCTGCTAAACCCAGTCCATTCCCATTATAGATGATGCACTGGAGGCTGAGAAGAGTGACTTTCACACAGCAACTTGGAAACAGAACTCTGTGCATTTAACTTCCTGTCTATAAATCTTTTACATCAGTTGTAATTCACATGACTATATCTTTTCCAAAGCATATTACTCAATGTTTATTAATTGTTATCTAACACTTATGCCTCTGATTTTATGCTTTCATTGTAGATGACCATATCAGCTATAACAAAGAATCAAGAAGAAACAAAAATGCTATAATGACACCTATAGCTTTCGTTCTTTATGAAATTATAGTCAACTGATTTTTCCTTCTAATTGCCCATATTTTAAAAATTTATTACAGGAAGCATCCCTGCCTGATTAATCAGATGAAATAGTGCCTTGAAATAATCTGTGTAAGCATCCATCTCATACATTTTAAGCCCTTATCTTTACTTTTAAGCTACCTCTTTTTTTTTTTTTTTTTTGATTTCTGTGTTCGGGGCCAAATAATCAAAATGCAGCAGTGGCTTAAAGCCTTAGTGCACTTGTCCTAGATAAAAAGCTTACAATTTTAGGGTCTCTCTGTATAAAAATAATCCTTTTATAGTGCAGCTTTTATTTCCACTGCCTTTTAAATTTAATTCAGAAACCTTATAGTAATGATATTAATGTGTTGAAAGGAGTTTTACAACAGTAATCAAAATGTAGTTTGATTGTAGACTATGTGTATTGTGACAGGTTAATTATTGTAAAATCTTATTTGGCATTCATAAATAATCCAGATTTTTAATTCATAATTTAGCAAAGAGATGAATAATTTTCTGTCTAGCTTTCTTCTGCATTTCCTCAGTATCGCTTTGGGAAGGGGAAGTAAGAATGGATGTTATTATTACTCGAAATATGAGGAAGTGAATCTGTTGCCTCCAACTGGTACACAGTCTCCTATGGTCTGGCCCCAATCATTTTTTCTATTCTTATCTTCTTCTTACACACCTAAGCCCCAGAAAAATAGAAGAGCCTACTCTTCCTGGACCACAACCCAACCTGTCCCAGTTTTTTGCCTTCATCTATGCTTCCTGAAAGACTGTCTTTTCTCACGCCCTCCACTGCCAGTCTGTGCATTCAGTATTAGCTGCTCATATTTACTCAGTGCTTACTACATTCCATTCACTTTACTAAGAACATTACAGTCAGCCCTTTGTATTCCCAGGTCCTGCATCCATGAATACAAACCAACCTCTGATTGAAAATATTTGGAAAAAAAAATACAACAATAACAATAATACAAAGGAAATATAGTATAACAACTATTTACATAGCATTTACATTGTTTTAGGTATTGTAAGTAATCTAGAGATGATGTAAGGTGTATCGGAAGATGTGCCTAGGTTATATGCAAATACTGCACTATTTTACATAAGGGACATCAGCATCCTCAGATTTTGGTAACCAACAGCGCTCTGGAACCAATCCCCTATGAATAGGGAGGGCCAACTGTATTTAATGTGTTCCTTTTAACGACCCCATTTTATAGATAAGGAAACTTTGGCTAGTCACCCAGCTAAGTAAGTGGTAGATCTGGGATTTGCAACCAGGTAGTATGGCCTCAGATCTTACACTGTGAAGCATTAGTTAACACTGCAGTACATCAATTCTAAGTCCTGATAAACTTCCAAGATCAAGAATAAAATAATACTTCTTTTGTGGATATTTCATTGACCACCCCAATCTTTCTCCCCCTTTTTTGCCTCTGTATCTCTCTGAAATCACACTCTAATTTCTCATTGCTGGCAAAGTTACTGATGTACCATTTTGTTTCCTCCACTATGGAGTAGTATTTTAAGACAGTGCTCTGATTCATCTTTATAGTCTTGGTAGTAAATATGAAAGCCATGTAGCTTGAAGGAAGGAAAAAACTGGTTTTCACAATTAGATTCACATTAGGAATGGTGCTGAGTTATTTTATTGATTATTGGTGGAAGAAATAGGTTTCTAAGGCTTTCTTGAAGATTCACCCTAATAAAAAAGAAGCTTGTTGAATCCAACATCTGACCTAGAGATAACTATGACAGTTTCTTTGAGCAGTTTGGTACTCTGTAAGCAGAATTATTCTCCAATTAGAATGTTGTTACACATCTTACCAGTTGTTTTTCTAACTTACTGTCTAGAACTTACAAAAGAGTTTTCAGAGGTGAAATATCAGAAATGTAGCACAGGAAAATTAAGAGCAATGTTTTCTGGAATGAAATGCACCCACAAACTTCCTTTCACACTCACACCACATTTCTCTTTTTGTTATTGGTATTGCCTTTGGTGTACCTTGGGCATTATTGCCCAGTGATAAATGCATAACTATTTCTGCTTGTTCCCTGATACAGAAAAATGATGGAACACTCTTATTTTGATTTTCCTTGTAGAAGGAAGAAAAGATTAAGTGAGCCTGCCCTTGACAGGTGTGACACCCCCCTTCCCCCCGCCTCCCGAACAGCACCACTGGGCAGAGCAGCCCTTTGCAGAATCAGCCAGTGGAAACTAATCCCCCACCCCCACCTTTAAACAAAGCCATTTAATTTAGTCTTTAGCCCAAGTAAGGAAAAAAATAAATAAAAATGAATAAAGGACAATGTAAAGAAGCATAGCCTGTCAGCATGAACCTACATGCAAGCCAGAGATTTACGATTTTGTTTCCCAGGGAGGGAGTGACTAATGCGCGCACCCTGACCATCACCGTAAGGAGGTAAAGAGAGAGTGAAATGGCTCAACGTACACACACCCCGCTCCATACCGGGGACGAGTCTCCGAGCTGCGGCTTGTGCTCTCGGAGGGCCAGGCTGAAGCTGACTGCCCCCACGGCCACACTGGACACCCCCAGCCCTATCTCCAGCACGGAAAGCACCAAGAGGCTCCCGATAATCTGACCGCTGGTGCACATCCTTCCTTGGTCATCTTCCTTCCAGATCAGGGAGAGAAACCAACCATCTATCTTTTTTTCTTCCACTATCCTCCTTACCCCTCCACCCCCTACCAGATCCCAAAACTTTTCTTCAAGAGCGAGGCATTATCCACAAGGGCTGGATTTCCAGAAACGAAGACCTTCCCTGGCTGAACCAGAGGCAAAGGAGCTGCTCCACCCCCTGGCACGTTCAGATAGGGATCGTAGAAGGATCTTCCTGGGTTCGGTTCGGTGGTGCGAAGATTGCACACCAGTACCAGGGCTTTTAAGGAGCCGGAAACCTGGAGTAACCCAGGGAGCTCCGAGCCCTGCTCCCCAGGCGCTGTCCAGAGTTCTGTCGCGTCCCAAATCTCCGCAGGGAAACCCGCCCCCTCCTCAGCCTACCAGACCCTTTCACACGGTCCCTTCTGTTTCATTGCCGAGGAGAGGAGCTTTGCTTCCCGGAGACCCAAAGAGAACTGCTCCGAGCTTCTCTCTCCCTCTCCCTTTCGTCTCGCCTTTGTTTTCGTGGCAATGCAAAGTGCTTCTGCAAGTCTCTGGATCCCCAGGCAGAGCGGGCGGATGATATTCAGCACCACACTCCTTGCAGTTGCTATGTCACCAGAAAAAGCGACCTTGTCTGATGGCCTCTTCCCGTCTGGGTTTCTTCTCCCTCGTCGTCGTCCTCTTCCTCCCCCTCTCTCTCCAGCTGATTCTCTCTCATTGCTATGACCTCATTGGGATTTAGGAGGTTGACGGAGGAGGAAAAAGCCTGATGTATTTGTAGATCCAGGACCAATACTCTTGGCTGGCCTTTGATCCGCCCCGCCCCCGGACCGCAGCAACAGGAATCCAGGCGACCCCTACCTCCGCTTCTCTCCGTGGCTCCTTTCTGGGCTTCTATCCAGCGGAGAGGGGAGGCGATGCCTACGTCAACGCAGGCTCATTCTGAGAAAAACTTTCTTTGGCTTGTACGCGGGGTAGGGGGAGCAGTGAGCAAAGAAAGACGGAGAGGGGTGGAAAAAGCCAGATTCCTAATGTCACTAGGACTCTCAAGGCCCTTCATCAAGGAACTCCCCTGTCTAGGAGAGCTAGATTCAAGCCTGCTTACAAGGAATGTCCACTCCTGGCTATTATAGCCTGTCGCCTTCCGTGTCGGAGGGCGAAGAAGCAGTTGACTGGGGCCGCATCTCCAGGGTGATTTTGTTCCTTTCCAGCCGCAGACCCTTGCTTTCCTCTAGGAGCGTGACCACACGTTCTAGGATGCATAGCTAGATCCAACTGAGCTGGGATCATATATTCTCATCCAAATTCAAGAGACGTGTATGCATTAGAACAGGCATTATTAAAACAAAAACAAAAACAAAACAAAACACGTCTGGCTTAATGCACAACTATTTTTGACGGTCTGTTTTCATCAAAATCTTTAGGGCAGGGGCCAGTCCAGCTTGGCCTGGGGTATTTTTGCATTGTCTTTTGATGCCTGTGAGAGTCTAGATGTCTAGGGATCGCTGTATTTAGACCCCATTTTCATTACTCTAGTTTTATGAAAAATCTCAAGGTATTCTATCAAGGAAATCTAGGAAGTGGGATAAAGAGAGGGTTCTGGGTGTGGGTCATCTTTCTCAAAAACTGGGTTCTCCAGTTGCAGATGGACTGAAGGAAAATAGAACAAAGGAAGATGAGGTTAGGGTACATTAACAGGAGACTAGGACATCTTGACTTCTATACACATGCAGATCAGTGCAGTGCAGGCGCCTCTGTGGTTTGAGGCTTCTTAAAGCTCCCATGATGGTAACATAAAAGTTCAGCGACTTATAGCATAAGTTCTGTAACATAAATGCCAGTTTTAGTTTTCTTAAATTTGATTAAGGGCTTCTTTTAGAGTTTAAACTCAATTCTACACTATAATTTTTTTTCATATGTTTATATTCTATAATTTAAAAATTGGGTCCTCTTCTCTTAAAAATAAAAACAAATGCAAGGAAGATGAGTTACAATTTATTAAGCCTTAAAGAGCTTCAGTTACTGTGATATTTGGAGTACAAATAAACATTGGTACTGAATGATAATTAGTGGATTCATTTCTATACTTTTAAATCCTGAAAGACATGCTAAAGTACCTCATTAGTGTATGGTTGTAATGATGTAAAGTTTATTTAAATATTACAGAAGTCATCTAAATTATCCAATTGATATGCATAAATAATACAGCATATACGTTGTTGAATTTTTGCTTTGTCTTTAGTCACTTCTTTAGGAAAAAAAACACTTCTCTGTTAGGAAGAGAACAACAAATCGTAATATTAAAATGAATTGATTAGTGGAGACATTTAGGAAGGGAAATAAACTTTTGTAGAGAACATAGGGATGGCATTAGCAATAGTTGAATTTCACAGAGAAAAAGAAACAAACAAAACATATATTATGGTTAACATTTTATCTCTGAATATGATGGCTTGGAATATAAGATTGGTTATGATATGCCTGATTAAAACCAATCTTGATTGATTCTGGGTCATTGGTTAGAAATCCAAAACTTTTGAAAATTAAATTGTATGTGGAAGAAATGCAACTCATCTTCACATAAGTAACTACCAATAATTCACAATAAAACAAATATTTTTAAAAATAAAAACAATTATTTTCTAGAGAGGAAACTGCTGTTTTGTGTTTTAAAACATGAGCATCAACGTTAAAATTTTCAAAAAAACTATGTTATCTTTATTGGGACACAAAGGATATTTTTTGTGCCTTTTAAAAATGACATAATGATCCTCCTAAGATAAACCCAAATACACCTAAAATTTCCTCCTATATATAGAAATCAAGAAAAAAGAGTTCAAACTGACAAACTATTTATGATTCTTATCATAATTATCTCTCCAAATTATTTGCTAGACAAATAATTGTAGGATAAAACTATAAATCAAGAAAAAATCATATAAAGCACAGCACTATCCAAACACGAGTAGCTCCACAATTTCTGAATTTGATTTTTCTAACACCGTAGTACACCAAAAGAGCTATTCATGAGATCCATTGATAGATAATTCAATATTTCCCCAACTTTGACAAGAGCAATAGCACAAAAAATCTCAAGTTTGCCATCTGCTGGCTTATGCATGATACAAGTGAATGTGAGTAGCCTCAAAATAATTCTTATTAAATGCCTTAATAAAAGAAACCATCTTTATAGTGGCTATCTTTAAGGACCTAAGAAGCACTTCCAATAAATATTCAAAGATTCTGAGGTTCTCTCATTCACCCATTTACCAAAATTAGATTATGGAAATTTTAATATCTGGATGAAGGAAAATCCAGGAATGGGTAGACAGTACACTGATGCCTCCTGTGTTAATATAATAAAGTAAGTTGACAAAATTATCAATACTGCCACATTAATATAGAGTTACTGAAAAAGCTAAAAATGTGAAATGATTAATTTTAAGGTCTGATTTAATGTATCTAAGCTATTATAAGCAAAATTTATATGATGATCGTGGGCACTGGGCTGAATTGCCAATGCAGTACAAAAAATTAGAAAAAAAATCATAAAATGATTTCAATCATTTAGCTAGAAGTTCATCTAATATTTAATCTCTTGTCAGTGTAGTTAAAAAATATTGGATCTACCTAGGATTTGATGAAGTAGTTTTGCCAGAAAAGAAAAATAGCCCACATTTGGAGTATTTTTTTTAATTTAACAGTCAAGAAACAGATATAATAAAACCTGAATTTATCTTCTGCCTTTTCTTAGCTTTTAGTAATAATGCAGCTCAGAAGTCAGTATCCAATAGTAATTTCAGTGCTTGTGGAAATTAATCAAAGAAAGTATCATATTTAATACTATATTTAGCACATTTTCTCATTTATGTTCAAAATAGTTTCTGATTGTTAATAACCTGTAAACATGTAAACAAACAGATAGTTTATAGTAAATTCTAATGTTTAATGAAATGTATGGGTATTTCCACTCCTGGCCATTATAAAGAAAGCTGGACTGGACTTACTCTTCAACTGCATACAAAATATAATAGTGTTCAGATAGTGCACAGTAGGCAGCACAGAACTGTGATCCTTGGTAAGAGAGTAGCAAAGTTTGCTGTGCTTGTTTTCTTATTACAGGCCCTTAACATATAATGATCCAAGAAGAAGGGTACCAGGCAGAGAATGGTGGTCTTACAGAATTTCAGAGACAAATGGCAGAGTTATCAGGGGCTGAGTGTTGTGGATTGCATGTTTGTTTCCCTTCCTTCCTCACACTCAGATGTTGAAACCCTAAACCCCAATGTGATGGTGTTAGGAGGTGGGGCCTTTGGGAGGTAGGTAGGTTTGATGAGTTCATGAGGGTGGAGTTTCCACAACAGAATTAGTTTTCTTAGAAGAGGAGAAAGAGTCTAGTTTTCACTCTCTACCATGTGAGGATACAATGAGAAGACAGCAGACCAGCAAGTGGGCCCTCACCAGATACCAAATCTGCTGGCACCTTGATCTTGAATTTCTCAGTTTCCAGGACTGTGAAAAGTAGGTTTTTGTTGTTAAGTCACCCAGTCAATGGCATGTTGTTATAGCAGCTTCAACTGACTAAGACATTGAGGTAGCCAATATTTTCAGGGAGATGAGGGTATTTCATAGAGAGATCCATAAATCTCCATAAGGATTCCTCGAGCCTGTTGCTAAATTCCAAGCCACACAATTGTAGGGTGCAATTCTACAGGGCTATATGAAAGTATTTGAAGTGATAATAATGGTCAATTATTTTCCAAATTTGGTGAAAACTACAAACCCAATAAGCTCAATACACTACAAGTAGGATATACACAAATTATTTCAGATAGGATAACCCCACCAAGGCATATCACAATTAAATAGCTGGAAATTAATGATAAGGATTAAAACTTAAAAGCAGCCAAAAGAAAAAGGAAACACTAGGTGGATAGGAACAAAGACAACAATTCTAGACTTCTAATCTAAAATTATTCAAGCCAGAGAACAAGTGAATAACATTTTAAAGTAATGAAATATTTTGTAAAACCAAAAAAACCCAAAAATCTATTAAGCTAGAATTATACACCTAGCAAAAATAACTTAAAAATAAAAGGGAAACAGACTTCTTCAGACTAAAAAAAGCTGAGAGAATTTTCTAACACAAGATATTCACCATAAAAGTTGTTGAAGTAGGCTGGGTGTGGTGCCTTATTCCTGTAATTCCAGCACTTTGAGAGGCCAAGGTGAGTGCATCACCTGAGGTCAGGAGTTCGAAACCAGCCTGGCCAACATGGTGAAACCCTTTCTCTACAAAAAGTACAAAAATTAGCTGGGCGTAGTGGTGGGCACCTGTAATCCCAGCTACTTGGCAGGCTGAGGCAGGGAGGCAGAGATTGTAGTTAGCTGAGATCATGCCACTGTACTCCAGCCTGGGTGACAGAGCGAGACTCCCTCTAAAAATAAAAAATAAATAAATAATTAAAAAAAGAGTGTTAAAGTAAATATTCTTCAAGCAGAATTAAAAATATACCAGAAGAAAACTTAGACAAAAGAATGCTGAATATCATAAAGGTACATATATGGGTAATTGTAAACAATGTTTTCATCTTCATTATTTAATAAATAATTGACTACAAAAAGAGAATATAATAACATATTTTGGAGTTTATAACACATTTATAATTTATGACAGCAATAGCACAGTCAATAGAAAGAACAAGAAAGAGATAGACTGTTATAAGATTCTTACATTATATTATGACTTTATTTCAAATTAGTTATGGTAAGTTAAAGATGCAATTATCAGTCTTAAGCTAGAGCAACTACTAAGCAATGATGATAAAAAGAAACAGAAAATTAGCTAACAATGGAGATGAATACTAGACATTACTACATTGGTTTAAAGAAGGGATGAAAAAAGAACAAAGAATAGTTGAGACAAATAAAAAACAAATATCAAGATGATAGGATCAACACCGACCATATAAATAGTTACAATGAAACAAGTAGTTTTATCATTCTAATTAGAAGGCAGTGATAGTAAAGGGGGAGCTATACAAGTAACTCCCCAACTCTGTGGTCTTCAGTCTAGGCCTAGATGCAGGCTGTATAATGCATCCTGCCATGGCAGGGCCCTGGCACAGAGTCTTTCTGGCTGAGATAACCAGGACATTGAATCTGGAAAACTGTCAATGCCTCTGAGAATAGGTAACACTTGTAAAGGAAGAAACCACAGAATAGATCTCCAATCTTTGGTAGACCCCTGCACTACACATGTATGTAACTGGCTCAAAGATGTAAACAGACCAGAATTTCTATGTAAGAAACAGAATTTGCAGTTCCAGCACAACCAAGAAAATTAGTAGCTAAAACAAAATAAATTATGTTTACTAGAGAAAAATGAGAGAATCAATAATCTTCACAACTTAACATTTATAATATTCTAGGCATAATAAAACATTGTTCAATGATGAACCAAGAAAATAGACAGTATTCTTGAGAGAAAATATTGATTCTGACCACAAAATAAACCACATGTTGGAACTAACAAAGATTTTAAGAGAGTAATTATAACTATCCTTAATGAATTAAAACAGAATACTTTTCAACCAGTTAATATTTCAGTAGGGAACTGGGAAATGTTAGCAGGTAATAAAAGCAATAAAAATAGCCAAATGGAAATTCCAGAGGTTAAAAATATGTTTGGATATTAAAAAAAAAAAATCAAAGAACAAAAAATACTGGAAGGGTTTCATACCTAAATGGACATGGCAAAGAAAAAGTAAGTTTAAAAGAAAGAGTAAGTTAATTTGAAAATACACATCAGTAAAAATTAACATCT
This sequence comes from Macaca nemestrina, assembly GCF_043159975.1. Lineage (NCBI taxonomy): Eukaryota > Metazoa > Chordata > Mammalia > Primates > Cercopithecidae > Macaca > Macaca nemestrina. The sequence continues at coordinate 90,535,385 of NC_092128.1, forward strand.
ATAATAAACAAGACATTTTAAAAACGAATAGAGTGACTGTAGCTAATTATAATGAATTTTACATTTCCAGATCGCTAGAAGAGAGGATTTTGAATGTTATCAGCAGAAAGAAATGATAAATGTTTATAGTGATGAATGTCCTAGTTAGCTGACTTGATCATTATATAATAAATACATGTATTAAAACATCACACTGTATTTCATAAATATGAACAATTATTATATATCATTTATGAATAAAATAAAACTTTAAAAAGAAAATGAAGCCTTACACCTGTTAAATAACATCAGATGGTCAAATATAAGTATAATTGGGGTAAAAGAAGAAGGGGATAAAAAATTGAACAGAAAAATAAAATTTGAGAAAATTTGGGATGCTAAATGAACACAAAGCAGAGTTAACATAAACAAACAATGAAGTACAACAAAGCAAAGTTGAGTTATTAAAACCCAAAGATAAAGAACATCTCTTGAAAACAAAGAAAAATGTCATGTTATGTATAGAAATCCAACTTTTTACCAGGATCTATGGAAAAAAGAAAACAGTGGAATGCTGTATTTTAAGTGCTTAAAGAAACAAAAATCCTAAAATTCTACATAGTGCTAAAATATCCTTCAAAAATAAAGGCAAAACAAAGACATGTTAAGACAGACAAGACTAAGAATTAATGTATATCCGACCTGAACTACAAGAAAATGAGAAAAAAAATACATGTATTTTAAGAAAGGAATAGAGAACACTAGAAATGGTTAATATCTGGGTTAATTCAATATATTATTTCTTCTTTTTGTCTTTCCTCTTTATTTATTTATAAACCATGAAACTGTTTAAAGCAAAAGTTATGACATTTTCTTGTGGGGTTTGCAAGGTATATAGATATGCATTCTATCACCTATCAATCTATATCTATATCTATCTACTTCTCTATCATTTATCTATCTATATATCTATTTTCTATGTATCCATCTATATCTATTTCCTTCTCTGCTTGTATGTTTTAAGACAGCATGCTGTTACATTGTAAAGACCTACAAGAGGTTGAGGCAACCTCAGACCCACAGGCAGTGAGAAATTAATGCCCTCAATCCAACAACCAATGAGAGAATGAATCCTGCTATTAGTCATATGAGTGATCCTTGAAGCAGATCCTTAAGCAATCAAGCCTTGAAATGACTACAGACCTAGCCAACACTTTGATTGCAATAAAGGACCTACCTAAGCTACACCTAGATTCCTGATCTTCAGAGACGGCACAACTGTAAATGTTGTTATTCCAAGCCACTTACTTTTGTGTAATTTTCTGTAGAATAGATAAATTGATACAAATACATGAGCAACCATAAATATGGAAACTTACCATACAGAATTTCAAGCATATGAGGCAAAAATGGATGGAATTACAAAAAGAAATGGAAAATCTCATAGTCATATTTGGAGATTTTAACACTCAATTGATAGAACAAGTAGGAAAAAATCAGCGAAGAAATAGAAGATATGAACAAACACTATCAATCAACTGTCCTAATCTGTTTAACAGCTATACTAATACCTGCCCTTTTTACCTTAGTGAGAATGAAATGCCTGACTGTTGAGATTCAGTGAAATGAAGTGTTCTGTCCAAATTCTTGCCACCAGAAAAAGACAGGTTTCAGACTTATTTATGCCTTCTGATGCTTCCTTAATCACTTTAAAAATAAGTGTTAAGATATTTAACAATCAGCTTATTATGTATTTATTAACTGAGCAACATTTACATATTTATTTCAAAGAATAAGAAATTGTTGAGTCCAAGCTATTAGATTATATAAACAAAAATGAAAGATAGGTTAACATAGACTGGTAGAGTTGAAAAGTAAGAAAATCTTTGGCCAGGCTCGGTGGCTCAAGCCTGTAATCCCAGAACTTTGGGAGGCCGAAACGCGCAGATCACGAGGTCAGGAGATCGAGACCATCCTGGCTAACATGGTGAAACCCCATCTCTACTAAAAAAAATACAAAAAAACTAGCTGGGCGTGGTGGCGGGCGCCTGTAGTCCCAGCTACTCGGGAGGCTGAGGCAGGAGAATGGCGTAAACCCGGGAGGCGGAGCTTGCAGTGAGCTGAGATCCAGCCACTGCACTCCAGCCTGGGTGACAGAGCGAGACTCCATCTCAAAAAAAAAAAAAAAAGAAAATCTTTCTTGTTAGATTATATCCTATATAGTATTTAAATCCTTTCTACCAGATTCTGACCTCTTCACCTGTTCCAATGACTAGAAACACATTACATTTTAAAAAGGCTAAATATTAAATCAACATCTATATTTTTGTGAATTTTATCCATTGCTGTCAGTTCTTTCATCTGCTATAACACAGAATAACTAAAAACTGTTTTCGTTATGATAGTGATCAAATATTTAAACATTTTATGCCTTGTACTGAGTCTGACATTTATACGAGAAATTTCCAAATTCCTTCAAGAGACAGCATCAAATAGTTCAGCTTATTAACACTAGTGAATCTTGCACCTGTGTCTCTAAAGTAAAAACACCAATAACTGTATAGAGTACAAGATGTGTGTCTAATAAGGACCAAGTAATGGAGGATAATTAACTTTGTAATTCTACATTTCTGTAAATGTTTTCTATAGTGATTGTGGTTATCTATATCTGTTTATCTATTGTGGTCATTTTTGGCCACACTCTGAACCAGTGATTCATACTGAGTTTTCAATCAATAAAAACCCTAGAGTATTTTTTCTGTAGACTGCCCTGTTTTCCCAATCTTATACTTGTACAGTTAACCTTCTTTTTACCTAAGGGCAGGTTGATTCATTTATCACTATCTAATTTGCTCTTATTAGCTTTGGTCCTTCATTCTTTCCTGTTGAGATCTTTTTGAGTGCTCTTTCTGTCATCCCCTGCATTAGCTATTCCTTCCAGAATTATGTCATATGCCCCCAAGCAGTGGGCCTATTCTGGATTCATTCTTCTTGTTCTGAAGGTTTCCAAAAATGTCATTTTTATTGTTTCTGGTATTTTTAACAAGGCACTGCTTATTTATGTCTCTTGCTTTCTGTCTTCATATTTCTAGATTTCTGCCACTCTAGGGTTTACCATTGAGTGAAGGTCATATTCCTGACCTTTCATCTTTTCATATCTCCTTCAAACTGTATGCTTATCTTAGGGCAGGAACAAGATTTAATAGATTTTATTCATTTCATTGGTACACAGAGAATTTGTAGTTATCAGAATTTTGGTTTCAATCCTCCTCCTGTTCAATCGGTTATCTTACAACTAAAATATCTGGCCAGGGATACATCTCACATATTGCAGAGATTTAGATGATACATATCTTGCTCTATCATGTGAAAGCTCCTTTCCCATGTTGTTTAGAAGTTTAAGATGACACTAACTTATGGACTCACTGAACAAATACTTAATAAACATTTATTGTATAAATATATGGAAAAATAAAAGGAAAAAGGAAATTGACAAAAAATAAGTGAGAGATGTGTTATTTTTAAAATACTTTATCCACTTCAATTTTATAAACTACTTATATAAACTACAACACTTCAAATCAGCATGATTCCCCTCCTTGTCTTTTTCACTGATTCATTTAAAGACAAAATGAAAAGGCAAATTATAACCTGAAAAATTTGAAACATTTATGACAAAATCTTATTCTTCTCCTGCAAGTAGCTCTTTCAAACCCAAAAGAAAACAACCTGATGAAAAATGTAATGAACAGGAAATTTTCATACTCAAAGAAAATATTAAAAATGGCCAATGAACATGTTAGAAAATGATAAGACTCTGTAGTAAACAAAAAGTGTAATGTCACAATTTTTATTGGACCAAAATATGTATTTTAAAAGAATAATCAGTGTTGTGACAAAGTAAAATGGTTGTTCCCATAAATACTATTGGAAATGTAAATGAGAACAATATTTAAAATATATATTTAGCAATCTTCATCAAGAGTATTAAAAATGTGTATACACTTTGACTCAGTATTTTTTCTCATTTTTACTCTAATATACTTTTTCATTTATGATTCAGAGTTTAAATATACAAATGTGTGTAACAGTGTTATTTAAAAAAATAAAAATCAGTTTAATTTTCCAATTAAAGTCTAATGGTGAGATAAAGAATGGTAAAACTATAAAATACAATAATTGAGTCATTAAAATTTACATTTTAAAATCATATTATCTAGCTATAACAATTCAAAAATATTTTTAAAGCCATACACATTTTATTTATGCATATAAACAAATTAATCTTCATATTCTTTAACAGTATGAATATAAAGAACACTATAAGAAGTTACACACTCATTATTGCATTAGATGGTGATTATAATTTCCTTCTCTCTTTCAACTTGTGAACAAAAAACTTGTAATTTTTAATTAAAATATGTCATATAACTGAAACAGAAACTAAAAAGCACAGCAATCTGGAGTCATTTAATGTTGGTGGGAAAATGTCTATGAATCTCAATATCTCATGAGAACTTCATTATATTAAAATGTAATTAAAATTTAAGTTAATGATAATGCTTGAAAATTAAAGTTTTTTATTTTTATTTTAAAAATTTTTATTAGTTTTTTATTTTATTTTTATTTATTTATTTATTAACTTTTATTATAGGTTCAGGGGTACATGTGCAGGTTTGTTATACAGGCAAATTGCATGTCATGAGAATTTGGTGTATAGATTATTTCATCACCCAGGTAATAAGCATAGTGCCCAATAGGTAGTTTTTTTATTCTCTCCCTCCTCCCACCATCCACCCTCAAGTAGGTGCTGGTGTCTGTTGTTCCCTTCTTTGTTTCCATGTGTACTCAATTTTTGTCTTCCATTTATAAGTGAGAACATACAATATTTGGTTTTGTGTTCCTGTGTTAGTTCACTTAGGATAATGGCTCCTAGCTCCATCTATGTTGATGTAAAGGATGTGATCTCACTGTTTTTCAAGGCTGTGTAGTGTGCCATGGTGTGTATGTACCACATTTGCTTTATCTGGTCCATCACTGATAGGCACACAGGTAGTTCCATATTTTTAAGATTATTAATAGTGTTGTGATAAAGATATGCATGCTGGTGTATTTATGGTAGAATAATTTATATTCCTTTGGGCATATACTCAATAATGGGATTGCTGGATCAAACAGTATGTCTGTTTTAAGTTCTTTGAAAAATCTCCAAACTGAATTCCACAATGGCTGAACTATTTTCATTTCCACCAGCAGTGTATAAACATTCTTTTCTTCACAACCTTATCAGCATCAGTTATATTTTGACTTTTTAGTAATAGCCATTCTGACTGGTGTGAGATAGTATCTTATTGTAGTTTTGATATGCATTTATCTAATGATTTGTATGTTGAGTATTTTTGTCATATGCTTGTTGGCTGCTTATGTCTCTTCTTTTGAAAAGTATCTGTTCATATACTCGGCTCAACTTTTAATGTGATTGTTTGTTTTTTTGCTTCTTCATTTGTATATGTTCCTTATAGATTCTGGATATAAGACCTTTGTCAGATGCATGCTTTGCAAATATTTTCTCTCATTCTACAGGTTGTCTGTTTACTCTGTTTATATTTTCTTTAGGTGTGCAGAAGCTCTTTTGTTAATTAGGTCTCATTTGTCAATTTTTGTTTTTGTTGAAATTGCTTTTGATGTCTTCATCATGAAATTTTTGCTAGATTCTATGTCCAGAATAGTATCTCCAGGATTTTAATAGTTTGAAGTTTATATTTAAGTTTCTAACCATCTTGTGTTAATTTTATGAGGTAAGGAGCGGTCCAGTTTCAATCTGCATATGTCTAGCCAGTTATCACAGCATCATTTATTGAATAGGGAGTTCTTTCCCCATTGCTTGATTTTGTTAACTTTGTCAAACATTAGATGGTTGTAGTCATGTGGCATTATTTCTGGACTCTCTATTCTGTTCCATTAGTTTATGTCCTGTTTAATATCATGCTGTTTTGGTTATTGAAAACTTACAGTTTGAAGTTGAGTTACATGATGCCTTTAGCTTTGTTATTTTTGCTTAGGATTGTCTTAGCTATTTGGGCTCATTTTTGGTTCCATATGAAATAATTTTTTTCTAATTCTATAAAGAATGCCATTGGTAGTTTAATAGAAATAGCATTAAATCTGTAAATTGATTTGAGTAATATGGCCATTTTAACAATATTTATTATTTCTATGAACATGGAATGTTTTTCTTTATTTGTTTGTCATCTCTGATTTCTTTGAGCAGAATTTTGTAGTTCTTGTTTTAATGGGATTGCATTCTTGATTGGACTCTCAGCTTGGACATTCTTGTTGTATAGGAATGCTACTGATTTTTGTGCATTGATTTTGTATCCTGAGGCTTTGCTGAAGTTGTTTATCAGATCAAGGAACTTTTGGGCAGAGACTATGAAGATTTCTAGGTGTGGAATCATATTATCTGCAAAAAGATAGTTTGATATCCTCTCTTCCTAGCTGAATGTCCTTTATTTCTTCCTCTGGTCTGATTGCTCTGGCTAAGACTTCCAGTATGTTGAATGGGAGTGGTAAGAGAGGAAATCTTTGTCTTGTTCTGGTTTTCAAGGGGAATGCTTCTAGCTTTTGCCCACTCAGGATGATGTTGACCATGGGTATTTCATAGATGGCTCTTATTATTTTGTGGTAGATTCCCTGAATGCCTCGTTTGTTATGAATTTTTAACATGAAGGGACCTAATTATTAAAAGCCTTTTCTTCTTCTATTGAGATGATCGTGTGCTCTTTGTTTTTACTTCTATTTGGTGAATCACACTTATTGATTTACATATGTTTACCCAACCTTACATCTAAGGGATAAAGTCCACTTGATCAAGATGAACTTGTTTTTTAGTGTGCTGCTGGATTTGGTTTTCTAGTATATTGTTAAGGATTTTTGCATTGATGTTCATCAAGGATATTGGTCTGAAATTTTCTTTTTTTGTTGTGTTTCTGCCAGATTTTGATATCAGAATGATTTAGGCCTCGTAGAATGAGTTGGGGAGGAGTCCCTCCTCCTCAATTTTTTGTTATAGTTTCAGTAGTTTCCAGTTCTTTATGCATTTGGTAAAATTCAGCTGTCATTCCATCTGGTTCAGTGCCTTTTCTGTTGGTAAGCTTTTTATTGCTGATTCAGTTTGAAAACTCGTATTAGTCTGCTCAGGGATTCAAATTCTTCATGACTCAATCTTGGGAAGTTGCATGTTTCCAGGAATTTATCAATTTCTTCTAGGTTTTGTAGCTTGTGTACATATACATGTTTATAGTAGTCTCTGATTTTTTAAAATATTTCAGTAAGGTTAGTGGTAACATCCCTTTGTTATTTCTAATTGTGTTTATTTGGATTTTCCCTCTTTTTTCATTAGTCTAACTCACAGTCTATCTATCTTACTTGTTCTTTCAAAAAACAAACTCATAGCTTCATTGATCTTTTGATTCTGAATTTTCTTCAGTTCAAAGATTGAAGGAATATCATCCCACACAGATGAGAAAGAACCAGCAAAAGAGCCCTGGCAACTCAAAAAGCTAGAGTGCCTTCTTACCTCCAAACAACTACCCTAGTTCCCCAGCAATGGTTCCTAACTAGGCTACAATGGCTGAAATGATATAGGATTAAGAATATGGATAGGAAGGAAAATCTTAAAGATTCAGGAGAGAGTATAAACCCAATCCAAACATTCTAAGGAATAAAATAATACAGGAGGTGAAAAATGAAATGGCCATTTTAAGAAAGAGCCAAACTGATCTGAAAAAGCTGGAAAACTCATTTTAAGAATTTCAGATACAACTGTAAGTATTAACAGGAGAACTAACCAAGTTGAGGAAAGAATCTCAGAGCTCAAAGACCAGTTCTCTGAAATAACTCAGTCAGAAAACAAAAAAAATACTAAATAAGAATGAACAAAACCTCTGAAAAGCATGGCATTATGTACAGAGATCAAATCTACAACAGATTGGCATCCCTGAAAGAGAAAGAGAGAAAGCAAGTCACTTGGAAAACATATTTCAGGATATTGTACATGAAAATTTCCCTAGCCTCAACAGAGAGGCCAACATTCAGATTCAGGAAATGCAGAGAACCTCTGTGAGATACTATACAAGACAATCATCCCCAAGACACATAGCCATCAGATTCTCTGAGTTTAAAGTGAAAGAAAAATGTTAAAGGCAGCTAGAGAAGAGGGACAGGTTACCTACAAAGGGAACCTCATCAAGCTGACAGTAGATCTCTCAGTAGAAACCATACAAACCAGAAGAGATTGTAGGCTTATATTGGGCATTCTTAAAGAAGTAAATCCCAACCAAGAATTTCATATCTAAACTAAGCTTCATAATCGAAGGAGAAATAAGGTTCTTTCCAGAAAAGCAAATTCTAAGGGAATCCTTTACCACCAGGAAAGGAAAGATTGTTACTGGCCACTACAAAAAAACAAAAACACACAAGTACATAGACCATTGACACTATACAGCAATCACACAAGCAAGTCTGCATAATAACCAGCTAATAACATGATGACAAGGTTAAATCTGCATACATCAATATTAACCTTAAATGTAAATAAGCTAAATGCCCCAATGAAAAGGCACAGAATGGCAAGTTGAAAAAAGAAGAAAGACCCAACTGTTTGCTGTCTTCAAGAGACTCATCTGACATGCAATTACACCATAAGCTCAAAGTGAAAGGATAGAGAAAAATCTACCATGTAAATAAAAAAACAGAAAATTCAGGGGTTGCTCTTCTAATTTTAGACAAAATAGACTTTAAACCAGCAATGGTCAAAAAAGACAAAAGAAATGCATTACATAATGGCAAATGGTTCAATGCAACAAGAAAACCTAACTATCCTAAATACTATATACCCAATATAGGAGAACCCAGATTCATAAAGCAAGTTCTTAGAAACCTATGAAGAGACTTAGATAACCATAAAATTGTAGTGGGAGAACTCAACATCCTACTGACTATATTACAGATTTCACTGAGACAGAAAACTGACAAAGATATTCAGGACCTGAACTTGACACTTGATTAAATGGACCTAATAGACATCTACAGAACACTCTACCCAAAATTTTGAATACATATTCCTTTTAACTGCACATGACACATACTCTAAGATCTACCACATAAAATATAAAACCACCCTCAGCAAATTAAACAACACTAAAATCATACCAACCACACTCGCAGATCACAGTCCAGTAGAAATAGAAATCAATACTAAGAAAATTACTCGAAACTATATAATTACATCAAAATTAAACAACCTGCTTCTAAATGATTTTTGAGTAAGCACTGAAACTGAGACAGAAATTAAGAAATTGTTTGAAACTAATGAGAACAGGATATAACATACTAGAATCTTTGGGACACAGCTAAAGCAGTGTAAATAGGAAAATTTTCAGTGCTAAATGCCCACATCAAAAAGTTCGAAAGATCTCAAATTAAAAACCTAATGTTGCAAGTAAAGGAACTAGAGAAACAAGAACAAACCAACCCCAAAGCTAGCAGAAGACATGAAATAAAACTCAGAGCTGAATGGAAATTAAGGTTATATTGTGTTTAATTTCCCTAGTTTAAGAAACCAGGGAAATAAATGAAAAGTTTTTTTTTAAATTTTCTTTATTAGAAATCTTTAAGCTTTAAAAAATATGTATTCTTTTGCCATTAAGGAAGGATAAAGAATATGGAAAAATCCAATAATGTTTAAAGCTCATTCCTCCACCGATAGGCTGTAACTGTATTAGATCATATGCCATAGGATTAAATACTCATGAAGTTTCTGCAGATTTCAATGAAAGCTTTTTATCCTCAGCCAATACTGTATTCTCTTAGCACATGTGCCAACTACTGGGAGTAAATTAAAAACCCAGAAGTACTCTTGACTTTTTTTCAGGTAATTGATACATGATAAAAGTAATTATTTTATTTAACTTTCTAAATAGTCAATCAGCAAAATCCCAAAAAATAAAACTTTTGCATTTCCTTGATAACTTAGGAATGCTTTTTAGTCAAGAGCTTTCTACATAGTTAATGGTGATTAAAAGCTGTAGTTTTATTGATGGACTTGATGGTTTATTGTCTATAATGGTAGAAAACTTAAATAAGCAGATCAGACTTTATTTGGAGAAGCCTAGGTTAGGAGATAGCTACTATATAATGCAAAAATAAGTTTGATTAAAATATTTTTTCTTTTCAGTTATTCTAGTTAGTAAAGGCACACCTACACATCAGATCTTAATGGGGTGATATAGTGGGCTCAGACCCTAAAAACATATTCTGAGAAGTGCTGGATAAGGCCTATTCATGAAATAATATTGCATATAAGCAACATGTAGTATTTATGGAGTGCTTACTATGTAGCAGATACTATTCTAGCAATGGAGGATAACACATAAGATAGAATATCTTTCCGAGGCAGTTTTCATTCTGTGGGTGGTTCATGAAACAAGTAAAGAAATAATTTATGATATAATTTCAGAGAGCAAAGTAAATTAAGTCAAAGTATGAGAATAAAGAAGTGACGGGTGATTATTTTACATAGAACATCAAATAGTTGACACATGATCAGAGATAATTCAATGAAGTGAGTGTGTGAACCATAGGAAGAACTGAGGAAAAAAGATGGCAGGCAAAGGACAGAAAGGAGTATTGAGTATTTCTATAATGGGTAAAACTTTATGAGTTTGGGGGAAAGTAGTTGAAAATGAGATTGAATAAATAGCCAGAGATTAGATTATTTAAGGCCATTTGACCATGATAATGTTTTAGTTAATTCTGAGTAGGTAGATTAGAGGTTTTTGAGAAGAGTAGTAGTACTATCTGATTTACATTTTTAATTAGATCACTCTGCTAATCTGCTGGCTCTAGATATAACTGTAGCGAGATGGAGTGAGTTTAGATGCAATAGGAGTCTACTACAATTATAAAGCACGTCTTGGACTACAAATATAGTATGGGAAGTGGTGAGAAGTGCATTTTGACAATATTATACAATGGAGAATCTGAATTTTTTAAAAGATATATAGTATTCAAGTGCAATCTTATTATATAGTGTTGGATTGAAAAAACTGAAACCATGTTAAAGAACTGAACAGGAGATAATTAGGAAAAGTGGCTCTTGTTATAGCCTAAGGCAAAGGTTTGTACTAATGTGTAATTAATTGCTTTGCAGCATGGTAAATGTGTTACACGTGTGCCAGCAAATATTTATCTTCTGTCTTTAGAGTGGTTTGTGGGGTGGAGTGTACCCTCCTTCATCACCTTATCACCTTTCCCATACCTACTGATGGATACTTCCCACTGTGGGTTGCAATCTACAGTCACCACAGGAGCAGAGTATTCAGTATTACCCAGTACTTACTGCTATCCTCTGTGGTACTAAGCATTGCCAAGAAAGTGCTTTGCTTTTGGGAATCTACTTAAGTAACCAGCTACAAACATACTTCACGGAGAAAAGTGGCCTGTGGAAGAATGCTGAGGGGCCTAAGAATCACTGAAGCACCATAGGTGATAGAGTCAAATGTACAAAAGGAGGAGGTGGCCAGGTAAAATTATCTGGAGGGTGTGTCTTAGGGGTAGTGCTGAACCTCTGTCTTCCCATTTACTGGCACATTCTTTATGTGACTTTTGTGCCCTTTTAGTGTTATGCAAGCCAGTTGCAAGCAGTTTTTCAACTAGAGATCGTTATTGGGAAACATGTGATACCAAAAAATCAGCTTGAATTTGAAGAGCATTCACATTATCATAAGAAATTTAAAAATTACATTTGTAGGAAGAGTGATGTCAACAAGATGGTGGAATAAGAGGTCCTCATCTCACATGTGTACTTTTAAAGTATGATCTGATGGCCATCCTAAGATAAAAGTGCCTTTGTGGAAGATTTGGGATCTAGGTATCAGGCTGCAGAATCTAGGAGGTTGTGAAGCCAAAACCTGAGGAAAGCTGCTTCTTTTTTTTTTTTTCTTTTTGGTCACAAGAAACAAGGTATTTTACTCTATAATGATACAAAAGCCAATTCAATAGGAAGGCAGAAGATTGTAATTATATTTGCACTAATATAAAAACACCTAAACACCTAAAGCAAACATCGACAGAACTGAAGAAAGAAATAGATAACAATACAATAATGAGAGGGGACTTTAGTAACTCACTTTCTATGATTAACAGATAATCCAGACACAAAATCAGCAAGAAAATAGCAGGCCTGAACAACACTACACACCAAATGAAGCTAGCAGACATATACAGAACTTTCCACCCAATAACAAAGAATACACATTTTTCTCAAGTGCACTTGGGACATTATCCAGGATAGGTCACATGTTAGTTCCAAAAAAGTCTTAACCAACTGAAGCATCTACATTATCTGGGACAAATAACCGGGTTTTGGCGTCTCTCACCTGGGAAATTTAGGACATAGACACACGAGGAGTTTAGGAGTGGAGGTTTAATAGGCAAAAGAAAGAAAAAGAAAGAGAAAGAAAACAGCTCTCTCTCTAGTGAGAGAGAGGGGACTTACAAAGGAAAACACCAGCTGGAGGTGAATGTGCCAGATTTTAGAGTCAGACTTGAGGAGGTGATGTCTGATTTACATAGGGCTCACAGATTGCTTCTTTACATAGCACAGGGGAAAGACTGGCCACATCACCTTAATCTTATTATGCAAATGAACTTTCCCCTTGGCTAGTACCATCTTGTCTGCCCCTTACTGCACGTGTGTCTGACAAAGAGAAGGGAAGATAGAGTTGCCATCTTGAACGTGATTGGCCCAACTGCCAGCATCTATGTCTGCAGCACGATTTTAAAGGCTGCTCTTTGTTAGAAAGGAAAATACTTTGGGGCTGCTTTTTACTAAAAGGAAAACCTTACCAAGGACTTCTTACCCTCACTATCTGCCTAAGTAATTTCTCCTTAACTTCTGTATCACAATGACACTATATATTCAAATATTTTTTTCTGACCAAAACGGAATGAAATTAGAAATCAGTAACAGTAAGAAAGTGAGAAAAATCACAAATACATGGACTCGAAACAACACACTCTTGAAGAACCACTGGGTCAAATGGAAAATCAAAAGAGAACTTAAAAAATACCTTGAGACCAACAAAAATGAAAACACTCCATACCAAAACCTATGAGATGCAGTAAAAGTACTACTAAAATGGAAGCTTAGAGCAATAAATATCCACATTAAAAAAGGAGAAAGAGCTCAAATAACCTAACTTTACCCCTCAAAAAACTAGAAAAAAAGAACAAACTAATCAAAAAGTAGCAGAAGAGAGGAAATAATACCGAATTTATTCTTTAGCAGTAATAAATCATAGAGACTAGAAAACATTAGAAAACATAAATAAAACTAAGAGTCAGTTTTGGAAACAAATAAACAAAATCAACTAGACTAGTTATCTTGACAAAGGAAAAGGGAGGGAAAACTAAAAATAAAATCAGAAATGAGAGTTGGTATTACAATGGCTGTCTCAGAACTAAAAAGGACCGCAAGGGACTATTATACTCAATTATATGCCAACAAATTGGAAAGCAAGAAGGAGTAGATAAATACTTATAAACATATTACCTACAAAAGGGGAATGAAGGATAAATAGCCTGAATTGTACAACAAGAAAAAAGGAGATTGAATCAGTAATCCAAAACCTGCCAACAAAGAAAAGCCTAGGAGATAGCTCTACAGGTGAATTCTACCAAACAGTCAAATAATTTATGCCAATACTTCCTAAACTCTTCCAAAAGGTAGAAGAGAAGGGAACACTTCAAAACGAATTTCCTTAGTTTTGATACTATTACCCTGATATCAAAACTAGATAAATATACCACAAGAAAAACTGCAAGCCAATATCCTTGATGAACATGGATGCAAAAATGCTAAATCAAATACTAGCAAACCAAACTTTACAGCGCATTTGAAGATTTATAAACCATGACCAGTTGGATTTATCTCTGGGATACAAGAATGGTTCAACATACACAAATCAATCAATGTGAAAACATTTGTTAAAAGAAAAATTGAGGCACAATAAACATTTTAAAGAGTTTATTTGAGCAAACAATGATTTCTGAATCAGAAAACACAAAACTAAAGGAAGTCAGGCTTTTATGGGATGAATGCAGAAGTAAAACAAAGATAATATTTGATTGGTTACAGTTATGCAGTTTCCCTATTTTGTCTTTCCCACTAGAAAGTGCCTAGTTATATAACTGTAAATTTAGTTGGCTGCTTCGGATTGGCTGAGCTGGAAGAGTTTTCTTTTTCTCTGATACAAACAATTATGAAAAGTGGTTGTTATGGTTAATATTGTCAACTTTATTGGACTGAAGGATGCAAAGTATGTTCCTAGATGTATCTGTGAGGGTGTTGCCAAAGGAGATTAACATTTGATTTAGTGGACTGGGAGAGGCAGACCCACCCTCAGTGTGGGTGGGCACCATCTAATCAGCTGCCAGCATAGCTAGAATAAACCAGGCAGAAGAAGGCATAAAGAGGAGACTTGCTGAGTCTTCTGGCCTCCATCTTTCTTCCATGCTATATGCTTCCTGCCCTCAAACTTCGAACTCCAATTCTTCAGCTTTTGGACTCTTGGACTTACATCAGTGGTTTTCCAGGGGCTCTCAGGCCTTCAACCACAGACTGAACACTGCATCGTCCGCTTCCCTGTTTTTGAGATTTTGGGATTTGGACTGGCTTCCTTGCTCCTCAGCTTGCAGATGGCCTTTCAAGGGACATCACTTTGTGATCCAGTGAGTCAATATTCCTTAATAAACTCTCCTACATAGATACATCTACCCTATTAGTTCTGTCCTTCCGGGGAACCCTGACTAATATAGTGGTCCAAGTTGTTCTACTTTTGTTTGCAATTTAAACAAGGTTAAGGTTAATTTCAATGCTTAACTGGCTTTGTCTTATCAGCGATTTTTCAAGGTCTGGTTTCCATTTTAATTTGTTTTACACACCACATTAACAAAATGAAAGGGGAAAAAGAAACCCCACAATCATCTTTATCTTTGCAGAAAAAACCTTTGACAAAGTTCAATATTCATTCATAATTAAAACTCTGAACAAACTAGGCAGGGCCCAGGGAGGTGGCAATTATTCAATCCAACAAAGGACTAATACCCAGAATATACAAAGAATTCAAACAACTTAACAACAACAAAACCCTCAGTTCCACCTGATGGAACTGTTATATACGATTGCTGGTACAGGTCCTTGGAAGTATCAAAAGGTTTCAATGGCTGAGAGATGAATTGATGCTGTGAGCAGTCAGGGAATAGGCTTAAAATAAGCCACATGGATTTAGAGGATCCTTTCTCTACCATTGCTTGGCATCAGAATTAAGCCCCATAGGAATTGAGTATTTTGTCAGTTCTCCCAGGGATGGTTTATAGAAAACACCATTTAGAAACATAGGAGAAAAGTTAACTCATTATATACAATGAATTCCTTAGGCCTTAGGCCTTAACTTTTACGGAACTCTGGTTGAGGAGGGCTTATTAGGACGATGACCTTCTCAAAGGAGAACAGGATGAGCCAAGAAAAACCTCATTTTCTAACTTTTTGCATTGTGAATGCTCTCCTAAACTCTTATACAATTCTTTTATTTTTAGTTGACACATAATAATTGTACAAATTTATGGGATACATAGTGATATTTCAATATGTGTATACAATGTGCAGTGATCAAATCGAGAAATTAGCATATCCATCACCTCATACATTTATAATTTCTTTGTATTGTGACTGTCTGGAATCCTCTTTTCCAGCTTTTGGAAAATATATGATAAATTATAGTTAACTATATTCACTCTAGAGTGTTGCAGAACACCAGAAGTTGTTCCTCATCTCTAGCTGTAATTTTGTATTGACTAACCATTCTCTCCCCATTCTCCTATCTTTACATCTTTCCCAGTGACCAGTACCCACAATTCTACTGTCTACTTTCTTGTGCTCAAAATTGTTTTTAGCCCCCAAGTATAAGTAAAATCTTGTAATATTTGTCTTTCTGTGCCTGACTTATTTCACTTAACATCCTCCAGTTTCATCCATGTTGCTGTAAGTGACATGATTTTATTCTTTTTGTGGCTAACAGTATTCACTTGTATATAGCTGCCACAATTTCCTTATCCATTTTTCTGTTGATGAACAGTTACATTGATTCCACATATCAGCTATTGTGAATAGTGGTACAATAAGCATGAGGGTGCAGGCATCCCTTTAATACACTGATTTCCTTTCCTATGGATAAATATACAGTAGTGGGATTGCTGGATCATATAGCAGTTCTATGTTCAGTTTTTCAAGAAACCTCCATACTATTGTCCGTAGTGGCCGTAGTAATTTACATTCCCACCAACAGTGTATAAAAGTTCCCTTTTCTCTGCATGCCCACCAGCATTTCTTATGTTTTCTCCCTTTTGCTAATAGCCATTCTAGCTGGGATGAAATGATGTCTCATTTTGGCTTTGATTGTCATCTCCTGTTGACTAGTAATACTGAGTATATTTTTCATGTAATTGTTGGCCATTTGTATTTTTTCTTTAAAATTCTTTTGCCCAGTTTTAAATTGGATTACTGAGGGTTTTGTTGTTGTTCTTGAGTTGTTTGAATTATTTGTATATTCTGGATATTAGTCCCTTGTTGGGTTGAATAATTTACAAATATCTCTTCCCATTCTACAGGTTGTCTTTTCACTCTATTGATTTTCTTTCTTCCTTCTTTTTATTTTTATTTTTTTGCTATGCAGAGATCTTTTAGTTTAATATAGTTCCATTTGCCTCTTTTTATTTTTGTTGCCTGTGTTTGTGTTTGTGGAGTCTTAGCCATAACAATTTTGGGAAGAAAAAAAATGTCTCCCTCTGCCTCCCACTATAATGATTTTGCTTGTAAATCCTGGAAAAAAATGATTTAGGTTGAAGTATTTGAATTAAAAAACAATGTGTTGCTTCTTAACATATAAATTTTAGGGAGAATGTTTATACCAATAATATATAATAGATAATTTATAAACCAGAAGACAGCAAAATAGTAAACAAATGCTGCTTTCATGAGAATGTAATTATCCCCTAGGGTTTAACATGTTTTTGATGAAATCTGCTTCATCCTTACTATCATGCTTTGCATTACATGTATAACATTCACTTATAGAGGGAGATTGAAGAAGAACCTGGCAAAACAGAGTTCCTCTGTGTGGAAAGTGGTATTCCAACAAAATGGCAACCTGTCTATTTTAACTAATATCGTTTTTTTTACTATTCTTTATTGTCAATTACATTTACAAAATATTAAGTAGGTAAGGTTGGTAGAATTTGAAATTATTATTGTAATTTAATTTCCACATAGAATATTTAATACTGTACTAGTTTTTTTTTTTTTTTTTTTTTTTGAGACGAAGTCTCGCTCTGTCACCCAGGCTGGAGTTCAGTGGCGCAATCTCAGCTCACTGCAAGTTCCGCCTCCTGGGTTCACGCCATTCTCCTCCCTCAGCCTAATACTGTACTAATATTTTTTAAAAAGTTTCAAAGAGTTTTAAGGAACAAAAAACCAAAAATAACTGATTTCAAAATATATAACCATTGAACTTATTCCATAGCATTTAAATACCTTAACAAAAGCTAGGATTCAATATGACGCTGAAAGTTGGATTTGGCATGGCATAATAATTTGTTCACTTTATATTGAATAATGAGACTAATTTAGAAGTGTGTTTTTCTCTAAGTTCAATCTTTTTATCATTTATCCAAAAATATTTATTGTCTATATATGAAGTGTCCTGTACTGTTTTAAAAGTTGGGAAAAAAAACCCCTGCTTTTTACCAAAAAAAAAAAAAAAAAACACTTTAAAGTAGCATTAGTTTTAATAACACTACAGGGATACATTAACATCTTCCATAAAACAGATCTTTTATCTTTCTTATCCACCTACTCAGATACCAACATTTGTTAACAAGACAGGCTAAAACCAAACACAAAAACCAAAACCAACCCTTAAATTATCTGAAATTAAGAATCTTTTAGTATATGTTTAAATGAGACAAATTTCAGAATTTTAGTTGATAAACAAAACCCACATCTCATTTACAAGGTATTACTACCCGTAACTCACCCCCAGCTGCTTAGCCTACTTTTGTTTGCATTGTCTTGAGAAATAGAACTCACACTGTCTTCCTTAAATGAATATTCCATAATTGAACAGTTGTTAGTCTCAGGCTTTTCTTTCTGGTATTTAACCTACATTGATCTTTTCAAACATGCATTCTGCTACTCAGGTATATCTTATTCAATTTGTAATTATTTATTCTCTTATTTTAGAATTTACACTTTTCTGATATTTATGGGCTATTACACTCATTCTCATTGACAAAGCATAACTATATGCATTTTTAACCAATCATTTTCTTTATTTCTTACAGGTATGGAACTTCACAGGTTATCTTTCTTTGTACTGCATCCTAAGCCTCCTACCACTTGACGTACTGCTGGAGGCTTCTGAGCTGCCATTTTTTTTTTTTTTTAAGTTCTCCAGGTGCAATCTTAACACAGTCATCCTGAAAGTCATAATAATCCTCTCACCATGACACAGTGCCCCAAATAGCATCAGAATCCTTTGACACTATAAGGAAGCAATTTTTATCTTATTTCACCTTACATTCACTTGGCAGTCATACCATGTGGCATGAGTTCATAAGTACAGGACCGCATGGATGACTTAGCTTGACATAATCATTCTTTGGATAAAAAAAATTGGAATGTAGTTGACAATGAATAATATACCACTAATTTCCCCACATCAGTGATACAGTTCAGCAGTCTGAAAGCCATTATGTAGACAGTCATGGTTAATACTGATTTATTTTTCATACTATGGTTTTATTTAATCCTTACAATAACCCTGTGACATACTGTAAATATAGAAACTCAGTTTCAGAATTGAAGTTGCTTAGGCTCTTGCAGTAAGATATCTTACTGATATCTTCCATACATGCAATGTTCTTTATATTACCACATAGTGCCTCTCTATGTTTTTATTTTTAAAAAAACCCATATATAAAAATGCTATTAAATTTGCATATTGATAGGGTTTTACAAATTGAACACATCTATGTGATCGGCATCCAGACCAAGAGACCCAGAACTCCCCTATGGCTACTTCTAGTCACTACCAATCCCATCAGCCTTCAATAATAACTAGAATACTGAGTTCTAACAACATGCATTCCTGCCCGTTTTTGCATTTTATATCATTGGAATTATATAGTATATTTCCCCCTACATTTGGCCTCTTTAACTTATGTTAGTGAAATTTGTTTGTATTGACCCATGTAGTTGTAGATTGTCAGCCTCATCGTTTTATGTTATTCCATAGATTGTGAATATACCACAATTTATTCATACATTCTATTGTTGATGGGCATTAGTTTTGGCCTATTGTAAATAATATTATTATAAACATTCTAATACATGCCATTTGATAAAATATGCACATTCGGAAGGTTTTACATCTATATTTAGATTTACCTGGGAATATATATACCTGGGAATAAGATTGCTGAGGTACAGATTATACAAATATTTCGCTTTGGTAGATACAATCAAACACATTTCCAAGTGGTTCTACAAGTGCCTCTATATCTATTATTATTAAATAATTAATATTAAGGATTATATTTCAAATATGTCACTTATCATCACAAGTATTCCTTTTTTTTTTTTTGGTAATTGTTATGATCCAGGCACTGAGCCAAGGACTGTGTGTCTCTGGGTATATATATACACCAGAGATACACAGATATCTCAGTTATAATATAGTTACACTCTCCTTCTTTGTGGGTGGAGTGTCTACATAAATTTTTGAAAATTCTTCTGCACAGAGATTTACTTGTTCTTATTTATATTTA
Organism: Macaca nemestrina; assembly: GCF_043159975.1. Lineage (NCBI taxonomy): Eukaryota > Metazoa > Chordata > Mammalia > Primates > Cercopithecidae > Macaca > Macaca nemestrina. Next base: position 90,555,311 of record NC_092128.1, read on the forward strand.
TTTAATCATTCATTTATATCAGTATAAATGTATGGATATTTATTTTTAGTTTGGGTTATAGTATAATACTACCTAAAATATTTTGTTTCTTAGCCTCTTTTAGCTTTGGCCATTAAACTCTGTCTTTAGTCTTAGAATCAGTGATTTATCCAAGAAGTCTTGTGTTTTTTTGTTTTTTCTTTTTGGAGTATGGTATTAGAAAGCAAATTCCGTGTGAGTTGTGTGCTAGTTGCTATGGGTTATCATTACTTGTGGACCCTCTCAGCTGACAGAAAGGATAACATATGCATGTATACCAACCTGTGTATAAACATATATCAACAAATATATCTATATGTAACCTTCAGTATCTATATTAAGCTAAACCTAAAGTCATACTGGTGTGTAACTCTAATCCATTCCCACATGGATCATCTTAGCCTCCTCCCTATACTTCTAGTACATTCCCATATAACAATAAAGGACATGACTCCCACCATCCACCATACATTTACTTAATTGTTCAGTTTCAGTATATACAGGTATAGCAGTATTGGAATTGCTAACCAGTACCCCTGAACTTTATCACCTAAGGTATAGGGCTTAAGTGCAGTTCCTTTTGCCTTTAGTCTTACAGACTCCACTCACTTCTAAAATTATTTGGGTTAGCACTAACCTTTTACTCCATTCAGTTCTGTGAGATTGTTTCCAACACTTGTAATACAGTTAGATTGTCTTGTGACAATCTACATTACTTCCTGGGATTCTCAGCCTCCTAAATTATTTTTATAACATTTGCAAACATTAAGGTTAACTCTCTACCCTAGAGAGTTCTGGCTGGGCGCGGTGGCTCACGCCTGTAATCCCAGCACATTGGGAGGCTGAGGCAGGCAGATCACAAGGTCAGGAGATCGAGATTATCCTGGCTAACATGGTGAAACCCCGTCTCTACTAAAAATACAAAAAATTAGCCAGGCGTGGTGGCGGACGCCTGTCGTCCCAGCTACTTGGGAGGCTGAGGCAGGAGAATGGCGGGAACCTGGGAGGCGGAGCTTGCAGTGAGCCGAGATCGCGCCGCTGCACTCCAGCCTGGGCAACAGCACGAGACTCCGTCTCAAAATAAATAAATAAATAAATAAATAAATAAATAAATAAATAGAAAGTTCTATGGGTTTTGACATATTTATAATGCCATGTACGAACGATCAGATAGCATAAAGAAGAGGTTCACTGCTTCCAAAAAAGCCTCATGATTCACCTATCCAACCTTTCCCTGGAACCCATATCTTCCACTGAACTATTTACTTTATCCAGAATGTCATGTAATTGTAATCGTATACTACGTAGGCTTTCAGACTTGGTTCTTTCACTCAGCAATATGCATGTAAAAATTATCCATATCTTTTTGTAGCTTGATAGCTCTTTTGTTTTTACAACTGCTATTAGTCTGAATGTTGATGTCCTCCCCAAATTCAAATAAAACCTAACACCCAATGCAATAATATTAAAGGTGGGGTCTTAAGGAGGTGACCCTCATAAATGGGATAAGTGCCCATATAAAAGAGGTTGAAGAGAGATGCCTTGTCCCTTCTGCCATGTGAGGACATGGCAGCAAAGTGCTTTCTATGGAGCAGACAGTGAGATTTTACCAGACACTGGATCAGCTAGTGCCTTGGTCTTAGATTTCCCAGCCTCCAGAGCTGTGAAGAATAAATTTCTGCCATTTGTAAATTACCCTGTTCAAGGTATTTTGTTGTGGCATCCAAATAAACTAAGATAATCCCTAAATAATACTCTATTGTATGAGTATACTGCAGTTTGTTTATTCATTCATCTCTTGAAGGTTGTTTCTATTTTTTGCTAATTATAAACAGCTATTATAAACATTTGTGTTCAGATTTTTGTATGGATGTAATATTTCAAATCAGTTGGATCTTTCATTCCATGGTCATGGAATATCTCTTTACTTTTAGACATCATATATATGTTATTAGATTTATACTTCACTATTGCATTTCTGAGGATGCTGTTTTAACTGATGTATATTTTGAAAACTTCCAATACTAATTGTTCGTTGTTGGCTTATAGTAAAGCAAAATACTCTTGAAACATTACCTTGTATCTTGCGATGTTGCTATTATAGTGTATTAATTCAAGAGATTTTTATTAATTCTTGAGATTTTTCTACCTATAGAACCAAACGATCTGTGAACAGAAAGAGTTTTATTTATTCCATCCCAATCTGTATACCTTGTATTTATTTATTTTTGTCTCATGACACTAGCTAGGACTTCTGGTATGATGTTGAATAGGAGGGGTGAGTAAAGACAAACTTGCCTTGTTCTAATCTTAGGGTGAAAGCATTCAATCACTCACCATTACGTATTATATTAGCTGTCAGCATTTTGTATATGTTCTTTGTGAAGTTGAAACACCACTATATTCTTGGTTTGCTCAGTTTTTTCTTGAATGAAATCGACATCAGGTATTGTCAAATGCTTTTTCTGCATCACTAATTTTCCAACATTGAATCAGCTTTGTACGCTGATAATAAATCCTACTTGGTCATGGTGTAAAACATTTTTATACCTTTTTAGATTTAATTTGCTAATGTTTTGAGGAGGGTTTTTGTATCTATGTTCATGAGAGATATTGGTCTTTCTTCAGTTTTGGTATCACGGTAATGCTGACCTCATTAAGTTAGCAAGCATTCTTCTGTTTCTATTTTCTGGCATAAATTGTGAAGAACAAGTATCATATTTTTCTGTAAATGCTTGATAAAATTCAGAGAAGCCATCTGGGCCTAATTATTTCTTTTTTGGAGCATTATTAATTGTTGATTCAATCCATTTAATAGATGTAGGCCTATTCGGATGATTTATTACTCCCTGTTTGAGGTTTTGGTGGTTTGTGTCTTTCAAGAAATGTGTTAGTTTTATCTAAGTTTTAAAATCTGTGAGCATAGAGTTGTTTGTATTATGGGATCAACAGTGATGGCCTCACTTTATTTCTGATATTGGTACATTGTACTTCTCCCTTCTTATTTCCTGTTTAGCTTGCCTAGAGATTTGTCAATTTTACTGATCTCCCCAAAGAACCAGTTTTTTATTTTATTCATAGCTCTATTGTTTTCCTATTTTTAATTGCATTGACATGTGATCTAATAGTTTTTTCTATATGTTGCTTTTCTTCTTGGGGCATTTTGCAATTCAAGGCTTGAAAAGAGACTTGTTATGAGAAGCGAACACATTTTAAGAAATCTTACATGACCGAGGAGCCAAAAAGTTGGATATAAGGCTGCAACAGCACTCACAGCTTGAAGTTGCAAGATTTCTGAGAAGAGAGAGGCACAGGCAAATGACAGTCATATGCCACATCAGTTTTACCCTGGGTGCTTCTGTTGACTAAGTTCTGCAGGGTAAGCAGCTAAGAATCCTACCAGAAGGAAACTAGAAAGAAGAGCTAGTTTTGTTATTTATTTATTTATTTATTTATTTATTTATTTATTTATTTTGAGACGGAGTCTCGCTCTGTCACCCAGGCTGGAGTGCAGTGGCCGGATCTCAGCTCACTGCAAGCTCTGCCTCCTGGGTTTACGCCATTCTCCTGCCTCAGCCTCCCGAGTAGCTGGGACTACAGGCGCCCGCCACCTCACCCGGCTAGTTTTTTGTATTTTTTTAGTAGAGACGGGGTTTCACCGTGTTAGCCAGGATGGTCTCAATCTCCTGACCTCGTGATCCGCCTGTCTCGGCCTCCCAAAGTGCTGGGATTACAGGCTTGAGCCACTGAGCCCAGCCTAGTTTTGTTTATTTTAGGGTGCTAAGGATATGCCCCTATCTCTCAGCTGGGAATCCTGAAGTATTACTCTCTAATAGTGGAGTAAATCAGGGGTGACTAAGACTTACAGTGATTGTAAATCAGTTTTGAGTCAGCTCATCCCTAAGGACTGAAATGATTTGTCCCTCTGTTTCCTTACAGAAAAGAGGGAAAACCATCATGAAGAGAGAAAACACGTATCATTTGATTTATGACAAAGTACAACGAGTAAAGGAAGTTATTTTACATAAATGGTGGTTAGTCTATTGGATATGCATAGAGAACTAAATGCATCTTGAGAAATATACAAAAGTCAATTCAGGGTGCATTATTAAAAAGGATTCTTCCCAAGAGAGCTTCTAGAATATTAAAGTGACCACAGAGAGATGTTCAGTAGAGGAGTGTACTACCAGTAGACAGAGGAGAGCCAGAACAGTGTCCCAGTATGGGAATTATAGTTGAGAATATCCAGCAAGACTTCTAGAAAACCTATAAAAGTGTGCTATAAGGGAAAGGTAAGCATTTGTACACCTGCTACTCAGAAAGCTCTAATGAAAACTGTACTAGGCATTTAAGGCTGTATCAACCATCTAATACTGTGGTTCAGTTTTCACTTGCATATTAAGTGATAGTCAGGACTCAACCAACTATAGCTCAGTTATGGAAAAAGTTCGTGTTATATTTTAGGATGGTTGAGCAGAAAACCCCTTAAAACCTAGTAGTTCTGCAGAAAGAAAATGTGTAAGAATTTTTTTTTTTTTTTAGTTGTAAGTGATGAAAAGCCAACTCAAAAGTCAAGCTAGCTTAAACAAAGCATCTATGTTGGCTTTATTTAACTAAGGAAGCAGGTATGCTGCGAGCTCTAATCAAAGGTAGATCTAAGAACTCAGCAATGACTTCAGGAAAACGTTTCTCTATATTTGGATTCCGTATTCTTCTGCATTGGTTTTCACAGATTGGCTCATTCTATGCAAGGGTCCTGAAAAATTCAGAATTATTTTCTAAAAGTTTAGCAACATCAGAAGAAAGAAACGCTTTATTCAAGCAGTGAAATTCTAGAGTGGGATTCTTGAGCTCAAGTTGCATCCTGTGCTCATTTGGAACCCATCACAGTTGCTCTGACTGAATGAGAGTAGAAAGTTAGTTCTCTAAAGGAAAACTGAAGTTCTTTTTTTTTTTTGATAGAGTCTCACTCTGTCACCCAGGCTGGAGTGCAGGGGCATGATCTCAGCTCATTGCAGCTTCTGCCTCCTGGGTTCAAGTGAACCTCCTGCCTCAGCCTCCCAAGGTGCATCACCACGCCCGTCTCATTTTTGTATTTTTTTTAATAGATATGGGATTTTGCCATGTTGACCAGGCTTGTCTCGAACTCCTGACCTCGGGTGACCCGCCCACCTCAGCCTCCCAAAGTGCTGGGATTACAGGCATGAGCCACCTAGCCCACCCGGAAAACTGAAGTTCTCTTACTAGAAATGGGATAGGAGATTACTGATGCTGGCCAGGCAAGAGTCTGCCTCAGTGGAGAAGTTTGATTTCTAGTCACAGTGTAAATACACATGCTGTTTTAAATGAGTCTTACATAAGCTGTTCTTCCTTTGGAGGAATTGTGGATGTGCCTTAACCTCTCCTTAATTAGCAATTATAAATAGAGTATCCTTAGTAGAAGAAAGAGTAGTCACATAAGTATAGTAGAAGAAAGAGTAGTCAACTAATATCTAATCAAAGTAGTGATACTTCATATACTCTACCAAATGAGTAAGTTCATTTTAGAAATATCAATACAAATGTTTTCTGTAGACTCCCTTAAGCACAAAGTCAACAGAGAAGGCATAAAATGTGTATTAGTCTAAAGAAGAAGTATTGCATTATTTGTTGAGCTGAAATTTGCATGGTAAACTTTTCATTACTTATTCTATTCCCTTGCCTCCCATTGAACTCCTCTAGTATTCTTAAGAGGGAAAACACACTGAACATGCTATTTTTATACCAGTCCAGAAAGAAATAAGCAGGTTACAAAACAGCTTATAAATCAAAGGAATTTGAAATGGAGCACACACATTATATTTTCCCTTGACTTTCTTTTAACTTTGTCTACTCTAATATTTATAAAGATAATAACATATTGCATCAGGTGCAAATATGGGGAAGGGGATTTTTAAAAATTCTATTAAATATTCTTCCTTGCAGGTTTAAGACTTATCCTTGGTTTAAGACAAATCACTATCCTGCTGTGTTGAGACCATTAACAGAGTAGCTTCTTTCCACTGTCTGGGAAGCCATGTTTCTAGGAGGCCAAAACTGTGGTGTCTGCAGAAGCCATGGCCTTGTTCGCAGCCACTTAATAATTAGGTGTCTTTTATGAATAAATCTAGGACAATTCATAGGGGAGAGGATCTAATCAAAGGGGAAGCACTTAGGGAACTTAGATTTTGGGAGGAAGCATTTAATTTTTTTCCCCAAATCTCTCAAACCAGGTGGTGATTCAAGGCATATCTCAATTCAGTGACCCTGACTATTCCTCAGTGAAGTACTGTGTCGTTAAGTCCTTGGTTCACTCCATTCACGGATGCTTAAAAATGTAGCTGGAAGAATGATTAATAACTTACAGTTTACTTTTAAAAGCCTGAAATGGAAAGTTGTGAATATATTTCTCAATGGAGATTATTTATCATATCCAGTCTTTTGTCATCTCAGCATTCGCTTCATCTCACTCTTTTAACTCAATGAACATTCATTAATTATAGTCTAGGTGCAAGACACTCTGCCGAGATGAATGGCATGTGGCCCCCTCACTTATCTGGAGAAAAAAAGATAGGCGTACATAAAATTAACTATAGTACAAGGCAGAATAGAGTATTGCACAATTTACAAAGTATTTTTACCTATTTGTTCAGTTTGAGCTTCACAAAAATCATTTGAATCATTTGAAGTAAGAAGAAAATCCAAAAATCCAGTCATGTTTTGATTCCTCCCTTTTCCTCGTTGAGAGCAGGAGCCAAGTCTGTCTTTGTCTCCTATTTTCCTCAGTGTACCTGAAACATAATAGCCATTCAGTGAATTTTCATTTAATAACTGAATGGATGAGTGTGTAAGTAAATTAATTAAAGGCAAAAAGGACAGGTATTGTCTGAGTTAGAGGTGATGAGAGAGCAACCTCAGGTGGGTCCCAGATTTCTGATTTCATTGACTTATGTAGGTGTTAAAGGATTTGGTGGAGTGAGATGATATAGAGCTTTGGAAATGTAGAATGGGAGGAGAAATAATTATTTTGAAACATTAGGGCTGTGATAATCAGTCAAGTGAAAAACAAGTATAGATGTCAGATGAAGAGCACGTGGTATAGACGTAGACTCGGAGATATCACTTGAAATCATGAGTGTGAGTAAGAGTATGAAACAAAGATAGATCCTTTGGGAATATTCCCTTACAGGCTGGGCACTATAACAAGAAAATATCTTTCAATGGAATTCCACTGCAGGTTGAATTTTATAAGACAAAAGGCCCTAAAGACTTTTTGGCCAGACTGTTTCTTGAGGCTTCAGATAGTAGCATGATGAAAATCAGCAACAAATGCAAAGTTTATAGAAGAAAAGAAAACCAGAATTAGAATAGAGTGAATAAAAAAATTACTAGGAAAAATATATTGCATATCTCTTTATTTCCTTTTTGGAACAGTCTATTGGAGAAGTAGAGGTTAGAGAAACAAAGAAAATAATCTATGCAGGTGCCATGAGGAGTGAAGAATAGCACCCAAGATCACTCCTGCTTTGTGTCAACCACAGTGAGGACCTAGACACACACTGATATACTCCTCATTAACCTCTGAAAAGTAGGTGTTATGATCCCTGTTTCCAGACTCTGAGAGGTAAGTGATGCCTGAGGACCCACAGCCCTAAGGAAGAAATGTCAAGCCTAGACCTCTCCAAAGTCCCAGTTCTTTCTACCACTCATTGAATGACTCCTTCAAGAGTCAGGATTTGTTATGACAATTCAGTACATAAAAGATGAGAGATGCAGTCAATCGAGAATTTGTTTAGATGGCAATGCCATTTATCAATTTCAGTGAGATATTGACAAGAGGTATATTTTAGTGGGTATGCATCAGTGCAGCAATTCTATTTGTTTATGGCTGAGCCTGACTGCTAGGTGGTCTGTCCTGATTGGCTGCTGCCATGTCATACCAGTTGTTAAGTATTTTGACTATTTCTTCTGGGAATCATGACCATCACATAAGGTACTGAGTCTAGAGCTATTTATCTTGATGTTGCTATTTATATGTTGTGCATAAACCTGAGCATCATTATCAATCGAGAAGATGCAGCTTTTATACACTGAAAATGGATACTTAAAATGAACTAGTCAACTCAAAAGGTATATTTTAAATATATATTATATGTGAGGCACTGTGCCTGGGTATACCATAATGAACAACATTAATATTGTTCCTTGCCCATAGGTTATAGTCTATGACAAATAGAGCATGAGAAGAGTCACAACAGTAGATACACAGATGCTGTTAAAACGTAGAGAAAGGAAACTTCTAGAACAAATAATGTCTAACCCCTAAATGAAAAGCTAGTCAAATAAAGGAATGAAGTTGCTTGAGGGTAGGTGGAGTTGTTTCAGAAGCATAAACAGTATGTGCACAACCCTGAGGCAAGGTAGAATAGGATATTTTGAGGATGCAAAAGAAGTGCTGTGTAGATGGGTACTAGAGAAGGTAATAGGAAGTGATGACTCTCAAGGGTACGGAAATAAGCAAGATGAGATTCTGAAGAGCCTTACTCCTCAAGACCCTATGCTAAGGTGGTGAAAGTGGCTGAGGAGCAGAAATGACAGGATGGTACTACGGCTTCAGAGAGATTGGTGGAATTGTAGGATAATTTTGAGGGAGAAAACCAGATAGAGGGAGCTCGGCTAAGAAAATACTGTGGAAACCCTGTGGAGAAAAAAAATGACTGCCTGGAATAGGAGTGCGTCTTTGAGAATGAAAAAGGGGAATGGATGCTCATGATGTTTAGTAGTTAGAATTCATGGATTTTGGAAATTGATATTGTGATGGGTGAAGGAGCAAAAGGAATGAAATATAATGCACGGTTATAGTCCATGGTTTTTTCACTGAAAATGGGATCACAGGAATGACTGGTTTGGGACATGTTGCATTTGAGTTGCTGTGGGATGCCTGTGGTGACACATAAATTTTTAAATTTCAAATAACTGTTGTTCTAGAATTTAAATTTAGCTGATATTCTTAGAATGTGTTAAGTTGTTCACATAGTAATTTATTTTAAAATGTTTCAGAACAAACAGCGTGCTGTATGTGTCTGATTTACTTTAATCTAAACCCAAGTGGTTTTTGCATATGAATTACCCTAGTTAGGAATCAATGCTCTGGAAGTAGTGCATAAAAACTATAAATATTATCAAAATTGTTTTCAGGAGTATGTTAATTAGAAGAAAGAATGCTAGAAATAATTCAAATGTGTAGATAACTGAAAAACTCTGTAAAATGTTTTAAAATAAAAGCTTTATTTTTAAACTAAGGAAAGGGATAAGCTGATATAACCTTTCGTTAATATACCAATGTTGGTATTCTAAACACATCTGGAAATAAAGATCCATGTTCATTTTCTTTGTAAACAAAATACACACATATTATTAATGGCCATAGACTTAATATTCTTGGGAGAAGTATTAAAAATCTATTTAAGATTACAACTTTGTTGAATTCAGTAATAATGTAATTTAAGTGATAAGTTGCACTTGTCAAAAAATGTATATTAATAACTATAAACTTTTTTTCCAATTTGAATGCAGGACTGTTTATATTTTAGACTGAGTACTACACAGTTTTTAATCTTAAATGAGAATGTCTGATAACAGTATGGAGTGAAGAATCTGCATTCCTTTGTCTCCTGCCTTCTCCCCCATCCTTTACACTCGAACTAAGGAACCCAAAGACATTTGGCCTTTGGAGAGAAACAAGAATAATCCAGATGGGGATAATCATTCCCAGTTGGCAAAAGGAAACAAGCAGAAACAACACGACTCTCAGAAACTCAAAATTTCTCCCTTGGACTTCCAGTAGAATTTCATGTTAATCATCCTAGAGGCTTCCAGAGAAAGCTACAACATGTTTAATATTTTACAATCTTAAGTGTCAAAAGTTTGTCTACACCTAATGCAAATGATTAACTGACAGAATTACTGGAACTATTCTTTTTTTTTTTCTTTTCCTCCAGGCAATGTGTTCTACTCAGGAAGGTGGCAGGCACTTAGGGACTGCTATTGAGCAGCTCCCCAGCTTGTTATTCAATGGATGGTAGGCAGTCAAAATGTGCTACTATCTGGGAAACTCCAAATAATGTGGAGCTGGGGAAGAATGCAAGAATGCAGGAAGAGGGCAGGTAGCAAAAATCACAGGAGACCAGGAATATCATCCCATGCACAGAAGACAGTAGTCTATGCATGGGATAATATATCGCTGTCCAGAAGGTTTCTGTCAGTGAAGAAAGAGGCCAGAAATAGTATGCCCTAGACTATACCATAAGTGATGGCACAGTGGGTTTCATAGAAAGATGAACTTACAATTCAAGAATTCAAGAAAACTTTACCTTGAAGTTTATTAACTGGGAAGACTATGCACTTATTAAACTGTTGGTGTCATAGCCCAAAGCTACTTTAGATTTTATTTAAAAATGTCCTCAGAGCCTCTGGGATGCTCTTCTAGCTTTCCTTCATGGAAGCAGATTTCCATTCGTTAATGTAATGTTTATCAAAATGCATGGTTTCCCATAAATTACCTCAGAATTTTCTAAAATAACTAGATGAATCTGAATTTCTCGGGTTAAGGCCCAGGAGTTTGCATTTTTATGGGGTTTTTAGTTTCTTAATAAACCACTACTTTAAAACACGATTGGCTTAATATATAGTAGGCTGTGCGGCTAGATCCAATGGCTTTGCACAGTTATACAAATATAGGCTATAGGTATAGGAATGTAAACGAAAGTGGTGTACATTCTTATCCTGCTTGTCAGTTTCATTAGATTTTTGAAGATGAAAATTTTTGAATGGTTTGAGCAATGTTTATGGTAATATTTAGGCCATAGTTCTTTGAAGAGTTTGAAGGTCCTTGTAAAACACATAAAATGTAATATATCTAATTACAAAAAGAAGTGCCATTTAGAAATAGCCCCATTTTACAGTAAAACATTTTAGATGTTTTTAAACCCTTGTCTGCATATTATTATAATCTAAAAATATTATGCTTCTCCCCCAGGAGATTTTGATGTATCCTCCTGTAAAGGGGATAGGGTATGTTTTATTGAGCATTACTGCATTTAAAAAAGCGACAGTTTTTTTTCCCCAAAATTATAATTGTTTAATTTGAATGTACTTTATTGAACATAAAGAACAGGCTATATTTACTTTTAGGATTCTTATATTTCCCCAGACCTAGTTTTTCCCCTGATTGAGAACACCATCATTTAGAGAATGAGAGAGAAAAACTGGAAAATATACTCATTTATATACATTCTATTTTTTTCCAGGTAAATGTTGGTAATAAACACACATTAAGGACAATGTTTCTGCCCTGCCATTGAAGGTGTTATTCAGTTAGAATATTCTATGCCTACACTGATCAAATTCATAAGGTAGTTATTTAATTTTCTTTTCATTTTAATGAAGAGTATCTTAGTGGTAGAAACTACCTCTTCCTACTGAGTTAAAAGTATTGGCAGTAGAGCAAAGGCCATAGGCAGTTTTTATTTGATTGTTTTTGTTTTTTCTTATGTGAAAGAATTTCAGCAATTTTATCCCAGGTGGCTGCTGAATCTTGACTGTCCACGTTAAGCTCTGATTTCATTTTGGCCTAAAGAACAACATGAATTAAATGACATCCAGGTGTAGAAATGGTTACCACTCACTTGGGAGTTTGACAAGACTGAAAATTAGTTTCTGGACTTCACATATTTGCATTTCCTTCTTTCTGCTGAGCACAATAGTTCTGCTGCACTAAGGAAACCGGTAACATCTAATTTAGGAAGAGCTGGTGAATGGTATTCACATGAGCAGAATAAATTAAAATCTTCTTAATGAGATAGCCGCCAGACCTCAGAGGGAAGGTTTCCTGAACACTCCAAGTTTTGGACTTGGATGCTTGGGCTTGAGGCTTCAGCAAATTCTCACATTATACATGTGGGGACCATGGTATCATATGCCTCATCACAATCTGACTAACACAATTTCATTTCATTAATGAAGATTTTTGGTGATCAATTCAGTTTTTGTCATTCCAGCTATTTGCACTGATTTTTTTTTTTTTTTTTTTTTTTTTACTATAGGCAGGAGGAGTTCCCTCTTACTGATAAGAGAGTCAGACTTGTAGTTCTATTTAGGCCTTCAGCTGATTGCATGAGAGCCACTCACATTAGGGAGGGAAATCTGATTTACACAGTCTGCCTATTTAAATGTTAATATCATCTTAAAATCTAAAACAATGTTTGACCAAATATCTGGATACCCCCGGCCCAGTCAAGTAAACACGTAAGATTAATCATCACACCCATGAAGTCACAAATGACATAGATGAACCTTAAATGTACATTCGAAGTTAAAGAACCCAATTAGAAAAGACTATATACTATATGGTTCCGACTTTGTGACATTTTGGAAAAAGCAACACTGTAGAGACAGACAGTAGAAAGAACAGTGATTGTCCGAAGTTCTGCAGGAGGGGCTTAGGGTTTAATATGTGAAACATGGGGGATTAGGGGTGGTAAAAGTATTTGGTATTATACTGTAGTGGTTGATATATGAAATTGTGCATTTTTCAAAACTCATACAACTTTACAGCACCAAGATCATACCTTAATGTATATAATTCTATTTTACTTTATTATTTTAAAATTATTTATTTATTTTAGAGATGGGCACTCACTCTGTCACCCAGGCTAAAGTGCAGTGGCACAATCATAGCTAACTGTAACCTTGAACACCTGGGCTTAAGCAATCTGCTCACTTCAGCCTCTTGAGTAGCTAAGACTACAGGCATGTGCCACCACACCTGGCTAATTTTTAATTTTTTTTTTTTTTTTTGTAGAGATAGGTCTCGCTATGTTGCCCAGGCTGATCCATCTATTTTTGTTGTTTCTAATTAAAATTATTTAGGAATTCACGGGATCCAGGATGGAATGCAGACTGTAATAAAAGATCTAATCACATCACAATTAAGAACACAATCTCACTGAAGAGGTGAGCTAAAATATAAGTGAGGAGTGTGCACGGATGCTGAATGTTTGCGAATGAGAGGATAAGTGAGTGAGGCTTGAAAACACACCACACTGAAAATTCTGCCACAGCAGCAGCTGCAGCCGCCAACAGCAGCGGTGTTAGTGAGCTAAGCAAGCACCGACTTCGTAGAAAACCAGAACACCGGCCATCTTGGAAAAGAGAAAAACAATGGCGTTACTTATTTAAAAAAAAAAAAGAAAGAAAGAAAAGAAAAAAAGAAAGAAAGAAAGCTGTTTCTTCCCGGGAAAGGCTAGAAGTAGATTTTCTGTCTTCTGGCCGTTGCCAAGTGGAATGACTGGCTTGGGAGAGGAGGAGGGGTTGTGTCAGCTGTGGTGCTTTGTTGTAAAAGGCAGCCTGACCTTTGCTACTGAGGAGAAAGATGGAGCCTGAGTCTCAAGCCTACCTTCTCTGTATCTTTGCCACATGGTACTGTATGCCTGCCAGCTAGAAGGAGGGTAAGGGATTTCTGTACAGTCTGAGAATGAGTGTGGGTGAGTGAGGCGGTGTCTACATTCTCAACTTCAAGTCATTGCAGTTCCTTTTTCCCAGAAAACAAGGGGTTAGAGATTGCATTTCATGAAACTAACCAAAGTTCTGTCTACTGATGCAGCACAAGAGATTAAAAAAAAAAAAAAAAAAAAAAAGAGGAAAGACGTTCTTTAGGTTTTTTTATTTTATTTTATTTTTATTACTTTAGGGAAAACACTGACAAATGGTCAGAGCTCCTATCCTGATCTTTTTCATCAAGGCGCCGTTCCTAATAATATGGTTCAACTGTGAATGTAGAAGCGGTGGTGGGGAGGGGGGAGAAAACGAAAATTCTGGCGTTAGAAGATATAGAAAAATAAAAGTACAATTGTTACAAATAAAGAACTCAGACTTCAAAAACAAAAAAGTCACAACCCAAACAAACCGAAATTTAAATGATCAGAATTGGCAGCACAAAGAAAACGCCCTCTCCTGACTTATATTATGGCAGTCTGAACGCCCCCAGAAAATTGTGCCAAAGCGTTTAGAAAAACAAATATACAATAAAAGTAAACACACACATGCACACAAAACAGCAAACTTCAGGTAACTGTTTTGGATTGCAAACAGGTTAAATTTAATGTTCAAACAATCTGATAAAATAACCATTTGGAAAAAAACACATAATGACCTAAGTAATTTTGGAAATGAGTGAAGACTGTAGGATTTCACTTTATATTATCAATATAAGCTGGATAAAATCACCATTTTGTAGGTATAAAGTTGTTTCCCATGGGGGGTACAAGCTAACAAATCTAAAACAATTCAAAAACAATCAATTCACAAATATTCCAACATCCTCTATACCTGCAATTTTTCTCCCATAGCAGATATAATCTTCCAATACAATGGATAACTTGTTTATTATGTTTATTGTTCATTGTTTCCCCTATCAGAATGTGAGCTCTACAGCCTCAGGCATCTTGGAACTGGATCATGGTAGGTTCTCAAATTTTGTTGAGTCATTTTGAATCTAATTGAACATGCTTTGTCAAATATTAATCTAATATCCACGGGAGACATTGCAGGAAAATATGTTTAATGTACAACTTCAGAGCCAGCCAACCCAGGAATGAGACCTATCTCCAATACATACTTGTTCTGTAATCTTTGGAAAGTTACCTAAAATTCAGCAAGGGACAATACAATGGCATATGATTTAAAAAGTAGTTTCAAAATATTTTTTAATCCTCTCACTCCTGTGTCTTTACATGTTATTTTCTTTTGGAACTAAACTGGAATTGCTTTTCTGTACCAGTAATTTTAATGAGGCCAATAATAAGTCAGGTAGAAAAGAAATTCTATCACAGATTTTAAAAGATATATCTCTAAAGACTTTTTAAAAATTATTTTATTTACAAAAGAAGTATTTGAATAGGCCGGAGTCCCTGAAGCTGAAAAACATAGTGTTGTAGTTTACTTTACCTACATCTGAGTTTAGTCAGAGCAGTATATCTGCAAAAGCAGAGTAACAAATAGACCAGCCATCAAGTTGATTTGTTGAATAAGCTTCCAAATTGAGATTTTTGGCCTCCTTATTTAGTATACATAGAGGATACAAGTAGTACTATGAAAATAATGGGCTGTTCTTAAAATTGGGCTCATCTGGTATTGATTATCATAGATTAGGATGGGGGAAATAAAATACTAAATTCTAACAGGTAAAGTATTAGGAGAAAATGATTGATTCTCTACTAGTCACTACATACCGAAGATGAATGCCAAAAATTTTATCTAATGTAGTTAAACTGTTTCTCTTAAAATCATAAATGTATCTGGAAAGGAGACTGCAAATATTTCAAAACAGTAGAAAAACCTATTTGAAATTTTTTCTAAAGATCTAAGACATCTAGTCATATTAAGTACTGAGAAGCTATATTTGCTGAACTTTAAAAATAGAACTAAAAATCTATTGCTTGGGTCTGAATTAAATGATAACCACAACTGAAGCATATGGAAATGAAGTTTATAAATACAGGACTGAATATAAATTCTGTGTAATAAAACTTGATAAAAAGAGAAGAATTTTAGCAAAATATTAATTCATTATCATATTGTTTTATTTTCTTGCAAAGGTGAGTTGATGTTGCTGGCTATAACTCACATTACCAAAATGGTCTTTACATTATTCTACCACCATTTGTTTTGCTTATCTTTGAATCTTCCAAGACCCTTGCCCTCTCTGATCAGCCCAACCATGACGGTAGCTTAGCACAAGATAATTTCAAAAGGTCATTTAACATAGATGATTATAATCCTGAATGATTTTGGCTTTAATTAGAATGATCCATGACATCACCATCCCTTAAGGGCTGGTTGACTAACAGTATCCCAGAGAGAAGCCACACTACAATCCAAATTCCTCAAATACTTCCTGAGTGCCCTGTATATTCCTCAGGCACTGAGACAGGAATTTGAGGTATAAAAATGAATAATACATTCTGTCTACCTTCTGGTTGCCTATGGTTTTGAAAAGGAAATAGAGATGCATATAAATAATAATGTTACAGTATAATATACAACAAAGAATTGCATATAATGAATGTTATAGAGTGAAGAATGTTTCAAAAGTCAGGGAGTCATAAAATCTTCAAGGAGAAATTTAAGAGTTTTATGGTGATTAAGAGTTTTACAGCCAACAATCTGAAATGAGGCATTCCCAAAAATAAGAGGCATTGACAAGGCATAGAAGGTGTATTTAGATACCAGTGTTTTGATATTTCTATATCATAAGGCCAGATAGAAAGCTAATACCCAAGATTCATATTTTTGCCACCCTAAAAAATATTCCTAGTTTGAAATCAGTCACTGAAGGTGTTTCAGCTTGTGGAGAAGAAGAGAGGATGATGATCAGATAATCATTTCAGAGAGAATGCTCTGGCAGCAGTGTGGATGACATATCCTAGGGAAGCACGATGGGAGCAGAGTTAGATCCGCTGTAATGGTATGGTGACAGGTGATGAGTGTTTGAACTAAAGCAATGAGAGTGGGGGTGGAGAGAAAGGATAAAACTTGAAATCAATATAAGAAATTAAACTGACAAGACTTAGAGATTAATTGGCTATGGGGGTTGGTTATATAGGGGAGAGAGTCTAGAGAGACTCTTGAGGACTTGGTTTATGTAAGGAATTCTCTTCTATTGCTAGTAACAGACACCAGAAATAACAATGACGAAAATAAGTAGTGCTTGATTTCTCTCTCTGATGATCCAAGTATGAAGGTAAGTATTCTAGGCCTCGATAATGGCAACGCAATGTCAACAGAGACACAAGCTCCTTCGATCACTTTGCTCCACCGTATGTTTTTTTCTTGGACAATTTTTATTGTCCAAGATAGTTGCTGTAGCTCAACTTTTATTTCCATATACAAGGCAGGGAGCCAGAAGTAAAAGGGCCCAGTCTTTTCTCTCCTTTTCATAAGGTTGACTAAATTCCCACCTAACAACAAGCACATACACCTATTTGTCAGAACTTAGTAACGTGGTCACACCTAGCAGCAGTGTTGGCTGGGAAATATTTAATTTTTTCTGAATATTTTGCCACTCTAAACAGACTATTTGGAATTGGATTATTAAACAAGAAGGATAAATGATTATTAGATGGACAATTAACACTTCTTTAACAGATATTTTATGACTGATAAGAAAAAGTATATTAATGGAATATAGGTGTGAGATAGAGAAGGAGTACGTAGGAATTAATGTGTTTACTTTTGGGTGTTTCGATTTGGTAGAGTGTTGGTCTTATGGAATATACAGTTGATATTGGTTAAATGTACAAATATCCAATGGATGAATCAACTGGGTTTAAGAGGAAAAGTAGAGTTACCTATGTTAACATTGGAGTTATCTGACAGTATGAAGATGTTGAAGATAAGCGAAATATTCCTGTTCTCATTGATTGTATTAAAGCTGAAGACAGGCATGAATTGTAATAATGGAGTCAGATGTAGTTCACCATATTTAACTAAATTTTTACACCTCCAAGATGAGTTGTTTTTATTGGATTTGAAGTGTTATAAGCAATACATAGAATATTCTCAAACACAAGCCAAGCTGAGATCAGTAATGTCCTCTGTTCTTAGGAAGCTGTCATTACTATGATCTTGGGTGAAACAAGATTCCTCCAGCTCTTTCTTTTCAGGAAGAGTAGAATATTTACACATGCCTGTATATATGTACATATATATGTATGTGTATATATAAATACATATATGTATGTATATATAATACACACATAAAAAATGTATACATGTTTTGGAGATACATGTGATATTTTGACACATGTATACAATGTGTAATAATCCAATCAGGATAATCAGGGTATCCATCACCTCATTTATCCTGTGTTCATGTTGGGAACATTACAAATCTTCTATTCTAGCTATTTTAAGATATATGATAAATTACTGATAACTACAATATCCATATTTTGCTGTTGATTACTAGAACTTATTCCTCGTATCTAACTGTATTTTTGTGCCCCTTAACAAACCCCTCTTTGTCCCCACTTCCCAGCCTCTGGTTACCCTCTGTATTAGTCTATTCTCATACTGTTATAAAGAAATACCGGAGACTCAGTATTTTATAAAGAAAAGAGGTTTAACTGGCTTATGGTTCCACAGGCTGTACAGGAAACATGACTGGGGAGGCCTTAGGAAACTTAAAATCATGGCAGAAGGGGAAGCAGGCACATCATACATGGCCGGAGCAGGAGGAAGAGAGAGTGAAGAGGGAAGTGTTACACACTTTGAAAACAACCAAATATCCTGAGAACTCAGTATCACAAGAACAGCAAGGGGGAAATCCAACCCCATGATCCAATCACCTCCCACCAGGCCCCTCCTCCAATATTGAGAATTACAATTCGATATGAGATTTGGGTGGGGACACAAATTCAAACCGTATCACCTCCATTCTATTCTCTACCTTCATAAGATCTGCTTTTTAGGCTGGGCATAGTGGCTCACGCCTGTAAACCCAGCACTTTGGGAGGTGAAGGCAGGTGGATCACCTGAGGTTAGGAGTTCGAGGTCAGCCTGGCCAACATAGTGAAACCCCATCTCTGCTAAAAATACAAAAATTAGCCTGGTGTGGTGGTGTGTGCCTGTAATCCCAGCTACTTGGAAGGCTGAGGCAGGACAATCGCTTGAACCTGGGAGGTGGAGTTTGCAGTGAGCCGAGATTGCGCCATTGCACTCCAGCCTGGATGACAAAAGCAAAACTTCATCTCAAAAAAAAAAAAAAAAGAAAAAAAAATCCACTTTTTAGCTTCCACATATGAGTAAGAACATTCAGTGTTTTTCGTTCTGTAACTGGTTGATTTCACTTAATATTATGACCACCAGTTCCATTCATGTTGCTACAAATTACAGGATTTTATTCTTTTGTGGCTGAATAATATTCAACTCTGAAAAAAAGTCAATGGTATTCAACTCTGAAAAAAATTCAATTCAATTCTGTATATATAGACAGTTCTGTATATATACACACATATATACAGTTCTGTATATATATATGGTTCTATATATATAGTTCTGTGTGTATATATATCTATATATACAGTTCTGTGTGTGTGTATATATATATACACACAGCTGAAGTTATATATATATATGTACAGTTCTGTGTGTGTATATATATAACTTCAGCTGTGTGTGTGTATATATATGTGTGTGTGTGTGTGTGCGCGTGTGTGTGTATATATATATACACCACATTTTATTTATTCTTTTGCTGGTGGACACTTAGTTGATTCTATATATTGACTTGTGAATAGTGCTGTGATACGTATGGGAGTGCAGATTTCTCTTCAATATACCAATTTCCTCTCTTTTGGACATATGCGTTGTGATTGCTGGGTCATAAGGTAGCTCAATTTTTAGTTTTTTGAGGAACTTCCATACTGTTTTCCATAATGGCTGTAAATTCCCACCAGTAGTTGTACGAGTGTTCCCTTTCCTCCTCATACTTGTCACCATTTGTGATTTTTTAATCTGTTTATAATACCACTCTAACTGAAGTACAATGATATCCCATTGTGGTTTTTAGTTGCATTTCCCTGATGATCAGTGATGTTGAGTCTTTTTTTTTTTTTTTTTTTCTATATTTGTTGGCCATTTGTAAGTCTCCGTTTGAGAAATGTCAATTCTGATCTTTTCCCCATTTTTGGATCATATTATTATTACTATTTTGCTATTGGGTTGTTTGAATTCCTTATTTAATCTATGGGTATTAATACCTTGTTAGATGAATACTTTGCAAATGTTTTTTCCCATTCTGTGGGTTCTGTCTTCACTTTGTCGATTGTTTCCTTTGTGAGCAGAAGCTTTTTAGCTTGGTGTAATACCATTTTTAAATTTTTGCTTTGGGTGTCTGTGCTTTTGAAGTCTTACCCAAAAAAAACCTTTGGCCAGATCAATGTTCTGTAGCATTTCTTCAATGTTTTTATTGACTAGTTTCATAGTTTCCAGTCTTACATTTAAGTCTTTAATCCATTTTGAGTTGATTTTTGCATATGTTGAAAGACGGAGATATAATTTTATTCTTCTGCATAGGGATATACAGTTTTCAAAGCAGTATTTATTAAAGAGACTTCCTGGCTGGGCATGTTGGCTCATGCCTGTAATCCCAGCCCTTTGGAAAGCCAAGGTGGGCAGATCACCTGAGGTCAGGAGTTCGAAACCATCCTGGCCAACATGGTGAAATCCCATCTCTACTAAAAATACAAAAATTTGTCAGGTGTGGTGACAGCAATCCCAGCTACTCAGGAGGCTGCAGCAGGAGAATCACTTGAACCCGGGAGGCAGAGGTTGCAGTTAGCAGAGATCATGCCATGCACTCCAGCCTGGATGATAAGAGTAAAACTCTGTCTCAAAAAAAATTAAAAAACAGAGACTTTCTATTTATTTATGCGTGTTCTTGGTGCTTTGTCAAAAATGAGGTGGCTGTAAGTGTACGGATTTATTTCCGGGTTCTGGGCTCTGTTCCATTCCTCCATGTGTCTGTTTTTATGCTAGTGTCATGCTGTTTTGGTTACTATAGCTTTGTAGTATAATTTCAAATCAGGTAGTGTGATGCCTCCAGGTTTGCTGCTTTTGCTTTGGGTTATTTTAGCTATTTGGGGTCTTTCCTGCTTCTATATGAATTTTAGGATTGTTTTTTTTTATTTCTGTCAAGAATGGCACTGGTATTTTGATGGAGATTGCATTGAAGCTTGTTTACATAATATAGACATTTTAACAATATTAATTCTTTCAATTCATAAGCATGAGATATTTTTCCATTTGGGGGAGGTTCTCATCAATTTATTTTGTTAGTGTTTTATACTTCTCCTTGTAGAGATCTTTCACTTCTTTTGTTAAATTTATTCCTGGGTGTTTTTTGTAGCTATTATAAATAATATTGCTTTTTTGATTTCTTTAGATTGATCACTGTTAGCATATAAAAATCCTGCTGATGTTTGCTGTATGTTTATTTTGTATCCTGCACTTTACTGAATTCTTTTATTAGTTCTAAGAGTTTTTTGCATCAGTCTTTGGGTTTTCCTAAACATAAGATCATGTTGTCTACAAACAAGTTCCATTTATTCCCATCCTTTCCAATTTTGATCTCCTTCATTTATTTCTCTTTTGTAATTGCTATGGAAAGAACTTCCAGTGGTATGTTGAATAGACGTGGTGAAAGTGTGCATACTGGTCTTTTCTTCTTCTTCTTCTTCTTCTTCGAGATGGAGTTTCACTCTTGTTGCTCAGGCTGGAGTACAATGTGCCACCTCGGCTCACTGCAACTTCCACCTCCCGGGTTCAAGCAATTCTCCTGCCTCAGCCTCCCAAGTAACTGGGATTACAGGCATGTGCCACCACACCCGGGTAATTTTGTATTTTTAGTAGAGACTGGGTTTCTCCATGTTGGTCAGGGTGGTTTCAAACTCCCAACCTCAAGTGATCCGCATGCCTTGGCCTCCCAAAGTGCTGGGATTACAGTCATGAGCCACTGCACCCGGCGGAAAGTGTGCATACTTGTCTTGTTCTAGATCTTAGTGGAAAAGTTTTCATCATTTTACCATTCAGTATAACAGCTGTGAGTTTGTTATATATGGCCTTTATCATGTTGAGATATATTCCTTCTGTACCCAGTTTGTTAAGAGTTTTTATCACAAAGGGATTTTGAATTTTATTGCACACTGTTTCATCATTGATTAAAATGATCACATTTTTGTCCTTGATTCTGTTGATGTGATATGTCATATTTATTGATTTGCATATGTGGAAACATCCTTGCATCTCTGCGATTAATTCCACTTGATCATGGTGAATGATCTGTTTATTGCGTTGCTGAATTCGGTTTACTAGTATTTGTTGAAGATTTTTACATCTGTGTTTATCATGGATATTGGCCTATAGCTATTTTTCTTTTGTTGTTGTGTCCTTATTTGGTTTTGGTATTGGGGTAATGCTAGCTTCAAATACTTTGGTTGGAAATATTCCCTTCTCTTCAGTTTTTTCAAATAGTTTGAGTAAAATTGGTATTAATTCTTTAAATTTTTAGTAGACTTCAGCAGTCAGTCAGGTCCTGGGTTTTTCTCTGATGGAGTATTATTATTATTATTATTTTACTGCTTCAATTTCTTTACTTATTATTGGTCACTTCGGGCTTTTTAATTTCTTCATGGTTCAGTTTTTTTCAGATTTTATATGTCCAATAATTATTCATTTCTTATGTGCTTTCCAATTTGTTGGCATATAGTTTTTCATAGCAGTCAGTAATGATTCTTTGTATTTCTGTGGTATCAGTTGTAATGATTCCTTTTTCACCTCTGATTTTGTTTTTTGTTTTTTTTTTTCTTAGTGTGGCTAAAGATTTGTCAATTCTATTTATGTTTTCGAAAAATTCAACTTTTTGTTTTGTTGATCTTTTGTGGTTTTTCCTCTCATTTCCAGTTATTTCTGTTTTGATATTTATCATTTCTTTCTAGTTATTTGGGTTTTTCTTGTTTTCCTAGTTCCTTGAGGTTCATCATTAGGTTATTTATTTTAAGTTTTTCTGTTTTTGGATGTAGACAGTTATTGCTATAAAACTTCCCTTTTAGTACACCTTTTGCTGGATCCCACATATTCTGTATGTTGGGTTGCCATTTTCATTTGTTTCAAGAAATGTTAAAACTTTTTTCTTAATTTCTTAGTTGGCCTATTGGTCATTCAGAAGTATGTTGTTTAACTTCCTTGTATTTGAACTGCCAGCTTAGTTTTGAAAAGTTGTGTTGGTTCTCTTGGTTAATGAGAAACAAGAATTGTAGCTACATTTTTGATGTAAATAAATATCATTAAGCCCCTACGACCAAGGAAAACAGAATAAAAGGAAAATCTAAAAAATTGTTACTCATAAATATGATTCTTTAATCAATCTTAATGGAAATGAAAATAGGTAGCCTGCTCACCCACATTCTTGTCCAGAACTCTCCCAGTTGTAGGCATGTAAAACAAAGCTGAGTTAAGTTGCTGGTATGTATGGAAATTCCCATTACTTTAAAAAATATTCTACTACTTCAAAGAGTCAAAAATCTCTTTTTTCTAAGTTACACATTGGTAATAAATAAAAATATATTATATATCATATATTTATATCTTATGAATGACTAGCCCTGCAATTATAGAGATGATTTTTCAATGGAGACAATAAGAGAGGAGGATATTAACAGGTTCAGTTGAGTGTGTTCCCCGTAGAATATCAAACTTTTTTATTATTTAAAAAATTTACGGCTGGGCGCGGTGGCTCATGCCTGTAATCCCAGCACTTTAGGAGGCCGAGGTGGGTGGATCACGAGGTCAGGAGATTGAGACCATCCTGGGTAATGCGGTGAAACCCTGTCTCTACTAAAAATACAAAAAATTAGCCGGGCGTGGTGGCGGGTGGCTGTAGTCCCAGCTACTTGGGAGGCTAAGCCAGGAGAATGGAGTGACCCCTGAGGCAGAGGTTGCAGTGAGCCGAGATCGCCCCACTACACTCCAGCCTGGGAGACAGAGTGAGACTCTGTCTCAAAACAAAACAAAACAAAACAAAAATTTTTAACAAAAAATGCTTTCATGTGTTACCTGATAATTTCAAAAAAGCTACTCCAATAAGCAAAACACAATTTTGTGCTCCTTGTAATCTAATTTTTAAGTGCATTCATTGTACATTGTTTATTTTCTATTAATAGTCTGTTGTAAGGTCTTGGATATAAAGGTAAACATTTGTTTAGGCTGGTTCCTAGATTAAAATACTTACTTGTTGAGAAGGTTTGGGTTTATCTTCAATCTGGATTACTACCGCATCCAAATTCCAGTTTATTGGTTTATAAAATTTTTGAACTAGAAGGAACTTTAATTTACACATTTTTTCTCCTGGGAAATATTCCTCTCTGCATCAAGATAAAAATTCGCAAGTCCATGGGTTACTAATGCTAGAACTAGTGACAAGTTGTAGGCATCATTTATTAATAACTAGTCTCTGTGAATGAGTTACTAAAATAACATAAAATTTGAGCAGACCTAACTTGTAAACTGAAAATATGAAATGCTCCAAAATCTCAAACGTTTTGAGTGCCAAAGTGACATTACAAGTGGAAAATTCTACACTTGACCTCATGTGATGGGTGCACAATATTATTAACAACATTCTATAGAATTACCCTGAAGCTATGTGTATAATGTGTATCTGTAACTCGAATTTTATGTTTAGACTTGGGCCCCACCCCAAAGATATCTCATTACCTATATGCAAATAGTCCAAAATACAAAAAAATCTGAAATCTGAAACATTTCTGGTCCCAAGCCTTTTGGATAGGGATACTCAACCAGTATATATTTATCATGTCTGCACACATGCACATGTGTCTAAATTCCATAACTTGGGTATTGAAAATACAATATTTTCTAGTTATGCTAGATAAGATTATTCCTTTTGCTTTTTTTTCTATTTCATTTACCATTGGCTTTAATAATATTGAACAATCTGGCCACCCTTGACAATATCAATGTAATCCTCTCATACTGTTAACTGGGTTTCACCGTTATTTTTAATAGTATAATCTCTTTGGTAACATCATACTTTAAGCTTTAACTGTGTAGTATTTAAGGAATTAAATAGAATCCTTCTGTAAAATCCCTGATATAATTTGTTAAAGCACTGTGCTTTAATCACTATGTAATTTCCTCTCTAAGTAAATTCTCTCTAATCCTCAGGACCACATTCCTAAATCCTAAAGACTGTGCCTTTTCAAAAGGGACATTCTACTTATTATTGAATAGCTTTTCAAGAGCTGCTCCTCAAATAGATGATCAGGCTAGATAAAATAGAAAAAGTTAAGAGAAAAAATATTTTATTGTGCTCATCAGCTATAAGCCTATATGGTTTTTTTTTTTTTTAAACAAAAGTTTGGTTGGAAATTTATTTGCATTCATGTGGTTATCTTCATATAATTTAACAAAATAAACCTAAATGATAATAAATTAGACTCAAAGTCCAATGCCATTTTAAACTTCAATTGAGTGAAGTACTTAGTTTAATTTTGTTGGTTAATTCCATGCTAATTCTTTGGTTTCAAACCTTGAGATTAAAATTATATATATCACGTATTTTATTGCCTTGTCATAGTGAGGAAAATGAAATATTAAACATAATTAACTCTTCTTAACTAATTAATGGTTTTCTGGTGTCACCATGCTATAGTTTTATGTAGTAACTCTCATTGTATTAACACTGCATATCTGTGGATGAGGAAAGATGCAAGAAAGGCGTAAACTTTCTTTTCACTTTTATAAGCTTGTTTTTTTAAAAATAAATTCTTGTGTAATTTTTTTCTTTTACATTTGTGCATCTGATCTAAATTCAAAGGTAGAAAACATTTCAATAAAATGTCTTGATCACTGAATTTGAATACATTGACATATATACCTACAAATGAAATGACGGCATATGCTTTGTAAATCTATAGTGCCACAATAATCACATACTTAGCTTAAAGGCAGAATGTCTCCCTATCTTCTGCTGAGTTTTATCCTTATGATTATTCCTTTAGTTTGCTAGGATGAAGTATTCATGAGACTGGTTGACCTATTTCTGCATTATTTTTATATATAATAAAAATTCATCACCCTTTAGGTGGTTTTACCAATAGTAGTAATATTTCAGGCTTATTCTGAAGTTGATATTTGAAAAGTTAACAGTGACAAGTTTGATTTTAAATGTACTGCTTTGTCACATGAAAAAGATTCAAGCAGAAATTAGCTGATCACATATAACAATATGTTATACCACAGATGAGGAAAATCTCTTATGACATAAATGCAAGAATTTTACACTATATATATAATACCGTATATATGTACATATGCTATAAAGACTAATTTGCTAAATAAAAAAAGAAACAAAGCAGCAGATGAAAAACTGTCAGATGACGACAGAGCTTGGATTTTACTGCAGCATTTTTTAAAATACTGTATCTGTTGATATAATTGGAAGTGAGAACTATCAGGATTCAGAATTTTCCTCCTGATGGATGCCTTTTTGACATCCATATTCATTCTACCTGAACTACAGACTTTTGCTCCTGTTTCTACAATCTAAAAAAATGGCTTTCAAACAATTCTTCTTTCTGTCAAAGAAACTGCTTCAAATATTTTGAATTTAAAAAAGCACCATATCTTGTTTTTGTTTCATTTAGAATATGAGTCCAGCGTTCTCCAGGATATTTAGGGTTCCAGGATATTTAACATGTTTTCAGAGACTCCCAGTTATTTTCAATCTATTACTCATACAATTATGTAGCCTCCTTATTATAAGATCATCACAAAGGAAAATGATTAAATTTTATGATAATGTACAGACTTAGAAATAGAACAGTCTGTATCAAATAAATAAAAACATGTCAGGTTAGTTTTCATGCATATGAAATACACATTTTAAGACTTTAAAAAATGAAATCATAGACATGAGGTGATAAATTCAGTTTTCTTTCTCTGACAAATCTTTTGGTGATTATGTAATTGAGAGGTTCTCATATTATTATAATGCATACCTAAAATATTCTTTGAAAAAATGCTGTACAGTGGGCATTCAGTGAGATCATGTGATAGTTTTCAGAGAGATTATTAGAAGAGCAAAAGGAAGTTCGAGACCAGCCTGACCAACATGGAGAAACCCCATCTCTACTAAAAATACAAAAAATCAGCCAGGCATGGTGGCGCATGCCTGTAATCCCAGCTACTCGGGAGGCTGAGGCAGGAGAATCGCTTGAACCCGGGTGGCGGAGGTTGCGGTGAGCCAAGATAGTGCCATTGCACTCCAGCCTGGATGACAAGAGTGAAACTCCATCTCAAACAAAAATAAATAAATAAAAAATAAGGAAGAAGAAGAAGAGCAAAAGGAGCCAAGAAAACACAATGGAAGGATAATTTCTTCAATAAATGCGGTTGGGAAAACTGGATATTCACATGCAGAAGAAAGAAATTGGAACTCTCACACACCACATGCAAAAATTAACTCAAAATGAATTAATGACCTAAGCATATGGCCTGAAACTATGAAGCTACTAGAAAAAAAATATAACAAGAAAGCTGCATGACATTGGTCTGGATTATGATTTCTTGAATAGATCATAGGATTATGATTTCTTGAATAGGTCATAGGATTATGATTTCTTTAAAAATGGGGAAAAGACCTGAACAGACATTTTTCAAAAGAAGACCTAGGAATGACCAGCAGATAAATGAAAAAATGCTCAAAATCTTTAATCATCATGGAAATGCAAACTAAAATCCAAGTGAGGTATCCCCTCATGTCTGTTAGAATGGCTATTATTAAAAAAATGAAAGATGACAAGTATTGACTAGGATGTCAAGAAGAAAGAACCCTGGTAAACTGCTTATGGGAAGTTAATACGGCCATTATGGAAAACAGTATAGAGGCTCCTCAAAAGACCAAAAAGATAGAATTACCACATAATCTTGATATTTTATTTCTAGGTATATATCCAGAGAAATTCAAATCAGTATGTTGAAGAGATATCTAAACTCTCATGTTTATTTCAGCATCATCCACAGTAGCCAAGATATGGATGTAACCTAAGTTTCTGTCCATAAATGAATAAATAAAATGTGATATATATATATTTCATCATATATATACACACACACACACACACACACATACTGGAATACTATACAATCTTTAAAAAGAGGAAAAATCTGCCATTTGAGACAACGTGGATGAACCTGGAGGACATTATGCTAAGTAAAATAAGCCAGGCTCAGAAAGGCATATACTACATAATCTCACTTATATTTGGAATCTATAAAAGTCTATCTCATAGAAACATGGAGTAGAATGATGATTACCTGAGGCCTGGGGCATGAGGAAAGGTGTGAAGTTGGTCAAAGGGTACACATTTTTACTTAGGAGGAATAAGTGTTAGTAATATTTTGTACAGAATGGTGAACATAGTTAATAATGCATTTTATATTACAAAGTTGCTAACAGAATAGATTTTAAACATTGTCACTATAAAAAATTGATAAGGCAGTGAGGTAATGGATATGTTAATTTGCTTAATTTAATGTTTCTATAATATATACATATATCTAAACATCACATCATACTCTGTAAACATATACAATTATTTGTCAATTAAATTAATTATGAAAAGAAAATAGGAAAAAAGACTGAACCTCTCTATCATATTCAACTGATCTGAACTTGCTGTTCAACAATTGATAGTCTCTGTAGATTTGAGTTCAGTGTATCTTGCATGGCACTTGGTTGCCAGGATGCTAAAAGAAAAGCAGGTTTGGACCAAATCTGCCAAATGAACAAACATTTATTAATAGGAAGACAATAATAAAAACAATCATACAACATGTTTTGCACATTTGGGGATGAATGCATACTAACTAGGACCTTGACTGCTAAATCACTCAAAGGTAAACGCAAACATATCTGACAGTAGAATCAGCTTGCTTTGTAATTAGCTTTAATTACACAGTCCTCCTTGACACAGACCTTGGACCATGTAGATGTAGAGTTCTATATGTAGACCATGTAGAGTTCTATATGTAGACCATGTAGAGTTCTAGATGTCATGTGTTGCTCCAAGGATGTTCAGCTCCTGCGAATACTGGTTATTTGCATATTGTTCATGCCAGAGATGTGTTGACCATACAATCATTTTGGTAGACCATATATCTTAAGTGCTTCAAAAATTCACCAAATAAATTCCAACAATTCTTATGTTAATGATCCCTCTGGTGTATATTTAAATAACGTTATTTGAAAACCTTTGCTGATTAAGGAATTTCGTTGCTTCAGTGACTGACGACCTGTGCCTGGGGTGTGGACTAATGTTAACTAACCCATACATGCATTCCACATTTTTGCCACAGCATTTTGATATACATTACCAATATAATATTAATATAATATGTTGCATAATATAATACATATATATTATATACCAATATAATAAATATAATATTTAACCATGTAATGGTTAAATAATACAAAGAAGGAAAACTTATTCTGAGGATAAAATGAAATAAATCCAAAGGGAGAAGATTAATAATATATAATCCATAATATCAGATTCAAGGGGAAATGGAATCTATCAAGGAGAATATTCTGGGATCAACAAATAGTGCCTCAATTGAAAAACCAAATTATCAAATTTAAATGTAAAATAGGAAACTTTAACATATGATAAGATACAATGGAAAATTAACCAATGAATTAGAAGAGCATTTAGAGGAATTCTCCCAGAATGGAGCAGAAAAGGGTGAAGAAATAAAAAAAAAGAAAAACATCGACATGGGAAATCCAATAGACATGTAATATGAAATTCAGAAAATAAGAACAGAGTAAGTTTCCAATATTTTAGGAATCTAAAATTATCAACTGAATATTTATTCAACAATTGTCCACGTTTATAATTAAACTCAAGAAATTTAATTTTAATGCAGAATTTGAGTAATGATTGTCACTCTAGATATTCCCTGTCCAATATGGTGGCCACAAGCCCCAACTGGCTCGTGAACTCTTGAAATGTGTCTAGTTCAAACTGAAATGTGCTGTAAGTATAAAATTCACACTAGATTTTGAAGACTAAGTAAGAAAATAAGAATATGAAATATAAGCTAAGAATTTTAAACACTTATTACATGTTGAAATTATTAAATGTTTGATGAGTTAAATAAAATAAATTATTAACACTTATTTACCTGTTTGTTTTTAGTTTTTCTATGTATCTATTAGAAAATGCTTTCATTAGGCAGTGCTATCTAGACAATACTAACTTGACATGGCAATATTTTATCACTGTTATTTACTTTCAAAGTTTGGGGCATATTCCTGGAAAAACTTTAGAAGCAAATTCTTTTTGAATATGGACTTGATCTTAGAAAATAGTCAAAAATCATTTTCCACTAAGCCTGTTAAGTGAGATGGTAATAACACTGGATACACCCAAGAGGTCAAAAAACAAGGTTAGACAATTAAATATTGAGTCTTCTAATTTGGGCTGACTCATAAACTGGATTATAGCACATCTCCTCAGACCTCAATTTCCTTTTATATAAAATGAGACGTTTCTACTAACCTGTTTTGAAAGCTCCTTTGGCAATCTTAATACTTTGTGAATAATTTCACATTAGTCTTAATGGTTCAAGTTTTCAAAATTGGCTTTATAATCCTCTCAAAGACCTAAAGAATTATTTTAGACATGTTCAGACATAATGATGATCCTGTTCTCTGTTAAGAATATAGAATTTAACCATCATAAGACAAAAAAAATCAATGAAAACATTTCCTATTTTCTCTTTTCTTCATCTTATACGTTTGATTTTACTAGTTTCTCTCTTTGTAAATGAAATAAATGAATCTGTTAAAATATTTATACTCAAATATATTTATTCATTTCCATTAGATTTCACAAAATAGTTCCTAAGCCTTTCCTTTTATTTCTTCAAATATTTTGATTGAGAAAAATGTTTTCTTAGCATTTGATTTATTGAGCTTTTATAGCTGTACTTCATATTTGCCTTACATTTTGACAACTGTCCCTTTGATGACTTTATAAGCATTTCAAGAAGAAATAAAAGTAATAAAAACAATTTTAATTGATGTTTAGAAAAATGTCTTTGAAAGTTAGGTGAATGGATTTATAAAAATAGTAAATCCTTTGGTGTTCTTCCATGCGGTGCTGGCAAAATTTGTAAGAGAAACTACATAGAATCATTTCACTGCAAATATATCTGTTATGTCTCTGAGCAACAATGTGCTTTCTAATGAAACAATGAATATGTATAAGTTGTTCTACTCAAATAACCTAAGGACAAAAAAATACATATTTTAATCGCAACCTCAAATGTTGTAAAGCTTTTTTCTCCTTTTGCAATGAAGTCTGCCCCAATCACATCTTTTCAGGGGCTGTAAAGAAAATGCTGATTTCATCAAACACTCTCTGTGTGGTTCATGTGTTTTTTGGCTGATGCAAGGTGTTTTCATATGGCTTCCAATCAATATAAAAATACATTTAAAAATAAGAATAAAAATTATCAAAGCCATTTGTTAATTAATTAATATATTTAATTAACATTAAGTTTTAATTATGGACACAGCAATAGGTATTGACCTGAACTGGGGTTCTCTAATCTTGAAGACCAATTTCAGTTATATTTTTATGTGATGATTAAGAAACTTGAGCAAACAATTCCTGGTACAGTAGGGAGTCACAAAACATTTGTGGAATTAACCATTAAGCTACGTTGTGATGATAAAATAACCTTTATTACGTACCTGTTCTGTGCTGGACACTGTGAAAGAATTTGATGTAATTTAATACTCACAACAACTCTGTAAGATAGATATTTCTCCAATTTGATATATGAAAAAAGAAGGCTCAGAGAATTTGGGTAACTGACCTAATGGACACATAGCTAGTAAATGACAAAATGACAATGCTGGGATTTAAACCAAGATCCAAAGGACTACAGTGACCATGACATGAGACCCCTTAATAATGTTACCTTTATACCAGGGTGTTCTGAACCTATGGTTATATCTCAAACTACATCTAGATATGGTCTAGCTGACTGTAGATCATACTCTAAGCAGGAAGTGGCAGAGAACAAAATGTGATCACCAAAATGTGGCAGGCAGTGAGTGAAGGGTTAATTCACAGCAAGTTCAGCATCCCATGCAGACTAAGTTACCTATGTTAATGATCATAAAGTGATGAAACTGATTTTAATATACAGCTTACACAGTTGAACATGCAGAAAGTCATGTAGGCAAATAGTTTATAGAAATCACTCTTCTGTTGGATGTATAAATTCAGTGGAATTTTTTTGGTGTATATTTCACTTTGGGATAGGGTACAATATTTTTGTCATATTTAAAATGTAGAACTTAACTTAAGCATATAAAGTGTATTTTTAATTCAAATTTCTTTATCCAATGAAGGAAACATGTATATAAAATGGCCCATACACAGGAAAAAAAAAAAGACAAAGAAGACGACGAAAAATGAGCTTAGAAGGTTTAGCAAATACATAGATATCGTTACCTTGAGTCAGTGCTTCCACACCAGGATGATTACCATCCCTCCTCCCACCCATAATCAAACACACACACACACACACACACACACACACACACACACACAAGGCATTTGGGAATGCCAGGAGAAATTTTTGGTTGTCACAAATGAGGAGTGTGTCACTGGCATTTAATCCCTGGCATAGAGGCCAGGGCTTCCTCTAAACATCCCATAATGCACAGGACAGCCTATTCCCCTTCCCCAGTGCAGAATTACTGAATTTAGAATGTTAATCATGCCAAGGTTGAGAAATTGTGCCCTAAATAAGTTCTTGCCTATTTCAGGATACTTCTCTTTAGAGTTTTTTTCCTTATGGACCATTGCTCTAACTTTTAGAAAGACTGTTGAAAGTTAGTACCTTATTAATAAATCGTGATATAACAACTTGTTTCAAACATTTTGATTGGTCTAAGGACAAAACCATTATTCTATTGCTTGGTCACTAAGGTAATGAGGTGGTTTTTGCTTTCTAATAGTGGCATTATGGTGACAAACCTTTATACTATACTCCTTACCATATTTACTTGAAATCAGATTTTGAGGACAAGTCAAATAAAATTCAAATGAGGGAAAATTACAAGTTATTGATTGTCAAGAAAAAATTACCAAAAAATTCTTAAATGCTATCTCACGTTGAAATATAGACCCATTTATAGATTACATATGTTAAATTAAATAAGGAGGAGGCCATTGGCCTGAGGCTGGCCCCATACTTTGAGAATGAAGTATGAGATGGAAAAAACGAAGAGTGTGCAGGACATGAAATGAGACAGCCTGTTTCAATCTGCTGTCCATTAGTTATGTGAACTGTAGACAAGTTTTATGCATTTCCTGAACCCAATTTTCTCATCACAAGATGAGGTAATGGTAACTACCTCACAGCATTTACATAGATTAAGTTAAATAATACAAACGATTAATTTGAGAACTTCTGTGTCAGGCAGACATCCATCATTCACCATTGTATATTAGAGTCATTATTATCATCCTCATAAAGCCATATATCAGGATTAACCATGCTATCAAGTCCTTGGAAAAATATACAGGAAATAATATGCTATTAGTTTTCTACTGTGGCTGTAACAATATATCACAAATTTGGTGGCTTAAAACAACACAAATTTGTTATCTTACACTTCCGAAGCTTAGAAATCCTAAAATCAAAGTGCAAGCGAGCTGCCTTTCTTTCTAGAGGCTCTCAGGGAGATTTTGGTTTTTTTGTTCAGTTTCTAGAGGCTGCCTGCATTCCTCAGTTTGTGGCCCTCTCTTGTCTTCAAAGCTAGCAAAAGTGGGCTGAGTTCTTCCCACATTTCATCACTCTGACTTCATTTCCACGATCACATTATTTTCTTGACTCTATTCTGCTTCTTTCTCTACTTTTAAGGTCCTTTGTGATTACGCTGGACTCACCTGGCTAATCCAGTGTCCATTTCAAAATTCTTCAACACATCTGCAAAGTCCCTTTTGACATGGAAGGTAATGTGTTCAAAGGTTCTGAGGATTTGAATGTGGACATCTTTGGAGGGTCCTGATTGTATGTAACATGTGTATGTGTACACTAAAAAAAACCAGTAGCCTTCACTGTTAGTCTTATATATATAGAATTTATAAGCCTTACAAATTTGGTTATTTGAGAAACTGGTTGACATTCTAAGATTTAAAGGAGGGGAGCATTCCTAGGATGAACACCAGTCAGGCAGTAAAGGACACAGGATACAGGAGATATTGAACTTTGATGCAGTCACAACAAAGGCCTTGCCAATATCATGGGGAGCTCTGGAGCTGGCATGGATTTTTGGACTTGTCCTACTCTAAGGCATAAAGCTTTGGCCCTGATACTCCTTTATCAACCAGTCATTAGACAAGGGGTGTGGCGCAAAGGGGTGTGACTGTGGATGACACAATTCTAGCACAGGACCTCAGCTGAGAGCCCTTAGTGACCAACATTACCAACACCTGGAGAAATGAGTATGTTTCATCCTGAAAAGAGGCAATGCATTATCCACAACATAAACTAAGCCAATTCAGTAGCAATAGCTTGTGCCAAATTTTATGCCATTATTCTTTATTGTAGGAAAATTCAGGGTAAAAATCTTTAGTAAAATATAGTCATCAAAAAGCAGAAGGACCTAGGAACCACGATTTGAATTCAGCCACATCATTTGTAGTTTTGTAGTTTTTCCTCTTTTCTTTTTCTAGTTGCAAAGTGGCACTTGAAATAAAATGATTTCTCTTACCACTGCTAATATGTTTAATTAGATAAAATTTTCAGTGATAGGTAGACACTTTGCCAATGCAATAATAACAGCAATAAATATCACTTTCAACACTGCAGTTACTCATCCGCATTGTGAAAATGTTATCTTCTTCCTTCTAGGATAGCAATTTAGATTAAAAAGGGAAATATTTTTAATGCTCCATTACCTTGGATTCCTTATTTAATTATACCAAATGTTCCCTTTCTCTAAAGAAGTATATGACAATTTTTGTCCTACATACAGTAGGCAGGGGGAATATTATCTGGACTTTCTTAGCCTAGCTATTATCTGTGTGAAAAATTTCAGGAAAGAGCAGGAAGAAAATAGAAATAAAAAGGGTTAGAAAATTGACATCCATCGTGACTCACAAAAAAAAAAAAAAAGAAAGAAAGAAAAGAAAAAAATGACGTTAATAGTTTTATCATCTGGAAATCTGAGAAAAATTGGTTTGGGGCCTAGTTCTTCAGAAGTATAACTGTACCAGCAGTTCTGGAGCCCCTGGGGCAGTTCGGCTCTCCTCCATCTAGAGAAAGTAACCAGGTAGAAAATGCATTACGTAAACTATGTCAGGAAAATAAATTAGAGTTCTCATGTTTAACTTTTACAAAGAAGTTAAACATTCTTGACTTCTTAGGTAAGCAATGACTAACTGATGAAAAATCTTTTTGTGTGAGTGCTGAAGAGTTAAGAATCCCTTTTTTTCCTTCACTATTTGCAAAGAAAAGGAAATACACATATTTTTGATTAAGTTATTTTTATTCTCTCATAGACAAGTATTGTGCTAAAAATCCCAGCGAGTCAACATTACGACAGACAAAGGCATATATATTTTTTATGGTAGTAGTATCAAAGTATTATGGACCGAATGGCTTAGAACCGCAGGTATGTGTGCCTCACAGTTTTAGTGGCTAGAAGTCTGAAATCAAGGTATCAACTGGGTGGGTTCCTTCCGAGGACTTTGAGAGAGAATCTGTTCCATACCTTGCTACTAGCTTCTGGGGACAGCCAACAAACCTTGGTATATAGATGCATCTCTCGAATCTCTGTTTTCACATGGTGCAATCCCTGTGAATCTCTGTGCTTAAATTTCCCTCTTCTTATGAGGACACCGTCATATATATTAGGGTGCATCCCAATGATCTTAACTTGATTGCATCTGCAAAGACTCTCTTTTAAAATAAAGTGAAATTCACAAGTACCAGGGGTTAGGGCTTCAATATATCTTTTTTTGGAAACACAACTCAGTCTACAACAAAAGGGAAGGCTTGACTAGAAGAGTTAAACATGCAGAGAAGACTAGAGATTTCAGGTCCAGTAAGGGAAAGAGAATGCTCTGGTTACAGCCTTGCTCCTAATATGTGGTTTGCAGAACAGAAGCATGGCTGTCACTGAGAAATTATTAAAAATTCAGCATCTCAGGCTTCATGTCAGTCCTATTGAAAATAAGAATATGATTTTAACAAAATGTCCTAATTATTCAAATGCACACATTTGAATTGAGAAGCGTTGCCCTAAGGCCCACAATCTGGAATTTTTTACTAGACAGATAGGCTATCAACTTTTGCCAAGAGCACATCATTTATGTTTCTTCCTGTTTTATTTCTAGCTGTAAAATTATATTTGAAATTAAAATGGTGTCTCTTACCAGTGATAATAAGCCCAAGTGGGTAAAATATTTAATTATAGAGAGACATTTTACCAAAACAATAAGAATCAATATCACTTTCAACACTGCATAAACATAAAACCACGTATAATGACTCACATTATAAGTTTACTCCTCATTCACATAAAGTTCAAAGCAACTGTTCTTGATCTCAGAGTAATTTTTCTGTAAGTGATGATTCAGAGACCCAGAATCCTTCAATCTTGGGCTCTACATCTTTATAGTGTGGTTTCCACATTCACTCTTTTCATCTGCTATGAGCCTGTAGACAGGGAAAAAGCAAAGATGGATGTGAGGTTGCTTTTATGGCTTGGAGTGGTGCACATCACCTTAACTTCCATTCCATTGACTAGAATCCTGTCACATGCCATGTCTTCCAGTGAGAGAAACCAGGAAAT
Organism: Macaca nemestrina; assembly: GCF_043159975.1. Classification (NCBI taxonomy): domain Eukaryota; kingdom Metazoa; phylum Chordata; class Mammalia; order Primates; family Cercopithecidae; genus Macaca; species Macaca nemestrina. The sequence goes on from NC_092128.1 coordinate 90,591,876, forward strand.
GTAAACTAGCTGTGTGCTTAGGAAAAAGAGGAAATGGGTCTGTTGTCCAACAAACCAACTCTACCTGAAGTGTCTATGTATGAGGCAGTAGCTTATCTCTGGCACCAATTTCTGAGATCTTATGCCACAAATTTTTAATCACTAATATATTAATTGCCCATTCTGTAAAGGAAGTGCATAACTACATTCAAATTTAATCTACTACAGACTTCAAATTGTTACAGGGTGTGAGAAATCATTAAAAGGAAGAAATTAAAAGATGAAAATAAACTTTAAAGCCTGACTTTTCATACATTCATTCTTCAATTTAACTAACATTTATTGGTTTTCTCCCTTGTGCCTAGCACTAAGAATAAAGTATAAATAGGACACAGTTTCTGAACTCAAAAACTCTTATAGTCCAAAAAAAAGTGACTCTCAACTTTGGTCTCACATTGGGATTTTCCTGGTAGTTAAATTATTTATTTATTTATTTATTTATTTATTTATTTTATTTTAATGATCAGCTTCCACTCTAGTACGATTAAATCAGAGCCTCACGGGGAGGCAACAGGCATTGGTCTTTTTAAAAAGCTTCTCAAGTAAGTCTAATGTATCAACAAGGCTGAGAAACCCTGAGTTATTTGGATTCGCAGTCAATGGCCTTGCAGTTTTTACCTATGACCTATGTGAGGAAAGTCACAAAATCAAATTTCCCAGTTTTATTTAAAATTCATAATCATGAAACTTTGAGAGCATTGTTTTTTTTTGTTGTTGTTGTTGTTTTGTTTTTGTTTTTGTTTTTGACAGAGCCTTGCTCTGTCACCCAGGCTGGAGTGTAGTAGTGCGATCTTGGCTGCAACCTCTGCCTCCCGGGTTCAAGCAATTCTCCTGCCTCAGCCTTCCTCAAGAGCATTCTTTATGGTGTCCAGAAATCACAGTCCATTCTTTTAACCATACTCCTAAAAAACCTTTCTCACATCTTCTCCTCTTTCATTTCCTTCCTCACCTTATGTTGAGCTGGAAGACTTACTTTCTACTTCACTGAGAAAATATAAGCAATCAGAAGTAAACCTCTGCAGACACATACCACCACATTCAACCATCTACCAGCCTTTCTACCCATGTATTATGGTATAAAATATATAATTTTTCACAAAAAAAAATCCTACTTTGAGTATTTCAAGAAGAAAATAATTCAATACAGGGATTTAAAAGGATGAGAAGAGTGAATTTTAGGGAAACTTCTGTTAGAATCACAGCAATCAGAGAGTAGAAGAAATACAGGAAACTTCCATGTAAGACCTCAGCATCCTGCAATGCTAAAGTGAGTAATTTGCAGGAAAATGCCCAAAGCTTATGACAAACCTTATATATGGGAAGCACTCATGCCTACCCACTATAGTCAGAGCTTTAATGGATGTTCTGTCTCTCTACTTCAAAATGTTACACAAATGTCACTCATTGGTAGAAGAATATTGTCAAGGAAACTTGAGAAACATAATACTCAGCATTACATTTATGCAATATAGTACAAACCATAAGAAGGATTGGACATGCTGTTGGAATGCCAAAACACTCTCTACTACATCTATTTTTCTATTATTCAAGAATAGAGAGTCTATAGATGAACAATCTATTCTGCTATGTAATTCAATACCTCTCTTTCTCCAACTCAAGAAAAAAATCTTCACAAATTCTCTCACCTGTCTCCTATTTCAACAATCCTTTTACTCTCTACAGAATCACTCTGTGAGCATGTGAACATGATGGCTATTTCTTTTTTCTTTCTTTCTTTCTTTTTTTTTTTTTTTCCAGACGGAGTCTTGCTCTGTCAGCCAGGCTGTAGTGCAGTGGTGCGATCTCAGTTCACCGCAACCTCCACCTCCCGGGTTCAAGCAATTCTCCTGCCTCAGCCTCCTGAGTAGCTGGGATTACAGGTGCATACCACCATGCCCGGCTACATTTTTTTTTTTTTTTTGTATTTTTAGTAGAGACGGGGTTTTACTGTGTTTGCTAGGCTGGTTTAGAACTCCTGACCTCGTTATCTGCCTGCCTCAGCCTCCCAAATTGCTGGGATTATAGGCGTGAGCCACTGTGCCTGACCCATGATAGTTATTTCTGTTGCTCAAAACTCCTATACTTTTTCCTGAATTTTTGGTTTACTCTTCTATCCAATTATAAATTAGAATTTTTTGATTTACTCTTTTGCATTTTATGTTTTAAAACTCCGTTAACCAATTCAGACATAATTTGAATGGTTATGTCTTCTTAATAAACTAATATTTTTATTATTATGAAATGTTTCTCTTTATCACTATTAATGTGCTTTATCTCGTATTCTACCTTGTCAGAAATCTATAGAGTCACATTTGCTTTCTCATGTTCATGTCTTGTATTAATATAATACAGCAGGTCTAACATCTCATTTTCAACCTGTCTTTCAAGTTAAAATATGTTTCATCAAAATGGCATAGAGACAAGTCTTTTTTTCCCAGTCACATTCTATGCCTTTTAATAGGAGTTAGAATGTCCATTAATTTACATTTAATGTAGTATTGCGATCCTAAGGTTTAAGCCTTAAATTTTTATGTTTGTTTTTATTCACCTCATTTGTCCCTGTTTCAGCTTTTTTCTCTTCATTTGAGTGTATCAAGTATTTTTTTGTTTTTACATATTATGTTTTCTCCTATGTTGCCTTTTTTACATGTTTCAACTTGTATTTTAAGTTCAGGGGGTACATGTACAGGTTTGTTACTTGGGTAAATGGTGTGTCACTGGGGTTTGGTGTACAAATGATTATGTCACTCAGATAGTGAGCATAGTACCTAATAGGTAGTTTTTCAACTCTCAAACCCTCCCTCCTTCCCTCCTCAAGTAGTTCCCTTTCTTTATTGTTCCCATCTTTGTGTCCATGTGTACTAGATGTTTAGCTCCACTTATAAGTGAGAACATGAGGTATTTGGTTTTCTGTTCCTGAATTAATTTGCTTAGAATAATGGCCTCTAGCTCCATCCATGTTGCTGCAAAGGACGTATTTTTTCTTTTTGATGGCTGTGCAGTATTCCATGGTGTATATGTACCACATTTTCTTTATCCAGTCCATCGTTCATGGGCACCTGGATTGATCCCATGCTTTTGCTATTATTAATACCACTGTAATGAACATACAGGTGCATTTGTCTTTTTGGTAGAACCATTTGTATGCTTTTGGGCATATATCCAGTAATGGGATTGCTGGGTCAAATGCTAGTTCTGTTTTAAGTTCTTGGAGAAGTCTCCAAACGGTTTCCTACAGTGGCTGAACTGATTTACATTCCGACCAGCAGTGGGAATAAGCATTTCCTTTTCTCTGCAATCTTGCCAACGTGTTATTTTATTAGTAACAGACATTCTGACTGGTGTGAAGTGGTATATCATTGTGGCTTTGATTTGCATTTCTCTAATTATCAGTGATGTTGAGCATTTTTTCATATGCTTTTTGGCCATGTGTATGTCTTCTTTTGAGAAGTGTCTGTTCATGTCCTTTGCTTGTTTTTTAATAGGGTTGTTTGTTTTTTGCCTGATGGTTTAAGTTCCTTACAGATTCTGGATATTAGACATTTGTCATATGAATAGTTTGCAAATATTTTCTCCCATTCTGTAGTTTGTCTGTTTACTCTGTTGGTATTAGGTTGGTGCAAAAGTAATTGTGTTTTTTTCCATTACTTTCAATAGTTTTAAAAATAGTTTTAATAGTTTCTTTTGCTGTGCAGAAGCTCTTTAATTTAATTAGGTCTCATTTGTCAGTTTTTGCTTTTGTTGCATCTACTTTTGGAGCCTTGTCATGAAATCTTTGCCAGGGCCTAGGTCCAGAATGGTATTTCCTAGGCTTTCTTCTAGGGTTTTTATAGATTTATGTCTATAATTAAGGATTAAGTCTTTAATCCATTTTGAGTTGGTTTTTGTATTGGTAAAAGGAAGGGGTCCAGTTTCACTCTTCTGCATATGACTAGACAGTTATCTCAACACCATTTATTGAATACAAGGCCCATTCCCAATTACTTGTTAGTGTTGACTTTGTCAAAGATGACATGGTTAAAGGTGTGTGGATTCATTTTTAGATTTTTCTAATTTGTTCCATTGACCTATGTGTCCATGTTTTTTTTTTTTTTTTTAACCAGTACCATGCTCTTTTGGTTACTGTAGCTTTTAGTATAGTTTGAAGTCAGTTATTGTGATGCCTCGGCTTTCTTCTTTTTGCCTAGGATTGCTTTGGCTATTCAGGCTCTGTTATTTTTAGTGGTTTCTCTAAAGATACAATAAGATTTAAGATAGTCTAACTTCAAATAATATTATTTGATATTATAATAATATATTATAATAATAATATTATTATACTTTAAGATAGTCTAACTTCAAATAATATTATTTTATATTACTTCACAAATACTGTAAAAAGCCTTGCAACAAATTCTTTTTGCCATCTGCTGTTCATTTTTTTCTTATTTTTTATATTTTATTTCAATATATGTGATAAACTAGATAGTACCTTATCATTTTATTTTTAGCAATATTTTTAAAATAAATTTTTAAATAAATTTAAAGCTATACACACACAAAATGATAATTTAAAAATATGTTTTATATTTTTCTAAGTAGGTTTACCTTTTCTGGGATTCTTGATGACTGACTGTACATTGAGGATTTTATTTGATATTACTTTGTTTCAGCTTTAAGACCATTGTGCACCTCTTGTTTTATAATTGTGCTGGAAACAGAGTTGCTGACTGCTGTTTCTCTAAAAACATATTTAACTTCATTTGTAAAAGACATTTTCATTAGATAGACAAATCTAGGTTTACTATTTTTCTCTCATCACATTAAAGATTAACAATGTCCCATTGTCTTCTTGTTTGCACTCTTTCTTGGAGAAGTCAGCTGTCATTCATATTGTTCTTTTTTGTGTAATGGGACCCACCCTTTCAGTTTATTTCTATTTCATATTGCAGGCCTTTATAGGCTCTATAGACTGCCAAGGAAATTATGCTTTTTGTAGTTATCCAGAGACTCATACTCCATTCAAGTTTTTGGTCTGCTATACTCTAGGACATAGATCTGCAAACTTTTTTCTGTAAAGGATCACAATATATATTTTAGGCTGAGCAGCCCACATATGGTCTCTGTTGTGCAGTTCTGCTTATTTATGTTCATATTATAAATCCTTTAAATATGTAAAAACCATGCTTAGCTTGCAACCACACAAAAAAGATCATGGGCTAGACTGGCCTACAAGCTTTACTTTCCCAGCCCCTGCAGCCCAGGCAGGATGGTCAGCATTGGTATGGTGGAAGCTGGACATTGGCTATGTTCAGTTTCCAGCAAGGAGTAAGGAAGAAGAGAGTGTGGAGGATGTGCACCTAATGTCTTAAGTACTAGAAATCACTCAGGACTTCATCAGAGGCAAAGAAAGCCTAGTTGGTCAACCATGTGACCAGCCACAGATATATTGTATAGGAAAAAGGAAGAATAGGATTTTGTAAGTGATAAGCAATATCCCTTCAGTGGGTTTGAAGAGGGGCCAAATTATTACCCTGTCTAGGACAACCATGCTTCAGGTTTCATGACTATATGGATTAACTCATATTATGTAGCAAACATCTTCCTAAAACACTTCATAATTTGTTTTCTCCTTTCAAAAATGTGAAAGTATGTAATTATCAATTTATCTTTTCTTCCATGCTTTTCTTGCCACCATGTTAAAATGCAATCACTTTGACAGTTATTCAAATTACCTAAAATATGAATTTTAATTAATAAAATATGTATTTTCTTAAAATAGATATTCTTTAATGTCAAATTTGTAGAAAAAATAGGTCTATTCAAAATATACACATAAAATTTGGACTAGCAAGCAAGAATGGGTAAATATAATATCTGCTTTTGGGTTAAAATTAAAATAAGTTTGAGAAAGAATAATATCCAAATTAAGATGGGAAAAGTAAAGCTTAAATTCACTGTAATATCAAAAGTCAAACCAGATTGCATAACTGATTTTTTACACTCATTGGTAGAGGATTCACATTTCTTCTAACATTAGCATTAGAAATATATTAAATGCCTGCCATTGGAAATATGTAACTGCCTGCTATGTACCAGGTGCTGGGCAAAAGGCTTTATATTATCTCTGATACTCACAAGATCTTGTAGGCAAGCATCATCCCACTTATTTTACAAATGAAGATAGTGATGATCAAAGAGGTTCATTAAAATTTCCTAACTTAAACACAGAGCAATAATTTATACCAGCTATTTCTGACCTCAAAGTTTGTGTTCCCTCCATTAACTTTGCTTCATGATACCTTGCAGTATCAGGAGAACCCAGTTTGATGGTTGATATTACTGAGAAAATATATAGGTACTTTGATATTTTCTGGCAAGATAAAGTGCTAGTATTAAAATTTGTGGAATGCATGATGTTTGGTTTAGAATAAATTCTATTATTTTAAAAAATGCTGCATAACTTTTGTTCTTCATTGCAGAGAAGATACTACTGGGAGAAAAATCTGGTTATTAATGACTCTGAGTTAAAAAATGACTCAGAAAAGTTAAATACTGAGAAAAAATTTAGAAATATTTCAAATGATTATTTTGTTTACATTTATCTTTTCATATAGGCATTAGGGATTATAATATAAAATTATGTCTAAATATATCTAAAATGGTTCTTTAGGGATAATATAAAATGCTAAGGGACAAATAATTGTGTTATAATTGAAGCAGAAGTGTTTTTTTCTTTCCCAGTAGCATATAAAATAATAATTCATTTATTACCAATAAGCATCAGTTAATTTATTAATCTGACAGCCAATGTTAGATTTGATAAAAGCAAACCAGTGCTATAATTGGATCTTTACTAATACATCACTGGTAATAAAAATGTTATGTCATATTGGACCAATTGTCATAGTAAAGAAATAGAAGCTGTATAGAAGATGGACTAGTAGTTTTCACAAAAGTAAAATTATTAAGATAATTTAGAGACTAAGTTAGTGATATATTAACCTTTACATATCAGGTATTGTTAGATTAAGGTTTAAAAACAAAAAGAAATGTAGAAAATCTCATTAGTCCATAGTTTTTTTTTCTTTCTAGCTGTCTGCTAGAGTCTTCGCTTTGATAATCATAAAGATTCTTCTAGGTTCCTAAAAATGCAGATTTAAATAATTCATTCATAATTGTTTCCCATTAAGAATAGTGAAAACCAAGAATTGATGCCAAAGAAAAATAAAATGTTAGTGTGTTCAAAGGACCACAATTAACTACAGTTTGCAAATGTGTATGACATCTCCAAATAATTTAATTTCACTTGTGGAACAAAGCTTTTGCATTAATATTTAATTTCCAAAAGTTAAAATTAGGGGCTTGGTTCATAAAAGATTTACATATATTACATACTTTAACACATTCTGGAGAAATTTGTTTATTAATCAGACTATTGCTTTTTCAGGTGTAAGTTGGAGTTAAAATGTCAATTAGGTAAAATGTTATATATTTCTAACATTTGCATTTTATTTTGAAATTTTCAAATCCAGACATAATCCTGCAACCATTTATCTCTTCCCTTTACCTTCATCAATGTGTCAACAAGACTGAAATGTTATTTTTATAAATAATTTTTACTAGGATTTCTTAAATACAGAAAATCCCTATATTCAGCTGAGAGGTTAGAACTGGACTAACATAAATTTAATCCCAGATCTAGCATTTAGTTTTTTTTTTTTTAATACTGGATAAGCTACTTAACCCCCTAAGTACCTTGATATCTTTTCCTGTAAAATAGAAATAATAACCCTGACAAAAACAAGCAATGGGGAAAGAATTCCCTGTTTAATAAATGGTGTTGGGAAAACTGGCTAGCCATATGCAGAAGATTGAAACTGGACCCCTTCCTAACACCTATACAAAGATTAATTCAAGATGGATTAAAGGTTTAAATGTAAAACCAAAAGCTATAGAAACCCTAGAAGAAAATCTAGGCAATACCATTTAAGACATAGGCATGGGCAAAAATTTCATGACAAAAAACACCAGAAGTGATTGCAATGAAAGCAAAATATGACAAATGGGAGAGCTTCTGCACAGCAAAAGAAACTATCATCAAAGTGAAGGGACAACCTATAGAATGGGAGAAATTTTTTGCAATCTATCCATCACACAAAGGTCTAATATCCAGGATCTATAAGAAACATAAATTTGCAAGAAAAATACAAACAACCCCATTAAAAAGTGGGCAAAGGACATGAACAGACACTTCTCAAAAGAAGACATTTATGCACCCAACAAACATATGAAGAAAAGCTCAACATCACTTATCGTTAGAAAAATGGAAATCAAAACCACAATGAGACAATATCTCACACCAGTCAGAATGGTAATTATTAAAAAGTGAAGAAACAACAGATGCTAGTGGGGCTGTAGAGAAATAGGAAACTTTTACACTGTTGGTGAGAATATAAATTAGTTCAACCACTGTAGAAGACAGTGTGGTGATTCCTCAAAGACCTAGAGGCAGAAATACCATTTGACCCAGCAATCCCATTACTGAGTGTATACCCAAAGGAATATTAATCATTCTGTTATACAGATACATGCACACTTATTCATTGCAGCACTATTCACAATAGCAAAGACATGGAATCAACCAAAATGCCCATCAATGATGGTCTGGGTAAAGAATATATGGTACACATACACCATGGAATACTATACAGCCATAAAAAGGAATGAGATCATGTCCTTTGCAGGGACATGGATGGAGCTGGAAGCCATTATCCTCAGCAAACTAACACAAAAACAGAAAACCAAACACTGCATGTTCTCACTTACAAGTGAGAGCTGAACAATGAGAACACATGAACACAGGGAGGGGAACAACACACACTGGGGCCTGTCAGGGGGTAGAGAGGAGGGCGAGCATCAGGAAAATAGCTAATGCATATGTGGCTTAATACCTAGGTGATGGGTTGATAGGTGCAGCAAACCACCATGGCACATATTCGTCTATGTAACAATCCTGCACATGTATCCTAGAACTTAAAATAAAATTAAATTTAAAAAAAGAAATAATAACCATTTTGTAGAATTGTAAGAAAAAATATATATACATACATTCATATATATTGTTTGAAACAGCCATACCTCTCAATAAACAATGGCTATGTTTTATTATTGTTCAAATCACAGTGAAAAATGTTATGCCCTAAAGTGCTTATGTATATATATTTTTTATATATCAATAAAATATAGAATATATAAATACAGAGACAATGGCTATTTTCCCTCATATTTATGTCCTCAGTATCTAGCTCACTGCCTGGCACATGACATGTCCATAATCAACCTTTTATAATTATTTGAAGAATGAATATTTAGATCAAACTGAGTATCTAATAGAAATCAAACAAGTAAGAATAATTTATGATACTACAGCCAGCACATGGCTCCTTAAATTGAACTAAAGTTTTCCTTTAATTTTTCTAATTAAACAGAGATCTGTGCCCCCAAATTTTTCGACTTGGTTTATAGACTAGGTGAATAAGCTTTTTTTTTTTTTTTTTTTTTTTTTTTTGGTGTTTGGTGGTGTAGTTTTAAAATTAAATAGCAGCATGACCCTGGGAAAGTCATATCCTCTGTGATTTCAAATATTCTGATTTGTAAAATGACAGATGTAAATTAAATCATTGGTGTTAGAACATTTTCTAAACAAAAGAAACCTTTTCTCTAAAGTAATCTCTTATGGAACTCCACTATATGAAACTGATAAAACCAGAACTGGTATAGGAACTATGTCTACATGTCTATGTATGGGTGTGGCAATTTGTATCTCTCAAGGAAGGAGAAAATACGGTCCATGGAGCAACCTCTAAGGCTGTTCCCACCCCAAGTACCTTGACTGTGCACACAAATTTATTAGCCTCAACACAACTCAGAAAAAATGCTAGAAGCCCAATGATGAAAGTTTTAAAGTGGATAAGGGGAACACTAGGTTCTCCTCCTCCTTACTATCTTATAAAATTTTGATTATATAGTTCAGAAGAGCCTATATTCCTATCCTCACCCATCACTCTTTAAAATCCAAGTCAAACAAGGAAGAATAGGATCAAAACCTCCTCAGTTTCAGGACATTATAGTAGAGATAAAACAGAAAGAACTGAAACAGGGCAACGAGCAAGAGGCTGAAACTGGAACCCCTTGGGTAACAAGTCAATGCTTCGAACTGGGTCGAAATCATATTGGGTCAGACCGAGTTCGTGTCTAGTCAAAGTTATAAAATCGATAGCTTCATCTTATGTAACCAATCAATAGCGTTAGAACAGACATCTTTTAAACTCATGGTGTGAATGAATTGACCAGCTGTTTGGCTGAATTGACTGAGCTGTTTCTACTATAATGTGGACACAGTCTGAGAGTGAGTGAAATGTTAGCAGGTCTTTGACTTTTTCTAGTCCAAAGAAAGAGAAAGCAAAAGAAGTGAAGCACATATAATACAAGGGATTGATGAGGCACGGAGCAATCAGTAGCCTACTGACAGGTACCAAGTACAATACTCAACTTCACAGAAACTCGTCTCTATTTCAAAAGTAATTTTAAAATAAAGAAATGTTGAGCAGAGACAACATGAGGAAGATGAAGAAAAAGGCTAACTTTAAAGAAAACTACAGTAAGTAATACATTATTACTAAGATTAAGATACTCTTAGTTGTTGTTATGTACAATTAATTCTGGTTCTTTTAAATTTCATGTGTATATCAATAATAACTTTTAACATCAAACAAAAAGAAAGCTGAGTTGTTAGAAAATGTGTTAATATATTTCATGTGCACATATGTGCAAATATACCATCCATCCCAAAGCCAAATAAAATTTCTTTGTGTTACTCTTTACACTTTTAGCACAGATATGTGACCATTTATGTGCATGCATCAGCCCTAGTAACTATCTGTGGGTGTAGTTTTTTCCTACTTAGTCAGAAATTCCACTTGTTCCACTTTGCTTTATTATAAGCATGGAACCAATCAATCTTATTTGTTATCCTAAAAAGGCATATTTCTCTTTTTCACAGTAGAAAGTGAGATTGAAGCGTGGGCATTTTATTCAAGAAATATTGATGAATATTCATGCATGGATTGAAGAGTATAAAATATCAAATTTCTCTGAAAGTTTCCATCAAATTTTTATGGAAGGCAATTACATTGCTCCAAAAAAAAAAATACTCTTACATAAAAATATTACAAAAATGAGTATAAGATATATTTAATGTTATTGGTAAATTAGAACATTTTAAAACAAAAGAAACAATATAGTATTGTGAATTATTATCAATTACAATGTATTTATAAAGTATTACGATGTATTTATAGCAGCAGTAAAAATGTAACAGAAATATGCAGATAGTATAATTCCACAGTATCCTTATTTTTCTCCATAGCGCCTATCTCTTTATTTTTTATAAAGAAATTTATATTAAAAAATTTGTAACTCCCTTTACTACAAAATAGATCTTCTATAGTAATATGATTTTGTTGTTTTGTTCACTGCTGTGTTTCTGAAGATTTATAGCTGGCACACAGTAGGTGACAAATATTTGTGAAATAAATAAATTAATATGTGACAATATATGTTAAGAGATGACCTCATCAATTTCCTTGGCTACAAAGAGAAAAATCCTTTTAAAGTCAAAACAAACACATTAAGTTAACTAGGAGGGGGATAAAAATCAACCTGAAGTTGGTGACTTCAAAGAAACTTTCAATTCTAAAAGGCAATAGAGAAATGCCTATAATTGTCACAAGGAAACTGAGTTTAGATTATGGGAAAGATAGAGTAGCTTATATAAGACTCACTGTGCTGCAAATAATTATTATAACAAAATAATCTATCAACCAATTTGAAGTCATTTTAAAATGACAAAGAGCCGGCAGAAATGGTAATGGATTCAATCTCTGAAAGAATTAAATGGCATTGGGTCAGATTCGCATTTATTTGGCATTCCTCCTGAAGCTACTTCCCAATTCATATGAGCCAGGACAGATGTAATTCCAGCAGAAATCTGCTTTATTAGCTTTACGTGTCAAATAAGGGAGTTTGGTGCTACAAGACCAACTGTAAATTGAAAGGAAAAATTCTGAGAAAGGAGGAACCACAGGAAATGTGTCCCCAAATCTGCATCTAAATTCCCTTCAAATCTTTGACTGACTTTTGAAAGCACAAGGAAAACTCCAAGAAGTCTAATGTAAAACAATAGCTGAAAATTTGCAAAAACAGGGCAAATAATTAGCTCTTGTCAACTGCAGAGAAGATAGAATTTAGGATCTGAGTCTTGTTCATACAATTTGAGCTTTCCATTGAAATCACAGAAGGGTCACCTTCTCATTAATACTATAAACAGAACTATAAAAAATATCTGTAGACTGCTGGGCATGGTGGTTTATGCCTGTAATCCCAGCATTTTGGGAGGCTGAGGTGGGCAGATCACCTGAGGTCGGGAGTTTGAGACTGGTCTGACCAACATGGAGAAATCCTGTCTCCGCTAAGCTGGGCATGGTGGTGCATGCCTGTAATTCCAGCTACTTGGGAGGCTGAGGCAGGAGAATCACTTGAACCTGGGAGGCAGGAGGCTGTAGTGTGCCAAGATCATGCCATTGCACTCCAACCTGAGCAACAAAAGCGGAATTCCACCTAAAAAAAAAAAAAAAAAAAGAGTCTGTAGACAGGGAAAAACTGCAGCAGACCCATCTTTAAGACATGTAAGACCAAAGTGCTATGTGTTCTTCTACTCCTAGGGATGTGTACAGCAGATTTGCTTATTTATAGTTTAGGTATTACATAAACATGTTTATAGTTTTAGGGTTGTTCAAATCTTAAACGCTGACAGATTCTTTTCTTTTATTAATGAGATAGCCATATGTTTATGAAAATAGCTGTTTAGTTTTCTATTGCTGCATAACAAATTACCACAAATTTAGCAGCTTAAATGAACACATTTATTATATCACCATTTTCGTGGGCAAAAATCCAGACGTTGCTTAGCTGAGTCCTCTGCTGCAGGTCTTTCTCATAGAGTGCAATCAAGATGTCAGCTAGGTCACCTCCAAGCTCATTCGGGTTCTTGGCAGAATTCAGTTCTTTGCAGTGATATGACTGAGGCTCTCAGCTCACAGAAGCTATCCACATTTCTCTGTCATGTGACTGCCTGCAGAGACACTTCATATCACAGCACTTTACTTCTTCAAGGCCGGCAGGAAAGCCTCTCTCTTCAGACAGCTAAGACAACATCTTACATAACAATGTAATTATAGGAGTGATACGTCATTATCTTTGTCATGTTTTATCATAAGGATTGTTTGCAAAATGACCATGTGTTTCAAAGATTGTAAATTTGCTTTTATTCTGTCACTTGTCTCCCTGATTTGATTAGTCCATCATGCAATATCTAGTATTTTCTTTAGCCAGCAGCTTTTTTTAAATCTGCATTTTAGGTGGCCATCCTATCTCTCACTGATTCTTATTCCATTGGAACTATTTGCAAGATGGATTTTTAAAACTATATTATTTTGATTACATAAATTTTTGGTATTAAAATTGCTTCCCTGATCTGTCTCCATAAATTATCTATGGGTGATTTTCAATAAATTGCTCCCACAAGGTAAACTTTTTGTTTGTTACATTGTCCATTTTTTGTGGTATAAGCATTAATCCTATAGGAGAAGTAAGTCATCCTCACTTTTGATAAATATCTACAATAGTAAGATAGCATATTTCTCCTACAATTTAGATGTAGGTACAATGCAATCAACCTGAATTACTTGTATTAGGTTGTAATTCCAATGGGTAGTAGCTGCTTCTACTTTGTGTTTTAGAGTTTTGGACTTATTGCACAAAGAATAATTATTTATCATATACTTACAGTCTGATTACCTATAAGAATTTCTTGTTTTTTTTTTTTTTAACCTATTTGATTGGCACATTGATTCCTAAATGTCAAAATTTCTCAGGGACTCAATGAACAACTGCTGTGTACATTCCTTTACTTTCTTTAATTGAGACTTCCTAGTCAACTGGTTCATCATCTCATTGTATTTGACTGTTCTATCTTTCCCGTTTTTTGAGATGGAGTCCTGCTCTGTCACCAGGTTGGAGTGCAGTGGCATGATCTTGGCTCACTGCAACCTCTGCCTCCCGGGTTCAAGCAATTCTCGTGCCTCAGCCTCCCGAGTAGCTGGGATTACAGGCGCCTGCCATCATGCCCAGCTATCTACACTTTCCTTTTATGGGCTGAGACATGACCTACATACACAGTCATGTGGTGCAAAATTATGGGTTTCTTTTTGGTCAGTGATGGAAAACATACATGACAGTAGTCCCATAAGATTACAATGGAGTTGAAAATTTTCTATCACCTAGTGACATCATAGCTGTGATAACATCATAGTACAATTACTTTGTTTTAAAATAAATTTAGTGTAGCCTAAGTGTACACAGTAATGTCCTAAGCCTTTACATTCACTCTTTACTCACTCATTCACTGACTCAACCAGAGCAGCTTTCAGTCCTGCAAGCTCCATTAATGCCATTTTTTCTTTTGTGACATATTTGTACTGTACCCTTTCTATGTTTAGATATGCATAGATACATAAATACCATTGTATTAGAATTGCCTACAGTATTCAGTACAGTAACATACTGTACAAGTTTGTAGCTTAGGAGCAATAGGCTATATCATCTAGTTTACGTTAATACACTCTACAATGTTCCCACAACAAAATCACCTAATGACATATTTCTCAGAATTTATCTGTCATTAAGTGATGTATGACTGTATTGAAATATTTTTTCAATACTTAGCAAATGTCTTTACCCCACACTTCAGCACAATTAGTTTTGTAATTTTGTTCTTATCATTGAGCATACCTTATAGGAATTCCATTAGCAACAGCTCAGGAGTCCATGTAAATATAACTGAGTTTTGTTTTAATCTAGAGGATTTTTCTATTATTTATTTTATGGCCATGTCTGCTTTACACTCTGACTTTTCTTCTCCTTTCCTGGATTAATGTTATTCCATCTTTGGACCTTTAGAAAATAGCTTTTTTTGTGTGTGCTCTGCTATAAACAGAGCTTCTTCATCCATGTACCAATCTTTGCCTTAATTCTTTGTGGATCCCAACCAGAGCAATGTCCTCAAATTTAGTCACGATTCAGTAAGCACATCTCAATAACAGCAACCTCATGATGTAAGGATGAGACACCTGAGAGGCTGGATTTGTTCCATTATAAGATGCACCCTTTCCGTTTTACATATTCTGCTGTGCCACATCTTTTATTTGTTATGGTACCAATTTGGCCCATTGGATGATTAGCACTTGAGTTCTAACGTTAACCAAGTTAGAACTAGTGAAGATTTCAGTGGCTATTTAGTCATCATAAATGGTCCATGCCACTTTTTCTAACAGAGAAAACCAAACTATGATTCTGTCATCTTTTAGGCTCAAACCCAATTGATTGATATGATTTAATCCTGATTCCTGATAGTCTCAGCTGTAAGACCCAAATCCATACTTATTTTGGGTAACTTCTTCTAAGTTAAAGTCAGATTCTTTGATGTAGGGACCAGGAAATAGAACATTGTATTGACTATTTGACTTCCTATAATATTCTTCCTTTTTTTTCTGTCCATTTAAAATCTCAGGATTTTCTTGTTATCCCATATAAGAATTTCCAAGTGAGTAGATCTTTATATAACAACAAGCAGCTGATATAATTTTCAGCTTTCTTTTTATCTTTTGAACTATTTTCACAATTTTCTGCTTAAAAGATAATACCACTTTTGCTCCTTTGAATTATCAAATAATTCTTAAGAAATGTATTCAGTTTTCTATTGTTCTTTTCCTTGTGCTAATGACCATTCTCTGTTTTGCAAATAATATTTTTCCCTTCATCATGATACCATATGTACAATGTATTATACCAGGCTCTTTATTAAAATTGTTGGCATTTCTCTACATAAGTTATGCGGTATTACTGGGCTGTTAATATAACCTTGGGTCAATCTGGTAAAGGCATTGGCTGCTGCTTTTTGTTATAGATTCTCTCAACTCTTCTCTCCTATGTTCATGAAAACTTTCCCAAAGATTAAATTCATCTATGATTATGATTACTTAGTATCCTGTATCTATTGATGCTGTACTGCTTGAGGTTCTTTTAAAATACTGAGTGTGACTATTTGATTCTCCTCTCTTTTCTTCTTTCTTAGTCTTGCTAGCGGTCTATCAATTTTGTTGATCTTTTTGAAAAACCAGCACCTGGATTCATTGATTTTTTGAAGGGTTTTTTTGTGTCTATATTTCCTTCAGTTCAGCTCTGACATTAGTTATTTCTTCACTTCTGCTAGCTTTTGAATGTGTTTGCTCTTGCTTCTCTAGTTCTTTTAATTTTCATGTCAGGGTGTCAATTTTAGATCTTTCCTGCTTTCTCTTGTGGGCATTTAGTAATATAAATTTCCCTCTACACACTGCTTTAAATATGTCCCAGAGATTCTGGTATGTTGTATCTTTGTTCTTGTTGGTTTCAAAGAACATCTTTATTTCTGCCTTCATTTGGAGAACTATAAACCACTGCTCAATGAAATAAAAGAGGACACAAACAAATGGAAGAACATTCCATGCTCATGGATAGGAAGAATCAATATCGTGAAAATGGCCATACTGCCCAAGGTAATTTATAGATACAGTGCCATCCCCATTAAGCTACCAATGACTTTCTTCACAAAATTGGAAAAAACTGCTTCAAAGTCCATATGGAACCAAAAAAGACCCTGCATTGCCAAGACAATCCTAAGGAGAAAGAACGAAGCTGGAGGGATCATGCTACCTGACTTCAAACTATACTACAAGGCTACAGTAACCAAAACAGCATGGTACCGGTACCAAAACAGAGATATAGACCAATGGAACAGAACAGAGCCCTCAGAAATAAAACCACACGTCTACAACCATCTGATCTTGACAAACCTGACAAAAACAAGAAATGGGGAAAGGATTCCCTATTTAATAAATGGTGCTGGGAAAACTGGCTAGCCATAAGTAGAAAGCTGAAATTGGATCCCTTCCTTACTCCTTATACAAAAATTATTTCAAGAGTGATTAGAGACTTAAATGTTAGACCTAAAGCCATAAAAACCCTAGAAGAAAACCTAGGTAATACCATTCAGGACATAGGTATGGGCAAGGACTTCATGTCTAAAACACCAAAAGCAATGGCAACAAAAGCCAAAATTGATAAATGGGATCTAATTAAACTAAACAACTTCTGCACAGCAAAAGAAACCACCATCAGAGTGAACAGGCAACCTACAGAATGTGAGAAAAATTTTGCAACCTACTCATCTGACAAAAGGCTAATATCCAGAACCTACAAAAAACTCAAACAAGTTTACAAGGAAAAAATGAACAACTCCATCAAAAAGTGGGCAAAGGATATGAACAGACACTTCTCAAAAGAAGACATTTATACAGCCAGCAGACACATGAAAAAAGGCTCAGCCTCATTAGCCATCAGAGAAATGCAAATCAAAACCACAATGAGATACCATCTCAAACCAGTTAGAATGGCAATCATTAAAAAGTCAGGAAACAACAGGTGATGGAGAGAATGTGGAGAAATAGGAACGCTTTTACACTGTTGGTGGGACTGTAAACTAGTTCAACCATTGTGGAAGACAGTGTGGTGATTCCTCAAGGATCTAGAACTAGAAATACCATTTGACCCAGCCATCCCGTTACTGGGGATATACCCAAATGATTATAAATCTTGCTGCTATAAAAACACATGCACACGTATGTTTATTGTGGCACTATTCACAATAGCAAAGACTTGGAATCAACCCAAATGTCCATCAGTGACAGACTGGATTAAGAAAATGTGACACATCATATACACCACGGAATACTATGCAGCCGTAAAAAAGGATGAGTTCGTGTCCTTTGTAGGGACATGGATGCAGCTGGAAACCATCATTCTCAGGAAACTATCGCAAGAACAGAAAACCAAACACTGCATGTTCTCACTCATAGGTGGGAATTGAACAATGAGATCACTTGGACATGGGAAGGGGAACATCACACACCGGGGCCTACTATAGAGAGGGGGGAGGGGGGAAGGATGGCACTGGGAGTTATAACTGATGTAAATGATGAGTTGATGGGTGCTGACGAGTTGATGGGTGCAGCACACCAACATGGCACATGTATACATATGTAACAAACCTGCACGTTGTGCACATGTACCATAGAACTTAAAGTATAATAAAAAATTAATTAATTAATTAAAAAACGAATTAATTAATTTAAAAAAATGTGGCACATATACACCATGGAATACTATGCAGCCACAAAAAAGGATGAGTTTGTGTCCTGTGTAGGCACATGGATGCAGATGGAAACCATCATTCTCAGCAAACTATCACAAGAACAGAAAACCATACACCTCATGTTCTCACTCATAGATGGGAATTGAACAATGAGATCACTTGGACACAGGAAGGGGAACATCACACACTGGGGCCTGTTGTCGGGTGGAGACAGCGGGGAGGGATAGCATTAGGAGATATACCTAATGTAAATGACAAGTTAATGGGTGCAGAACACCAACATGGCACATGTATACATATGTAACAAACCTGCATGTTGTGCATATGTACCCTAGAACATAAAGGATAATTAAAAAATAAATAACTAAATAAATGAAAATAAAATAAAATACTGAGTGTGTTCATGTACAGATATAGTAGAGTTGAAATTGTCCCCTGACATGACCACAACTTGAAGACTGTGCTATTCTTTTGGCTTGGTGGTTTTGCACTTTGAATTTTGATTATTTCTGTTCTTCCTTGTTCTTCCAATGAATCATCCTCCTTGTCCTCCCCCTCCTCATGACCATCATCATCATTACCATCATCATCATTATCTTTTGTTTAAATCCTCCTTTTTTTTCCTTGCAGTATTGCCCTGGATATGGTAGTTTTAATTTAATTTAATGTGGTTTTTCTATTTCACTCTCCTTTTTCCTATAATTTTTTCTTTTCATTTTATATAACATTTAATTTCTATAGTAATTAATAATTCTGGCATATTTGGTCATAGCAGGCAATCTGGTTTGTCTTTGGGAATGTTTGGAAACAATTTTTTCATGTATCACATCTGAATCAATATTTTATTCATAATATTTTGGTTCAAAATCATATTTTTTCCTCGACCAATCTCTATTATTATTCTTAGAATATTCTTTAAGTCCTCATTGTATCTACTATTAAAACTAGACCCAGTGGTCAGCAAGTTTTTCTCTAAAAACCAACTGGTAAATATTTAAGGCCTTAGGACCCGAAAGCCAAAATTGAGAAAGTGTTTTTGACAAAAGGCAAAGAGTGTTTTTAAATTTTGCAATTTTTTTTTTTTTTTTTTAGACGGAGTCTCACTTTGTCACCTGGGCTGGAGTGCAGTGGCCAGATCTCAGCTCACTGCAAGCTCCGCCTCCCGGGTTTACGCCATTCTCCTGCCTCAGCCTCCTGAGTAGCTGGGACTACAGGTGCCTGCCACCTCGCCCGGCTAGCTTTTTGTATTTTTTAGTAGAGATGGGGTTTCACCGTGTTAGCCGGGATGGTCTAAATCTCCTGACCTCGTGATCCGCCTGTCTCGGCCTCCCAAATTTTGCATTTTAATAGGTAAAGAAAAAGACATTCTTAGTTCAAACAACACAGAACAATAGGTAGAGTATCAGATTCAGTTAATGGACCATATTATACTAATCCCTCCTTTCCAGCACAGCTCTGTCAAGTGATAAGGGAACTTTTATTACAATTTTAAATTTTATCCTATGGCCTTCATCCGCATTATTTCCACTTCATATTTCTTTATGAAGCTGAATATACACTATGATTTGGAAATTTTACTATGGGTATTTACTCAAATAAATGAATCAATTCATCCACAGAAGACTTATACCAAGATGTTTATGTCACCTTTTTTTTAATAGTGACACACTGGAAGCAGCGCAAATTTCTATCAGTAAATAGATTTAAAAATCATTGTGATATACATGCTCACTGACAAAACTATTACTCAGCAATAAAAATAAATACTTATGTATGCAACAACATGGACAAATCAGAAAAAAAAAATCTTATAAAAAATTCCACTTATACAAAGATTTTCAAAAGGTAAAACAAATATTAATAACACAATTAATGTTTGCATATAGAGAGTAGACATTGACAAGTTAACAATCTGACATCACGACTAAAAGAGCTACAGAATCAAGAGCAAACAAACCCCAATACTAGCAGAAGACAAGAAATAGCCAAGATCAGAGCAGAACTGAAGAAGACAGAGACATGAAATACCCTTCAATAGTTAACAAATCCAGGAGCTGTTTTTGTGAAAAAAAATAAATAAAACAGATAGACCACTAGCTAGACTAATAAAGAAGAAAAGAGAGAAGAATCAAATAAACACAATCAGAAATGATAAGGGGGATATCATCACTGACACCACAGAAATGCAAACAGCCATCAGAGAATACTGTAAACACTTCCGTGCAAGTAAACTAGAAAATCTAAAAGAGCTGGATAAAATTCTAGACACATACAACCTTCCAAGACTGAACCAGGAAGAAACTGAATCCCTGAATAGACCAATAAGGAGTTCTGAAATTGAGGCAGCAATAAATAGCCTACCAACCAAAAAAAGCTTAGGACCAGATGGATTCACAGATGAATTCTACCAGAGCTGCAAAGAAGAGCTGGTAATATTTCTACTGAAAATATTCCAAAAAAATGAAAAGGAGGGCCTCCTCCCTAACTCATTTTATGAGGTCAGCATCACCCTGATACCAAAACCTGGCAGAGATACTACAAAAAAAGAAAGCTTCAGGCCAATATTCTTGATAAAGATGGATTCAAAAATCCTCAATAAAATACTGGCAAACTGAATCCAGCAGCACATCACACATCCTATCCACCATGATTAAGTTGGCTTCATCCCCAGGATGCAAGGTTGGTTCAACATACCCAATTCAATAAATGTGATTCATCATATAAATAGAACTAAAACCAAAAACCACATGATTATCTCAATAGATGTAGAAAAGGCCTTCAATACAATTCAACATCCCTTCATGTTAAAAACTCTGAATAAACTAGGTATTGAAGGAACATACCTCAAAATAATGAGTCATATATGAAAAACCCATAGCCAGTATCTTACTGAATGGGCAAAAGCTGGATGCATTTCCCTTGAAAACTCACACAAGACAAGGACGCCCTTTTTCACCACTCCTATTCAACATAGTATTGGAAGTTCTGGCCAGGTCAATCAGGCAAGAGAAAAAAGCAAAGGGCATTCAAATAGGAAGAGAGGAAGTCAAATTGTCTTTGTTTGCAGATGACATGATCCTATATTTAGAAAACCCCATTGTCTCAGCCCAAAAGCTTCTTAAGCTCATGCAACTTCAGCAAAGTCTCAGGATACAAAACCAATGTGCAAAAATCTCCAGCATTCCTATACACCAACAACAGGCAAGCAGAGAGCCAAATCATGAATGAACTTTCGTTCACAATTGCTAAAAAAAGAATAAAATACCTAGGAATACAGCTAACAAAGGAAGTGAAGCACCTCTTCAAGGAGAACTAGAAACCACTGCTCAAATAAATCAGAGATGATACAAACAAATGGAAAAACATTCCATACTCATTAATAGGAAGAATCAATATTGTGAAAATGGCTATACTGCCCAAAGGAATTTATAGATTCAATGCTACTGTCATTAAACTACCATCAGCATTCTTCACAGAACTGGAAAAAAACTATTTTAAAATTCATATGAAACCCAAATGAGCCAGAATAGCCAAGAAAATCCTAAGCAATAAGAACAAAGCTGGAGGCATTATGCTGCCTGACTACACTACAAGGCTACATTAACCAAAACAGCATGGTACTGGTACAAGAACAGACACATAGACCAATGGAAGAGAATAGAGAACTCAAAAATAAGACTGTACACCTAAAACCATCTGATCTTAGACAAACCTGACAAAAACAAGCAATGGGGAAAATATTCCCCATTTAATAAATGGTGCTGGGAGAACTGGCTAGCCATATGCAGAAAATTGAAACTGGATTCCTTCCTTAAACCATGTACAAAAATCAACTCACGATAAACTAGAGACTTAAATGTAAAACCCAAAGTTATAATAACTCTAGAAGAAAATCTAGGCAATACCATTCAGGACATATGCACTGGCAAAGATTTCATGATAAAAACGCCAAAAGCAATTGCAACAAAAGCAAAAACTAACAAATGGGATCTAATTAAACTAAACAGCTTCTTCACAGCAAAAGAAACTATAATCAGAGTGAACAGACAACCTATAGAATGGGAGAAAAATTTTGCAATCTATCCATGTGACAAAGGTCTAATATCCAGAATCTATAAGAAACTTAACAAACTTACAAGAAAAAGACAAACAACCCAATTAAAACATAGGCAAAGAACATGAACAGACACTTCTCAAAAGAAAACATACATGCAGCCAACAAACATATGAAAAAAAGCTCAACATCATTGATCATCAGAGGAATGTAAATCAAAACCACAATGAGATAACATCTCACACCAGTCAGAATGGCTGTTAATAAAAAGAGAGGTTGCTAGAGAGGTTACGGAGTAAAAGGAATGCTTTTACACTGCTGGTGGGAGTGTAAATTAGTTCAACCATTGTGGAAGACAGTGTGGCGATTCCTCAGAGACCTAGAGGCAGAAATACCATTTGACCTAGCAATCTCATTACTGAGTATCTGTGTAAAGGAATATAAATCATTTTATCATAAGTATACATGTACGCATTTGGTCAGTGTGGTACTATTCACAATCCAAATGCCCATCAATAATAGACTGGATAAATAAAATGTAGCACATAAACACCACGGAATACTATGAAGCCGTAAGAGGAACAAGACCATGCCCTTTGCAGGGACACAGATGGAGTTGGAAGCCATTATCCTTAGTAAACTAATGCAGGAATAGAAAGCCAAATACCACATGTTCTCACTAGGAAGTGGGAGCTGAACGATAACACATGGACACATGGGGGAGGGACAACACACATTGGGGTATGTCGGGGAGGGCCAGGGGAGGGAGAGCATCGAGAAGAATAGCTAATGGATGCTGGGCTTAATACCTAGGGGATGAGATGATCTGTGCAGCAAACCACCATGGTATATATTTACCTACGTGACAAACCTGCACATTCTGCATGTATACTCCTGAACTTAAAAGTTGAAGAGAAAAAAAGTTTGATTGTATAGGGGCATAAGAAAATGTTATGAGGTTATAGAAATGCTCTGTGTCTTCATAGAGTTAGAGGTTACATGGGAAGGATTGCATACCAAGCTCATTTAATCATAATCTTAAGATCTGTGCATTTTGCTGCACATAAAGTTTACCTTAATAAAACTACAAAAAGACATTAAAAATTCAAACAGTTATCCTTCATTAATATAGACAAACTCAGTATTACTTAATAAATATATACTTCATGCAATATTAGCATATGAAATCCAACAGTATGTAAAGGGGATAAAAACTCAAGTTGCATTTATTTAATAATGCAAGGTTGATTTACTATTTGAAAGCTGATAATATAATTTGCAAAATTAACAGAAAAAGGAGAAAAACCCTATAATAATTTTAATAGATACATAAAAGTGTATTGCAAATTTCAACACCAATAAAATAAGACTAGTAGAGAACATCCTCAATCTGATGTATGGCCTCTACAAAAAAATGCAAAGCTAACATTGAACTTGGTGGTGAAAGATCAATTGTTTCCTTCTAAAATCAGGAGAAAGGCAAGAATGTCCACTTTTACCACTTCTATTCAACATTATACTAAAGGTTCTAGACATTTTAATAAGGCAAGGAAAGAAAGGAAGAATGGAAGAAAGGAAGGAAGGAAGGAAGGAAGGGAGGGAGGGAGGGAGGAAGGAAGGAAGGAAGGGAGGGATGAAGGAAAGAAGGAAGGAAGGGAGGGATGAAGGAAAAAAGGAAGGAAGGGAGGGAAGGAGGGAGGGAGGAAGGAAGGGAAGGAAAGAAAGAAAGAAAGAGAAAAGGAAGGAAGGAGAGAGAGAAAGAGAAAGAAAGGAAAGAAAAAAAATCAGGAAGAAGTAAAACTGTTCCTCTATTAAATGATCAACAGTGAAATGAACAATTATTTGTGTATAGTTCTATAAATTTTAATACAGAAGTCAACACTCTTTCTAGGAGTCTTACTTGCAAGGAATTAGTCAAATTAGCACTTACCTCTCAGCTCACCCTCCTGACAGACTGAAGGGTTGCACACTACACCTTCCTCTCTAAGCAACCTGTACTATTTCAAAAAATAGAAGCTGAGATCATACCTGCTAATACCACTCTTAGCAACACTGGAGGATTGTTCCTATAATAAATGAAAAGGGAGAGTAAGAATAACACCCGAAGCCTTAAAAACAACTACCTTACCTCTCTTGGATTCAAACTACCGTCCAAGCAACTCAGTTAATCCATATTCTATAGGATATATTGGTTATGTGAAACACATCCTCTTGAATGACCAACAGAATTGTCTAGACAAGTGCATTTTCTATTTAGAAAATACTTTATATGCCAATAGTAAACAAAGTTACTCATTTAATACTTAAATTGTGTGGTGAAAATTTGCCTTTGGAAAAAATAATAGCATCAATTTGTGATCTAAATTATCAAATGGTCCTGGGATTGCTGGTTCAATTGATCAGTGACTTCCCTGGGGACCACCCCATGTGACTAATCTCTTTGCTATTCTAATTTCATAGTGAAGGAATAAAATTTTGGATTTGGGTCACTTATTCATATAACTTACTAGTGGCTTCAGTGCTTGATGAGGCTAAATCATATTGCATATACCACTTCCACTTGATGATGGAGTTCTTGGCATGCCCAACTTTATGGCTTGACATATCATGTAACATTCAGTTCATGATAGGTAGTTCAGCTCACTCAATCTCATGGCAACTTGGTGACCGATGGTTAAGTGCTCAGTCTCTATGTAGGCCCTGTAGCAGGCCATGAACTGATTCTCAAAAGGAGAATAACTATTCACAGAGGACAGCAAGACTTTGCTTTAAAATCCTAGGGCTCTGCTCTGCAATTCATCTACAGTGGCCTGCCAAATTCTCTACCCAGCATCCTCATCTGGAACTGACACCTGAATCACCATTGGCTCTACTAGATTACATGGCCAAATGGTAGATCAGGTTGCACAGAAGTCTAGATCTGTTGCAGGACCTTCACTTGTTCTGGGCCCCACTCAAATCCAGTAGATTTTAGGGTCACTTGGTACAAGATTGGATAACATACACAAATGAGAATATGGTATCTCCAAAATCCAAAGACCCACAAGCATTGTGTCCCTTTTTTGGTTGTAAGAGGAGCTAGATGAAAGGACTGTCACCTTAGAAGGGATATATTGACATGGCCCACACCACTGCATCCCTAAAAATGTAACTAAGGAAAAAGGCTCCCAAACTTTTTTCAGATGTATTCCCACCTCTTGCATGCAAATACTTACCAGTCTAGAGTAGTTGCTATTTCTCTCCCACTGGGTTCAGTCAGCATAATGTCATCAATATGACGGACTAACATGCTAACTTGTGGAAGTTTGTAAAGGTAATCAAGATCCCACAAATTAAATTATGACATAGGACAGTTGATATACCTCAAAGGAAAGACTATGAGGGTATATTTCTGGTCTTGACAGCCTAAAGCGAACTATTTTTAATGGTCCTTATAGACAGAGATGGAAAAATTATACTTCCAAGGTACCATAGGTTATGTCAATTTGCTCAAGCAATGAGACCAGATCTGGCACAACCACTGCAATTTGAGTCTCCACTTGGCTAAGCTTATGATAATCCAGAGTTATTCTTCAAGATCCATCTGTCTTCTGCACAGGCCAAAGAGGTGAGTTGAATTGTGATGTGGTGAAAATCACCATCTTTCAATCTATCAGAGTGACATACAATCCTACAATCACTTGAGGAATGTGGTATTGCTTTCGATTTATTATTTTCCTAGGTACAGGTAGTTCCAGTGGATTGGACTTGCCTTTTCCCACCATAATAGCTCTCACTCCACAGGTCAGGGAACCAATGTGGGGATCTGGGGTTTGATGTTCAGCAATCTCAGCCCTGCAACTACTGGAGATAAGTGTCTCCTTCAGGGCATATGTAGAAGCTTACAGGTCATTTGTAAGGCTCTTGAGCTGGGAATTCAAATCCCTAAGCTTACCCTTTTCTTTTTGCACTTTGTCTAGTGACATTAGGAGTATATTATACATTTTTTAAACTTTATATTTTCCTGATACTTCAACATCCCCACAAATAATCTGTAAACACATTGCCCAGGCAACCAGGTACATCGGTGTGGATAAGTCTGGTCTCTGCCACAAGTTGCCCTTCTTGGCTTCCCTTTACTGACCTAGTGACATTCAAACACACCAATAAAATCTCCTCATGGTTTTTGCTTGGGTACTTCACCCCGTTCTCCAATAAAAGCATTTGCCCATGGGTCCAATCTCCCTCCCCCACTTCTCTCTCTCTTTCAGGCCCTCATCTACTTGATTGAGCTCACTCCTTGAGATTTCCTCCCATGTGGCCTCCTGCATGGCATGCTATGCCTCCTGCCTCTAGGACCTGTGTGTATAATAATCACTTTCTGAATATAATTTCTCCAATTGTGTTGAAATAATCCTTAAAGACCCCACAAAGAGGATATATTCCCTATTTACAATACAAGAAGCAACTAGTCAATCTTGTATTTGTTAATTTGCCAACAATGTTCAATAATATTATATACAGTCATCCAGATACTTGATTTTTATAAGCAGTTGATTATGAATATCAAATGGTGATATTTTGCATGTCTATATTTCCAGACCACATCATGAACTATGAGTGCTCTTTTCAATATTGGAAATAGAGTCATTCGCATATTTAAATATAATCTAATTATATTTAGAAAGCCAATTCCAGAAACCCCAGAACCAATTCAGAGACTTCATCCTTAAGATTATGTCCCTCTACAACCACTCACAATACCAAAAGCTGTATTAATCAGGGCTTTCCAGAGAAAAAGAATGGATAGGAAACGGGTGCCCCCATAATAATTTTTGATGAAATGTCTGGGCATCCCCAAGCCCAGTAAGCTGATACATAATAATAACTTCACAGGATATAATCAGGAGCTGTCAGTCAACAGATAAAGTACAAAGTAAGAAAAACTTGACTTGTAACCCTACTTTTCCAACTTAAAATTTATTGGTTGGAAAACTTGCCCCTTCCCTGGGATATCAGGCACGGAGACCCAAGCCTTGAGGTTATGGCTATGACGTAATGGAAACCTTGCCCCCAGCTCTATTGTGCCACTTAGTATTTATGAATGGAGAAGAACAGAGCTTCCTCCAGTTTGATGAAAGTAATTATATCTGATCCTCCAGAAAGCAACTGTATGACACAGTGGAGTGGCAGCTTCTGTTCCTGATCTACCACTTCTGCACTCTACCAGGATAACCTGCCTTAACCACTCATTATGTCTATTTCAACTGGCCTCCTAGGAATATAGGAGACTGTGTAGGAGTGATCTGTAGATAGTGGTACTCAAAGTATATCCCTATACCAGCAGCATAAGCATCACCTGGAAAACTATTAGAAATTCAATTTCTTAGGCTCCATCCTGACATAATGAATCAGAAAGCCTGTATGTGGGTCTCAGTTATCAGTTTTAACAAGATCGTCAGATGATTATAGTATTCACTAAAGTTTGAGAACCAGTGCCTTAGGGGATCAACTAACTTAACCCTCTTCAACTATTTTCATTCCTTAAGGACTTCTCAGAGCCTCAGATGCTAATGTATACTGAGAATTTCCAAGCTTCTCCAATATGTTTAACTACATATTTTTTAAACATAAGCATATGTTTAGGATTATGTTCTATGAAATATTCTTAATAAAACAGAATTTGAGAGTGTGCTATTTGAACTGGAATGCAGTTCAGAAATATGCCTAATGATATTACCTTCCTTCAGTCAAGTAAAAGTCATACAATTCAAAAAGGATATGAAGAAACCAGATTCTTTTTCTTTCAAAATGATTACATTTCTATTTAATGAATGAAATCATTCTTTGAGATAACTAATGTTGAAATCCAGTTTCTCAAAAAATCATATTTTATGATTAAATAATTTAAAATTCCCAAACAAGCTCCATATACTTACTTACCCTCTTTTATTATGTTCCTAATTCTGTACAATATTTGGCAGATATGGATTAATAAAAATTAAAGTGGGTGTTTAATTGAAGAAGCAGGAATAAAAGTTTACTGAAATCTCAGTTAACCCAACGCTTTATTTTAGCCATAATTTCAATTATGCACATAGCTGCGCTGTTTTCATGGTGAAGTCATTGAGAATCTAGAAAATGAAAAGTAGTTCTACTGCCACTGTTTATATTCCCACAGTTTCAATACCTATGAGACTCAGTCTGCTGGAGTTTGTCAGTGTTCCAGGTTTTAAATAAGAGGATGTCTGCATATTTGCTCTAAGTAGTATTCCAGAAAGCTCATAAATTGATTTTTAACTGCTATGTCACATAAAAGTCACTTAATTTGTGCTGGGAACTAAATGAGCTTCTATCTGAAATTAGTTCTGAAACTAATGTGTGTCCTTGTACAGTCATTGATGGCCATTTTTCCATATCTCATGGGCTCTGAAAATTCATGGTTCTCTTTTTATTTAAAACTGGTTGCACCAATTGAACAGTTGGAACCAAATGAAAATGGTAATTCAAATGAGAAATGAGTTAAAATAATAGTCATCTATCTAGGGAGAAAAAATTAAAAAAAGATATTTCACATTTCAAGTAGATAAATTAGCACTTAAACATCATCATAATAATCATAATCAGGCCCAGTGCTTGTGGCTTGTGCCTGTAATACCAGCACTTTGGGAGGCTGAGGCAGGCGGATCACTTGAGGTCAGGAGTTCAAAAATATATATATATATATTCACAACTCATGGTTATTTATTGCTTATAATATCACAAAAACAAATCAAGAGGGGAAATTAATTAATTTGAGTAAGAACCCTCTCTGGAAATGTATGTATTGTTATACTTTCACATATGGTAAACGATGTATTTCATAGCAAAAGATTGGAAAACCCTACTTGATCATTAAGAAGAGACTGGTTCAATAAAAATCAGCACATTTTTATAATGAAATATCATTGTGTAAACAGGTAATTGTATGCACATATTGTTAAAAGGAACCTTGGTTACAAGTTTTACCTGTAGCCACAAACTTCAAACTTCTGCCATGTGTCCAAATACCTTAAATGAATGGAAAATTATTGACACAAGTGTTTCAGGAGTGTTTCTCAGATGTTTTTCTTGAAGGCACAAATATTTAAACCAAATGGATTTGTAGAAGCCGTTACTTTTAGTGTTTAAGTAATGTATTAGTGTTAAAGGACTAGGTAACACAGTGTTTAGGTAATATACTATTAGTGATACTAGGACACAGTTCAGTGAAAGTAACATTTGGTTGAAGTTAAGAAGCCTTGCATACTAGTCTCAATGTTGTCATAATTTTGGACAAGTCACTGAATTTCTTTGTGTTGTATTTTTCTTTGTACAATTACGCACATGGATTGTATAATCTCTAAGAACCCATTGCTATCAAATGTTTTATAAACTTTTATATCATTGCCACCTCAACTATTTCATTAATATTATTACTTTGGGAGAGCACATCTTTAACAAGTTGAGAAAGACTTCAGACAAAATTCCTTCAGAATAAAGTACTATATAGCAGTCTCTTCTTACCCTCAAATCCTCTGAGGGATGGGGAATCTCCAGGTTTATTAGGAAGATTCTAATACACACTCTGGACAGTGGGTTATTCTCTGTGCATAGGTCCTATAGCCAATGTTAGGTATTCTTGAATATCAAAAAGACTGTTGAACTTGTAACAGGAATGACAGAAGGTATGAGAAGAATGGAATATTTAAGGAGGATAGTATTGGCCTGGAAAAGACTTTGGGTTGCCTCAAGCTCCTCCTTTATTCTTTTTGCCTAACACTGTGTCTTTGCTTTGAAAATGTGACTATAAAATTTGAGTCAAGTTTAATAAAGGATTGAGAAATATTAGATAAATAAGTGTCAACCCAATGGATAATAATTATATTTTAAATAAAAATTTTCTAGATAATTGATTATATTTATGCAAGAAAATTATATGCAACCTCTCACATAATTTTGAAGGTACCTGCCCTTGTGACATCACATGGAACAAGAGTTCTTGGCAGAGGACAGTGGATTTCTAATGACTATGGTAATTTAACTAGGGTTGATTAGATCAAATGACTGACAGATTAATTATTCTCTTTTGGAAACATTTAAAGGAAGGATTTCTAAGTCAGAACTGATTAGAAGTATAATTTTTTAATGATCAAAATTAGAAGGTATTTTTGAGTAACAGAAATAAAATTGATCATTAAAATGTATAAAGGGATCCTGTAAAGTCTCTTATCTTGAACATGCTGCTACTTTCCTACATAATATTATTCAGCTTAAATGAAAGAGCAACAACAAAAGATCATGTCTTGCAATGCTACCTAATACTCATACCGAAGATGTTAGAAAAATAGCATGTGGACTTAAGGTATTTTCTCAGAAGAATTCAGGTACGGAAGCTACTTTTAGATGTCTTATTTCTAGTTTCTTTATAGAAAAATGCAATGCCTCTTTTCCCAGCAGCTCAGATCCACTTTATTAATTCATTTGACTGCCATCATCACTTTCACTGAACTCAGAGATATAGCTAAGAATGTAAATATATGAATTAAAAGATGCAGTTAGAGCTGGTGAGTGGTTTACTAAGATACACATTGCTAATGTGCTTCTGGAAAGTCTAAAGGGAATATCAGTCTATATTCATTAGCAATCTGTTACATTGGGAAATCCTAGGGTTGTGAGATTTAACAAATAAAAACTCAGGATTCCAGGTTAAATTTGAATTTCAGATTAATAAGAAATAATATTTTAGTATAAATATATCCTGCATATTACATAGAGCGTACTTATACTAAAACATAATTCATTGTTATCTGAAATTCAAATTTAACTGAATGTCTTATATTTTACCTGGCAACTCCAGCACTGGCGCCTAATGAAACACCGCTCCTTATATCCACACACTAGTATATCCCCACGCCTTACATCTGGACTGGGCCTTTTGTTACTAAAACCAAACGGATGTGGCAGAAGTGATACACTGCCAGTTTTAGGTGTAAGTTTTGAAGACACCTGGCAGATTCTGCCCTTGTGTTCTTTGGGTGCTAATCTGTCACATAAAAAAATCAACTACCTCGATAAGACCACATGTAAGAGAACTGGCAAACTCAGTGGATAGGCCCAACATCTAACCCCGGTTGAATAGCTAGCTACTCAAGCAGAGGTTCCAGTGAAGAAGCCATCTTGAATGTACAGTCCCATTAGACACCATATGAAGCAGAGATGGATTATACATGCAGTGCCCTGATTCCTGACCCAGAAATCATCAGAAATAATAAAATGATTGCTGTTTTAAGTGTTAAGTTTTGGAGTAGTTGTTATGCAACAATAGATGACTAAGGCATACAAGACCCCAGCCCCAATTCTACTTAGCGATCTCTCCAGTTCCTCTAAAAAGTGACTTCTACAGAGTTTCAGAAGTAAAGAGGAAAATATTAATTCATAGGCATATTAAGATTATTAACAAATTACCTTGTTCAACGTGCTTGAGAAAATAAAAAGTTGTGCAAGTGTTAAACGAAAATGTGTGAAAGTTTTGTAAAACTGAGAATGAATTGGCAAATTAAATACTTAAAAAATAAATTCAACATCAGAGGAGTAAGTTGGATCATTGTGGGCAAAATACTCACATGTTTTTCTTTTCTTTTATTAAAGAAATCACGTTTCATTATTCTTTTTTTTTTTTTTTTTTTTTTTTTTTGAGACGGAGTCTTGCTCTGTCACCCAGGCTGGAGTGCAGTGGCCGGATCTCAGCTCACTGCAAGCTCCGCCTCCTGGGTTTACGCCATTCTCCTGCCTCAGCCTCCCGAGTAGCTGGGACTACAGGCGCCCGCCACCTCGCCCGGCTATTTTTTTGTATTTTTTAGTAGAGACGGGGTTTCACCGTGTTAGCCGGGATCGTCTCTCGATCTCCTGACCTCGTGATCCGCCCATCTCGGCCTCCCAAAGTGCTGGGATTACAGGCTTGAGCCACCGCGCCCGGCCACGTTTCATTATTCTATTGCTTTCTTCTTTTGATTACCTTTCCAGAGCTTAAATTTGAATAAGATTTTGCCATTGATTCCATAATGATAACTTTACTGCAAATAATTTGTAATAGGACATTTTACTTTTGCTTCAAACAAAAGGGTGAAAGTTAAAGAAACAAAAAGTCACTCAGAACTTTTCATATCAGGAAGAGGAAAATAATTTTATGTCAACTTTACAAAAGAAAAAAAATTACATTGCAATCTTGATGAAAATTTGTACATATTAGCCTAAAGATTTTTTTTTAAATGCTACACTTAAACTGCCTAATTCCAAAGATATCCATGATATCAATTGAGATTGCATTCGGTTGCAAGCAACAGAAAACTCAAATAAATTAAAAGCGGCTTAACAATATGCAGTTTTATTTTTTCATGTAAGAAAAGTCTGGAGGTGCACAGAGAGGGTAGCATGCCAGTTCTACAATATTACTTCTACTTTGTGGCCTCTCACACAGTTTACATGTGTTACCTCATTGATGATAAAACCTGCTTGAGCTTCAGTCATCACATCCACATTCCAGGAAGTAGAAAGAGGGATGTTCCACCTCCCTTTTAGGAAACTTTTTAGAACTCTAAAATGAAACTTTTGTTTGCATTCTATTGAGCAGAACTTAGTCACATGATGATATGGTTGGGAAAAGTAGCGTCTATTCTGAGTGATCAGGTGTCCAATTTAAATGGAATATTCATTTCTAAGGAAGAAGGGGAGAATGCTCATTGGTTCTCTGTGCCATATGGCTTATTTTATACAGACTGATACTCGTTATTAAATAACTTTAAATATATTCTAAAATCATTTACATATGTGTATTTTGACTAAAATTGGTAAGGAGATATTGTATTATTGAGTACCAATTACATGCAGAAAACTCTGTTAAGTGTGGTGAGATTATTTATAAAGATAAATAATCTGGGCTGTTACATCAAAGACCATGCATACATTTAGAAATTCTGTAAAATATAAAACATAGTGAAAGGATCCCAATACAGTGTTTGGTTAATAGAAAAAGCTTAAATTTTATGTTATCACCAAGTAAGGGAAAATTACAGCTTGTAGAGATGTTAAGCAAAATGTCCATGAAGAAATTCCATTTTACCAACCTCCAATTATGTGAGTGTATATCTGTACTGATTTTCCTTTCAGCCCTTTACTTTATTGCTTCAGGTATCCTCACAACATTACAAAAACTATTAAAAAATACAAAAGAAAGAGGAAGAAGAGGAGAAGAACAAGGAGGAGGAGGAGGAGAATTATTTTATTTTTGAATTCTTTACTCTTTCCATCTCCTTGCCTTGATTGGAACCAGTTCATCCCCGACCATTGGGCCCTCTCAGAACTGTCTCATTGTCCTACAGATCCCAGAGGTTGTATCAATATTCTTCCAGCACCCACCACTTTTCGGTATCATTTCCAGCTTACTACTCTTTCTCCTTTGTGCAAAAAAAAAACTTCTCTTCCTTGAAGGACTCATTTCCTTAAGCAACACCTC
The DNA here is from genome assembly GCF_043159975.1 of Macaca nemestrina. Taxonomy (NCBI): domain Eukaryota; kingdom Metazoa; phylum Chordata; class Mammalia; order Primates; family Cercopithecidae; genus Macaca; species Macaca nemestrina. The sequence continues at coordinate 90,625,830 of NC_092128.1, forward strand.
TCTCTAATCTTTTTTGTCATTGTCATCTATCAATATCTCATCCCTCCTATGAATCCCTGAGGACTTTGACATCTGCCTTACAGAGATTTTTACATTCTCCTCTTGACTGTCTTGGGTGACCATGGTATCCATATGGCAGACTCATCTGTGACATTAGCATCAATGCTTCTTAATCCAGCTGGGATTTTGACTGTTTTTCCCTTTGCTGAAGCTCAACCACTCTTATAAACAGCAACACCTTAAACCTTGACATTATTCTGAATTTAGGTATTTCTCATAACTTTAATGCCTAAACTCTACTTCCTGTCTAATGGTTCAACATTAATAAAGCCTCCGATTTCTTCTCACTTCCTTTTTTCATTATCATTCATTCCCTTCCACGTTGAACCTAGAGTCTCTACTGTTTGAGCCCCACTTCAATCATCACTAACTAGTAGTTTCAATCTTCTGTTCCTAAGCAATGTCAGCTGGGCACTCAGGGCAGTAAGAGATGGCTAGAAAGACAAGCAGACAGGCAAGCAGATGAACAGATTCTTATTGTCCCCCATAGACATGTAACATAGTAACACCACTTGAGCACTTAATTCCACCCCTCTCTCATTAGCTTATCAGGTAACCTTACTCTTTATTCCCTAAAATTTGAGATGCTTATCTCTAAATTTCCTTAACTTCCTGACAAATACAAATGCATGCATCTGTCTTCATTCCTATATTTTTCCCTTCCTTCTCTTGGAAAGGGACTTGTCTTCTGCATATGAAGCCTCAGTTACTTCCCTGCACTTTCTATGCCATATCTCCTACCTTCTCAGAGTCATTAGCACTTCTGCTTACTCTCTTCTCTTTTTCTACATCTTCTTCTATGTTTTAAGATGCATCCCACTCATATTTACACCCTCTTCTCACATCTACTCTTTTATTTCCCTTGCATTCACAGCCAAGATTTTGGGGAAAGCATAGTGTACATTAACAGCTTCAGTTTTGTTCAGTTCTTTGAAATCAATCTTCAGTTTCATCTCCTTTTACTCTACCACCAGTGCTCTCCTCCACTTTCAAGGCCAAAAACCTCTTGGTTGCTAAATCCAATGGACACAGTTTACTCCTTATCTTTTTAGTCTTCTCTGTAGCATTTTACATAATTCCCCACACTTGGCTACAGAAACTGTCTGTTTTCGCTGCCCACCTCTCAGTAGATTCTCTTCCACCTCTGAATGTTCCATCCTTGTCTCTGTAGGTGAAATAATTTTTTTATGTTTCTGTTTTTTGCTCTCCTGCTACTCTTCTGAATATCCCTTGGTATCTCATCTACTCTCATTAATTCACTTTAAAACAATATGCTTACAGATCTCAAGTCCCTATTTCCAGGTGTGGCAATAGGAATGGAAATGAAAGAGAATATCATATTTGTTCTATCTCTCTGGTTAGTTTGTAAATTATCAGTGCTGAAACTATGGACAGCACCTGTTACAGTGGTTTGCATACTGAGGCAAATTAGATAATAATTAAACCTGGCAGAAAACTGTATTTTAATTCCTTGTACTTGGGTAGGGGTGTCAAGAGGCAGCAATAGTATGAAACAGAGAGGTAATATTTTTTTAATTTCAGATAACAAAATGTAACATCTGTTTCTTCTACAATCTATAAAACAACTCCAAAATTACAATCTACAGTGCCCTCTACATTAGGGGTCTTCAACCCCCTGGCCAAGGATCAGTACTGGTCTGTGGCCTGCTAGCAACCAGACTGCACAGCAGGAGATAAGCAGCAGGTGGGCAAGCAAAGTTTCATATGTATTTATAGCCACTCCCCATTGCTCGCATTAGTGCCTGAACTCCCTCTCTTGTCAGATCAGCAGTGGCATTAGGTTCTCATAGCAGGGCAACCCTATTTTCAACTGTGTAAGTGAGGGATCTAGGTTACATGCTCCTTATGAGAATCTAATGCGTGATGATCTGTCATTGTCTCCCATCACTCCCAGATGGGACTGTATAGTTGCGGGAAAACAAGCTCAGGGCTCACATTTATTCTACATCACAGTGAGTTGTATAATAATTTCATTATATATTACAATGTAATAATAAGAGAAGTAAAGTGCACAATAAATGTAATGTGCTTGAATTGTCCCCAAACCATCTCCCCTCTCCAGTTTGTGGAAAAAATTGTATTCCACAAAACCAGTTCCTGGTGCCAAAAAGATTGGGGACCACTGCTCTAAATAATAGTCTGCCATTCAATATATGTACTTGAACAATAAAAGAAACAAATTAAAACATCTACAAATAACTGGATTCATGTTAAAGTATTTTAACCTTCAACTGTGCTTATTTCTGCAAAAGAAGAGCTGAAACCTCAGCTACTTATATTTCATCACCTTATAATGGAACTTAATCAATTTACTAGCAGAATCTGCTTGAATATTATTCTGCTTAATGATCCTGTCTCTTGGTGAGTAAAGCTCACTGTTATGATTCCTCAGCATTTATAATATTATGCTGTGCTGAATATGGGCTTTCTCCAAATCTATTATTGCATGCTTTTCTCTCTCTCTTTTCCTCTCTCAGGCTCTTATTTATCCATCACACACACACACACACACATTCACACAGAACAAGCTGCTTACCATTCAGACAGAATTGCCTGTTTTCAATTCTGGGTTTCAGTTTTTTATGATTTAACATTAAACATTTTTAATCTATATGGGTTATTATTTACCCATACATATTATGCATATTACACATCATAACCTATAGTGGACGGGATAGCTTTTTCACTCCCCTTCTGGGAAATATTCCAGTTAACAATATGGTTAGAGTGTGTGCTGCCCCATTTTCAGACCCTGTAGCTATGGACACAGCTGTTTGATTCAGGTTTGGGTACCTACCTGAAGGAAGGCAAATCAAATATTTTCCCTAGTATCTTTAAACTTGGCACCATGTAGCATGTGTTTCAGTCCTTCTCTGGTAGAGAATATATGAATCTGGAGTTGGTGGCTGATATGGTTTTTCTGTATCCCCACCTAAATCTCATTTGGAATTACCATGTGTTGTGGGAGGAACCTGGTAGGAGATAATTGAGTCATCGGGGGAGGTCTTTCCCATGCTGTTCTCATGGTAGTGAATAAGTCTCATGATATCTGATGGTTTTATAAGGGGGAGTTTCCCTGCACCAGCTCTCTCTTTGCCTGCTGCCATCTATGTAAGATGTGACTTGCTCCTCCTTGCCTTCTGCCGTAATTGTGAGGCCTCCCCAGTCATGTGGAACCATAAGTCCATTAAACCTCTTTCTTTTGTTAATTGCCCTGTCCCAGGTATGTCTTTATCAGACTGACTAATACTGTGGCCATTTCTACTCTGTGAGAAAGGTTGGAGGAAATTAAGGCAACCCACATAAAGAAGCAAAAATAAGGACTGCAGAGAGGGTTCTGATGGAGTCCAGTCACTAGTTCTGATTGGCCTTGCAGTTAGCTCTAGACAGCAATTCCTGTATTTTGATTACAAGAGCCAATATATTTTTCTGTCTCTCTGATTGAGTTTGAATTAGCTTTCAATCATTCACAACTAGAGTCCTGACTAAAGGTATGTTCTGTGAGCTTAAATTTGGATTTGCTCATTTATTTTTATCTACTTTTTAATGTTTCTTATAAGGGAGAATGCGTACTCTATTTAATTAGCTGACAGATTGTGGAATTGTGATATACAAATCGATTAAATTTATTCTGTGGCAGAAGAGAGAATTGTTCTCCTAAGAAACCCTTATATATCCTTGCTTCCTCATTGTTCCCTGGTATTAAAGTTTCATGTCTTCAGTTTATGTGTCTGTAATGAGGAACCCACTTAAGACTAAATCATTTAGGACAACATTTTGCTGGGTGAGGTATTTGCCTTGGCTACCCATTCTGGATACCAGAATTTTGATGGCATTGTTAAACTGGGGCAAATTCAACTGAAAAACAATGACAAAACGAAAACCCCAAACCAAACCCGACTATTAATAGTTCTTGAGGGGTTTCATATGCTGGGATTTTATTAAAAAAATTTGTTTAGCTCTGCTCATCTCTCATAAAAGATGTAGAACTGCCTAGTTTACCATGAAACAAATATGATACAATAATAATCAAAATGAACATTCAGTAGTGCTTTGGTACAAATGTTTAATTTTTCTCATCTATGAATTGGTTTAAAAAATTCAGCTGTGTAGAAGGACATTTTCATGTGTGTCTCAGTTTTCATCTCTTGACCCCCGATTCTGGTGTCCCTCAGATTTTACCCTAGGCCAATCTACAGTGGAAGTCTTGCCTTTTATAAATGGCAGTATATCATCATTCTCTGCTAGTCTTATAGCTCCACCTCAGAAGCAGATAAATTATTAAATGATGGCTGAGGTGGGGATATGCCACTCATGTTACTGCCTTAATTCATTGTCTGAAGAAGGACTTCTTGCTCTGTCACTCAATCCTATGCCTTTGAACATTTTCTGTTGCCCCCTTTTATTTCTGGCACATAATCCAAATGGTAAGTAAACTTTTACTGTTTTAAATGTTGGCAACTTATAAGCCAGCTTTGAGCTCAGAGGGAAAAACCTCTGTCCACAAGCAAGGTCAAACTACTTCTCTTGTAAGCTACTATAGTTCAGAAGCTTGGAGTATGACTCTCTTAACTATTTTACAACTACCCAAAGTAAGGCAAGAAATTAGACATTGGAAGGCCATTGAATTAGAAATTCTTGAAATCTAGGAAAAAATAAGAACTAACCTAATCAGTCATTTACTTCTTGATATAATAGGCCCATATCATTTGGGGAGAATAGGTTTTATAAAAAGGAAGAGCAACTATTAAGATAGTAGTCTTTGAAGGGAATGGGGAAAGAACTCTAAAAAAAGGATCACAAGAAAGCAGGAAAAGTAAGAGTTTCTCCTTCACAGTTTTCCTATGACGGCCCTCAATATACAATTCAAAAAAAAAAATCTCCAATGACTTTAATAGACAATCCTCCATTTGTTTCTCTGTTAAATCTTCATAATTCTGCTAAACTAAATTCAGTTTTCTGAAAAATATGAAACTAACTCTCTTGGGTTTATAATAACTATAAAAGATACATATGAAAATATTGAGGATATATATGAGTCACAGGAATGTATCTATGTACCATTTTAAGCTAAGTCATGTCTTCAAAAACTATTAAAATCTCTTGGCTCCCTTATCTACAAAGATTCTAATACTTCGTTCTCTTATATCAGCAAGTGTTTTCCAAACTTGGGAGCTTTAAAATATACAGATTTTGAGACTCTAGCACTAAAAGCCAGAAGCAAGACATTTTCTTTATTTTAAGGATTATACTGACATAACAAAAGAAATTTAAATTAAAAACACCCCAAATTTTATCATTAATTCAAACCAATGTTTTTATATATCCATGCTACTTTTAATTTTTGTGCATATTTTATTTTAACATATTTGCAATAACATTAAATGCCATACTTTTTTACACTTCAACTATTATAATGTGCATACTTTTCCAATGTGCTTTTATTTTTTATTTCGCTAACTGCCCTTGCTTCCTATTCTCACCCTTTCCTGAAAAAAAAATATATATTTTTTTTATATTTTTATATTTATATATATATTTTTATATATATTTTTATATTTATATATATAAATATTTATAAATATTTTTATAAATATTTATAAAATATTTAAATATTTTTATAAATATTTTTATAAATATTTATAAATATTAAAAATATTTTATAAATATTTTTATATTTTTATATATATATAAAAAAATATATATATATATATATATATTTTTTTTTTTTTGAGACGGAGTCTTGCTCTGTCGCCCAGGCTGGGGTGCAGTGGCCGGATCTCAGCTCACTGCAAGCTCCGCCTCCCAGGTTTACGCCATTCTCCTACCTCAGCCTCCCGAGTAGCTGGGACTACAGGCGCCCGCCAACCCGCCCGGCTAGTTTTTTTGCATTTTTTAGTAGAGACGGGGTTTCACCGTGTTAGCCAGGATGGTCTCGATCTCCTGACCTTGTGATCCGCCCGTCTCGGCCTCCCAAAGTGCTGGGATTACAGGCTTGAGCCACCGCGCCCGGCCTGAAAAAAATATATTAATGAGTTTATGTCAATCATCCACACTTTTTCCATGCTTGTCCAAATAAATATTGCAATTTACTCTTCTTTCTTAACAATGCATAATAGACAGTAACCTAATTCAACAGCTATAGATCTAATATATTATTTTTAACAATGGTATAATATTCCATATTTTAATACCATATTTTTAAAATTATTTCTTTATTGATAGTTATTAAGGGTACTTAATTTTAGTTTCTTCCACCTCTGACTATAAACAAAACTACAAAGCTGCAATAAACTCCTCGGCTCTCATATGCATATATAATATACACTGGTGCTTATATTTTCAAACAATATATTTTTAGAAGTTAAGGATCTATTTATAACATTGTTAGGAGGCAATCAATCAATGAATGGTTTGAAGTGATCTCTAACATTTTTGTGAGTCTGAGAGTCACTTTGTTCTACCTATAATGTTTCCGAAGCTGAGAGCAAACCTCTCAGTGGAGCCCTGTTTTGGCAGTCGTGTGCTGGCCGCAAGAGGAATAGGTGTGCTTTGGACACTTTAAGTACCAAAGCCTATTGTGACTATACAACAAGATCTTGATATAGCTTACATTTTCAGGCATTCTTCATGATCCATAACAAATGGTTATCACCAAATGAAAAGTTATTTTCCTAGAGGGTAAATAAAACTGCTGTCTTCAATTTTTTTTTTCCAGCACTTGCCCTTTACATTACTTTACCTACTACCTCTGTTCTAAGGAAGTAGAGTTCCCTGGAAGCTCTGGGTCTCCTGGGTAAGCTAACAAGTGAATGAGGGGTCAGAGTTCTGGCTATTCAGATGGGAACACACTAAGGTTACCATGGAAACTCTCTGCAGTTCCACCTTGTAATCTTTTGGAACTGAACTCCAGAAGGTGGCCTGACAGAAATCTCAGAGAGATATGATCAATGTGTTTGTCCTATATGAGGTAAAGTTCAATAGATAAAATTTATTAAATAAATTTAAAAAAAAGAATGAGCACATGGATACCTAGGAGTTTGCTTTATTTTTCTGATTAGCACTAGGATTCTCTTGGATACACATCATTTGTAATTGTAATACTAAAGACTACCACCACAGAGCTATTTTCTCATTACCTGCCAATTGCTATTTTGCTGAATGTTTCATGTAAGTTGCAGGCTCAAATTTCTCATTGCCAGTATATTTTAAAAATCCGTATTATATGCAGTGAATACATGACTTTGGATGCTAATGTCTTAGCAATCAAGCTTCTGTGTTTCTTTCTTTAAAGATTTCTTTGATATAATTATTCATAGTTTTCAGTTTTTATACTATCCACTCAACATATCATTCTCCTGCCCAATTTTCATACTAAATGTTGCTCATTTAAATGAACATTAGATATTTTGATCTCTATGCTTTCTCTTTGTGCTGTATGAAAATCTCGGAAAGCCTCCTCATTTCCCTCTCCATCCCTCTACATCTTTGATTATCAACAACTCCATTATTGTTGATAAGCTGTCTTTAATTATAATTTTAAATTTTAAAATATAAAGGACTACTTTTTTGTGATTTGCAGTCTGAAATTAATCTCATTCTTCTTTTCTATAATATTATATGTGAATTAGAGGTAAATACTGTGGAAACATGATTTGTTTACAAATATAAGTGAGTTTGTAGTTATTAGTCCCTTTTCCGATTTTCTTTACTATTCAGGACATATTTTAAAAATCAAGGATGCTCACATCCGTTTTCTTTTTTGGTCACAATAGCTAGCATTAATGTATCATTTTGCTAAGATTTTGGTGTTCTGATTTCTGAAAATTTAGCTTCAGTAATTATTTTAGTTTCAAATCCCACAATCAAATTATTGCCAATAAAAGTAATTTGGCACCGCAGAGAACACAGTTACAGTTTATGAGACGGCTACTGACAATGATCAGATATAGTGTTTCAAGTCTATGTGGCTTCCTATTAATCACTTCTCATTCACTGTTCACATTATGTAGAACCCAGAAAAAAAAAACTATGAAGGCAGTTTTAAATTACTTTTAAGCTAATTGATGGAATACATACACTTAAATATCAATTTACTTAAAATTCTAGAAGTGGGCCAAATTCTAATTTAGCATTTTTCTTTTTGTAAAATAGTTTCATTATTTTAACATACCACACTTAATTATTTGGGGATGCATGCATTTGTGTGATTTTATTTTTGTCTTTTTTTCATGATGAAAACCCTCTCAGCAATTAGGAATGAAGTTAACATATGTGACAATATCAATTAGAGAACTGCTTGCCAGCCTGCACTATATAAGAGACGCTAAAATAGGCTGTAAATTTATGCCAAAAGTACTTAGAGAATTATCTGAAGAAATTATGTTTATGTAGCCCATAAAAATTCCAATTGATAAGGTAAAATAAAACTGTACTGGATTTATTTGCTGTACTGACTCCTAATTCTCTTTTTGAAATATATATGTAGTGGAAAAAGTGTGTGTTGGAAGTTATTACCCTACCACCTTTGTATATAGATATCTTAAAAAATGGAGCTCAAGACCAAGAGACTCAAATGTCTTTCTATAGCTCTCTAACTACCTTTCATCCTGTTATTTCAGCCCTGTCTTCCCAAATGTTACAGGCATGCTTATTGCATCTCAGTAAAGTGCAGCTCATTGTAAATATCCTGCCTTTGTACATGCTATTTATCTTCCTAAAGTATCATTCCTCATTTTTCTAAAGAGGGCTCCTACCTAAATTTTAAGACTCAGTTCAAATCTTACCTCTAGCAAAGTAGAATTACTAATTCTTATTTCTGGGATCTTCCCAGCACTCTGCACATATTTCTTGTGCTTCCGTAACATCATTAAACATTTATGTCCTTCATGTGATTAACATTATATTAGGTTGGCACAAATGTAACTGCAGGAACCAGGTGATAAGGTTTGGCTCTGCATGCCCACCCAAAATATCATCTTGAATTGTAATAATCCCCACATGTCAAGGGTGGAACCAGGTGGAGATAATTGAATTTTTAGGGGCTGGTTCCCCCATGCTGTTGTTGTGATATTGAGTGAGTTCTCACAAGATCTGATGGTTTTATAAGGGACTTCCCTCTTTGCTCGGCACTCATTCTCTCTTCTGTTGCCCTGTGAAGATATACCTTCTGTCATGAATGTAAGTTTCCTGAGGCCTCCTTAGCCATGCAAAACTGTGTGTCAATTAAACCTCTTTATAAATTACCCGGTCTCAGACAGTTCTTTTTTTTTTTTTTTTTTTTTTGACTGCAAGCTCCGCCTCCCGGGTTCACGCCATTCTCCTGCCTCAGCCTCCCGAGTAGCTGGGACTACAGGCGCCCGCCACCTCGCCCGGCTAGTTTTTTTGTATTTTTTAGTAGAGACGGGGTTTCACTGTGTCAGCCAGGATGGTCTCGATCTCCTGACATCGTGATCCGCCCGTCTCGGCCTCCCAAAGTGCTGGGATTACAGGCTTGAGCCACCGCGCCCGGCCTCAGACAGTTCTTTATAGCAGTGTGAGAATGGACTAATACCATAGCAGACTAGATAAAGCAGAAGAAAGACTCTGTTAACTTGAAGACAAGTCTTTTCAAATAGTATAGTCAAATAGGGTAAAAGGAGAAAAAAATAAGAAAAATGAGTGAAGAAAGCCTACAGGACTTATGGGATACCAGTAAATGAATACATATTTGCATTATGGGGGTTATAGAAGAAGAATAGATGGAGAGAGTCACATAAAGCTTACTTAATGAAATAATGACTAAAAACTTCCCAAGTCATGAGGGAGATGTGAATGTCCAGTTTATGAAGCTTAAACGTTCTCAAACTGGTTCAACCTAAATAGGCCCTCATCTAGGCATATTATAATCAAAATATCAAAAGTTCAAGACAAAGAGAAAAATTTTAAAGTAGCAATAAAATGTATCAAGTGTCATAAAGGGGAATCTCCATTAGACTATTAGTAGATTTCTCAGCAGTAAACTCGCAGGCAAGAAGAGAATAGGATAATATATTCAAAGTCCTGAAAGAAAAACAATGATAGCCAAGAATACTATACCCAGTAATACTGCCCTTCAGAAATTAACAAGAAATAGTCTTTTTCAGACAACCAAAATCTGGAGAAATTTATCAACACTGGACCAGCCTTACAAACAATGCTTAAAGTTCTTCAACCAAAAATGAAATGATAATAATTAATATCATGAAATTATATGAAAGTTTAAAACACAATGATAGAGGTAAATAAAATTTTTGGTCTGCAAATTTTCTCCTATTTTGTATATAATTTACTTATTTTAATTTTTCCTTTGCTGTGCAGAAGGTTTTTAGTCCGATTATAATCCTGCTTTTCTGTTTTTGGTTTTGTTGCTTATGCTTTTTAATTTCATATCCAAGAAAATATTGCATAGTCTGCTGTCTTTAAGCATTATTCCTATGTTTTCTTCTAAGAGTTTTGGTGTTTAAAGTTTTACATTTAAGTCTGTAAACTTTTTAAAGTTTAGTTTTGTATATGTTGTGAAATAAGGGTCCAATTTCATTGATTTTGCATGTGGATATTCAATTTTCCTAGGATGATTTATTGAAGAGACTTCTTTTCCTCTTTGTGCATTACTGGCATACTTGTAGAAGATCAGTTGATCACGTATACATGCTTATATCCCTGGATCTCTATTCTATTCCATTGATAGATATGTCTGTTTTTATACTCTATCATACTGTTTATATTACTGTAACTTTGTTATGTATTTTGAGATCAGGAGTGTGATAACTGTAGTTTTGTTCTTGCTTAAGTTTGCTTTGTCTATTAAGGGTCTTTTGTCATTGCAAATGAATTTTAAGATTGTTTTTTCTAGTTCTATTAAAAAATGCTATGAGATTTTAACAAAAATTGCTTTGACAAATATAGACATTTTAACAATATTAATTCTTCCTATTCATGAACATGAAATACCCTTCCATTTACATTAAAATTTTTTTCATTAATATTTTTCAGAGTACAAGTCTTTTGTTTCCTGGGTTAAGTTTATTCCTACATATTTTATTCCTTTTGATGTGATTGTAAATGGAATTGTATTTTAATTTCCTTTTTAGATAGATTATTGCTAGTGTGTATAAATGAACAGAATTCTGCATGTCACTTGTGTATCCTGCAACTTTACTAATTCATTTATTAGTTCCAAAACTTTTAGGTGGAGTTCTTAGGGTTTTCTACATATAATGTCATGCTATCTGCAAACAGGGATAATTTAACTTATTCCTTTCTAATATGTATACCTTTTATTTCATTCTCTTGCCTAATTGTTCTGAATAGGACTTTAAGTACTATGTTAAATGGAAGTAATGAAAGTGGACATTTTTGCCTTTTCTGGAACTCAGAGGAAAAGATTTTAGTTTTTGACCATTGCTTACAATGTTTCCTGTGTTCTTTGCATATGTTGCTCTTTGATGAGTTAAATTCCTTCTAAATCTAATTTGTTGAACATTTTTGTCATGGGTGTTAAACTTTGTCAAATGTTTATTTTGTGTTTATTGAGATGATCGTGTGATTTTTATCCTACATTCTCTTCATGGTGTGTATCATATTGTTTGATGAATCATTCCTGAATGTCAAGGCTCAATCCTACTTGGTCATCATGTAAAATCCTTTTAATGTACCAGTGGATTTGGTCTGCTAGTATTTGGGAATAATTGCTTTGATGTTCCTCAGGGATATTGGCCTGTAATTTTCTTTCCTTGTGGTGTCTTTGTCTGTCTTTGGTATCAGGATAACACTAGCCTCACAGAAGAGTTTGGAAGTATTCCCTCTTCTTTTGTCTTTTGGAAAAGTTTAAGAAGGGTTAGAGGTAGTTCCTTAAAAGTTTGGTAGAATTACACACCGGGGCCTGTCAGGGAGCGGGGGGCTGGGGAAGAATAGCATTAGGAGAAATACGTAATGTAGATGAAGAGTTGATGGGTGCAGCAAACCACCATGGCACGTATATACCTGGGTAACAAACCTGCACATTCCTCACTTGTATCCCAGAACTTAAAGTATTACAAAAGAAAAAAAAAGTTTAGTAGAATTTACTTGTGAAGCCATCTGGCCCTGGGATTTTCATTCTTTGAAGTTTTCATTTGTTTTATTCCTCAGTCTCTTATTTACCATTAGTTGCTTCAGCCTTTCTATTTCCTCTTGATTAGCTTTTAGTAGAATGTATGCTACTATGAATTTCTCCAATTCTTACATGTTGTCTAATTTGTTGGCATATAATTGTTTAGTTTTAATGACTCCTCTTTTATTTCTGATACTATTAATTTGAATCTTCTATTTTTTTCTTGGTCTAGCTAAGGGTTTATTAATTTTCTAAGTATATTTTTTTAAAAATTAACTATTAGTTTTGTTGATATTTAAAATCATTCTTCTGTTCTCAATTTAATTTTTTTCTGCTCTTCTCTTTGTAATTTTTTTATTTTGTTAACTTTGTGTTTAGTTTGTTCTTATCTTTCTAGTTCCTTGAGGTATAAAGTTAGGCTGGTTATCTGAGACCTTTCTTATTTTTTAATGTGTGAATTTCTTGCTACGTACTTCCTTCTTAGTACTGCTTTTGTTGCCTCTCACAAGTTTCCATATGTTGTGTTTTCATTGTAACTTGTCCCATGATATTTTCTAATTTTTGTTTTGATTTTGTATTTGACCCAATACTTGTTTAGTAGTGTGTTGTTTAACTTTTATGTATGTTTGAAAGTTCCTGTTTTCTTTCTATGATTGATTTCTATGTCATACCATTGTTTTTCAGAAAGCTACTTGGAATGATTTTAACTTTCTACGCTTATAAAGATTTATTCTCTAACCTAGCATGTGATCTACCCTGGAAAATGTACCGTGTAGACATAAGAAGAATGAGTATTTTTTTTCTGTTGTTGGGTAGAATGTTCTGTGTATGTGTGTTGAGTCCATTTAGTCTTTAGTTCTGCTGTTCCCTTGTTGATCTTCTAGCTGATCTATACATTACTGAGAGTAAGATATTAAAGTATCTTACTATTATTACATGGCTGTCTATTTCTCCCCTCAGATCAGTAATTATGGCTCCAGCCAAGTCCGCAGGGAAAATGGGACTGCCTCTGGGACAGTGGTTAAGTGGGTTTGAAGCTGGGTCATGACTTACTTTTATTTACAATGGGGTGCCTCATAGATATGCGTGTTACCAGGGGCTTGATGGAGTGTGACTCTTAAAAAACTCTAGGCAAATGGGACTGCTTTCAGGGCCACCATAGAGCAAAGCTGGAGCCAGGTCTTCGTGCTGCTTCTGGTCCTGCAGTCAGGTTCACAGTTAGCAGACCCGTTGCCAGGAACATGGGCTTACTTTCTCGAAGTGACTTTTCTCAGTTTTGGACTCCACTGGCATGTCACAATCTCCTCCCAGTATCCCAAAGGAAATTTTATCTGTGAATTGTTGCCAAATTAGTGTTTCTGTGGGGGAATGAGTGCTGGGGACCTTCTATCTTGCCATTTTGATCACTTTACTCTTGTCACTTCACCCTTTCTTATGTACTTTCAACTTTGAACTATTAGTAATCAGTAGAGTCCTTTCTGAATCATGCAATACCTTTTCACAGCACTTATCTTCCTTATTATATCTAAGGTTTTCAAAATCCAGAATAGTTGAAGTTCATGCTTGATGCTCTCACTGTACCTAACTATATAAAATAATAATAATGATAAAAATAATAATACTCTGCTTATTTTATGTGTCTATAGCTAAAGGTTATATTCAAAATATGTATCAACTGGTATTGCAAGATTGCTGACCAATAAGAATAAAAATAACCACAGTATTGAAACGAAATTCTGATGGCCCCCTCTGTGCCAAGTATTCTCTCTTTTCTTTGTTTCTTCAGCATGTCTTAGTCCATGGGGCCCTGAGAGTGAAGCAAACACAAAATATAGGCCCCTGAGGAATACGTAGGTGGGAACCACAGAACTACTTCCACATTTTGACCACTGATTCAGCTGTAGTGGTACAGCTGGGTCTGTAGGTAAATTACCTATGCTCTCCATACCAAAGCATGTATTTTATTGCTTTTGAAAATGAACTTTAAAAGCTTAGTTTACATACATGCAACTATGAGATCATATCTCTGGGAATAATTACTCAATCTGTGTTAAAATCCCCTCCCCTACACTTTTTATTACATTATAAAAACAGATTCTGTTAGGTAGATTCTGTGACAAGAATGCTAGCATTGAATAGAGTCAAGTTTATAATGTCTTCTTCAAATATAACTTTGCTCTTCAAACTAAATTCAGTGAAAGAAATCACATAATACGTGAAACTTTAAAAGGACTTACATACAAAAGGTAATGCTAACTTCAGAAGCGTCTCTTTGAAAATATATTTTTAAAAATTTTTTATATTAAGACATATGTGACAATGCATAACTTCTCATGTATCTAGCATGTTAAAAATAAAATTATCTGCCAAAAATTTTCTCAAAAGACAAAAAGGAAATTGAAGCCTTTTTTCTATTGTTTTAAGAGACCACCATTAGTATGAACTTAAGATCTGATCTCATCATTAGTAGGTGTTCTAGCTGTTTACCTTTCTTGTAAGGTCCTGCTACCTGTTCTAACTTGATTGGCATACCAAAGATAACTTGACTTCAATTGCATAACATGTTTATTTAAAAGTGGGTGCTTTTATTTCTTAAAAGGTATGTAGCAGAGCATTTAAAGGCACAAGGAGTGTCTTCTTTTGCTATAGCCCTTTACACACTGTGGGAACTGGGAAATTATTAATTGGGGGTAGCAGGAGATACATATCACTACTCATTGGCTAGAAATGTTGGCTTTGCTGTAATAACATGAGGAAAAATGGGTTACCAGATTATTTATTTTCTGATTCCCCTAATGACATTTGGCTTTTATTACAAACTAGCATGAATCCAACGACAAATCATAGAATGTATATGCAAGCCAAATTGTGGTTTTGGGAAAGCAAGTCAGGGATAAAGTGGAAATTAGTGATGACATATTACATGACCTCTATTTGTTCTATAATTCTAGGGTTTCTGAGGCCTATGAATATGCAGGCCTATAGTTAATGATTAAATCAGCTGGTTTTCCTCAACCCTCACTTTTCTGGGTCCCAGGAAAAGAATAACTCGATGGAAATTTGACAAATCTCTGACTGAAAAATGTGGTCATAAATAGAGAACAAGCCTACTAACAAATCATTTGGTTGTATTTTAAAGTAAACCTTTGATTCCAGTTTGGGGACATTGTTGTTTACCTTTTCAAGACCTCTTTTGTTATAATCACTTCTGCATATTATTTTAATAATCCTCTTTCCCTTAAGAGAATAAAAACCACATAGACCTTGCTATGTCTTTCATCAGGGTGAGAGTGGGAAATAAATCAAATCTTTGAGTCTGCATACATGTTTGGAGACACGTTTAAGGTATAAATGTTAAGGCAGCAATGCACAGTTTATACTGTCCCTCCTCTTATACCCTTCTTTGGAGAAGAAGAGATTTACTCAGAAACAGCAAACAGTGCTAGGATTAGTCACACAGCGGTAGAACAGTGGGTCTTATTCTCTCATTATTTCATTGTCTAAAAATTGTTCATATCTCAATTTCATATAGTTCAATATAATAATTTGCAATGTTTACATCTTTTAAGGAATTATTTACCTGTGAGTTCGTAGTAATACTATATGGTATTTTCTGTAAAAAAAAAAAAAAAAAATTTACTCTTTACATTTAGTTCTCCTAAATATTCATGTTAACTCTTTTGTGAGTTGAGATCCAACCATATTTCTCAACAGTGGGTGGCAACTTATCCACAAACTGTTTGTTACCCTGTTTAAAGACAATTCTCCATAGACCTCTTGTGTTTCTGCAATTCTTCTGACAGCTTTCGATGCACACTATATTTTTAAGGTTGTATTATAACCCCATAATTGGACTGTATAAATTACTCATATCTTGGGTAGAAATACTAAAAGATGAACTCATTAAAAAATAATAAATACAGTAATTTTTAAATACAAAGATATAAATAGAAACAACAAAATGTTATAAAGTGGGGGACAACGTTAAAATGCAGTTTTATTAATTTTTCTTTCCTTGTTTGTTAGTCAATTTGTTTATGCAATCAGTGTTATCATCAGTTTAAATACTGGGTTATAAGATACTATTTGCAAGCCTCAGAGTACCTAAAATCAAAAACATACAACAGATAGACACACACAAAAATAAAAAGCAATAAATTAAAACATATTACCTGAGGAAAAAATAGCTTCACTGAAAGAAAGACAGGACAGAAGGAAGAGAAGAACAAAAATAACGTGCAGACAAATAGCAAAATGGCAGGAATAAATACTTATCAATAATGACATTGAATGTAAATGGACTAAACTCTCCAATGAAAAGACATAGAGTAGCTAAATGTATAAAAAGGCAAGATTCAATAATCTATTGCCTACAATAAACACACTTCACCTGTAAAGACACACATAGACTGAAAATAATGGGATGGAAATAGATATTCCATGCCAACAGAAATTTAAAAAGAGCAGGAATAGCTATACTTATATCTGACAAAATAGATTTCAAGACAAAAACTATTAAAAAATATGATTATATAATGATGAATAAGTCAATTTAGCAAAGAGCATATAAATGTAAATATATATGCATACACAGTGCAGCACCCAGATATATAAAATAAACATTATTAGAGATTAAAAAAAATAGGCCCCAATATAAGAATATATGGAGACTTTAACATCCCACTTTCAGCACTGGACAGAAAATCAATGAAGAAACATTGGACTTTGTCTGCACTATAGATCAAATGGACATAATAGATATTTACAGGACATTTCATCCAATGACTTCAGAATGCACATTCTTTTCGTCAGCACAGGAATCATTCTCAAGAATAGACCATATTTTAGGACACAAAGAACTCCTAAAGAGTTCCAAAATTTAAATTATATGAAGTATCTTTTCTGACCACAATAAAATAAAAGTAGAATCAAAATAAGAGAAATTTTGGAAACTATATGAACCCATGGAATTAAACAATATGCTCTTGAATAACCAGTGGATCAATGAAGAAATTAAGAACAAAATTTTAAAAAGTCTTAAAACAAATGGTAATGGAAACACAACATACCAAAACCTTTGGGATATAGCGAAAACATTACTAAGAGGAGAGTTTATAGCTATAAATACCTACATCAAAAAAGTAGAAAAACTTCAAATAAACAGCCTAACAATGCATCTTAAAGAACTAGAAAAGCAAGAACAAACGAGACTCAAAATCAGTAAAAGAAATAATAAAGATCAGAGCAGAAATGTGTGAAATTTAAGCAATGAAACAATATAAAAGATCAGTGAAAGAAAAAGTTGGTTTTTTGAACAGATAAAATTAACAAATCTTTCACCAGACTCACTAAGAAGAAAAGCGAGAAAACCCAAATAAATAATATCAGAGATGAAAAATGAAAAATTAAACCTATACCAAAGATATTCAAAGAATCATTCAAGGCTGTTATGAGCAACTATATGATAATAAATTGAAAAATCTGGAAGAAATGGATAAATTCCTAGACATGACAACCTACCAAGATTGAACCAGGTAGAAATCCAAAACTTGAACAGACCAGTAACAAGTAACAAGATCAAAGCTGTAATAAAATATCTCCCAGCAGCCAGGTGCGGTGGCTCTCGCCTGTAATCCTAGCACTTTGGGAGGCCGAGGTGGGTGGATCACTTGAGGTCAGGAATTTGAGATCAGCCTGGCCAACATGGTGAAACCCCATCTCTACCAAAAATATAAAAAATTAGTCGGGTGTGGTGGCGCACGCCTGTAATCCCAGCTACTCGGGAGGTTGAGGCAGGAGAATGGCATGAACCCGGGAGATGGAGCTTGCAGTGAGCCGAGATAGCGCCACTGCACTCCAGCCTGGGCAAAAGAGGGAGACTTGGTCTCAAAAAAAAAAAAAAAAAAAAGTCTCCCAGCAAAGGAAAACTGGGAAGTCAGGAAAATATGCCTTCACTGCTGAATCCTTCCAAACATTTCAAATTTATTGTACATTTAAAAATAACTAAAAGGGAATAATTGGATTTTTTTGTGACACAAATAAAAGATGAATGCTTGAGGTGATGGATACCTCATTTACCCTGATGTGATTATTACACAGTTTGTGCCTATATCAAAATACCTCATAAGTATTTATACCTAGTATGTACCCACTAAAATTAAATATAAAAACATAATTTCTGGTTTATAGATGGTACCTCGCAAAAGAATGTTATTAACAAATTTAACTGATGATAATAAGTATTAACAGCAGTATTTTATTATTACATTTTCAAAGAATATGTCTACTGCCACCTCAGTTCAACATTTATACATCATGGTCTCTGTCTTTCATGGAAAACCTAAAATATAACATTTTCTATAGACATATCTGTTTTTGAAATGCATCATTAAACAATACAGAGTCAAATATGAAAAAACTTAATAAATATATTTTGCATTAAAAAATAATTTAGCAAAAAATCCATTTCTAATATGTAGTATATAGATATGTATTGATTTCCTTTTCCCCTGAACTGTGAATTTTGGCTAAAGATCAAAGGAAGGAGAGCCAATGAGCACTGATTAACAAGTCTTGCTGGCAACAAGTCCTGGATCAGAAGGCATTATCAGCAGAAGTAATTTGGGGAGATTTGTTGCCAGGTATTGCCAACAAGTTGGTCCCTTGTGACCAGCTGTCTGTACAAAAGGCTCCTGTCATAGAGTCTTGTGCTGGCATGGCAGGAACAATTCATGAATGTTATTTTAACACCTCAAAATACCTTCGCATATAGTGTAGCTCAGGATAAATCTCTATTTTTAAAGTATGTATTTTATTGTCTTTGTTCAATAATGATTTTTGTTTTATACCAACTTGGTTTATATTTTTCTTTATGTTTTTGGCTTTTAAGCATTCCTTGGACTCTTTTTAGAAATGTAGATATATTCCCGCCATGAACTTGAAGGGATAAATATTATTTTGTTTTTGGTGTTATGTCTGCAAAGATTAGCTTTGAACATTCACAATTACGATATCTACTTATTGGTAGTAGCTAAAATATTATTTTAAAAGTTTAAAGAAATATGCAGTTATAATCTCTAGCTTTTACTAGTGGGTACCTGATTATCGGCACATACTTTTCAATTCCATACCTTTCTTTTGCTCCCCCTGCCCCTAGTATAAGCATAGAAAATTAATATTTTCAAAAATAAGAGTCTGGATTGGCCAAATGCTTTAAGCCCTCCAAATGATCTTAAATTTTTTATACACTACTTAATGTTCTTCCCATAACCCACTTTTCTATGCTTCCCTCAGATGCACTGAGTGCAATGCTAACAATTTCAACTCAATCTACAAAGTGATTCTTTAGATAAAAAATTGGCTGGGCGCGTTGGCTTACGCCTGTAATCCGAGCACTTTGGGAGGCCGAGGCGGGTGGATCACGAGGTCAGGAGATCGAGACCATCCTGGCTAACATGGTGAAACCCTGTCTCTACTAAAAAACAAAAAATTAGCCAGGCATGGTGGTAGGCGCTTGTAGTCCCAGCTACTCGGGAGGCTGAGGCAGGAGAATGGCGTAAACTTGGGAGGCAGAGCTTGTGGTGAGCCGAGATCATGCCACTGCACTCCAGCCTGGGCAACAGAGCGAGGCTCTGTCTCAAAAAAAAAAAAAAATATGACTGTCACATATTTGAAATTTTATGTGCTTTTATTCTACATCAACCACTAATCAACTACAGGCATAACTCAGAGATAGTGTGGGTTCAGTTCACATTACCACAGTAAAGCGAGTATCACAGTATAGCAAGTCACTGAAGTTTTTAGCTTCCCAGTTCATATAAAAGTTATGTTTATACTATACCATAGTATATTAAGTGTACAATAGCATTATGTTTAAAAAAATCAATGTGCATACCTTAATTAAAAAATACTGCTAAAAATGTTAACAATCATCTCAGCCTTCAGCAAGTCATGATCTTTTTCCTGCTTGAGTGTCTTGCCTTCATGTTGATGACTGCTGACTGATCATGGCTGTGGTTCCTGAAGGCCAAGGTGGCTGTGGCAATTCCTTAAAATAAGGCAACATTGAAGTTTGCTATATTGACTGGCTCTTCCTTTCACAAAAGAGCATGAAATCTTGTTTTATAGCATTTGATGCACAGCAGAACTTTCAAAATTGGAGTCAATCCTCTTAAACCCTGCTGCTTCTGTATCAACTAAGTTTATGTAATACTCTAAATCATTTGCTGCCATTTCAACAATGTTTACAATATCTTCGGCAGTTCTTTTGCTATTCCTATGCCATGATCGGTGACCTCCTCCATTGAATTTCTTACCTGTCAAAGTCATCCATGAGGGATGGAATGAACTTCTTCCAAATTCTTGTTAATATTGATATTTTGATCCTCTTCTACAAATCATGAATGTTCTTAAAGACATTTAGAATGGTGAATCATTTCTAGAAGGTTTTTGGTTTACTTTGCAAAGGTCCATAGCAAGAATTACTATCTATAGCAGCAATAGCTTTACAAAATGTATCTCTTAAATAATATGACTTGGAAGTCAGATGACTCCTTGATCCATGGGCCATAGAATGAATATTGTGTTAGCACACATGGAAACAACATTAATATTCTTGTACACCTGTATTATAGCTCTTGAGTGACCAGGTACACTGCCAAGGAGCAGGAATATTTTCTTTTCTTTTCTTTTCTTTTCTTTTTCTTTGAGATGGAATCTCACTCTGTCACCCAGGCTGGAGTACAGTGGCATAATCTTGGCTCTCTGCAACTTCTGCCTCCCCAGTTCAAGCAATTCTTCTGCCCCAACCTCCTGAGTAGCTGGGATTATAGGCATCTGCCACCACACCCAGCTAATTTTTGTATTTTTAGTAGAGACGGGGTTACTCCGTGTTGGCCAGGCTGGTCTCGAACTCCTGACCTCAGGTGATTCACCCACTACAGCCTCCTAACATGCTATGATTAAAGGTGTGAGCCATGGTGCCTGGCCAGGGACAAGTCATATTTTGAAAGAAATATTTTTTTCTAAACAGTAGGTCTCAATGTGGTCTTAAAAAGATTCAGAAAACCATGCTGTAAACAGATGTGCTGCCATCTAGGCTTTGCAGTTTTGTTTATAGAGTACAGGCAAAGTAGGTTTAGCATAATTCTTAAGAGCCCTGGGATTTTTGGAATGGTAAATTAACATTGGTCTCAAATTTACTAGTTGCATTAGCCCTTAACAAGAAGTCAACCTATCCTTTGAAGCTGTGATGCCAGGCATTTACTTTCCTTTAGCTATGAAAGTCCTAGATGGCATCTTCTTCCAGTAGAAGGCTGTTTCATCTACAATGAAAATCTGTTGTTTAGTGTAGCTACCTTCATCACTTATCTTAGCTAGATCTTCTGTATAACTTGCTTCAGCTTCTCTATCAGCACTTGCTGCTACATTCCACATTTATGTTCTAGAGATGGCTTCCTTCTTTAATCCCCATAAATCAGCCTCTGTAGCATCAATCTTTTCCTCTCATTTCCCTCTTCTCTCTCAGCCTTCACAGAATTGAAGAGTATTAGGCCCTTATTCTGGATTAGACTTTGGTTTAAGGGAATGTTGTGGCTGATTTGATCTTCTATCTATACCACTAAAACTTTCTCCATATCAGCAATAGGTTCATTTTTCTTTCTTATTATTTGTGTGTATTTACTGGAGTAGTACTTCTAATTCCCTTAAATATCTTTTTCTTTGCATTCACAACTTGGCTAACTGGTGCAAGAGGCTCAGTTTTTGACCTGTCTCAACTTTCAATGTTCTTTCCTCACTAAGCTTAATCATTTATAGCTTTTGATTAAAAGTGAGAGGCATCTAACCATTTCTTTCACTTGAACAATTAAGGACCATTGCAGAGCTATTAATTGGCCTAATTTCAATATTCTTGTGTCTGAGGAAATAGAAAGGCCTGAGGAGCAAGAGAGAAATGGGGGAGTGGCCAGTTGGTAGAGCAGCCAGAAAACACACATTCATTGATTTAGTTCATTGTCATGGTGCACTCAATTACAAAAGTAACATCAAAGATCACTGATCACAGATCACCATAATAGGTATAATAATAATAATATTGTAAATAATATGAGAGTTATCAAAATCTGACACAGAGACATGAAGGGAGCACATCCTGTTAAAAAAAAAAAATGGCCCCAATAGACTTGCTTGATACAGAGTTTCCACAAACCTTCAATTGGTGAAAAACTGCAGTATCTGTGAAACACAAGAAGGTTAAACAGTATAAAATGAGGTACTGCTGTATTAAGTTACTAAGGTGTTTTAAAAGATATGAGAGACAGAAGAAACAAAACTATGCCTTGTCTTCTTGTCCACAGGGATCTCAATTTAGCTGAAAACAGAGATATATATGTTTTTAAAAAATAAAAATTAAAAAAGCTCATCTTGCTTGTTTTGTGCACGCTGTTTCTACCCGGAACACTCTCTTTATCCCCTTGCTTGGATCTTCCTAGCTGACGTCTTTCCTTTAAAATTCTAACTAAAGCCTGCATTTTCAAAGAGGACTTTCCTGTTCCCAGGAGACTTACCTTGGAATTTCCTTATTAACCATTTAGCAGAATTCTGCATGTTCCCTTTTACTATCACCCTTTACAGCAATGAGTTGCTTTTTGTCTACTTTTTTGTCTACTTCTAAATTGAGAAGCCCAATAAATGTGTCAAATAAATGAATAAAAAACTTTGAAGAGTAATTTTAAAAGTTAAAAACTAAATGCCATTGCCAGTTTAAGAAGGAAAATGGAGACTTTAGGCAGCAGAAAAAAATTCGTATAGAAAGTTAGGCTCTGATGTTTTTATTGGTAATAAAAACTAAGGTGAAAGGTAGAATTATTCATGGTGATAAAAACTGATTGAAAGCGTAGATTCACACTTAAGGAAAAGTAAAAATTGCCATTCATTTCTGGCCTATGAGTCACATCTAGAATCAGCCTTGACCTGGTTGACATATTACATTCTGCACATACCTAATAGCTCTAATTGATGTGTGTGCAGAGCATCAAATGAGTTGGCATTAGTAGAAAAGAACAAAACAGTTTTTTTTTAATGTGAAGGATAATAGTCGAGCCAACTTTCTGTTTTATTACTGCCAAATGGCTTGATCATGGAAGCAGTGGGTATAAAAATGTCAAAGGATTATGGAAAAAATGATTCCTTCAGTTTTTAAATGGGTGTAAGATACTTATGGACTTGATAACAGGAGCTATTTTTTGTTGGATTTTCAACCAATTTTATAAAGCTTTTCTCTTAAGGAAAGTTATTGGTCTCAGAACTTTTAAAATCTAAAGAAATCATCCTGGGTTGCTGAATATAATATGACATTTTTTTTTTTTAGTTTCCTCATTCAGTAGAACATATTCTTTCTGTGATATATTCTTTCAATACAAATTTGTATTGTTTTCATTTACCAGAGAAATACGAAAGAACTGATTATGCTGAACAGATGGCAATGCCCATTACAAAATAAGGGCCAGAACAATTTTATGCAAGTTCATATCTTTGCAATTATATTACTAGTGATTACTAAAATATAATTTTAAATGTATCCAATCATTCTGTAAGATGTACAAAATTTCTTACTTATATTTTAAATTGCTAATTATTTTGCACATTGTTATTATCTAAAGTTAATTAGAAAATCCAGAGGGATGATTGTTTTCTAATATAAGTGCAATATTGCTTAGTTATTTGAATCTTAAAATGAGTGAACTTGAGACTATTGTAAGTCTCAACAAAGACCAGTAAATAAAAGGGTAATTTATTCATAAATGGATTTTTTAGTGATTGTCTTCATCTAATAAACATAGATCCTCAAATTCACATCAGTCACTGTTCATTGTTAACATCTAAATTGGGGGATTCATAATTATTTTTCTAAGGTCTAGGTAAAAATATTCTAGGGTCTATTAATAATTTATTTCATCATGGGTTCTGCATGGTATTCTCTTCCTAATTCAAGATTGAAGAAGATGGAAGAAGCAGCCGCAGTTTTAATACTGTATTTCTACTACTTTCAAAAGGTAACAAAGGCCTATTGGTTAGATAAAAGCTGAGACGTTGGCACTTGCAATCATACTATCAGTCAATGTGCCCATTTAATATCTTTCTCCATGGCCAGATAGTTTGTTAAAACAAAACTATGATAATCTGTTTCTCTTTTTTATTAATAGGTAAACATCTTAGAAGAGTATACTTCATTCTTTAGTCCAGCACCACATAGCTTTTGTCCCTTCCATGGTTCCAAATTGGTTTTTTTGTTGTTGTTGTTTGTTTTTTTTTTGAGAAGGAGTCTTGCTCTGTCACCCAGGCTGGAGTGCAGCGGCACGATCTCGGCTCACTGCATCCTTCGCCTCCTAGGTTCATGCGATTCTCATGCTTCAGCCTCCTGAGTAGCTTGGATTACAGGCGTGTGCCACCTCGCCTGGCTAAGGGACATGGATGCAGCTGGAAACCATCATTCTCAGCAAACTATCGCAAGAACAGAAAACCAAATACCACATGTTCTCACTCGGAGTGGGGGGAGGGATAGCATTAGGAGATATACCTAATGTAAATTACGAGTTAATGGGTGCAGCACACCAACATGGCACATGTATACATATGTAAGAAACCTGCACATTGTGCACGTGTACCCTAGAACTTAAAGTATAATAAAAAATTTAATAAAAATAATAATAATTTTTGTATTTTTAGTAGAGATGGCGTTTCACCATGTTGGGCAGGGTGGTCTCAAACTCCTGATCTCAGGTGATCTGCCTGCCTTGGCCTCCTAAAGTGCTGGGATTACGGGTGTGAGCCACCATACCTGGCCCCAAATTAGTTTTTATTGTGATCATTAATGACCAAAAATGCAAAGGTATTTTCCCATCCAGTGGCGTAAAACTTTATCTCATGTATTTCTGTGACTTGAATGATCAATTATAGTCTAACAGCTCCCGGAACTGTAACTCCAGACCAGATATTCCCCCTGAGGTTCTGATTCATATGTCCAAATGCCCATCAGGCAACTCAGTTTGGATCCCTATAGAAAATGTAAGCCCCACACGTCCAAAATCACTTAGTTCCTTTATCTGTAAAATTGGATGGTAAAAGTTTCTAATTCATAGAAAGAGTAGTGAGAATTAAATAATCCCTAGCATATATAAAGCAGTCAGTAATATTAGTTATTATTATTGTTATCAATGTCCATATTATTATTCCTAGTTGATGACTTGACTCCAACTCATACCTCATCCCTTGGACATCTCATTTTCTCAGTGGATTCTCTTCATTTTCCTTGCTCTCAATCTTCCAGGCTAAGCAGTGTCTTAACATGTGAAGTCTTTAAATCATATTCTAAGCCAATGTGATATAATCAATATTAAAACAGCATATCTGACAAGGCAGTCACTTCAAAACTTCTAACAGTTTGATGGATTATTCTGAGAAGAATGACTTATGCAATTAGTTTATGACTCAACACTCAAAAAGATGCAGTATCTATACAAATTTTTCAGTCTCTTCTCTTTGAAAAATTAGCCACATCATATTGTATTTAAAAGTTTAGCATCCTGTAAGTCCCTGGGTAACTTTACATTTTCTATTTCTTTAATCTGTTCTCATTTGGTTTTTTTGTTTATTATTTGTCTAAAATGTTAATTTCATTACATGATAGATAACCAGGTTAACTATAGTGGGAAAGTAGATCAAAAGTATTTTGGGATTAATGAAGAATGAACAGGTAAATTTAGGTTTGTGTTACCAGAAAACATGAGAAATGATAGAAAAATGGATATAACAAAAAAAGTCATTCATTTTCAGGAGGTCTGGTAACTGAGAATCCTTGTTTACAAAGTATCTGTTTTGACTGTGAGGTACAGAATTATCGCATTCATACATCATTTGTGTCCCTTAAAAATATAAACTATGTTCATAATTAAATTTTAAAAGTATTCTGTTTTAAAACAAGCAAATTAATAGACCAACAGACAGTTCATATCTTTATTTTGTTACTTGATTCCCAATCTTACAATAGCTCTTCTCAGATAATTCTCAACTTTACAAGATAATTTGGAGTTACTGCTTTTCAAAATCCTTTGGTAATTGCTTGTGTCTGAATCATGCCATCTCATTCCATGGGATCCATTAATATTCAGGTAACTAGACAAGGGTATTTAGCAACCCAGAGATGCAGATGCTATGGAATGGGTTTTCACAGATATGGAGCTGCAGCTTTACATTATCTTCAGAGAGACAGAAAGAGGAGTCTAGAGAGAAAGCATAGTAATTTAAAACATCTGACACCCCATAGCCCTCCTTAGAAAAGTCATATCCGTTTGGACACATGCCAGAATTCCCTCTGAATTGCTTTTCATAAAGCCCTCAGATTCCTAGTTCTTAATAAGCTCTGTTCACTAGTTATCATAGATATATAATTTATCCATAACCCTGCTGTCTTTCCTGCAGATTACTCGAACATATGCTGATTTTGGCTCTGTTACAAACAAAATAAAATCCTCTATTCCTTGAGCTCAAATACTCCAATATATAATTATTCTTTTAGAACAGTATGTTCACTTTATGTACTTGTCTAGTCATAGATATAAAGTTACTTAGTTTCCTAAGTCATTCACAAAATTTGTGGCTCTATAGCCATAATAAATTGCGAAATAATACTAGAGGGGCAAAAATATTTATAGGAATAATCTTTCAAAAGAAAAAATCTTGAGTGTGATGGTTCTTTGTACATTCTCTTAAGTAAATCATCAGAGCCTGGTTATTTTTCCTTTATTCTTGAAATTCAGGCATGGAGATAGCATTGAAATTCTGGCCAAATCTGCTGTTGCTGAAATTTATAGAACAGATTTGGAGTTACCAATTTAAACTTCATAGTTGGCTGAGAATCCAGCTGTGTTGGCTCAGTCAGAGAATGCAATGAAAGGTGGAACTGAAATCATCTGATACCATCCATGAAGGGGTCTAGAGACTGGGAGGGAGGAGGGAATAAGCAAATTAAAACAAAACAAAACAACAAGCCTCAAGAGAGAATAGTTCCTTTGCTGATAGTAATGGTAATATTTTTACATTAGAAAGTCTCATCATTGACATGAAAGGAAGGGAATTTTAGCTTTAACTGTAGAAATAACTGACTTGGTCTTCAATTTAAGTGGTTTGGGGAAGCTAGCAGAGTACCCTAACCCCCATATCCCAGAGCTGAGGGAAGCTGGCTGCTTTACACAGTGAGCCAAATGGCCAGTTACATGAAGGTGAAAAGGCACCATGCCAAATACAAACACATTTTCTGTGGTGGCTATTTTTAACTCTGTGCTATATCTTTTGACCTCTTTCCACTTGATCCATTATCTTAAATATACACATTCTTAAGGATGACACATCTGAATACTATGCAAATATTTTCTTCATTTTCAAGTTGGATAAAAGAAGACAAGGTTCTGACCCTGAAATAAAGGCTAAGCCTCTTGGCAAGCTCAGAGGTGGTTTGTCAAGTTCACGTTTCCTGCCTTACTAGCGGTGCAGGTCAAGAAACTCTTGTTAGTTTCTTGACAAGACAAGTCTAGTCCTACGTCACATGTGCCGAGGTTCTAGGTGGCACTTCTTAAACACCATTTACAGGGAAATAGGCCTTTAAAGGGAAATTGTCTTCTCCCCTTTCTTTACAAAATCATAAATGTGTTCTAGGAATGCCTGATCCTCTGATTCCTGCAATCCCCAAATTCCTAAAAGAATCTCGATTCTGAGTGTGCACACACATACATGCACACAGAAGTTCACACACAGTGCATAGGGGTATAGTGATGCTGATTTAAAGGTTATGGGTAGAGAAGTGGTTACTCCCTCAAGAAGGAAATTACTGTGCCTGGCTAGAAAGCCAAGGCATAATCACATGCTGGGTTGCGCCCCCTGGTGCTTCTACTGAGTATCCCTCATTTTCTATCCCAAGACCAGAAGAGGAAATGGTGAGGGGCCAAGGGAGTCAACAGGACAGGAGAGAGGGGTTTGCAGACCTTTAAAATCCAGTGCTTCAGCATTTCTTTGGGTAGCTATCCAGAGACCCAAAATATTTTTCCCCAAGATAGTGCATAAGCCTCATTTGACTTGGGTTGAACTTTGAGTTGAGTTGAACCTTGCTGCCATGTTCATTATAAAATGAATACTAATGGGGTAGTATGTTTGAGAGTTACCAGCCTTTACCTGTCTGTAACTTGCTACAGGCTTCCAGGGAGTAAGAAACACTGCTACTATTATGGTCATTTATTAAATACATTTGCAGAAAAAAGTTTTTATCTTTTCAAAGCACTTTAACATTTGTTATCTTATTTAAACTTTGCAAACCTGTGAAGCAGTTGGGGTAAGAACCAGAATTTCCACTTTGAAGGTAAGTAAGTTGAAAGAAAGTTGACCCTGAGGACAGGCCCCACAATCTAAGGGACTCGCTAAATATTCAGGGAAATGTGTTCACATTGGGGTAGAGACATCAGCAGGCAAGCTTAAAATTGAGTAGAAGAGAATGCCAAAGTAAACCAATTAAAGATGCTTTTTGGGTCCAAGTGAATTGCATGGTGTTGGGAAGAGTGGAAACTTAAAAGGTTAAAATCAAGGTAAATAAAGGAAGAAAGTAGGATGTGATACACTACACTGTCTTCTGTTTCCTTGGCTTTCAACATGGGGTGATTTTTACTGCCAGGAGACACTTGGCAATATCTGGAGATATTTTTGGTTATCACAACTTGGTGGGGTGGGGAGTACTGTTGGCATCTATCAGTTACAAGCCAAGAATGCTGCTAAACATTCTACAATGGGTAGGACACCCCCCTACAAGAAAGAATTATCTAGCCCAAATTGTCAATAGTACTGAGACTGAGAACCCTGATCTATAATACTTAGAGTAGTTATCTGGTGAATGGTAAGTCACCTTGATTTAAAGCGAGAAACTTAGAATGTCTGACATAAATTCTACCACTCTTGGATACCCTCTGATTTGTTTCCTTAGGAGGTAGATCAGGCTGCAATAGGTTGGATGGAGTGAAAGGGTTAAAGAGAACCATGTACCATTTGTATGCTCTGTGTTCATTCTATATGAAAATAAGCTATGTAGATATGGCTTTCTCTTTTTCTATTTTGGATGCTAAAGAATACTGTTTTTTAAAAAATTTATGTAGTTTTATTAAAATACAGAATGGAGTTATTTGAGATATACCTGTTGGCCCCTTTATTTGGAAGGGTTATATTTTTAAAATTATATTGTGTCAAATTGCAAACATGTTCTACTTTTGTAGAGGGGATGCTAAATAAATATTCACTTCTGTGTTTCCTTTTTCATTTGCTTACTAAAAGCATGTGCATCCAGGGATTCAAGTCAGCACTGGCTGTAGAGAAAGTAAGCAATGTAGAATTAAGTGGGAATCTATGGCCTTACTGACTGGCTCTACTGAAAGCAATTGTGTCCTGCATTTTTTTTTTTTTTTTTTTTTTTTTTTTTTTTTTGCCTAATACCCATTTGCAAGGTAGCTTTCTGCCAACTGTATCTTTCCCATGCTGAAAAATTGGCCTTCTGCTTTGAGCACATTTAAAAAGAGATATTTTGTATTTTCTTTTTGTGTTATTTAGATGTGCTAAACATACATAACTGAAAAAAATAGGACAATGAAATTAGGAAACATAGGTGTACTTAATATTTACCAGAAAATACCCACCCCAAAGTTATTTAAGGCAGGCAATCACTTGCCCGTTATGGTCTAGACTTGTGATGCTCAATTTGATAGTCAAGTGTGGAGCTACTTAAGTTAAAATTTAAAAAATTAAAATTAATTAGAAACTTGACTCCTCAGTGGCACCAGCCACATTTCAAATGTTAAAATAGTGGGTAGTAACCATCATAATGGGCAGTGCAGATATGGAGTATATCATCATCACACAACGGTCTACTGGACAAGGTTTCTTCAGTTGAGTGGATTCAACAGTTGATAGTAATGTGAGGACAATGTTGAATGCCAGTGAACTTTTCCTTTTTTTTTTTTTTTTTTTTTGAGACGGAGTCTCGCTTTGTCACCCAGGCTGGAGTGCAGTGGCGCAGTCTCGGCTCACTGCAACCTCCACTTCCTAGGTTCACGCCATTCTCCTGCCTCAGCCGCCCGAGTAGCTGGGACTACAGGTGCCCGCCACCATGCCCAGCTAATTTTTTGTATTTTTAGTAGAGACGGGGTTTCACCATGTTAGCCAGGATGGTCTCGATCTCCTGACTGTGGGATCCGCCCGCCTCGGCCTCCCAAAGTGCTGGGATTACAGGCGTGAGCCACCGCGCCCGGCCGAGCTTTTCTTTGAGCAAGCAAAATGCTCCTGCACAACCACTTGAAGTCTCTACCCAGGAGGCAATAACTATAAAGGCCTCATCATATTTTTATTTAATTCATCTAATAATTACTTATTCAATCCCTGCTATAGGTTAGGCACAATTGTAGGCATTGGGGAAAGAAATGAACAAAACCAAAAATGCCCTTGTCTTCAAAGGGGTTAAATTTGAATGTATAAGACCAAACATTTATTTTTAAAAATGTAAATTTATACATATACATACATATACAAATTATACATCCAGAAAATGATCACTGTTAGGAAGAAGTATGAGAGTGTGAGGGAAGGATACTATTTCCAATAGAGTTCTCAAGGATACCCTTTTCAGGAGGTGATACTTAAGTAGAGTCCTAAAGGCAGTGAGTGGTGTGATTAACGGAACTATCTGGGGAAAGGCCATTTCAGACCCAGGATATGAAAAAAATGCAAAGGCTCTGAGGTAGGAACATTCTTGTCAAGTTAAAGAAAGCCAAAGGAGGCCAGCAGTGCTGGAGCAGAACAAGTAAAAAGAGTAATAGTAAATGAGGTTGGTTATAGGCAATGGCTGGATCATGTATTTATTAAAAGCCATGGTAAAGGCCAAGCACGGTGGCTCATGCTTGTAATCCCAGCCCTTTGGGAGGCCGAGGTGGGTGGATCACTTGAGGTCTGGAGTTCCAGACCAGCCTGGCCAACATGGTGAAACCCCGTCTCTACTAAAAATACAAACATTAGCTGGGTGTGGTGGTGCATGCCTGTAATCTCAGCTATTCGGGAGCCTATTCGGGAGCCTGAGGCAGGAGAATCACTTGAATCTGGGAGGCGGAGCTTGCAGTGAGCCCAGATCTCACCATTGCACTCCAGCCTGGGCCACAGAACGAGACTCCATCTCAAAAAAAGAAAAAAAAGGCTGTGGTAAAAATTCAAATTTTGTTCTAAGAGAGATTGGAGACCTTTTTAGTATTTGAGTGCTGAAATGACATGATCCAATTAACATTTTTCAAAGTATCCTCTGACTGCTGTATGGGGGACAACACTACAAGTTTGTAAGAGCTGAGACAGTATGACTGGCTAATAAGGCATTGCTACAAACTGGGCAGGAAATGATGGTGGCTTGGAGTGTTGTCCTCATTGGAGGAGATGAGAAGTGGTTCAGTTACAAAAATACATTAAAGAATTAACAAGATTTACTAATTAACTAAATGCAGGGTCTAAAATAAAGGCAGGGTTCAAGAGTGACACTAAGGTTTTGCTTGAACTCGGTAGATGGCAGTATGACATTTACTGAGATTAGGGAGTTTGGAGGAATAGCAAGTTTGGAGTGAGTGTGGTAATCAAGAGTTCTCTGCAGAGGATATTTATTGTGAGATGCTCACTAAACATTCAAGAGAATATTTTCAAAAAGTTATTGAATATATAAATCTGGAGGTCAGAAAAGAGGTTGGAGCTGATGATATAAATTTGTATGTTAACTGCCCATATATGGTATTTAAAGCTGTGAAGTTAATGGAGATCACAAAAGGAGTAATTGTAGTTAGAGATGAAATATCCAAGAACTGAATCCTGGGGCAGTCCATTTTATAGAAGTGGAAAGGAAAAGAGAAGGAAGTAGAGGAGATTATTCATGTAGGAGAAAATCAGGAGTATGTGGTATCCTAGAGAACAAGTGAAAATTTTTTATGAAAAAGGAGAATGGTGAATTATATCAAATGCTTGCAATAAGTTGAGTAAGATGTGAATTGAAAAGTTTCCATTGCGTTTGACATTGTACAGGTTCTTAATGAGAAGTTTCAGTGGAGGACTGGGGACTAAAGCCTGTTCCAGGAGCTTTCAAAAGTAAACAAGAGGTTGTAGGAGGGTAGAAAGTGGTGTAAGGAAGTATCCATACGTCTTTTTGAGGAGCTTTGTTATAAAGAGAACATAGAATTGTTATAGTAGCTGAAAGTTTATGTGGAATTTCTGGATTTGTTTGTTTTAATAAAGGAGGAACTACCATAGGCTGATTGGATGATGCAGAAGAGGGAAAAAGTGGATGGCGTAGGAGAAATAGAGCATAATTTCAAGAAAAAAGATGAGAACACCAATGGCTTTGAGGCCACCCAAATCCAGAAGGCCTTGA
This sequence comes from Macaca nemestrina, assembly GCF_043159975.1. Lineage (NCBI taxonomy): Eukaryota > Metazoa > Chordata > Mammalia > Primates > Cercopithecidae > Macaca > Macaca nemestrina. The sequence goes on from NC_092128.1 coordinate 90,658,505, forward strand.
CTCAGGAGCTGTTTAAAAATACTAAAACAATTTACAATACTAAAGTGAGCTATACTTCAAAACACACTAAGAGTTCATAAGGGAAAGATAAGGTCCACCTCCTTAAGGCTCAAAGGCAATCATCTCTGAATTGAAAGTTAATGGCATGTTTGCATCTTCTTTTTCTACCTGCCTTCCTACCATTTCCTGTTGTGCATTGAACTGGGCATACAGCTAAAGGAGACTGATAAAGATAGTGCTTGATGGTGCGAGCTTAATGTGTTGAGCTTGGCTTGAGACAATACATTAGCTCGCCAGTATTGATGTTCTGCTTCATGACTAGGACTTTGTAAGATGCACTGGCTTCCATATATTATAAAAGTCTGCCAGGATGAGAACTAATGATGAACATGTTAGGAACCATAGCACCCAGAACTTACATATCATGGAATTGGTAATAAAATAATTTATAATATTATTGGCACAGGGGGTAGCCAAAGATCAGAAAATATTAATTCACTATTTCATCTGTTTCAAAAACATTACTTAAAAGATGCTAAGCAATTATTATTTAGGATAATTCAGCTTTATGATAACACCACATCTGCTGAGTTCAGAGACGGTGCACCAAATATTTCCCTTAGTTACCTACCATTAATTCACACAGGCAAATGTAGAAGCATTTCTTTGTAAGGACTGCCCCAAGAGAAGATTTACATACCTATTTATGGCTTCTATTTTATTGGTGCATATGTATAATGATAGTTATTTTACTGTTCAGTTTGACGTTTCTTGAAAATTTTCCCTCAATAAAATCACTCCTTTAAAAAAAACAAACTTTTCTTTTCTTTTCTTTTCTTTTCTTTTTTTTTTTTTTTGCTGAAGTGCAATGGCATGATCTCGGCTCACTGCCATGATCTCCGTCCGCCTCCTCGGTTCAAGCAATTCTCCTTCCTCAGCCTCCTGAGTAGCTGGGACTACAGGTGTCCGCCACCACACCTGGCTAATTTTTGTATTTTTAGTAGAGACAGGGTTTCACCATATTGGCCAGGCTGGTCTCAAACTCCTGACCTTGTGATCCACCCACCTCGGCCTCCCAAAGTGCTGGGATTACACGTGTGAGCCACTATGCCCGGCCATCTTTCTTATTTTCTTTACCAGTATGAAAGTTACTGTCACATAATGTTATTAATGTATTGGATCATAGGTATGACACACGTTTATTATTAATCTTAATTAACATACAGCAAAGTGTTTTGTAACGTAGTGCTCAATAAATATTTGTTAGCTTGAATAGATATATTATTAATGCTTCCAGAAAAAAATTCAACCCAAAGAGAGATGCTAACTTGTCCACATTAAGCTAAATATTTCCATCTATAAGCTACTCTCTAATTATGTTGTTTTGGATAGGATGTTATTTGATTTTGTCCTTGCAACATTTATATGAATTAGGTATTATTAGGACTGTATGCTATCAATGAGGAAATGCATATTTAGAATTTTGGAACTTGCTAAAGATCACACAAGTAGTATGTGGCACTGATGAAATTTACACTTGGATTTCACTGATTCCAAGTCCCACACTGCATATCAGTGCTTAGGTTAGCTTGAAGTTGAAGAGACTGTTTAGCTATCACATATTCTATTTCACAGAATAAGCCAAAGCTCTTGGTAGTTTACAGGTTTACTAGAGGTAAGTAGGAGCATTTTACAGGGAGAGGAGAGAGGGACTCTAAAACAAAGCAGTTGTAATTACTCCACCTTAAATAATATTCTTTGGTTCCAGCACTTCATTGAAACTACTCTACCAGAGAAGAGTGAGTATCTAATTTCCATTCCAATATCCATTTCCCATCCTTATTGAATTTGGCCTTTAATTAGCATTTAATACCATGTACCATTTCTGTTATATGCCTAATACTAACTAATGGGGACTACCATTTAAGTAGAATTTGGATTTTTCTGAAGGGCTAGAGATTTTAAATGAGGTTTTTCCTCTTTTTATAATCTCTCTCTCTCTTTTTTTTTTATTATTCTTGAACGCAACTTTTATTCTTTTTAATTGCTTAAGATAAATTGCCAGAAGCTAATGTTTGGGTTACAAACATGATTTTTTAAAAAATTGATCTTGAAATGACTCGCCAAATCACTTCCCAAAAGAAGAAAATGTAGTGACAATATACAAGTATATATATTACAACTTTCACTATAATCTTATTGTGAGATTTCATAATCTAAAGATATTTTTCAAACCCCAAAGATTACATCACAATTTAACTTTTTATGAGATCTGGTTTTCTTAAAATAGAACAATGTAAAGAGCTGTATCTATATTGGCTTCTTTTTGTTTTCCCAGAGATAATTGTAATACATCTTTCCCTCATTCTGTTTCCCTCATGTATCATGTTTAGTGGTACTTAGGTTTTTCTATGTAATATGAAACATTATAGGTAAGTGAAAGCCTGCAAAACACAATGTTAAATTTTAATTTTGATGATCCATTGGTACTTGGAAGTGTGTAATGGTTGGAAAAAGTTAAGGATGTAACTTCATTTTTTGAAATAATATGGGATGTGAGAAAGCAGATATGATTCACAAAGGAAAACAAAAGACAAGAAATGAGAGTGGATTGTTATGGTAAAGTGATAAAAGATGAAATTAGGAAAGCATAGAGTTATTCTAATATAGGAAAATTCTTCTTTAAAAGCTTTGTGAAAACACTGATTTTGAGTCTCAGCTTGTTTCCATAGTATCCCAGGTAAAAATACACTTTTCCTTCATTATTCATTGCCTTTGCACCAGCTGTTCCCTTCAACTAGATTCTTCTCTGCTATTCCAGTGCAGGGGTTCTTAATCTCAGCACTGTTGATATACTTGACAATTCGCACAGTTGTTTTTGCTGGGGGGTGGAGTGGAGACATCCTGTTCACTGTAGATTATTTAGTAGCATTGCTGTTTTAAAAATACTGGAAACAGTAATACAAATCTCCTACTACCACCGCTCAGTCATCTTGTACCCTCTTTGAGAACAATTACTCTAGTGAAAACGTATAAATGAAACATAGCTGTAATGGAAAAAAAAATCAAGAGGTCACCTCGGAAAAGACTTTGAAATACCCAAGCCCTCCCTTCCAACAGATTTGATCATTTCTTTGTGCTTCTGTCATATGTTAAAGCAACCTCTTTTATTAAATTTATTATACTGTTTGTCTTCATGGAACAAATATTTGTTCAATGCTTGAACTAGCTCGCTCTGGTGAATCTAGTGTTCTGGTGTGTATTTCTTTCCAAAAAGAAATATAATGTTTCATAATATAATGTCATCCTGAAATCAACCATGGGGGTAGTATTAATACCATGGAAATTGGAAAATGCTGCAAATCAGGTTTTTATTTTCCCTAGAGAGCTAATTATTAAACATTTAATAATACCCCTCATGCCTACTATATGCAACTCTTCTCTGAATAGTGGCAACATAAGGGACAAAAAGATGCCATGTCATCTAACAAGTTTTATTAACTGGATTGTGAACTCCTCAAAGAAAAGATTATTTTCTACTTACCTTCTAAATGGGGTACTAGCATAGTGAGTGATTCACTGATGACACTCAAAAAAGTTAATAACAACATTTATTTGAACATTCATTTAAATTATGAGCGTGGAATTTCTTCAAAGAACTTTCTTAAACGATGGTTTTGCTTCTGTTTATTTTTGAATCTAGAACTTTCTTACAACAATTGGATGTTTCAGTGGTTAGTTTATTTTTATATTTCTAAAATCTAGTGATTCAGCAGGAACATTCTCTCAAGCTGCAGGAAGTTTTGCAGTTTAATTAAGGCTAACCTGAGCTTTTCAAAATGTTTTTTGTGATTTCTTACAATTACTTTGAACATTTCATTCACCAGGGACTTTTGTAAAGTGAAGCTTTCTCTTTCATTCTCCTAACAATTACTCTTCACTCCACGGGTTTTGCCTCATTTTTTCTTTTTCTTTCTTTTTTTCCCCTTGCTTTTCTTTCTCTTTACTTTTTTGGTGATTCAGACTTTTACATCTGTACTATATATTGATTTGTAAAGCCCTTTTTATTAGAACGTAAAATCAACACATTTTTAGAGAAGTGATTACACATGGGAAGGAGAGGAAGAGAAAAAAAGGATTAAGTTTTAGAAAGTTAGCTCTATCTGTGATTATTTCATTTTTAAAAAAATCCTAAAACAAAAATGACAATTTTTGAACTTTTGTTAAACTTGTATGTCGAATAAAGAAGTGAAAGTTTTCTCTACTGTGTGTATGTTTAAAATGTTTTACAATTATGATATAATAAAGCATTGTTTAAAAATTAGATAATCTAGAAAACATAATGGAAGTAAGGACTGGCCAGACTAATAACACCCACTGGTGATATCCCATGTATGTATTAATAATAACCAGTGTGGCATGGGTACTGATCAGTCAGCAGGGGTTGTAAATAACTTCTGCTTGACTCTATTCATGCATACCTCCTGACACCTGTTCTGCCAGCAGCCACTGGAAACTACTGCCCATCTTTTGTTTATACCTTTATGGACTTTTTTGTGCATACCTTTATTTTTCACACTGTATATTTGAATATAGGCATGCTTTTATTTTCAGAAATTCCAGCACATGGTATTTTTTAGTAACAATTTTTATGGTTGTAGTTCTTCACTTATCTATTGTTAGTATCTCACACTGGATTCAAAACTTCAGAAAGTCAGGGCTCCAGTCTCTCCTGCTCACCATGATATATCTGGGACTTAGCCTAGTGCTTGTAATATGGAATACACAAAATATATATCATTAACTTTTTAAATATGAATAGATCAATAAGTACATTAGTATTTTTCTTGGTTGTGTAGTATTCTACATCCAGATATATCATAAATTATTGGATAATCTGTCGTTGGACATTTTGACTAATTATTTTCTCCCTGTATTTCCCAGGAGACTTCCCTTGTGCTCTTTTTCATTGTGCAGATTTTTAAGGCAAAGAGAAAGAATAGAATTTAGAGGAGGCTGTTGAGAAAAATGAAGATGGTATCATAATGTATTTGAGATATAACAGCACATTAACTGATTCCCTTGTGGTGATGGATGTATTAATACTTTCAACAGTAAAATCTTTGAGGACTTCTCAAGTCGAATGACCTAAGACTAACCAATTCTAAGAAATCTGAGAGGAGTATGACCTTTGGGAAACTGGTCCTAGAATGAACAACATACAGGTAAAGTGATTGAGTCACCAAAAATTTGTGATACTGTGAGTGATAGTACTGGAATTTATACTGGTCTTTTGGGTTTGTCCAGGGAACATGTAGCCAAGCAAAGTAGATTACAAGCAACAGTTTGTGAAATGAATCCAAGTTTCCTCATTAACTTTGGCTTTCTATTGGGATGAAAGTTTAAAAATATTCAATTCTATTTTTGAAAACACTTTTCCAAGAGAGTATCTACAACTCTTTGTTCAAAAGACCTAACATATGCTGAAATTGATGTTCCTGCGGGAAGAGGGAGCTTTATGTTAGTACTTCCTGAACTTCTCAGCATGTTCCTTCTACATCCTCTCAGCTGTTGACCTTACAAGACAGTCTTTAAGTGTATACATTTGTGAAACATCCTAAATCCACAAAATATGGTCTTGATTAATTTCAGACATAAACATACTCTCATGTATGATTAATTAATGTCTTCACTGTTAGAAAAAACAGATCCCAAAATGTGACTAAGGACCAATGTGGGCAACATACAGTCCTGATTCACTTCAAGTTAAGCATCAAGGTACAACAATAAAATCTCTTATGGAAATATTGTAGATGACTTTACTGGAGAATTATTTGATGGGCAATGAACCCCATTAGTGACTATAATAATTGAGTAAGTCTGTTCTCACACTGCAAATAAAGACATAACCAAGACTGGGTAATTTATAAAGAAAAAAGTTTAGTGGACTCACAGTTCCACATGGCTAGGGAGGCCTCACACTCATGGTGGAAGGTGAAGGAAGAGCAAAGGCACATTTTACATGGCAGCAGGCAAGACAGCATGTTTGTGTATGGGAAGTGCCCTTTATAAAACCATCAGCTCTTGTGAGACTTATTCACTATCACAAGAACAGCACAGGAAAAGCACTCCCATATAATTCAATTCCTGGTCCCTCTCATGATATGTGGGGATTATGGGAACTACAATCCAATATGAGATTTGGGTGGGGACACAGCCAAACCATATCAATAATTAAAGGAAGAGGTGGGCCAGGCCTGGTAGCTCACAACTGTAATCCCAGCCCTTGGGAAGGCTGAGGTGGGCAGATCACGAGGTCAGGAGTTCTTGACCAGCCTGACCAACATGGTGAAACCCTGTCTCTACTAAAAATACAAAAATTAGCCAGGCATGGTGGCATGTGCCTGTAATCCCAGCTACTCGGGAGGCTGAGGCAGGAGAATCACTTCAACTCAGGAGGTGGAGGTTGCAGTGAGCTGAGATTGTGCCCCTGACTCCAGCCTGGTGATGGAGTGATACTCCCTGTCAAAACAAAACAAAACAAAATACAGGAAGAGGTAAAAGAGATTCCGGAGTATTTTTTATTTATTCACTAAGAACAGTGACTATGCAAATACTTATGGTGTTCAATGTTCATTTATTATAGAAATATCGACGCCCTGAAGATTGCATTATAGTGCACAAAAGCTGTCGCTGTCTCCTGGTAGTAGTGAAATGGCATTGTTAGAACATGGATAAAAACACAAATCTTGTTTGAGTGAAGAGATTTAAAGTCCACAACAGCTATTACTCACTAACTAAACCAATTTCCAATAGAATATATGCAATAAAAAGGTCAAAGGTGGGATAATCTTAGTAAATATAACCAAAATGAAATCATATCACTACTGTGTACAAAAGTGTCATTAGTAAAACAATTGCAGGGAAAGGGAGTCCTTGAGGACTTCCTGGTGACTAAAATTTCAATCACATATAAGAATATAAAATATATTCTTATATATATATTTTTATATTCATATATAAGAATATATAAAATATATTTTATATTCTTTTATATATATATAAGAATATAATAACTTTTCTTATATTCACTCATGATAGACAGTCTAACTTTGATGTACATCAGGAACAGAACCATAAGTCATTGGTTTCCTTTGGTTTTGAATTTGATATCTTCCACTACCTAGATTTAGGCATCCATGAATGTAAATCATACGTTCCCGAAGGCCCTGGAGCGCAAGCAGAATTCACCTGGTAAATACTGCTAAATGTTTTCAGGGCCCTTCCGTCCAGCTGGGGTGAGAATTCACCATCTGCTTTGAAACCAGGTGAGCAAACAAAACCACATGTTGCTGACTTACATAATTCCTTCAAGGAGAAAAGAAGCCTTGGGCCACTAAATGTCAAAGCTGCTTATTTCTCAGCTTAGTTGAGTGCAGACTCAGCAGTGCTGTGATGGAGGTTAGAAGGTGAATGACTGCACAAGTCTGAGCCAGGAGTCTGGGCAGAAGACAATGATTAAAAAAATATTTTTATCTAACCTTTGTTAAAATAAAACTCTCAGGAAAATAATGGTTTCCTTTCTAAATTAGCTTTGCTTATACCTACAAGGTACAAAGGACAGTGGCAATAGATTGATGATTGTAAACTGACACTTAAATTTTTACATGCAGAAAATGGAATGATGAAAAAATATTAACGACTATTGCCATTGCTTCCCACAAGTTAACCAACAAAATCAAATCATGAGACACAATGTCTAAATGCTTTGTATTTTTATAGCTTCTTTTTATAATTCTTCATTTTGTTCAATATTTAAGTTATTCACTAGCATTCTCTGCTTGGGTTTTAAATTGCCCTTTAGTAACTGATTATTGATGTTCACTGTGGCAGATATATTTTTAGCCTGTTCATAGACTACCAATTAATAATTATTTTTCCACTTCACGTAACAACAATGCAATTGTTTTAAAAATCTACTAATTCTGGTTTCTGGTCTAAGTTGGAGGAATTTAACAATTCATAAGTAATGATACTGTATTTCTAAATAAAGTTTTCTTTATAAAAATTTTATAAAATGTTAAATTTTTATGAGAATTATGGTTATGTGGAGAGTAATAGATACAGACACTGGCTAAATTAAGGTACAATGGAGCATATTAGAAGGATGTGGCTAGATATGGGAAGCCTGACAGGAAAGAAGAGACAGAAAGCAAACTTTGAGCAGGCAAAAACCAATCAGCTCTGGGTGGCCTCAGTAGCTGTATAGTCATATCTGTGTACAACCGCTGTCCCTGCGACAGTTCACTGAAGGTTTGAGGTGCTGGAAGAGAGTCAGAATTATAATATTCAGGCTATACATAATTTTAGGGAAAAATGATTAAGAAGAAGCATCTCCCAGGGTCACCTGAAGCAAATCTAATCTGCAACATGAAGGCAGCACATCAGTAGTTGTCTGGAGCTGGAGGTTGGGTGGTATGGATTTATCTGGGAAGAGGCACAGGAAATCCTTTGAAGTGATGGAAATGTACATCTTGATTAGGTTTGATAGTTACACTGGTGTATAAATTTGTCAAACATTTTGGTAATGTAAACTTGGATAAATTTTGTTGTGTGTAAAGTATACACCCACAAAGTTGATTTTAAAAAGACATCCAGAAATGTTGCACTTTGTAAATTATATTAAAATATACCTATAAGTAGTTTGACAATAACAATGAATAAACCAACTATGTTCACCACAGCTCTAGAATGACAGAAATTGACTTTTGGCATGACAGTGTAAGGAGCTCCAGATAAAATCAGCAACCATTTGAAGTCTTGAGAAATGGTACTACGTACAAATAGCAAATAAAATAATATCTACTTGAGAAAATCTATAAAAAGCAGTAAAAAAAAAAAAAAAGCAATAGTCTATAGTATTTAAGTCCAAACTGCTCTCTTTTTTTCCCTTCTCAGATCAGTAAGGTGTAGAGATTTCACTGAAACCAAGAACACAGGACCTGCTCCCCACCCCGCTTCTTTGCTCCCAGTTGGAGAGCTTTCTTTTTAGGAGGAGTAAGATGTCAGTATTTCTTATCTTACACAGAGCTACCTACTGCAGAGGCTGAGTGCGGTTGAGAAGTGGAGGTCACCTTCATCTGCCCATTTCCCACCCATGGCACAGATACGTTTTGCTTTAGGTGTGGAATGCTGAGGATATGGGGTAGGGGCCCTAATCATCTTTGACTTGGCTTGTGAGGAGGCATGTTTCAGCACCAGAAGAAGTGAGCCACAGGGACCTTAGGCTACTTTTGTATTCTGTACAGTTTTCCACCACCAAGTGCTCAGCTTCTAGAGTGAGAGTGATATCTAGGGATATCACTCAGAGAAAAGTTTACCAACAAGCCATAAAAGAGCATCTAATTTCTTCCCAAAGGAACTGACTTCAGTTGCAACATATTTTGGAGAAGTTCAAGCTTGAAAGTACTCATAAGAACAGCGGAGACTGTGGTAGAAGCCAACTGAGAAAAAATATGGTCTAAATTGTAAGTTGGTACCACAGAATAAGGTAGGTGGGAGGTGCCACCTTGGAGTAAAAAATGATAAAAATGACTTCAATAACTTTCTTCAAAGGAGCTAAAATTTTTTAGGATTTATTTGTATGGTAATTTATATTATAGGGCATTGTTATAAAAAATAGAGATACCATTCAGCAATTAATGAAGTTTAACAGATAGGTCCAGTAAGGGAAAGGTAAAAACAAAGCTCTACCAAAACCACTGTCATCCCAGAGTGACCGTGGGCATACCTAAAGCTGTGTCTCCCTAAAAAGTGACATCAGAGGTTTAACACTGAAAGAATGGGTAGATTTCCCTGAAATAACCCTGCCAGCCTCTAAACAAATAAATAAGCAAGTAACAAGCCCCAAGAGGGCATGAAGGGACAGTACCCAGAAATGCTACAATATGTTTCCTAAAATGTCCAGTTTTTATTAAAAAAAGTATAAAAGATGCAAAGAAACAAGAAAGTATAACAATACACCAGAGGTTTAAAGAAAAGAGCAGGCAGCAAACTCCCTGTGAGAGCACACACACAGAAAACCATATTTGTCAGAAAAAGACTTTCCATTAAACAACTATAAACAAGTTCATAGATCTAAAATAAATTAGTATTAAAGAAATAAAAGTATGATGACAATGCCACCTCAAATACAGTATATCCATAGGAAATAAAACATTGTAAAAATAGTCAAATGAAAATGTTAGAGTTAAAAATGCAGTAAGTGGGAAAAAATACACTAGAGGAGCTTAACAATAGATTTGGACAGAAAAAACAACCTTGAAGAGAGCTCAGTAAAGATTATGTGAGCCTAAAAACAGAGAGAATAAAAAAATAAAGAACAATAAAGAAAGCCTCTAAGAAAACATTACGTGTAATAGGATACCAAAAGGGAGGAGAGAGAGAAAGGAGAAGAAAATATATTTTAAAAAATAATGGCTGAAAACTTCCTAAATCTGTTCAAAACCAATAATCTACATATCAAGGAAGCCCAACAAATTCCAAGGAGGGTAAACACAAAGATCTTTACAATAGACACATAATAATAAAAATGGTGAAAGTCAAAGACAAGGAGAAAATTGAAAGCAATAAGAGAAAAATGACTTATTACTTAAAAGAGAATACAAATAAAATTAATAGCTGATTTTTTTTCCTTTCTTTTCTTTTGTTTTCTCTCTCTCTCTCTTTTTTTTTTTTTTTTTTTTTTTGACAAAGGCTTGCTCTCTCACTCAGGCCAGAGTGCAATATTGTGATGAAGGCTCACTGCAGCCTTGGCCTCCCATGTTCAAGTGATCCTTCTCACTTCAGCCTCTTGAGTGGCTCGACCACAGGTACATGCCACCATACCTAGCTATTTTTTGGAGAGACAGAGTCTCCCTATGTTGCTCAAGCAGGTCCCGAACTCCTGGGTTCAAGCAATCCTCCCACCTTAGCCTTCCGAAATGCTAGGATTGCAAGTGTAAGCCATTATACTTGGCCAGTAGCTGATTTCTCATCAAAAAAGAAAAAAAAAGAAATAAAAAATGGAAGCCAAAGATAGTAGAATAATCAAAGTGCTTAAAGTAGAAACAAGCAAAATGAAAATGCCAACTAAAATTATTTTATTTTATTATTTTATTTTACTTTAAGTTCTGGGATACATGTGCAGAATGTACAGGTTTGTTACATAGGTATACATGTGCCATGATGGTTTGCTGCACCTATCAACCTGTCATCTAGTCCTTAAGCCCAGCATGCATTAGGTATTTGTCCTAATGGTCTCCCTCCCCTTGCCCCTGACTCCCCAATAGGCCCCAGTGTGTGATGTTCCCCTCCCTTTGTCCATGTGTTCTCATTGTTCAACTCCCACTTATGAGTGAGAACATACGGTGTTTGGTTTTCTGTTCCTGTGTTAGTTTGCTTTGCAAAATATAAGAATTTTGTAGTGTATACCCAAAGGATTCTACTATAAAATTCTTATATTTAGCAAAGTTATATTTAAAAAATGAGCTGGGCATGGTGGCTTATGCCTGTAAACCCAGCACTTTGGGAGACCCAGGCAGGTGGATCACGAGGTCAGCAGATTGAGACTATCCTGGCTAACACGGTGAAACCCTGTCTCTACTAAAAATACCAAAAAAAAAAAAAAAAAAAAAAGCCAGGCATGGTGGCGGGCGTCTGTAGTCCCAGCTACTAAGGGAGGCTAAGGCAGCAGAATGGTGTGAACCTGGGAGGCAGAGCTTGCAGTGAGCCGAGATCATGCCACTGCACTCCAGCCTGGGTGACAGAACGAGACTCTATCTAAAAAAAAAAAAAAAAAAGAAAAAAGAATTTGATTTTTCACATCTAACTTCATAAAAGATATTGGTCTATAGATTTCTTTTTTTATCGTGTCCTTGTCTGGTTTGAGTATCAGGGCAATGCTGGCCTCTATCATCTGAGGCATGCTAGGAGGACTCAACATATGCAAACCAATAAACATGATTCATCACATTAACAAAATCAAGGTTAAAAAAAGTATATGATCACTTCAAAAGACACACATAAAAATCATTTGATAACATTGACCGCCCCTACATGATAAAAACCCTCAACACATTAAGTACAAATGGAACATACCTTAGCACAGCCATGTATGACAAACTTAAAGCCACCAACTTGACCTTCAGATTGAATGCACTCTGTATCAAAATACAAAATATATTTTGCACAGAAATAAGTAAAACAATCCTAAAATTTGTGTGGAAGTTCAAGACGCCAAATAGCCAAAGCAATCTTGAGCAAAAGTGCAAAGCTTGAGGTATCACACTACCTGACTTCAAAATATACCACAAAGCTATACTAACCAAACTAGTATGATACTACCATAAAAAAAAAATACAGGCCAATGGAACAGAATAAAGAACCCCAAAATAAAGCCACATATTTACACTCAACTTATTTTTGACAAAGGTGCGAAGAACACACATTGGGGAATAGGCAGTGTCTTCACAATAAATGGTTCTGTGAAAACTTAGATATCTACAGGCAGAAGAATGAAATTAGACCCCTACGACTCATCATATACAAAAGAAAGCAACCCAAAATGGATTGAAGACTTAAATGTAAGACCCAAAACTATGAAACTACTGGAGGAAAACCTAAAAGAAACAAATTTATTTGAGCCCAGTAACATTGTTCATATAACATTTAAAAACAGATTGTGAGGAACAGGGCTTATATTCATCTTTTCTGGTCAGGTAGCCTTCCTTATCTCTTAGACTTATATCTGTACATTAAGGCAAAATTCAAGTATTGAGCCAACTACCTCAGTCTCCTTCCTCTGAAGTTATAGTAATGTTTTCCGTTTCTGTTTTCATCTTGACTCTAATTGGAATAAACATTTTTTTCAAAGGCAAAAATTATTACATATTAAAAAACTTCTATAGTTCAGTATGTTCATAGTACATTAAAAAATTTGTGTGTCTATCTACAGCTATTAATCCTATCTCTCAGAGTGAGTTCCCATTGCTAACATGAAAAACACAGACCACAAAAATTGAAATGGGTATTTCTATTCTCACTTCTCTCAAAAACAGAAATCTAAAATATATTAAGAGATTTTTCACAAGTCACATAACAAACCTGAGGTTGAGCCATAGACCCCATGGCTTCTCCCATTTTGCCTTAGTAATCATTCTTTCATTTAAAAGGAAATATAAAATCTGTATTATTACTCTAAGTTATTCTAATATCAAATAAGTTATAATTAACCCTATGTATCAGAAACTGTTTTAGGCAACAACATTTTCCTCTAAATACCAACTGGAATTTTGTTATTAAAAATAGTGTCTAAGTTTCCTAACTTGTCCTCATCCTAGTTGCAAAGTTTGGCTCAAAGGAAAGCATCATATGACTCTCACAGGGCACTGGAAATGTATATTTCATGGTGCCCTGCATTAAGCATCTACTAGCAAAGGAACACGGCTTGGGAGTCATATACTTGAATATTCTTTGCATACATCTGTGTGAATGCAGAAAGTCCTCTTGATCTTTATAAGCCTCGTTTTCCTAGACTATAAAATAAAGAAATTTTCTTATTTATTTCAAAAAGTTTAAACATGAAAACAATGTAAAAAAGGAAGCGCTGATATTATTAATACATTTCCCACAGCACCTGACTGTAAAGCATTATCTGCTTGGTGGGTCATTGCTAAATCCCTCCTTTCCCTTCCTGACTATTTTCAGTGTTTACTTTCACTTATCTTCACAGAAGCCAGGACCATCTTCTGTGACATACCTAGAGCATGTATGAACATTCATTATAGAGTGAAAAGCAGGGTTGTCTGTGATCAGTTACCTAGGAATGCCATCCCCTGACTCCACAAGCATGAGACGTGAGTCTTTTTCTCTCCAGTGGGAGGGCTACAACCATCCAGTCATCCTTGGGACATGTGATATTTGGGTAGTTTGCCTTTCCCAGCAGTTTCCTAAAGATCTGCAGGATCCTTAACTCAGACAACCAGTTGCCTAGGTCTGACATCATAAGGCATTCTCAGGGTCAGTGTGCACATTAAAAATGAAAGAGCCATCAGGGAGTGGGGTCTGCTCCTGGAGCACAGCAGCACTGTGGCCTGTAGGCCCTGAGCCAAGCACACCTCTCTTGAGGAGTGGTGACCACCTGCTCCCTCATAGTCCCTTTCTTGCCTTGCAAAGTGTCCCAAAAGCTTATCTGATTCCCACACCCCACCACATTTTATTTCTTTGCTTCTTAGTACCCACCTCACCATAACCCTTAGAAACAGAGATCATGCCTTTTCCACTGGTTCTCCTTTTCTTTTTGTCCTCCAGTGCTTAACATGGCACAAGGCACATAGTAAACATTTAGTAAAAAGATTTAATGTGTCAAACTATTAAATAGCTAAGGAAGGACTGGAGGCCTAGAGAACCTGAATTAGTTCAGGTTTATATGGAGATCATTTTTTTTCTGTAAGGAAAATAGAAAAGATAAGTCTTAGAATTAATGTGGTTCAGATGGGCAGAGGGAAACTGGATAGGAGATAATAGCAGAGGACTCAGAACAAATACTTATTGTGTGTTCAGGGGAGAAAAAAAAGGAACTCAATTTAGCCTTTTTGGATTTACGGACAAGCCAGAGAGAAATCCAGAGACAAACACAAGTTTAGGGCTGCCTTGCTGGGAACACTTACCCTGCCTGGATTTACCCTGGGTGTCGAGCCAGCTTCCCCAGCACTTTTCCTATGTGAGGCTGTATTGATTGCTTGGGTTAAGTGGAGGTGTCTTATTATTTGTGTAGGTCAGGCTTTCCTGTTATAACTTGCAGTTCACTTTTCATTTATTTTAAAAATCAGCAAAAGCAAAAACCCCAGCAGCTGCCTAGGGTGCTTTTTTGCTGAGATGAAGGTTAAGATTTATTAGCTACATTCCCTATAACATTGTTTTGTCCAAGCAAACTCTCTCTCCTGTTTGCTTTAATTGTTGGAATAAATAGGGAGACATAAAGTAAAAGTAAATAAAGAGAAGCCAGTGATCATATCCTTTGGCTTTTCATTAGTCTCTATAGGAGTTAGGCAGTCAGTCAACAAGTTTTGAGCAACCTATTACTGAATGCATCAATATATGCTAGTAACGGAAGTTTTTTGCCTCAGTTGGACGTAATAAACATTGCTCTCATCACAGTTCAATGTCTATTTGACAATTACTACAATGATGCCTGTCCATGAATAATTAATGAGGTGCCATGGAGTTCCAGCAAGGCATTCTATCTACACATAGGCTCCAGTGTCATCGGTGGCTGGTATGATCAACAGAAGGAGAATCATTGATATTTGTGTAACACCAAAGCCAGAGTTGTCCCTTTGGTGGTAGACACTTCACTAGGCCTCTTAGACAAACAAGCCTTCTTAGCAGAGGTGTCAACTCATTGTGTGACCTGTCCTCAGGATATGTCACCCCTTTGGTACGTAGAATGCTCCTGTCAGCATTACAATAATAATACCCTGGAAGTATTGGAAGTGTGGGACATTTCTAAGAGAGAACTGACTTTAAAAAATAAAGATGGATAATAAATAAGAGCATTTGTGTGCATTAGAAGAAAGTACATTCAAGAGTAAGTCTGCTCTAACTTGGCTTCATTAAGTCAGCACCTCTAGGAACTTTGGCCATAGAAGAACCAAGGAAGGAGGCTAAAGCTGTAAATCTAATGATAAAAATTATAACGCAAATCCCATCTTCAAGTTTGCTAGTGACTACCATGTTAAGTGACCCAATTTCAATACTGAAAATGTGTTTGAAAGATATTTCAATTGCTCTAGTGCTCCAGAAAAGATTATAAATGTTTTGTGTATGTATATTACATATGTGTGTATGTTTGTATGTATACATATATAAATATGTATGTATATTTTTGTATGTATATATGTACATATATGTATATATACCCAGATATAGAAATATACCTATATGTGTACATATATATGTGTACATAGATACATGTGTGTTCACATACACATATGTACACATATACACACATATATATGACAGAGGTGTGTATATCACAGAGGTGTATATGTGTATATGTGTATATATACTTGCATATATGTATATGTATGTATGTGTGTATAGACATATATACACATACATATGTGTGTATAGACATATATATGCATATATGCATATACTATATTTATATACAAAATATTTGTTTATACACACACACACAGAGAAGGAGAAACAGCAGAAACACAAAGAGATAGACCTCTAAGCAAACAAAGTTACACAAATGTGAGGGTACAGACATATAAAGAAAACAGGGACAAGCTGACTTCTTTGTAAAACTCTCCATCTAATAAAACTCTTAGAATACTGTCTTCGAAAATATTAGCATTTAAAAACTTTTGACAATTCCTATGTTATCTTTAAAATGAATAAATTTAACCAGTGATACCACTTATTTTCCTCACCTGCGCATTTCACCATTCTTTACTCTTCTGCTTTCTAGGAAGGAGGAGCACCCTAGGTCTAGAGTAAGGTTGCTCAGACCGGGTTCCTTGGAGAAGCCTCAGGGAGTCTGTGTCCTATGCAATGTTTAATGAAAGAGGTTATTTTTATTTTACTTTTGCAGTTTGTTTGAGGAGGCTCTCAGGCATGTTTCAACGTTAAGAGGTTTTAAGAGTGATAATAAAAAAGAGATCATTGGCCAGGCGCAGTGACTCAGGCCTGTAATCTCAGCACTTTGGGAGGCCGAGACGGGTGGATCACGAGGTCAGGAGATCGAGACCATCCTAGCTAACACGGTGAAACCCCAGCTCTACTAAAAAATATAAAAAATTAGCCAGGTGTGGTGGCAGGCGCCTATAGTCCCAGCTACTTGGGAGGCTGAGGCAGGAGAATGGTGTGAACCCGGGAGGCAGAGCTTGCAGTGAGCTGAGATCACGCCACTGCGCTCCAATCCGAGTGACAGAGCGAGACTCCGTCTCAAAAAAAAAAAAAAAAAAATAAGATAATTTCTTTGCTAATGCATGGCCAATTCTTCCATCCACATAGTGTTTCACTTTGGGAATTTTTAATGTTTCAACCTCCAACCTGAGTGATGGAGAATGGGTCCTGTTTGTTGCAGGGAATATAGATAGTATGATAAGAAGTTTGTAGTCTAATGTCATTTTAAGGATTTTATTTTCCCATAGGTTCTGTAGCTACAGAAAGCAGGTATTTTTCTATTTTTACCACTCATCCTGTGGCATTTTCATGTCCAAGTTATGAGGAATTTTCTAGGGGTGCGTGTGTGTGTGTGTGTGTGTGTGTGTGTGTGTGTGCATGCACAGGTGAAAAATAATATTTTCTAACTCTAGGGTCAACCTGGGTCTGCCTAAGGATCATCTCTCCATCTCCACCTGCCATAGTGCATAAGATTTACTAACTAACTCATATTGGACCTGGAGAATCACCAGCAATTTTATTCATATAAATCATCTCAGTGTTTCATGAGGATGAAAGGCAGAGTAGTAGATGGTCCAATAATTCATCCTATGATTTCCTGAAGCAAGCCTGAAGATTCCCCTGAGTTGGCCTCAATCTGTCTTAATTTTATTTCCTCAGTATGCCTAGTCTGTCAGCTTCTTGTGGTCATGAATATTTTGTCTTGTCCCATTATTGTATCTCCAAGGCCTGCAACACAAGAGGGCTCAGCACAGATTTGTGCTGGTGATACTGGTATTTTGTTATCATTTTCAGGAACCTTCTTATTCACCTTATCTACTGAAGAAAATGAGTAAAATCTGCACATGAGATTACTTTGGTTGGGTCCAAGAGATAAACAGATGTTCCTGCCAGACAATTCACTCTGCATTAACATAAAGCCAGTGGAGAAAGAAAAATGATATGTTTCATTAAGTTGTGGTAGCCTGCTCTTGTATTCATCAATTTATACTTTACTAAAAATGTCTGTTGGCTAATGTGTAGAGATGATCATAATAAATGTTAATCGCTTCTAGCAGTTTATCTTTCTCGTCACGATCATCCCTTTGCTCTCATTCCAATTTCGATCAAAACACACAGATGTAGAGTTTATTGGGATGAGACAGACTGGAGATTTATAGTCAATGTACCTCCCAGCAATTAAGAGAACTTATCCAAACAACTCCCATCTAAGTTGATTGAAATTTAGGTCTATTTATCCTGAAAATTAGAAATTTCTATAAAATAAAAACACAATTATACATTCTAAAAAGACCGGTCAAGTTAATATCTTGTATTTTTATTCAGACAGTAGCACTTGGGAACAAATTGCTCTACTACTTTCCCTTGACCACTAGCACCCCATGATTCAGACATTTCCCTTTCAATTTAGCAGATGAGATCTGAAAAATCATATAGTAAAAAATATAAATGCATATATATTTTAATATGTATTAAAGGCTGAAGAATGCAACCTTAAAGCTGAACATCTATTTATAAAAAAGTTGGTAGGATTGTAGAAAACTGCCTTTAAAAAATGATTTGAGTTTTAAAAGTTCAAAAATATATGTTAGTAAGTTTTTGAATAAATGTAAGGAAAGTAGATATATTTGTCAGTAGTTAAAATATTCAACTCTTCATCTGGTGTCAGCACCCTTATTCTCCTCTTAAAATGATTTGCTATGGTTTGAATGTTTCCCCAAACTTCCATGTGTTGGAAACCTGATTCCCACTGCAACAGTGCTGAGAGGTAGGGCTTTTAAATGGTGATTAGTTCATGTCTCTGCGCTCCTTAACAGATTAATGGCATTATGCTGGGAGTTATCACAGGAGTGAATTACTAATAAAATGGTAACTCTTCTCTTTATTATCCTAATGAAAAGAATGAATCTGGCCCACTTTCTCTCTTGCCTCATCTTGTGATCTCCTGCCCTTCCACCTTCGGCCATGGGATGGTGTGGCAGAAACAACTTTATCAGACGCTAGCACTTTGATATGGGACTTTCCAGCCTCAGAACTGTGAAAATTTTATTTTCTTTGTAAATTATCCCATGTGTGGCATTCTGTTGTAGCAACACAAAGAAGACTAAGACACCATCCCTCCATCTCTGCTAATTCTTGTGGTATTACTGGAGCTGCTTCCTTCTGTAACTACAAAGGTGAGTATATGACCTGCCCTGGCAGTCAGAGTAACACATCCCTCTGACTAGAGCAATTAGTTCATCCTTGGTTATGACCAAACCATAGCTCAATGAGGCTCAGTTCTGGGTCTTTTTTGAACCTCGTAGTAGAGGAAAGCTGAGCTGCTGAAAACAGATAATAATCTTAGAGTAACAAGCATCCATATTACAGTAAAAAAGGGACAATATAAAAGTGGATTTAAACAAAGAATAATAGACCTGAGATTGAAAGACAGGTAATTAGAAATTTTATTGCATCCCTGGATGCAGTCAGGCTTTAAACTAATATTCTGAAACTTTTTTTAAAAAGTATTTTTTAAAGTTTATTTCTAGGCCAGGCGCGGTAGCTCACGCCTGTAATCCTAGCACTTTGGGAGGCCGAGGCGGGCAGATCACAAGGTCAGATCGAGATCATCGTGGCTAACACGGTGAAACCCCGTCTCTACTAAAAATACAAAAAGCTAGCCGGGCAAGGTGGCCAGCGCCTGTAGTCCCAGCTACTCGGGAGGCTGATGCAGGAGAATGGCGTGAACCCAGGGGGTGGAGCTTGCAGTGAGCCAAGATTGTGCCACTGCACTCCAGCCTGGGTGACAGAACCAGACTCCGTCTCAAAAAAAAAAAAAAAAAAAAAAAAAAAAGTTTATTTCTAAAAATCTGTTATATACAGT
The DNA here is from genome assembly GCF_043159975.1 of Macaca nemestrina. NCBI lineage: Eukaryota > Metazoa > Chordata > Mammalia > Primates > Cercopithecidae > Macaca > Macaca nemestrina. The sequence goes on from NC_092128.1 coordinate 90,678,327, forward strand.
TCATATATATAATGTCTATAATAAAATTTATATATTATATAAATTGTATATATAAATATAACCCTGGAGAGTCCCCAGAGACCTTCCTGCCTATTTCCCCCTCTAAATTCTAGACTGTCAAATAGTTGGTGAAACAGCTGAGCGGTCAAATAAGTTGATGAACTGTTTTCTTCTAATTTAGCAAAGTTCAGTGGTGATCTTGAGATAAGTAGTATTAGTAGATTAGTAGAGGACCACAGCTTGATTGGAATGGATTTAATAGCAATTGAAAAAAGAGAAGTTGAAATAGAGATTAGGTGTTTTTGTTGAGGTCTGTTGTCGGGGGAGCAAACAAATGCTGGCAGGCAGGAGAAGTGGGGCCAATAACATTCACATTATTGATAATTCTTACTGCATATAACTGAAATTGTACTGTCTACCTGACCATAAATGATTGCCCAAGAATGAGTCACCAACCAAGGTGAGTCAATGTATAGACTAACAATGGCAAATAATAATCTGGTATGAAAGAAGTGACCTGTAGAGATGATGGCAATAGTTGGACCAATCTGAGTCTTTCCAAAAGAATTTGAATCAGAAACATTGAACCAGAAATAGTTGAGATGCTGGTACAAACAGAAAAGGCTCAAAAACATACTAAGTCAAACAGAATCAGATAATGTAATTTAATGATTTTTAATAGCAGTTCATAGTGACTAGAAGAATCAACAAAATCCCATTTTTACCAGTTAGACTCTAGGCTATCTCAGTTAACTTAGCAATGGTGGATTGTAAAGAATTATTCAGATTTTGTGAGATTCAATTTTGAAATTCCTTACTGTGTTTTCCTGAATTTACTATTTAAAAGGCAATGCATTCACATGGTGCAAAATCCCAAGGGTGCAACAGGATTTATAGTAAAAATCTTCCTGCTGCCCCCACTCCCAAGTACCTAGTTTTTCACTCCGAGGCAATGACTTATCAGTGGTCTGCATACACTCCTAGAGTCATTGTGTGTATTAAACCAATATGTGTATAAAAGTATGTGTGGGTGTATGTGTGCCCAAATATACATGCTTTTATCAAAAAACGTGAAAATTAATTTGTGTCAGTACATAAAAAACTTCCTCATTCTTTTCTTTAGCGGTGGATGCAACATGGTGTAATCATGTCCCATATTGATGGACATGGGATTATTTCCTATCTTTGGCTTTTATACATAAAGCTGCAGTGAGGAACTTTACATCCAAGTCATTTTGCATGCACAAAGTTTACCTACATAATGTATTTCAGAAGTTAAGTTCTGGAATTAAATGAGCAGGTGTTTATAATTCTGACAGGTGTTGCCAAATGACTTTCCACAGTGGTTGTAAAAAGTTACATTTCTATGAAAGTTGTGTCCCCACATCCTAGAAAACAGAGTTCATGATCAAATAATATTTTTAAATATTTGCCTATCAAAAGGTAATATGTATCTCTCTATAGGTTTAAATGATAATTATCTTATTGTGAGAGAGGCTAGGAATCTTTTCACATACTTTTTTTTTTTTTTTTTTTTTGAGACGGAGTCTCGCTCTGCCGCCCAGGCTGGAGTGCAGTGGCCGGATCTCAGCTCACTGCAAGCTCCGCCTCCCGGGTTCCCGCCATTCTCCTGCCTCAGCCTCCCCAGTAGCTGGGACTACAGGCGCCCGCCACCTTGCCCGGCTAGTTTTTTTTTTTTTATTTTTTAGTAGAGACGGGGTTTCACCATGTTAGCCAGGATGGTCTCGATCTCCCGACCTCGTGATCCGCCCGTCTCGGCCTCCCAAAGTGCTGGGATTACAGGCTTGAGCCATCTTTTCACATACTTAAGAGCCACTCCTATTTTATTTTTTTTTAATATTTGTTTATTTCTTCTTTGAGTTGTTGATCATTTTTCATATCAAGTGTAGTGGCCCTTTCTATGAGACAGAAATTAGCTCTTTGTCTAATATTCATTGTAAATACTTTTAAACCATTTCCCCTATGTTTTTATTTCTTCGTGATGCATTTTTCTGTGAAAGAAGGTCTCACATGTGTGTCTGTGTGCATGTGTGCACGCTTGGTAATTGAATTTGTTAAAATATTTCTTTAATATGACTTCCAGCTTACGTGTAATATCTAGAAAGGTCTTTCTTATTCAAAATTATAAAACAATTATTTTCCATTTTAAAAATACTTCTATTTACCTTTTTTTATAGTTAAATCTCGAATTCATTTTTAAATAACCAGTGTCTAAGATGTGAAAAGCTAATCGAATTTATCCAATTTTTTCTTCTTTCCCAGAATGAATATCTAGTTTTCCCAATACTCATTAAATGCAATATTTTCCAACTGATTTGAAGTATTTTGTTTATCATATACTAAATTTTGATATTTTCAGAACCCTCTCTTCAGTTTTTATTTGGTTCCATTTAATTTGTTCATTCATTGGTATTAAACTGTTTTAACTTGTGTAACTAATTCATGTATATTAATATAACTTTATAATATATTTAGTCCTCTCATTACTTTTCATTTATTATAGCTAATTTTTTTAACATATGAAATTTAGAATCTCAGCTGTGCATTATTGATCAGTTCCATTTCCTAACCAAGGAATAAAAATTTAGTAATGACACATATATGAGAAAAACTTGCTCAAATATGCATATTTCTTCTCTCTCTATATATATATATGTAGTTGATATACATAAAGATATATATAGTTGATATATATATAAAGTTATATATAGTTGATATATATAAATATATATAGTTGATATATATATAAACATATGTATAGTTGATATTATATAAACATATGTATAGTTGATAGATATATAAACATATGTATAGTTGATATATATATAAACATATGTATAGTTGATATATATATAAACATATGTATAGTTGATATATATACATATATATCTCTTCCTCTCTCTCAGCAATGGTAAGCTCTCTCCTTTCCCTGGCTCCAAAGTTCTCAGTTTGATATAGGCTCCAAAGTTCTCAGTTTGATATAGTTTTGGTATTTGTCTCCACCCAAATCTCATGTTGGATTACAATCCCCAATACTGAAGGCAAGAGATGGTTGAAAGTGTTTGCATCCTGAGGGTGGATCCTTTATGGCTTGGTGCTGTCTTCATGATAATGTGTGAGTTCTTGGTCATTTAAAAGTGTGTGGCACCTCCCCACCCCCACTCTCTCTGTCCATTACTCCTGCTTTTGCCAAGTGACATGCCCACATCCTAGAAAACAGAGGTCATTATTAAACCATATTTTTTAGTATTTGCCTATAAAAAGCAATATGTACATCAACATAGTTTTAAATCATAACTATCAATAAATTCCACCATGATTGTGATTGTAAGCTTCCTGAGGCCTCCCTAGAGGCTGAGCAGATGCCGACACAATACCAGCAGTAAAACCTGCAGAACCATGGACCAATTAAATGTCTTTATAAATTACCCAGTCTCAGGTATTTTCTTTACAGCATTGCATGAACAAACTAATTAATACAGAATATTTGTATGGAGAAGTGGGGCATTGCTGTGAAGATACCTGAAAATGTGGAAGTGACTTTGAAATTAGGTAACAAGCTGAAGAAGCAAATGCAAGGGGTTTGAGTCAACAAGAAAACTCTGCAGAATTCTTTAAAGACATTGATATGACTAGTTGTACAGCACCTATGATGGAAGAGTAGAAAGTAAGGCTAGAGAAATAAACAGAACAGTTTTGAGAGCCTTCAGTAACATGCTTTATCAGAGAAGTACAATTTTTTAAATATATACTTTAAGTTCTAGGGTACATGTGCACAACGTGCAGATTTGTTACAAATACATACATGTGCCATGTTGGTTTGCTGCACCCATTAACTTGCCGTTTATATTAGGTATTTCTCCTAATGCTATCCCTCCCCCATTCCCCCACCCCATGCCAGGCCCCAGTGGGTGATGTTCCCTGCCCTGTGTCCAAGTGTTCTCATTGTTCACCTCCCACCTATGAGTGAGAACATGTGGTGTCTGATTTTCTGTCCTTGTGATAGTTTGCTCCGAATGATGGTTTCCAGCTTCATCTATGTCCCTACAAAAAACATGAACTCATCCTTTTTTATGGCTGCATAGTATTCCATGGTGTATATGTGCCACATTTTCTTAATCCAGTCTATCTCTGATGGACATTTGGGTTGGTTCCAAGTCTTTGCTATTGTGAATAGTGCCGCAATAAACATACGTGTGCATGTGTCTTTATAGCAGCATGATTTATAATCCTTTGGGTATATCCCCAGTAATGGGATGGCTGGGTCAAATGGTATTTCTAGTTCTAGATCCTTGAGGAATCGCCACACTGTCTTCTACAATGGTTGAACTAGTTTAGAGTCCCACCAACAATATAAAAGTGTTCCTATTTCTCCACATCCTCTCCAGCACCTGTTGTTTCCTGACTTTTTAATGATTGCCATTCTAACTGGTATGAGATGGTATCTCATTGTGGTTTTGATTTGCATTTCTCTAATGACCAGTGATGATGAGAATTTTTTCATGTCTCTGTTGGCTGCATAAATGTCTTCTTTTGAAAAGTGTCTGTTCATATCCTTTGCCCACTTTTTGATGGGGTTGTTTGATTTTTTTTCTTGTAAATTTGTTTAAGTTCTTTGTAGATTCTGAATATTAGCCCTTGGTCAGACAGGTAGATTGCAAAAATTTTCTCCCATTCTGTAGGTTGCCTGTTCGCTCTGCTGGTAGTTTCTTTTGCTGTGCAGAAGCTCTCTAGTTTAATTGATCCTATTTGTGTATTTTGGCTTTTGTTGCCATTGCTTTTGGTGTTTTAGTCATGAAGTCCTTGTCCATGCCTATGTCCTGAATGGTATTGCCTAGGTTTTCTTCTCTGGTTTTTATGGTTTTAGGTCTAACATTTAAGGCTTTAATCCATCTTGAATTAATTTTTGTATAAGGTGTAAGGAAGGGATCCAGTTCAGCTTTCCACATATGGCTAGTCAGTTTTCCCAGCACATTTATTAAATAGGGAATCCTTTCTCCATTTCTTGTTTTTGTCAGGTTTGTCAACGATCAGATGGTTGTAGATGTGTGGTGTTATTTCAGAGGCCTCTGTTCTGTTCCATTGGTCTGTCTCTCTGTTTTGATACCAGTATCATGCTGTTTTGGTGACGGTAGCCTTGCAATATAGTTTGAAGTCAGGTAGCGTGATGCCTTCAGGTTTGTTCTTTTTCCTTAGGATTGTCTTGGCAATGTGGGCTCTTTTTTTTGGTTCTATATAACTTTAAAGTAGTTTCTTTCAATTCTGTGAAGAAAGTCATTAGTGGCTTGATGGCAATGACATTGAATCTATAAATTGCCTTGGGCAGTATGGCCATTTTCACGATATTGATTCTTCCTATCCATGAGCATGGAATGTTCTTCCATTTGTTTGTGTCCTCTTTCATTTCATTGAGCAGTGATTTGTAGTTCTCCATGAAGAGGTCCTTCACATCCTTTGTAAACTGGATTCCTAGGTATGCTATTATTTTTGTAGCAATTGTGAATGGGAGTTCACTCATGATTTGGCTTTCTGTCTGTTATTCGTGTATAGGAATGCTTGTGATATTTGCACATTGATTTTTTATCCTGACACTTTGCTGAAGTTGTTTGTCAGCTTATGGAGATTTTGGGCTGAGACAATGGGGTTTTCTAAATATACAATCATGTTATCTGCAAACAGGGACAATTTGACTTCCTCTTTTCCTAATTGAATACCCTTTATTTCTTTCTCCTGATAGCTTGCCCTGGCCAGAACTTCCAACACTATGTGGAATAGGAGTGGTGAGAGAGGACATCCCTGTCTTGTGCTGGTTTTCAAAGGGAATGCTTCCAGTTTTTGCCCATTCAGTATGATATTGTCTGTGGGTTTGTCATAAATAGGTTTTATTATTTTGAGCAACGTTCCATCAATACCTAGTTTATTGAGAGTTTTTAGCATGGAGGGCTGTTGAATTTTGTTGAAGGCCTTTTCTGCATCTATTGAGATAATCCTGTGGTTTTTGTCTTTAGTTGTGTTTATGTGATGAATTACGTTTATTGGTTTGCATATGTTGCACTAGCCTTGCATCCCAGGGATGAAGCCAACTTGATCGTGGTGGATAAGTTTTTTGATGTGCTGCCGGATTCGATTTGCCAGTATTTTACTGAGGATTTTGCATCAGTGTTCATCAGGGATATTGGTCTAAAATTCTTTTTTTGTTATGTCTCTGCCAGGATTTGTTATCAGGATGATGCTAGCCTCATAAAATGAGTTAGGAAGGAGTCCCTCTTTTTCTATTGATTGGAATAGTTTCAGAAGGAATGGTACCAGCTCCTCTTTGTACCTCTGGTACAATTCAGCTGTGAATCCATCTGGTCCTGGACTGTTTTTGGTTGGTAGCCTCTTAATTATTGCCTCAATTTCAGAGCCTGTTATTGGTCTATTCAGGGATTCCACTTGTTCCTGGTTTAGTCTTGGGAGGGTGTATGTGTCCAGGAATTTATCCATTTCTTCTAGATCCAGCCTTGGCTCAAAAAGGTATAGCTTGGGCCATAGCTCCAGAGGGTGCATGCTGTAAGCTTAGGCAGCTTCTACATACTCAGGTACACAGAGTGTAAGAGTTGAGGCTTGGTAGCCTCAGCCTAGATTTCAGAGGATATATGAGAAAGTCTCTGTGTCCAGGCAGAAGCCTGCTGTTGTGATGGAGCCCTTTACAGAGAACCTCTACTAAGGAAGTGTGGAGGAGAAATGTGGAGTTGGAAGCCCCACACAGAGTCCCCAATAGGGCATTGTCTAGTGGAACTGTGGAAGAGGGCCACCATCCTCCAGACCTGAGAATGGTAGATATACTAGTAGCTTGCGCCCAGCATGTAGAAAAGGGGCAGTCACTCAACTCCAGCTTGTGAGAGCAGCCTTAGGACATTCACCCTGCAAAGCCACAAGGTGGAGCTGCCTAAGGCCTTGAAAGCCCACCTTCTGCACCCATTTTCCCTGGATGTGGGACATATAGTCAATGGAGATGACTTTGGAGCTTTAAGACTTAATGACTGCCCCATGGGGTTTTGAACTTGTATGGGGGTATACTGTAGCCCCTTTCTTTTTGATGACTTCTGTCTTTTGGAATGGGAATGTTTACCCAATGCCTGAACTCCCATCGTATCTTGGAAGCAACTAACTTAATTTTTATTTATTTATTTATTTATTTATTTATTTATTTATTTTACAACTCATAGATAAAAGAAACTCATTTACAGATAATACTGTGGGTTTGGAACTTGAGACTTTTGGATTAATGCTGGAATGAGTTAAGACTTTGGGGGAACTATTGAGAACAGATGATTATATTTTGAAATGTGAGGACATAAGATTTGAAGGGGGCCAGTGGTGAAATGATATAGTTCAAATACATGACCCCATCCAAATCTCATGTTAAATTAGATTCTCCAATGCTGGAAGTGTGGCCTGGAGGGAGGTGTGTAGATTATGCGGGTGGATCTCTATAGCTTGGTGCTGTCTTTGTGATAGTGAGTTCTCATCAGATCTGTTCATTTAGAAGTATGTAGCACCTCCCCACCCCAATTGCTTTCTTGCTCCTGCTTTTGCCAAGTGACATGCCTGCTCCCCCTTTGCCTTTTGCCATGATTGTAAGTTTCCTGAGGCCTTTCGAGATGGTAAGCAGATGCCAGCACCAAGCTTCCTGTAAAGCCTGCATAATCCAGTTAAATCTCTTTTCTTTATAAATTCCCAGTCTCGGATATTTCTTTATAGCAATGTGAGAATGGCCTAATACACAGTTCTCTATAAGACTGATGACTAGGGAAAAATACAAGTAATATGGAGATTTGGTGTTCAGAGCATTTGTGTTCAAATCCTGCCATTACAAGTTACTAGCAAACTAAGTAACTTAGCTTCTCTAAGGGAGTTTGCTTTTACACAAAATATAGTTGTTTTGAGAATCAAATGATATGAAGCCTGCAAAGATAATTTTAACCTGTAACCCAATGCACACACTAGTCAGATTTATGTGTGATGACCAAAGGGAATTAATCAGAAATATATTGTAGATAGTGCACAATGAGAGCACTTCTCAGATAAGGAATGTTATTGAGGGCTCTCAAAACTGTTCTGTATCTTTCCCAAGCCTTGCCTTTTTTTGTTTGTTTGTTTTTTGTTTTTGGAGATGGAGTCTCACTCTATCACCCAGGCTGGAATGCAGTGGTGCGATCTTGGCTCACTGCAACCTCTGCTGCCCAGGTTCAAGCAATTCTCCTGCCTCAGCCTTCTGAGTAGCTGGGATTACAGGCGTCTGCCACTGCACCTGGCTAATTTTTGTAATTTTAGTAGAGACGTGGTTTCACCATTTTGACCAGTCTGGTCTTGAACTCCTGACCTTGTGATCCACCTGCCTCGGCCCCCAAAAGTGCTGGGATTACAGGCATGAGCCACCATCCCTGGCCCCAAGCCTTGCCTTTTACTCTTCCACCATAGGTGCTCTGCAACTATTCACATCAAAGGCTTTAAAGAACTCCGCAGAGTTTTCTTGTTGACTCAAACCTCTTGCATTTGCTTCTTCTGCTCTTACTCACCTTCTCCTCTGCTCTTCCACTATATGTGCTAAGGGTCCAGTGAACATCTGATTATAGCCTCTTCTTTGGTGCCCGTACTGTTGCATCACCTTCCTCACTCTCCTTGCCCAGCTGAGGATCACAGGTTCATCTCATACTAGCTCCCTTGTCCACCCATTACAATTACCTGTATATTAATTTTTTCTCCACTAGACTGGGAACTCATGGAGATTTGGGCTTTTGCTTTACTTATCATTACTATCATTACATCTCAGCACCTAACAAAGTGTAGGCTATAACAGATACTCAAGAAATGGCTGTCTAAATGAATACAATTATATTGATATGAGAACAAAGTAAGATATTTTCTGTATAATCAAATGCATATACAAAGAAATTACAAAATATGTAGAATGGAGCAGGTATAAATATCACCTCTATTCCTCTGTTGACTCTTCCCTCCTAAACCCAGGAAAATGACAACCATGAACTTGCTCTTTCACTACTAACAGATGTTGTATTTTGAAAATAATTGTCATCAAGAAAATTTTCATGACTCATGTATCCCCCATATATGCTAACTTTAGAATCCATTGTTTTAAAACCAAACAGTGTAAAGTTTTTAAGGTATATATGTACATTTTTTCTAAACAAATGAGAATGCAGAGAGCAATGGGTTTCAATACAGTTTACCTTTGGGAGTACTTTATTTCTCAATTTGTCTGTCTTATGTATACTCACATCTGGTTGGTGCTAATAAAAAATGAATTTCATACTTCTTCTTCCTTTGTCATTAAAAATACCTAAATAGTTTTTCTAACTTTTTAATTTTATACATCATTGCTTTCTAGTATCACAGGAAATTGTGTGTGTGTGTGTGTGTGCGCGCACGCGCGTGTGTGTCAGAGAGGGGGAGAAAGAGAGAGAGAGAGCAAGAGATTCTATCATCAGATCCTCTAGACCCTATCTCCACTGTAATGAAGCTTCAGCAAAATTTGAAAGGCCTGTGTGTTTTTGTTTTAATAAATGCATCCCCGAGAAAATGAGTCAGACTAAATAAAAAGTGGGCCAGTGAAGGAGATTCAGAAAGATAATAGCCCAATATGCCAAGAAATATAAGCATGGCTGAGCTAATTCATTCTCTGGTGTTTCATAATTTTCCTTGTGACTTCTAATAATACACCTATTTATTGATACAGACCCTAGAGATAAGAATAGAAACACCATTTTAAAATATATTTGTATGGTTGTTGTAAACATGCAGTCTTTGTTACCCTTTGTAATGCTTAGGAAAAAAAATCATTTAAATTGTGATATTTTTGTAAAGTGAACCTATAGCAAATAACAGAGTCAGTTTGAATTATAAATCCATTAAAGCACTCAATCATCAAAATTAGTAATGCGGAGAAATGGGGCACATTGCTTTCTACTAGGCTAGATTTAGAATGAGTTAGATAAGATAATATGACTTAAAAAGAAGAGTGACTCAGGATCATAAAGTTACGTTTATTCTTAGGCTAACTCAACCACCAAAGGGTAAACTATTTGCCACCTAAGAATTGGGTACATTTAAGCTCTTACCGCAGTGATTTTCAACCAAGCCATGGGTCACTTAACAACATCTGGACACATTCCTGGTTGTCACAACTGAAAGGAGGTGCTATTGGCATTTAGCGGGTAGATGCCAAAGATGTTACTAAACATCCTGCAATCACAGGACAGCCCACACAGCAAAGAATTATTTACCCCGAAGTGTCAATAGTGCCATGGTTGAGAAATCCTGCTTTACAGGAATTCTCAGGAAGTTGTAATTCTTTTTATATTGGGCAATGTTGTTATTAACTGAAAAGGTACCTTGGTTACTGTGGTTTTAACTGGAAAATTACATTTTAGTTGGATTATTACCATGTTGAAATATTAATGACTTGGTGACATAATAAAACTAACACTAAAAACATTTTTAAGAGTCATTAATTATAAAGAGTTTAGGAAGTTACCAAAACCCTTACAGCCAATATTTACTACCGCATGTTCCAGTTTGCTAATGCTACAATATAACATCTGATGAAACTCTAATTATGAATCAACTTTACAATGAAATTTGATATGAGCATTTCACTGTTACTATTTTTTTCCCACAATAAGCCCATTTTCTTTTTAGGTGAAATATTAATTATAAATTAACTAACTGAGTTGTGATTATTTAGGCCCTCCCCTTTACTGGAAACGATTTAAAACATACAGAGTGATGTTCTGTAATCATTATTTAAAAACACCATCTGTACTGCTCAGAATTTAAAGTGAACCTGAATCACAGGAGTTCCTCTCTAAGAAAAACCTGGTCCTTGAAATTCACAAAAAGGATAAATAGTATATAATTTATCTCCTTCTTAGTATATTTTAGGTCCTTTGAATCCGTTTACCCCTGAGTATTCTCTGCTTGAATAAAGGAAGCTTGACATGGTTTGGGTCTGTGTCCCTGCCGAAATCTCATGTCCAGCTGGAATTCCCAATGTTGGAGGTGGGGTCTGGTGGGAACTAATTGGATCATGAGGGTGGATTTCCCTTTTGCTGCTGTTCTCGTGAGAGTGAGTTGTCGCAATACCTGCTTGTTTAAAAGCGTGTAGCACCCCTCACCTCATTCCTCGTCTTCCTGCTCAGTCAAGTAAGACCTGCCTGCTTCCCCTCCACCTTTTGCCATGATTGAAAATTTTCTGAGACATCCCTAGCCCTGATTCTTGTACAGCCTGCAGAACCATAAGCCAATTAAACCTCTCTTCTTTATAAATTACTAGTCTCAGGTATTTCTTTATAGCAGTGCAAGAACAGACTAATACAGAGCTTTAAAAGGATTTGAATATATTTTAGCTAGTTCTTACAACTATAACCTTAGCCATGTTAAATAAAATGCCATCTTTAATTACCAGAAAATACATGGTAAATTATAAACATAACAACAATAATGTTTAATGCATACCAAATATTGGTGTTCCTACCAAAGGGTGCTGTCTTCATATGGTTTGTTTTGGCAAAAAACATAGTACCCAGCTTAAATACACTGAAGTTCTGACAAGTATTGTGAAGGGAAAATACATAAAAAGATACATGTTTTCAGCAAGTGTGCACAGAAACTGTGTATTATATAACTCATCTGTGATTTTATACTTAAAACCATATGAGTTTGAGGTGTACTCAGTATTTATCTCTGTGAATAACTGACTTTAGAAAAACAAAATATCATTTCCTTCTGGATCATAAAATGCCATTTGTTCATGCCTATCTAAAAATCATAGATCCATCAGGTCAATGTAAAGAAAATAGCATTACCCAAGTTTCCACTTTTATGTAATAACTCCTACACTGATGAGCAGATTAATTCACCAGGCTGATTCACCATTTTCTTTCACCCAGGGCTCTTAACAAGTCTTATTATTGACTATGTAAATTCATATGTGTTTTTTAAAAATTTGATGTTCTCAAGGTACTGGCCTTATAAATTTTTTATACGTTGAAGAATGACTCACAGATGTCTTAAGGTAAATAAGGGGGGAAGAGAGATTTATATTCCATTTACTTTGCTTTGAGTCTTAGTAGAAGAATAAGCTAAAAAATATATTTTATGTATGTGGGACTAGTTATGAATAAATAGTTTTAGGATAAAACCATTCAATACTACTCTTATCCATATAGTTCTACATCAACTCTTCTCTTATATAGTATAATATCACAGGAGTAAATTGTTTTTCAATCACCCCAAAGTATATAATTTTCTGTTTTAAGGTCCTTCCTCACCTGATTATCAGTTTCTAAATTTTTTGCCAAAGGGAAGTTCAGTTCCATTGCTCTTACTTTTCTTTTTGCTTATCTGAAAACAAACAATGAAAGTCATGGAGTTAGTATATGATGATGATTACCTGGAACTGAAAAACTGGTGGTCATTAGGTTATTTCTGTATGTGAAACATTAACAAACCAAATATACCAGCAAGTGGTCTTTATTATCCTTTAGACACCACTCTGCACCTAGGTAATCTCATTCTGTTCATTCTATTCCTGGCCTTCCACAGGATTGTAATGGGAAACCCCAGGGCTGTGTCCCTGACCCCTCTCTTCTCCCTCCACACCTATACTTAGAAATGCTGTTTCCCATTCCCCAGACTCCTTTCTCTCCTATTCACTCTTGGCCAGGAAAATTTTCCTATCATTAGATGTTTCTATGTCCTGCCTTCAAGGGAATATATTCCCACTTAAAAAGAACATTTAGGGAGGCACAATATTAACCCAAAGAAATGTGTGACCCCCAAATTGGTAATTTCAAACTCTAGTATTTGACTAGCTCTAAGAAAGACAGAAAAAGTTTAAGAAACTTATAATTTATAATATCTTCTAAGACCCTGCTAACTTTTACACATGTGTGTCTCAGTATTTTTTGACAACACGTGTCTGATGAGGAATGGCAGACCTTATGAGTCTGGCCTCTAATGAGAACCTTTTGGGAGTTTTTGCATTCAAATCATACTTAGTTTATACTAAACCTGCTCAGCAAGATTGATGCTTATATTTTATCACATATTTTCAGGCTAAAAAACAGGATCCTTTTAAATTCCAAGCTCCACAATATTTTTTCCTTATAAAGAGCTGTCACAAATTATTGCTGTTTCTTACCAATAACTAAACAAACTGCTACGGACCTAGTTACACCTTGCCCCCAATATTATTTGTTGAAGCTCTAACTCCCAATGTGATGGTATTTGGAGATGGGGTCTTTGTAAAATAATTAGGTTTAGATGAGGTCATGAGGGCGGGGGCCTCATGGTGAGATTACTGCCCTTCTAAGAGGGGACAACAGAGACTTTTCTTCCTTACTTTCTCTCTCTCTCTCTCTTTTTCTCTTTCTCTCCCTCTGTCCACTTTATGATACCGTGAAATGCCATGAAAAAGCAGCCATTTTCAAGCCAAGAAGAGCACTTTCACTGGGGAACCAAATTGGCGGGCACCTTGATCTTGGACTTTTAAGCCCTCAGGACTGTGACTGTGAGAAATAAATTTCTGTTGTTTAAGCCACCCAGTCTATAGTATTTTTTATGACAGCCCAAGCTGAAAAATACACACACAAATAAATAGAAAAATAAATAATGAATTGATCCCCTTCATTGTCATTATAAAGACAATATCAGAAATAAAATACAAAATTTGGCCATAAGAACCCCATCCAAACAAATGAGCTCTTTTATTTTAGAGTACATTTTATCAAGATACGTGTTTTTTGTTTGTTTGTTTGTTTTTGTTTTGTTTTGTTTTGTTGATGGAGTTTTGCTCTTGTCACCAAGACTTGAGTGCAATGGTGCAATCTCAGCTTACTACAACATTCACCTCCTGGGTTCAAGCGATTCTCTCGCTTCAGTCTCTTGAGTAGCTGGGATTACATGCGCCTGCCACCACGCCTGACTAATTTTTGTATTTTCAGTAGAGACAGGGTTTCACCATGTTGGCCAGGCTGGTCCTGAACTCCTGACCTCAGGTGATCCACCCGCCTTGGCCTCCCAATGTGCTCGGATTGATAGATTCTTAATGCATCAGTCTAAAGTCTTGCCCTGAGAGTACCGAAAATGTTAGCTATAAGAAGAGCTCTCATGACTTAATGGGCAACCTTGATCCATATGTGTTACTTCTCCTGGTGTAGCTCACATATCTGTGAAAAGGTGGCTAAGACATTGATATTCTATGAAAAGTTGTAGTGAGCAAGCTGCTAAACATCACCATATTGCTACAGTAAGCTCTGTGTAAGTCTTCAGAAGAGTACCTTGTTTGCAAGTGTTTATTTTATTTTAATGGGTTGTACTCTGAGTAGGACAAAAATCACCAATCAAAGACATCCTACCAACTAAGATGAAAGAGATATAAAGAAAAAAATATAGGCCGGGCGCGGTGGCTCAAGCCTGTAATCCCAGCACTTTGGGAGGCCGAGACTGGCGGATCACGAGGTCAGGAGATCGAGACCATCCTGGCTAACACGGTGAAACCCCGTATCTACTAAAAAAGATACAAAAATATAGCCGGGCGAGGTGGCAGACGCCTGTAGTCCCAGCTACTCGGGAGGCTGAGGCAGGAGAATGGCGTGAACCCGGGAGGCGGAGCTTGCAGTGAGCTGAGATCCGGCCACTGCACTCTAGCCTGGGCGACAGAGCAAGACTCCGTCTCAAAAAAAAGAAAAAAAAAAAAAAAAGAAAAAAATATTAAGCAATAAAAACACTAATGGCTACCAGGTAGTAGGCCCTTGCTATGTTCTGTAACTGTTCCAAGTGATTGACAGGTAACAACATTCAATCATGAAAACAACTCCGTAGATGTTATATACTCTTTTTATATATTACTGTAAGCTCCTACTTTAAGGATAAAGAAGGGGAGATTCAAAGAGACTAAGTAACTTCCCTAGGACAGTTGGAGAGGTAATAGAAGAAAAGAGATTTGAACCCAACACAAAATGGCTCCCAACTCTTTTATTTCAAGCATGAGATACGGCCTCACAACAATACCCTTCCCAGCTACAGCAAAGGAGGTAAGATGACCCAAATGCAGCATAGAGGCTGAAGAAAACAACCAACTCTGAAGCTAGGAAACATTTTTGTATCCTGCCTTCCAGTCATTATATGATCAGATACTGAGAAACCCTGAGCCTCACATGCTCACTGCCCTAGTAACAATGTACACACAGCCAGTAGACTCATTATATTCAACAAGTGAGAATTCACCGAGCTGAATAATTTCATTGACTCTAGACCTGCTTCATATTTCTTCAACGTATTATTCTTAATTCCCTCAACAATTAAAATCATATCAATGGGCTACACCAATGCCAACATTTGAAGACTTTTACTTCCAGCTGTGTAAGAGCTATACTTGAATCTGGTGTGACTGACAACATCAGGCTCTAAATGAAATCATGAGGCCACCAAATTATTATGGTGCAACAAGGCCAAACACTAAACCATCAAATAATCTTGGAGGCATTTTGCAGCCAATCTAAACAGTTAATAAAATGAGATCATAGGTTTTCCAGAAAGTAAAGCTAGCCATCCCTGCCTGATTCTGATAAACAAATTTCCATGTGAAATTTGGGGGAAGGAATTTAGAGTCTTCCCTGGGGACTGGGTTCAGTCTCTAGCTATCCCAATTTCAGACTCACCCTGTTATACTGCAGGGTGAGGTTGATGTTCTCTTAAAGCTGTTCAGCTCATCTCTCTGATGGCTTAAGGTTTTTTACCTTTTTAATTCTTCCAAATCTATATTAAAATGCCAAATATGATTTTTATTTAAATGCCAACATAGGGTTTATAAACATTATTGAGAAAGTGAAAGTGTAAAATTAGGAGCATACACACAAGATGAAACATCCAAACAAAAGAAGAAGAAAAAATAAAGACATAATGAGAATGAGCAAAAGAGAAAATACACAGAAGGGAGAAATTGCAGCCACTGGAAATGGAAAGAGTGGGAACAGATTTTAATTTACTCATGCATTTCTCATGAAGCTGTGGAAGATATGCTCCAAATGCTTACTCAGACTGGGGCTAGAGAATACAGGTTCCTATGGGAACAGAAGCAGCTTACTGCCATGGTAGTCTGCGTTCCAAATGTAAGTTGCAGCAGCAGCCTTCTTTTCCTATTCAGAATATTATGTGTGCTCTCAGTCTCAATTATTGCACTCCAGAGAGCTGTGAAGAGCAAGCCTGTATCCTTAGCTCCTTGTTTCTTCCTGTCTTCCGAATTCAGATGTGTATTCTTTCCAACAGTTTGTCTTTTTTTCCTTCCCTGCAATTTATCAGGCTATTTCCTTTCCCTCAACATTCCTTAAACACCCAGTACAGTGTATATATTGTGTCTAAAATACAATGCTGCAGAAACGCAAAAGGTCACCTCATGTTGGCCAAACTGCCCAACTATCACCAGAGATGTATACTGCCTCATCAGAAACACACTGCCTATATTCATTTTGTTCTCATTGGTCCCTAAAGACAGATAAACAAATCAGCACCATTTTGAACTAAAGACAAATGAGCTCTATTAGACGACAAATTATTTCTGTTGTCTACATAGACATTCTAATACGTTGCACCTTTTCATTACTAGGCTATTGTTTATTGTTATTGTTTACCTGGCTAGTGAGATAATCTTGACATATTATTTTGCAGCTGTATTAAGGTTCTTAGATACTCAGTTATCTTCTCATGCTTGGAAGTGTTTACTAACTAAGAAATAATGGATTCAGTATCCACTTTTTAAAACAGTGTTTCTCAAAATAAAATCTGTATACCACCTGTAAAATAATCACTTCTGTGGTTATTAAAAATGATGATTATCCATCAACCAAAAAGATATATAACTAAATACTGGCACATCAATACAATGGAAGTCTATTTAGCCATAAATTATATAAGCAACTGATACACACTATAAAATAAATATTTTACAAATATTGTGCTGAGTGAAAGAAACTGGATGCAAAAGAAGTGCATTTTATATGATCCATTTATATTAGTTTCCTCATAGGAATACAGTGTTCACTTTGATCACCCAAAGAAACTATAAATGGGTCATATAATAGGCACTAAATTCATTGGGCATGGTGGCTGACGCCTGCAGTCTCAGCACTTTGGGAGGCTGAGGCGGGTGGATCACTTGAGGCCAGGAGTTCAAGACCAGCCTGGCCAACATGGTGAAATCCCATCACTACTAAAAATACAAAAATAGCCGGGCATGGTGGCATGTGCCTGTAATCCCAGCTACTCGGGAGGCTGAGGCAGGAAAATTGCTTGAACCTGAGAGGTGGAGGTTGCAGTGAGCCGAGATTGGGCCACTGCTCTCCAGCCTGGGCAACAGAGCGTGACTCTGTCTAAAAAAATAAATGAATAAAATAATGTGCACTAAACTAATAGAAACTGTTAGAAATCAGATCAGCAGTCACTCCTGGAAGGGGGATACTGAGTGGAAAGGAGCATGAGGGAATTTTCTTGTGTGATAAAGATATTCTATGTCTTAATATACATTCACAAAAACTGATCAAATAAAATAATTAAGATCTTAACCTTTCCTTGTATTTAAACTACAACTCAGTTTTTAAAAATGCTGGTTCTGATGTCCTATCACCTAAGCATCTGCATTTATGGGAACAGACTATCTGGAAGAATAACTTTAGATTTACAGAAAAGTTCCAAAGATAATACGGAGTTCCTATATACACTGGACCCAGTCTCCACCACTGTGAACTTTTACATTACTATTTCACATTTGTCATAACTAATGAACCAGTATTGATACACTGTTATTAAGCAAATCCCATACTTTATTCTGAATTATTTGGTTATTTTTTTCCCATTGTCCTTTTTCTGTCCTAGGACCCCACCCAGAATACCACACTGTACTTTGTCATTATGTCTTCTTTAGCATCTCTTTACTATGACAATTTCTTGGACATTGTTATTGTTTTTTTCATGACCTTGACAGTTTTGAGAAGCACTGGTCAGATATTTCATAACATATCCCTCAGTTGAGGTTTGTTTGATGTTTTTCTCATGATGAGAGTAGGGCTATGGATTTTTGGGAGAAAGACCACTGAAGTGAAGTGTCATTCTTATCACACTAAAGCAATGGTACATATGATCAACATGACATCACTTACAGTGTTCACCTGGATCACCTAAGAAGCATCTGCATTTTAAAACCAGTTCCTTGGATATTTCTTATATTTACTAACTTTCAAAGTGCCATATTAAATTTTAACATTTCACAGAACATTAAACAAGTCAATGTTAGAAGCTGTAACACAACTCTCTGCTCAAAGCCATCTATTACTCCTCAGAAGTGTCTGCCATATCTCTTTAATATGTCTTGTACCTCTGTGTCAGGAGATAGGATGGATGCCCTGCGTTTCCCATGGGATGACCTTTTCCCTAAAACTCTCAGTTCCTTTGAAAGTCATGCTACCCAATATGTTTACTGCCCAAGTAACTCCCCCGACTCAGTCATCCACAAGCCTTTGATTGCCCCTGACAATTCCTTCGAGATTTTAGTTTCCAACTGTTTCTTTTCCATAAATGCTTATTTCATATTTTTCAGTGACATCAATATCCACATATGTGTTTCTTTCAATACATGTCCTCTACATTTCTTGCCCCCATCTTTGGTGATCTTACCTCTGTTCCACCTCATCCATGGTCATGGTTAAACTTCATTATTAACAATCTTATCCACTCCAAAATTTCCAGTTTTAATCACCCCATCAAACACATCTGTTCTGTATGACATCCTCTTCTTCTATCCTCTTTAGAGTACTCTGATTCCTAAAACTCTTTTCCTGTCTGTAAAAATAAAAAAAAAAAAGAACAACAACAACAGAAATAACAACAAAAACCACATCACTTCTAGTCAGTTGTTCCTGCTAGCATTTGTCACCATGAATCTCACTCAAGTCCTCACTCTCCTCCTTACCTTCCTTAGCTTCTATGGCCTAATATTAAAATATTCCTTCTATCATTGCCACATGGCCAACCTTAATCCTGTTTAGAACTAACTCTTTTCCTATCTTCCTCCTGAAATATAGCAGCTAATCACAAATGGTGGCAAAATGCATAATATGTTTGCTGTGATTACATTAATTTCATAACCACACTCATTAAGGGGGCCTTAGTGTAGCTCTGTCATCCCTCTTCATTTTCACTTATCCAGTCCCATGGGAAATTATTTTATTTTATATTTCCATTGCCTTGGGAAATTATTCTCTTCTCTCTTCAAACTTTCGACCCTTTCTCTTCTGCAACCTCACTTTCAGTTAATGAGCTTGCTTATTATTTCATTGAGGAAGTAGAAGTAACTAGAGGAAGATTCTTGCATGCTTCCACCACCATATAGAGCAACATCATTACCCATATGCCTTACCTGATTATCAAGGCAAACCCACCTATTTAAGTACTAAACCCATCCACTTCAGTGCACTCAAGGCCATTGCTCTTGCTAAGGCTTTGTCTCTTGCATCATCATTTTTTTTCACTAGTGGTCTCTTTCTATTAGTACATAAACACAAACTATGTTGAAGAAATCTTCCCTTGATTCTATATCCCTTCACATAGTCCCTGTCCCATTTTTCTCCTCTATAGAGAAGAGTTTTTGTAGTCACAGTTTTTTTCTCTTCTCTTCCCATTCCTTCTTGGACCCACTCTGTTCAGGCTTGTGTTCTTGCTGTGCCACAGGGGCTGCTCTTGGCAAGGACACAAAAATCCTCTGTATTATATTGTCTAGTGGTCATTTATTAGACATTCAATTTAACCAAATAGTATCATTTACACAAACATTATTCACACATTATTACTTGAAACAACTTCTTTACTTGACCTTCATAATACCAACCTTGTTTTTCTACACACCTCACTGGCTGCTCCTTCTCATTCTCCTTTGATAATTCCTCTACACCTCCCAGATCTTTAAACACGGGTATGTTTCAGGACTCAGTTATCTCACACAGGTGATCTTTTTGTATTCTGCAGCTTTAAATGTGACCATCAACTTTAAAATTCCTAAATTTATATTTCTAGTCTGAATTTCTCCCTGGAACTGGAAACTCATATCTTCATTTCTTGATATCTCTATTCAGATATCCAATATGCATCTGTAAAAGAAAAATTGCACCAGATAAGTTAAATGGGAAATGAAGACTTTATTCAAGACTATTGCAATAAAGGAGAAAGATTGAACTCAACTCTGATAAAACAAAAGATGAGAGAGTTTCAAGCACTGAAGTGAGCTAATGGAAGAACAGTGGAAAACTGGCATCAGGGGAAAGGTTGATTCAGGTGATTAGCACATCAGTTTTTGCAATTGGTGCTTATTGAAGTTAGACTCCTCCCCTCCCACAGAGACTAAGAAATAGAGATACTTTCTTTCTTTTTATCTTTTAAAGTTTATTTTGATTTCAATTGACATGTAATAATTGTGTATGTATGTATATATATGTATATGTGTGTGTGTATATATATAATATATATATGCCTATAGTCATATACCTATATGGTACATTTGAGAGGGATAGTGTAATGTTTCAATATATGTATACATTATGTAATCATCAAATCAAGGTAATTAGCATATCCATCACCTCCAACACCCGTCATATCTTTGTGGTGAGAAAATTCAAAATCCTTTTTTCTAGCTATTTTGAAGTATATAATACATTATTCTTTACTGTAGTCACCTTACTTTGCAATAGGACACCAGAAATTATTCCCCCTCTCTAACTAATTTTGTACCCATTGACCAACATCTCCCCATCTCCCCCACCTCTGGTAACCACTATTCTACTCTCCACTTCTGTGAGATCAACTTCTTTATAATCCACATATAAGTGAGATCATGTGGTATTTGTCCTTTTGTACTTGGTTTATCTCACATAATATAAAAAGACAAAATAACAAATGCTAGTGAGGGTGTGGGGAAAGGGAACTCTTATATATACTGTTAATGGGAATGTGAATGAGTATAGCCATTATGGACAACAGTGTGTAAGTTCCTCAAAATGCTAAAAATAGAATTACCATATGATACAATAATCCAACTACTGGGTTTACATCAAAAGGAAATAAAATCAGTATGTCAAAGAGATGTCTGTGCTCCCATGGTTACTGCGGCACTATTTAAAATAGCCAAGATATGGAATCAACCTAAATGTCAATCAACGAATCAATGGATTAAAAAATGTGGTGCGTATGTAAACAATATAAAACTACTCAGCCATAATAATAAACAAAATTCTGTCATTTGGAATAACATGGATAAACCTAGAGGTGCCATCTTTCTTAAAGATTACATGTCAAAGGGATTGCTTCTAGCAGCTTGGGAAGAATATTTCTGGGATGTGGAAGATTTGGATCTCAAGAGGGCAGAAACAGTTTTCTCTTGCAAATTATCTAAAATTAGTGTTCTTTAAAAAGAAATGCTATGAGCCTATAGTCAGGAAGAAACTTGTCCAAAATTTAGTCAACTTGAGGGGAATTTTAAGGCCATCCTGGTCACATCTCAAGCTTAAAATCACCAAAAATGAATTATTGATTTTCTTCTACCCTCAAACTTGTCCATCCCCCAGCATTCTCCAACTCAGTTGCAATTATATTCTTCCAGTTATTTGGGTCAAAAACCTTAGAGTCAACACTGATACTTTCTACCTTCCTCTCTGTCTCTCCCCAGCACCCCCACCCACTTCCAATTCCTCTTTAATCTTTATCTAGCTTCCAACCACTTTTCATCAGACTTTTCACTCCACCCTAGCCCAAGGCAGCAACATTGTCCAATGTATTATTAAATTACTTTCCTAACTATTCTTTCTGGTTTCATTCTTTCTTGTCCTACAGTCTACCATTTAGACTGCCAAGTTTCTATTCCACTCAAATCCAAAGCTGTTATCTTGGCTTAAAAAGCTCAATATATTCTTCTTCCTGTTTTCTCCTTACTTTAATCTCGACCTTTGCCCTCACACTCTAGATTCTCCGTGCATATTTGCCTTTCTGAGTCACATGTGCCTCTTTGTTGTCCCTCATACATTCCAATCATGTCTCTATCTCCAGAATTTATGACTTGCTTTCTTCATTGTTTAAAACACTCTTCATACAGATACCATCTTTCTTTCTTCTTTCTTCTGTCAGGTCTCAGTTCCAATGTCAAATGTTATTACCTATTTTGGTCTTTCCCTAAGCTCATGTAATATTACAATATAACAGCCCTGTTTTTTCTTCATAGTTCTTATCACCACTTGGTGTATTATTGTGTTTGCTTAACTGTTTGTCTGTCCAATTAGAATATATGTTCTTTGAGAACCAGGGCTTCTTATATGTTTGTTTACTAGAGAAAGTGTGCCAGGAGCAGAGTAAGCAATAAGTATTTGTAAAATAAATGAATAAATTTTCTGCCTTAGATTGATGGTTACAAATGGCTATTGACTCCCATTAAAGCACTTCACAATCTTCAGTGAATCAGTGCTATGCCCTTTTTTATTCTTTCAGCCCTGGCCTCTCTTACCTTCAGTGATTTAATCACCAACATATTTGATTATCTTGGCTGCACAGATAATAATCTTCAGTGTTTGAACTATTTAATGAAAAAGCTATACTTGAAACTAACCTCTTAGCTCTGCAATGTATTTCTCTGCATATAAATACCTGCATTCTCATTTCTTCCTATCCTTTTGACCAACTACAGCTATCTCTGTCTGGATTATGATCTCTAAGTTACTTAACTTCACTCTAGTCTTGCTTACTCTTCTCTCTCATTCAACCCCTTCTCTCCTAGGATGAGTTCTACAATCAGTCAATTTGGTACTGTGCTCATTACTGCTCCTAATTCATTCATATTTTAGCAAACACTTAGCATGCTGAGGCTTCTGATACTCAGCATTTGTAAAAATCTAACATTTATTGCATCTGTTGTAATTCCTTGGTTTCATGTGGCATCTTTCATCCTACTCAGTAATCTTTTTGTTCACACACTGATTTTTTTTTTGGTTCATGTTTCCATGGTCTGTAGATTCCATTGTATATGGCCTAAAATCATGCCTATGTCCCTCTAAACATAAATCTAATTTCCTTTTTCTATTACAATCAGTAGACAGCTTTATATTTAATTTTATTTTAGTCATTTGATGTGAGATTTTCCAGATTTCTCCTTAGCACTAAAATGCATCCCTTTTTAAAATAGAATTCATCTCTTCCTTAACTCCAATATTCAACAAAAAGATTATTTTTTGTTACCCTAAACCTCCAAATTCTATACTCGTTAACAATCTATCCCATCTTATTTGGGATCTTCTTCCCATATACTCAGGGGTTATTTTTCTCCAGCATATTTAATCAACCCTGTCTCTCTGTTTATAATTATTCATTATTTTAATCATTTTATGGTAGTCATTTTTTGTTATTTGTTTACTTTGATTAGTTGGGAATTTTTAAGAACAAAGATAAAGTCTAACTATTTCCAATATTTTCCACATTATAAATCTATCACACTGTAAATACTGAATAAATGAATGTTATTAAGGCTTTGAAAAGAGCATAGGGAAATATAGAATATCGTATAGAATATTAGATGCCTTTCTCGATTCACCCCAGAATTGCCATAAACTAATAGCTAATTACTCCAAATTTGTGATTGTGGTAGTGGTGGTGGCAGCAAGGCATTATTTACTTAAAATATTTGATATTTTATGGCAATTTTCTTAAAGCTTTCCGAAATCTAAAGCTGAGTCCTGACTAGTCTTAGAGCTTCTTTGGCCTCTTTTCAGAGTCTAGTTGAATGATTAATGAAATCCTTACTCTCCATTTGCCTTTTGAATGTTCTATTGAATCTCCATTGAATCCGACCTCATTCATCAGGCGTGTTGTCTGGAAGAGTCTCAGATAATCCCTTCTGGGAGTTTTAGAGTCTTCCATTTGACCTTGGAGAGAAACCTATCTTGAAATTGTACTATGCAACCGAATTTTCCTTTTGTTATACCTTCTTAGTGACCACAAAAGCAAAGGAGTCTATAAAGACATTATGTTAAGAAAAAAAATATTTGTATTGATTCACTGGAGTTGCATTTTATATTAAAACAAAGGCCTGAATTTTATCATTCTTTCTAGTATATTTAATTTTGACAGCTATTAGATGGCTCTCTGTTATTGTCAAAATATATTATGGTCGTTTTCTAATTTTTCTACTCTCATAAGTTTCAGTTCTTGTAGCAAAGATGACAAAACATTTTATTACTTTTATTTTAGAAAACTTTTTCAAATAATTTTTATTCAGATTCTTGTTGAGCTATCTACACAACTTCCTCTGCAAGAAGAAATTTTAAAATCCCCCTTTGAACTATTCTTTAATATAACTGAAGGAGTATATTAAAATTTTTACAAACAAACAAAAAACCCTATATCTATATCTTTTGTCAGAAATAGGTAGTGTTTAGGTGGAAAGAGAAGTATGATGGAGTTTGAGAAGCTCTGCTTAATTTCTTATTTTGTCACCAAGACTCCAAGGACTTTTTAAAAAAAAATAATGGTCCTGTTACAGCCGTTCTTCACCTGCTCGCTATTTCCACTAAAATGGATTTATGTTGAACATCCCATACCACACCAGAGTGGTATACTTTTTACAATTGATGAACCTGCATTAACACATCATTATCAATTAACATCCATAGTTTATTTCAGGGTTCACTTTGGGTGGTATACATTCTCTGGATTTTGACAAATGAATAATGATATGTAGCCACCATTGTAGCATCATACAAAATAGTTTCACTTCCCTAAAAATCTTCTGTGCTTCAACTGTTCTTCCCTCCTGCCTCCCTAACTCTTGGAAATCAATGATCTTTTTTACTATATCCATAGTTTTGTTTTTTCCAGAATGCCATATATTGAAATCATATAGTATGTAGCCTTTACAGATTGGCTTCTTTTACTAAGTAATGTGCATTTAAGCTACCTGTTTGTCTTTTCATGGCTTGATAGCTCATTTCTTTGTTTTTTTCTTTTCTTTTCTTTTCTTTTCTTTTCTTTTTTTTTTTTTTTGAGATGGAGTTTTGCTCTGTCATCCAGGCTGGAGTGCAGTGGCCGCAATCTCGGCATACTGCAACTTCCATCTCCCGGGTTCAAGTGATTCTCCTGCCTCAGGCTCCCGAGTAGCTGGGACTACAGGCACGTGCCACCACACCCGGTTAATTTTTTGTATTTTTAGTTGGTGGGGGGGGGGTGGTTTCACTGTGTTAGCCAGGCTGGTCTTGATCTCCTGAGCTTGTGATCCGCCTGCCTCAGCCTCCCACAGTGCTGGGATTACAGGCATGAGCCACCGTGCCCGTCCTGATAGCTCATTTCTTTTTAGTGAAGAATAACATTCCATTGTCTGGATGTATTACAGTTTATTTATCCATTTACCTACTGCAGGACATCTTTGTTGCTTCCAAATTTGGGTAATTATGAAGAAAGCTGCTATAAACATCCATGTGCAGGATTTTGTGTGAACATATGTTTCCAACTCCTTTGGATAAATACCAAGAAGCATGACTGCTGGGTTGTATGCTAAGAGTACGTTTAGTTTTGTAAGGAATCACCAAACCGTCTTCAAAATGACTCTACCATATCACCAGCAATGACTGAGACCGAAATGGATATACCATATCATTAGGAATGACTAAGAGTTTCCATTGCTTCACATCTTCACCAGCATTTGGTGTTAGCGTTCTGGATTTTGGCCGTTCTAGTAGATGTGTAGTGTTTTCTCATTGTTGTTTTAAATTGCATTTCTCTTATGACATATAATGTGGAACATATTTTCGTATGTTTATTTGCCATCCATATATCTTCTTTGGTGAGGTATAAAGATCTTGGCTCCTTTTAAATTGTGTTTTTAATTTTCTTTTTATTGAGTTTAAGAGTTTTCTGTATATTTTTTATAATAGTTTTGCATTTACAGTATTTACATATGCAATCCATCCTAATTTTTGTGAAAGGTGTAAGGTCTATGTCTAGATTCTTTTTTTTTTTTTTTTTGCATGCAAATGTCTAATTGTCCTAGCACTGTTTGTGGAAAAGACTATTTTTGCTCCGTTGTATCATCTTTGCTTCTTTGTTGAAGATCAGTTGACTATATTTATGTGGATCTATTTTAGGGCTTTCTATTTTGTTCCATTGATCTATTTGTCTATTCTTTCACCAGTACCAAACATTTTGATGACTGTAGCTTTATAGTAAGTCTTGAAATCAATAGTGTTAGTCCTTTAACTTTGTTCTTCTCCTTCAATATTGAATTGGCTATTCTGGTTCTCTTGTCTGTCCATATACATTTTTGAATCAGTTTGTTCACATAAGAACTTACTGAGATTTTGATTGGGATTGTGTTGTATCTGTATATCAAGTTGGGAAGAATGGACATCTTGATAATGCTGAACCTTCCTATCCACAAACATGAAATATCTCTCCATTTATTTAGTTCTTTGATATTTATTATTAGAGTTTTGTAGTTTTGTTTATATAAATTTTGTACATATTTTGTTAGATTTATACTAAGTATTTCACTGTTGGAGGGAGTGCTAATGTAAATGGTATAATGTTTTTAATTTCAAATTCCACTTACTTATTCCTGGTATATAGACAAATGATGAACTTTGTAATATTAAACTTGTATCATGCAACCTTGCTATAATCACTTATTAATTTCAGAAAAAAATGGTTAATTCTTTTGGTTTTTCCACATAGATAATTACGTCATTTGAAAATAAACAGTTTTATTTCATCCTTCCCAATATGCCTATTTTTTTTCTTTTTATAAAGAAAAAGTATTGCATTAGCTCAGACTATCAATATGATCTTGAAAAAGAATGTTAAGAGGAACTCCTTTTTGTTTTTCCTTATTTTTGCAGGAAAGTGTCTAGATTTTCACCATTAAGTATTATGTTAGTATAAGATATTTTTGTGTATATATTATTTATCCAGTTAATAAAGTTTTCCTCTATTCCTAGTTTGCTGAGTTTTTTGTGTCTCAGCAAAAACTCTCAGTTTTGAATGGGTGTTAGATTTTCATCAAATTTTTTTCTGCATTTATTGATATGATCATGTGGTTTTTAACCTGGTAATATGATAAATTACCTTAATTAATTTTTCAATGTTAAATGAGCCTTGTATATTTGAGATAAATTTCCTGGTAATACCATATAATTATTTTTATGCATTGTTAGATTCAATTTTGTTTTTGTTATTATTTTGTTGAGGACTTTACATCTATATTTATGAGAACTATTGGTCTGTAGTTTTCTTGTAACATCTTTGGCTGGTTTTGGTATTAGCATAATGTTGACCTCACAGAATAAGCTAAGAAGTATTCCTTCTCCGTCTATCTTTAAGAAGAGATTGTAGAGAACTGATACAATTTCCTCCTCAGATGTATGGTAGAATTCACTGGTAACATATGAAATGTAAAGTAATTTTTTCAAATTCTGCGAGGAAAGTTAACGGTAGTTTGAAGGGGATAGCACTGAATCTTTAAATTACTTTGAGCAATAAGGCCGTTTTCACAATATTGATTCTTCCTATCCATGAGCAAGGAATGCTTTTCCATTTGTTTGTGTCCTCTCTTACTTGCTTGAGCAGTGGTCTGTTGTTCTCCTTGAAGAGGTTCTTCACATCTCTTGTCAGTTGTATTCCTAGGTATTTTATTCTCTTGGTAGTAATTGTGAATGGGAGTTCACTCATGATTTGGCTCTCCGTTTGACTGTTATTGGTGTATAGGAATGCTTGTGATTTTTGCACCTTGATTTTGTATCCTGAGACTTTGTTGAAGTTGCTTATCAGCTTAAGGAGATTTTGGACTGAGACAATGGGGTTTTCTAAATATGCAATCATGTCATCTGCAAACAGAGACAATTTGACTTCCTCTTTTCCTAATTGAATACACTTTATTTCTTTCTCTTGCCTGATTGTCCTGGCCAGAACTTCTGATACTATGTTGAATAGGAGTGGTGACAGAGGTCATCCTTTTCTTGTGCCAGTTTTCAAAGGGAATGCTTCCAGTTTTTGCCCATTCAGTATAATATAGGATGTGGGTTTGTCGTAAATAGCTCTTATTATTTTGAGATACTTTCCATCAATGCCTAGTTTATTGAGAGTTTTTAGCATGAAGGGCTGTTGAATTTTGTCAAAGGCCTTTTCTGCATCTATTGAGATAATCATGTGGTTTTTGTCATTGGTTCTTTTTATGTGACAGATTACATTTATTGATTTGTGTATGTTGAACCAGCCTTGCATCCCAGGGATGAAGCCGACTTGATCATGCTGGATAAGCTTTTTGATGTGCTGCTGGATTTGGTTTGCCAGTATTTTATTGAGAATTTTCAGAGGCCTCAGAAATAACACCACACATCTACAACCACCTGATATTTGAGAAACCTGACAAAAACAAGCAATGATGAAAGGATTCCCTATTTAATAAATAGTATTGGGAAAACTGGCTAGCCATATGTAGAAAGCTGAAACTGAATCCCTTCATTACACCTTATACAAAAATTAACTCAAGATGTATTAAAGACTTAAGCGTTAGACCTAAAACCATAAAAACCCTAGAAGAAAGCCTAGGCAATAACATTCAGGACATAGGCATGGGCAAGGACTTCATGACTAAAACACCAAAAGCAATGGCAACAAAGGCCAAAACTGACAAATGGGATCTAATTAAACTAAAGAGCTTCTGCACAGCAAAAGGAACTATATCAGAGTGAACAGGCAACCTATAGAATGTGAGAAAATTTTTGCAATCTATCCATCTGACAAAGGGCTAATATCCAGAATCTACAAAGAACTTAAACAAATTTACAAGAAAAAAACAAACAGCCCCATCAAAAATTGGGCACAGGATGTGAACAGACACTTCTCAAAACAAGACATTTATGTAGCCAACAAACATATGAAATACATATGAAAAACATATATCATACATGCACACTTATGTTTATTGTGGCACTGTTAACAACAGCAAAGGCTTGGAACCAACCCAAATGACCATCAATGATAGATTGGATAAAGAAAATGTGGCACATATACACCACAGAATACTATGAAGCCATAAAAAATAATGAGTTCATGTCCTTTGCAGGGACATGGATGACACTGAAAACCATCATTCTCAGCAAACTAATACAAGAACAGAAAACCAAACACTGCATGTTCTCACTAATAAGTGGGAGTCGAACAATGAGAAGACATGGAAACAGGAAGGAGAACACCACACACCATGGCCTGTTGGGGCTGGGGGGCTAGGAGAGGGATAGCATTAGGAGAAATACCTAATGTAGATGATGGGTTGATGGGTGCAGCAAACCACCATGGCACATATATACCTATGTAACAAACCTGCATGTTCTCCACGTGTACCCCGGAACTTAAATATAAAGGAATTCACTGGTGAATCCATCTGGGCTTGGTGTTTTCTGTTTCGGATTGTTATTAATTATTGGTCTGACTTTTTTTGTTTTGGTTTTAAATTTTTATTTTTAATTTTTTTTGGTACATAGTGGATGTATATATTTATGGGGTACATGAGATGTTTTGATATAGGCATGCAATGTGAAATAAGCACATCATGGAGAATGGGGTATCCATCCCCTCAAGCATTTATCCTTGAGTAATAAACAATCCAACTACTCTATTTAAGTTATTTTGAAGTGTACAATTATTACTGACTATAGTTACCCCATTGTGCTGTCAATTAGTAGGTATTATTCAATTGTTTCTAACAATATTTTGTATTTTATCCATTAACCATCCCCATTTCCCCACTATTAATAACTCCTAATTACCCTTCTCAGCCCCTGGTAACCATTCTTCTACTCTCTATGTTCATGAGTTCAACTGTTTTGGTTTTCAGCTCCCAAAAATAAATGAGAAAATGAAGTGTTTTCCTTTCTGTACATGACTTGTTTCACTTAACATAATGATCCATAGTTCCACCTATGCTGTTGCAAATGACTAGGTCTCATTCATTTTTATGACTGAATGGTACTCCATTGTATATATGTACCACATTTTCTTTATCCATGTATCTTCTGATGGACATTTAGGTTGCTTCCTCTTATTAGCTATTGTAAACAGTGCTGCAACAAACATAGGCGTGCAGATATCTCTTCAATATACTGATTTCCTTTCTTTTGGGTATATACCCAGCAGTGAGATTGTTGGATTATATGGTAGCTCAATTTTTAGTTTCTTGAGGAACCTCTAAACTGTTCTCCATAATGGTTGTGCCTTCCCACCAACAGTGTACTATAGTTTCCTTTTCTTCACATCCTTGTCAGCCTTTGTTATTGCCTGTTTGTTGGATATAAGCTATTTTAACTAGGGTGAAATGATAGCTCACTATAGTTTTGATTTGCATATCTCTGATGATCCATGGTGCTGAGCACCTTTGCATATGCTTCTTTGCCATTTGTATGTCTTCTTTTGAGAAATGTCTATTCAAATATTTTGCCCATTTTTTGATCCAATTATTCGATTTTTTCCTACAGAGTTTTTTGAGCTTCTTATATATTCTGGTTATTAATCTTTTGTCAGATGGGTAGTTTGCAAATATTTTCTCCCATTCTGTGAGTTGTCTCTTCATTTTGTTGACTGTACCTTTTGCTGTGCAGAATCTTTTTAGCTTGATGTGATCCTATTTGCCCATTTTTGTTTCGGTTGCCTGTGCTTTTTGGGTATTGCTCAAGAAATTTTTGCCCTGACTAATGTCCTGGAGATTTTTCCCAATGTTTTCTTGTCGTAGTTTTATAGATTGAAATCTTAGATTTAAGTCTTTAATTCACTTTAATTTGATTTTTGCATATAGCGAGAGATAGGGATCTCGTTTCATACTTCTGCATACGATGTCCAGTTTTTCCAGAACAATTTATTGAAGAGACTATCTTTTTCCCAGTGTATGTTCTTGGCACCTTTGTTGAAAATGAGTTCACTGTAGGCGGTGTGGATTTATTTCTGGGGTCTCTATTCTGTTCCATTGGTTTATGTGTCTGCTTTTATGCTTGTACCATGTTCTTTTGGTTACTATAGCTCTGTACTATAATTTGAAGTCAGGTAATATAGTTCCTCCAGTTTTGTTCTTTTTGCTTAGGATGGCTTTGGCTCTTCTGGGCCTCTTTGTCATTCCGTATAAATTTTAGTGTTCTTTTTAAAATTTCTGTCAAGAATGTCATTAGTATTTTGATAGGGATTGCATTGAATCTGTGGATTGCTTTGGGTAATAAGGATATTTAACAATATTAATTTTACAATCCATGAACATGGAATATTTTTTCAATTTTTGGTGTCTTCTTCAATTTCTTTCATCAGTGTTTTATATTTTTCATTATAGAGATCTTTTATTTAAGTTAATTATTAAGTATTTCATTTTTTGCATGGCTATTATAAATGGGATTATATTTGTATTTCTTTTTCAAGTTGTTCATTGTTGTCATATTGAAATGCTAATGATTTTTTGTTGATTTTGTGTATGCAACTTTACTGAATCTATCAGGTTTTTTGGGGTTTTTTTTTTTTTTTTTTTGGTTTGTTTTGAGACGGAATCTCACTCTGTCGCCCAGGCTGGAGTGCAGTGGCATGATCTCGGCTCACTGCAACCTCCACCTCCTGAGTTCAAGCAATTCTACTGCCTCAGCCTCCTGAGCAGCTGGGATTACAGGCAAAAACCACCACGCGTAGCTAATTTTTGCATTTTTAGTACAGATGGGGTTTCACCACATCAGCTACGCTGGTCTCGAATTCCTGACGTAAGGTGATCCACCCGCCTAGGCCTCCCAAAGTACTGGCATTACAGACGTTAGCCACTGCACCTGGCTGATAAAACTTTTATCAGTTTTAAAAGGTTTCCTGTGGAGTCTTTAGGATTTTCTAAATATAAGATCATATCATCTGCAAATAAGGGTCATTTGACTTCTTCCTTTCCATTTTGAATGCCTTTTATATCTTTCTCTTGTCTGATTGCTCTAGCTAAGACCTCAAGTACTATGTTGAATAACAGTGGTGACAGTAGGCATCCTTATCACGTTCCTGATCTTAGAAAAAAGGCTTTCAGTTTTTTCCCATTCAGTATGATACTATCCGTGAGTCTGTCATGTATGGCTTTTATTATTTTGAGGTATGCTCCATCTCTAATAGTTTTTTAAGGGTTTTTGTCATGAAGGGATGTTGTATTTTATCAAATGTTTTTTTCAGCATCGATTGAAATGATCATATTGTTTTTATCCTTCATTCTGTTGATATGATGTACACATTGATTGATTGGTGTGGTTTGTTTCTCCCTGCACCCCAGGGATAAATCCCACTTGGTCACAATGAATGATCTTTTGAATGCATTGTTGAATTTGGTTTGCTACTGTTTTGTTGAGGATTTTTGCATAAATGTTCATCAGAGACACTGGCCTGTAGTTTTTTTTTTCTGATGTGTCTTTGTCTGGTTTTGGTATCAGGGTAATACTGACCTCGTAGAATGAGTTTAGACATATTTCCTCCTCCTTAATTTTAAGAACAGTTTAGGATTGGTATTAATTGTTTAAATGTTTGGTAGAAATCAGCAGTAAAGCCATGGGACCCCAGGCTTTGCTGCATCGGAAGTCTTTTTATTATAGCTTAGATCCTGTTACTTGTTATTGGTCTCTTCAGGTTTTGAATTTCTTCCTGGTTCAGTCTTGGTAGGTTGTATGTATCTAGGAATTTGTCCATTTCTTCTAGATATTCTAATTTATTGGCAAATAGTGGCTCATAGTAGACATTGATTATCTTTAGAATTTCTGCAGCATTAGCTATAATATCTCCTTTTTAATCTCTGATTTTATTTATTTGTATCTTCTCTCTTTTTTTTTTTCTTAGCCTGGCTATAGGTTTGTCAATTTTGTTTAACTTCTCAGAAAACCAACTTTTTGTTGCACTGATCTTTTATATGTTTTTTATTTCAATTTCATTTATTTCTTCTCCAATCTTTTCTCTACTAATTTTGGGTCTGATGTGCTCTTGCTTTCTAGTTTCTTAAGATGTATCATTAGATTTTTTTATTTGAAGTTTTTCTACTTTTTTGATGTAGACATTTATAGCTATAAACTTCCTTCTGAATATTGTTTTTGCTGTATCCCATAGGTTTTCATATATTGTTTCTATTATCATTTGCCTCAAGACATTTGTATCTTCAGATGATTTCTTTTTGCTCATTAGCATCCTTTCTTTCTGATTAAAGTACTCCCTTTAGCATTTCCTGTAGTACAGATCTGGTATTAATGAAATCCCTCAGCTTTTGTTTGTCTGGGAACGTCTCTATTTCTCCTTCATGTTTGAAGAATATATTCACTAGATATACTATTCTATGGTGAAAGTTTTTTTCTTTCAGCACTTTAAATATGTTATTTCACTGTCTCTTGGCCTGTAAGGTTTCCACTGAAAAGTCTGCTGCCAGATGTATTGGACCACCATTGTATGTTATTTGTTTCTTTTCTCTTGCTGCTTTTAGGATCCTTTCTTTATTCTTGACCTTTGGGAGTTTGATTATTAAATGCCTTGAGGTAGTGTTCTTTGGGTTGTCTTATTGGTGTTCTATGACCTTCTTGTACTTGGATATGATATCTTTCTTTAGGTTTGAGATGTTCTGTGTCATTATCCCTTTGAATAAACTTCATACCCCTACGTCTTTCTCTACATCCTTTTAAAGGCCAATAACAGATTTGTCCTTTTGAGGCTATTTTGAAGATCCTGTAGCAATGCTTCATTGTGTTTTATTCTTTTTTCTTTTGTCTCCTCTGACAGTGTATTTTCACATGGCCTGTCTTCAAGCTCATTAGTCTTTTCTTCTGTTTGACCAATTCTGCTATTAAAGGACTCTGATGCATTCTTCCATGTGCCAATTGCATTTATCAGCTCCAGAATTTTTGCTTGATTCTTTTAAATTATTTCAATCTCTTTGTTAAATTTATCTGATAGAATTCTGAATCCCTTCTATGTGTTATCATGACTTCATGACTTTTTTTTTAGTTTCCTCAACACAGGTATTTTGAATTCTCTATCTGAAGGGTCACATATCTTTGTTTCTCCAGGATTGGTTCTTGATGTCATATTTAGTTCATTTGGTGAGACTGTATTTTCCTAGATGGTGCTGATGCAGGTAGATGTTCTTCTTTGCCTTGGCATCGAAGAGTTAGGTATTTATTGTAGTCTTCACTGTTTGGGCTCATTTGTACCCATTCTTCTTGGGAAAGCTTTCCAGATATTTGAAAGGACTTGGGTGTTGTGATCTAAGCCGTATCTCCTTTAGGGGGCACCCCAAGCCCAGTAATACTGTGGTTCTTACAGACTCACAGAGGTACCACCCTGATGGTCTTGAACAAGATCTGGGAGAATTCTCTGGATTGTCAGGTAGAGAGTCTTGTTCTCTTCCTTTACATTCTCCCAAACATACAGAGTCTCTATCTCTGTGTTAAGAACCACGTAGAACTGGGGGTGGAGTGATACAAGCACCCCTGTGGCCACCAGCACTATGACTGTGCAGGGTTAGACCTGAAGGCAGCACAGCATTGGGTCTCACCCAAGGCCTGCTGTAACCACTCGCTGACTGCTGCCTATGTTTGCTGTAGTATCTGGAGCTCTACAATCAGCATGAGGCAAAGCCAGATAGGCCTGTAACCTGCTCTTCAGGGTGATGAGATCCCCCAGACTCCAGATGAGTCTGTGCAATCCAGCATTAAGAGACTAAAGTCTAAAACCTTAGAAGTCTACCTGGTGTTCTATTGTACTGTGGCTGAGCAGGCAGTCAAACCACAAGACACAGTTCTTCCTACTCTTCCCTCTTCTTTCCAAAGGCAGAGGCACCTCACCCTGTAGCCACCCCTGGCCTCAAGGCATACTGCCAGACTACCGCCAACTTTCTCTTAAAGCCCAAGGGCTCTTAAGTTAGCTTGTGGTGAATGCTGCCTGACCTGGGACTCTCCCTTAAGGCAGTGGGCTCCCCTCTAGCCCAGGGCAGGTCCAGAAATGCCATCTAAGAGTAAAGTGCTAGAATCAGGGACCCCAAGAGCCTTCTTTGTGTTCTAACCCTCTGTGGCTATGCTGGCATCTAAGGTACAAGATAAAGTCCCCTTTACTTTTCCCTCTGCTTTTCTCAAGCAGAAGTGGTTGTGTCCCATAGCCACCATAGCTTGTAATGTGATGAGTATGAACTGAAGCCGGCGTGTCTCAGAGGCTCACTCATGACCCTCGACATAGTACCTGGGTATCACTGATGGTTATTCTGTGCCCAAAGGCTCTTTAGTTACTAGGTGATGAATGCTACCAGCACTGAGTCCTTTCCTTCAAAGCAGCGGGTTCCTTTCTGGCCCAAGGTGTGTCTAGAAATATTATCCGGGAGCTAGAGCCTGCACCAAGGACCTCATGATTCTGATCTGTGCCCTATCTTTCCATGGCCGAGCTGGTATTCAATAGGCAAGTCAAAGTCCTTCCCCCTCTTCCGTCTCCTCTCCTCAAACAGAAGGAAGTGGTCTCTTTGGGATCCAAAAGTTGTGCAGACTGGGATTAGGGGACGGTGATACCAGTACTCCCTTGGCTGCTCCATCAGGTGGAGTATCTCAGTATGTCCTGTGCCCCGCCCCCTCAGTCCACTGTCCTTGGGCCTTGTTTAGCGCTAGCACTCACCTAAGGGTTTCAGTCCTTACGGCCTAGACTGCCTTTCATGTTTAGTTGGAGACAGACAGCACTGTAGCCCTCAGTGGTAAGGTTTGCAGGAACTCAAGTTCAGACTGCTGGGGGAGGTGATTATCCTCTGACTAGAGCTCATTTAAATGCTCCCTCCATGGGCAGGTGTCAGCTGAGTTTGACCAGGTTTTCCTTTCTGCTGTAATTGGATAGCACTGAGTCAGTGCCTCACAATTGCTATGTTCTCCCTCCTCCAGCACCCAGAGATGCTCTCCTGAGGCCCAGACCACCACGGCCAGTCATGGGGGAGGAGTGGCGTTGGCGATTCAGGACTGCTTTTTCCCTCTTCAGTGCCTCTCTCAACAACATGAAGGTAAAACCAGATACTGTGTGTGCTCACCTGATTTTTGGTTCTTGATGGTGTCTTTTTCTTTGTAGATAGTTGTTAAGTCGGCATCCTTGAGAGGGGAACAATCAGTGGAAACTTCTACTCTGCCATCTTCTTCCACCTCCCCTGATTTGATTTTTAATAGATATATGCCTATCCCTTAAATTTCTTTTGTAAGCCTATTTTCCTTTGTAACAAGAAAATAACTATGTATTTATTGAGAAATTGTGTCTTTTAAGGAATTGGTCTATTTTATCTAAGGTTTCCCAGTACTTTTATTTCTAATGTTAGTAATTGGTATCATCTCTATTCTTAGCTTTTCAATTTTTTCATCTTTTCAAAGAACCGTCTTTTGGTTTTCTCTATTGATTTCCTGTTTTTAATTTCATTGATTTCTGCTCTAATTTTTATTATTTCTTTTCTTCTGCTTACTTTTGATTTTATTTACTCTTTCTAGCTTCCTAAGGTAGAAAAATAGAAATATCTTTTTCAATCCATTTATTTTTGCTATATGGAAGTAATTTCTCTAATGTTTGCAACATACCCTTACCGCTAATGCAAACCCACTTTCGAATAACATGCTATTGCTTCACAGGTAGTGTGAATACCTTATATTTTAAAAAATAATTAAAATTCCTTCCTCTCATTTATTGTATCATAGCTGTCATTCATTTCATTTGTATCTAAGCATATATAGTGTTCTTAGATACTGATATGGTTTGAATTTGTGTCCCTACCCAAATCTCATGTGGAATTGTAATCCCCAATGTTGAAGGAAGGACCTGGTGGGAGGTGATCGGCTCATGGAGCCCGATTTCTCCTTGCTTTTCTCATGATAGTGAATGAGTTCTTATGAGATCTGGTTGTTTAAAAGTGTGTAGCACCTCCCCCTTCTGTCTCCTCCTCCTGCTCCTGCCAGGTAAGACGTGCCAGCTTCCCCTTCATCATCCATCATGCTTGTAAGTTTCCTGAGGCCTCCTCAGAAGCAGAAGCCTGTACAGCCTGCAGAACTATAAGCAAATTAAACCTCCTTCCTTTATAAATTACCCAGTTTCAGGTATTTATTTGTAACAGTGCAAGAACGAACTAACGCAGACACACACACACACACACACAATATATATATATGTAAGCATATATAATGAAATATGTTGTTGCTATTACTTTTATGAATAAAATTTTATCTGTTAGATCAACTAAGAATAAGAAAAATGAAAGTTTTTGTTTACCTTCATTTATTCCTTCTCTAATGCTCTTCCTTTTTTATGTACTTATGTGTTTCTGACCTATATCATTTTTCTTCTTTTCAAAGAATTTCTTTTAACAATTCTGGCAAGGCAAGTCTACTGGCAAAAAATTTATTCAATATTTATTTGTCTGAAAAGGGTTTTATTTCTCCTTCATTTTTTAAAATTGTGAAATAACACTTAACATGAGATCTGTTCTTCTAACAATTTTTAAGTGTACAATACATTATTTTTGACTGTAGGTACAATGTTTAGAGTAGATCTCTAGGCTTATTTATGTTGCTTGAGTGAAAGCTTATATCTGTTGATTTAAAACTCCATTTCTCCATCCTCCAGCCCCTGGTTACCACTATTCAACACTTTGATTCAATGAATGTAACTATTTTAGATACGTTATATAAACGGAATCATGCATTATTTGTCTTTTTGTTACTGGCTTATTTTACTTAATATAATGTCTTTAGGATGCATCCATTTTGTTACATATTGCAGAATTTCTTTATTTTAAAAGGCTGAGTATAGGATTCCATTATATGTATATATCACATTTTCTGTATCCATTCATCTGCTGGTGGCATTTAGACTATTTTTATTTCTAAGCTGTGAAGAATAGTGCAACAATGAACACAGAAGTGCTAATATATCTAAAAGATCATGATTTCAGATCCAGAATGGGATTGCTGGATCATGTAGCAGTTCTATTATTAAATTTTTGAGGAAATTTCATACTGCTGTTTATAGCAGCTGCACAGTTTTGCATTCCCATTGTATGCAAGGGTACCAATTTCTTTCCCTGATATTGTTTCTTCTTCTTCTTCTTTTTTTTTTAAGTAATAGTCATCCTGGTAGGTTTGATATAACAACTCATCATGGTTTTGATTTGCATTTACATGAAGATCAGAAACATTGAGTATTTTTTCATGTACTTCTTGGGCATTTACATGTCTTTTTGGAGAAATGTCTATTTGAGTCCTTAGTCCATTCTTACTTCTATGAACTTTAAAGTTTGGGATCTTACATTTAGGTCTTCAATCTATTTCGAATAAATTTTTGTGTATGGTGTGATATAAAGGTCCAATTTCATTCTTTTGCATGTGGATTCCAGTTTTCTCAATACCATTTATGGAAGAGATATTCTGTTTTTCATTGTGTATTTTGGCACCTTTGTGGAAAGTCAGGTGACTGTAAATGTGTAGATTTGTTTCTAGGCTCTGTATGCTTTTCCATTGGTTTATATGTCCATCTTTATGCCAGTGCATTCTCTTTAGATTACTGTAACTTTGTAATATATTTTGAAATCAGAAAATATGGTGTCTATGGTTTTATTCTCTCTCGGCATCTCGCTCTGTTGCCCAGGCTGGAGTGCAGTGGCATGATCTCTGCTCACTGCAAGCTCTGCCTCTTGAGTTCATGCCATTCTCTTGCCTCAGCCTCTCAAGTAGCTGGGACCACAGGCGCCTGCCAGCACACCCAGCTAATTTTTTCTATTTCTAGTAGAGACGGGGTTTCACCGTGTTAGCCAGGATGGTCTCGATCTCCTAACCTCATGATCCGCCCACCTCGGCCTCCCAAAGTGCTGGGATTGCAGGCGTGAGTCACCACGCCTGGCCTGTTTTATTCTTTTTGCTCAAGATTTATTTAGCTATTCAGACTTTTGTGGTTGCATGTGAATTTTAGAATTGTTTCTATATCTGTAAAAAAATTACCATTGGGATTTGGTAGAGATTACTTTGGGTGGTGTGGACATTTTAACAATATCATGTTGTTCAATCCATGAAGATGGAACGTCTTTACATTTTTTTTCTTCTTGTTTAATTTATTTTATCAATGTTTTGTAGGTTTCAGTATAAAAGTCTTTCACCTCCTTACTGAAGTTTATTCCTATTTTGTTCTTTTTGGTGTTATTTTAAATGGGATTTTCATAGTTCCCTCTTCAGACAGTTCATTGTTAGTATATAGAAGTGCAACTGATTTTTGTAAGTTGATTTTGTATCCTACAGCTCTACTGAATTCACTCAATTTTTCTAACGGTTTCCAAAAGTTAAGAGATTATGCCATCTACACTAGGGAACATTTTACTTTTTCTTTCTTATTTGACTGTCTTTTGCTTCTTTTTCTTGCCTACTTGCTCTGGCTAGGACTTCCAGTACTATGTTTAATAGAAATGGTGAAAGTGGGCATCCTTGTCTTGTTCTTGATATTAGAGGAAAAACTTTTAATTTTTCACTGTCAAGTATGATGTTGGCTGTGGGCTTATCATATTTGACCTTTATTATGTTGAGATAATTTCTTACTTTTCCTAATGTGTTCAGAATTTCTATCATGAAAGCATAATTAATTTTGATAAATGCCTTTTCTGCATTTATGATACTGTAATTTTTATTTTTTATTCTGTAATGTGCTATATTGATATTGTATAACAACATACATTAATTTTAAAAAGTTGAACCATCCTTATATATCAGGTATAAATCCCACTTAATCATAGTGTATGATTCTCTTAATGTTGTGTTGGACTCAGTTTGCTAGTATTTTATTGAGGATTTTCGTATCCAAATTCACCAAGGATCTTGGCTTTGTTTTCTTTTTTGTGATGCCTTTGTCTGGCATTGGTATAAAGGTAATGCTGGTCTCATAAAATGCATTTGAGTGTTCCTTGATGTATAAAGTTAAGTTGTTAATTAATATCTTTCCTCTTTATAATATAGTCATTTATTACTATCAACTGCCCTCCTGGTACTGCTTTTGCTTCATTTCATTACTTTTGGTATGTTGTGCTTTTGTTTCTGTGGGGGAAAATAAAGCATTCTTATAATTTGTAAATCCATCTCAGGGTTTGGGTACACCTGTGCTTCTGGACTGTGAACTTTGCCAGCGATTCTCAAAAAAAATTTTTTTACCTTAAGTGAGACAGAATTGGTACTGGAGTTGGGTATTTCCCTTCCCCCAGGTAAGTTAGACTCTGAAAAACAAACAAAACAAAATAACAAAGCCAAACAAGAAAACAGCAAGTTAGGCTCTGGTGAAATAGTTTCTCTAGAGTGCAGTCCTCTTTAAAGGACAGAATGCTGTTGTGTATACAAAATGTTTATTTTTCCCCTCCTTCATTGGAAGCCCTAGGAGATTTTTCTCAGATACTTACTATGAGAACCTGGTAAAGTTCCTGTAGGTAAGACTCAAAAAGGTGTGAGGATCTGCCTGCGGCTTAACCTCCCTGAAGATTTTTAACTCTCAGACTGGTTCATACTGAGCCTCCAATAGTTACTCAATTACAGTTCATTTATAAGTACTAATTTCCATGGAGATTTCTGATCATGTGTTTCTGAGCTTGTGATGCTCTGTATTTGCCTGTCTCTCCATTCTGGGTGTTAATAGATTACCCTACGACTTCACTTCTCTGATGATCTAAGAGGAGTTACTGATTGTTTATTTTGTTCAGGGTTTTTACTTGTTGTTGGGATAAATTTGTAACTTCCAAACTCTTTACATGCTAGATCAGAAACCAGAAGCCCAAATTACTTGTTCTCACTCAACAACAAATTAAGAACATATTTCTCTCAATGAATATTTGTTTGTTATTATCTCTAAAGGCTAGAAAACCTTTCATCATTATTTACTTAACTTTTCTTCTATGGTTGAACATTTATGTTATTTTCTTTAAAAAAATATTCTGGTTGTAATAAGCTACGCTATGGGAATATTCTTATGTCTAAGTCCTTAGACATTTGTTCATTTGTCTTTTGTAGTATACATACTTCTAAGTGGAAGGCAATGCACATTAATGTCTTCTCATTTTATAAGGCCCTAGCAGTGCATAAATGTCCTCATTGTCCCACCCTTCCAACATAAATTATGATTTTAATTTTTAAAACTTAAATAGAAGAAAAATGTAGTTTATTTATTACTAGGTCCATATATTCTGACTCCAGAGATTGTTCATGTACCTTGTATTTTGATAGTATATAATATTATTCTTGGTAGTTTATTATAAATTAATTTTTTAGGATCAAAACAAATTGAGGTCAAACTTGTTTCACAACTTCAATGAAACACTTTATTAGCCAAAGATAGCTTGTATTTTCCACTAACTAAAAAGCCATTTTTAAAATTTATGATCCCTAAATACTTGTTCTCTGAAGCTCACATCGACCCTATTGCCTTGAAATATTTTATTTTGAAAAGCAGGGATTTCTTCGTGACAGTCTTATTGGTATTGAAAAGAAAATTGCCCCACAGAGATAGTTTAGCCAAAATGATAGTCTGAGTCCTGTTTAGGTCATACTCACAGGATTAGATTTTTTTTAATTTCTATTTTTACTTTAGCTTCAGTCTGGAAAAAAAGAAAAAAAAAGGCAGGAAAAACCACTAATCTCATATTAGCTTTAGGGCCACACTTTAATACCACTTTATCTAAATTTAGCTGCATTCCTTCCTCATTAAAATGTTTGTTTATAGCAGCTAAAAAGTAGGCATAAAATGCTCATGGCTTTACTATGAAATATATACACAAAGATAATTAGTTCCTTTCTAATTTAGACTTTATAATGGGGACCAAATTACATTCAAAATATATTTTAAGAAAAATTAACGTGTATGAAAAAATACTAACTCCTTAGCCCCTTGGGTTTTTAAACTTTTTATTCCTTAACAACTCTATGCAAAAGTTAGTAAAGGGACCTTCTTTAGACTTGTTGTAATTAGATATCTTTGCTACTAAACAAAATAAGCCATTTCCTTCTGTCAGTATATTATTAATAATATGATCAAAATGTCATATAAGGTGAAATTATTTATATTAGAAGTTTCCTTCTGTATAAGT
The DNA here is from genome assembly GCF_043159975.1 of Macaca nemestrina. Classification (NCBI taxonomy): domain Eukaryota; kingdom Metazoa; phylum Chordata; class Mammalia; order Primates; family Cercopithecidae; genus Macaca; species Macaca nemestrina. The sequence goes on from NC_092128.1 coordinate 90,720,568, forward strand.
TGTTCTTTTAATGAAAAGTAAAATGTACCATTTTATTAATTCTTGTGGCCCTGGAAAAAATTATGTTACTTTTAAACATTATAATGCTTTTAAAAATATATTGAAAATCCCATTCCCAGAAAACTAGTCATTTGTTGAACACTATTTCAGACTTTTTTCTGTGCATCCACATGAATGCAAATTCTAAATATGTTATGAAACAGAGGTACATGGTAGCAGGAGAGAGTAAACTAAGGAGATACCATACATTGGGTACCTCTAAAAGCTACCCCTGAGACAATAAATTAGATAAAGGAAGTTGATTTGAGAATTTATCCCTGGAGCATAAGTGAGGTAGTAGGGAAAGTGATCTAGGGAAGAAAACAATTTACTTAAAAGTGAGCTATTTCCATGGACAGCAGGAATTCATTCCTGCTAAAGACCCTTTAAAGCATTAAAGAACTCTCTGTAACACATATCAGAATTGTCCTACCAATATATGAGGAATATGGGATAGTTTTCCACTGATTCTTTTTTCTCACTTGTTAAGATTTGCCTCTGGGGCACTGAATTCGAGGCACCCTCAGGTTGTCCAGCTCATAGGTTAAAAAGCCCCAGTAGTTCCCAAGCAAGCCCTCAGACAAATAAGCAAAAAAATGACACAGGCACCTGAAGTGGGAAGAGATCAGTGTGCACAGAAACTGCCCACTCATCCTCAGAAGAGGATGGGGTTGTAATTTAACAATATGTGTTACAGAAACATTGATCTAGTGATGAAGGCTTGAAAAGATTCCCCCAAAGGAGAAACATTGAAAGTAATAAGAACATTTGCTTTTGTAGTAAAAGCAATGGAAGCTATTACAATGTTGTAATCAGTGGCTTACAATGAACAGACATGTATCTTAAAAACCTTAATCTGGCTGCAGATCGAAGATCCAACATGATGGCAGCCAGAACCAATAAGTATATGCTCCTTCCAAGATTACTGTATTTGCTTAGGCTGGAGGTGACTAGGTTCTCAGACTAATAGAGTTCAGAGTTTAAACATGTAGACTTGCACCAGTCTGCTCAGGTTTGTACCTCTCTGTGCTCCCTTGTAGTAACTCACAAAACCTCCTATGTCAAGATTCATTATTTGTAACATGGTAATAAAAGTAAAATTTACCTTAGAGGTAGTTGAGAAAATTAAATGGGTGAGTGAATATGAAAAGCTTTTAGAAGAGTGCTTATATATAGTAAGGTACTCTATTAATTTTAGCTATTACTTTTAAGGAGGTATAGTTGGAGATAAAATAGAAAATCAGGGTGTGTTTAGGAAGAGTAATCAGGGTGACCTGATAGATGTGACTTTAGGTATAAGGAAGTTTCAAGACAGATTTCGGGGTTGTGTCTTAAATAATTGGATAACAAATGGTGTTAGTCATTGAGACAGTGGAAATAGGAAGAAAACAAGATTCAAGAGGAATATATCCTGGCTATATTTGGGACATGCTGGATCTGAGTTAAGCTGGAGATATCCAAGAGGAAGCACCAAGTAGGCAGGTACATATAGAGGTTTAGAGCTTAGATGAGAGATCTGAGATAGAAATACAAAGACAAAGCTGTGAGTCATCTAGACAGAACTGGGAATTGAAAGGAAGGTGTACATGGGCTGAGCACAGAGAGAGAACAGAAAGCTGCATGTAACAAAGAAATGTCAACAGAACATAGGATTAGGTTTAGGCAAAACTGTGAAGTATGTAAAATTTTGGGTTTTCTACTCAAACATTTCTTTCTTATTTCCTCCCTTTATATTGATAGACCTTATACATTTTTGAATGAATTCATATTGCTTCTCGCTACCCATTTATTTATTGAACAATAACCTATGGGAACAACTCCCATGGACCAGAGACCATTCTCTATGCTAATTATATAGCAGTGGACAAGACAGAAATATTCTTTACTCTCATGAAGTTTGATAAATATCACATAGTGAAAAAGCTAAGCAGAGAATGAAAGTAAGGTGTGGTGATAGAATATGACTGACTACATTAGTTTGGGTCAAGAAAGGTCTCTCTGAAGAGATGGCATTTAAGCAGAGATTTTAAGGATAATATGGAGGCTGACGTTTGTTCATCAAGTAGAAGACAATTCCATATAAAATTCGTCCACTCGTAAAAACAAACTAGTGGACTAAAGGAGCAGAAAAGGACTATGTGGCTATAGGGAAAGAATGATGGGAAATAAATTTAAAAGGGTGGTCAAGGACTAGATTGTGTAAGACTTTAAAAACAAGAGGAATAAGTATGATAATAAATACATACAATAGTAAAACAGTGGAGAGTTTTAAACAAAATAATGATGTGATCCAATTTATGTTTTAAAAATATCACTATGGCTGCTGTATGAGCAATATGTTACAGAAAAGATAGAACCAAAGCAAAGAGACCATTTTAGAAGGCTAGTGCTATAGTCCAGATATGAGGGATGGTAACTTGCACAAGATTGAAAGTATGTAGTGTAAATAGAGAGAATTAAACAGAATACACTGAATAATTCGATAAAAGAAGGAGATAAATCATACATAACTCTTAGATTTCAGGCATCTGTAACACAGTGGTGCCATAGACTGAAATAGAGAATACTGGGGGAAAATTACCTTACCTATAGAGAGATATGGATAAGAATAACAGTAGATTTTTCAAAAGAAACTACACAAGAAAAAAGAAAGTGGACTGAAATATTTAAAGTATTGAAAGAAAAAAATCAACCTAGAATTCCATATATGGCGAAATTATCCTTCAAAAAGTATGCCTAGAAAAAAAGAAATTCATCATAAGCAGAATGCCTTTGCAAACAAATGTTGAAAGAAGTTCTTCAGGCAGAAGGGAAAGGACATAGGTTAAAAAATTTGATCTGTGTAAAGAAAGGCATGGCATCAGAGAAACAATGAGGAAAGTAAAATAAAATGTATTTTATTATAATTGATTTAAAAGGTAACTGTTGGTTTAAAGCAATAATAATAGAAAGTATTGGGTGATTATAGGACTTGGTAAATCAAATGAATGACAGTAATGCCACAATAGATGGGAGGAAGAAATAGAAAATATGCTATTATCAAATAATTGTGCTGTATTGAAATGGTAGAGTATTTTTAAATGGGCTGAAATTAGTTAAAAATGTATATTGTAAACTTCAGGGAAACTACTAAAAAATCATAAAAGAAGTACAACTGATAATTAGAGAAGAGATAAAATCGAAATAGTAAGTTTTTATTTAAGAGGAGGCATAAAAATGATGGGTGGGGGAAGAACAAGTAATAAATGTAATAAATAGAAAACAGTTACAATCACACAACAATTTCAATAACCACTTCAAGTCAATTAAAAGACAGTGATTGTCAGAGTAGGGAAGAAAAAACAAGACTCAACCATGTATTCTATAAGAATCCCACTTTAAATGGAAATACCTAGTTACCTTAACAGTAAAAAGGATAAAGAAAAAATACCAAGCTAACACGCTAATCAAAAGCAAGCTGAAATAGTAGTAGTAATTTCAGACAAAGCCAAAATTCAGAAAAATGAAGATCACCAGGAATAAAGATAGGCATTACATAATGATAAAAGGGTCCATTTTCCAAGTAGACATAGTAACCCATATAATGTATTTACCTAACAAAATAAGTGTAAAAATACATGAGACAGTAACTGATAGAACTGATATTAGAAATAGACAAATCCATGATCAAAATCAGACTTTAAAACACTTCTTCTGTGGCTAATAGATCAAGCAGGCAGAAAATCAGTAAGAATATAGGTGACCTGAACAGTAATATCAATTAACTTTGTCCACCTGACAATTACAGAATACTCCATTAAACAACAGAAGGATATGCATTAATCTTAAATGAACATAAAGTATTTACTGATATAGGCCACATTCTCATCCATAAAGCACACCTTAATGAATTAATGAATGAATTGATGTTTTAGCCTTTATTGTAGGTTCAGGGATATATGTGCCAATTTGATATATAGGTAAATTGTATATCATGGGGGTTTGGTGTACAGATTATTTCATCACCCACATAATAAACATAGTACCCAATAGGTAGTTTTTCAATCCTCACCTTCCTCCCACCCTTCATCCTCGAGTAAGCCCCAGTGTCTTTTGTTCCCATCTTTGTGTTCATGTGTACTCAATGTTTAGCTTCCACTTATAAGTGAAAACATGTGGTATTTGGTTTTCTGTTTCTGTGTTAGTTTGCTTAGGATAATGGCCTCCAGCTCTATCCATGTTGCTGCAAAGGACATGATCTTGTTCTTTTTTATGTCTGCACAGTATTCCATCATATTTATGTACATTTTTTTAATCCCATCTCTCATCGATGGGCATTTAGGTTGAATCCATGTCTTTGCTACTGTTAATAGTAATGAAAAGAACATGCACATGCATGTGTTTTTATGGTAGAATTACTTATATACCTTTGGGTATAGACCCAATAATGGGATTGCAGGGTTGAATGGCAATTCTGTTTTAAGTTCTTTCAGAAATTGCCAAACTGCTTTCCACACGGCTGAACTAATTTACATTCCCACAAGCAGTGTATAAGTGTTCCCTTTTCTTCACAGCCTCACCAGCATCTCTTATTTTTGACACTGTAATACAATAGCCACTCTGACTGGTGAGAGATGGTATCTCATTGTGATTTTGATTTGCATTTCTCTAATGATTAGTGATGTTGAATATTTTCTCATATGCTTGCTGGCCACATGTATGTCTTCTTTGAGCAGTGTCTGTTCATGTCCTTTGTGCACTTTTTACTGGGGTTGTTTGTTATTTGCTTGGTAATTTGTTTAAGTTTCTTACAGATTCTGGATATTAGATCATTTTCAGAGGCATAGTTTACAAATATTTTCTCCCATTCTGTAGGTGGTCTGTTTACTCTGTTAATAGCTTCTTTTGCTGTGCAGAAGCTCTTTAGTTTAATTAGATAACATTTGTCAATTTTTGCTTTTGTTGCCATTGCTTTTGGCAACTTCATCGTGAAATTTTGCAATAGCTTATGTTCAGAATGGTATTTTCTAAGTTATCTTTCAGGGGTTTTGTAGTTTTAGCACATTTCAACAAATTTAAAGTAATACAAAGGATACAAAGTATGCTCTCAGACAAGACTATAATAGAAAATATTAATAGAAAGATAGTTGGAAATTTCCCCCAAAAATTGCAGTTTAAACAACATACTTCTAAATAACATATGCATCAAAGAAATCTCAGAATAAATTTAAATCATATTTTGAATTAAATGAAAATGAAATACCACTTATTAAAATGTGTGAGATGCAGCAAAAATCTTTCTTATAATAAAATTTATAACATTAATAAATATATTTTAAAATTAGAGATCTAAAATAAAAAACCTAAGCTTCTTTCTGAGGAACCTATAGAAAAAGAGCAAAATAGCATAATGTAAACAAAAGAAAACAAAAGAAAATAAAAATTAGATAATAAACCATTAGAACTGAACACAAGAAAACAGCAAAGAGAATCAATAAAATCAAAAACTGGTTCTTGGAAAAAAAAAATGAAAATTAAAGACCTATAGCTAGGATAACCAATTAAAAACAGAGAAGGCACAATCTGAAAACACCAGCAATAAAAAAGGTGCTCATTACTACTGATGCAATGGAAATGAAAATAATAATAAAAGAATGCTCTCAATAAATGTACATCCAAAAAATTGATAACTTAAGAGGAAATGGACCAATTTCTTGAAAGACACAAGCTACCAGATAAGGAAAAATAAGCCATCTTAGTAAGCACACATCGATGAAAGAAATTTAGCCAATATTTATTATCCTTAAAAAAAGGGCCAGATAGTTTTGCAGGTAAATTCTACCATGTAGTTGAAAGAAATAATACAAATTCTACATAATCTCTTCCATAAAATAGAAGGAGAGAAATACTTTGTGACTTATTTAAAGAGGTCAGAATCATCACAATACCAAAAGAAGATAAAAAGACATCAACACACCAGTATCTTTCATAAATATAGGTGCAAAATTCCTCAACATTTTTTGTTTTTTGAGACAGAGTCTGGCTCTATTGCCCAGGATGGAGTGCAGTGGTATGATCTCAGCTCACTGTAACCTCTGCCTCCCAGGTTCAAGCAATTCTCATGCCTCAGCCTCTTGAGTAGCTGGGATTACAGGTGCAGCCTACCATGCCTGGCTAATTCTTGTATTTTTAGTAGAGACAGGGTTTCACCATATTGACCAGTCTGGTCTTGAACTCCTGACCAGCCTCAGCCTCCCAAAGTGATCTACCAGCCTCAGCCTCCCAAAGTGCTAAGATTACAGGCATGAGCCACCACACCTGACTACATTTTTAATATCTATGTTGATGTATAATTTACATGCCCTAGAATCCTCCTATTTAGTATACAATTCATAGATGTCCAACCATCATTGCGATCTCAGTTTAGAGATTTTTGTCACCTCTAAAAAAAACACCATCCTCTTTAGCAGTCATGCCCTCTTCCCAAGACTCCTGGCTATAGGTAACCACTAATCTACTTTCCAGTCTCTATGGATTTGCCTATTCTGGACATTTCATATTAATGGAATAATGTGATCTTTTATAATGGGCTTCTTTCACTTAATATATTGTTTACATGGCTCATACATGTATCTACTTCATTCCCTTTTAATATCAAATAATATTTTATTATACAGATATATCACATTTTGTTATCCATTAACCAGTTGATGGAAATTTTGGTTTTTCCCCTTTTTGGCTATCATAAAAATGCTGCTATGAGTATTTGCTGTACAAGGATTTTTAATGCGGCATTGTTTATAATAGTAAAATTTGGAAATGACCGAGACTAAATAAAATATTCTGTATTCCTGGGTTAATATAGAGTAGTTTTAACAAAATGAGCAAAACTCTCATGAATACAACATGTAAATATAAATAAAATAAATAGGGAAGTTGGTGGTTCTTCACCGTTCCAATTTACATTTCTACCTTTATGTTAACTTGAGATTGTAAGTAAGAATATTATTGTATTTCCTAATCCATAAAATAGTGGATGGAAAGGGAAATATATCCCACCCCGAATAAAACTTTTTATTGAAGTTCATTGTTAACTATTATGAAAGTGGTTTTCTTTACCACTTGTTGTGGGAATAAAAGATTTTTATTTACTCAAAAAATGGAATGCTGGGAATGTTAATGGAAATTTGATATCATGTTAAGCTCTCAAGTGCCTGTGGGTTTTATGTGCTTTCAATTTATAGTGGCAACTATGTGTTTGGTTTAAACTGTGATATTATGTGATATTATGAATATGCAAGCAAATCTTTGAAATGCCTAGTAGATATATATAAAAATCTTTTCTTAAAAACAATTTGTTATTTCACTTATTTAGCCATAACATATTTCGATGAAAATGAAACAAAGGAAGTAAAACTTTTGTATTATAGTGACACAATTTATTTGTTCTTAAATGCTTTTATTTCAGTATGGTTCTCTATCATTACAATTATGTGTCTCTCAAGAAGAATAATTAAATAAATTAAAGATCATGGTCCCCTGGTAATCAAATACAAAATATACTGTTTCTCTTATTTATGATCACTTACAATTTTAATTTATTTATTCCTGATATTAGAGAGCAATAGAATTGTTTTTCTTTCCATACTGAATAAGTGTTTTCAAGTTTTTAATATAGAATGCCAATAAATACCAGAACCTATTGTTTTAGAACAAACATTTAATTTGAATCAGTTATACAGGGTAAATCTATTGAATGGTTTTATGAGATTATTTCTATCATATGCTACATTCTTTCTGGAAACATGGGACTCATATATAAAGAAGTATTAAAAAGAAGGAAATAGGAAAACTCAAAGGCAAATATATAAGTAACTATTTTTATCGGATTGTCTGTGTGCTTAAAAAAGGAGAGCTAATGTGAAGAATCAGATTCTTTGTAACAAGTTTATATATTCTTTAATTCTTGAAACTATCTTTTCCCTATCATTCATTTAACCATTTTTTCTTTCCCGGAAATTTCGTAAATTATAATCTATCTCTAATGAACCAATGAAAGATGAATAAGGGAGTAAAAAAATATTTGCAATACGAAAAGAAAGTTCAAAAAAAAAAAAACTGTCATGCCCAGAGATAATTCCCTTGAGGAAATATTCTTGTGATTTTGAATTATAGCATATAATTGCATATAATTTTCCAAAGCTGGTAATCAAGTTTCAAAAAATCTTAAGATGCTTGCATGTCCTGAGAGTTTTTTTCTCTATGCTTGAATGAATTTATCTAATTTATTTCTTTTAACAAAAAAATTCATAACTATATAACTCATAAATATAAAACTTCAGAGATACAGAGGATCTAAATTTCTATTTTTCTCATCACAGAGAGGCTTTTAATAATTTCTTACCAAAATCCCTAAGCCTGTTAAACATTTTAGGTAAAATATAGTCAAACAACTCAATAGATACAGAAAAAGCATTTGACAAAACTCAACATTGTTTCATGATTAAAAGCTCTCAACAAATTAGATATAGAAGGAATATATCTCAGCATGATAAAGGCCATATATGAAAAGCCCACAGCAAATATTGTTCTCAGTGGTAAAATTCTGAAAGCATTTTCTGTATGAAAAATATGACAACTCTCTCCAGTTATATTGGGTAATGTAGTAACAGAAATCCTAGCTAGAGGATTAAGGATAAAGACAATAAAAGCCATCCATATCAGAAAAAAAGTAAAATTGTCTGTTTGCAGATGACATGATTTTTTATAGAAAACCCTAAGAGTCCATAAAAATGCTGTTAGAACTAATAATCAAATTTAGAAAGTTGTAGGATACAAAATCAACCTGCAAAATTAGTTTCATTTCTATATACTAACAACAAACTGTCTGAAAAAGAAATTAAGAAAACAATCTCGTTTACACTAGCATCAAAAACTAAAACACTTAGGAATATATGCAACCAAGAAGATGAAAGATTTGTACAAAAAAACTATGAAACAGTGATGAAAGAAGCCAAAGAAGATTCAAATCAATGGAAAAATATCCAGGGTTTATGGACTGAGAGAATTAATATATTAGCATATCCATACTACCCAAAGTAACCTACAGATTTAACACAATGTCTGTTGAAATTCCAATGACATTTTTCACAGAAATAGAAAAAAAAATCCTAAATTTATAAAAACCATAAAAGTCTCCAAATGACCGAAGCAATATTAAGCAAGAGGAAGCAAACTGGAAGGATCATGCTATCTTATTTCAAAATATACTACAAAGCTATAGTAACCAAAATAACATGACACTTACATAAAAACAGATGCATAGACAAATAGAACTGAATAAGGAGCCCTGAAATAAACCCATGCATTTACAGTCAATTGATCTTTGACAAAAATGTTCAGATCACACGATGGGGAAAGGGCAGCCTCTTCTAGTCAGTATTGAGAAAACTGGATATCCATATGTAGAAGATGGAATTGGAGTCTCATATTATACCATATACAAAAATCAACTCAAAATGTATTAAAGGCTTAAATGTAAGACCTCAAACTGTAATACTACAAGAAGAAAACATAGAAAAAAGCTTCCTGATATTGTTCTGGGCAATTGATTTTTAGCTATAACACCAAAAACACAGGAAAACACAGGAAATAAAAAGCAAAAATAGACAAATGAGATTGTATCAAACTACAAAAAGCATCTGCATAGCAAAGGAAACAATCAAAAGAGTGAAGAGACAATTTACTGAACATGAGGAAATACTTGCAAATTGTACATCCGATAAGGGGTTAGTATAAAAAATATACAAGGAACTCAAACAACTCAATAGCAAGAAAATAACCCAACCCAATTTAAAAATGGACAAAAGACCTGGAAGACATTTCTTAAAAAAAAAAAAAAAAAAAGAAAGAAAGAAAAAGGAAAAAGAAAAAGAAAAACTTACAAATGGCCAATAATTATGTGGAAAAATGTTCAATATCACTAATCATTGGAGAGATGTAAATCAAATCCACAATAAAATATTACCTCACACTTGCTAGAATGGCTATAATCAAAAAGACAAAATGTAAGTGTTGGCAAGGATGTAGATAAAAAGAAACTCTTATAAATTGTTCGTGGGAATGTAAATTGGTACAGCCATTATGGAAATCAGTATGGAGGTTGCTCAAGAAATTTAAAATAGAACTACCATATGATCCAGCAATCCTACTGCTGGTTATATATTCAGAGGAATTGAAATCTGGTCTCAAAGAGGTATCTGTACTGAGATTCGCTGCAGCCTTATTCGCAATAGCCAAGATATGGAATCAATCTAATCCAACAACAAATGAATAAAGAAAATGTGGTATGTGTTATATATACACAATGGCATAGTATTCAGCCAAAAAAAGGAAATCCAGTCATTTGTTACACTATGATGAACCTAGAGGACATTATTCTAACTGAAATAAACCAGGCACAGAAAGACATACTGCATGATATCATTTATATGTGTGACCTAAAAAAGTGGAATTCACAGAAGCAGAGAATAGAATGGTAGGTTCCAGGGCTGTGGGATGGATGAAAGGGGAGATGTTGATAAAATGATACAAAGTTTCAGTATGCAGGATAAATAATTTCTGAAGATATAATGTACAGCAGGGTGACTATAGTTAATCATACAGTTAACCCTTAAACAAACGGGTTTGACCTGGGCAGGTCCACTTATATGTGGATTTTCTTCTGCCTCTGCCACCCTTGAGACAGCAAGACCAACTCCACCTCTTCCTCCTCAGCCTATAAGACATGAAGACAATGAAGATGAAAACCTTTATGGTGATCCACTTCCACTTAATGAATAGTGAATATATTTTCTCTTCCTTAGACTTTTCTGAATAATCTTTTTTCTAGCATATTTTCTTGTTAGAATATAGTATATTATGCATATAACATAAAAAAATATGTTAATGGCACAGGAACAGAAAACCAAATACCACTGGCTCGCACTTACAAGTGGAAGCTGAACATCAGGTATTCATACACATAAAGATGGTGACAATAGACACTGTGGACTACTAAAGTGGGGAGGGAGAGATGAGGGCAAGTGTTAAAAAACTGACTGTTGGGTACTATGCTCACTACCTGGGTGATGGGATCATTTGTACTCCAAACCTCAGCATCATGCAATATAGCCAGGTAAGAAACCTGAACATGTACCTCCTGAATCTAAAAATCAAAGTTGAAAAAAAAAGAAATAAAATACAAATGTTAATTGACTGTTTATATTATTGGTAAGGCTTCCCGTCATCAATAGGCTATAAGTCAAGTTTTGTGGGAATCAAATTTATATGTGGATTTTTGGCTGCTAGTTGGGGTCAGTACCCCCAACTCTTGCACTCTTTGAGGGTCAGCTCTACTACTATATAGTATACTTGAAATTTGTTAAGAGTGTAGATCTTAAATGTTCTCATCACAAAAATATTAAGTATGTAAGAAGACAATTCTGTTATTTAGCTTAATCGTGGCCATCATTTTACAATTTATATGTATGTCAAAACATCACAGTGTACACCGTAAGTATACACAATTTTGAATTGTTGATTATATCAATAAAGTGGGGAAAAAACAAAGAACTTCATATAAGACATAAGAGAGTCTTAGATGATCACAAATCATGAGAAACCTGAAAGAAAACATAATTAGTGTGGTAAATCCAAAAATATAAAGTAATGTTCTATATACTTGTCAAGAGCAATGCATTTTTTTAATAAGAGAATTTATCAACTAGATAAAATACATCATGGAATTGTGGATTCTTGTGGATTCCCCTGTTTCCTTTGATTATAATTATACCCTCATTTCAGGACACAAATTTGTCTTTGATTATCTTCATCAGACCATAATGTCACTATTCTGGCAGTAAACATAAACATTTTTAATGAATCAGGGTAAATATTTTCTAGCCTAATTGCTTTGCATTACCTAGAATTTGGGAAATCAATGCTGGCATTTTCTACCTGTTCTACAGTTTCTTTTATCTTTAGTACAAAAAAGTAGATTATAGGTTTATATTATTTAGGTAATCACAGAGAGTATTAACTTTTATTGCTGCAGAGAAAACCAATTCAAATTTCAAAACTACTATGCCATTTCCCTACATTAGATTACTCTCTTCTGCAAATCTGACAAGTTGGCATCCAAGCAAAATTTAAATGATCAGCTTAAGTATCAGTTTCTTTTGTAAATGGAACAAAATCACAGAAGATGAGTAGTGACTCAGCAAAGACGCAATATTGTCTTATTAAGGATAATTTTTCTTGATTCACAATTTTCCACAATTAGCATGACCTACTTAGGAAAATTCTTGCAAGATGGTTGTAAACATGTACTGAGGGCAGGTTTATTTGCCTCAAATTATACATATAAAATTCTTCAGTCTTGTGTCAAACAGTGGTTTTATACCTTTCCCTGTAGGTAGGGTCACATGACTGCCAGTGCAGACCAAGCCACAGTCAAATGTCTAAAACTAATCTTGCCCCTTGGGCAAAAGAACTTGAAGAATACAAGTCCGTAATCAAAGGGTAAGTATCAATCTAGTTTTGCTGCCTGTCTGATCCTGAATTTATTTCCAATCTACCTTCTTCCTAAGTCCTAGTTTTTGCCCAATTTTTATGACTAAGTATCTGCTTTATTTTCTATGTTTCAGCCCCGTGAATTGGCAACCTGATTTACCCTCTGTTTTGCTGTCAGTGATCTCTTTCCTAGAAAATGAGATTCTCCTCCGAAGCCCAGATTAAAGACTAGTGCCCTCCAGAAGATCTCGAGATACTGCCTCTCTAGCTGATTGTTCTCTCCTTCTGGGTTCCCACTACTATGTGCTCCTTCCTGCCCCAAACCCTATGTGCAGTTTGAACATCTTCCAATTGCCCATTGCCAAGATTTTAAAATCATATTATAACTACTGAAATTAGCAGTTATAGGTAGCTTATTTATGTATTCATGCATTCATGTATTAATTCATTCATCTATCAATCTATCCATCTACTCATAAATTAATTCATGTACTCACCAATTCATTTATCAAACATTTAAAATACATCTGTATGCCAGGAATTGTGTTGGGACATTGGAGAGCATGAACTTGTTGACAGATCAAAAAAAGTCTAGGAAGACCACATCTTAAATGTTTTCAAAGATAGTAGCACCATTAAGAAAAACAGACAAGAGGAGAAATTGATTTTAAAAAAATAATAAAATCCATTTGTAATATGAAGAGTTTAAAGTACCTCTAGATTCTTATTACTCAAAATATTGCTCGTGGACTAGGAGTACTGGCCTAAATTGGGAGGGTTTAAAATGCACACTCTAAAACCTTCCTCTCTTGACCTACTTAACCTAAATCTGCATTTCAAGAATATTCCCAGGTAATTTTTATGTACTTGAACGTTTCAGAGGGACTGTTTTTCCAGACTCTTTAGGTTGAGGTGTTCAATAAACATCTTAAAGTAATAGTCTGAAATTCAGGAGATAAAGAAATGGAATTCATCAGCACATGGATGGTAACTGAAGTCCTGTGTGTGTTAGACAAACTAAAGAGAATGTCAAAAGAAGAAAGACAGTTGAAGGCAAAATTTCATGGTTGTCTTTTTCCATCTGCCCTTGAATCTTCCCATATTAGGGGAAAGAGAGATGATAAGGGAAATAAGATAATAAACCTTAATGTTTAATTAACAAATTAAGCATTCTTTAAGTCTCTTCATCTTCTCCTTGACTATGGCTATTAGCTAGCAAAAGCACTTGTTCCTTAAAGGAGAAAGCACAACAAGCAAGCTATAGACTAATGGCCTGGACTTTATCTCAGCAGTATTCAAAGGGACCTTATTAAAAGGGTAGTTTTTGAGCACTTAAAAAGGAAGCAATCATGAGGAATCAGCATGTTTGCATTTAGAACAAGTCATAGTGGATATAGTTCATTTCTTTCTTCCATAGACTTACTAAACAGATAAAGAAATATATTAAGAATGACATATCTGGGCTTCAGCAAACCATTTAACAAGATTTCTCATGATGTTTTTAAGGACAAGATAGAGAGAATGTGGCCAAGTACAACAGTACTTAGGTTGCAAAGTACCTAGTTAGATAATCCTTGCCAAAATGGTGCTAATTAATGACGACCTGCCTAGTGGTTTCTAGTGGCATGCCACTGGGCCCTCCATCCTTCCTTCTGTACCTCTGGCTGAAGATTCTGTTCAATGATTGGGACTAAGAAAAAGAAGCCATGTTTACCCAATTTCAACTCACACAAACTGAAGATTTACTGGTATGTTAGGTGACACCATTATGATCCAAAGAATCTTGGCAGATTGCACTATTTAACTGAATCTACTTTGATGAAATTTAATACAAATAAATATTAGGTTGTATATTTTAAGGCAGAAAACTAGCTCTATAAGTACTATAAGTTGGGGAAAAGGAGGCATAGCTGCACTCTGACTGTAGAACAAATACAAAATACTGAGTGTCTTAACGACAGTGAGCTCATTAATCGAAGTGTGAAGAGGCCACAAAAAATGCAATCTAAATGTAGATGCACTAATGAATATAGAGCACTGATATTAAAAATGTGTACACTGGATTCTGTTCTGTTCTGACCGCTACTAAAATCTGAAATTTTATTATTTTCTTCTTATTATTATAAACAGAAAAACAAAAGGCACACTCATTGTTATTACTTAACAGTCTTTATGAAGAGATATTTTCATTGCTATGGGAAATGTCTGTCCATTGTTCAGGAACTAGGAGATGCAGCTGAGATGAATAATTACATAGGCTTCTCTCTCACTCTCTTTAGGTCAAAACTGTGATGTACAGATTTTGTTAGCACTTCATATAAATATAAAATATCACTGTGAATTACATAACTTCATGGCTAGATAATTATATGATAAAAACGAAATAACAAGCAAAGATGAATAATGGCCTATGCAATTTTCTCCTTCAGCCATATATTTTATCTATAGTCATGTGGCACATAATAATGTTTCAGTCACTGATGAACCACATAAATGACAATGGTCCTATAAGATTTTAATAGAGCCGAAAAATTCCTGTTGTTTAGTATTTGCTATGCTATACTTTTTCATCTCATTTTAGAGTGTTGTACTCCTTCTACTTATTTTAAAAAGTTAACTATAAAACAGCCTCAGGAAGGTCCTTCAGGAAGTATTCCAGAAGAAGACTTGGTTATCATGGCAGATGAGAGCTCCATGTATCCGTGAAGACCCTCCTGTGGGACAAGACATGGGGGCAAAAGATGTGATATTCATGACCCTGATCCTGTGTAGGTCTGGGTTAATGTGAGTGTTTGTATCTTAGTTGTTAACAAAAAAGTTTACAAAGTTAAAATAATTAGAGAAAACTTATGGAATAGGGATATAAAGGAAGAAGTTTTGTATAGCTGTATAATGTATTTGTGTGTGTGTGTGTGTTTGTTTGTTTTGTTTTGTTTTGTTTTTGAGACAGAGCCTTGATCTGTCACCCAGGCTGGAGTGCAGTGGCATGATCTTGGCTCACTGCAAGCTCCGCCTCCTGGGTTCATGCCATTCTCCTGCCTCAGCCTCCCGAGTAGCTGGGATTACAGGCGCCCGCCACCACACCCGGCTAATTTTTTGTATTTTTAGTAGCCCAGGGTTTCACCGTGTTAGCCAGGATGGTCTCGATCTCCTGACCGCCTCGGCCTCCCAAAGTGCTGGAATTACAGGCGTCAGCCGCTGCACCTGGCCGTATTTGTGTTTTAAACTAAGTGTTATTATAAAAAAGTCAAAAAGTTAAAGTCTATAAAGTAAAAAAAGTTAGAAGAATCTAATTAGCTACTGAATAAGGAAAAATATTTTTTAAATAAATTTAATGTTACCTAAGTGTACCATGCTTATAAAGTCAACATAGCATATACCAGTGTTTTTAGGCCTTCACATTCACTCACCACTCACTCACTAACTCACTCAGAGCAATGTCCATTTATGATAACTGTCCTATAGAGGGGTACCATGTTTTCCATCTTTTATACCATATTTTTACTGTACGTCTTCTATGTTTAGATATGTTTGGATACACAAATACTTATTGTACTATACTTGCCAACAGTATTCAGTACAGTAATGTTCTGTACAGGTTTGTAGCCTGGGAGCAATAGGCTATGCCATATAGCCTAGGTGTGTAATAGGCTATACTATCTAGGCCTATGTATGTACACTCTGTGATGTATGTAACCCTATCATTGAGCATGACTGTATTCTATTAACATGAATCCCTAGTGGCCACCACATTTCAAAATATAACACTTAATATAATTTTCCCTTAGAATGAATATATTAATTAGAGTAGGCTGTCTGCTTTGCTGTTGACTTGAAAGGTATAATAAACTAAACCTTTGTTTATTTCTTGTTTACATCAATTCCGTAAAACGGCTTCTGATTAGTGGATGACTTTCCTCCACCTGCTGTTTCACAAACTTTGTCTCCTTCTACTTTGTAGTCTGCCATCTTCAGCATATTCCAAGATTGTTATTCTTATCTGAATTAAGTGAAGAAGGGAAAGGAAAGTAACTTGTGTATGGGAAGTAGCATGCATCACTCCTGCTTATAATCCATTGGTTAGAGCTCAGTGACATGGCCACACCCAGATGGCAAGGGAGACTGGGGAATGTCGTCTAGCTATAGTCTAGGAAAAAGAGAAAAAATTGGTTTGGAGAACAGCCAGCTTGGTTCTGCTTCCATGTGGCTCTATAAACATTTTTCTGAGGATAAGTAAATAAACTGGATAGAAAGGCTACTAATAGTTGCCAAATTATAAGGCAAATATATAATAAGCAGTCTCTGTTGGTCCATTCCGGCAGTGCTATAAAGTAATGCCTGAGGCTGGGTAATTTACAAAGAACACAGGTTTATTTTGGCTCATGTTTCTACAGACTATAGGAAGCATGATGTTGGCATCTGCTTCTGGTGAGGGGTATTAGGAAGCTCATAATCATGGTGAAAGACTAACGACAAGTAGGCCTACCACATGGTGAGAGACAGAGAAAGAAAGAAAGTGGGGAGATGCCACACTCTTTTAAACAACCAGATCTCACATGAGCTACCTGAGCAAGAACTCACTCATCACTAAGGGGACAGTGCTAAGCCTTTCATGAGTGATATGTCCCCATGATAAAATACCTTCCACTATGCCCCATTTCCAACACTGAAGGTCACATTTTAACATGAGATTTTGAGGGGACAGAGATCCAAACCACTTCACAGCCATGTGGCCATTAGAATCACAGAATATGCCATATGAATAAAAAATGTATGAGGAAGTTTTTATTTTTTATTTTTTTGAGGGAGGGTCTCGCTTTGTCACCCAGGCTGTTGCGCAGTGGTACAAACACAGCTCTCTGCAGCCTCGACTTCCCTGGACCCAAGCAATCCTCCCTCTTCAGCCTCTGGAGTAGCTGGCACCACAGGCACATGCCCCCATACCCAGCTAATTTTTATGGTTTTTGTAGAGATGGGGTTTCACCATCTTGCCCAGGCTGGTCTTGAACTCCTGAGCTCAAGTGATCCACCCACCTCGGCCTCCCAAAGTTCTGAGATTACAGGTGTGAGCCACCATGCCTAGCCTGAGGCAGCTATTAAATAATATAAAGAAAAATACCTCAAGAACAAGACTTAACAATAAGAGAGACTATCCAGAATATACAAAGAATTCCTATAACTTGAAACCTGCAAAACAAACATCCCAATTTAAAAAATAGCAAAGGACTTGAATAGACATTTCTTCTATTCAAGAGAATAGACATATCTTCTCAAAGGAGATATATACATGGCCAATAAGCATATGCATAATGTGGCCACCTCCATAAAGATGCTTAACATCAATAATCATTAGGGAAATGCAAATCAACACCACAATGAGATACCACTGCATATTCATTAGGATAGGTAATATAATTAAAACCAGCAAACAGAAAATAACAAGTGTGGGAGAAGATTTGGAGAAGTTGGAACCCTTACGCACTGTTGGTGGAAATTTAAAGCGGTTCAGTCTCTACTCAAAACAGTATGGCACTTACTCAAAAAATTAAAGTGAAAATTACCATATGATCTGGCAATTCCACTTTGGATTATGGACCCAAAAGAATTGAAAGTAGAGTCTCTAAGAGAGATATTTGTATAGCTATGTTTATGATAGCATTATTCACAATACCAAAAGGTGGAAGCAGCCTGTGTCTATTGGTAGACAAATGGATAAACAAAACAGCATGTCATATGCATATAATGGGATATTATTTGCCCTAAAAAGGAAGAAAATTCTGACATGCTATGATGTGGATGCATCTTGGGGACATTATACTAACTGAAACAAGCTAGTTACAAAAAGATAAATGCTGTGTGATTCCATTTATATGAGATACCTAGAGTAATTATATTAGTGCCAACAGAAAATAGAATAATGGTTTCCAGGGGCTGAAAGGAGGAGGGAATGGGGAGTTATTGTTTAATAAGTACAAGACAGAAGGTTATATGAAGGAATAGTGGAAACTTCCTACAAGAGAATGTTGTGGAAAGCATTCAGAAGATAACAGAACAAGAAAGATACCTCTCTTTTTGCTGTGCTTAGGAAGAATATCGGAGGAGAGAGTTTTTATGAGGATATGCTTGGACATTTGACTTAAAGGGAAAAAAAGGATCATTTCAAAAACAAAAAGTTAAATCTAAGGGGAAGATTTTTGCACCATAGGGGAGGGATTTCTTGGAGGTGGTGGAGCGATTGGCAGTTAGCTCAAATTTGCTTCTGTGTTCTTGGATTATTTATTTTCTATTTGATTCTGGTTTGTTTTCTGTCATATTATGGCCATCACGTGGTACTTGTTTGATGCTGCAATTCACCTCATTTTGACACTTTTTATTTTTGAGAGTAGATCTCCTTGACAAACATGCTGACAATGGAGACCATCTCTTACTGAATCTATCACTACTTGTTTTCAGTTTAAACATAAACTAAAATCGGTCCCCAGATTCCCATAATTGTATTAAACTCTTTCCGAAAGGTATTTGACATGTAAGAGAAATATTTATGGGACAAGCAGTATTCTCACCTGTTCTTAGCTTGGATTCCACAGATTTTATACATCATGGGAGAAAACACTGCCCAACTTGATCTTTTTCAGCAGAGTGCTTACTCATGGGGATTTGTTTTTTCTCCTCCTGCTCTGATTTCAGAAATTTGAACTGTCATTCAAATAGACTTTAGCTGACAGAAATAACTTATCCCTTGTGGGAAGACTTTGGAAAACTCCAGGATTAAGGAGATGAAAGTCCAGTGCTTCTCTGACATATTAATCCAGTGTACCTGATTAATATTAAAGAGAAGGCATGGCTTTTATAAACCTCTTTTTCACAGGTCAGATTTTTTTTTTTTTTTTTTTTTTTTTTGAGACAACGTCTCGCTGTGTCGCCCAGAATGGAATACAGTGGTGTAATCTTGGCTCACTGCAGCCTCCGTCTTCCAGGTTCAAGCAATTCTTGTGCCTCAGTCTCCCGATTAGTTGGAACTACAGGTGTGTGCCACCACACCTGGCTAAAATTTTTTTGTGTATTTTCAGTAGAGATGGGGTTTCACCATGTTGGCCAGGCTGGCCTTGAACTCCTGACCTCAAGTGATCCACCCACCTCGGCTTCCCAAAATACTGAGATTACCAGAATATTTTTGTAAACACCTCTTCTGAATTTTCTTAAGAAAATAAAAACTGTTTTCAAAATACAGTATAAGAAAATATTCTACCTGTGCTAAATGTACTTTGATCTACTTAGAAATCAATATAGCCAGATGGAGGTTATATTAATTTTCAAAATGAGTAACAATAGTTCTTAGTAATACTAATGGATATGATCATACAGTTGTTAACTGTGTGCCAGACACTGAGCTAAGAACTTTGCAGGCATTACTTCATTTAATCCTTCAAGCCTCTTGCAGTATGGACTATTATTATACCTACTTCACAGAAGAAATTGAAGCTTAAAGAAGTTAAGGACCTCATCCAAGGTCAAGGAACTCTTAAGTAGCAGAACCAATTACTTAAGAAAAGAATGGAAACATAAATGTCCACTCAAATCTAAGCCCTTTAGTTTGGACTATGCCTTTGCCCATTACTTCTGGCTAGAAAATGGTTTTTTGTGTGTGTGTGTGTGTTTTTTTTTTTTCCTCCCTGGGCAGTTGGTGAGAACTGTCGGAAAACAAAACAAAACAGAACAAAACAAAAACAATTTCCCCACCATGCAGCCTGCTATTTTTAGACTTTGTATCTTGTGTTGTTGGTTTTGTTTCTCACATTGAGTTTGATTTCAGCCAGATTTGTTGTCTGTTTTCTCATTTTATTTGAGCCTTCACTTTCCTTCATCATTGTTGACTTTATGATATTCTGTTCCCTGAAAGATTATTTTTAAGATATGATGCAGGGAATTATATTAAAAAGGAAAGCAGAAGGTGTGTGAGCCTGAGAAGAGGAAAAAGAACTTAAACTTTCATCAGGAGAATCATGAATAGAGAATGATGACAAGAAAAGGAGAGTGGGATATATACAAGGTTATTTACATGAAGCACAAAGACTACTCACCTAAATATTGGCAAGATCCAAAAGAAAGAGAGAACCCAAGGCATTTGACAGCACTCTGTTGTGTTACATAGAGTAAGTTTAATATATTCTCAACAAACCCCACCAAAATGAAAGAAAAATCCAAGTTAAGCTACATTTTATGACCTACTCTTTTTTTTTTTGGAGACAGAGTCTCGCTCTGTCGCCCAGGCTGGAGTGCAGTGGCCAGATCTCAGCTCACTGCAAGCTCCGCCTCCCGGGTTTAGCCATTCTCCTGCCTCAGCCTCCCAAGTAGCTGGGACTACAGACGCCCGCCACCTCGCCCGGCTAGTTTTTTGTATTTTTTAGTAGAGACAGGGTTTCACCATGTTAGCCAGGATGGTCTCGATCTCCTGACCTCGTGATCCGCCCATCTCGGCCTCCCAAAGTGCTGGGATTACAGGCTTGAGCCACCGCGCCCGGCCTACTCTTGACAATTTATGTGTGTGATGAAATCAGGAAAAAGATATGAAGGGCAAGATGACAGAAATTTATGTGTGTGATGAAACCAAGAAAAAGATATGAAGGGCAAGATGATAGAGTAATTCACTCCATTAATCATCTCACCCAAACTCTACCAAAACCAATAATGATCCTTATTTACCGCATAATATTTACTCAATAGAATGAAATATAACAATCAAGAGCTATTGCTATGTCCATACTGTGGATCAAGTGAAATTAACAGTGATTAAGTAATTTGTTTCAGATCATACAATTTGTCAGTGGTAAAAATGTCATCTGAAGTTAGTTGCTGTCACATCAGAGCTTAATTTCTTAAACAGTAGGCTGTTAATCAAGGGTCACTCACTTGATATTTCACTATTGCTTCTTTTAAAAGTTAGGTGTAAACATCAGGTGGGGAAAAGTTGATTTTTTTCTGAATATGTAAACCTAAAAAATACTTTAAAATTATCAAGGTATAAATTATCTGGAGATGAACATGTCATACTTACTTTTTACTAAAAGAGGCTATAAATAACATTGCCAGATTTGTACTGAAAAGCAAAAAGCTAATTCCTATACGCTTTAGGTAGAGCAGGATCTTAGGCTCAAGGGACTCTCCTTCCTGTATACAGAATGGTAAAGGATTGTTAGTCTATGCCCCTGTGTTTTTGCATTATTCTCATCCTTAAGTATAATAGGACATAGAATACTTACGTAATGAAAACCCTATTTCTTTCTATTCAACTATGAACTGAGTCAGCACAATTTTTCCAAGCCTGATATTTTTAATGCTGTTATAGTTTTTGTGGTCCTACAGGTATTTGGGTACAGTGGAAGATGCCCAAATAGGGAGGCCATAGTAGGCTGTGCTGTCTGATGCTCCTAAGTGAGTAGGTTGAGATAAGGGCTGGGTCAGGGACCCAAGCAGCTGGTGAACTAATAGAAGTTGACTGGAGCAGAGAAAGTAAGATGGGCAATTCCATGCCATATTCCTTAAAGGAGATATGAGGAGGCGTAGAAGGCCAAAAGAATACGGATGCCAAAGTCAATTCCTTCATGGTTTTCTGGCATAAAACTGATTTATTACAAAATTCTTCAGAAAAGTGACTCAATCTCACAAAAACAACCAACCTTAGCAAAATTGAGTAAAATTTTATTTACATTTTACCAGCCATCTCTTTGGGTTTAACTGATGACGATCAATTCCTCGTGCATTTCCTTTCATTCTGACATATACTATTAAGTTTGGATGTTAACATAAGGATCAGAACCTCTCTGCAGACACGGGGCCTACAGAAATGAACTGTGTCGTTTTCAACAGGCATTTGTCTTTTCTAGCCAGAATCATAGTCCAACATTTTTCCGGTTGGTCAGGAAATAGCAAAGTACAGACTTTTTGAGGTTTTTGGCTATTTAGTTTCCAATTTTTGCCAGCATTTAAATATTCTAAATACAGGGATGAGAGAGAGAGAAAATGAAAAAAGAGAAATAGCACATTTAAAAACTAGCAAAGGGACAATGGAAGTCAGTTAAAGTAGTAAGTGAAGTTAAGAGGAATTTAGCAAGGATGTAAATGTTTTATGAGTAGTCTCTGTTTTACATAATGCGTATGGCTTAATCTTGGTTACGATTCTATAACATTGATGATTATTAACCACATTAGAATAAATATTCCCTAAAATTAAACAATGAATTATATCACTAATGCGTTTGATACTTTAGATCAATTTTCCTGGATCTTTTTCATAAGCATGATTGTCATTATAGGATACTTCAAAATGACATAAAAGTGATAAGGATAATACTTTTAATATTTCCGCCAAAGTGAAACTGCCCTAAATCTTAGATAACAAAAGTCAAGAGTAGAATCTGGAACATTTCCCAAGCATGCACCATTTCTAATTCTTTATTCCATCTCTACCTGGAACAGTTAGAGAATTATAACTAAAATAGTCTCTAAACCAGTGTAAAAAGGGCAGATTCTGAGCAAAAATTTGGATGGCAGACAGCTTTGGCAGCGCCACAAAGATGAAGAACCAGGGAATGCCTGGATAAAGCAACAGACTTGGGTCTAGACGCTGTTAAACTTAATTTGGCAGTACTGTATTTGACTTGAGACTTAGTTAAATATCCTGCAGTGGGTGGTTCTGAAAATAAAAATCTAGTTAATCCATCTGGCCTTTTAGCTATGCAAAATATAGAACAATTTGCCTGGATTCTCTCTTTCCATTATTCCCTCTCTGATGACTTTCATTGCTAGATTCTATTTTTGGCATTCGTATGTCAGAAAAAAATAGCTGAGCATCCTCTGAATCCTCCTCTTTCAAAAGACATTGATAGCAAAGCTTTTCAAGGAATAACATGTTGACAGCCATAGATTAATTATCTTTCTGGGGAAAAAAAGCACACAGACATTAGACAAGATGATATTTTTATACTTCCTTTTACTATAACACAGCTCTATTTTTTTGAAATGAGGTTATGTATAGATGCAACTTAGTGTTCTAGTGACTAGATTTTAAGATTCTATAAACTATCAAAACATTATGTAACCTACTCAAGTAAGGAATCTTTTAAAATGGAAAACACCCAATCATAAAGTGACAACAATTGAAAGCAAGAATGAATTTAGGTAACATTCATGTTTAATGGATATAAACCTCAACGTCTGTGGAACTGAATGCTAAATATAGTTAATCTAATTTACTAAGCAATCTTCTTTAAAGCAATTCATTCTTCTTCAGCAAATTAAATAATAAACACATATATTTGGAATGCAGTTTCCCTTTGTTAAATGTATCTAGAAAAATCCACAAGGATTAACAGTGTAATGAAACAAAACAGAATACATAATAGTCTTTTTAATTTCAGTCACATTTCTCATTTGCTGTGGGAAATGTCTTTTGGCTCACAAATATAGAAATATCTAATATCAATAATATTCAAAGAATTGTACATTTAAGCAATAAGAGACTACTTTAAAAATCAACTGGAAAAAATATTAAAAAGAATATAAATTACTCAGTATTACTGAGGCAATGAAGAAACATGCTTACCCACACAATGTTGGTAAGAGTGTGAAAGGGTAAAAAAAAATCTGGAGTGCTATTTGACAATAAAAATACAAATATTTTTTGACCCAACAATTCCATGTCTAGCATGACGTAACTAAAATAGTATATATGTGTGTGTATATATATATATATATATATATATGGCAGCAAGAAGTAAATACTTTATTATGTGTGTATATATACACATATACACACATGTATGGCAGTGTTATTTATTTCAAAAAATTAGAAACAAGGTAACCATAATAAAAATGCATAAATAAAATGCAATAAACAATGCATGATATAACCGAAGAATGGAATGATATGAAACCAGAAAAAAAATCTTGATACAAATATAGTTTTGTTTACATGCTAATTTATTGATGATTATAGTATTGTATTAAGAAAAGGACATTTTTGACATTTCTGGGAGCTATGACAATCTTTTCTGTTTTCGTGTGTGTGTGTGAGAGAGAGAGTGAGAAAGACAGAGAGAGTGAGAGAGAGAAAGAGAGATGTGGGAGGTGAATAGAAGAAACAGAAAGGTAGAATGTTGAAACGGAGTAATGAGTACATGAGAGCACATCTTACTAATCACCCTACTTTTATGCATGTTTGAAATTTTTTATAGCAATTATTTTTAACACAAGGTTACACATCATTTTTTAATAGCAATATTTTAGGCGGTAGAATTGTAAAGGTTTCTTCTCTTTTTTTGCTTATCAGTGAACACAGATTACTTGGTAAATGTTTTAAAAGTAAAAATGAAAAAAAAAATAAGTCTATAGTGAAACATGTTTAGCTTTTTGTTTCCCCAACCCTGAACTCCGTCCAACTATTGTTGACAACTCTACCTCCTCTCTCAGACCTATCTGCTCTCCAAAGCCAGTTTTTACCTAGGGGTAGCTAAATGGATACAGTAGATTGTACCACAGAAAATCTTTGGTTGAGCATCAGTCTCTTTGCTGATGCTAAAATATTCATTTTAGAGTCAATATTAAATAAGAGGATCACAAGCAAGAAAATTATGTATTGAATGAATGTGTAAGTTCATTCACTTCTTTAGTAAATGTCTAAACAAGCCCATCTCCTGCTGTTCCATTTCTTGCTGTTACACAGAACTGATACTTAAATCTTGGCAATTTCCCTAGGCTGAGTTCTTTCTCTTTCTTGTCTAAACACCAATATTCTGGTTTGTACTTCTGTGTACAGGGTCAAGCACATCTGCGTGCTCCTCTTCACTTTAGTCAAATCTCGTCATCTCAAATCTATCCTCACATGGGTCTCTGGCCTTCTGATCTGGCCTTTGCTTGTTGTCTCCCTAGACTCAAGGCATCATGTGGTTTGTCTCTTGTTAATTATCTTTACCCAACTGGTTTACACAGCAAGTTGTTCACATCTGTTCTACCTCTTACCTAACCAAATTATTTCCATGGACTGCACTGCTCTGGGGCTGCTTAAGTAACAATGAAGCCAACCCTTCATTAGCAGAGAAAACAAAACCAAGCTGTGTCACTTGTGAATGTCTGGTCTAGCATTTTTCAGCATCCTTATATTCTTAGAGATTTAGTATATGATTGGAGGGAAAGGTTGATTCTAGAGATAGACTACCTGGAGTCAAATCCTGGATCTGCAACTTGGTAGCTGTGGAAACTTAGACAAATGAAGTGCCTCGGTATTATTATTTGTAAAGTTGGAGTAATAGTCTCTGAAGATTAAATAAGCTAATATAAATAAAGCCCTTAGAACAATACCTGATACATAGAAAGACTCAAATTGGTATTTGCTCTAATTACTTACTCTAATATTCATGTTTAACTCCTTTGAACATAGTCATTACTAAACAAATATGTGTGGGAAAATTTAGAGTGGATATTAAATAATAAAATAACAAAAGTAAAAAAGTTATGTCTTGGATGAATGTGTAAGTTCGTTTGCTCCTTTATTAAATATTTATTGATTTTCTGTGATGAGGCAGTCACTGTGCTAGATATTGGGCAGACGACTGGGAATAAGATAAATGAAGCCTTTGCCCTTATGCACTTACATTATAATGGAGCTTAAATTTGAATTGATGAAGGAATACATCAATGGCTTGTGAATGCCAAGGCATATGATTGTAACCTTTATTCTGAAGTGGCTTTCTCTTGGCCAGATAAGAAAAGGCATCTTCGGGCATGGACAAATATTGTGGAAATTCTGCCTCTGTTCTTTGTGACCTTGGAAGATGATTCATAATTGTATATTTATTAATCATGCTAAAAGTTGCTGACTCATTTTATAAGATTCAATTTTAATAATAAAACTTCATACATGATGCTTCACATCAACATAGCAAATAAAATATTAGTCCTGATAAAATATTCAGCTTTTTTTGGTTTTGGTTCATTATTCTACAAAAAAGTCAACCCACAATATTATTTTTAATTATTAGATTGGTGCAAAAGTAATTGTGGTTTGTGCCATTACTTTTGCACCCACCTAATATATATTTTACAACACATGTTTGTTGATAGACTTGCAATAATACATAATAAAGAATAAAGTAAAACATCAATGGAAATCCAATTATCCTGAGATAAACACTATTAAAATGTTGTGATTTTCTTTTCATGAATCCCTGTATGCACTCATGTAATTTTACATAAATGGAATCATATTACACAAGAAGTTTTAGCCATGAATACTTCCCTTTACCTTTTTTTTCTCCTACTTTTGATTTTGCCTCTATGAACAGTGTTGAAACAAACATCTATGTATTGATGCTTTCACTTCTTTTCTTTTTACCTTTTCTTTCTTTTTTTCTTTTTCTTTCTTTTTATTTATTTATTTATTTATTTTTTTTTTTGACAAGAGGGTCTCATTCTGTCGCCCAGACTGGGTTGCAGTGGCTCGATCTTGGTGAACTGCAACCTCCGCCTCCCAGGCTCAAGCCATTCTCCTGCCTCAGCGTCCCGAGTAGCTGGGACTACAGGTGTGTACCACCACGCCCGGCTAATGTTTGTATTTTTAGTAGAGACAAGGTTTTATCATGTTGGCCAGGCTGGTCTGGAACTCCTGACCTCAAATGAGCCACTGGCCTCCACCTCCCAAAGTGCTGGGATTATAGGAGTGAGCCACCACACCCGGCCTGAGGCTTCCACTTCTATAGGTTAAATTCCAAAAGTAGGATTGCTAGGCCAAAGGTTATATATGGTTTAAATTTGTATTGACATTGCCCACTTTTTTTATTTTTTTGAGATGGAGTCTTGCTCTGTCTCCCAGGCTGGAGTGCAGTGGCCCGATCTTGGCTCACTGCAACTTCCACCTCCCAGGTTCAAGCGATTCTTGTGCCTCAGCCTCCTGAGTAGCTGGGACTACAGGCCTTGGCCACCACACCCAGCTAATTTTTTGTATTTTTAGTAGAGAAGGGGTTTCACCATGTTGGCCAGGCTGGTCTCGAATTCCTGAGCTCAAGCAATCCACCTGCCTCAGCTTCCCAAGGTGTCAGGATTGCAGGCATGAGCCACCGTGCCAGGCCCCCAGTTGCTTTTCTGAGTAGTCATATCAATTGACAGTCTACCAGCAATTTATGAGAGTTCTCATTGCTCCCCTGACTTACTAATGCTTGGTATGTTCAGGCCTTTAATTTTTTAAAGCAATTTATTGAGTAATAGCATCCCATCTTAATTTAGATTTATATTTCCCTGATTCAATCTTCTCTGAATTGCCTATTCATTTTGGGGGGGTTCACTGAACTTTCTAAATAGAAAGGCTTTTGTCTTTCATAAAATCTAGAAAATATCTGTAATTATCTCTTCTAATGTTGCTTCTCTTTTAGTCTTCCTCTTATATGCTATTAGATATAGAACTTTTCACTCAATCTGCTATGCCACTTAACCTCTGATATTTCCTATCTTATATGTCTCTCTGTGATATTTCTGTGTACTCTGTTCATATCTCAGTTCACTGGTTCTTTCTTCAGTTATCCCAAGCAAAAGTATCCTTTCTACTAAGTCTCTAGTTTCAGTCCTCTAGTCCTTTTTAGTGGACTTACCTGATTTTTTTTCAGATCAGCTAGTTAATTTTTGGTAGACTTTCAGTTTTCATTTTACTTTTAGTCTCTTCTTTTATTCCAATAAACACATTAGGCATTTTTACCTTATTTTATAATCTATATATCTTATTTAAAATCTGTAGTCTGTGTGCATCTTGTTTTGCAGAAATCTTTTTGTTTGTAATTACAATCTTTTTAAAATGTATCTTGCAAGAGGAAAGTTAAGTATTTTTGCCATATCATTGGCAAATAAAGTTTTTTTTTATTTTTCCTTCTATTGATACTAGTTATTTATGTTTCCTTCCTAAACACATTTAGAAATAACTCCAAAACAATATTGGATGTTATTTAAAATAGTAGCATTCCTCTCTTATTTCTGATATTGTCTCTATTTAATCATATCCACTACTTCCTCTTGGAAATTCTGAGTGCTAACAGACTTTGTAAATAAACAGCCAAAATTCATCACAAGTTCAAAAATCCACAAAATGCAAACAAAACAATACATTTAGTATCTAGCAGTCATCTTCAAGGAATTGCATGTGCATGGCATCATTTAAACATTTTTAAATAAAACAAAGAAAATTAAACAAAAATACAAGGAAAAATTTTAAAAAGTTAGGTATTCTGTCTTTACGAAAAAAAACAAGAAAGATTGAAGTACACAAGTTCACGGGATAAAGCAAACGTGAGAAGGCAGTACTACAACAGAGTTTTGGAAACTAGAAAGCAGGTATATCAATTTCCTATGGCTGCTTTAAACAATACCTCAAATTTGGTGACTTAAAACAATGCACATTTATTTTCTTACAGTTCCAGATATCAGAAGCTCAAAGGGTTTCACTAGACTAAACCAAAGTACTAGCAGGGGTACACTTCCTCAGGAAGCTCTATGATGGAATCTCTTTCCCTGCCTTTACCAAATTCTAGAGCTGCATTCCTTGCATTTCTTGGCTCATCACCCCTTCTTCCATCTCCAAAGCTAGCAGCAAACTATCTTCAATTCTCCATTTCCATCATCATATCACCTTCTTCCTCTATTGTGGTCAAATCTCTGTCCACCCTCCTCTCTCATGATTATATTTATGAAACACCTGGAAAATCCCCCTCTCTGAAGATACTTAACTGAATTACATATGCAAGGCCCCCTTTTGTCATATAAAGTAACGTTCTCAGGTTCCATGAAATAGATCTTATATATCTTTAGGGCACATTATTCAAGCTATCATGGATGGTAAGAAGCTTAGCACCTCAAAGCTGAAAACCACACTATCAGTAAGGAAAGTAACTGTTATTTTTTCACAGAAAAATGCTAACTAAGGTTTAGTAATTGAAGGCAGCCTCTGCAACAGAGGGTAATGGGTGGTGTGAAAATTAAGAGAATTAATTAACTATAGAAGAGGGTACAAGATTTCACAGATCACCTTCCCAACCCTTTCCTGTCAGGTCACTGCCTCTTTCCCCATGTCATGGAATCAAGGACACTGCACATTGCTAAGAGAAAGGGTAACACATGGAAAATAAGGATATTCATTAACTAATCATTGAAGCCCAGCCACCTTTCCCCAGTTGGATCTAAAAATGCTACATGAGATGTATCAGCCTATCAATAGATGGCTAAAAAATGAGTATTCTTTGATAGAGGATAGATAAGTGTTCTTTACTTGTGGAAATGTACCAGGAGAATAGGAGAACAGCAGACACTGGGAAAGACAGATCTCCTCATAAAACCAAATTAAGCACCACAGAGTAAATCCCACCAGTAGACAGGGCCTACACACCCATATGTACCTTGAAATCAGATTTTTATTGTCTCTGTCTTAAATCTGAATGGAAAGTCTCATATTGCCAGACATAGAAGAAAGCCTCCATTTAGAGGTCTGAAGCAAGCGTCTAACATAAAGAATACAGACTTAAGTAAACAAAAAGCGGCAGGGGGAGAAACTCATCAGAGAAGCAATGACATTTTTAACTTTTCTCTTAAAAAATGTTGGAACTTCAGAGAGCTGAGAGTTATTGTACTCATAAAATGAGAACATGAGGTAATTTGTTTTAATGTCATGAATAGAACCAAAATATCTTGGGAAGTAAAATTATTATAATGGTAAAATTTAAAAGTTCCATAAGAAAAGTAAAAAACAAATTGAAGAAATCTCTCAGAAAGAAAAAAAGAAAACACTAGAATATTATTTTAGGACTTAAAACACTGAACATTTAAAATTACAGAAGAAAGAAGAGAGAAGATGGAGAAGAAAAAAATGAAGAAAATGTTTCAGGCTGAAGGATTTGAAGTTTCACATTGAGAGGGATCATCAAGAGTTCAATACAACGGTTACACAAGACCCACAGAAAACTACCTCACTAAGAAATTTCAGAACACTGATTACAAAGAGAAGACCTAGAAGCTTCCAATGAGAAGTCAAAAGAACCCAAATTCAGTAATCAGAATTACATCAGACCCCCAATAAAAATGTTAGAAGCCAGATGATAGTGGTGTAATATCTTCACAATTCTCAGAGAAAGTTATTTCTAACTAAGAATTGTATACCCAGCCAAACTATTTTTAAAATCAGATACAATGGCTCAAATTAAGACATTCAAATTTTTAATAATTTTACCACTCATGCAGTCTCTCTCAGGAAGCCAGAGGAGGATATAATTGACTAAGATAAGGTGATTCACTAAGGAAGAGCAAAACAGGTGACCCAAGCAACAAAGGATCCATTAAAAATATTTCAAAATAAAGACATGATATGAATTCTTAAAAAATATGGCAATAAGAATCCTAGAACAATTTTTTTTCTCAACTGAGGGTAATTTTGTCCGCCAGGGGATATATGACAATGTATAGAAACAGTTTTGTTATCACAAGTATAGGAGTGGGAGAGAGTGCTACTGCCAGCTAGTGGATTAGTTGATAGAGGCCAGGGATGCTGCCAAACATCCTACAATGTGCAGGACAATTTCCTGCAATCCATAATAATGCAGCTCAAAATGTCAATAGTGCCAAGGAAGTTGAGACACCCAGTCCTAGTAAACAGTAGCTGTGAAACAGGAACCAGGGCAACTTAAGGGAAAAAGATTTAGAATTCGTTCTGTGGCCAGTTTAGAACCACTGACTTATTAGAGCTAAGCCTCAGAAAGTAGCTTTCAACAAATACAAAAAATTATGACATAATGTGAGCAATGCGGTTAAAGAGCCAGGCAGAAAGAACTTGGGGACACAACTAAGCTACATTCCGTGGTCCTGATCACTTCGATGCTAATTTTTTGCCTAGCGTAAAAGATTCTTCATGATCTTGCCGTGAACTAACATTCCAGTTTTATCGCCTGTCAGTTTCTTCCACTATATAATTTGTGGGCTTCTGAACACACAGCAATTTCATTCTCCATCACTGCACATAACATTTTTCCTCATGAATATCTCTATCGGCCTTGTCCTCTCAAGGAATTTATCACCATCTCCAAAACTAAGCTCCAAAAGTCAATAAAGTATGAATCAATTAAAAATGAATAAAATGGCTTCTAAATAATAGTACATTCTTATGTCATTTTGAATAATATATATTCATAATGTAAATAATTTGTATATTTATTAGTTAAGATAATTTCGGCTACTATAATCAAGCTTCCCCAAAATGTACAATAGCTCAGGCAAAATAGAACTTTTTAGCTCACTAATATGAAATCCAAATCATTGATGAGTAGGATCCTCTCCTCACAGGAGAAATTCAGAGTTCCAGGTATCCTTTATTTTATAGTTCCACCCTCTTGAGTTCTCATTTTAATTTGTTCATCAGCATTAAGTGAATGGGTAAAAGTATGCAGAGTAACGTGCAGGACCTATGGTCCAGGTCTGGGTTCATTGCACACATCACTTTTTCTCACTATGAATCAGCTACATGACTGTACGTAACTGCAAGGAAAGCTGAGAAATACTGTCTATCTGCATGCCCAAACAGAGGAGGAAATAGATGGTAAATAGCTAGCCAGTCTCTGACACTGTGTGGTTCTAAAAAGCTTTTCTAGCAATGTTCAGAAACAAACAAATGAAGTACAAGGAAATTTGATTATGTGTAAGGCACGTCTACAATAATTGACTGTCACATAGTTGTTGAAATCACAGGACAAAATGACAGTAAATGGAAACATTAAGTTAGAAACATGAAAGAATATAAGAAAGGTCCCTGAGTTGCAAGATACAAAATGAAGGAAGCAGGACAGATGAGTAAATAGTGTCAATTTCATACAAGGAGATGCTGTTAGAAATGGTGGACAGCAGTGAGTTAAATATCACCGTACATAGCAAGAGGATGCTCCTCTTCCTCCTGTGAGTCAGGAGCATTAGAAGAAAATGCTCTATTGGTTATGAAAAGTTAAAAAACAAAAAAGAAAGTGGAAAGCCACTGTTGTCAAGGAGGTGAGAAAGATGCAAAGATTGCATGTAGAAAATAGAAACATTGATACTATATTTTCTTTGCAGCAATTGTGAATAGGACTTTGCTCATGATTTGGCTCTGTATTATTGGTGTATAGGAATGTTTGTGATTTTTGCACATTGATTTTGTATCCTGAGACTTTGCTGAAGTTGCTTATCAACTTAAGGAGTTTTTGGGCTGAGACGATGGGGTTTTCTAAATATACAATCACGTCATCTGCAAACAGAGACAATTCGACTTCCTCTCTTCCTATTTGAATACCCTTTATTTCTTTCTCTTGTCTGATTGCCCTGGCCAAAACTTCCAACACTATGTTGAATAGGAGTGGTGAAGGAGGGCATCCTTGTCTTGTGCCAGTTTTCGAAGAGAATGCTTCCAGCTTTTGCCTATTCAGTATGATATTGGCTGTGGGTCTGTCATAAATAGCTCTTATTATTTTGAGATATGTTCCATCAATACCTAGTTTATTGAGTGTTTTTAACATGAAGGGTGTTGAATTTTATCGAAGGCCTTTTCTGCATCTATTGAGATAATCATGTGGTTTTCATCATTTGTTCTGTTTATGTGATGGATTACATTTATTGATTTGCATATGTTGAATCAGCCTTGCATCCCAGGAATGAAGCCAACTTGATTGTAGTGGATAAGCTTTTTAATTAATGTGCTGCTGGATTGGGTTTGCCACTATTTCACTGAGGATTTTCACATCGATGTTCATCATGGATATTGGCCTGAAATTTTCTTTTTTTTGTTGTGTCTCTGCCAGGTTTTGGTATCAGGATGACGCTGACTTCATAAAATGAGTTATGGAGGAGTCCTCCTTTTTCTGTTGTTTGGAATAGTTTCAGAAGGAATGGTACCAGTTCCTCCTTGTACCTCTGGTAGAATTTGGCTATCAATCTGTCTGGTCCTCGGCTTTTGTTTGGTTGGTAGGCTATTCATTACTGCCTCAATTTTAGAACTTGATATTGGTCTATTCAGGGATTTGACTTGTTCCTGGTTTAGTCTTGGGAGGGTGTATTTGTCCAGGAATTTATCCATGTCTTCTAGATTTTCAAGTTTATTTGCATAGAGGTGTTTATAGTATTATCTGATGGTAGTTTGTATGTCTGTGGGATCAGTGGTGATCTCCCCTATATCATTTTTTATTGTGTCTATTTGATTCTTCTCTCTTTTCTTCTTTATTAGTCTGGCTAGCGGTCTATTTTGCTAATTTTTTTATAAAACCAACTCCTGGATTGATTGAGTTTTTGAAGGGTTTTTCATGTCTCTATTTCCTTCAGTTCTGCTCTGATGTTAGTTATTTCTTGCCTTCTGGTAGCTTTTGAATTTGTTTGCTCTTGCTTCTCTAGTTCTTTCCATTGTGATGCTAGGGTATCAATTTTAGATCTTTCCTGCTTTCTCTTGTGGGCATTTAGGAATAAAACTTACAAGGGAGGTGAAGGACCTCTTCAATAAAACTACAAACCACTGCTCAAGGAAATAAGAGAGGATACGAACAAATGTAAAAACATTCCATGCTCGTGGATAGGAAGAATCAACATTGTGAAAACGGCCATACTGCCCAAGGTAATTTATAGATTCAGTGCTATCCCCATTAAGCTACCATTGACTTTCTTCACAAAATTAGGAAAAAAACTACTTTAAATTTCATAGGGTACAGAAAAAGAGCTGGTATAGCCAAGACAATCCTAAGCAAAAAGAACAAAGCTTGAGGCATCATGCTACCTGACTTCAAACTATACTACAAGGCTACAGTAACCAAAGCCACATGGTACTGATACCAAAACAGATATACAGACCAATGGAACATAACAGAGGCCTCAGAAATAACTTGACACATGTACAGCCATCTGATCTTTGACAAACCTGACCAAAACAAGCAATGGAGAAAGATTTTCCTATTTAATAAATGGTGTTGGGAAAACTGGCTAACCATATGCAGAAAACTGAAACTGGACCCTTTCCTTACATGAAAATTAACTCAAGATAGATTAAACACTTAAATGTAAGACCTAAAACCATAAAAACCCTAGAAGAAAACCTAGGCAATACCATTCAGGACATAGACATGGGTAAAGACTTCATGACTGAAACACCAAAAGCAATTGCAACAACAGCCAAAATTGACAAATGGGATCTAATTAAACTAAAGAGCTTCTGCATAGCAAAAGAAACTATCGTCAAATGAACAGACAACCTACAGAATGGGAAAAAATTTTTGCAATCTATCCCTCTGACAAAGGGCTTATACCCAGAATCTACAAGATACTTAAAAAAATTTTACAAGAAAAAAACAAACAACCCCATCAAAAAGTGGGCCAAGGATATGAACAGACACTTTTCAAAAGAAGACATTTATGCAGCCAACAAAACATGAAAAAAAGCTCATCATCACTGGTAATTAGAGAAATGCAAATCAAAACCACAATGAGATATCACCTCACGCCAGTTAGAATGGCAATCATTAAAAAGTCAGATAACAATAGATGCTGGAGAGGATGTAGAGAAATAGGAATGCTTTTACACTGCTGCTGGGAGTATAAATTAGTTCAACCATTTTGGAAGACAGTGTGGCAATTCCTCAAGGATCTAGAACTAGAAATACCATTTGACCCACCAATCCCATTACTGGGTATATACCCAAAGGATTATAAATCATTCTACTATAAATACACATGCACACATATGTTTATTGTGGCACTATTCACAATAACAAAGACTTGGAACCAACCCAAATGCCCATCAATGTTAGACTGAATAAAGAAAATGTGGCACATGTACATCATGGAATACTATGCAACCATAAAAAAGGATGAGTTCATGTCCTTTGTAGGGACATGGATGAAGCTGGAAACCATCATTCTCAGCAAACTAACACAGGAACAGAAAACCAAACACCACATGTTCTCACTCAAAAGTGTTAGTTGAACAAAGAGAACATATGGGTACAGGGAAGGGAACATCACGCACCATGGCCTGTTGGGGGCTGGGGGAAAAGGGGAGGGATAGCATTAGGAGAAATATCTAATGTAGATGATGGGTTGATGGGTGCAACAAACCACCATGGCACATGTATACCTATGTAACAAACCTGCACGTTCTGCACATGTATCCCAGAACTTAGAGTATAATAAATAAATAAATAAATATTATTAAAATAAATAAATAAATACAACTAAAAAAAGATAACAGAAACACTGAAAGGGATTTTTTTAATGCATGAAGGATTTCTTCATATGGTGTTGAGTTGGGTAGGTTGAATTGTATGAAAAAGGACTACAGGGTAGGGGAGGTAAGGATTCTGCGTGTGAGGCTTGTATTAAGAAGATCATTTGCTTCATAGAGTTGGAGGCAGTGACAAAAGAAAGAGGTGGAGCAATTTAAATTTATTTTCATGGTTTAATCTTGTGACCTTTTATTGTGACCATGTTGATCAAAAGACCAAGTTGTACATCTCAAATGCATGCAATTCTTACTTCTTAATTATATCTCAATAAAGATGAAAATTATTTGTTTAATTAGGGAACTTTTTTTTTTTAAAAAAGAAATGCCTGGAATGTACTCCTGTTGCTCCTGTTTCTCAATTAGCAAACTTCCTTCCAATTGAAATCTGAATGTTACTTCACTGAAACCTTTCCTGACGCTCCTAATAATGTCTGGCACACAGGAGCAGGACCCTACACCTAACCTTGAGGACCTACTCACAATGTTGATTGAACAATTACTAAATTAAATTATTTAATATACATATCCCACACTAGAAGAGCTCAGGACACTATCAATGTTTTACACTATTATGTACTTGGCATCCAGTTAAGTATTGTACCCACCAGAGACATTCAATGTAATTGTTGAATGATAAATGTTGGACAGAGTAGAGTAAGAATCCTCTGTTTCTCCTAATTCTCTGGAATAGTTTGCTTAACACTGTCATTATTTCTTTATTTGGAACAGCTTCTCAGGGAAGCCATTTGGTTTTTGAAGATTCTTTAGGGAACATTTTTTTGCCTGCCAACTTCATTTTTAAAAATATTTATAGAACCATTTGGCTTTTTAAATTTTTTCAGTAGCCAAATTTAGTAAAATTCATTTTGTAGTGTAATAGGGGACCTCACTTTTAAAAATCATGCACTTTTTGTTTCTTCTTTCCTTCCCTGCTCACTTCCTTCCTTTGAGGGAATGCTCCAGACATTTCCCTCTTCTAGCAATTCATGCTTACCTAATTATGCTCTCATTTAAGAAATAACAGAGCTAATCTTAAATGAGGGAAGGAGACCCCATTGTGGAATCTTCCCGAGTAGGGGTGGTCATGAACAATGAGTCTACCACCATGCACGGAAGTCAAGATAAGACCAACAAGCCCTCAGGAGGAATGATAACCCAAGACAGCCATAGGAACAAGACACATAGACCCTGGATCCTGCACTACTCCTGCACATCTCTCATACTAAGTTTCTCTTTTAAAACCATGTGGTAAATTTTAAAACTTAAGATGGTAATTTAGCATGCTAGTTCACCATTTTCACAGTATGCTGGGTCTCCAATTAAATCTGCTTCTCCTCCCACCAACTGTCACCTCTAATGTTTGGCTTGCAAGCAGTGAGCAGCAGAACCTGGGTCTAGTTACACCACTAATATTATGGTTTTAT
This sequence comes from Macaca nemestrina, assembly GCF_043159975.1. Classification (NCBI taxonomy): domain Eukaryota; kingdom Metazoa; phylum Chordata; class Mammalia; order Primates; family Cercopithecidae; genus Macaca; species Macaca nemestrina. The sequence goes on from NC_092128.1 coordinate 90,757,867, forward strand.
CTATTTCTACTTGCATATGATTTTTAACACCATATGAGTGTGTGTGTGTGTGTGTGTGTGTGTGTGTGTGTTGTCTTCATAGATGTTAAGAATATGTTATTAGGTATTGACGTGGTTTGGCTGTGTGTCCCCACCCAAATCTCATGTTGAACTGTGATCCTGAATGTTGGAGGTGAGTCCTGGTGGGAGGTGATTTGGTCATGGGGGTAGATTTTCCCTTTGCTGTACTTGTGATAGTGAGTGAGTTCTCATGAGAACTGATTGTTTAGAAGTATGTAGCACTTCCCCTTTCCCTCTCTCTCTCCTGCCATCATGTGAAAATGTGTTTGCTTTCCCTTCACCTTCTGCCACTGATTGTAAGTGTCCTGAGGCCTCCCCAGCCATACCTCCTGTACAGCATATAGAGCTTGAGTCAATTAAAGCTCTTTTCTTTATAAATTATCCAGTCTCAGGTAGTTCTTTACAGCCATGTGAGAATGAACTAATATAGGTATCTATAAATGTAAAAAGGGTTAAATGTTTCTGTTGATGAGAAGCTTATCATTGTGAAGTCTTCACCTCTAGTAGTAGATTTCCTTTGTTTAACTTTTGCACATACATCCTTTATCCTTTCACTTTATACTTTAAATTCCATGTTCTTGTATAAGCAGTATATAGATTTTTGTACTGTATTTTAAATTATTTTGTTTTATAATTGGAGCAAAGAATCTATTCATTTGGCAGGTAATTACTTATTTATTTGTGGTTTCATCTATTTATCCTGTACTATTTCTTTTTCTCTCCTTTCTTGTTTTCTACTGGATTGGTCAAATATTTTATAAATATTTTAGTATTTTCCACCCCACTTGCCTGAAGGCATCATCTTTATTTATATTCGATTAATGGTTACCAAAAAAATTATAATATAGTTACTTACTTATCTTGTCAAAGTCTAAGTTCAGCAATGTCTTTATTCTTCTCCCTGCAAATACGGAGACCTTAGATTATTTTCTTCCATGTAATTCAATACAACTTCTATATTATTGTTTTTGTTATTTTTATTACATTGTTTAAAAACCACAAAAAAATTAATATGATTATTATTGATGACATTATTTGTTCTTTATTCATTATTTTTCTCACATCTTCCAATGGAATTGTTTTATTTCTGCTTGAAGTATATCCTTCTTAATTTTATTTCTTTATTTGCTTATTTATTGATACAGGGTCTCATTCTGTCACCCTAGCTTGAGGACAGAGATGCAGTCATGGCTCACTGCAGCCTCAACCTACAGGGATCAAGAGATCCTCCCACCTCAGCCTCCTGGGACTACAGGTGCATGCCACCATGTCTGGCTAATTTTTGTAGAGACAATCTTACCATGTTGTCCAGGCTGATCTCAAACTCCTCAATTCAAGTGATATGCCTAACTCAACATCTCAAAGTACTCAAATTATAGGCTTGAGCCACTATGCCCAACTCTTTTCAATTTCGTTTAACGAGGCTCTGTGATAGTTAACTCTCTCAATTTTTTGAATTTTTGTATTTGTTATTTTTACATAAAAATATTTCTTAGCTCATTCTGGAAATCTATTTTGACTTGGTACAGAATTCTAAGTTATAATCTTTCAAAACATTTCCAATATTCCTTTGAATTTTGACTTCCATTTTTGCTGCTGACCAAATTTAATAGCTGCCCTCTTTTTACTCTGACTGCTTTGAATTTGTTTCTATTTTCCTTTTTCTGTGAAATTTCAGCCTCTAGATGTAGATTTTATTTTATTTATATGCTTGTTGTTTGTTGTGATATTGAGTCTGCAAATTGTTGTCATCAGTTCTGGAAGATTTTCAACCATTATCTTTTCAAAGCCCCAGTGAAAATAGGATTATTTTCTTTCTGAGACTGATTAATTATATTGTATACCTTCTCACTTGACATTCTATCTTTTACCCTCTTCTCTATAATTTCTAACATTTTCTCTCTTAGTGCTGTATATTAGTTTATTTTTGTTTTCGATGCATCTACAAATTTCTAATTATCTCTTCAGCTATGCCTAATTTGCTATTTTAAATGTTCCTTGAATTATTCATTTTAATTTTTTTAAATTTCTGGAAGTTTCATCTGGCAGAAATCTATAAACTTACATATCTGCTATAATATTTTAAGTTTACATTACTTGCATATATTTTCAAAACTATCTTTCACTTATTTAAACATATAAGCATAGTTGTTTTTTTCCTCCAATATAATAGCCTGTATCTGAATCTGGAAGTTCTCATTTACAGGAATCTCTGTGGGTCTCTTTTCACTGATGGTGCAGTATATGTTTATGTGCTTTGTTAATTTTGACTATTTGCTGTTTATTCTTTAAGAAATAAAATCATTTTGATAATTTAAAGTGCAGATAAATGTACTATAATATTTTCAAAAAGGAAGTACAATTGCTTCTGCTCGGTGCCTTGGTGCACCTCTAGTCTAGATTCACCTTAAAGCAGATGTGGAACTGAGATTCCCAGACTGCCCAGACAATGTGAAACCATGCAGCAAGCCCACGCAGGGCTGGTAAGCTTTTGGTTCACTCTTATACTGAGGGTGCAGCCCTTTGCTATCCTGGACGTTACTGGAAGTAGTTCTCCTCTAAGCCTTTTTACTTGTATGTCCTCTGAGCTTTCATTTATTCCCTTTTGATTCATAAGGCATTAAAGTAAAAGTACAAATTTGCTAAAATAGGGAAGAATCTGCAATGCAACAGAAAATTCATGCTCTGCTTACCTTTCTAGGTTCTTGTTTTGCCTTTATTTGGCCTAATAACTTCTTACTATTTTATCAGTAATCCACAGCTTTTAAGAAAGATTGTATCCTGCAAGTTTAGTTGTAGATTGTGTGTGTGAATAACTTAGTTTGCCTTTACTAAAAATAAAATCATCTTCAAAAGTCATTCCCTACAGTCCACAATGAGCCCACAGCTAGAAATAGATAATTTTTCCTTCTTAAAGCAGAACAAAAGAAAATGAAATTTGTGATCTCCTGAGTGTCTTGTACAGCTGAATTTCACATGCCTTATCGTTTTATCTTTCACAAGGACTGTCAAAGTGTCTCACACAGTAGATGTTCATGTTTACAATATGAATAAATACAATTTACCATATTCATGTGGCTACATTTACCCACAGGAATTTTGATAAATACCTACAACTATATAATATGAGCTTAACATTAGATACTAATTTCCCTGCAATAGAAATGGTAGGAGGAGAATCCCTGGGAGCTTAATTTAGACATATTACTAGAAATGAGAAGTCAACTCAGAGCCACAAAACTGAACTTCATTCTGACAAAGGGGAGGGGAAATTGCCTTTTCAGGTTTGCTGAGAGAGTGAGAACCTGAACTCTCAAATCGGACAGATCTGGATGTGAATCTCAGCTCTGCCACTTTCCAGCTACCTGACCTTAGGCAAGTTATTTAATCTCTTATAAGGGAATGATAGTAATATATTTTTCATAGGTGGGACTGAAAGTCAAATGGGGTAATAAAGGTAATATTAAAAGCACAATGCCTGACTCATAGAAGGTAATCAATAAATATTGAAATTATCATTTCCTTTTTTTGTCCTGACAAATAATTACCATCTCACAACATAATTTGTCACTACTAATCAGGCATACAGAAACATAGTAACAGAAATACTTTATATTAATTACCAATTCTGGTAGTTAGCCATTGGCTGCTTAGAACACGGTGTTGAGAAAGATTCTGAGGAAAGCATATAATGATTGATTATCAGCATTTTCCATGAAATCAGTTAGAAGAAGCAGGTGCATCAGTGCCTTTTATGTGCCATAAATCACAAAGATTGTTAGAGGGATATAGGCAAACACTCCTATAATAGCACCTATACATCTGTAATACAATATCCTTCAGTCAAGGCCAGGATTTACTTGCAAGTTTTTGACCAGATTATAACTTTTTCATATATGTAGGCTGTGAACACAGACTTTTTATTCCTTATTCATCAAATTATCTGCCCAGAAAACTGAAATAATCTGTCTGTGTCAGAGAGTTCAGGATATCATCCCAATTTAATCAGATCAGCAGAAGTGAACAACACTATCTAGCCTGGCCACTTAGCCATGTTTTCAATGACCTTTTCTCTGCTTTCTTCTCCAGTTGAAATTCCCAACTCAGTTTGTCATATCCCTTGACATGCTTTATATGTTGCTGCTACAAATCTATTACATGACTATGCATTTGACTATTTTTGTTTAATCATAGCCTTGATTAGGCCATGGTATTATGAGGTCACCAAAAAGCCATCTCAATTTGCAGAAGGTCATTTACCTCTTGTACATGCCCCAAACCAGGCACAGAGCTGAGCATATAATAGGCAATCAAAAGTTATTTGTTGCATTTCTATGTGGTTAGATCAATAACTTAACTTCTATAGAACAATATTCTTTTGTTTGCTCTTATTGTAATATATTGCTTTTATCCACAAAATACTTCAAAATGAGACTGCATTTTTTGTATACATGTTATGCAGTAATGTAAATAAGGCATAACTTTATTTGAATCACATTCCAATCCACGGTTCTATATTTTAGTAGAAAAGAAGCTGAAAGTTTCAAAATCTCAGAAGGGTCTACTTTTGTTTGAATCAATGCAAAGGCCATGAGAATCTGACATCTTGATCCATCTGGTCAGACATAAATGTCCTTATAATGATACTTTGGAAAGTTACTTTTGAATTCCCACTTGGTTAGACTATGTAATGAGAGTGGCACCAAGGGTTGTGTAGTCTGTATCACATCCTTATTCCCCAGAGATGGATCTTCTTTTGAAGCACTCAAAAACTTAAAAATAGATTTTTATATAGAAGTCCCATTATCCCATCTCATATCTTTACCAAAAACTGGAAGTTGTTGAGATTGGAAATTTTGTAGGTCCTTTATTCTGATTTGTTGTAGTAGTTTGAGAGTGGAAGTGCCTTTGCAGATGTTAGGGAAAACACTACCCACTCAGTGGGTAAAAAAACCAAATCTCCCTTCCACTGGACAAGATACTTCATTGAAATCAAGCATGATTCATTGCTATTTTCAGCAATAAAACACCAGTGAGGTAACTGGGCATGAAATATTACTATTTTTTGCCATTTTTAATCATCATTTAAACCCATGTTCAAAAGGAAGGTAAGGTAGGAATGAGGGAGGAAGGGAGAGACAGAAAAATGAATCGAGGGAGACAGAAAAACTACCATTACTGTTCTTTTGAGCTGTGTTGTCTCTAAAGTTAAATACTTCAGTTTATTTCCTCTACAAATCAATCTTACACCTCTGAAGTCTGGTGCCTTTTTGATTATTTCTTTAGAACCCAAACTCAAAGATAAGCACTTTTGGAGAAAACAGCTAAACAAATCCATCACTTGCATTATGTCTCTTCAGCATATATAACAACTCTTTCAGGCAGAAAATTCAGTCCACAGAGATCACCCTGCTGTGTTGCAGATGTTGCAAATGTCATTTCTACTGGATATTTCCCTCTATGAGATATTTTGCTTTTCCAGAGAGGAAAATGGTTTCCCAAATACCTTCTTTGGCCTAAGCAGTCTACAGGCATTTTAAATCAAAGGCACTGTGCTGAAGGGGGCAATAGTGGCTCCCGCTTGTTAAGGGAAAAGGAAGATTCATAAGCAGTTCTAACAAATGCAAGGTCCAACTAGAAGCCTTGGGATAGAATGACTTTTGCTTGGTGTTGTGTCAGCCAAAGGCTGCGCTGCTTCAGTGAGCTCTATTTTTAGAATCATAGAGCTGATGCTACAAATCATCATGAGGTTGTCTTACTAACTGTACTAAAATTTCCATTCCTTATATCACTTAGGAGCTAGTCATCGCAGTTAAAACTTAGCAAGAAGGCTCGTTCGGCAAAGGGCAACATAACTATAATTACTAATAATGAAATGATTTTGCAACCAAAACAACAGATTGAATAATATCAGGAAACCTAGTGATTTTTTAAAGTTGTTTTTGTTTTGTTTTTTGAATCATAATTAGGACACAAACCAGAGTTTAGTTCCCAGATCCCTGACGTAGTAATAAAATTTTAGGAGTCCCCTGTTTAACATTCCTGGGCTTCAGTGTCTTCATGCTAAAATGGGAATTTTATAACATTTCAAGAGGTTACTGCAAGACGTAAAGGAAGAGGCAACGTATGCAATGCATTTGCAGAATATCTGACATATATAAAGAACTCAAAAACACTTCCTTCTTTGTTGAGAAATCATGGCTCATATTCAAAAAGAATCTCTTACTGGACAGGAGATGACTGAAGTCATTGATCATTTTTAATGGTGCTGCTTAATTTGTCTCTAGCGTTTTCCTTCATTTCCCCATTGTGTGCTTCTGGTAGATTAAAATAAAATGATGCTTGGGCTACTGCTCTTATTGTGACATTTTGATACAGTTCTGACCAAGTATTTGAAGTAATACAAAGACCATGAAATATAATGTGCTAGTTTATCGATTTCAAGAAAGTTTCATTTTTTAAAATTAACCACTGTGAAACACTAGACTAAAGTTAGGAAGCCAGTCTGATTCACTGTGTGTAGTGTTTTAGAATTTGTGCAAATCATTTTACAAAACCTTTCCTCATTTGAGTTTCATAAAAACATTATAAGGGTATGCAGGGATTTTTTCCCCCTAAAGTTAGTAAACTAAGGATCCAAGTGATGAATTCACTTGCATAGGAACAAACACTAAGTTATAAGATTAGTAATTCAAGTCTCCTAAATTGGAAAAAAAAAAAAAAATGGATGCTCTTTTGTAGCACACAAGCTGTCTTCCCATTTAGCTGGGTTATCTTGGGCAGATCACATAACTTTTCTGTATCTCAACGAGGACAATTATGCTTGGCTAAATACTTTACTAAAGTATTAACAGGATCAATGAAGACAATATATATGAAATAATTTGAAAAGTTTAAAATTATAATTATCATTATTATTCTGGAAAGAACTGATGACATAGATCCTCCCAGACAGTTTTTCCCCTACAATTGTATGGGTCACCTGGTCACGTCTTCTGATCAGAAAGGTTTGGGTTTATTCCCATAACAAGGATCTCCACTGGGACAAATCTCCACTGGGACAACTAGGATGGCCGGGCTCCTCTCTAGAAGGTCTGTCATCCGCAAGGCCAGCAGTGTAGTTAATATGGTGGAGGAAAAGTTCCCTGGAGCAAGCAAGTCCAAGCCCCAGTGATGCAGGATTTTTCTCAGCCTCTTCACCAGACTCACAGCAGGGTTGCTTAGTCTACTCAGCCCACTGTGCTCAGCCCCTTGCGGGAGGGAGCACATGAGTGAGTGTGAGATCTGACCAGCCACTCTGGGTACCGACATCCAAGCAAGCTTCGTGAAGGGCCCACGGCCAGACCAGGCGTGTCACCTTGAGGGGAATGCATTGGTGCCCAGGTGAGAGTGCCGTGACCCTGAAGCCCCAGAGGGAGTGTTATAGTCCTCCTTTAGTTCTGCCATCCACAAATGACAGTGCATTAGCAGCTCAGTTGGCCCCTTGCCTCACTGTGTGGGGTGACTGCCCTCCGCTGGCAAAGGCAAAGGGCCAGTGTGACAGATTTTCTGGGTACCCACACTTGGTGGGTCACAAGCTCTTGTCCAGAGTCCAAAAAGAGTGAGGTCACATGGACGATTGAAGGATGGTGAAGGCAGAGAATGTTACTGAGTGATGAAAACATCTCCCAGCCGAGAGGAAAGCTGGAGAGGGGATAGGAAGGGCTGAGAGGAAAGCTGGAGAGGGGATAGGAAGGGCAGGTCATCTTTCCCAAAGTCGGGTTGTCTCTTCCCTGAAGTCAGGTCATCTCCTCCTCTACTGACTGAGTCTGGGGTCTTTATCGGAACAGGATGGGGAGTGCGTGCTGATTGGTTTGTGAGTATACAAAAACGTTTAAAGCGAAGACACCACGCAATCATGGGCATAATAGTGTAGAAAACCAATTAGGAAAGGGTAGGTATATGTAAAATAGGTGAAGGGCGGGGATTAATCAGAGAAAAGCAGGCCAAACAGGAAGACAAGTTCTCATCCACTCCGAGGATTTAACTTGTAGTTTGGCTTTCAGGTTTTAAACTGTCTTCATCTTGGAGGCGGGGTTTCAACAGGTACCTGTCCCATCTGCCTAGGAATTTGGCTGCCTCTTGTCACTGTCATCAAGTCACAAGCACTTCCCAAGCTTCTGCTTGTATTACATTAACTTTACCAAATTGGCTAAAGTTAGTCACATGGCCAAGTTCAGAACCAAGTAGAAGAAGAGACTACACTAAGCGATTGGGATACCCAGTTAGATATAAGGTTTTTGACTTTGCTTGTGATTATTTTCCATACTAAATTTTGTTTAATACAGCATAATTTATCAGTCTTTTTATTTATTGCATATGGAGCTTGATTCCAAAGTTTCAGTCTCTCCTCATAACCATTAAAAAATAATTCATCCTTTTCATTTCTATTGTTCATATGTCTTGCTTTCTTGTTCTTTCTTTCTTTCTCTTCCTTCCTTCCTTCCTTCCTTCCTTCCTTCCTTCCTTCCTTCCTTTCTTTCTTTCTTTTTCTTTTTCTTTCTTTTTTCTTTTCTTTCTTTCCCTTCCTTCCTTTCTTTCTTTCTTTCTTTCTTTCTTTCTTCTTTTCTTTCTTTCCCTTCCTTCCTTCCTTCTCTTTCTTTCTTCTTTTTATCTCCATTTAATTTGAAGTCTGTTGTGATGTATGTTGAGATCTAGAACCACTTTTATTTTCCCAAATGTCAGTTAAATTTTTCCAATATAATTTATTTTTAAAAAACTATATTTTCCCCAGAGCTTTCAGGTATGAATATCATCATATACTTAATTTCATATGTAACTGAATCTATTTCTCAACTTTCAATTATCTTCTAATAATTTGTCCACGAACTCCTAAGTCAATATATTAGATTTGTGCAAAAGTAATGTGGCTTTTGCCATTCAAGGTTTTGCACATAGAAGTTTGCATTTCTGTACCAACCTAATATTAATGAGCCAATATTTTAATGATAAAGGCCTTATAATATATTGATTATCTCTCAGGACTAGATATTAAAGACCCTTACTGCTGTTCGTTCACATGTTTTCTATCACTGCAATCTTGTTCTCAGGATTTTCTTTTTTTTTTTTTTTTTTTTTTTTTTGAGACGGAGTCTCGCTCTGTCGCCCAGGCTGGAGTACAGTGGCCGGATCTCAGCTCACTGCAAGCTCCACCTCCCGGGTTTACGCCATTCTCCTGCCTCAGCCTCCCGAGTAGCTGGGACTATAGGCGCCCGCCATCTCGCCCGGCTAGTTTTTTTGTATTTTTTTAGTAGAGACGGGGTTTCACCGTGTTAGCCAGGATGGTCTCGATCTCCTGACCTCGTGATCTGCCCGTCTCGGCCTCCCAAAGTGCTGGGATTACAGGCTTGAGCCACCGCGCCCGGCCGTTCTCATGATTTTCTTAACTGTTCTTCCATGCTAATTTGTCCACGTATACTTTAGAATCAATATGAATAGCTCCAGAAAATAAATTGTTACTATTTGACACTTTTATGATGTTGACACATTGTATTCAAGAACAAAGAAAGATGTCTTTCCATTAGTTCAAATCTACTCTTGTGTCTTTCAGATGTGTTTTAAGGATTTCTTCATATAGATTTTGCAACTCCCTTAAGGGTCTCTCTAATTTACATTTTTATTGCTATGGTAAACTATGATTTCTATCATATTAGTCAACTAATTTTTGTATGTTAATTTCATATTACGTTAGCTTAATAGACTCTTCCATTATTTTTGTTAGGTTTAATGCATATTATGTTAGGTTTTTCAGGTATAGTATCATATCATCTGCAAAAAGAGGTAGTTTTCTTGTTTTAATAAAAAAGATAGAATAGGAACAGCTCCAGTCTCCAACTCCCAGCGCGAGCGACACAGAAGACCGGCGATTTCTGCATTTTCAACTGAGGTACTGGGTTCATCTCACTGGGGAGTGCCGGACGATCAGTGCTGGTCAGCTGCTGCAGCCCAACCAGCGAGAGCTGAAGCAGGGCGAGGCATTGCCTCACCTGGGAAGCACAAGGGGGAAGGGAATCCCTTTTCCTAGCCAGGGGAACTGAGACACACAACACCTGGAAAATCGGGTAACTCCCACCCCAATACTGCGCTTTAAGCAAACAGGCACACCAGGAGATCATATCCCACACCTGGCCGGGAGGGTCCCACACCCACGGAGCCTCCCTCATTGCTAGCACAGCAGTCTGTGATCTACCGGCAAGGCAGCAGCGAGGCTGGGGGAGGGGCGCCCGCCATTGCTGAGGCTTAAGTAGGTAAACAAAGCTGCTGGGAAGCTCGAACTGGGTGGAGCTCATAGCAGCTCAAGGAAACCTGCCTGTCTCTGTAGACTCCACCTCTGGGGACAGGGCAATAGCAAACACAGCCGAAACCTCTGCAGACGCAAACGACTCTGTCTGACAGCTTTGAAGAGAGCAGTGGATCTCCCAACACGGAGGTTGAGATCTGAGAAGGGACAGACTCCCTGCTCAAGTGGGTCCCTGACCCCTGAGTAGCCTAACTGGGAGACATCCCCCACTAGGGGCAGTCTGACACCCCACACCTCACAGGGTGGAGTACACCCCTGAGAGGAAGCTTCCAAAGCAAGAATCAGACAGGTACACTCGCTGTTCAGAAATATTCTATCTTCTGCAGCCTCTGCTGCTGATACCCAGGCAAACAGGGTCCGGAGTGGACCTCAATCAATCTCCAACAGACCTACAGCTGAGGGTCTTGACTGTTAGAAGGAAAACTATCAAACAGGAAGGACACCTACACCAAAACCCCATCAGTACATCACCATCATCAAAGACCAGAGGCAGATAAAACCACAAAGATGGGGAAAAAGCAGGGCAGAAAAGCTGGAAATTCAAAAAGTAAGAGCACATCTACCCCAGCAAAGGAGCGCAGTTCATCGCCAGCAACGGATCAAAGCTGGACGGAGAATGACTTTGATGAGATGAGAGAAGAACGCTTCAGTCCATCAAATTTCTCAGAGCTAAAGGAGGAATTACATACCCAGCGCAAAGAAACTAAAAATCTTGAAAAAAAAGTGGAAGAATTGATGGCTAGAGTAATTAATGCAGAGAAGGTCATAAACGAAATGAAAGAGATGAAAACCATGACACGAGAAATATGTGACAAATGCACAAGCTTCAGTAACCGACTCGATCAACTGGAAGAAAGAGTATCTGCGATTGAGGATCAAATGAATGAAATGAAGCGAGAAGAGAAACCTAAAGAAAAAAGAAGAAAAAGAAATGAACAAAGCCTGCAAGAAGTATGGGATTATGTAAAAAGACCAAATCTACGTCTGATTGGGGTGCCTGAAAGTGAGGGGGAAAATGGAACCAAGTTGGAAAACACTCTTCAGGATATCATCCAGGAGAACTTCCCCAACCTAGTAGGGCAGGCCAACATTCAAATCCAGGAAATACAGAGAACGCCACAAAGATACTCCTCGAGAAGAGCAACTCCAAGACACATAATTGCCAGATTCACCAAAGTTGAAATGAAGGAAAAAATCTTAAGGGCAGCCAGAGAGAAAGGTCGGGTTACCCACAAAGGGAAGCCCATCAGACTAACAGCAGATCTCTCGGCAGAAACTCTCCAAGCCAGAAGAGAGTGGGGGCCAATATTCAACATTCTTAAAGAAAAGAATTTTAAACCCAGAATTTCATATCCAGCCAAACTAAGTTTCATAAGTGAAGGAGAAATAAAATCCTTTACAGATAAGCAAATGCTTAGAGATTTTGTCACCACCAGGCCTGCCTTACAAGAGACCCTGAAGGAAGCACTAAACATGGAAAGGAACAACCGGTACCAGCCATTGCAAAAACATGCCAAAATGTAAAGACCATCGAGGCTAGGAAGAAACTGCATCAACTAACGAGCAAAATAACCAGTTAATATCATAATGGCAGGATCAAGTTCACACATAACAATCTTAACCTTAAATGTAAATGGACTAAATGCTCCAATTAAGAGACACAGACTGGCAAACTGGATAAAGAGTCAAGACCCATCAGTCTGCTGTATTCAGGAGACCCATCTCACACGCAGAGACATACATAGGCTCAAAATAAAGGGATGGAGGAAGATTTACCAAGCAAATGGAGAACAAAAAAAAGCGGGGGTTGCAATACTAGTCTCTGATAAAACAGACTTTAAACCATCAAAGATCAAAAGAGACAAAGAAGGCCATTACATAATGGTAAAGGGATCAATTCAACAGGAAGAGCTAACTATCCTAAATATATATGCACCCAACACAGGAGCACCCAGATTCATCAAGCAAGTCCTTAGAGACTTACAAAGAGACTTAGACTCCCATACAATAATAATGGGAGACTTCAACACTCCACTGTCAACATTAGACAGATCAACGAGACAGAAAGTTAACAAGGATATCCAGGAATTGAACTCATCTCTGCAGCAAGCAGACCTAATAGACATCTATAGAACTCTCCACCCCAAATCAACAGAATATACATTCTTCTCAGCACCACATCGTACTTACTCCAAAATCGACCACGTAATTGGAAGTAAAGCACTCCTCAGCAAATGTACAAGAACAGAAATTATAACAAACTGTCTCTCAGACCACAGTGCAATCAAACTAGAACTCAGGATTAAGAAACTCAATCAAAACCGCTCAACTACATGGAAACTGAACAACCTGCTCCTGAATGACTACTGGATACATAACGAAATGAAGGCAGAAATAAAGATGTTCTTTGAAACGAATGAGAACAAAGACACAACATACCAGAATCTCTGGGACACATTTAAAGCAGTGTGTAGAGGGAAATTTATAGCACTAAATGCCCACAAGAGAAAGCAGGAAAGATCTAAAATTGACACTCTAACATCGCAATTAAAAGAACTAGAGAAGCAAGAGCAAACACATTAGAAAGCTAGCAGAAGGCAAGAAATAACTAAGATCAGAGCAGAACTGAAGGAGATAGAGACACAAAAAACTCTCCAAAAAATCAATGAATCCAGGAGTTGGTTTTTTGAAAAGATCAACAAAATTGACAGACCACTAGCAAGACTAATAAAGAAGAAAAGAGAGAAGAATCAAATTGACGCAATTAAAAATGATAAAGGGGATATCACCACCGACCCCACAGAAATACAAACTACCATCAGAGAATACTATAAACACCTCTATGCAAATAAACTGGAAAATCTAGAAGAAATGGATAATTTCCTGGACACTTACACTCTTCCAAGACTAAACCAGGAAGAAGTTGAATCCCTGAATAGACCAATAGCAGGCTCTGAAATTGAGGCAATAATTAATAGCCTACCAACCAAAAAAAGTCCAGGACCAGATGGATTCACAGCTGAATTCTACCAGAGGTATAAGGAGGAGTTGGTCCCATTCCTTCTGAAACTATTCCAATCAATAGAAAAAGAGGGAATCCTCCCTAACTCTTTTTATGAGGCCAACATCATCCTGATACCAAAGCCTGGCAGAGACACAACAAAAAAAGAGAATTTTAGACCAATATCCCTGATGAACATCAATGCAAAAATCCTCAATAAAATACTGGCAAACCGGATTCAGCAACACATCAAAAAGCTTATCCACCATGATCAAGTGGGCTTCATCCCTGGGATGCAAGGCTGGTTCAACATTCACAAATCAATAAACATAATCCAGCATATAAACAGAACCAAAGACAAGAACCACATGATTATCTCAATAGATGCAGAAAAGGCTTTTGACAAAATTCAACAGCCCTTCATGCTAAAAACGCTCAATAAATTCGGTATTGATGGAACGTACCTCAAAATAATAAGACCTATTTATGACAAACCCACAGCCAATATCATACTGAATGGGCAAAAACTGGAAAAATTCCCCTTGAAAACTGGCACAAGACAGGGATGCCCTCTCTCACCACTCCTATTCAACATAGTGTTGGAAGTTCTGGCTAGGGCAATTAGGCAAGAGAAAGAAATCAAGGGTATTCAGTTAGGAAAAGAAGAAGTCAAACTGTCCCTGTTTGCAGATGACATGATTGTATATTTAGAAAACCCCATTGTCTCAGCCCAAAATCTCCTTAAGCTGATAAGCAACTTCAGCAAAGTCTCAGGATACAAAATTAATGTGCAAAAATCACAAGCATTCTTATACACCAGTAACAGACAAACAGAGAGCCAAATCAGGAATGAACTTCCATTCACAATTGCTTCAAAGAGAATCAAATACCTAGGAATCCAACTTACAAGGGATGTAAAGGACCTCTTCAAGGAGAACTACAAACCACTGCTCAGTGAAATCAAAGAGGACACAAACAAATGGAAGAACATACCATGCTCATGGATAGGAAGAATCAATATCGTGAAAATGGCCATACAGCCCAAGGTAATTTATAGATTCAATGCCATCCCCATCAAGCTACCAATGAGTTTCTTCACAGAATTGGAAAAAACTGCTTTAAAGTTCATATGGAACCAAAAAGGGCCCGCATCTCCAAGACAATCCTAAGTCAAAAGGACAAAGCTGGAGGCATCACGCTACCTGACTTCAAACTATACTACAAGGCTACAGTAACCAAAACAGCATGGTACTGGTACCAAAACAGAGATATAGACCAATGGAACAGAACAGAGTCCTCAGAAATAATACCACACATCTACAGCCATCTGATCTTTGACAAAGCTGAGAGAAACAAGAAATGGGGAAAGGATTCCCTATTTAATAAATGGTGCTGGGAAAATTGGCTAGCCATAAGTAGAAAGCTGAAACTGGATCCTTTCCTTACTCCTTATACGAAAATTAATTCAAGATGGATTAGAGACTTAAATGTTAGACCTAATACCATAAAAATCCTAGAGGAAAACCTAGGTAGTACCATTCAGGACATAGGCATGGGCAAAGACTTCATGTCTAAAACACCAAAAGCAACGGCAGCAAAAGCCAAAATTGACAAATGGGATCTCATTAAACTAAAGAGCTTCTGCACAGCAAAAGAAACTACCATCAGAGTGAACAGGCAACCTACAGAATGGGAGAAAATTTTTGCAATCTACTAATCTGACAAAGGACTAATATCCAGAACCTACAAAGAACTCAAACAAATTTACAAGAAAAAAACAAACAACCCCATCAAAAAGTGGGCAAAGGATATGAACAGACATTTCTCAAAAGAAGACATTCATACAGCCAACAGACACATGAAAAAATGCTCATCATCACTGGCCATCAGAGAAATGCAAATCAAAACCACAATGAGATACCATCTCACACCAGTTAGAATGGCGATCATTAAAAAGTCAGGAAACAACAGGTGCTGGAGAGGATGTGGAGAAATAGGAACACTTTTACACTGTTGGTGGGATTGTAAACTAGTTCAACCATTATGGAAAACAGTATGGCGATTCCTCAAGGATCTAGAACTAGATGTACCATATGACCCAGCCATCCCATTACTGGGTATATACCCAAAGGATTATAAATTATGCTGCTACAAAGACACATGCACACGTATGTTTATTGCAGCACTATTCACAATAGCAAAGACTTGGAATCAACCCAAATGTCCATCAGTGACACATTGGATTAAGAAAATGTGGCACATATACACCATGGAATACTATGCAGCCATCAAAAAGGATGAGTTTGTGTCCTTTGTAGGAACATGGATGCAGCTGGAAACCATCATTCTTAGCAAACTATCACAAGAACAGAAAACCAAACACCGCATGTTCTCACTCATAGGTGGGAACTGAACAATGAGATCACTTGGACTCAGGAAGGGGAACATCACACACCGGGGCCTATCATGGGGAGGGGGGCGGGGGGAGGGATTGCATTAGGAGTTATACCTGATGTAAATGACGAGTTGATGGTTGCAGCACACCAACATGGCACAAGTATACATATGTAACAAACCTGCACGTTATGCACATGTACCCTACAACTTAAAGTATAATAATAATAAATAAATTAAAAATAAAAATAAAAATAAAAAATAAAAAAGATAGTTTTCTTTTTTTGCAGTAAGAATATTCTGCCCCCCACCCATAAAATATTCACATCCTAATTTCCACAGTCTATATATGTTATCTTACATGGGAAAAGGAATTTCGCAGTTGTGATTAAGTTAGTGATCTTGAGTTGGGAAGATTACCCTGGATTATATTGGTGAATCTAGTGTAATCACAAGGGTTCTTAAAGGAGCCAAAGGCAGCAGGGTCAGAGTCAGGGAGGAAATGTAACAACAGAAACAGAGGTGAGTTGATACACTTTGAAGATTAAAGAAAGGACCGCAAACCAAAGAATATTGGCAGCTTTTAGAAACTAAAAATGACAGGGAAATGAATACTGCTTTCGAGCCTCCAACAACTTGATTTTAGCCTACTGTGACCTGTCAGATTTCTGATATTGAAACATGAGTTAATAAATAGGTGTTGTTTTAAGCCACAGAATTTGTAGTAATTTGTTACAGCAGCAATAAGAAACAAATTCCCTTTTTCTTTTCCAATTCCTATGTACCTAACTCCTTTCATTTGTATAATCACATTGGATAATACCTCTAATAAACTGTTATGAAGATACTGGAACTCTTACCTCGTTCCTGAACTACTTAGGGGAGATGTCTCTTTTCTATATGTCACTCATGGAGTAAGCAATATAAGATTTTATATGTATATTTTTAGAATTATTATTTATTATTAGGGTCATTATATTTTTAGAATCAAAGTGTCTAATTCCAGAAAGAAAATGTATCTACTGATGCCCTTATGATGTTGAATTAATTATCTCAACACGAGGTAAGTGCTTGCCCTACAGGAACAGCCTATATTGAATAATGCCTGACTGACCTAGTCTGTCTCCCTTGGGGAGTTTGAATTCAAAATGCCAAGAAAGTCTACACACAACAAAAGAGACAAAGAGTAAAGAAATTCATACAATAGATGTTAAAAGCACAGGCCGTGAAGCGTTAGGTGCTGTACACAAGGGGAAGTCATGAATAGACTGAGATTGTACAAGGAGTAAAGATGTCCTCTGCTCATGTCTTCATAACATGCATTGATGTGCCTTGAAAATGTAATAATTCATTATCCTAAGTGTTCTGATCTTTTCTGGATCTGCTACCTGGAATTTGAACAGTGGATAATTATTACGCCAACAAATGAATGTGTCATATAAAATAGCATTCACATAACTAAAATTTATTAAAATTTTTTTTTTTTAATTACACAAGGAAGAATAAGGTTGAAGGGATCTCCAGCTGAGGTATTTCTAAGCATGGAGATCTCTAAATGTATCTGCTATCTTCTCAATACCCGAAAGAGACAAATATGGTCTTCAACCATAGAGGAAGAGTCTACATTGCTCTAGATTTAAGCAAAATGTTGCATAATTTGCATCTCAAAACAGATGGTAGAAGGACTGTTGGTGGATGATTGAACATGAGTCCCATTTTGAAGCAAAATGGCAGAATACCAGTGGTTAATGATTCATCCAAAATCTGGGAATGCTGTATTTTCCTTTCCTTCTCTTTCCTCAATCTGCTTCTTTGATTTATGCATTTGCTGCATTTCTCACACTCTCACATATCACTTCTAAATAGTTCAAAGTGGCATAAACTAAGACATACTCACATATTCTTAATGTTTTTGTTGTTACATAGAGTATAAAGTAAAAATAAGTACATGTTTAAAAACATCTACAATTCTGGCAGGTTTTTTTTGTTTGCTTTTGTTTTTGTTTTGTTTTTGAGGTGGGGTCTCACTCTGTTGCCTAGGCTTGAGTGCAGTGGTGCGATCTCGGCTCAGTGTAGCCTCTGCCTCCAAGTTCAAGGAATTCTCCCATCTCAGCCCCCCGAGTAGCTGGGATTACAGGCTCACCACCACGCCCAGCTAATTTTTGTATTTTTAGTAGAGACGGGGTTTCACCATGTTGGCCAGGCTAGTCCCAAACTCCTGACCTCAAGTGATCCACCCTCCTCGGCCTCCCAAAGTGCTGGGATTACAGGCATGAGCCACTGCACCTGGCCTAATTCTGGCAGTTTTTGAGATTGTGTTTAGAAGGAGTGAGGGTGAGCAGTGGTTATACAGGAATGGGATCCCAATCCATACCCCAAAAGAGGGTTCTTGGATCTCGCCCAAGAAAGAAATCAGGGCGAGTCCTGATAAAGCAAGTTTATTAAGATAGTAAAGGAATAAAATAATGGCTACTCTATAGACAGAGCAGCCCCGAGGGCTACTGGTTACCCATTTTTATGGTTATTGCCTGATGATCTGCTAAACAAGGGGTGGATTATTCATGCCTCCGCTTTTTAGACCATATAGGGTAACTTCCTGACGTTGCAATGGCAGTTTTAAACTATCATGGCACTGGTGGGAGTGTAGCAGTGAGGACGATCAGGGGTCACTCTCGTCACCATTTTGGTTTTGGTGGGTTTTGGCTGGCTCCTTTACTGCAACCGGTTTTATCAGCAAGGTCTTTATGATCTGTATTTTGTGCTGACCTCCTAACTCATCCTGTGACTTAGAATGCCTACGCTGTCTGGGAACAACTCCACCTATTCAGGGTGGAGTTGTTCTGGTACACATACCTCTGACAGTGGGAAGGCACCTACCATTATCCTCAGGTAGCACCCACCTTAAAATGTCTCTATTAAGCTGATTCTCTATGTTGTATTAGGAGTGTTATACTGGAAATGTCACTTAATATCCCTTCATGGTAGTTTTCTTATCTGGGCAATATTAGTGTTGTTAATTAGGTTAAATTATGTCATGTTTTCTAAACCGAATATTTACAGAATTATAATAATATTAATTTATGTGTATATATACATTTATATATACTAACGTATTATTTAAAACTTTTATAATGCATATATAACCATTTATATCATGTATATTATTTAAATACATATAGTATTATTTAAACACATAGAATATAATATGTCAGGCACTTTTGAAATGTCTTAAAATATAACTCATTTATTATGAATTGATTTAGTATTTTTCCAAATGTAAGAGTCATTGAAAAATGTAACTAAACACATTGAGTGTCATTTTACACATCTTTAACCTTCCAAGAGAGCATCCTGTGTGCTGTATTGGGTGTGCTGGTCATTGAAGGAGGCAATGGTAATGGTATACAACATCTTTCATGCAGTTTCCTCACAGAGCCTTCCCCCAAAACCTGAGGCAGGCTAAGAGATTAGGATCAAACATATTATTACAAAACTAATTATTCTGAAAGGCAGTCAGCAGCTTTCATTTAGACTTGCATTAATTCTGCTTATCTAGTTATGCATGCCAAGTTTAAAATTTTCTTTAAGTTTTTCCTTTAGCTCCTAAAGTGGAACATTTAGGAAAGTGTGATTTATTTTATTTTTTACAACTCAAAAATATATACATACACCTATCTAAGATTCAACATAACAATTTATCTCAAATTAAGCTTAGGCAGTTTGATTCCCAAAGAAATCTTAGGGGAAAGGAAACAATCACACGGAAATGAAGATCACAGATGGTCAGAAAACAGAAATGAGTATTTGTTCAACACATTCCTTTTTGTAGCCTTAAATCGTTAAGAGGCTAATATCACTCTGAATTACCGAGTTTGTCTTACATTAATCATTATGAAGAAAGAGGAGAAGGAAAAGAAAAATCTCTTTTAGTAGCAAAAAATGTATATATAGATCCCAGAGAGCTTAAATTACCGTGGAGTTGGAAGGAGACAGAGCTGGTGAAAAGTCCCAAGTCATACCTAAGAACAGAGTTTCTGAAGAGGAAACTCCATCTCAGGGTGTATAACTCCAGGGAAGGTTCTTGCAGCTTCAAAAGATTTACATGTATGGGAGCTAAATGCAGTGCCTCAAGAGGAGGCAGTCTGATAATTCTATGTAACAAAGAGAAAGTTAAGCGCTCAAGAAAAGTTACTAAAACTAGAGGATGCTGAGCTGCTATTAGGCATCTTATAAGCAAAGAACAGTAAGACCGATAGGGAGCTCCAAAGTGAAGGAAGTCAAGAACTAGGACCTCTTTGTCAAGTTTGGTCAATAATCCTTTCTGCATAATCAAGCTATAACTTAGGATGCGGAAATTATCCCAGGAAACCCTGAATTATCATCATCGCTCTTGACATTAGAAACTGTTGCCTTTCTATTTTGAAATAGATTTTTTTTTCTTGCTTGTTTAGAGAAGTTTTAGCCTTATAGCATGCATTCAACAAAAGAAGAAGGGTCTGGATTATATGAGTTATTCAGAATGATTTTTAATAATTTATTGTTTTTCAGTACTTTACTGAAATATGAGGGTAAGTGTCCAAGAACCTTGATAAAAGATGAGGTTTTTCACAGTGTTTTATTAAAAGACTACAACAAATAGAAAAGTGCTGCCCTGTTGTAGAAATGATTGTCTGAAGGTTTTCCAAAATAAGGAACCCCTCAAAAATATGTGCACTCGACTGAATTAATGTGAATCAAATGGCAAAAAAAAAAAAAGACAAGAAGAGGAAGAAAGGCTGAATAAGCACACAGTTTAATGTCCAGATGGCAGATCAATTTCCTAAGACCTTAAGGATTAAAAAAAAGGAAATACCATTATTTATCTTATTCTATGTGCCAGATACTCTATTAGGCATTTTAATATACTACAATTTAATAATTTATAAACAAGTATTTCTTTTGAATGTCTTATATTTGCTTTTTAGAATAGGATTTATTTTTTAGAACAGGTTTAGATTTAAAGAAAACATCAGATAGTACAGTTTCCATATACCCTGCACCCAGTCCAATGGGCTTATACTGAAAAACAGCAGTTTCCTCTCTCAACTTCTCTTTAAACCCCTCTCTGCAGAAGCAGCAAATATGTAACAATCTTAACTATTTTTTATACTACCTTATGTTTTCAAATTCATGCCTATATATTGTATTTTAATTTTCTATTTTTTAATATTATTTTTTGTCTATCTAGAATGGAATATATGGATTTTTCTATATTATCATGCCCTTTAGAAAATAAATATTTAGCTCTGATACACTTTCCCTGGCAACATTCGCCAAATACACACATTTGTAAAAACTCAACATTCAGTTTTACTTTTATTATTGTAACTCTATAATGTTCACAGGTGAACCATGTGCTAGACAATGATTCCATTTAATTCTTTAAAAGCTTTTTTGGTGAGGTTAAGAAATAACTGCTTTTGTTTTGCCTTTTAGAGGGAAAATAGAGATATTTTCAGATATATATATGGTATATTTTACACTATGGTATATTTAAACTTAAAAAATAAGCTATGGCTTTATAAATATTAGAATGATTTAAAGGCAAGAGCTATTATGAAAGAGAAACAGGAAACTTTCAAAATCATTACATATATGGACAAAAGAGTTGCATTAAACAATGTAAAGCAAAAGCAGAATAAATTTGATATAGAAATACATAAATCCGCAATTATAGTTGAAAACTGTTACTCAGCAATTTCATAAGCAGACAAAATAATCAGTAAGTTTATAGAAGATTTAAACAATGGAACAAATTCATTTGACCCAATTTTCGTGTACTGACACTACATAAACAACTACAGATCCCATGATCCATCCCACAGCACATGAAACAATATTAAATATATTGTGGCAGCCATGGAGGGATACCACTCAGATCTCTTTTCAAGGAAGAATTTGCCATTTTGCTGCAACAAGGGCAGTTAACTAATCGTCCCCAGCTATCAGTCCATTCAGGATCAGTCTCAGCCTTCTAGCTGAAGCCAGGCTATTCCCAGGCAGTCCCCAGTTAATGATTGGTCATAGCTGGGCATAGGACCTGGCTGTGTTTGCCCATGAAACTTCTCTAATAGCCGATCTTTGTTCTGAAACTCTACTTGGGTGTGTTGGAGATTCGCCAGATCTTCATTGTAATCTGAAGCTCTTTCTCCACAATCCTGCTTTCTTCCTCCTTTCCTACTACAGAGGTTGGATCAGATCTGTGTCTTAAATGAAGACATCTACCCAATTCTACATTTTCTTCCTTTTATTATTCATGGACATTACCAGTCTGTTCTATTTTTCTTATACTTCAGACTATCTCAGCATATGCTTTATGGAGAATTCAATTATGCATCTCATACTAGTAACAAGCAACTACATAATTTTTGTAAATCCCAGTGCAAAATAAGAATGCATGTCTCCCTGTTCAAAAAGTACTAAGCATTTTAATAAAGCAAGAAAATCAGAGCATGAAAGTAAGCATAGGGCTCTTCTAAGCATAGGGCTTGATGTGATCTGCACAGGTCGCATGCTCTGGTATCAGAGGTGGTATAAGAAAACAGATGAAAAACAAAGCTGTTTTGGCATTGGATTGCTCACTGCCTACCTGGTAATAAGCAATCCATCCTATGTGGTATATGGAGCACAGACAGTCTCTGGTACAGTGTGATAGCCTGACGCTAAAATTGATGCTAATGTGAAAGAATGTTCTGGTGGAAGGAATTACCCTGAACTGTGTAATGATTAGAATAAATCAGGATTTTAAAATCATGGGGAGGCAGAGCACAATGGCACATGCCTTGTAATCCCAGAAATTTGGGAGGCCAAGGCGGGTGGATCACTTGAGCCCAGGAATTCGAGACCAGACTGGGCAATGTGGCAAAACGCTGTCTCCACAAAAAATACAAAAATTAACTGGATGTGGCCATGCATGCCTGTAATCACAGTTACTTGGGAGGTTGAGGTGTGAGGATCACCTGAACCTAGGAGGTTGATGCTGCAGTGAGCAGTGATCTCGCCACTGCACTCCAGCCTGGGTGACAGAGTGAGACTCTATCTCAAAAAAAATTAGTAATAACATAAAATAAAATAGAAGTAAGGGTATGGGGGTCAATGTATATAAGATAATAGAATCTATTATTATTAAATGACATTGATGTCCTACATAGGGATAATGAAAAGCAAAGTGAAGTTAGTAAAAAATTAAAAGCAAAGTTTGATGAGCAGAGGGTCATTTTGGTAGCATATAAGAGGCTTTATCTCCTATAGTCAGAGAAATAAAAATGTGAAGACCAAACCTAGCATTTAATAGAAGTATCAGGTTACACAAAGGCAAGTCAGGGCTCTCATTGAGAAAACCTGAACTCTGAAACATCTGATGAATATATCTGAACATGTGATGCCCATTTAGTAGTAGGCCCCTCTCTATTAAATGTAGCACTCAACATACAGGACACCAAGTAGCTATGCATTCTGAATTGCTTACCTTGAGTTGGTTTCTGTTGAACTCATCAAATCTGAAAGTTGTGCAGGTCAAGAAGTGATCCATATAAAATGCAAATGGTACATATGAGATAAAGTCTAAGCACAAAAGCTGCATAAATTGGTAACCCAAACCTCAATGTTACCCGCTACATTTCACTACTGCCCTCTCTCAGGTTACACCTATGGCCATATGGAGAAGTCCTAAATGACCAACTGAAGGAGAAACAAAAAACCCAAGCATGGCTTATAATGGGCCTGCTCAGTGTGCAGGCGCCAGCCAAAAACAGGCAGCGGCTACCTTGCAGCCACACTCCAGGGTGAACTTGCAAGACTTTAACAAATGGTACATCTGGTCAGGTACATTGTGTAGAAGGAAAAATGATCTGAGATGAGCTGAAATTATTTTTATTTTTATGTGATAGAGGACAGGAACCACATTTTAATCATTTTCATATCCCTACTACCAAAGAAGGGCTCCACAAATGTTTGTATTTGAATAGACTGCCTATTTATGATTATCTTCATTGAATAGAAATATATTTGCCATTTTAACAGAGAGTAATGTAATGATGCCTTCTTACTTCCTACCTCCAAGTTTTTATACTCTTGGTAATAAAGGCAAAGGCAGAAGATGACTTGCCTGAAGGGAAATGTAGTTGTAACAGCATTTCACTTAGGTTTGAGTGAATATGTCTGTCCTAAGAGTTTTTGTGAACTACAAACTTCTTTAGAAGAGACTTCCAATATAGAATTTTTTTCTTAGCCCTCCAAAAAAGCAGAAAAATGAAACATAAATAAAATGCTCTATCCATGAGGGGCTGAAATTAGAATGTAGATCCTCCGACTCAAGGTTGGAGGTTAGACTACCCCCACTGGGCTTGGGAGAAATCCAAGTGCAGTAACAGAAAATAGCTCTTGCCAACTTCTCAGTACCTTTGACTGCTGGGTGCAAAGAACTCAGCTCATCATTACGCTTTCCAGAGGGGGAGCTGGAGTTGGAGAGTACAGTCTCCACTTTCCCATTGCTAATTTATATTCCTATGGAGCAAAGGAATAACAGTGACCTATAAGGTCCTTGGTGGTGTGAGGCTATGGCCAGAAGGTCAGTGAGAAAAAGAACACTGCGTTAGTTTGAATCTACATGGAAGGGATGAAAAATGTAAGAAAGTCAAACACTCTGAGTCTTACACCACAGCACGCATTTAAAATAAAATAGTAATGAATGGGTATTTTTTGAAAGTTTAGAATAGTTTTGAACATATCAATTTATTTGATATAATCTTCAAGACATTTCTCTGTGGCAAGTATTGCCATTTCTAATTCTATAAATGGACTCAGAGGAGCTAATAACTTTCTCAACATCATCCAGTAATTGAGAAGTGAAGAAAGCAAGAATAGTAGTTTCCATCAACATCTTAAATTTACGTATTTTCTTTCCTTTATTTTTGGCAATGGGTAAATGTAAACAGGGGAGTACTGGCAGTAATTGTGGTTTTAGAACAATCTGGGTAACTTCATGCACAAGACAAGATGGATGTCACCATTAAAAATAAATACAGTAGAAAATACAATCGTTCCTTTGGGCCATTTATACTTACATTAAGATTACAGAAAATTGAGAGTCATGCATATGAGCCCAGACACTAGATCATTCCAATGTGTACATGTTGGGGAACATCGACATTACTAATTGCTCTACTGGCTTCCAAGTAGAGAAATTTTATCCAAAAGTTGCTTAGTAATTACTTCATCTTTGAGAATTGGCATTCCTTGATTGTCTGATGTGCTTTGTTAATAATGAAAATACTTCAAAGAAGAGAAAAATTGTGAAAGGAAGTGAAAGCGTGTGAAAGCAAAGATTTGTTGCAGATGTATCAAACCCAATAATTCCTACACAGGCACTGAAAGTATGCCACCAAGCAGGAGATGATCCAAACCGCCAGCAAAACAACCAAAATAATACATATAGGTCGATCTTCAATAAATACTTACTTATGGAATGAACGAATATTTATATCACAGAGGCATCTTATCCTAAACTAAGATTTTAGGATTAAATACTCTAATAATATCTGTTGTTTTTGTAGGGCAAAATTGGTTGGATATATCTGTGCCATACATGCCTTTAATTATTGAAGGATTTAACCATTTCTGTCTTCTATTTTCAAACTTTGTAAATGTCTGCTCATCCTGATCTTTGTTGCACATTTATTTTTCTAATAGATAGTTTTTTCTCTTAAAAATGATAATAATATATATTGTTTTCTAAGCACTGGGTATTATGCTGAATAATTTTAGACAATTTCTTATTTAATTATCCTAATCCAGCAAGTTATTATTCTCATTTTACAAACAAGGAAATTGAATCTCAAAGAAGGTTAAGTAACTTGCTCCATGAGATGGAGTAGTAAGCAACAGACCTAGCATTTCAATCTAGAATTAAAGTTTTGAGGGTGAGACAGTATGTTTTGTCTATCTTCCGTATCAGTGTGTGCATTAGAATCACCTGAAAAACCTAACAGACTTTCCCACTTTATACCCTCTGGAGATTCTGATTCAGTTGGTCTAGGAAGGACCATACAAATCTGCATTTCTAACAATTCCCTTGGTGTGATTTTTATGCAACCAGATAAAAGTAGTGCTATATATCGCTCTATCACTATATCAATGTCTTCCACATCGTAAGATATATTCACATATATGAATGAATTTCAGCTATCGAGCTGGTGTTTTTTGTGTGTTTTGTAAGATTTAAAGATATTTTTGATGGTGGAACACAACACAGTGACACTCAAATAGATGACAGGCAGAACACTTCGTTATTTAAAGCTCCTAAGGAGGGATGGTTACCAGATAGACCACACAGGGGGCTGCACTGGAAGACAGGGTAGCAGCAAATTGCAGCTGTATAGGGTGGCTACTGTATGGCAAGTGGGTTGGGGTTAAGTCAGATTGATTTAAACTTCCAGTGCACAATTTCTAGCTAGTTAAATCCTCACCAATATGCCTTTTGGCTCATTTGTCAGTTTTTGCTTTTGTTGCCTGTGTGTCTCAGGTCTTCTCCATAAAATCTTTGCCCAGACAGATGTCCGAAAGGATTTCCCCTATTTTTTTTTTTCTAGCAGTTTAATAGCTTTGGGGCTTACACTTAAGCTTACACATGGGCTTACACTTAAGTCCATTTTGGGTTGATTTTTGTATATGATGAGAGATAGGGGTCTGGAGAGCCTGCCTAGTCAAATTCCCTTGTGTTTCCCTTAGATGCCACATAAGCACTTTGAGCTACCATGCTACCACAATCAAGGCAGGATTCTTGATTTTCTCTTCTAAATCCCTAAATTTTATATATATATGCAGCTTTCCTAGCACCATTTATTAAAGAGACTGTCCCTTCCCCAGTGAATGTTCTCAGTGCTTTTTACCAAAGATCAGTTGGCTATCAACACATGGATTTATTTCTGGGTTCTCTATTCCATTCCATTGGTCTAGGAGTCTGTTTTCATGCCAGTTCCATGCTGTTTTGATTACTTAGCTTTTAGCATATTTCGAAGACAAGTAATGTGATGCTTCTAGCTTTGTTCTTTTTGCTCAGGACTGCTTTGTCTATTTGAGGTCTTTGTTTCCATATGAATTTTCATATTTTTTTCTATTTCTATGGAGAATGTAATTGTTATTTTAATAGAGATTATATTAAATGTACAGATTTTTGTTGTTAGTATGGTCATTTTCACAGTGTTAATTATTTAAGTCCATAAATATGGGATGCCTTTGCATTTTTTCCATTCTCTTCAATTTCTTTGATCAGTATTTTATAGTTTTCCTTAGAGATCTTTCACTTTCTTGATTAAATTTATCCCAACATGTTTTATTTATTTGTAGCTGTCATAAATTGAATTGCTGTCTTGATTTCTTTTTTGACTAGTTTATTTTTGGTGTATAGAAACATGACTGATTTTTGTATGTTGATTTTGTATTCCACAACTTTACTGAACTTGTTTATAGGTTCAAAAAGGTTTTTTGGGAGGAGCTTTTAGGGTTTTCCATATATAAGATAATGTCTACATGGGGATAATTTAACTTCCTCTTTTTCAATTTGGATGTCCTTTCTTTATTTGTTTCTAATTGCTCTGGCTGGATCTTCCAGAACTATGTGAATAAAAGCAAGGAAAGCTGGCATCCTTGTCTTGTTCTAGGTATTAGAGAAAAAGCTTCAGATCTTCCCCGATTACTATGTTAACTGAGGTCTGTCATATAAACCTTTATTATGTTGAGGTATGTTTATTACCTCAACCTAATTTGTTGTGAGTTTTTATTATGAAAGGATATCTTCATTCTCCATGCTACATTTTGAATTTGCTATTGTCTGTCGTGGAGTTAACTTCAGCACTTTACCTTGTTTTGCACATTAAAAAAAAAAAAAAAAATCCTGAACACACTCAGACACACAGATGTAAGCATACAATAGCACTTATAGGAGGCATGGTGTGTGGAGCATACTTTGATAAAAATTTGGAGTTTTAATTTAAAAGTTTAAATTGTTGCTGCAATTATAACATAATCATTAGGCATAGTTGTTTCTAAACTTCTTGGACAATTTCACAATGTTGCCCAGTAACTTACTTTTTCTTTTAACTTTCTGCTCTCTGTGTCTGTGAATTTCTAATATGAAAGAGCTTTGGTATTTCTCCCGCTTCCTGGACTTCCTTTAAACCTCTTCTCATGGTCTCATATTCCACTCCATGTAATTTATCTGCGTATTTTCCTAAGGAGAGAATGTTTCCACTGGAGCCAGCTATTAATATTAGTATTTACTTTCACTCTGTTACTGAATACATTTGCCTTCTCATGGGAAATCTTCATTTCACTGAAACATGTCATATAAGGTCTATGATTCAAATTATCCTCTTAAGTAGCTTCATTTTGTATTATTTCCATAATAATTGTAAAGTAATTACCTTGATTTCTACTTAATAGCTTCTGGGAATAAAATAGGGTGGCCAGAGGATGATGACTGCTCTTTCTGCTTTCACCACTAATTTCCATGTACACTGGAGGACATTTGGCTTAAAACAGATTTCACTGAATTTCTGTTTCACAGTTTATAGGTCCAGAGGTAAATAGTGACCAAAAAATCAAGCTACACAATTAGTAAATTAGTATGAAATAATTGCTAAAGTAATTGCAAAAAATTAAGGAACATACAATGTTTCATTTTGCTCAAGTGAAAAAAAGTAGAATCTTTCTTAACCTTCTTCTGTTCTCAACTTCACAATTTTGACTGCCAGGGCTCAGTTAGTATATTTAGTCTACTCTCTCTGTCTTCACTTCTTAGGTGATTCCATCCAGTACTATATGCTGTCCAGCCTCATTCCTCCAGTAAAGCCTGCCCAGTCAATTTCCCTTGTGTTTCCCTCAGATGCCACATAAGCACTTCAAGCTACCATGGTCAAGGCAAGATTCTTGATTTTCCCTTCTAGCTCCCCCAATTTTTTTCAAATTAATCAGTGTCCCTACCATTTACCAGATACATTTTTGATTTATTGCTTTCACTTGCATTCTTCCAACCCATTAGCAAGTGCTAATGGCTTTGCCTTCAAAATACACACTAAATTATACCATGTCTCATTGTTTCTGCCAATATTACAGGCTTCCATCATCTCTTGTATCAACTACTGCTAAAAGTACCTAATGGTTCTGCTTGCTTTTTTCATCATGCCCTCTACAGTCTGTCCCTCAGCTGTCAGAGAGGTCTTTTAAAGTATAAGTCAGATCAAGGCATTTTTCTATTCAAAATCCTCTAATATCTCCTTATCACATTTTGAAAAATGTAGTGAAGACTAAGCTCTGATTTTTTATATTGCCCAAAATCTTATCTATGGGATCTAGGGAGGCATGCCCTACAAACCGTAAATTCTCATCAGATGGGTTTTATTTGACCCTATATATCCTGACTTACTTTTCAATCTGACTCTGGCATAACATTATGAGACAAGGAAAAAATATTTAACCCCAAAATATGTTTCCTTACCATACCTTGGAATTGCCCTGCAAAGTCTCTTGTGGGAAAAATCCACATCCTATCGGGAATCCCCTTTCCCCTTTGTTTTCCTTCCTTTCTTTCCAGATCCAGGAGATAATCAACTAAGAGCCAGGTGCCCTTTTAGGTCTGATAAGAACCGTTTTACAGCCTACTGTCTCTCTCTGATGTCTGCTATCTGAGAGATTCATCTGCACAATAAAACTTGGTCTCCACAATCCTAGATCTTAACCTGAAAATTCTTTTCTATTGATCACAGGTGTTCAGATAAAACTCAACCAATTGTCAAGCAGAAAATGTTTAAATTTGCCTATAGCCTGGAAGGCCACCCCAACCCCCGACTTTGAGTTATCCCTCCTTTCTGAACCAAACCAATGTATTTATTAAGTGTATTTGATCAATGTCTTATGCCTCCCTAAAAATGTACAAAACCAAGCTGTTCTCCGACCACCTTGGGCACATGTTCTCAGGACCTGCTGAGGGCTGTGTCATGGGCCATGGTCACTCATATTTGGCTCAGAATAAATCCCTCTTAAAATATTTTACAGAGCTTGACTCTTTTTGTTGACAGTAGAAATACGTTTTGGCTTCTACATAATCTAGCCCCTTGATTCCCTCTTTGACTACATCTTTCATGGATTCATCCTTCTCATCCTCAGCTACAGAATCCCTGGGATTCTTTTAAATCCTTGAATATTCCAAGTTGTTCCTCCCTAAGAGGCTATATAATTCGTACATCCATGACTTGCAATGAACTTCCCATATCATTTCTGTTTCTTCCACTAAATTGCCTATACCTCATGATGGCATGGACTTTGTGTATCTTTTTACATGATAAGTCCAGTGCTGAAAAATTGCCTGGTACACATGAGATGCTGAATAAACATTTGTAAAATGATTGCATGGGTGAATGAATCTATTTCTAAAATCTGAAGTAAGTAGAGAAGATTATATACATTAAGCTATAAATGTACAGATAATAACTATTTCTTAAAACAACAATTCTAGGTTGACAGTTTCTATAATGTAATCATAATAAGCAATATTTACTGAGCATTTAGTATTCCTCCCACATTAAGCTAAATATCTTTGGTCATCATCTCATTTATATATAACAATAACAATCTGAAGGAGTGCTCTTAGTTCTCCTGTATTTCAAATGAACACTCTGAGGTTCATAGAGGTTAAGTGATTCATTTTCCCATTGTCACACTAATTTTAAACAATGAAGTTGGTACTGGAACTTAGTCAAATTCCAAAGCTTATGTTTGCAGTAACTATATCACACAAATGTAACATGGTAATTATTTTTAAAGCTAGACTATCTGAACTCATGTCTCTATTACTTAAAGGCACTGACAATCTAATAATTCTGTAAAAGAAAATGCTGCTGATAAATGTATGAATATACCAAAAGCAGCATGAAGAAAGGTAATGAGAGTGCACATAGTACTAGATGAAGGTTCAGAATAACTGGGTTCTAGTGCTTTGTGGGCTGCTCTGTTTAAGAAACAACTTCAGTCTCCTTTTCCATAAAAGACAGAAATTCAACTAAAAGCAAAGGTTTGAAACTATATTGTTCTTGAACAAAAATCAGTTCACAGGCATGTTTTC
The DNA here is from genome assembly GCF_043159975.1 of Macaca nemestrina. Lineage (NCBI taxonomy): Eukaryota > Metazoa > Chordata > Mammalia > Primates > Cercopithecidae > Macaca > Macaca nemestrina. The sequence goes on from NC_092128.1 coordinate 90,788,818, forward strand.
TTCGGCTCTTGCTGTCCTTTTTATAATCTTAAATTATTATTTCTATTATTTAAAATTGACAGATAACATTCTATGTATTTACTATATACAACATGATGTTTTGATGTATATATGCATTGTGGAATGACTAAATCTAGCTAATTAACATATACATTACTTCACATAGTTATTTTTGTGATGAGAATGAAACCACCTTTGCAAAATTATAACTGTGGAAATTATGACAGTGAAATAAATCAGACCTAACCAACTCCATCTTGCTTCTAACCATTAAGCTGCCCTTGTTCATTCCCGGGCATAGGCCAAACTAATATTGGGAAGGAATTCAGTTCATGGTTTGACTCTGAAACAAAATTGATGACATCCCTTTCCCGAAAAGACCCCCTTCTTGCCTGGGAACCAATCTGCCTTTGCAGGACTAACAAATTGGCTACAAGATTAGAAATTAGAGTTTAGGGGTCTACAGCCCCTGGCTCCAAGAGTCTGAACTTCCCTAAATTGCTCCTGGGGATAACATGACTATGGTAAAACCTAAGACCAGTGCTTAAGATATTTTGCAGAACCTGAACTCGGTGGATCAACTGACACCACCCAGACTAGTAATCTGGCTCAATCAGTTCTGCCATCCCACCCAGGAACAGAAGACAGCAAGAAAAACTCACTTCAACTCCCTGTGATTCCATCTCCAACCTGATCAATCAGCACTCCCCACTTGCCAAGTCCCTAGCTGCCAGATTATCTTTAAAACCTCTGATCCCCAAATTCCCCGGGGAGACTGATTTGAGTAATAATAAAACTCCTGGTCTCCTACACAGCCAGCTCTGCATGAATTACTCTTTCTCCATTGCAATTCCCTTGTCTTGATAAATCAGTTGTGTCTAGGCAGCGGGCAAGGTGAACCCATTGGGAGGTTACAAGAACACTTTACATCCACTATCTTAGCATTTTTCAAGAATACAATACATTCATTAACTGTAGTCACCATGTTGTCCAAGAGATTTTCAGAACTTATTCTTCCTATCTAACCGAAAGTTTGTATCCTTGACAAATATCTCCCCAACCTCCCCACATCAACTTTGAAAAGAATGTCTGCATCCCTTTTGGTAGTAGGGAATTTAGTCCACTCACATCCAGTCCCAAGGAGTTCCTATTGTCTTTCATCCATTCCATTTAACTCATCAACATTTAATACCTTGGTATCTCAGGGCATTTGCTTTTGTGACATCTGAGCTAAATTTCATGGTGTTCCATCCCTTTTGAAATCAAAGCACACATACTGTTAATGGAAAATTCAATGAGGAGCTACCAATTTCTAAAAAAAAAAATTTAAAGCAACTTTAATAGTAGAATCATCATTTTTAATTGTCAATCAAAGCATATCTCATTAGATATGTTTATTAGATAACATATGGATAACATTTATCCATATCCTACACAGCTGTAAAAGAACACAAGTATACTAACTATATACTTATAATTAATTTATTTAAATATGATTGTCAAATATTACTTTAGTTTTGACTTGACCAATATGTGAAAAATATATAATTTGTTTCATTGCCGTCATTTTGAAATCTTTTGCATTCTAAGGAATTGGGACAATAAATGAATGTTTCATATCAACAGCCACGAGAATATGTCTATACTAGCAAAAATCCTCATGTAAAGTGGTAAATCCAGTCATGTGATATTTTCTTTACAGAATGTCAAATATCTGAAAAGACATCATATAACGATAAAAGGATTAATTCTACAGGAAGATATCACAATCCTAAATTTATATGCACCTAACACTTGAGTTCCCAAATTTAAAAAACAATTACTACTAGACCTAAGAAAAGAGATAGACAGCAACACAATAATGTGGGGGACTTCAACACTCCACTGACAGCACGAGACAGATCATCAAGACAGAAAATCAACAAAGACACAATGAACTTAAACTATACCCTAAAATAAATGGACCATATCGATATTTGGAGGACATTCTTCTCAACCACTGCAGAATATACATTCTTCTTATCAGCACATGGAACATTCTCCAAGACAGACCATCTGATAGGCCACAAAACAAGTTTCCACAAATTTAAGAAAACAGAAACCATATCAAATATCTTCTCAGAATCTAGTGGAATAAAACTGCAAATCAATTCCAAAGGAACTCTCAGAACTATACAAATGCATATAAATGAAATAATCAGCTCTTGAATGATTTTTGGGTTAACAATAAAATCAAGATGAAAATTTAAAAATTATTTGAAATGAATGATAATAGTGACACAACTTAGCAAAGCCTCTGGGATACAGAGAAAGCAGTGCCCATAGCATAAATGCCTACATTAAAAAGTCTGAAAGAGCACAAAGAGATAATCTAAGGTCACACCTCAAGGAACTAACAAAACAAGAACAAACTAAAACCAAACCAGAAGAAGAAAAGAAATAACAAAGATTAGGGCAGAACTAAATGAAATTAAAACAACAACAACAACAAAAAATAAATGAAACAAAAAGTTTATTCTTTGAAAAGATAAACTAAATATATAGACCATTAGTGAGATTAAGAGGAAAGAAGATCCAAATAAGCTCGATTGGAAATGAAAAATGGAGATATTACAACAGATGCTACAGAAATACAAAAGACCATTCAGGGGTACTATGAACATCTTTACATGCACAAATTAGAAAATCTAGAGAAGGGTAAATTCCTGGAAATATACAACCCTCCTAGATTAAATCAGGAAGTAATAGAAATCCTGAACAAACTAATAACAAGCAGTGAGAATGAATTGGTAATTTAAAAATTGTCAACAAAAAAAAGTCTAGGACCAGATGGATTTGCTGCTGTATTTTATCAGACATTCAAAGAATTCAAACCAATCCTACTGAAAGTATCCCAAAAGATGGAGAAAGAGGGAATCCTCCCTAATCATTTTGTGTAGCCAGTATCACCCTAATACCAAAACCAGGAAAGGACTTAACAAAAAACAAAACTATAGACCAATATTTCTGGTACACATATTAATAGATGCAAAAATCCTCAACAAAATACTAGCTAACTGAATCTAACAGCACATCAAAAAGATAATATAACGTGATCAAGTGAGTTTCTTACCAGGGATACAGGAATAATTCAACATATGCAAGTCAATAAATGTGATACAACACATAAACAGAATTAAAAACAAAAACCATATGATCATCTTGTTAGACTCAGAAAAAGCATTTGATAAAATCCAGCATCACTTTGTGACAAAACCCTCAACAAAATAACCATAGAAGGGAAATGCCTCTAAGTAATGAAAGCCATGTGTGACAAACCCACAGCCAACATCATACTGAATGGAGAAAAGCTGACAGCATTCCCCCTGAGAACTGGAACAAGACAAGGATGCCCAATTTCACCACTTCTATTCAACAGAGTACTAGAAGTTCTAGCCAGAGCAATCAGACAAGAGAAAGAAAGAAAGGGCATCCAAATTGGAAGAGAGGAAGTCAAAGTGTTACTGTTCATCGATGATATGATTGTATACCTAGAAAAAGACTCAGCCAAAAAGCTCCTAGATCTGATAAACAAATTCTGTAAAGCGTCAGGTTACAAAATCAATGTACACAAATCAGTAGTACTGCTATACACCAACAATGACCAAGCTGAGAATCAAATCAAGAACTCAATTCCTTTCATAACAGCTGCAAAAACGTAAAATAAAATACTTACTTAACCAAGGAGGTGAAAAATCTCTACAAGAAAAACTATGAAACAGTGTTGAAAAAATTCATAGATGACACAAACAAATGGAAACACATCCCATGCTCATGGATGGGTAGAATCACTATTGTGAAAATGACCATAATGCCCAAAGCAATCTACACTTTCAATGCAATTTCCATCAAAATACTATGATCATTCTTCACAGAATTAGGAAAAAAATCCTAAAATTCATATGGAACAAAAAAAGACCATGTGTAGCCAAAGCATAAGCAAAATGGACAAATCTGTAGGCATCAAATTACCTGACTTTAAATTATACTGCAAGACTATAGTTACCAAAACAGCATGATACTGGTATAAAAATATGCATGTAGATCAATGGAACAAAAAAGAGGATCAAGAAATCAAGTCAAATATGTACAGCCAACTGATCTTTGACAAAGAATATAAAAACATAAATTGGGGAAAGAACACCCTATTCAATAAATGGTACTGGAAAACTGGCTAGTCACCGTAGAAGAATGAAACTGCATCCTCATTTCTTACCTTATACAAAAAACAACTCAAGATGGATCAGAGACTTAAATCTAAGACCTGAAACCATAAAAATTCTAGAAGATAACATTGGAAAAAACTTTTCTAGACATTGGCTTAGGCAAAGAATTAATGACTAAGACCTCAAAAGCAAATGCAACAAAAATAACAATAAATAAATGTGACCTAATTTAAAAGCTTCTGCACAGCAAAAGAAATAATTAGCAGATTAACCAGACAACTGACAGCATAAGAGAAAATATTCACAAACCATGCATTTGACAGAAAACTAATATCCAGAATCTACCGTGAACTCAAACAAATCATCAAGAAAAAAACAAATAATCCAATCTAAAAGTGGGCAAAAGACACGAATAGACAATTCTCAAAAAAGGATATATAAAGAGCCAACAAACATATGAAAAATCTCTCAATATCAGTATTAAAACCACATTGAGATACCACTTTACTCCTGCAATAATGGCCATAATTAAAAAATCAAAAAATAATAGATGTTGCCATGAATGTGATAAAAAGGGAACACTTTTACCCTGCTGGTGGGAATGTAAAGTAGTACGCCACTATGAAAAACAGTATGGAGATTCCTTAAAGAACTAAAAGTAGAACTACCATTAGATCTAGCGAGCCTACTACAGAGTATGTATCCAAGGAAAAGAAGTCATTATATAAAACACACACACACACACAGGTTTATAGCAGCACAATTCACAATTGCAAATATATGAAACTAACCTAAACGCCCATCAACCAATGAGTAGATAAAGAAAATGTGGTATATATACACCAGAGACTACTACTCAGCCATGGAAAAAAAAAGAAATAATGTCTTTAGCAGCAATTTGGATTGAGTTGGAAGCCATTATTCTAAGTAAAGTAATTCAGGAATTGAAATCCAAATATCTTATGTTCCTATTTATAAATGGGAGTTAATCTATGAGGATGCAAAGTCATAAGAATGATATAATGGACTTTAGGGACTCACGGGGCAAGCGAGGAGTGAGGTATAAAAGATTATCTATTGGGCACAGTGTACACTGTTCGGGTAATGAGTGGACCAAAATCCTAGAAATTACCACTAAAGAACTTATCCATGTGACCAAATCCCACATGTACCCCAAAACTATTGAAATTACAAAAAGGACTATCCTCTCCCACACTGAAGTGTCTAGGCACCTTTGTGAAAAGTCAGTGGAAACGGACATAAATGTTTCTTTCTGTACTCTCAAGAAATAATGTCAAACATCTGGAGGTTTGGAGAGAACTTCACAATTACCTAAATATTTTATTCCCTATCTGGATATTTATTTTCCTGTAGGTGCAAATAATTTGGCACATTGTCATAAGTAAGGGGCCTGGTGTAAAGAGTGTTGGATTCTAGGGGAAAAACAATATTTTTTCTCCAAAGAACTAAAAATATTATTACTTTTTAAATGCCTTTAAAGAGTTTTAGTCTGATTGAAGGCATTACTTAGGTTTTTAATTCACGAAGTTCAATTCTAAACAATGAAGCTTTTCATTTGTCTTGTTTGAATTTTGTTATAGTGAGAAGCTGCACAGAGAAAAGAGCTATAATTGTATAATCTTTTATTCTTGTTAAGTTTGCATTAATTCATCATTACTTCAATTACAATGGTATACACAGAAAATTTAAAAATACAAAGAAAGAAAAAAATAAATGTAACTGTTTTTATTAGATTCTTTAAGATTTGAGAGGGTTTCCTTTTTTATAAATGTTCTATAGTGGATTGATATTATTAAAAATGAAAACAAATGAATCTTTCAGATTACTACAAACATACATAGATTAATTTTTATGAAAAGAAAAGCCTCATTCTAACTGGTGAGAGATGGTATCTCACTGTGGTTTTGATTTGCATTCCTCTAATGACCAGTGATGATGAGGTTTTTTTTCATGTTTTTTGGCCGCATAAATATCTTCTTTTGAGAAGGAAGTGTTTGTTCATATCCTTTGCCCACTTTTTGATGGGATTGTTTGTTTTTTTCTTGTAAATTTGTTTAAGTTCCTTGTAGATTCTAGATATTAGCCCTTTATCAGATGGATAGATTGCAAAAATGTTCTCCGAATTCTGTAGGTTGCCTGTTCACTTTGATGATAGTTTATTTTGCTGTGCAGAAACTCTTTAGTTTAATTAGATCCCATTTGTCAATTTTGGCTTTTGTTGCCATTGCTTTTGGTGTTTTAGTCATGAAGCCTTTGCCCATGCATATGTCCTGAATGGTATTGCCTAGGTTTCCTTCTATAGTTTTTATGGTTTTAGGTCTTATGTTTAAGTCTTTAATCCATCTTGAGTTAATTTTTTAATTAAGGTGTAAGGAAGGGGTCCAGTTTCAGTTTTCTGCATATGGTTGGCCAGTTTTCCCAGCACCATTTATTAAATAGGGAAATCTTTTCCCATTGCTTGTTTTTGTCAGGTTTGCCAAAGGTCAGGTGGTTGTAGCTGTGTAGTGTTATTTCTGAGGCCTCTGTTCTGTTCCATTGGTCTATAACTCATTTTTCCAAAATCACATTTTAGCTTGGGTTCCTGATCAACATAGTTCCTATGAAAGAGTATCCAAGTTTCTGGAATCTGAGCAAATGAGAACCTGCTAATATTTAGAGTGCATTGATTGATGTCCAATACCAAGTAAAAAGTGTAATATGGCTATTTCTCATAAATGAATGGAAGCTAACATGCTAAGGAGCATTTGACTGTCAAAATACTATATGAACAAATTACCAAGGAATTTTTCATTAGAAGGCTTAAGAAAATAATTCTTAAAAAAAAAAAAAAAAAAAAAAAAAGCCTAAAGAATTTCCATTGGACCAGTCTTGATTGTTATCTTCCTCATAAAAATTAACTGAGATTCTAAATGTATTGGGAAATTTAGAAACAAAGAAAAATATTAGAAACACCCAAAAAAGACCTACCATTAACTCAGATAACTGAGTGCTCAATAAAATAAATTAATCATCATTTATTGAAAGATTATTTTCTATTATTCAGGTTTTCTTAAGCCAAAAGCTACAAACTATTCACTATACTAAATAATTCCTTCGAAAAATAATGCCTAATCTTAAGAGGAGTTGCCTATTTTCATACTCTGGGAAGACATGCTATTTAATAAACTGATGAGTTGCAACCTGATGGTCTTGTGGTAATAATATCTGGCAGTAAATCAATACGAAAACACCAGAATCATCAGAATGGACTGTCTGGAGATGATTCCCGAATCTTCTACAATAATCAGCAAATTCACTGCAGTCAACAAATTAAGCAACTATATTAGAAAGAAAGCTGTAGAAAATGTGATTAGATTTGGCTTGTTCATTAATTGGCTCAGGCTGCCATAACAAAATACCATAGACTGATGGGTAGAATAAACAACAGAAATTAATTTTCTCTAGGTACTGGAGGCTAGAGGTCCAAAAACAGAGTGCCAGCAAGATCAGGGCTCGCTTTCTGGCATGCAGAGGATCACTTTCTCAGTGTGTTCACATGGCTCCTCCCTCGTGTGTGTCTGTGTGTGTGTGTCTGTGTGTGTGTGTGTGTGTGCGCGCACACATGTGTTTTTGTTAAAGAAAGAGAGGTTTGAAAAAGTATTCACTAGCCAGTATGGTTAAATATTTGTGGTAGGACTCTGTAGAATAGATGAAAATGTTAAGATTTTACTAAGATATTTACCATAACAATTGGTAAGGTTCTCCATCAATCAGTGGATTCATCTCACTCTTTAACTCATAGTTTTAAGAGTACAGGTTAAACCAATAGCAAACTTAGGTAAAAAGCCAAAGCATGAGTCTATATGTTAAAATTTTCTTTGTTTTCCTAGAAATTCTCTGTAACCCAAGCGTAAGTTTCCTAAAGACTGTTTAGGAATACTTAAAATTCTTCCTTCACCATAAATTTCAATGGGAAAGAATAAAAGGGGAAAAATATAAATGAATAATTCCATGAGATTCACAGATTGTCTCAAAGACAGGGAGGGGTTTTTTATATTTTTCCTTTATAACACATTTTTAAATGCTATAATATTACAAATGACTGTTCAGATACTGGTAACAAGTTCTCTAATTTTTCAGAAAAAGAAATGCCTTGTCAAACAGGCAAAACTTATTTATGTGGTACTAGCAATGAAAAATAAGAACTTGATATTTACCATTTAGAATAGGATGGAAAACAAAATATTTTGGGATACATTTGATTAAAAATATAACAAAATACACTGAAAACTAGAAAACTTTGCTGCAATATATTAATTAAAGCAGATTTAAATAAATGGAGAGACATACAGCATATATATAGATCAGAAGACTCAATATTTATAAGATGTATATGCTCTCCAACTTGTCTATAGATTCAATATGATCTCAATCAGAATCCCAGCAGGAATTTTTATAGAAATTGACAAGCTGGTCCTAAAATTTATATGTAAATGTAAAAGCCTCCAACAGTCAAAACAATTTTGTAGAAAAATTAAGTTGGGCCGGGCGTGGTGGCTCAAGCCTGTAATCCCAGCACTTTGGGAGGCCGAGGCGGGCGGATCACAAGGTCAGGAGATCGAGACCACAGTGAAACCCCGTCTCTACTAAAAATACAAAAAAAAATTAGCCGGGCGCGGTGGCGGGCGCCAGTAGTCCCAGCTACTCAGGAGGCTGAGGCAGGAGAATGGCGTGAACCCAGGAGGCGGAGCTTGCAGTGAGCCGAGATCGCGCCACTGCACTCCAGCCTGGGCAACAGCGTGAGACTCGGTCTCAAAAAAAAAAAAAAAAGAAAAGAAAAAGAAAAATTAAGTTGAAGGATGTATACTACCTAATTTCAAGGATTATTTTAAAACTACAATAATTTAAATAATGTTGTGTTGGGGAAAATGTGATATTTCATTTGGAGAAAGAAGTCTTTTTAACAAAAGGTAGTAGTATAATTGGATAGCAATAGTCAAAACAAACAAAGAAAAAACAAAGAAACAGACATGAAACATTGACTCTACCTAATCATATGCCAAAATTAATCAAAATTTTATCACAGACCTAAACCCAAGAGCTAGAACTATAAAAGAATATAGAAGCTGTAGAAGAATAACGAGTGCCTATGAGTTTGGAAATAATTTCTTCGATACAACATAAAAGACATGCTCTATTAAAGAGAGAAAAAGAAATCCTAAATGAGACTTAATCAAATTAAAAAACATTTGCTCTTCAAAAGACACTGTTACAGAAAGAAATAGCAAGCTATCAATTGCAAAATATATATATATATGCAAAACATATCAAACTAAGAGTCTGTATCCAAAACAGAGAAAGAACAACATTCAAATCTCAATGAAAAAGAGAAATAAAAAGGAAAAACTATTTGAACAGATATTTCACCAAAGAGGTTGTATAGATGGCAAGTTAGCATGCGAAAAGATGCCTTTTAGGAATTGCAAATTAAATTTCAATATGATATCACTACACACATACTAGAATGAGTAAAATGAAAAACCCCAACCATATCAACTGTCAATGAGAATATGAAACAACTGTAACACTGTATGCTACTGATGAGAATATACATTTCTCCATCCACTTTAGAAAAGTTCGTAAAAAGTTAAGTATACATATGTCACGTGACCCAGGCATGCCATTCCTAGGTGGTAGAGCTAGCTAGCGGGAAATGAAAGCATACATCTGCACAAAAACTTCTACATAAATGTTCATGGAAGCTTTATTTCTAATGGCCAAAAGGCCAAAAACAATTCAAATGTCCATCAATAGATGCACAGGTAAACACATTGTGGTATATCCATACAATGGAATATTATTCAGCAATAAAAGGAATAAACTAAAACTACTAATGGAAAAAAACAACATGAAAGAATCTTAAAGTAAGTATGCTGATTGAAATAAGCCAGATTCCACTCAAAAAAAGACAGAACACAAAGGTATGATTCCATTTATGTAAAATTACATAAAATGCAAACTATAGTGACAGAAAGCAGTGCAGTTGTCACTTAGTTGATAAAAAGGTCAAAAAGAATATTTGGGGGATGAGGGTATGTTCATTATCTTGATTGTGTGGGATACATGTTAAAACTCATCATCAATAGCTGCACTTTAAATATGTGCAGTTTAATGGATGTCAATGATACCTCAATAAGGCTGTAAAAATACTGAATTAAAAATAAACCTAGGGGAAGAGAAGTCAGCATAGTGGTTCTGCTTGGTGAACATGGGTAGTCACTGGAAAAGGGAGCAGCATCTGAGATTGTAGTCATGCTCTGTTTCTTGATTTGGATGCTAGTTGCACATGTGTGTTCACATGTTAAATTAATGGAGCTGATACATGATATGTGTACTTTTTAAAATAAATCTTATTCTTCTTTAAACGTTTAACATTAAAATAAATGTTTAAAGAAAGTGTTTCCTTCTCAGTATAGACAAGACAAACATGAAACACACTATGTAGCTTTTTGAAAAACCTGAATTGCAGATGGGAACGGGGTAGAGAGAAACAGAAAGCACAGTCAGCTAATATCGACATCATGCTTTACTGAAGCATGACACAGACACTTCTCCCCGATTCCTGACTTTATAGGAGCCTTCATCTCATTTTATCACTATGAGTCCTTTTTAGAAACATCAATTTTTCTTATACTCCTTTCCCCTCATTTCTAAAAGTGGGCTTTTCAGATACCTTCTTCAGCAGCACATTAAGGAACTCTGTGGTGAAAAAATATTCGATGGGCAAAAATGTCTGGAAAATTTGTATTAAACAAGCCTAAAAACTGTTTTCCTCCCTGCAGTATTTATATATGCAATTGTAATATGTTAAAATGTGCCATAAATCCCATACATAGCATATGCAATGCTTTCCAAACATATGTATTCACAGAGCCTCCTTTTGAGAATAGCGTTTAATGTACTCATACGCCAAAGAATACAAATTGCCATTCCAGAAGCTCAATACCACCTGTGGTTATTTACTATTATAGTTAACATGTATGCTCTCAAATTAGACCATATGGGTTTGAATCTTGACTCTGTCATTTTTTTTTCTTGTGAACTTGAGCGCTGAGTTTATCTCTGTAAAGGATGATAAAGATATGGTTGTTGAGGGGATACAATGACTAAACACATGTGAAATATTTCGAAGAGCTAAATGCTACACAGTGAGCAATAAGGAGTTAACAATTAATATTAAGATAGATGCAAGTCAGGGTCCATCTGTCTGCTCATTGATCCAGCAAAAATCTGGCAACAGAATTACGTGAGATGCTGTATTTATAATCGCCACCATTAGTATGCATGGTTAAATCACAAATTTCTTGAGGGCAGAGATCACATCTGTCCATCATCCTCCTTTTTGAGGGTTAGAGTTTAGCTTAATCAGCCTCCGCCTCGTAGGAACTCTGGAGTGTCCAGAGGTCCAAGTAGCATGACAGAATCCCGGACCTTTGGAGTGCCTGTGAAGAAAATCTTAAACCAAGATCAACAAGACTAAGATATGTCAGCAAAAGATGGTAGAAGCCTTTGTAAGCAGGTTTTACTTGAGACTTGAGTGATGCAGATGGAGTCCTTACGTCAGAATTCCACTCAGCAGACCTTCACATTAGAGGATCCTTGAGGCCAACCATAGGGTGAGGAGGCCAGGGACCTTCGGATCCCGTTAGTGAGACTGAGGATTGGAGTCAAATGCTTCACTGATTACTTAAGCGCTTGATTTTCCTGAGGTTAATGCGATAAGGACGTGAGGGTCGTATGTTTATCCTCCACAGTGCCTAGCACATACAAGCACGTAGCCAGTGTTAGTGAATCTGTTCTTTTGAGCACGTAGTATGATCAGAAATTACAGTGACAGTGGCAGAACAGACACTGACACGGTCACTCTCCCACTCCAGCTACGGAAGGAAAGAAAACGGAGAAACAAGAAACGGTAAACGCATAAACTGAGAGAAAGGAAGAATTTTCCATTAAAAAGGCAAAGTCTATTCTTAAAAAGAAACATGCATTATATCTTAAAGAACAGAGAAACAAGAGAGGGTAATAGAGTGTTTAAGGGTTAATTTGTGTGAGCAAAGTGCTCTGAAACCATGGGTATGAAACCACATCAATGCGGTCTCACCATGGCTGCCTGCTGCACTGTGCAGCTGCTATTTTTAGCCAACATTCATACTGCTCTGGGTCAGAGTGGGGGACTTCTGTGGAGAGAGGAATGAATTGCTTGCAGCAAGACAAGTTTTGATGAATAATTATTTGTGCTATAATGTACAGTCAGGGCCAGCTCCATGCCACACACTGAAAACTACGTCTTCCAGGAAGTACAAATAGGCAGGTCTTCAGTGGCTGCTTATGACTTTGAGCACTAATGGTACTTGGCAATGCTGCCAGGATGATCAAGAATTAATTGATTTGTTGTGAACTCTACCAAAGGTTAGCACCGAGGCTGATGTTGTACAATGTAGATACATTTTCAAAGCACTTCATGATCATTAATTATTTTTTTGTCTCAATGTTCCAAGGAAGTAACAATTAGTTTTATAATTTTAATGTTATCTTTTCAACTTTATATTTATCAACCTTAGACTTTCTGCTAAGAGCAAATGCTCTTTCACAAATTTCTTGTTACAAGAGATAGAGTAAGTAACAATTCAGTTTTTATTTACTAATAGCTGTTTTCTAAAGCAGGTACCAAGTCTCTTTTTACTTTCATATTACCCAAGGGTACCTGTGCCTGACCAACACTAACTTTCTATACCTATCAGACAATCCTAAGAGGCCAAGATATACTTCAACCCTGAATATGGATCCGGTTTTAAGGAAGTCAGAGTCACAACTTCCGTTTTTTAAAACAATAATGGATTGAGCACAGAATCTCATACCTGTAATCCCAATACTTTGTGAGGCCAAGGCGAGAGAGTTACTTGAGATCAGGAGATCAAGACCAGCCTGGACAACATACTAAGATCCTTTCTATCCAAAAAATTTAAAAATTAGCCTGGTGTGGTGGTGTGCATCTGTAGTCTCTAGAGTACTCTAGAGGCTGAGAAGGGAGGATCACTTAAGCCCAGGAGTTCAAGGCTGCGGTGGGCTGTGGTTGCCTTACTATACTCCAGCCTGGATGACAGAGTGAAATCCCGTCTCTTAGGATAATAATGATAATGATAATAATAATAACCCATTAACTGAACACCCAGAAGATACTATAAACAGTATATATTATTTGTTGTGGGTTTTTAAATTATGAAAATATTACATATTTATTACTAAGAAATTAAAAACTAGTACTCAATATTTGAATATATATTTCCATTTTTATGCATTTGTTTGTATTGTCCCCAATTTTTTAAACTTGATTTTTTATTTGACATTTTGTGAGCTTCTCTGTATATAAAATAGCCTCAGAAAACATGACATGATGTTGTGTCTTAATTATTTTTAATAGAGCAATATCATGATTTATTTAGCCAATCTCTTATTTTATCTAGTTTTTAAAAAATTTTTCTTTCTAATCATTTTGCATGTATAATGTTGTAATACATATCCTCATAGTAATACATTTAAGTATACCTCTGACTTCTTTAGCACACACTTCAAAGAATAAAGCTATTGTGTCAAACATTTTAAAATTTTAATACATATTGTTTAATTTCGAAGATCATTTCCCATTTTTTATTTAAATCTAATTCTAGTCCCATCTTAGATGGTTCAAGTAATCTTAATTTACTGTCTAGCTTTACTTATGGTGAGAGAGGTTGATATTATAAGGCTCTAAATCTTTTATATAGTGAATTCTGTATATATTTTTTCACAGTAATTTCTTTTTTGCTTTCATGCTTCTATCCTCTTTTTCAACCATTGATGTTGGGCCTAGAGGTGGGGTGCGGGACAACTAAAACTTAAAACATGAACTGTTTAGTTTTGGGGCAAGACACAAGCACAGACTCAGTAAAAGCTTAAAGTACAGTGAAGAAATATTATTACAGGCTAGAAAAATTTTTTTTTTTCAATTTTCAAGCAGAATTTACAGAAGATATAAAGGACCCAGCACTAGTTTGTTGTTTTTGTTTTTGTTTTTTCCATGAATAAAACTGTTCCTTTCAGATGTCAAAAGACTTATTACTGTAAGAAATGACTACAGGGCAAACATCAAAGCAAGGGCATTTCCATTAAAACCTGCCCTCAATATAAAGTTCATATCAAGTTTATGACTATAAGATCCTTTGCTGAGACCTCAAAAATACTTAAAGTGCCACACAGACCCTCTCAACTACTCAACAGGGCTTTGAAAAATCTTAAGGGTAGACGCTCAGCCTATGGTAGAGAGGCCTATCTCGAAGAATTGGGTATGCCTTTTGCCTCATTGGGGTAATCACAATAGATTCATAGGAAACTCACAAAGCTTTTAATAGAATTGCATTAGTAGAAGCACTGTCCACATGGAATAAAAGGGATAGAAACAATTCAAAATTAAGACAGATCCTGGAGAACTTAACCTCATAGTGCAAGTCACATGTTGAGGAAGATAGCTGGAAACATACACCATTCATTAACCAAAGGAAAGGTTGGCTCAGGGCTTGGAGCCCTGCAAGCACAGCTAAGAGCTTCAGAGAATCACTACCAAGTAGGAGGACTAAGCTCTAATAAAGGGTCTGCTAGCAAACTTGTGCCAAGCTGTATTTCAGAATTGTATTCAGATAGAATACAAGCTGTATTTCTATCATTGCTGCTAATAAATAGCAATTATATTATAAATTAATATATCTAGATATCCAGATAGGTAGATATGATCCATAATAATTTTGCATTATTAGAGAATCAAGTAATAAGCATAGGCAAATCATTAACCTCCCTTAACTTTGCTTATCTCATTTGTAAAATGAGAAGGTTCTTTTGAATTAGCAATAAGAAAGCACTAACTCATTATGCGTAAGCCATATCCTCTGCCCAATTTAACAATATAACCTGGAATCTCATTTCAGAATGGAAAATTAGAAAGCTGTCTTCGTGTGGCCACTTCTCAAGAGTGCCTAGAGAGTAACATTTTACTGACCATAGCTAACAAATTTGCACATGCCACCCTCTACTCAATAAAGATTATGTATGACTTAAAAAAATAAATCTTCCATACCACCACCACTCTCTACCCCCATAGCTCAATAAATCAATTTTCATTTAGAAAAGCTCTTGTAGTCAAGGAAAAAAAAAATAAAACTACAACTACAGCTACAACAAAAAGGTTATTCCCACACCCTGGTCTAGACAGTTTCTGAAGTTCCTTCTATTCTATTATAGGAAAAACAACTTATGACACTTTCATCGTCCTTTTTCTCTCCCATATCCCTGGCAGATGTCACCAACTGACCATGTTGCTATTTTCTACTGCTCCAAATATGGCCTCCTGATCTTCTTGAACACAGCATTCCAGGCAGCTTTTGCCTGCCAATCTGAGTCAGCACACAACTTGACATTTATTTACCATTACTTTTCTATGTTTTATGTGTTCTCTGATCTCTGTGATCTACATAAATTAATATTGCAAGTAAGAGATGAGCCATGGATTGAGCCTGAAATCTCAGCTCCACTATTGAGAGAGACAGTAAAACAGTTATTGAGAGCATGGTCCCTGGAACAGACTAGTTGAGTACCTCAGATTTCTCATCCATAAAATGGGGATGATAATACATATGCTAGTTGTAATGATTAAGAAAATATATGATGAAGGTTAAGTACAATATATGTAAAGTACTTAAAGTAATGACTAGTACCAAGTCATACCCAAATATGTTAATATTATTATTTTATCATTGTTTTCATTACCACTATCATTTTTACTGCTAGCTCCATACATTGGGAAAATTATACAAGCTTATTCTGTGTTTGTGGGCTAGGAGATACTTGAATAACTAGATGTAAATATTTTACTAGTTATTCACATGCAATTTAACATTTGACATGCTGGAGTTTTACAATTACTTTTATGGAAATAAGATTTTATAAAAATATAAAGTATTGTTACATATTTTCCTATTTGGGGAAGAGCATAAGACATCTATTCTTTATAATCTATTCCATATAAGCTATTACAGGTTATAACACCTATAATCACAAGAACATAAGTTCTTTGGGCATTTTTTTCCAGCCTTAATCTCTTCTTAGGGATCCAGATCCTCTAGACAGTGTCACATGGTAGCTACCATAATCAAGATACCAGGTCTCAAACTGATCCATTTCTCTAATTCTTAATAAAACTGGAACAAATACATAGGAACTACTATAAAAGGAATACAAATGAGTTCTGGAGAATGTACCAATTATTCTTCCATTTTCAATTGCTTTTCCTCCCATGTGGTTTAGACGAGTCATTTGAGATGCTTTGCCTTAGTATCCAGTGTTTGCATTGGTGGAGGGATGAATGAAAGACATCATCTGTAGCAGTAGACCTTTGACCTAAACACATCTTTTTTATAAGCTGTGTTACTTTTGTGGAGGACTCAAGTTCGAACTCCGAGTTTTGCAGTTAAGAATTGAATTTATCTATATACTTTGTCTACATCACCTCACCCTAACTAAACTCACAAGAGAACTCTCGTATTAAATAGAATGGCAAACTATTAATTGATGATAGAAGAGATTTCAATTACTGCAATATTCAAGTCTGTTCAATACATACTGTCTCTGGTAGCAGATCGCTTGAGAAATGAAAATAGTGCTCAGGTCACTAGTCTTTCTGCTTTGAAGGGCAGACTCTTAATGATTGGTGTTCATTGCTAACTAACCTCACCAGGTATGTGTTTCTTTGGTTAACTCTCAGAGGAAAATCTAAAATCCTTAGAATATCTTACTTTAAAATAATAACAATGGAAGAGTCCATGCTATCTTGTGAAACCTCTGTGACCCTCCATGGGATCAAAATATCTCATTTCTAATTTTTTAATCAATTAGTATTTATCTATTTTTACAATGACAAATGCTGAAGATACAAAGAAAGAATAAAATACAATTCCTGCCTTCAATGTGTTTACTGACTAGTGAGGTGTATATGCATTAATATACAAAAAGAAAAGTTTAACTCTATGTGAGGAGACCTGTGGTAGAACTATTCACGGAGATCTATAGGCAACCTGAAGAGAGAAATGTATGAGGAAAGAAACTAGGATTCAGTAAACAACTCTACCGTTTCTGTATCTTATGTTAAAATCTTGTTTTGGACATCTTTAGTTTTAAAGTTGCACATTTTGGACTCATCAAAATAAGTCTGTGTCAGGAATAGCTCTGAATACAATTAGTCTTTCTAAAACAAAATTATTTATCCAATGAATTTTGTTTTTTAAAAAATAAAAAGTAGAAACTCAACTATGTATAAAGTGTTAGAGCACAGCATAATGAAAACAGACTATTACATATTATTTTATGCAAATTACATAATATGTAACAAAAATAATAACTCTGCCTTGTGCTTTGAAATAAGTATAAAATTAGATAAATGTATTGATATTAAGAGAAATGTACTATTGTATGGTTTCTCTCCAGTGGATACCTAAGTCAGTTTTAAAAGTGATTAAATTTTAACACATCTAATTTCCTGCTAGGGAACTAGATTCTATTAATATATTAACATAGCAATTTAAATCAAAGTGTGTGGTTTTACTTTCCTCAAAAATAGAAAATTTATGAAACTTTTTAATTACTAATTTGGATATTTATTGAGTACTCGCTGTCTACAGAATGAAATGAAATATTTTTTCGGTAAAATAGTTTTAATTAAAAGCTATTCAGAGACACAAAGGCAGTACCTCTGTCACTAAGGAGATTAAAAAAAAAGCACGTGAGGTCCTTGGACACCTTACTACATTTCAGCTGATTTATCCAAAAATAGCAACAGTATTGAAATATCTGGAGTTTGTAGGCTATTGCACACCTACAATACATCTCTTGCAAGTACCTATTCACTTAGAATACCAAACAAGTCTAAAAAAAATGTGTGCAAAAGAGGAAGATTAAAAAAGAGGAAAAAAGTGTCAGGTAAGTTTTAAGGTGCATAGAAGATTAAAGTTTAAAAAAGAGGAAAGAAAGTAATATATCACTGGGAAAGAAAATGTCAGTAGTCCTGGAGAAAAGAGAAACACATGATATTCTTACATTTTATTATTTTAATGCCACATAGAGAACAAAAGAATTTGTACCTCTTTTGTGTTTGTATTGGCTTAATTATTCAAGGTACAGCACCTCTAACTATAGGAAACCCAGTATTCCTATCCTCCCTTAAATAAAATGGTACTTTTGATAAGCATTCAAGTATGTGACTTCCATTGAATTTATTTAAAAACCCGCTCAGTTAAGCTTTATCTAGATTATGCCGCTGAATACAAATCCTAGTAGCAGTTAAGAAAAACAAACTACAATGGTTAAAGTGTCTTAAAGAAACAAAACTGGAAGAAATATTTTGCCTTTGGACATTGCAAAATAAATATAAAATTAGAAAGAAGACATAGACATTAGCTACGTATCCAATTAGTTTAATCTAATACCTTTACAATGGTAAAAGGAAAATGCACAAAATAAAATTTAAGAGCTGGACAAGTTGGAACAGCTGAAAAAATACTGTTTCACCAAATTTGCTTGAATGTTCAATTTTCAAAGTGTCATTGTGTGCAGCTATGAGAATTTGAGTAGCGAACATTAAATCAGTGAAATAGAAGCATTAGGCAAAGTGAAAAACATTGAATAGGCACTGTTAAGTATTGCCAATTTTACTATTATTTTATACATTACATCACATGCTGTCCAGTAATGGCTTCCAGTAACAGACACATTTTCTCCTCCACAAAGGCAGCAACTACACAAAGGGCTAAGGAAAATTAAATTACACTGGCAACACACAGGTAGAAGGCAGTAACCACCCACTCTTCCCTGTGCATTTGTATTAAATATTAATTGGGTTGCATCTATATTTTATTCAGGTTCACAAAATCCTATAGAAGCAGGGTAGCTGCTTTGAGTTCAGAGAATGAACCATATTAAAATAGGAGTATTCTCACCCACTATCTTTTAAAATATGTTGTTTAATAGCACTAACTCAGGCTTCGGTCTCAGATGGATTAGATTCTTGCAATCTCCACTGACTAGCTGGGTGATTTTGAAAATTTCCCAAATTCAAAACTTTGCATAAAAAGTGAAGATCGTCAAATGTATCACTGACCTGCTGAGACAATCTGTGTACAGTGCCTAATAAGTTGCCTTGTGCATGATAATGCAAAGTAAATAGTAGTTACTATTGTTATTGTAAAGTTGTTGTTTTTATTATTTTATTACTATTACTATTGTATCTCAAGATAATGAGGCAAACATCAAACCAATTAAAATATTTATGTAGTTAAAATTGTCTTCTATGTTTATTCCTATAAAACTTTTGCATTGAAATATAGACAAAAGAAGGAACATGTATAAGGAACAATAACTATATTTTTCTACTTTAATTTTAGGATTAGACTACCAAAAACATTTTTATGGATCTAATCTTCTGAAGGAGTTCATGCAAACCGAAAGGATTTTCAAAAGACAATGCAAGTCATTAGAAGTTAAAAGTTAAGGGAAATTAAATATAATGAGGTGAGGTTAAAATGTCTAAATGTTGGCTCTGTTTCCTAGCATTTTCCTGGAGGCACTAGTCAGAATTCTTAAGTGAGTTCTGGATTTCTCTTATTTTAGATACATCATCAATGTATTGGCATTGAGTTTTAAGCCTTAACTCTCTTCTCCTGCTAATTCTTAAACCTTGGGAGAAGGATTTAATCCTTGTTTATCTTATTTTTTCACTTTTACTAAAAGTGAGGAATGGTAACTACCAGTTTTAGTGGTTTTTGAGGATTAAATAAAATAATGTTTGTAAAGTAATTTACAAACTAACTGTGGGTGCTGAGAAATGTGAGTTTTCTTCTCTCTTATTCAAACAGGGAAAGAATATTTAAGAACGCAAGACCAAGAAAGCAAGCCTCACTTTTAAAGTCTATGAAGTCTAAGGAATACCGAGTATCTTGTTTCTATCAAAATTGTCCCGTATGATTATACAGAAGAGGTGGTAAAGAAAGAAAAATTATTTAATGATTTAAATACTAATTAAGTAGGACTTTGGAATGAAATTGGACTATAGGAATAGGAATAGGAATTTGGATTGGAATAGGACTATAAGCTAATTTACACAACTTCATAAAGTTCTTTACTATATGATATTCCCTTAAACTTAAGGAAAGATAACCTGTTACCTTTTTTAAATTTCAGCAATCCTATGTGGGACGAGAAGATACAGTTTATAAAAAAGACAACCTACTGTTTATTGAATTTGAAATAATCCTTTTGTTTTTAAGAACTATCCTTGAATTTAGGAAAATCCTCTGTTGCAGCTTCCTTGTAGGATGAAGCTGTTATCAACAAGATGGGATAGATCTTTTCCGGTGCCTTCACTTCCCCTGCAGACTTTGGATGCCATTTTGATTGCAGTTTTTGCTGTTACTTTTAACGATAAAAGTAACAGCAAAAATTGCAAATACTTTTGCACCAACCTAATACCTAGAGTTAATTTCAGTTTTCCCTTCATTCTCAATGGACCATCAGCATTCCCAGGATTTGACTAACCAACAAAGATTTCTGACATTGGTGTAAAGGCCGGAAGAGTAACATATACTCTTGAGTATGTCAGGGTGTGGAAAAGAGAAACTCTTCCGAATACTCAGTCTGATATGTGGATATCACAAAGATGCTTCTGACTTTAGATGGCATAGTGGTGTAAGCTGGCAGGGAATGAATACTCTCTTACTGCTTTGTTTAAATTTTACTAGAAATGCTGGGCAACCTGTATCAACTAGAAATGCTGGAAAACATATATCAATAACAAAATTAAATGAAGATCTGAACTGGAAAAAATGAGAAAAAAATACAGCTTTGTGACAGAAATATTTTGGAAATTCCAGTGAAAGATGAGTGAAGCTTGGTTCTACAGTGGCCCTTCAGTGTATGCAATTGAATGAGCACAGGCTATAGAGACTGGGGCTAAGATTGTAATGCACTCAAGGTGAGATGAAACCCATGTGAGACTGGGTGCTAGAAAACTTACTGTCTCTCCCATGAAACACGCTAACCATTGGCCCAAGAAAACATAAGAAACTTTCCTTCCACTCAAGGCTATTATTGAAGGGATTAAGTCATCCATAATAAATCAAGATACCAAGCTTATATCATATACATGAACAGAATTGCTTATATGAAGGGCAAATAAAACCCAAGTAAAGGGATAAGCATAAATACCAGTTCTGGACTGCCAAACCCCCATGTTCCCATTTTCCCTGTTAAAAAGAAGATGCTGTATGGACACAATTCCATGGCCCAATGCCCAAGGCACATAGGACACAGATAGAGGAAAATTTCCTACTGAAGAGAAGTTCATAATCACAAAGAGGAAGAAGAGGTGGAGGAGGAGGTGCCGGTGGTTGTAAACAGAGTGAGATAGAAATTTGGAAGAATTAGCACTGAAAATGCTGGAAATCATAGAAGAATCTGAAATAAAATGATAAAACTAGTATTTAAAATAAATTAATGTGTAAAGGAGAAAATGTAAACCATTAATGAATAAGAAAAGATACAAAGAAGGAAAACAAGGGACCTGCAGGCTTGTAAAAACCAAATTGAATTTCTAGAAAGGCAACTGATTACATCCAGCTGAAGAAAAACTGGTAAACTGAAAGACGGAGTAATTGAAATCATGGAAAGCAAGTCAAAGATGCAAAATGTTTTTGAGCCATGGAGAATACAATGAAAAGGCCCAAAAGCCAAGTTGAAATTTTAGAGAGAGAAAATAGAAAGAATGGCTGTCTTCAAAAGCAATATTTGAAGATATAATGACAAAGAACTTTCCAGAATTAAAGAAATACAAAAGTTTTCATATATAACAGACTGACAATCTGAGCAGAGTAAATAAAAACACATCAACAGCTATGCCTATCATTATTAAACTTCATATATCAAAGACAAAGTTAAAAACATTTTAATGCAACCATTAAAAATGAAGGGTTGGACAGCAACTGGCCTCTTCCCCAGTTTTTTCTGGTTCATTAAATGGCAGTACCATTTTCCAAGGTGTTCAGGCCCCAAATCTCTTAGTCATGCTTTACTCCTCCAGGTCCCCCATATCCATATTCAGTCATCAGAGTGAGTCTGCTTATCCCTACCTTCTAAATGTCTGCTGAATATGAAAACTTCTGGCCACCTTCAATGTCTTCTCCTTACATCCAAGACCTCAACATATTTCATTTAAAGGACTGAAATAACCTTCCAACTAATCTCCCACCATCCTGGGCCCTACACTTAAGTCACACCACATCCCTGCTCAAACCATCTAATGGCTTCCATCTCATTCAGAGTAAAATCCAAATTATTTTCCACAGCCTACAAAGGCACATATGATCTCACACTTCTCTCTCTGACCCCTCCCAATCTCCCTCTTCAATAATCACTTCCAGCCATATATTGCAAGCTTATTCTCACTGCAGGGCCATTGTTCCGTTTGTTCCCTCTGCCTGAAAGGGAGAATATTCACCCAAACAATATTCACCCAAATAATGGATGCAATCACATAGCTTGCTCTGTCATTGTATTTAAATTTATTCTAAAAGATCTCTTCAGAAAAGCCTTCAGTGAACACCTTCTGTAAATCTTGGTTATGAGTTTTTTAGCATTTAACACGATTGAATATAACACTACATGTTTATTTGCTTGTTTCCCTACCCCTTAACTAGTAGCTGCCATGAAGACTTATATGACACTATCCTTCTCACTATGCAGAACAGAACCCACCATATGTTAGCTCTTCAAGAAAGTATTTGTTGAACAAACTCATTTCCAAAAAAGAGAGAGCACATCATTTTCAAACACACATGGAATATTTATGAAAATTGGCCTGATACTGAGGCACAAAAGTCTAACCAAACTACAATAATAGTTCTCATACCCATCATGAAGACACAATGTAGATGCCCACCTACACCTCTAAATGACAAAAGCAACAGAATTTATTCCATAAAACAAATGTCATCTCTCTATCCAAGTGGAATCTATTACAATTTTACTGCCCCACAGAAAAATGTCTAAAGGGCTCAGTATGACACTCTCAGGAAATAATTATTCACTATTATTTGCCAAGCTCCTGTTCCAGAACTGGAAATCATGTTTAAAAAGCAGTGTTGGTGGTGGGGAGGGGGTGAAATTTGTCTAAATTGACTGAAATTGAGTAAGATATATATATATATATGTGATATATATCTATATATGTATATGTGTATGTATTTGTGTTGATCTATCTATCTATCTAATATAACATCAGATTTAATTTTATAAAGTTTCTGAAGTCAGACTGAGTGAAGTTAGTGGCCCTTAAGCTGGAACTTAATTGATGGATAACATGTAACAGACATAGAGACATAAATGGAGAAGGGGAAGAAAGAGTTTCCAAACTGAAATATTGGTAAGTGCAAACCTATGAAATAAGAAAAGTTTACAACGCTTTTAGAGAAACAGCAGGCCATCCAACTTGGCAGAAATATAGACTGTACGTGGTAAAGCTATACCAAAGGCACATTGTGAGAGCCTTTGGAAGCCAGGCTAATAAATTATAGACTCTAATAGGCAGATCATGAGGAATACCAGAAGGCTTTAAGGAGAAAGTGATGCAATTACAAATTATACTTCAGAAAATTTTATTTGGTTGGGGATATTACTGCATTCAGAACAGGGCCTGTAGAGTTTGTTCCATTGGTGAAACACAAATGGGCAAGTCTCTCATTAGACTCTCTCACTGAGCCCTGTAGTGCTTGGATGGATTACTCTATCTGAACTTAACTTTATTTATGAGTGTGAGAGTTTACCACTATAGAGGTGGGCAAAGGTAAGGTTGCATAGATGTGTGGGCAGAGGCATTGGTCACCAAAGTATTCTCTAATCCCCAGAAGACAAAGAAATGTTTCTTATAAAGCGATTTTTGTCTAAAGCACATTGCTAGACTCTGATAAATATCCATGTCATGCATTCCTTTCCCTACCTATGTGGCAAAAAGAAAAAGTGCAAAGTCTTCTGTGATTTTATCAATTTCCCACCCATTAAAAAAGCTAGAGTGTAGGGAATCTTAGTTTGAGTAAATAGCTCCTGGCTTCCATCATTGAGAATAAAGTAATCTCTGTTTTCACCCTTGAATGAGAGGTCACTAAGTGAAATGAATAATGTTCTTCAATTACTGAACGATGCAGGATATGCTGAGTAATATATTTATGTGTAATTTGTACAATTCTTTAATTAGCTTTAAATATCAAGCTTATCCTAGCTGACATCTAAGCTTTAATATTATCTCATTCAAGCCAAGTATGTGGTTTTGAATTTGCTTTGCAAATGGCATGTTCTTCAGGGTTGCTTACACAGCAATATTCTGATCTCAGTTGCTACATGATCTGTTTTAAGAATTCTAAGCAGATAATTCTTTTTAGCCACAGGGATAAATACAAATTTCTGAAGAAGTCTGTCAAGAAAATGATTGCAGAACATTGTATTTATCTGGCTTTTAAAAATTTCTAAATACCATTTCTGGGTTATGATGGTAGATTACATAAATATACGTAATTTAGCTTTCTTCAGAAATGTAAGCTATTGCAAAAAGATTTTGTAAAAAAACAAAAACTCACATGGATGAGATAAACAGCAGATGGGCCCATGGTGACCATGGCCACGGTATAGGTCAGAGGCTGGGATAGAGGCCAGTGGGAGATAAAATCTAGCTCTTTGCTTTGCTCTCATCAAGTGAGACATGCGTTCCCCTGTGGAGAACACTTTTTCCTAATTCACACAGGGATAACTAGCTTAGCATACCCAAGAAGGCCAAAGTTAGAGTTGGCAGTATCACAAATGAAAAACTGATATAATTTATATTTTAAGAAAAACTGATATAATTTATATTTTAAGAAGTACAGCGAGAGCAGCAGGAAGGGTGAAAGATGGTAAGAACTCCAGGGACAGGATGAACACTGGGAAGCTGGATCCCTCTCCCACGCCACATCTACAAGAAATCCTCCATTCCCACCATCCCCAGCAGAAGTCTGCAGGTTTAGTCTCTGGCCCAGACACAAAATGTCTTTGTGCTGTGGCTCCAGGTAGATTCTGGAGAACACGTTACTGAAATTGGGAGATTAAGTCACCATTAACCTTCCAAACACTGAATATGAAGCCACTCCCAGCCCTTCTCTTTCAGCTGGTTGCCAGAATTCTGGAACTCACAACCCAAAGCAATCTCACTGTTTCAAGATGTTGATCTTAAGAGTTCCTCAAAAATAGCCCACTCAAACTAACCAAAAGAGAAGTTTAAATCATACAGAAATTGCAATCAACTTTTTGTCCTCCACTCTTATCCTTGAGCAGAATACCATTTGTAACTGTATTTATTAAATTGACAGAAAATTATATATATTTATTGTATACAATATGATCTTTGAAGTTTAGTCATGAGTCATTTAAGGACAGAGAAATTCATGGTTAGGTGATTTTGTCGTTGTATAATCATAGTATGTATGTACTTACACAAACCAAGGTGGTAGAGCCAGGCTATATGGGAGAGTCTATTGCTCCTAGGTTACAAAGCTGTACAGCATGTTATTGTACTGAGTGCTATAGGCAACTGTAATGCAATAGTAATTATTTGTGTATCTAAACATATTTAAACATAGAAGAGTACAGTAGAACTATTATATTGTAATCTTGTGGTAAAACCATTATGTATATAGTCCATTGTTGACTGAAATGTTATGTGGCACACAACTGTATATATATGTATTGTGGAATGGTTAAATCCAGCTAATAAACAAATTTGTTACTTCATATGGTTATTTTTAGTTATATAGTTATTTTTGTCAAGAACACTTAATATCCACCCTCAGCATTTTTCAAGAATACAGTACATCACCATAAACTATATTCAACATGCTGTTCAATAGATCTCTTGA
This sequence comes from Macaca nemestrina, assembly GCF_043159975.1. Taxonomy (NCBI): domain Eukaryota; kingdom Metazoa; phylum Chordata; class Mammalia; order Primates; family Cercopithecidae; genus Macaca; species Macaca nemestrina. The sequence continues at coordinate 90,815,093 of NC_092128.1, forward strand.
ACTTATTCCTTCTATTTGAGAGAAATGCCTCTGATGTGGAAATGCAGTGCTATAGCAATCAAAAAGGGTCAAAAACAAATTGGAAGAAACAGACTATGGAGGACAGGAAACATTGATATCATTTCTATATGCAGAGATCTGAGAAGACATTGCTTAAATTGCTTTAGGTTTAACAAAACAGACAAATTAGAATTCTGGGGAATTAAAAAAATATGTCAGTAGAAACAAAAAGTAAATAGGAAGTGGATAGCTGGAAAGTGAAACTGAAGAAATATTCCCAGAAAGTACAGCAAAAAGACAAATAAATGGTGAATAAGAAAAAAATAAGAAAAACCATTTTACATGCAGAATAAATATGGGCACCACACCCACTTACAGGAACATCACCACCCACACTGGAAACTATCATCTAATCACATACATGAGGCTCCTTCTTCCATGACCAGTTTATCACCTCCCAGAGCATGGGTCTGTCTCTGATTCACTGCTTGTCCCTACATATGAGCTTGTAGCTGTTGGTACACAGTGAACACTTACTAAAATTTTATTGAAAATTATCGAGTAAATTATATAAACATTTATCTAGTAAAAGTATGTTTTCCTTTGATTTATACAGAAATGGTAGGTGACTCAACATCAGCAGCTGCAGTTAATTAAATAATTAGTGCTTTCCTTATTTAATGTCTCTGGTGAGATCATGGCAATGTAGTAGCAAAAATAAACACCAACCAACTTCGCAGAATTTTTTTCCACTACTTGTACAGCTGTCAAATTGCTCTATGATGAATGCATTCAGGATTGAACACCATGGAAATGCCACACTGACCAGTCTCTGATGTGAGAGTGGTCACGTCATGAATGAGGCCTAGAAGCTCCTTTGATTACACTAAGTCCACACTTAACAAAGTTGATGGGTTATTGGAAACTATGACTTTAAGCTAAACAACAGATAATGAAACTTTTTTTTTCCTCATCAATGTCATAGTTTAATGATGTTGAGGAAACAACATTATTCAATGACTTGCTGCTAGTGGGAGGAGTGGTGGACTGTATCAGACATATTTTGTTCCTCATCAAAATCCTTCAACTCAGTGTGTTTTGTTCCAGCAATCTCTAAATAGCCACATGCAAGCAAGTGTAACTTCATTCTGTCTCTCCTCAGCTGTGCTACAAGTTGCTCACTTTCTGCCCCAGAATTTCTCTGCCACCAGCATGTCAGATGTGTGCAAGAACTTGTTCTGCCATTCTGACACAGACACCAAGCGGTAACTGCAAGGAAATTTATACTCTGTGAAGCAACTTGACTGACAGTGAATGAGAGTTAGTGAATATTCAAATGAATAGTCTATTCAATGAATAGAGCTATTCAAATGAATAGTCCTTTATGCCTTTGGCAGACAATTTGGTGGTGCCTTATACACAGATCCTTAGAAGGTCTACAGTGTGATCAATTCCCAGTTGTCCGCAGTTGTGACCAGCTCAATATCATGCTGTTGGGTTGGCTTTTCCACTTTCCCTGTTGAACTCTTTTCATTCGTCCCCTCCAGTTCTTGGGAATCTCTTAGCAAAAGTAACTACATACAAACTCTTCTCTCCAGCTATGCTTTTGGTTGGGCAGGGGTGGGGGAGGGGCGGGAATAAGTTATTAGGACACCCTGACATACAAAACAACCTTCCATAAACCTAAATCTTTCCAGATAATTCTAGTTTTTTCAAAGGAAAAATATGCCCTTTGTAAATAAATTCAAAATAAAGGGAGAGTCTACTACCTGACTTCTCTTTAACAATACTACAGATGATCTTCATAGAAAAAAAATAGTTATATTTTGCAGGTATATTATTAGCAGTAGGACCCAGAATATTTATTGGAATGTTTTGACATTTTAATAGTACTTTTTCTAATTCACTTTTCTAACCATTTTTTTATTTTAATACTTATTATAATCATTTTATTCTCACTGTATTTTAAAAGTTAAATATCAGAGAAATAATATGGTTGAAAGGATTACCTAAAATTTAGCAGATAACTAACTGAGACTATACAGAAATAGTAATGAGAAAGGAGATCGTTGCAATAATTAAGAATGCTAAGAATTAAAAAGTATTTTCAAGTAATACACTACTCATCCAACAGGAGAGTGCCTATTATATGAAATTTTAGACTTTCAATTTATGTCATATACACAAAGTCCCTTTTATGTTTTTATGTCTGAAAAATAAATGGCAATGATTTTGCTATTCTTAAATATTCTACAACAAGAGAACCATGACCAAAAGTAATAAGCTCTCACAGGACAATTTTTCTTACTCTAAATTGTAAATGGACTGAACATTAAAAATATTGTTTCTATGTAAGTGTTAAAGAAAAAGAGAAGCAATGCTTTTAATTGTGAATGATTAAAATGATAAAAGGTGAAAGAAGTACAATATAATCACATCGCATATATTCAATTTGATTTTGCCACATTATACAATCCAAACTCACTACAAAAACAATATGAATATGATACTACCCTGAATCTTATTATAGCAGGCAGAGTTCTGAGATGGTACCCAAGATTCTATCCCCTAGTGTATATTCCCTGTATGACACTCCCCACCGCATCACTTGACCGTGGGAGGCACAGTGAACACAATAGAATTCACTCTGATGATTAGCAAGTTATATGGCAAATGGATCATGCCATATGAAAAAGATGAAGAGATTTGCAGATAAAATAAGTTCTCTAATCAATTGCTTTGAGATAATCAAAAGGGGAAATACCCTGGGTAGGTCTGGCCTAAACAAGTGAGACTTTAAAAGGGACTGTGCCTTCTTGAAGGAAGAAATATGAAGAATGAAAAGATTTTCTGGCTGACCCTGAAAAGCAAATAACTTCCATGTTGGGAGCAGATGGGACTATGCAGCAGTGACCTGAGGCAGTCACCAGTTGCTGAAAACAGTCCCCGGGCAATAGCTAGCAAGAAAGTGAGGACCTAAACACACATCTGCAAGGAAGCGAATTCTGTCGATAACCTGAATTAGCTCGCAACAGGATTCTGAGCTTCAAAGGATAAACAGCCTTCCTAATATTTTGATTGTTTTGTGGAGACTGTGAGAGGCAAGCTACTCTATGCCCAGACTTCTGATGTTCAGAAATGATGAGATAATAAATGGGTATTCTTTTATTCAACTAAGTCTCTGGTAGTTTGTTACAGAGTAATAAAAAAACTAATACATTAGTAAACTAGAATGAAATGTGTCCTTTAGTTTTCCCTTAAACTTTAACGATGTAAAGGCTCTAAGAATAATAAACAAACACGACTCTCATAAGTGAAAAAGTTAAACTTATAATTTCTGTCTCTTTTTGTATTCTTTTAAAACTAACAATCTAAAACAAATTTACATGAATTATTTTCTGAAAGAGGTAAGATAAAAATATTGCAATGTCAGTTTGAAAAGTTATTTTGAAATCAAATACGTGAAATGAGCGATGAGCCTGATTTCCCTATTTCAGTGATAACTTTTTCTTGTGCATGATTTTTATTTCAAAAATGTTACAGTGGTGATAGACTCTGGTGTTAGGCATTCAATACCCGTTACTACACAGGAAACAATGAAGATGCTAAGTAAAGGAACACAATTTGTTGAATAAATACTTACAAATACATGCAAAGGAGAAGACACTACCATGTTTTCACACTTATCCTATGCTTGCCACTGTGCTAATTGATTTGCATGTGTCGTTATATCCTCTTAATGCTTATAAAAATTCTGAAAAGTAGATACTTTAGAGTGTCAAGTTTTTGAAGCTGAAAGATTCAAGCAATTTGTGTAATTGTACAAAGTTAGTAAATGGCAGAGTTAAAATTCTAACCCTGGTTAATCGGACTCAAAAGTTTACTACCACACTTAGTTAGTTTAAATCAAGTACTTGATTCTTTACCCATCCACAAGGCTGAAGTCATCACATATTGTGGACTAGAACATCCAGATATATAGTGTGTGAAGGCACAATTAGAGGGCAGAGGCAAAGGCGATGTTTTGAAAGACACATAAGCAAAGGATAACAGGGTAAAGAGATGTTTATTGACAGGAGTCAGAGTGCAAATCCCCTTCCCAGATGGTTCAGAAATCTATGAAGGGACTCATTGCTCTGTTTAATAAATGCCTAAGAAAATTCCCAAAACTTTCAATTGAACTTTGAAGGTAGTCTCAGAGGTTGAGAAATATGGTCTTAAATAACCCTATACTTATCTCATCTGTGAGTCTTCATTGAACAAAAGTTAGTGTAAATCACGGTTTATGTAGTTAATTGCTTTGCTCTAAAGTAGACACTGTGAGCTGAGATCCCTCACTTTCTTCTTCCTAAGAAGGTGAGATCTCTCCTGGCTCCTGTGTTACCTACTATACTCAATAGTCTTTCTTTCCCTTCCCACCCCGATGAACTCATTTAAATTATCATTCAAAAAAGGACACTTCTGAGAGTAAAGTGAGACCTCATTATTTATTTTACTGGGATTATTTCAGGCATACTTGTATATAAGGTAACCCTGTTTCTATCCATTTTATTCTCTCATTCTCATTAAACACATTCCCCCATCACCTTTGAGTATTCCAGCTCCTTGATTTTTTTCTATTTTCCTAGCTTATCATTTTCATTTATACTTTTCTTGTATCTACTCCACCTGTCCCCTAACAATCAACTAAGTCAACCATACTTTCATCGACAGCCTATAATCTCTTAACTTCTTTACCTACCCAACCTGCCAAACCCAACCTGGAAATAATCTACAATTTGTTTTGTTTTGTATTGTGTTCAAAATTATTAGTCCAAAGTTATTTGTCACTGATAAACAAAAGACTTTAAACTGATAATTTTGTAAAGGCTCATTCTATTCATTTTCACCTTAGTCTTTTTGCTTCTAAAATAAATTTGGTAATTCTAGTATCTCCATATTGGAAATCCCATTGCTGTTATTTCCAAGTTTTCCCATTCTCCTCACATCCCAAAATTCACTATATCCACCTTCATATTCAGCAGGTGTTTTTCTACCTACTTGGATGAGAAGATGGGTAACATTTTACAGGTGATTTCCTCATCTGCCTTCCCAGAATGTTAGAAGGGCAATGCTGCACTGATTTTTAAAAATTTACAAAGTTATAGGACATGCTACTTGTAGCAAGTGAAAAATTAGGAAGATATTGTACCTTCTATTCCTCTGATTCCATTTATCAATCTTATATGATATTTATCAATCTTATATGACTCTTCCCACAGGTTGTTCCTTATCAACACATGCATACATATAACCGTATATACTTCTAGATTTCTTTTGATTTAACTAAATAGAATCATATTACAAACAGTACTCTGAATCTATTTTTGACTTAAGACATCTTTCTCTAAATACACAGAAATATTATAATTAATATGTAAACAAACACACATATACACAGAGTTTATAAAGACAATGGTATAAGGTGCTAGGGCATTTTAGGACCATACTTTGATTTTTTTCTTATATTCCCCTCTAGCTTTCATTTTTCTCATTCCTCTGCCTGCATCATCCCCCAATTCTCATCTCACTCATGGTAACTTATGTAAACAACAAACCAAGCTCATCTACAAATTTCACCAGCTGTATAAATATATATTATCAAAATGCTACATGTACATATATATGTATACACACACACACACACACACACACACACACACACAGAGATGTATATAAAAAAGATGGTAAACTGAAAGTTTTCTCTGGGATACCAAAATACAATAGATACAAAACTTCAAGATGAAGGATAGCTATCTTGAGGAAATTTCAAATATAGCCCTAAAAATCAACAAGTAATCTATAAGAAGTAAAGTGTGTGGAAATTGGGAGATGGTTTACCATGAAATTCCTTTCAAAAAGGAATGGCATGAGGTGACAGAAGACCATCTCATAACTCCATGTTATGACTAAAATAGCACCACGTGGCAAGCATCATATGTGTTCTCTGAAGTTGAGCAATGAAGGGGACTGGTGTGTGACTCACGCTGAAGGCAACTGAAGTAGCCTGGGGCAGCAAAGAGTGCAGCTTCTGGGAAGCCACTGTGGTCCCCTCCAATGGTAAACAGAGCACAAGGTGCATGTAAAACCTACAGAAGAGAGGGTAGACTTGTTGTTTTGGCTTCTGTCAGTAAGTTCTTGAAAAGACAGTGGCTTTCCAACAGTGTCCTGTAAACCAATATAAAACTTGTGAATGGTAGTAAAGGCCAGATAGTGGAAGAGAATGCCTCTCCCTTGAAAAGTAAGATGTTTTCTAAGGAGACCGCAGAGACGCTCCTGCAAAGCCCATCTAAGTGCTCTAAAGAGAAAGAGCCAGATTTATACATCTACCAGGCCCAGAGAGCACAAAGCTACCCTATGACAGCATCTGTTAGGTATGAATTTTCTTCTGCCATTCTTTTCCTCATTCCCATGGAGCTACCTGGATAGGTTAGTAGAAGCAGCTAGCTAACGAGAAATAAAATGAGTCAAGCAAGAAGCAGCCAGCTACAGATGCAGGCTGTGTCCTACAGCTCATGCCTGCTAATACATTTGAGACTATGTTTGCCTTAAAGTGACCTTATGGAGAATGTATAAGTTTTCCTGTAGGGATATGATAATGATTTTCCAGAATTAATTGATTTTAAAAAGATATTAAAAGATTAAAATAAAATTAGGTTCTGGTTATATCCCATGAATCATTCTTTTGCATGCTACTTACCTACAAATATACCCCACTGATTTGTAAGTAAATATGTATTAAGCACTATTTGGTGCCAGGTAGTGTTCTAGGTTCCTGGAACAAATACTGTAGTGAAACCAAATAAAGATCCATGGCCTTGAGGAATGCAAATTCTAATGAAAGGAAAATAGTAAAATAATAAAATAATAAAATTGTAAATCATATGATATGTTATATGCTGATATGTTCCATAGTAATAAAATGTCATGAAAATATAGTATAGGGTAAGGATGGTTAAAAATCCTGTGATGAAAAGGGCAGGATATATTTTTAAATAAGGTATTCAGTATAGGCCTAATTATAAATCAGGTATTTGAGCAAAGTCTCAAAACTGGTAATGGAGATAGATATCTAGAAGGGTGGTCCTGGAGGAGAAAATAGCTTAGCAAAAGACCCAAGATGACATGAATAACAAAATTGAAAAATTACACAGTGCTGGTATCACTGAGAAAAATGAGCAAGGGGATGAGTAAAAAGAGATAAGGTCAGAAGACTTACTTGGCAAAAACAACAGAAAGGATGAGCTAACAAAAAGCAGATGGAGAAAGCTGCACTTAGAGACAGAAATATTACCAGTTTCATTTTGGACATGTTGATTTGTGATGTCTATTACACAACCAATATGGATGTTAAGTTGGCATTTGGCTTTGGATTACAGATTTGGCCAGAGACATAAATTTGGGAATCAGTAGTGATTAGAAGGAATGAGATCACCAAAAGAATGAGTATAGGTAGAGAAGAGGTGGATGAACTTGGGAACACTTCAGGATAAGTGGTTGGCCAAAGACAAAGAACCAGCAAATGGACTATTAAGGAACTCCCATTGAGAGAGGAGGAAAACCAAAGTTGTGTGGTGCCCTGGAAGACAAGTGAAGGAAGGGTGTCTTGAAGAAGGTAATTGCTTCTGTTAAGAGGGTAATGAAGAGGATAATTACTTATGTTAAGTGCTGCTGAAAGATTTAAGATATAGACAGTGAATTGAATACTGAATTTAGCAATATGGAAATTTAGCCAAAGATCCTAGTAGAGTGGTGGAGCACAGAAAACCTGATTAAGTTAAAGAATTTAGGAGGGAACAAATCTGAAACAGAGAGTATATATAAACAGGGCTATAACTCACAGGGGAAGTGGAATGAAGATGTTTTTACTATGGGAGAATTAACAGCGTGTCTGGATGCTGAAGGGAATGATACAGCAGACAGTGAAATAGTGATCGTATGGGAGAGAGAAAAAAATTGATGGAGATGCATCATTAAATTAGCTAGAGATTTGTCCTACTGCACAAGTAGAAAGTCAACCTTTAGAGGCAGTGTCTATACTAACGTAAACCAAAAATAAAATTGTAAGCCCTCTTACCAACTGTATGGGCGCCTCCTCTCAGGCAAGGACATTCCAAAGTTGACCTGAAAAAGTAGTTCAGGCTATAATGGGAAGGCAGGGGTTGGACATGTCTCATTATACCCTCCTCCCATTGGTACTCAGGCACAGCTGACCAGCATTAATATTAAAACAGAGACCTTAAGACTGACAAAACAGACTCTTTGTAGCAACAAGATACCAACATGACAGCAGGCCCTGAAATAAATCAAAGTATTTTACATACATATGTAAAATATGTATATATATGTTATATACATGTAAAATATGTATATATATATGTGGGTTTTTTTTTTTTTTTTTTTTTTTTTAAGATGGAGTCTCACTCTGTTTCCCAGGCTGGAGTGCAGTGGTGTAATCTCAGTTCATTGCAACCTCTGCCTCCCAGTTTCAAGCGATTCTCCTGCCTCAGCCTCCCAAGTAGCTGGGATTATAGGTATCTGCCACCACACTCAGCTAATTTTTGTATTTTTAGTAAAGACAAGGTTTCACTGTGTTGACCAGGCTAGTCTCAAACTCCTGACCTCGAGTGATCCGCCCACCTCGGCCTCCCAGTGTGCTGGGATTACAGGCATGAGCCACTGTACCTGTTCATATATTTTTTAACATATTTTGAAATGGCCTGGAAAACTGTCTCTTGAGGGGAAAATCTACATTCTGTAGAAAATCTCTTTTCCTTTCTAGGTCTCTTTCTTGATCCAGGAGAGAATTAACTGAGTCTGGCACATTTTTAGGTGTGATAAGAAACATTTACAATCTATTATCTCTGAAGTCTGCTATCTGAAGGCTTTGTCTGCATGAAAAAAATCTTGGTATCCATAACTCCTTATCTTAACCCAGACACTCCTTTCTATTGACTCCAGGTCGTTAGATAATAATTTAACTTTTCAACCAATTGCTAATCAGAAAATTTTTGAATCCACCAATGACCTGAAAGCCCCCTGCTTTGACTTCTCCCACCTTTCTGGATGAAATTTTTATACTTTACATGTATTGACTAAGGTTTTATGTCTCCCTAACACGTGTAAAACCAAGCCGTAGCCCAACCACCTGGGGAAAATGTTTTCAAGACCTCCTGGGGTTGTATCATAAGTCATGCTCCTCAAATCTGGTTCAGAATAAATCTCTTCAAACATTTTACAGAGTTTGACTCTTCTCATTGACACTAAAAAGTAGGAAGGCAAATTAAGGGACTGCAAATCCCCTTTTACTCAATTTGTCCTTTTGGCCAAATTGCTTTTTATTTCTATACTGGAAGACATATATTATTTTCCATGCATTTCATGATTACTTTTTCGTGTTGATGCTAATGCTTATTGAAAATAAAAATTAGACCCTGCTGGGTGCTGTGGATCATACTTGCAATCCCAAGATTTTAGGAGACCAAAGAAAGAGGATCGTTTGAGCCCAGGAATTTGAGAACAGTCTGGACAACATAGCAATATCCTGTCTCTACAAGAAACATTTTTAAAAAATTAAGCAAGTATGATGGTGCATGCCTGTAGTCTCAGTTACTTGTGAGGCTGAGGTGGGAGGATTGCTTGAACCAGGCGTTGGAGGCTGCAGTGAGCTATTACACCATTCCACTCCTGCCTGAGTGACAGAAGGAGACCCTGTCTTAAAAACAGCAACAAAAACACTCTGTAATGTATATGAAACTATGATACCAAATATTTTCTCCACCAAAATGCACTATTCCCCGTGATGTCCCACCCACAAGATGAGAACTTTAGAATAATATAACTGTAACCCCACTTCTACCTCTAGGGAATCCTTTTACTTCCACTTTCTCATCATGAGCCCAACCCAACTTTTAAATTTTACTGAAGTAACTTGACCCTTTCAATTTTAAACTATTATTTGAATCTTCCCACAAAATTTGTCTCTTCTGTTTTAAGAACCTTTATTTTGGTGGCTTTTGGTAAACTCCTAGGCTTCAATAACCATTTCTATTATGTCTATTTAGACGTCATCAGACATTATATAGCCCTTTGCTCTCCATTGTTTCTTCTGTTTGTTCTTTGTCTTTTTCCATCTTGACTATTCTAATTTATCTGCTCTCTTTTCTATTTTCTCAGATTAGATAAATACTAATACATTTTCTAAAATGTGTATATCTATAAATAATCTTTACTTCACCTTGGCAGATGGATGTCAGCTTGGCTGGACGTAGGATTTTTCCTCCCAGTAGTTTATAGATAAGATTGCAATGTTAATTGCAATGTTAGTTGCTTATTAGAAACACCTGGGGAGTTAAAATGCCAATTCTTAGCCCTACCCCCAGAGATTCTGATTTAATTCATCTGGGGTGGAGCCCAGCAGCAGTATTTCTAAAGCTCCTCAGCTGATTCTAACATGCAGTCAGGATTGAGATCTTGTGGGTGTTATTTTACTATGATGCAATTCTGCTGTTGACTTTCATTCTATTATGGCCCAAAGTGGGAGATGAGCAGCCTGATTCCAGTCTGATCCACCTGCCTTCATAATGTACTTGTTCTTCCTAAGCAGAAGCTTCTAATATTTTATCTTCATGCCTGAAATTTGAAAGTTTTACCTTACTAAGGTGTGAGTCATTTTCTTATAAATCCTGACTAGAATTTGTGAAGTCCTTTTAACTGGTCTTTCTTTAACACATAGGGAAGTTTTTCTCTATTATTTAATTAGTGTCTTAACCCAACCTTTCATTTTTCTCTTTCTGGAACTCCTATTTTCCTTAATGTCACTCAACTATTCCCTTATGTTTTTCATTGCTGTATGTTTTGCACTGTGATATTTTCTCCACTTCTTCTTCGGTGCTACTAATTCAGTAATCAACAGTGAACACCTCTCTTTCTATTGATGCAATCAAATTTTAAACTTGAAGATGGTGTTATTTAAGTTCCATAAAGTGAATTTGGGCTGTGCTTGAATATTTTTAAATCCTTTTGTCATTGATGTATTCAAATGTTCATCAGGTGTACCATATCAGGAGCCTGGTTTGAGAGTCCTATCAGTTCTGTCTCTCTCATTTGACTAGTCCTCATTAGGTGACTTGTAATTTTCTGGGTTTCATTGGTGCTAAAATCAAGCTGCTAGGAAACACTAAATGGTAGTAGAAACTTCCCAGCAGGTTTTGCAAGACATCTCATACAGGAGAGTTCCGGCTGGCATCAGGTTGGTGTCACTCTGGGACAAAGCTTCCAGAAGAAAGAGTAGGCAGCAATCCTTGCTGTTCTGCAGCCTCTATTGGTGATACCCATGTGAAAAGGGTCTGGAATGGACCCCCAGCAAATTGCAGCACACCTGCAGAGGAGGGGACCGACTGTTAGAAAACAAACAAACAGAAAGCAACAACATTAAAAAATATGACCCCACGGAAACCCCATCTGAAGGTCAACAGCCTCAAAAATAAGAGGTAGATAAAAATCTATGATGATGAGGAAAAACCAAAGCAAAAACACTGAGAATTCCAAAAGCCAGATGCCTCTTCTCCTCCAAATGATTGCAACACTTCTCCACCAAGGGCACAGTATGGGGCTGAAGCTGAGATGGATGAATTGACAGAAACAGGCTTCAGAAATTGGGTAATAACAAACTTTTCTAAACTAAAGGATTATGTCTTAACCCAAAGCCAAGAAGCTAAGAACAATGATAAAAGATTACAGGAGCTGTTAACTAGAATAACCAGTTTAGAGGGAATATAAATGACCTGATGGATCTGAAAAACAGCATGAGAATTTCATGATGTAAACACAAGTATTAATAGCTGAATCAACCAAGCAGAAGGGAGAATATTAGGGCTTGAAGACTATCTTACTGAAATAAGGCAGGCAGAAGAGATTAGAGAAGAAAAGAGTGAAAAAGAATGAAGAAAACCTCTGAGAACTATGGGACCATGTAAAGAGACCAAATCTACAATGGATTGGAGTACGTGAAAGAGATGGGGAGAATGGACTCAAGTTGGAAAACACACTTCAAGATATGATCCAGGAGAACTTCCCCAACCTAGCAAGACAGGCCAACATTCAAATTCAGGAAATCCAGAGAACCCCAGTAGGATACTCCATGAGAAGATCTACCCCAAGACACAAAATCATCAGATTCTCCAAGGTTGAAATGAAACAAAAAATGCTAAGGGCAGTCAGAGAGAAAGTCCAGGTCACCTACAAAGGGAAGCCCATCAGACTAATAGTGAAACTCTCAGCAGAAGCCCTACAAGCAAGAAGAGATTTGGGGCCAATATTCAACATTCTTAAAGAAAAGAATTTCCAGAATTTCATAACTGGCCAAACAAAACTTTATAAGCGAAGGAGAAGACAAGCAAATGCTGAAGAATTTTGTCACCTCCAGGCCTGCCTTGCAAGAGCTCCTGAAGGTAGCACTAAACATGGAAAGGAAAAACCATATCCATCCACTACAAAAACACATTGAAGTACACAGACCAATGACACTATGAAGAAACTACATTAACAAGTCTGCAAAATTAACCAGCCAGCATCATCATGACAGGATCAAATTCACAAATAACAATATTAACCTTAAATATAAATGGGCTAATTGCCCCAATTCAAAGACACAGAATGGCAAGCTGGATAAAAAGAGAAGACCCACCATGTGCTGTATTCAAGAGACACATCTCATGTTCAAAGACACACATAGGCTCAAAATACAGGAATGGAGTAAATTTTACAAGCAAATGAAAAGTAGAAAAAAGCAGTTGTTGCAATCTTAGTTTCTGGCAAAATGGACTTTAAACCAACAAAGGTCAAAAAAGGCAAAGAAGCACATTACATAATGGTAAAGGGTTCAATTGAACAGGAAGAGCTAACTATCCTAAATATATATGTACTCAATACAGGAGCACCCAGATTCATAAAACAAGTTCTTAAAGACCTACAAAGATACACAGACCCACGTGCAATAATAGCGGGAGACATTAATGCCCCACTGTCAGTATTGGACAGATCATCAAGAGAGAAAATTAACAAAGATATTCAGGACTTGAACTCAGCTCTAGACCAAGTGGACCTGATAGATATCTACAGAACTCTCTACCACAAAACAACAGAATATACGTTTTTCTCAGCACTACATGGCACTTAGTCTAAAATTAATCACATAATTGAAAGTAAAGCCCTCCTCAGCAAATGCAAAATAACAAATAATAAAAGTCTCTCAGACCACAGCACAATCAATACAAGATTAAGAAACCCACTCAAAACTGCAATACTACATGGAAATTGAACAACCTGCTCCTGAATGACTTCTGGGTAAATAACAAAATTAAGGCAGAAATAAAGAAGTTTTTTGAAACCAATGAGAACAAAGAGACCAACATATCAGAATCTCTGGGGCACAGCTAGAGCAGTGCTAAAAGAGAAATTTATATCACTAAATGCCCACATCAAAAAGTTAGAAAGATATCAAATCAACACCCTAATATCACAATTAAAAGAACCAGAGAACCAAGAGCAAACAAACCCCAGAGCTAGCAGAAGAAAGAGAAATAACCAAGCTCAGAGTGGAACTCAATGAGACAGAGACACAAAAAACCCTTCAAAAAAATCAGCAAATCCAGGAGTTGATTTTTTAAAAAAAATCAGTAAAATAGACTACTAGCTAGACTAATAAAGAAGAAAAGAGAGAAGATTCAAATAAAAACAATCAGGCCGGGCGCGGTGGTCAAGCCTGTAATCCCAGCACTTTGGGAGGCCGAGACGGGCGGATCACGAGGTCAGGAGATCGAGACCATGCTGGCTAACACGGTGAAACCCCGTCTCTCCTAAAAAAATACAAAAAATTAGCCGGGCGTGGTGGCGGGCGCCTGTAGTCCCAGCTCCTTGGGAGGCTGAGGCAGGAGAATGGCGTGAACCCAGGAGGCGGAGCTTGCAGTGAGCTGAGATCCGGCCACTGCACTCCACCCTGGGTGACAGAGCGAGACTCCGTCTCAAAAAAAAAAAAAAAAAAATCAGAAATGATAAGGGGGATATCACCACCCACCCCACAGAAATATGAACAACCCCCAGAGAATACTATAAACACCTCTATGCAAATAAACTGGAAAATCAAGAAGAAGTGGATAAATTCCTGAACACATACACCTTCCCAAGGCTGAACCAGGAAGAAGTCAAATCCCTGAATAGACCAGTAACAAATTCTGAAATTAAGGCAGTAATTAATAGCCTACCAACCAAAAAAAGCCCAGGTCTAGATGGATTTACAACTGAATTCTACCAGAAGCACACAAAAAAATTCTTCTGAAACTACTCCAAACAATTGAAAAGGAGGAACTCCTCCCTAACTCATTTTATGAGGCCAGCATCATCCTGATACCAAAACCTGGCATAGATAGAACAAAAAAAGAAAACTTCAGTCCAATATCTCTGATGAACATCAATGCAAAAAATCCTGAATAAAATACAAAATGAATCCAGCAGCGCATCGAAAAGTTTAACCACCACAATCAAGTCAGCTTCATCTTTGGGATGTAAAGCTGGTTCAACATATTCAAATTAATACACGTAATGTATTACATAAACAGAACTAAAGACAAAAACCACATTATTATTTCAATAGAGAAAAGGCCTTTGATAAAATTTAATATCCCTTTATGTTAAAAACTCAATAAACTAGATAATGAAGGAACATGCCTCAATATAATAAGAGCCATTTATGGAAAACCCATAGCCAATATCATACTGAATGGGCAAAAGCTGGAAGCATTCCCTTTGAAAACTGGCACAAGACAAGCATGCCCTCTCTTGCCACTCTTATTCAACATAGTTAGTATAAATCATGCTGCTAGAAAGACACATGCACACGTATGTTTATTGCAGCACTATTCACAATAGCAAAGACTTGGAACCAACCCAAATGTCCATCAATGATAGACTGGATTAAGAAAATGTGGCATATATACACCATGGAATACTATGCAGTCATAAAAAAGGATGAGTTCATGTCCTTTGTAGGGACATGGATGAAGCTGGAAACCATCATTCTGAGCACACTATCGCAAGGACAGAAAACCAAATACCACATGTTCTCATTCATAGGTGGGAATTGAACAATGAGAACACTTGGACACACGGTGAGGAACACCATACACTGGGGCCTGTCATGGGGTTGGGGGAGGGGGGAGGGATAGCATTAGGAGATATACCTAATGTAAATGACAAGTTAATGGGTGCAGCACACAAACATGGTACATGTATACATATGTAACAAACCTGCACATTGTGCACATGTACCCTAGAACTTAAAGTATAATAAAAAAAATAAAAAAGAAAGTTCTGGCCAGGGCAATCAGGCAAGAGAAAGAAACAAAGAGTATGCGAATATGAAGAGATGTAGTCAAATTGTCTTTGTTTGCAGATGACGTGATCCTGTATCTAGACAACCCCACTGACTCAGCCCCAAAACTTTTTAAGCGGATAAGCAATTTCAGAAAAGTCTCAGGATACAAAATCAACATGCAGAAATCACAAGCATTCCTATACATGAACAACAGGCAAGCAGAGAGCCAATTCATGAATGAGCTCCCATTCACAATTGCCACAAAGAGAATAAAATACCTAGGAATACAACTAACAAGATAAGTGAAAGACCTCTTCGAATAGATCTACAAACCACTGCTCAGAGAAATCAGAGAGGACACAAACAAATGGAAAAACATTCCATGCTCATCGACATGAAGACTCAATATTGTGAAAATGCCCATAATGCCCAAAGCAATTTATAGAGTCAATGATATTCTCATTAAACTATCACTGACATTCTTCACAGAATTATAAAAAAAAAAACTATTTTAAAATTCATATGGAACCAAAAATGAGTTCACATAGCCAAGACAATCCTAAGCAAAAAGAAAAAAGCTGGAGGTATCATTCTACCAGACTTCAAACTATACTAAAAGGCTACAGCAACCAAAACAGCATGGTCTGGTACAAAAGCAGGCTCATAGACCAACATAACAAAATAGGGAACTCAGAAATAAAACCACACATCTACAACCATCTGATCTTCAACAAACCTGACAAAAATAAGCAATGGGGGAATTACTCCCTATTTAACAAACTGTAATGGGAGAACTGGCCAGCCAGATGCAGAAAATTAAAATCGGTCCCCTTTCTTACACCTTATACAAAAATTAACTCAAGATGAATTAAAGACTTAAATGTAAAACCCAAACTATAAAAACTCTAGAAGAAAATCTAGGCAATACCATTCAGGACATAGGCATGGGCAAAGATTTGATGATGAAATCACAAAAAACAATTGCAACAAAAGCAAAAATTGACAAATGAGATCTAATTAAACTAAAGAGCTTCTGCACAGCAAAAGAAACTAGCATCAGAGTGAACAGACAACCTACAGAATGCGAGAAAATTTTTGCAATCTATCCATCTGACAAAAGTCTAATATCCAGAACCTACAAGGAACTTAAGCAAGTTTACAAGAATAAAACAACCCCATTAAAAAGTGAGCAAATTATACAAATAGATGCTTCTCAAAAAAAGTCATACATGTGGCCATTAAACATATGACAAAACACTCAACATCACTAATCATTAGAGAAATGCAAGTTAAAACCACAATGAAATACCATCTCACTCCAGTCAGAATGGTTATTGTTAAAAAGTCAAGAAATAACGAATACTGATGAGGTTGCAGAGAAAGAGGAATGCTTTTATACTGTTAGTGAAAATGTAAATTAGTTCAACAATTGTGGAAGACAGTGTGATGATTTCTCAAAGATTTAGAATGGGAAATACCATTTGACCCAGCAATTCCATTACTGGGTATATTAGTCCATTTCACACTACCAATAAAGTCATACCTGAGACTGGGAAGAAAAAGAGGTTTAATTGGACTTACATTTCCACATGGCTGCAGAGGCCTCAGAATCACGGTAGGAGGTGCAAGTCACTTGTTACATGGCAGCAGCAAGAGAAAATGAGGAAGATGCAAAAGCAGAAACCCTTGATAAAAACCATTCTATCTCATGAGACTTATTCACTACCATGAGAACAGTATGGGGGAAACTGCCTCCATGATTCAAATGATCACCCACAGGATTCCTCCCTCAGCATGTGGGAATTATGGGAGGAGAATTCAAGAGGAGATTTGGGTGGGGACACAGAGCCAAACCATATCACTGGGTATATAAGGAATATAAATAATTCCATTATAAAGATAAATGCATGCTTATGTTCATTGCAGTACTATTCACAATAGCAAAGACATAGAATCAACCCAAATGCCCATCAATGATAGACTATTTAAAGAAGATATGGTACATATACACCACGGAATAGTATACAGCCATAGAAAGGAAAGGTGGTGAGGGGGAGGATTAGGGAAAAGAGCTAATGCGTGTGGGGCTTAATACCTAGTTGATGGGCTAATAGGCCAGCAAACCACAATGGCACACATTTACCTATATAACAAACCTGCACATCCTGCACATGTACCCTGGAACTTAAGATTAAAAATAAAAATCAGACTTAGAAAAATAAATAAATAAAAATCTTAAAAAATAAGATCACACATAGAAACCTTAACTTTGTCAGAAGTAAAATGAATAAACAAAAAGTCTCAAAAGGAAATGCTCCCATTACCTATGTTCTAAGTGAGTTTCTCCCTTTGGAAGACTCCTCTGAGGAGATATTTTTTAAATATTTTAAAAATAGCTTCTACAGTGTTTTTCCTAATTTCTAAGTTGAGACTTAATTTATGTTTCTGATTTTGCTCTTTGGGATGGGAGAAGGGGAAAGAGAAATGATGACTAATTGCAAAAGAATGACTTCCACAAAGCCACAGCAGTGGGAGGGAAAAAGCAGATGCCTTCTGATTCACTTTGATGGGGAGATTGGCTCATTTTCCTTCTTTGGCTTGTGTTTTTGGCTTGTGTCATTTGGCCCCCAACCAGGATGTTTTTACATTCATTTTGTGTTTAGAAAAGACATATCAAACCAAAACATTTAAGCTGCTCTTCTGCTCTTGATATTAATAAAGCTGATGAAGATAAAAAAGGAAAAGAAAGAAAAAAAAAGAAATCCACCAGAAGACATGCCTATCCAGGACCCCAGAGACAGGCTTGAAGATGTGTCTTGACCATAGACTTGAAACAACTAGGTATCTCAGTTACAGCCCATCTCTACCACAGACTTGAGCAATACAACTATCCCAAAGACCCATAGAGTGATCCAACAGGAGTCCTCCTAGAGACCTAGAGGAAGCCACACTTATCAGCACATAATACATAAATGTACCTGATGACAGGCCTGCTGACTGTGAACTCAGAGGCAGTCCTTCATCTCAGCACCAGCCCCACAGACTGAGTTCCTGGGAACAATCCAGTTCGCCTAGGAACCAGAAAGAACCCACAGCCACTAGCCACTGGAAATAGGCCCACAAACTGTGGTCTACACTATGAACCTACAATCAGGCAAGTGACACTGATCTACCTCCATTCAACTGTGATCTCAGAGGCAATCCCATCAGCCCAGAGACCTAAGAGGAAAACATTTTAACTTGTCAAAACCAGTGTATAAGACTGAAAGAGGGGTTTTCACCTTCAAATGCACAGACACCAGTGCAAGACTACACAGATAACAAAGAATGAGGCAAACATAACAACACCAAGGGAAACTCATAAAGTTCCAATAACCAACCACAAAGAAATGGAGATAGACAAACTGCCTGAAAAAGAATTCAAAATAATCATCTTAATGTAGCTCAATAAGATGTAAGAAATTACAGACAGAAACTAAATGGAAATAGAAAAACAATGCATAAACAAAATGGGGAGTTTCATGGAGAATTAAAAACCTTAAAAAATAATCAAATGAAAATCCTAAAGCTTAAGAATACAATAAGAGAAGTAAAATTTTCAAGAGAGTTTTAACAGCACACTCAATTATGCAGAAGAAATGATTAGTGAACTCGAAGACAGGTCATTCAAAATTAGCCAATGAGAGGAAGAATAAGAAAAAATGGTTGAAAAAGAGCAAAGAAGGCATGAGGAATCTAGGGGACAGCCTGAAATGTGCAAATATACAAATGATGTGAGTATCTAGAGGAGGAAAGAGAGAAAAAGAACACTATAAGAAAAGAAGATTTATAGGCCAATATTACTGATGAACGTAAATTCAAAAATGCTAACAAACTGAATTCAACAGCACATTAAAAACATCATTTTTACTATGATTAAGTAGGACCTGAAACTATGAAACTACCAAAAGAAAACATAAGAGAAATTCTCCATGACATTGGTCTGGGCAAATATTTCTTAGATATTACCACAAAATCAGAGTAATTAATAGCAAAAATAAATAAATTGTATTGTATCACATCAAACTAAAAAGCTCTGTACAGCAAAGGAAAACAATTAATATAGTAAAAAGACATCCTGTAGATTAAGAGAAAATATTTGCAGACTGTAATCTAATAAGAAGCTAATATCCAAAATATATAAAAAACTAAGACAATTCAGTAACAAGAAAACAAACAATTCAATCAAAAATGGGCAAAAAAACCATAAATACATACTTCTCAAAAAAAAAGATATATAAATGCCAACAGATATATGAAAACATCCCCATCATCACTGATCATTAGGGAAATGCAAATTAAAACCACAATGAGATACCACTGGCAAGGGTATGGAGAAAAGAAAACCCTTGTGTACTGTTTGTGGAATGTAAATTAATATAGCCATTTGGAAATAGTATGGAGGTTCCTCATAAAACTAAAATTAGAATTACCATATGATCTAGTAAAATGATTTCTGAATATATATGTATATATATGTCTCCAAAATAATTGACATCAGTATAGCAAAGAAATATCTACACTCCCATGTTCATTGCAGTATTATTCACAGTAGCTAAGATATGGACGCAACCTAGGTGTCTATCATGAGATGAGATGAATGGATAAAGAAAATGTGATACATATACAAAAGGGAATACTATTCAACCAGTTTTAAAAAGAAGGGATGGGAATCCTGTTATTTGCAACAGCATGGATGAATCTGGAGGACACAGTGCTAAGTAAAATAAGCCAGGCACAGAAAGACAAATGTAGCATGATCTCACTTATATGTGGAATCTAAAAAAGTTGAACATATAGAAGAGGAGAGTAGAATGATGATTACAACTGGCTGGGGAAGAAGGGTGGATGAAGAAAGAGGAGAGGTTGATCAGGAGTACAAGGTTTCATTTAGACAGAAGAAATTAGATTTAGTAATCTATCGTAGAGAATGATGACTATAGCAAATAATAATGCGTTGTATATTTCATAATTGCAAAAAGTAGATTTTAAATGTTTCACCACAAAAATGGCAAGTATATGAGGAGATGAATTTATTAGCCTAATTTAATCATTCCACATTGTAAATGTATATCAATAAATTACATTATATCACATAAATATACATAATTATTTGTCATTTAAAGATATAATTAATTTTTTAAAAGTCTTGAGAAAATAAAGAAATCTGAGAGAAATCTAATATTGTGCTTGAGAAAAAAGATGAGTAAGAGAAAATGGCAGGGTGTATTGTCATTTTTCAAGATTGCATTAAATGTTGAAAATAAAAATTAATCACCTTCATCAAAAAATAAAATAAAATGCAAATCCTTAGACTTCACACAAACTTAATACATCAGAATTCTTGGGGGAATTTATTTACCAAATTGTTGAGATAATTTTTTTTTTTTTTTGAGACGCAATCTCACTCTGTCACCAGGCTGTTGTACAGTGGCATGATTTCAGCTCACTATAACCTCCACCTCCTGGGTTCAAGCAATTCTCCTGCCTCAGCCTCCTGAGTAGCTGGTACTACAGGTGTGCACCACCACGCCTGGCTAATTTTTGTATTTTCAGTAGAAATGGTGTTTCACCATGTTGTCCAGAATGGTCTCGATCTCTTGACCTCGTGATTTGCCCACCTCAGCCTCCCAAAGTGCTGGGATTAGAGGCCTGAGCCACTGCACCCAGCTGAGATAATTTTATAAGTACCAAATTTTTTTGAGAAGCACAAAAGCAAATGTGGTTGAATATCCTGTAAGGAGACAGACCAGGAGCATACAATGTATTTTTTACTTATAAGTGAACAGCTCCTACTCTGATTTAACTTTTCCTCAAGGCCAGATGATCCAGATTTCCCTTTAGTACTTGACGATGAAATTGTATAGAAATGTGAGGAACTGCCACTGAGTAGTTAACCTGGAAAGTCTGACCTTTATAATAAAGAACTACAATGAAAGAAAAACATCAGCAGCAAAAGAACTGAAGTGTTAGTAGAGAAGAGAGCTTAAAAATGCAAAGATGACAGAGGTTAGCTAGATGTATAGTGAGCACAGCTGAGAGAGGAGAGTGGCAGAGTCCATAGAACTAAAAGAAAGAAAGAGAACCCACTGGGTATAAAATAGGTGGTAGAATTGGTTGGTTATCTCTAAATTCTCCTTCCCTTTGTTATTTGATAAATGTGGTTATCCTGCTTATAATTTTCATGCAAATATATCTCAATAGCTTTCATGCAAAAAGCTATTGAGATATATTATAGAAACCATTTGAAAGCACTGTAGTTTTGTCTCAAGCTAAAAAGAAAAACATGACAGCAAGAATTGAAGGTGGGGAATGGGAAACGGGAAGTTGTCCTCCTATACTCTCTTTCCAATTCTCATGCCAGCTACCAATTCACAAATACTAAATTAATTGTCCAAACACACCATGAATACTTATGACATGGGAAATTGTCCACAATGGGCCCTCTCTCCTTCATTTGGTGAAATTCTTCATCTTCTCAAAGATCTAGTTTGAATGTCACCCAATCTGTGACGTCATTTTCCAATCCCCTTCCACAAATCGTAACTAATGCCCCTTTCTGCCTTATCTCTTTCTTATATCCTAGTCATTTTTCTCTACTCTTAGTTGAATATACGAGCACTTAGAGAGTAGAAAACAGGCATTCTTCATGATTGAATCTCAAATTTCTAACAGAAGGCCTGGCATATAAGATGCTCTGCTCAATAAATTATGACATCAGTTTAATTCATAGTCACTTCAATTTAAGTCAGGTCCAGGTCAGTTGGTCCTGCAGTGCCACTTGACACCATGCTTTCTCTCTCTCATACCTCATTTACTAATTCTTAGAGAAGGAAGAGAAAGAAAAGAAGAATCAAGGGAAGAGAAGAAGGCAAGTGTGCTCTGAAGGTTTTTATAGAT
The DNA here is from genome assembly GCF_043159975.1 of Macaca nemestrina. Lineage (NCBI taxonomy): Eukaryota > Metazoa > Chordata > Mammalia > Primates > Cercopithecidae > Macaca > Macaca nemestrina. The sequence continues at coordinate 90,837,444 of NC_092128.1, forward strand.
AGTCTTGCCTGCCTAATGCTCACTCATGTATTAGACAGCATAGGCTATATTATACCTCAGTCACAATTTAACCTCAACAAGATCGGAACCTTCACTAAACCAGTTGGTCTTTCTGACTCATGCTGTATATCCAGCATGGAAAGGAGGAGCATTGCGTTCTACACATTAGTCAAGAATCCAGAAATAACAGGATCTCTGCCATCTTTCCATGCAATCATCTTAACATAAAGTTTTATATTTTCTAAAAAAATTGAAAAATAATGTGGATAATTTACATCTGATCTTAACTGCCTTTACCCTGAAGTTATAGATGTTACTTCCTCTCAAAATCCACTGTTAAAATTAATGGCAAGGTCCCAGCTTAATTGTATGAGGTACTAGATAGGTTTTCTATGTATGCAGGAAGAAAACAATTAGACATGATTAGCTCTAGTGATCTCTATTGAACACATATTTATTATGCACTATGTGTTAAATACTGGGCCAGTAAACAGGAAAATAACTGTCAGACAAAACAGAGCTTTCATAAAGCTCATGAGACAATGAAGAAGAAATAGAGCTATTCCACCTACATAACAACAAAAGCCTGAGTTTTCAGACTCAGATGAAATGCAAATATTACCCAGCATCAAGCTTTGCAGGTCATCAGCAAAGGTAATAAGAAAGGAACATCAATGGTATATGCCACAGCACTATCTGGCATACCTGAACCCATCAAATGCAACCTCCTGTTTGTAGCACTGTGATGTCATTTGGTTTTGGAGTGGGCAGTGCTCACTCTGCATGGCTAGGGTTAGCATAGAGGAGCCTCTGAGTGATGTGGTCTTTCTGTTTATGCATCATCATCACACAGTGTAGCTCTAGCTAGGTGATTGACTTGCATTCATCAGCAGCTGTAGTTTATAAATCTATAAATTACAGATATACTTATAGCAATCAGGCCAGAAAGATCAGGTACATTCTGCTAAAAGCATTCCTAGGTCAGTCATTGGGAGCTAATACATTTCAACGGTCAATATTTACAGGTAGGTCTGTTTAGAGTTAAAAGAAAAACACTCAGGTATTCTCAAGTACGAAAGAATGAGTTACAGACCCACTGTCGACTGTCTCCAAAGTTCATGGGGCACTCACTACTGTGGGAGGTTTACTTTTAAAAGTATCAGTCCGTGCCCACACCCACCAAAGTGCATGCTACTATGGGAGTGGGGGCAGGGATTGACATCTCAGGGAAATCAGAGAAGATTTATATGAAAAAGTGGTGTTTGAACTGAGATCAGAAGAAAGAACCAGAGTTAGCTGAGTGGCAGAGAAATAGCATATGGATAGGAAAGGAGCAGGCCTGTTTGAGTAACTCAAAGAAATCAGCGAGACAGGACTGTGAGGAGCAAAACAGAAGGTTGAGGAGTGGAAGTAATTTCAGACAGGCCTGACTGGCCCAAACCATGGGTGGGACAAGATAAATTAGGGATCTTTATCTCAGAAGCAAAGAGAAATACTGAAATGGTTTTATTGAGGGAGCACAGAGAATGACGTGATCATTGGAGGCAGTGAGAGAGTGGAAATAATGAAATGGGTTAGATAACCACTGCAGACATCTTAGCAGAGAAGATGATAAGGGTGAATAAAGGTGCTGTTGTGTTGATAAAGAAAGGTGGCATGATTCAAGAGATATTTAGGAGGAAAAAGTGACTGGAATTGGTAATGGCTTTGATATGAAGAGAGAGTACAGAGAGTTATTAACCATATCTCTGTGATTTGTGTAACTGGATGATACCATCCACCATAGAAAACAATAGAAACAAAACAGGTTCAGATCACTGTGGGAGAACAGTGAGAACCCAAAGAGCAAATCCTTGGCTTTTGCACTCAAGCAAGCATGGCCTAGTTATAGGCTGGCATTATCCAGAAAGCCCCTGTGAGCAACAAGTTATGAACTGCATTGTAAACAAAGAATATGTGAAAAGGAATTGAAAGGTAGTTTTGAGAACAGCATCCAAGTGCTCATACATGAGTGACAGAAATTAAGTAACTGTAGGGAAATGGAAGTTCCATTGTTGCATTTTTTATACCATATCTCTTAAAGCAGTTGGGAGCTACTGGAGAGAAAAAATGGAACTGGGATGCTAGAAGGAGAGGGGAAGGCGGAGATAGAGGGAAAGAACAAAATCGTTTGCTAAAATTCATGTTATGTTAAGAGATATTCATCATTATAGAGGACAGTTACAGCCGGGCTGTATCACACCTGAAATATCAGTACTTTGGAAGGCCAAGGAGGGAGAATCACTTGAGGTCAGGAGTTCAAGACCAGCCTGGACAACATAGCAAGACCCCCTCTCCACAAAATAAAAAATAAAAAGCTTAGCCGGGTGTGGTGGTGTGCACTTGTAGTGCTAGCTACTCAGGAGGGTGAGGCAGGAGGATCACTTCTGCCCAGGAGTGCCAGGTTATGGTGAACTATGATCATGCCACTGCATTACTGCCAGACACTATCTCTAAAAAAACAAAGGGGGCAGTCAGATACATTTGTATTTTCTTTTTTGTTTCTTTGTTGTTGCTGTTTTGAGACAGGATTTCACTCTGTTACCCAGCCAGGAGTACAGTGGCGCAATCTCAGCTCACTGCAACCTCCGCCTCTTGGGCTCAAGGGATTCTTCCACCTCAGCCTTCCAAGTAGCTGAGACAACAGGCGTGTGCTACCATGACATTTGTCTTATATAATTATATGGTTCCTTTAAAAATCAAGTGTAAAGAAAGGAATAAAGCATTAAACTAAGCTCTAACATAAATAGAGGGTAAAAAATGGTCTAGTGAAAATTAGTGTGTTGATTATTTGGGGGGGGGAGGGGAAGGAAAGGAATAGATAAAACCATGAGGAAGAGTAGAAAGATTTGCTCAAGCACTGGTCAAAGCTTTTGTATACCTCAATTCTAGTTCCTCAGCTGGCATTCAGTAGCGGTGTGACCTTGGACAAGTGTTTATTCAATGCATGCCTCGATTTAATCACCTTTAAAATAAAATTAATAACAGCTGGTCTGCCCACATTAAAAAACAATGTATTAAGATTCTTTAAAAATTGTAAAGTTGTTTATATATTGTAATTATATATATATTATATAATTATTGTTATGGTTTGACTGTGTCCTCCAAAATTTACATGTTGAAAACCTAATCCCTAATGCAACAGGGTTGAAAGTGGGGCCTTTGGTTAGGTGTCTGTAGGTGGAGCTCTCATTAATGGATTAATGCTGCTACAAAAACAAAACAAAACAAAACAAACAAAAAAACCTTAGGTGGTAGCTTCACTCTCTTCTGCCATGTGAGGACACAGAGTTTGTCCCTTTTTACCCTTCCACCTTCTGTTATGTGAGTATACAGCATGGAGACTTCACCAAATGCCAGCATCTTCATCTTGAAATTTCCAGCCTGTGAGAAGTAGATTTCTGTTCCTTATAAATTGTCCGTTTCATGTATTCTGTTATAGCAGCACAAAAGGCTAAGACAATTAGATGATTATATTAGTAGTAAATATAACTATTAATTCTCAGAATAAACACCTATGACCCTGAATAAGCTAGGTGGATAAACAATAGACAAGCCTCCAGCATAAACAGAGAAAGATAAATTCACAGTGAGAACTCTGTGTAAGGACAAGTAAGGTGAAGTCAACACTGACTGTTTATGTTTTGAGAGGTTTTACTGGAAGTGCATGTGCGGCAAAACGCAACATTCAAGCAAATGAAAATAATCATGAAATTATCTTGCCAGGAATGAAATCTTAGAGGAGGGGACTTCCAAGCTTTTATTTCTTTCCCAATTTTAGTTGTTTTTTTTTAAAGGTGTAAGATCTGGGACTACATTCTATTTTCTGTAAATTGTGCAGTGCAAGTGTGTGGTGACCGTTTTTTCCCCTCAGATTTTAATCTATTGGATATGCCCATAGAGTTTGCAGGAATAACAGCTTATTCTAGAAGCTGTTGGAGATGTGAGATAAGGAAAGGTGAGTGTGTCATAAATGTTTTATGTGAATCTTCAAGAAAAGATGGGAAAAGGGGACTTGTGCATGTTTATTTCCTCATCTTATAGACATCATTTTTCCATTTTTAGTATTTTTGCACTTGCAATGCAGCTTATGGCTATGCATAAATTTAATGAAGTATTTCTTACATACATACCCCCATGCACACTCATTAATAAATCGGTACATCTGTCATGGAAGGCATATTTAAGTGATGAAAGAAATACGATATATTAACTAAGAGTGGTCACAATTTTTTAACAATCTGTCCAGTAAAAAACAAAAATAATTCTTTTGCAAAAATGTTATTATTTTGAAGGGGATAATCCATTCTTCATTCATTCAAAAGACTTTTATTAAATACCTACTATGTGCTGGTCCTGTCCTAGAGAAACAAATACATGGGCTCATAGAGGAGGATGTGAGGAAGCCATCCTATGTAGAAAGGCCATTCTTGCAGATATCCCTGGATTTACTCTGCCATATTCCAAAGAACTTGCTCAGAAGTCATCTCTTTATGTTGTCTTTCCTGTTCTCTTCCAGGTCTCTGATTCTTTGATGTGGTTCATTTCCAAACCAAAGATCATCAAGCCTCTTAAAGAATACTCTTTAATCCACTTTTATCTAGAATGAGATGGTGGTGAGTGATTCTGAGCCTCCACCCAGGAATCATGACCTATTAAAGTGTGTTCTTCCACAGGAGTCACAGTTTGCTTTCCAGAGGATCCCCAACCAGCTCACATAGTCATCAGTTCACTCTAATGAAGTTCAAGATTAAGTGCTAAGAGTAGAATCCCCTGGTTCGCCCCTGTAATCCAAGTACTTTGAGACGCCAAGGCAGGTGGATCACTTGAGGTCAAGAGTTGGAGACTAGCCTGGCTTATGTGGCGAAAGCCCATCTCTACTAAAAATGCAAAAATTAGCTAGGTGTGGTGGTGCGTGACTGTAATCTCAGCTACTTGGGAGGCTGAGACAGTAGAATCGCTTGAACCCTGGAGACTGTGCCACTGCACTCCAGCCTGGGCAAAAGAGTGAGACTGTCTCAGAAAAACAAACAAACAAAACAAAACAAAAACAGTAGAATCCACAACAGTTACCTTAGACCTAAGGAATAAAATTTCATTTCTTCATCGTGACATTTAAGTCTTTAAGAACTTAGGATAAAACAATGTTCTCAACTCTTTCTTCCTCTTACCTTCCATATAACTCCATCTATTATAATCAAATTTATCTAATGTCTGCTTATTGGCTTATTCCTGCCTAATGCCTTTAATCATGCTATTCTTCCATTTAAAAATGAGAAACAAATACAATAAAGTACACAAATAAAGTACTCAATTTTTTTCTTATATATCTATAAACCCATTTACCCAAACCAAGGTCCAAGACATTCTCAACACTGCATAGCACAACCTCTTCTGCCTTTCCTGTTATCATCTTCCCCCAGAGATAATTACTTTTCTCATGGGTATTAATATAACTAGTTTTTTTTATAGAATAGTTTGACTTGATTGTCTAAGAAGAATGAGACAATGAAAGGAAAGGGCCATATTGAAAGGAAAGCATAAATTAGTTCTTTATGACTAGAAACCTTTTTCAGTAGCCACTTCACTATATAACAAGACCATGAGTTGAGCCTGGGTTACCATTTAGCTATTATAATATCCCAAACTAATAAAAACTGAATTTAAAATTTCACTGCTGCAGTAGTCTCCTCATAGTTTTCCCAATAGTTTCTGTGAAATAGGCTGGCCAACGTGTGACCCAAGAGTGAAAAGTTCCACACTGACTTTTTAAGAAACTATCTTATAAAATGATTCCTTTTATTTCCTATAAAGAAATGAAGATATGAAAGTCTGTTTGAAGAGCTCATTTAAATTTTATACTTTAATGGTATATTTTTGTGTGCTTTTCAATGATGATACAAGCCTCCAGGATGCTGTTCTGACTTATGTGACTCAGATAGAGAAGTTCCAGAATGGCATTCCTGAATTCTCACCACAAAAATAGTCCTCCTTTGAGCCAGTGATCAAGAGACTGAGAGTCTAACTGTTCAACCAGCTATCAATCTACTTAACTGTACTATGAGCATAGGTTTCTCTGACTTTTATTTAAGGTTATCACATGACAGTTTATTAAATTCAGATTATTATGTCTATGACATCTCTGACCTATGTAGTGATTCACACAAAAAAAAAATAGAAAGAAAAGAAAGAGAAATGAGAACAGTTTGGAATAACAATACTTTTACCAAATTTCTACCAAACTTACATCATGTATCCTGACAATCAACATATTCATTGAGGAACAGCTATCTGTAGGGCACCACACTAAGCAAGAAATAGAAGACAACTCCATTCTAAAGCCAATTGTGATCCTTAATAGTAAAGATACAAGTATGAAAATGATTACCACCTGCAGTCACGTCAAGACAAAGATATATTTCTCTATGAAAGGAGATTGTTAAGTAAAGAGGATAAAATCTTAGGGCAATTGTGCTGATGGCCTTTGGCAAGTAAATATGATGCAAGGACAGAAGTTAGCAGTGTGAGAGGCAGAAGAGAGTCATTTTGGCAAAGGTACCAGGAACCTTCAGGTATCCCTAACAACCAAATATTTAGAACTGAAATGTGTCCAAGCTCATAAAGCCTCTTCTATTTCTGCCACCAATTCTATTGTTCCTGAAGCTGAGAGAGAAGAGAGAAAAGAAAGACAGAGAGAGAGAGAGAGAGAGATAACCAAACAAATGCTATCAAAGTCCTGTGATTAAATACAAGGAGTCTAATCCCTAGGGTCACCAGACATGACAGAAAATAATATTCCCAATGTTACAAATGCTCTTTGCCCTTTGTACCTTGACTGGGCAAGTATAGTAGAAATTATAGCCATATTTTTCCCTTTTGTTTGATAGGAAGAAACTTAGGAGTCATCCAATTTCAGTTAATGTCAAGTCAATTCCTATTGGTAGAAAAATCCAACTCAGCATTGCATTTTCCGTGGCTTGAAAAATGATATTCAGAATTATCTGGCTGGAATTAGAGTTCAGCTTCTCTGCTTGTCTCTGTGTTGAGCTGCATTTAGTCTTGTGATGTCAAGAAAAATTATAATTAAAGCACTGAATAGGTTAATCCATACCTAGCCTTAATGTTTTAAAAGGACATTTAAAATGTACCTTTATATTTATTTGACAAAGAAATCTGCATAAACACCTAACTCTTTTTATATCTCATTTCATCTAGTCCATAATAGAACACTTTGTATTGTTGGCTGTACAGATGGTTCTTAATTCATAATGAAAAAAAAAAAAAGATTTGTCAGTTTTCTGTTCAACCTGTCTTATTTATATATCATGAGGACAAAGAATGTTCCCAAATGGTTCAGAGAGGGAGAATTAGTATTTGCTGCTCTTTTTCCCTCTTAGCTTCTCATTTTACTTTTAATGTTTGATCCAAAGTCGTCTCGCTCCTACTCAACAGTGTGGCACTTTCTTGCTTCTCTTGCCTCTTGCTTGGACTATTTGAGTCAATCCAGAATACTTCTAGAGGAAATTTATGTTTGACTGTAACAACTCTGAGCTTAACTTGAAATGGTGGTGACCATCCTTCTTATGAAAACTAATAGTTCATTACTTCCCAAGTCATTCTATTTGAATTTTGAGTCACTCTTATTTTTAGAAGTTTGCCTTTATCGAGCCAAAACCCAGCAACAAATCATTGGTCCTGTTCTGCACTATGAGTCAAACAGAATCATTCCAATGATCCTTCCATATACAAATTTATAATCCTTTAAGGAATCTATAGGATGCTAGCTTTTTTCAGTTTTTAGTTAATTTGCTTTGTTTTGAAACAAAAATTTCCAGGCAAAATAGTGAGATTTTTCTAGAGACAGAAAGAAACAGAAGTGCCAGTTTTCTTCTAATTTTCCATCTAATTACATTTTTGATTCCAGTTCTCCATTTGACAAATGAGAACGTCCACTTCCAACTCTAGTCTTCACAAATATATGCAAGACAGGATGGTTACATTTTAAAAAGCCAATTTAGCTCACTATTCTCTACCAATAGACTTAGTTCACATGCTAGAAAATTGAAGTATTTGATAAGTTAGGAAGAAAATATATGTGATTTTACAGGATTCTTGAGCAATTTTAAAAAGAAAGGAAAGGAGTGTTTTTCCTTAATTATTTAACTTAAATTTCACCTCCTCTGTGAAGCCCTCTTCTTCCCCAGCTTCCTTTACCCTTGAGTCATCATCTATTTCCCTTTAACGTTTTGTGTAATGGTCATAGCCCAACTTTGGATTACAGTTCAATACGTAGAAACTGATCTCTAGTCTAGCCAGTGGGCTACTGGAGGACAAGAAAGTTAACCACTTGTTGTATCTCAGGCACATTGTGAGGAATCAATAGATATTAATTCACTTGAATTAGAAGTTGAATTAACTCTATTTCCCAAAGACAAGCTGAATACATTCTATTGATTTGTTACAAGGTCATAGATGTTGGTGGTTTAGAATGAAGCTGATTCAGCTTTCCTGTTCTCATCTGGACAAGCTGATTCTATACACACCATTTGTACATTTTGTGAAACTATGTTCCTAAGAAAATATATTAAGCTTTCATCCTCACAGTATGCATAATACTTGTATTTTGCAACTTACAATATTGGCTATACTCAATAAGGGGACATTTTCTACAAGGATTGCTCTCAGATGGACACCATGGATGGCCACACACTTTTGCTTATATCATTTTCAGCAGAATCCTAGACACGTCCTACAAATTCATATGATTTTTAGATCATAACTCATACTTTTTAATTACGTTGGTATTTTTGGAAGGCTTTTCCTAGCCAGGCACAGAGACCATTCTAAACCAAAAGGAAAGCTCCATTTGGGGCTGAAAATGAGCAGACTAAAAAATACATCCAAAGGGCAAAAATAGATATCTCTGTGTCCGATTTTTTACACCAATCTCACAAAATCTATGCCTAGAACATTTTCACAGGACACTGGTACCATGGAGAGATCAAATGATAAACTTATATGGCATTTGATTGGATTAAATTATACCTAGCCAGATTCTGATCAAGTAAAGAAACACACAAAGACACGTGGCACAGAGCTAAGTTCTAGGTGTTTTTACCAAGGACCTTTTCAGCCCTTTGGTGGCAGAGGAGAAACAAGAATTGATTGGTGAAGACTATCCTTGCCCTTCTGAAGAGAAGTGATTTCTTCCTACCTCAGGATGTTCATATATAGCTGCCAAGCAGAGCCAAGGAAGCCGTCAACCTGGGAACAAATTTTGGTGGTATTGAACCACTTCTGTCTTATTCCCCCTTACTGTCCCTATTGATTTAGGGACTGAGCCCCAAAGGTCAGATATTTTAAGGAACATTCAATATATGAGAATTATGTAGTGAACTATGGAGAGTATGAAGCAAGATGCTTTGAAACTCTGTCCAATCAAGTGGTGTTTCACCTTGTCTGATCTTGTTTCCTAATTAGTAAAGGTAAATGAAGAAATTGAATGATTTCACTTAATTCCTTAAATAAATAGCAGATTGGAATCAAACTTCCTATATTTAGCTCCTCCTACACTTTATTGCTTAGGATATGTCAATAGCAGAAAACACAATTACCAGTGAGGAAAACTAAATCATCACCACCATTATCACCATCATTGTCATTGTTGTTATTATTATTGTCATGTTCATCACAGCATGGAAGAATATTTTTCAGAGTTTTAATTCTGTGTTTCTTAGAAAAGGCAATTTAGTATACCCAGAGTTACAGTCATTGACCAGTGTTAAGGGAACAACTCAATGCTTGTGACCCAATCCTTACATAACTTCAGGTGAAGATTTATTTGTATATTTATCTTTGTTGAATACCTCCTAAGTTTGTCATCTATCCTTTTTGACACCTCTTTTATTACTTAAAAGTTAAGATAATGGTAACTATGTATTGCAATAATAATAATATATATTTTAAAAATCTGTAATTGGCATTTCCAATATTTGTTGCTCAACTCAACTTTCTGTATATTTAACTTCTGGATTCTTTCTAAATTAGTATGCTTTACATCATAGAGGGCACTCAGAACCTGTCTCCAGGCTTCACTGCTATATGCCAGATGCCAAAAATACATATACTGGAGGACTCTGGAACTCTAAAGAGTCCATAGAGAATATTAGTGATTCTTTTCTCTGTGTCATTTGTAGGATATAGTCTATAATAATTATCACGTTTGAGTTGCAGCTCATTTGGGTTATTTTTCCTTTTAGATATGAGTATCAGAAGATATATTATAAAAAAGGGTTAAATACATCCCCATTCCACTATTCCAGCTTTAAATCAAATGCTGTCAGATAATGTAATACATAATATAAATATGATTTTCTTAGTCATTTACAGTAACATTTTCACAGTGACATGAAAGTGATATCTCTAAAATAAAAGTCTGATTATAATGCTGCCTTATCTAAAACATTTCAGTGGCATCCTACACCTCATTGTTGAAGCTAAAACTCCTTAGTATGAAACATAAGATTATCTGTTATTTTGCTCTTGCTTATTTCTCTGTTCCTTGTCCCTTAATGCCACATCCCACATTCATGGGATTTTACCCTCGGGTGTAACAATTTATGATACTTGTTTTCAAAGAGAGTGATAGATGCAGGTCTCCATGTATGATAGCAGTTACAGTTTGTTTAAGGTATATTCTAAGGTCTTAGATGAAGCATAAAGCATAGATGCTTTATGATGTGAAAATATCTGTAAGTCTACTGAGTCACAGAAACCAGGAAATAGGGACTTTCCAGGTGCTCTCTTAACCCATGTTGTTGTAAAGATGGATGATCATTAACTTCACTGAAAGAAATGGTAGCCCAGTAGAACATTTCATGCCCCAGCATAGTTCCCATGCAGGATCTGAGGAAAGGTACGTTTGTTTTCATGAATTCACATTTCTGAAAAAAAAAAAAAAAAATCCACAGGGTGTCTTGTATTGTGTCACAAGAAAAGGAGAAAATGTCCTCAATGACGAAGGGTCACCTTCTTGTTACCATTAACTAGATTTTTCCTCATGGAATAAATGATATCACTGCTTGTTTCCTTCTGAGCTCTCCCTAAGAAAGCCCTTTTCATTTCCCTCTGAGCTATACCTAGAAAAGCCCTTTCATTTACTGCCTATTACCAAGGAAGGGTGAAAAATGAGTTTCCTCCAAGTATTTCTGATTCACAGTCTCCTTTTTCATTTCTCTATTGTGACTTGCTTACACATAGCATACTTCTGTGATTTAAGGTTCTTCTTGTAATTCCTTTTTAGCACCAAAACAAAATGTTTTTATCTTTTTATACATATGATAAAGTATACACATTGAAAAAGTGAAAATATGCATTCTCTGTTGCACCTTGCTATTTATTTTCCTAAAAGAATGAATCCTTGAAAAAAACAGCTGGGCATTAAAATAGCAAACATATCTAGTACATGCCAGAGAAAATTTATAATAAATTTAGAAAATAATCTTTTTATAATAGGTCCTCAGATAGTACCCTAATATCGCATATGCCTTTTCTAATAATCCCTACAGCCATCTGAGATTGAGAGAGAGTTAGGAGCCTCACTGCGTGTGCGAAACACTAAAGTAATTGGAGCTGAGGCAAGGCTATTCTAAAGAAAGCCTGTATCTCAGTGGGGAGCTCCCTTTTCAAAACTATCTTGTTCACACAATCCAAATGACATTTGGAAGCAGCAGCAGTTTTGGACAAATTGCAGCCTTTTGCAAGTACAGTCTCCAAATCTGGTTCTGCTGGAGTTACAGTCCAAAGACTCAAGTTAAATTTCAGGGCCTATCACTTAAACTTACAAGCTGTGTGACTATAAACTATTTACTTTACTTCTCTGTGTTTCAGTGCCCTCATAGATAAAGTGCGTAAGATTATAGTACCTACACCTCAGAGGTAGGTACTATGAATGTTAAGACAGTAGAAATGCCTGGCATACAGTTAGTGTTTAAGAAACTTTTATTATTACTATGATTAAGGTAGCTAGATATACAGAAAAGAAAAAATGAGAATCACTTATGGAATCTATTCTCATTCGATTTATCTGGTATCAATACATTATAGAACATACAGTTATGTCCTTCGTCTCTTTAGCTATCTATAGTTTCACCGCTGTCATTTCCAGGAGAGGTCTGAATATTCCGTGGTTTTTTAATCTACATAAGGGTAACAGAAGAAAATACTTGAGTTCTAGAAATGCCTCAGCAATGGAAAAGTTACCAGATATTCAGAGCCACTCCCACAGGAGCTGCTTTCTAGCCATCTCTTCGGAGAGCAATGTCACACTGAGAATACAGAGAGGACCATGATGTAAAAGCAGAAGTCAGTGGCTCCTTTCTGTCAAAACTAGTACTCTGTTCCTGCTTCCTTGCGAAAGACGGAATAAAAGAGGAAATGAAAGCGTTTCAAAGACTTGATTAGTTTGTGACTGGAGAGTCAGCTCAGGTGAATAAAATGATTAGTATGGGACCAAAAAGGGAAAAAAATACCTCAATTTGGATTCTCAATCAGATTTCTGAGATCACTTAACTCATTAAAAACCATCTCCATTCAAAATCCTTTTACATCAAACAACATGAGAAATGTGCACAACTACAAAATTAAACACAACAAAACCTCAGATGTTAGGAGGCCACGTTCGAGGTTATCAGTAAAGGCATGTTGGGATCCTCACAGAAACAACATGTTAATGAAGTAAAAATGTGGACTGGGGAAACAAACACCCTTACTTACCTAAACAGCTGGCTTGATATAAAAGAACACTGTGTGCCATTCTATTCTCTTCACAGTAGTATTCTCTCTCTTGACCAAATAAAATTTTGAGTTTTATATCTACTGTTTGAGATTATACTGAATTTGAAGAGTCAGTATATCTCAATATATTTGAGGTTATATTGAATTTTCTCTTTATATTTTCTAGAGAACAAATATAAAACATTAATATTACTATTTTGAGACACTGTGGTTTACTTTTTGGAAAGAGAAGAAAGGGCAAAGGGATGAGAACTAATATAGACATACCAAATTATGTGCAACACACACATAAGTAAAGCTCATTTGATTGGTTAGTTTGCTAAATACTGTAAATGAACTATCATGTTAATCCCTGCAATAACCCAATAAGGTAGGTTCATTTTTATTCCAATTTTACAAATAAGAAAATAGTCTCAGGGAAGGTAAGTAATTTGCCACAATAATCTCAGTAGCTTGCAGGAGAGAGAGCCAACCTAGATCCACCTGCCTGGGAAACTTTGCTGATTGCAGTTCACCATATTGCCCAGTAAGCCAGAGACTCTGAATAAACTCTTCCAGAGTATAATTTCTAGAAGGATCTAATTTAATGGTTAGCTCTCCAAGAGAAAGTGCCTTTCCTCTAGAGGGAAGGCATTGATAATTCTAGACAGTGACGTAAGCCTCTGCTCAAGGCTGGTTTCCTCTTTGTTGGTGAGAGCTAAATTCTCCTGGTTCAATCTAAGAAGCGCAAAACCAAGTGCATTTCCTCACTGGGCAAGAGAAAAGTGATGAGCATGCAGAGAGATTCCTGGCAAAGAGGATTACAAACCGCTTGTTTGGGAAGAGTATTTGAACTTTAGAAAGAAATAGAGTTCATACTTTTAAGTAGAGGAAGGCAAATTTTGGCAATAAACTTCCTGCTTAAGAAATAAATTATCAATCCATGCCTCAGGTTGTAAAGAATTAAGTCAGATTCTTCCCATAACCTAGAACTCTCTTTGTTAGTGCTAAAATTACTTAGGACTTTGTTATTTCATTCCAATAATTAGCACTGACAACTGAGAAGAGACTAAGGTAAGAATGGCCACTAAGACTAAGCTAGTTTTCCATATTATTCGTTAAATCCCTTTAGACTCAGTCCAAGCCTCATCACTGGCATGTCTCATCCCTGGGCTCCTCTTCTAGACTGAGGATGAACCTCACCACCTCACTCTTCTTAGAGACTATATGGATTAGTAATTATCTCATGTACTACACTTATTATATCTTTCAATTCTGGGATGCAACAAAATAGTGGAAAAATACAAGTGATCAACTAAAACAATGTATTTGGTATTATAATCTTTCACAAGCCTATCATGGTTCTGAGTATACTGAATCACAACACTTCAACACAGCAATTTAAAAAGCTGAGCCCTTTTATATTTGCCAGTCACTGTTTTAAGGACTTGTTTGTATTATTCTATAAATTTTTCATAAACACCCTGTAAGATGGGGACTGTAAAGGCTCTTAGATGCCCTAGTCTGACTTCTGAACTTACTCCCTTTACACTCTGCTACTCTCCCACCTACTGAGAGGACTCAGAGCTAGAAAGAATATCTTCATTTACAAATAAAGAGGTGAAGAACCAGAGAAGTTAACCGCCTTGCCCATGCTTACACTATTACTAGCAGAACTGAGCTAGAACCCAGTTTTCTGATCCTACTTTCAAAATTATTTGACTACCACATACCTTCCTGTAAGGGAAGTAATTCATTTACATAGTTTTGTGCAATTTTAATGTTTTAGAAGAAACCTGTAGCACTTTCAAAGTTTCTCAGCCCCTTGCATACTATCTTCATGGCATATGTGTTATCCTTTATAAAACAGTAATACATAATAATGTATTGTCCTAAAAATAGCATCCTTACCTCAATGCCAGATGGAAGAATATTTCCCAACTACTAAATGAAAATATTAGCTGTGAGTGATTTGAGATTCTGCTTGATGAGGAAACTCTTAGCAGAAAAAGTGGGTTTAGGCTTTGTCTGTTGATTTTTTAATTCATTTTTACTTAGATAAAACAAACATATAGAAATGTATGGGATATACTACTGTTAATGCAAGTACTCGTGTACAAAAATACCTAAATTAAACATATATTAATACTTTGCTAAATATGGTTTAAAGCCCCTTTAGAAAACAAAAACAAAAAACATTATAAAAACAGTTAATGCCTTACTACCATCTGCTTTTTCTTTCTACTAAATGTGACCACTGTTCTGAAATGGCCATACATCATCCCTACGCATGTCTTATATACTTTTACTACTCACGTATGCATGCAGTCATAGGTAATGCACAATAATTTTACATGTTTAAAAATGTATTTGAAGGGGCCGGGCACGGTGGCTCATGCCTGTAATCCCAGCACTTTGGGAGGCCGAGGCAGGCAGATCACGAGGTCAGGAGATTGAGACCATCCTGGCTAACACGGTGAAACCCCGTCTCTACTAAAAATACAAAAAAATTAGCTGGGCATGGTAGTGGGTTCCTGTAGTCCCAGCTACTCAGGAGGCTGAGGCAGGAGAATGGCATGAACCCGGGAGGCAGAGCTTGCAGTGAGCCAAGATCACTCCACTGCATTTCAGCCTGGGCAACAGAGCGAGACTCCGTAAAAAAAAAAAAAAAAAAAGTTTTTGAGAGGTTATCTATTATTCAAATCCATATTACTTTACTTTCTTCCCTGACATCATGTTTTGTTCTAGTTTTCAGTAAGAGAGTGCTATCTTTAGGTATATAAATGATATCCCTAGATGTTAGGGCATATGACAAATGTGAGTATAAGATATGACTGTGAAGGACAACCACATATTTAAATAACAGATTCCTGTAAGGCAAAGACTATTGTGTATCTTATTATGTATTTTATCATCTTTAATGCAGATAGGATACTTCTTAAATAGAAATGAAAAATTGACATGATAAAAGCGGAGTGGAGATATAAACAAAACCAAGTATTCACACACAGAGAACCAACTGCTAAAACATCATGAAAATCTAGGACAAGGGAGGTCCACCAGAGAAGGGTAAAGAATTCCAAATGCTCTTGGATTCTAGTCCTGCTGAGCCACTAGGGCTATTGCCCATCCGCTGCTCTGGCCTTTCCAATACTCCTGTCCCCGCCTATCTTACTCTCCTGTGCTTACAAGCCCTCTTTATCTTCTCTCAGCCCAGCTCTGAGTTTTGGCCTGAGAAAATGCCAGTGGAACATCCTCTTCCTTTCTCTTGAAATTCTGTCACCCAACAAAGCCTCCTACTAAGTCCCCCGTCACTGGAGTTCTTTCGCAAACATCCTCCTGTTAACTACAAATTATTTTGCCTTTCTGACTTGTTGCATTATTCATGCTTTTAGCCTCATAAAATAACTCCCCAAGGCATGTTATTCCTTTTGACACAAATTTTTCATTTTCCATGCCTATTTTGTGTGACTAAAACATAAGCAATCATAAGTAATAACTCGGTGGCTTCTGGAGTGATGTTTCTCCAGAACTCTATTGTCATCCCATCTAAAACATATAGTATGGATTTTTCAAGTGGAAAGATTAATATCTTATTATTCCTATTAAGACTTGTAAGTCTGAAGTTAAAGATGACAATAAGAGTACTGGTTTATAACTCATTCTAATACTAGAGGAACTCCAGGAGCCCCACGACTGGAGCCAAAATAACTACAAAGTGATAATACACATGTGTATGTCACTCAAGTTTTGTAAATCACGTTTGCTTACATTACTTCATGTGATTTTCACAAAAGTAAGAGGTTTAAAAATGAGTGACATGCAGACTATTAGCCTTTTAATTTGCTTCTATTTTCAAATACATCCTTACAGAGTTCTGCAACCAAAAGCCAGAGAGAGTCTTGCCTTTCGCAATGCCAAATTAAGATGAATGCATAGCTCACTCAGAGAAACAAACCTTATGAAGACAGTCTTCGCTACAGGGGCTTACTCATCATGCAATACCTCCTCTTGGCTGTGGACATTTTGATGAAACATTGAAATTAGAGTCAACCAACCTAAATATCTGTAACAACATCTGGAAAGGTGTATAATTCAGAATTGCATGAAGACAACAAAAGATTGGTGAACTTGCTATAGTCTACACTTAGGACTGGCAATTCTGTGTGTGCTCCTGTAACCCCAGCCACATGTAACTCCATGCCTGGAGAATTTTCTGGAATCTGGGTGTATCTTCTCTGGAGTATTCAACTTGTCTCTTGAACGCCATACATGGCAATTTTGTATGCTGAATTGTTCCCCCCCCCCAAAATTCATAAGTTGACGTCTGAGCCCTCATTATTTCAGAATATAACTGCATTTTGGAGATAAGGTTTATAAAGAGATAATTAAGTTAAAATGAGGTCCTAATCCAATCTGACTAGCATCCTTCAGAGAAGAAGAAGAAATTCTAGGGGTTTGAGTGCACAAAGAGTCAACAATGTGAAGAGGTGTCAAGAGGGCAGCCATCTGCAAGTCAGAGAGAGAAACCTTACGAGAAACCAACCTGCCAGCGCCTTCATTTTGGACTCGCTTCTTCAGAAATGTGAGAAAATAAACTTTGTTGATTAAGCCAACTAGTCTGTAGTACTTTGTTATGGCAACCCTAGCAAACTATTCCAACAGCAAAGAACATTAGTCCTGGATATTTCAAGTGCACCAAATGGCCAACTTTGTAATCAAGATAAGATATCACAAGGGTCCTGCACTTTCACCTTCCTCATCCAAAAACCCTCAACCTTGGTGCCCAGTCACTCTCCACTAACGCCCTCCTTCTTATTTTGTTTGGTTTTGCCTCATGGCTTGTCAGTCATCCTCTGTACCATGGATTTTGGTGATGATAGGGGCCCAGTAGCTTTAGATTCTGAGCATTGGAAAGAAACAAGTTCTATATGGGCTGGTCTCCAGGCACACTGTCTAAAGGGTAATCAAACACTTTCCATGAAATGTAGCCACCCTCTTGCCATCAGATCTTGTATGTATTGTTGTACAGAATATGTTTTATCAGTTCTTCAATGTGATTTGCCATGATAAAACAACCCCTTCTTACTATTTGAACTTTGATATGCAACATACTCCAAGAGGAGGTTAAATTTCGTGAACTGGTTGTGAGGAGGGTTAGGAAACTCATCCTGCCATACTCACAGTACTATAGAGGCAAATGTGGCATAAAATTATATCCTTATAACTGCTTCTACCAGATTTATGAAATTACTCTACAGTTTCTGGTTTCTTCTTACTAAGGTGCTAGTGATAACCAGTGATGAAGGTAAGCCTCTGCTTAGACCCACCTAAATTCCTTCTCATCTGATTTCTGTTTTCCCATGTTGTTCTTTTCCCTTTGAGGAATGAAAATTTCTCTGTGCCTGGATCCTTACTTCTTAATCTCTGCTTATACAGTTCTCCAAAATGTATGCAATAACATTTAGCAATAAATGTCTATAAGCTCTTTTCATCTTGCAAAACTTGGCTGCCTACAAATTTATCACCCTGGAAATGACATCTGCCTGTTCTATCAAGTTGGAAATGCTGCTCACCAACCTGAGCACTTGTGCCCTTTTCTCCAACCAGCTGGGAAGTTGGAGGAGCATGGATCTCTTGTGGGAAGGGCCATTCCCAAATGGTGCCTGAGCTAAAAGCAGATCTCATGATGGCAGGGGTGATATCTAAAATATTTAATAACTAGTAAGGTACAAGCACAAAAACCAATCAATACTGACACATGTTATGAGGCAATATGAAGCATTTTCAAATTAATCATGAGATAGATTTAAAGAAATATTAAAATTCACCAAATAACTTACTGTGAGTCCCTGGCTTTGTTACAGGTATATCATCATGGTACTTATTAGCCACTGGAGAGGCCAGAATTACATCAGAGATACAACTAGCCTGCCACTCATTGGCCTGTACCCTCTGTGATGTTCCTGACACTGCCAGCATCACCTCTCTATCACAGACTTACAGCTTCCTCCAGCTGCGAGAAACCCTGGTCTTGCTCTTATCTACTAAGCAATGAATATTATAATCTACAAATACATGAGCTTGATTAGGTCCTCATCCATTTATTCACTCATGTCACAAAAATTAACTGAATTCCAAACATGGACCAAGCACTAAATTCATTTTTTTAAAATTTAATGAATAAATAAAATAATATGAGTAGATGCATAAGTGAACAAATGACTAAAACTACGATGATTACTAATTCTCTCTTGTAGAATAAGTATGGATTATTCTCAAAATAGAGAGTATTAACACAGAAGACAAGGTAGGGAGGAAACTTCTACCAGTTTTAAAGAGACCAAGAGGGTAGAGAAGGGACATTTAGTTCTGAGATATCAATGATAGGACTGTGTTACAGATTCAGAAGCTGTCATTACTTGAGAGCAGAAGGAAGAAACAAAACAAAATGTTATTAACAATGATGGCAACATGTAAGTCTAGTTGGTTCTACCATAAATATTTGTATAGACTTTGCTATTTTCAAACTAATACTGATTATAACTCTATCAATTTAGCTTACCTCAACCCTGAAGAGGATTATATTGCAATCATTCCACTCTACCTACTAAAAACTTATTATTTTGCAACTTGTATTATTTCTTTTAAGTTGCAGATTATTTGCTTATTTCAGTGAATTTTGTTGTATTTGGGCCTATGCCTGGGGCCACAACTCCTTAAACTAACACAAAAGAAAAAGTTGAGTCACAAGCCCATCAAGACCCATTTCCTTATTTGCAAAGCACAGGCTGAATTAACGGGACTATGTTGCCCACAATTAGAGAAGCAATTGTCTTGTTCAATCATTTGGGACTTCCTTTAGAACATAAACTTCTGAATGAAGTTTAGAACATAAACTTCTGAAATTATGGGCATATTCACATTTGCCTGACCTGTAACAGATGCCAAATAAGTTTTCCAGATAAATGACTGAATGGGTAAATGTGCTCTGGACAGACCTCACCAAGACATTTGGTTTAGCACTAGTTGGGGCAACTATTTGAAGAGGAAGATAGGCAACCCACTATGAAAGCAACATGCAGGGAAGAATCCGAAAATCCTTTATTTGGAACGAGGGGACTTAGGGTGTGCAGCCTAGTGAAGGAACGTTTTAAAACTTTGAGGGAATGATTGTTGTCTCCAAATGTCTGAAGGAAGTACATGCAGAAGGGCATTAGTGAAATAGTTTCCTTCCACTGAAAACAAAATTCATGAGAACAGGGAATGAGTCATATCATTTTATCTTCAACATTTGTGGTACAGATTAGGCACTCAGTCAGCATTTATTAAATGATGAATAAATGAATGAATAAGGTACAAAAGTCAGATTTGGGCTCAACTACAGGCAGATCTTCATAAAAGAATTGTTCAAAAATGGAATGCCCTTCCACGGTGGCAAGTTTTACAAAATGTAGGCCATTAAAATAAAATGTGGATAACCATCAGTTGGGTTTAATTCTAACATTTCCTGATTTATGCCTGGGACTTCCAATGAGTTACTAAATATTTTCTGGGCCAATTGGTTCTGAAAGTTATACCCAAGTATGAATGTGATTGATAATCACACAAATTGCTTCACCAGTGAGATTATCCAGTCATGTAGGAAATCATAGTATTAATCCAGAGGCCTCCAGAAAAGATACATAAATAGATAAATTCAATCCATCATTACTGCCAAAAGAAAAACATAGGAACGATAACAAGATTTCAAAGTAGGTATTCTATTAAACTCTTTCAATAAAGCACTTCAAACAATGAAAAGTATGTTTTATGTGGAAAATACAATTGTTCATGAAAATAGACAAATAAAAACAACAAAAAGCTATCCTATTACAGATTTCTATTGAAAAATTGCTGCAATATGCAGACTGATAGGGCCATTTTAAATAATACTATACAATATATGATTTTAGATAATCCTTTCACAGATATGTTTTGATAGTCTATAGTTTTATTGGTTAGGATGTTTTAGGGAGCTATATTGACCCTCCACGCCCCAAGAATTCATGCCAATTACTTTATCTGATATCCAGAAAGAAAATATTCGTTTTTTATATTCCCAATCAACAAAATGTTTATTTCGGTTTTTCTGATAATAAGAGCAACTCTGTCTAAGTCAAATCTTCATAGTTAATTATAAATTGGATGTCTCTCAAGGTCCTTTCTTGTGTGAAGTACTCAGTGATCTAATTATTTCTACTTGAGTACTGTTTAGTCAGGGTTGTAGTTTTTCTAAGATTTTTTTAAACACCGGAATGTTTTGGAAATACAATCTCCTTTATTAATGTAAGAGCCATGCCCATAAACTTGAGCTAATTCTGTTAAGTCAGGGCTTGCTGATAGATTCCTGAATTTACCCAGAGCTTTAAAGGCTGCGTTCCAAGTGCTCTTTGCCCTCAAGGAATCAAGGAGTGCATTAATGTACTTGTCACTGTAATATTTAATAAGAAACCTTGCTTAGGAGTTTAGAAACTTTCCATTTGAAGGTGTTTTTGCTACTAAATGGTATAGAAGCTATCAATATACAAATAAGGCTGAGAAGGCAGGAAAGCTTGTTGATTGTGCTTACTCTGCAATCCCAGTACACAGGAAAATGGAACTTAAGAAGCAGGTAGTCCAGAAAGAATAAATCTTCAAGTCTGCTGTTTTTACTATATGCAATAGTTGAGATTAACTGTCAAATCAGGTTTTAATCTAGCTAAGGTAGATATATTTTTAAAAAAAGCAATTTGCAGTTAACACAAGCATGTCTGTTATTGTGGCACAAAACTACAAAGGAAGCAACAGGACTGAATTGTAACGATGACAACAAATCTCATTACATTTCATGTTTAACATGTTTTGGAAATCCTTTAACACAGAGAGCGTTAATTCAAGGCCTCTCTGTATGTAAATTCAATAACTGATGACCAATTGTATTTTATGCCATGTGTATAAATATTCATCTATGTCCTCCATGTGATTAAAAATGGCCTAAAAATTGAAAGATTTTCTGTAGTCATGTCTTATGTTGAGCATAGTGCTTTGCTAAGAATAGATATACAATTAACATTGTTTTCTCAGAAGTAGTAACTTCATCTATTGTTCTAAGAATAATAGGTCTAGCCCTCTGATTTTTTTATTCCAATGAGAAAAAAGAAGAGAAAGAGTAAAAAGTAAAAAACAAAATGTAAAAAAAAGAGTAAAAAAGTAAAGAGTAAAAAAAAAAAAAAAAAAAAGAGAAAAGTAAGGGAAAAGAGGAAGAGAAGGAAAATAAAAGCAGAGAAAGAAGAGCCTGACATTGACTGGATTGCCGTAGTTAAAACAATCAATTCTCATTTAAATTGATTTGGATCATTGCTCACACTTATAGTACCTGGACTGACACCAATTAGTGTTCCATAAATGCTAACTGATGGGTTGGTTGATAACTGCAAAATCTGTATCCATGTTAAGTCACTGTCATGCTCTGGGGAATCTGGAGGATTTCCAAAGACCCTTTGCAAAGATGGAAAAGTTAAACAATTAGCTTTCTCTCTTTCTCTCCCTCTTGCAAGTTAAAGCTATCTCTATGTTTTAAATTTATTGTGCAGATAAACAAGCCTAATACTAGTTTCCATAAATTAAAAGGAACACTTTGTCCTTCCGATAAACTAGCTGTTAGATTTATATAAAGTTACAAATTGTTTCCACTGCTGTATTTATTTTTTGATGGAATGAAGTGCATTGTTTTGTAGTCAAGAGAAACTGGTAATTGAGTAAGGAACTTCCAGATACCCTTGCAAGAATTATCCACGTCAGACTGGCGTGAGCTGCATCAGGTCTGGTCCTCAGCCTGTTTGTCCTCAGTATCTCTCCCTGTCAATTTTTGCATCTGGTACTTTCTTTAAGTCTTGCCCATTCTGGGTACTTTCCATGATTCCCTTCATCTATAAAAATATCTCATGTCCTTTGCTTACCATAGGTTTAACACGGTGATTATTTAAGCTACAGCACAAAGAGCCTGATAATGACATGGTGTTATCTTTCCCAGTTGCCACTTTTACTTTTAACAGAGACTTCAGTGTTTTGTACTTATGGTGGCCAATGGTCTTGGTTTGCCTGAAACTTCCCTGGTTTTAGCACTGAAAATTCCACGTCTCAGGAAAGCCCTCAGTCTTGGACAAACTAGGAAAGGCTGTTCACCATAAGTGCACTGAAAGAATTCTGTGAAAAATGGCAATTGAGAAAAACTTTTTAGCCTTCTATCTCAAATTGCAGTTCTCAGTTGGAGATTTTCTTAGCCTGTTCTCTCAAATCCCTGCTTAGAATAATCTACCAGGTCTCCTCAGGAGTTCAGCACATCCTGTCTTTTTTCTTAACCACCACACCCTTCAAGAAAAATTTCCCAGATGCTTGGCTGAGTGTGCTCTCTGGGTGATCCAAGCCTCCCCTTGTTTTTGTTTGTTCTGTAAGAGACATTTGCTTCCCAGCCATCCCAGTGTTCATCAACAAGAACAACAACAAGAACAACAACAACAAAAAATCAAAAGAGTGACAATCTGTTCTTAGACTGCCTTCGCAGTTCCCCACCAGGAAAAAGAGAATTCTTTTTCTGCAGCACTTAAATCCTATAGTGGCAACAATGAAAACCCAAGGGAAATTATCTACAAGTATGAACAGACAGTCCCCAATTTATTTGTGAGTTCGACTTACGATTTTTTTGACTTTACAGTGGTGTGAAAGCAATACTCATTCATTAGAAACCAAACTTTGAGTGAGTACCCATACAACCATTCTGTTTTTCACTTTCAGTATAGTATTCAATAAACCATCTGAGCTATTCAACACTTTATTATAAAATAGGCTTTGTGTTAGATGATTTTGCTCAACTGTAGGCTACTATAAGTGTTTTGAGCACTTTTAAGGTAGGCTAGGCTAAGCTATGATGTTCTGTAGGTTCGGAGTATTAAATAAGTTTATTTTTTATTTATTTGTTTTGTTTATTATTGTTTCTAGAGATGAAGTCTTGCTATGTTGCCCAGGCTGGACTGGAACTTGTATTAACTACATCAATATCGTTTACCATTAATTCCCATAAGCAGAGTTTGACTCTTTATCATGCCTGAGTTAAAAGAACAATGGCAGTTCCAGCTGTGTAGGTCTATCATCTTTCTGTATTTCAGATCAATCTGTGGCTTGGAATGCCCCTCATTTCTCAGGCATTGAGAGTTTTCTGGTGATAGAGAAATAAGGGGGCAGAAATGTTAAAAGGCTCATTGCAGGGTTGTTTCAAATGCATTTGAACAAATTAGTTGATTTTAGTAACAACAACAAAAAAATCCTGACCAAATAATTTTTGTTATGGGCCGAATTGTACCCTCTCTCAAATTCATGTTGAAGTGCTAATTCCTGGTACCTAAGAATGTAACCATATTTAGAGGTAGGGTCTTTCAGGAGGGAACTTAAATGAGGTCAGTGGGTGGGCCCTAATCCAGTATGACTGGTGTCCTAAAGAGATAAGGACATGACACATTGACACACTCATAAAAGGAAGAGCATGTAAAGATATAGGGAGAAGATGGCCATCTTTAAACTAAAGAGAGAGGCCAGAAATATATTCTTCCCCACGGCCCTCAGAAGAATGCAACCCTGCCAAAACCTTGATTTTATTTCTAGCCTCCAGAATTGTAAGAAAATTCATTTCTGTTTTCTAAGTCACTCAGAATCCCCCCTATCTGCAGGGGACACATTCCAAGACCCGAGGTTGATGCCTGAAACCACTGACAGTGCCAAACCCTGTGTAAATTTTTCCTACACATATATTCCTATGATAAAGCTTAATTTATAAATTAGGCTCAGTAAGAAATTAACAATAACTAATAATAAAATCAAACAAATACAACAATATACTGTAAAAAAAAAGTTATGTGAACATGATCTTTCTCTCAAAATATCTTATTGCATTGTACTCACCCTTCTTGTGATAATGTGAAACGATACAATGCGTACCTGATGAGATGAAGTGAGGTGGATGAGGTAGGCATTGTGATGTGAATGGAAATTTCCAGAAATAAACAATTCATAAATTTTAAATTGCATGGCATCCTGAGTAGTGTGATGAAATCTCACTCTATCCTTTTCGGTCATCACTTAGTACTCATCTTGGTTATCAGATTGAGTGTCACGGTGTCCTTGTGCTTGTATTCAAGTAACAATTTTTTACTTAATAATGGCCCCAATGTACAAGAGTATTGATGTAATATTTTCAAAACAAGGATGGCCACAGGTAACTGAACCCATGGAAAGTGAAACTACAGATAATGGGGGACGACAGTAATGCAGTTTTTTACTAGATAAACACAGAATATACTAAGTAGTCAAAACAGAGCTCTCATTAAAGATGGATTTAAAACTTTGCTCGAGACAGGAACCCAGGGTGGGTGGATTAATTATGTGCAGTGGGTTTGCACCTGTCTCACTGGCACCTGGACTCCCTAAGCATACAGTAACTTCTAAGCAATCAAACAGAAATAAATATAGACCTTTTCTAACAGTGTGAAAGGATATTCGATTTTCCTTTTTCTTCCAAACTATCAGTGAAATCTCTTGAAAACAGCTTTAGGAATGTAATATCAAGTGTATCTTCCTCTTATAAATAACCTCGATCACTAATCTCTTATTTCACCTCAATCTACACCATTCCATTCAACCTTGAAAAACCTAACAATATCCGATTTCATCCCAAAGAGCATTCCTCTATATACAGCAAATTATGAATATACTTGAACAAACATTAAACAGGAACTATATATTGAGGAAAAAAATGATTATGGGCTCTTAAAAATAAAAAGAAAGGGTGAATTCTGTGACATGTTGATTATCTTAATAAAGCTGTTAGGTATTTTAAAAAATAACAAACATACCACCAACAACGTTGGTTGTTGTCCTTTACATTTTGTCCTATTTTTTGATGATGTCTTGGAATCATGCAATTCACTTTGATTGCTGTTGCTGTTCTACTTTCCCCTTGGGCAACATTTTGGGGTTATTACTCAGTCAAAAGAAGAGATAAAGATCTCCAGTGAAAAGTCAGATGGCTGAGAAAGGTGAAAATACCACTGAGTTGGACCTGCTTTCCTGGTTTCATTCGGGAAATGTTTGAAGGAATTTGCCATGGTTGTTTTTCACTAGCAGGTCATGACACTCGATTCTAACCTTACAATGTTCACAATCAAGCATTCTGGGAACTCCTCCTCTGTCCCTCTCTTCCCCTCAGCTTCTTTCTGGCAGTAGGTGAAGTGCATCTACTATGTTATAGGTCCTGCTTGAGAGTGATCGAAGTCATAGGAAATCTGCTTCTGGTCCTCTTAGGTCAGGTGCCCGTGTGGCCTTAACAGGGTTGTAGGTGGTTTCGTCATGTCATCAGCAATTTGTAAAGTGGTATGCAAAGAGCAGATATTGCCTGTGAAGTTCCATTTACTTATCATTTGGTTTATTGCAGAAGTTTATAGAAAAGCAGGCCCATTGCCAGTCTCACACTAAGGACTCAGAAAACTAGCTTCTTGAATTGCACTTGAGGGAGAAAGATTTCCTGACGCAGCAAATAGTGCTGAGACTGAGTGATCCTCTCATCTCAGCTTCCCGAATAGCTAGGACCACAGATGTGCACCACCATGCTCAGCTATTTTTTTAAATTGTATTTTTTGTAGAGATGGGGTTTTGCTGTTGCCCAGGCTGGTCCCAAACTTCTGGCCTCAGGTGATCCTCCTACCTTGGTCTCGCAAGTGCTAGGAATACAGGCATGAGCCACAGTGTTTGGCCTGGTCTTTTTACAAATGGAAAATACAGTATCCTTCCTTCTTTCTCTTTACCTGATTAATAAAAAGATACCAAGTAACTGTTTGTTTTTCTCCTGGATGGATTTAATGCTATCTAAGATTGTTTTGTAAAACACTTAAGAAACCTCAGCTAGAGCAAACGCAGCAGCCCTACATCAAAATTGTCATTTATCAGTCATTTTTCGAGAGCTGGTGTCAGAAAACCTATTTTAAACTGGATTAGGCACAAAGAATTTGTCTCTCACAACTAAAAACTCCAGGAGGCAATTTCAGGCATTCCAGTATCCAAGGCTTGAAGCGTGTGATCAAACTTGTGTTTTGTTCGTGTTTTGTTAGTTCTCCTATCTGCATTTGATTGTATTAGTTTCATCCCTGGGCTCCACAAAGCTGCCCAGCAGCTCTGGGCTTTCCCTTCTTGGGAACAAAATGGCTGCAGAAGCTCTAGCCTCATATCTCCTCATGTTCCAGTTTCAGGGTATCGTGGCCTTGTAATTTCCCCTTGGCTAAACTAAAAAATGTTTCCCAGGGCTTTCTTCACTGAGTGTCTCTGAGTGTTGCTGATTAGAGTTGACCACAGAGAAATCTATGTAAGATTTGGAAGGTCACTATGGAGCAGGAGCATTGTTACTCTTGGAAGGTGGATGTAGGCCAGGTGATGATTGCATCACTGCATTCCAGCCTGGGTAAGACAAGGAGATCTTGCAAAAAAAAAAAAAAAAAAAAAAAAAAAAAAAAAAAAGCCAACACAAAGAGAAGACAGAGTTTCCATTGTCATGAATAGGCAGCCTTCTTTCATTAGACCATGATTGAACTCTTCCCTATCTCCCCTTCACTCCTTTCTTGATTTTTCATTATGGTGTAAAACGTCTGAGTGAGCATTGAGTATATATTTCCTGGGAGTAAATCCATAGAATGGGTTTTTCTGCTCTGCTAAGAAGGGGTGCAATAGCTGGTTTTATTAAGTCATTTAACCTAATATGTGTAAGGTAAACATTACATCAGACTTGCCAATTCCAGATTCTGCTTAAAAGACTGAGTTTGGTAGAACCAGTTTAAGTAAAACCAATAACTCAATCCTAACTAAAGCTTTGATTCTTCAACGACTCACTATATTTTCATGAACAAGTTAAATGCCCCAGTAAATTCCATGTATTGAGTTTAAGTGAGCATGTAAATATTAGGAACATTTAAAATCTACTTCCAGTCACAAAAGGGCAGAGTCTTGATGTCTTTAAGAACAGAAAAAAGGAAGCCATAGATTCTTCCAATCACCCAAAGAAAAACAATTAACAAGGAAATGGTGGCAGAGGATAAATTGTGCTACATTAATCTCAAAGTGAGGTGGTTCAGCTTGCCACCTCTTCTCAGTTGCCATCTCTTTAAATGTGGAATATGATCGTTGGAAAGAACATCTGACCACCTTATTAACACTTTCTAATTCTACAATGAAGGCAGGGCATATAGATAGCTGTATTGAACACATTACATTGATCAAAAACATTTTTTTCAAAGGGAAAAATTACATTTAACAAGAAATTCAACAAATGACACACTAGGGAAAACAAGGCTTTTTCCAAAGACATTTTACAGAAACAAATGCAATCTTATGTATATTTTGTAAAATTATCTTAAAATTATGCTGAATAAATGTCCCAAATTATTGTTAACTTATTTTTATTCAAATGTTTACTCTTTAAATGAAACAGAGATTTTAATTACTTTTACAATCAAAATTATTTTTGTAGGCCTTTATTAACTCATGAAAAGTTCACTTGCTAGAAATGGAGCCTTAATATAAAGTGATTTTTGGTTCTTTTGTACAATTTTTAAAACGATTTCTCCAATAGAATTAGGTGAAATCGGCGAGATATGGGCCCTGCCGCTGCCGAGCTTTGGGCTCTGGGCCTCGGGCGTTCTCTGGCCCAAAGTGCTGAGCTGCCGGGAGCAGCCGCTTCTGACGCTGGGCCACTGGAGGCTGCGAACCCGTCTTCTTCACTTTGAGTTTCCGCCGCGAAGCGCCAGTCCGGGCCGAGGAGGGAGCCTTTACTACTTCTCCCTGGTTTCATTCATGCTCTGAGGAGGGTGTGAGAAGGAACCATGGATCCCACAGCCTTGGTGGAAGCCATTGTGGAAGAAGTGGCCTGTCCCATCTGTATGGCCTTCCTGAGAGAGCCCGTGAGCATTGGCTGTGGCCACAGCGTCTGCCACAGCTCCCTCTCCGGACTGTGGGAGATCCCAGGAGAATCCCAGAACTGGGGTTACACCTGTCCCCTCTGTCGAGCTCCTGTCCAGCCAAGGAACCTACGGCCTAATTGGCAGCTGGCCAATGTTGTAGAAAAAGTCCGTCTGCTAAGGCTACATCCAGGAATGGGGCTGAAGGGTGATCTGTGTGAGCGCCATGGGGAGAAACTGAAGATGTTCTGCAAAGAGGATGTCCTGATAATGTGTGAAGCCTGCAGCCGGTCCCCATAGCATGAGGGCCACAGTGTTGTGCCAATGGAGGATGTTGCCTGGGAGGACAAGTGGGAACTTCATGAGGTCCTCGAACATCTGAAGAAAGAGCAAGAAGAGGCCTGGAAGCTGGAAGTTGGTGAAAGGAAACGAACTGCCACCTGGAAGATACAGGTGGAAACCCGAAAACAGAGTATTATATGGGAGTTTGAGAAATACCAGCGATTACTAGAGAAAAAGCAGCCACCACATCGGCAGCTGGAGGCAGAGGTAGCAGCAGCTCTGGCCAGCCTACAATGGGAGGCGGCGGAGACCATGCAGAAACTGGAGTTGAACCATAGTGAGCTCATCCAGCAGAGCCGGGTCCTGGGGAGGATGATTGCAGAGTTGAAAGAGCGGTCGCAGAGGCCTGTCGGCTGAATGTTGCAGGATATTCAGGAAGTGTTAAACAGGAGCAAATCTTGGAGCTTGCAGCGGCCAGAACCAATCTCCCTGGAGTTGAAGACAGATTGCCGTGCGCTGGGGCTAAGAGAGATCCTGAAGACCTATGTAGTTGACGTGCGCCTGGATCCAGATATTGCTTACTCCCGTCTCATCGTGTCTGAGGACAGAAAACGTGTGCACTATGGAGACACCAACGAGAAACTGCCAGACAATCCTGAGAGATTTTACCGCTATAATATTGTCCTGGGAAGCCAGTGCATCTCCTCAGGCCGGCACTACTGGGAGGTGGAGGTGGGAGATAGGTCTGAGTGGGGCCTGGGAGTATGTAAGCCAAATGTAGACTGGAAGGAGGTGGTCTACTTGTCCCTCCGCTATGGATTTTGGGTGATAAGGCTGAGGAAGAGAAATGAGTACAGAGCAGGCACCGATGAGTACCCCCTCCTGTCCTTGCCAGTCCCTCCTCGCCGGGTGGGAATTTTCGTGGATTATGAGGCCCATGACATTTCCTTCTACAATGTGACTGACTATGGCTCCCACATCTTCGCTTTCCCCCGCTATCCCTTCACTGGGCGCCTCCTACCCTATTTTAGTCCTTGCTACAGCATTGGACCCAACAACACTGCTCCTCTGGCCATCTGCTCCCTGGATGGGGAAGACTAAGAGGGCTACCATCCTAACCAGAGAGGCCTTGGAATTGGGCCTGGCCCCCATGGGGCTTGGAGGACCCAGCCACTGACAGGTATCTCCTGAAACTGACCTGAGCTCAGAATCCAAGGATTCCTCTGTCTGATCCTTTGGTCATTGCTACCAGGCTGAAGTCTGTCATGAAACCACTTATTTTAAAAAGCAGAGGCCCAGTCAAATGAGCACTGCACCCCATGAGGGAAGTGTGACAGGGCTGATGGTGAGGATCAGACCAGTTCTAAGGTGACTTGTTGGGGTAAGGATCAGGACTTTGTCCGTGGAGTAGCCAACCCCCCTCTTCCCTTATTCCTGTCCGGTGTCACAGTTAAGTCAGTGAGGATGATGAAGTAGACACAATCTTCAGGACACCATCAGATAGGCTTTCCCAATAGGCCAAAAAAATGCTGCCCATACCCAGAGCTGGTTGTTGTGCTGCGGCCAGTCAGAGGATGCTTCCCCTGAGGTTTGCTACAACTAAGCAACCTTTATGTGACCCGCACTCTCTGACCACCTGGCAAGAGAAATTCAGTGCAGCAGCGGGACACAGACCTGCCCAAGCCACCCCACTGCCGTTCCCTCTCTGAGCACAACCTGGGCAAATCACTGTCCCTTGGACTCCCAGGAGACCAGTGTCCTAGTCCTGCTTTTTTTCTCTACGTGGCAGGATCAGAAAACATGTGAGCCTTAGTTTGTATTTTCACTTTATGAATGAGGAAACTGAAATGGCCTTAATGGAGCAAGTTATTTCTTTTTTCTTTTCTTTTTTTTTTTTTTTTTTTTGAGATGGAGTCTCTCTATGTCACCCAGGCTGGAGTGCAGTGGCACAATCTCGGCTCACTGCCAGCTCCACCTCCTAGGTTCATGCCATTCTCCTGCCTCAGCCTCCCGAGTAGCTGGGACTACAGGCACCTGCCACCACGCCTGGTTCATTTTTTTGTATTTTTAGTAGAGACGGGGTTTCACCATGTTAGCTAGGATGGTCTCCATCTCCTGACCTCGTGTACCACCATGCCTGGCAAGTTATTTCTTACAAAGCTGCTGAAGATAAGATTATAAAAATTATAAAGCATTTTTCACACTCAAATGAAACAAGGTTGACAAATTCACTTCACAGGTCACATGCCTGTACATCATTTATTATATTTGGGTCTGAAACTTGTCACATGTTTGGAAGGTTTTATGTGTCCTCATTGGGAAAATGGGTGTAATTCAGCATAAAACCTCATATTATTGTCCTGCCTCATGGAGCTGTTGTATAGATCCCAGATCCATCCCATGCATTTGTTCCGTCTGAGGCACAGAGGCAGGCAAGCCACAGATTTTGCACGTGGTGACCTTGCCACTGCGCTACATACAGCCCGCATCTTACAGCAATGCCTTTGTCTCAGGGCCTCTCCTGACAGTCTTGAGCCTTTTAGGCAGAAAGGTGCTTCAAATGGCTATGATAAGGAATACTAAATATTGTGTTTCTACTTTATTTTTATTGTATTGGCTGTTCATGTATGTAGGAGTTAAAACAGGCTAAACTGGAGAAATAAACTCATTCTGCCCCCCCCCCCCAAAAAAAAGAGTTAGGTGAAATTTCATTTATCTTAAAGCAAATTAGAGGACTTACCAAAAATCTTTCCGTTTCTATAGAGATGAAGGAAATTTTAATACAGTGGTTCTCAAACTGGGGTGCCTGGACCAGAAACATCTGCATCACCTGGGAACTGATTAGAAATGCAAGTGATCAGGCCAGACCCTCTGAATGAGGAATTCTGGTGGTCGAGCCCAGCAGTCTGTTTCACCAAGCCCCCCAGATCATTTTGCTGCTGCTGCAGTTGAAGAACCACTGCCATAATGATTGCCTTGTCTAAGGCCTTGCAAATGAGACTGGAGCATGGTTGGCAGCGTGCTTTGAGAAGCTCTTGGTGAAACTAATGCTGACCTCCTAACTCAGTACTCAAGCACCATACTCTAGCTTGTTTTAAATAGCTGGAAGTCACCTATTATTCAAAAACAGTGCATATTACATACTCGATTTCAAAAAGATTATGTAAAGAATAAATGAGGATATTTGTAAAGTGCTTAGTGTGCTTATGTATGTGTGCTAAATGTGCTATGCCTCACACATAGAGGACATTATTTTAATGTGGATAATTGGTATTCAAATTATTACTCTTAATTCACATTCTCTTTTCTCAAAGCAAAACACAATACATTCTACTCATTGAACATTTATAGACATTTAAACCCAAGGGGAACACTAGAGATCATTTGGTTCAAGCTCCTTGTTTTACTGGTGAGAAAACTGAAGACCAGAGAGGCCACGTGACAGGTCCACAGTCTCATAGGGAATAATGGACAAAGATTAGAAACCACGGCTCTCAACTCCTAGACTAGTGTCTTGTAGAGGAAGCCTTTCATGCTGTACTCATTATAACAACAATAATATTTACTATGAAATTTTCTCCTTTGGCCTTACTAATTATTACCCAGTGCCAACCTCTCCATCTCTACTTCCTCTCACATAAACTGATGCTACTACTCAAAATTACAAAACTATTTATTGGGCTTAAAACTTTCTAGATGTACATAATTAGAAAATCAATGTAAAATATACATGCAAAAGATACACATTTCTACAACATTCAGTGAAATCTTGATGCTGAATATCAGATACATATCAGATGCTACATGTGTATAAATTCAAGTTTCCTGTGTATATGCAGTCACTTTATTTTGTATTGTGGACCAGTAAATATATATGCAAGAAATGAACCTTCGACATGCCATTTTATTCTGAAACAAAAAAAATGCCTTTGGATTATCCCACTAATCATATTGATGTTCTTTAGAACTTCACTCTCACTAAACCATACAGCAACATGTGGGAGAAAAGTTCATACAGAAGGAGGAGGAGGGATTTACCTATGTATCAGAAGAAAAATGATCTATTTTAATGTAAAAAGCCTCCAGTGACATCATTGTTCATTATTCTCTTTTTCTTTTATATTACCTCAAATATTCCTTAGATATAAACAATTAAGGAAAACATAATTTGCAGTAGCAGAATATAAAAATTCAAGTCCTCTAACTTCCAGTTACAGCATTATACAAATTTGAATGTCTGTATTTTCTCTATTGTATGTTCATGTCACACATTCAAGACTGATTAGTAGCAGCAATGTTTCTCAGCCCAGTGCCATCCATTGATTTAGCATTCTATTCCTTCCAGAAACCTAGTCATTCCCAAACTGAAAACTTTATATAGTATGTTCTACATTACAGGCCATGAAAATGTGCTGTAACCATTTATTAGTATGAACAGTTAATGATACACTATTGAATGCTCCTCCTTAATGGTTTCATATAAAGGCTTTAACACAAAGGAAGTAGAGGATCTGTGGCTTACACAGAAAAATTATTATGTTTCAAGCTGGGCACTGAATTAAAATCTTATCCTAAGTCATGCATCATTAGACAAAAAGCCTGAGGAACTGAAAGAACCATGTAAGCATTTTCTACCTTCAAAATGCTTAAAGAAGTTTTAGATTAATGGAATTTGATGCTTTTAATGATGTCAAAGATTGGATATAAGTGCCGTATTATTTCACTGACTTACTGCCAAATATTAAAGGCAATTCATGATTACTCATTTAATCTTTTCTGATTATGAAAACCCATTATAGCAAGAAAAAATATAAAGTTCAGAAAATAGAAACTATTTATTTAAAAATTAGAATATATTTATACAAATAGAATATTTGGACATGGGCTTAAAATTCCTCTGGAAGGCTAGGAGTGGTGGCTCATGCCTATAATCCTAGCACTCCGGGAGGCCGAGGCTGGTGGATGACCTGAAGTCAAGAGTTCCAGACCAGTTGGCCAAAATGGTGAAACCCTGTATCCACTAAAAATACAAAAATTACCCAGACATGGTGGTGCATGCCTGTAATCCCAGCTACTTGGGAGGCTGAGGCAGGAGGATTGCTTGAACCCAGGAGCTGGAAGTTGCAGTGAGTCAAGATCAAAACACTGCACTCCAGCCTGGGCAACAGAGCCAGACTCTGGCTCAAAAAAAAAAAAAAAAAAAAAAAAAAATTTCCCCTGGAAGGATTTGTTATAAGATTATGAAATATATTTGTGTGTATTAATATTTAAACCATTGTTTCATCCTTAAATTACAGAAATCTTGTTTTTCATTTTTTTAAACTCTTATTATTCTCAATCACAATCATAATACATGATGCAATGTAAACCTGAAATTATTTATTTAATCTTACTACACTAATCAGCTAACAAGATCTCTGTTTTCTCAGATCTTGGAGCCCGGAAAAACCCAGTTATTAATCCCCACTATCCCTTCCCAAAATTCTCTGGTTAGCTGACATGTTAATAAGATTCCAAGAATGTTCTAAATAAAGCAAAATCACCACTAAAAATAATTGTGTTCTGAAAGTAAAAATCGTGTTTTCTTTTTCCTTCTCTCATAATTTTTTTTTAATTAAAATAAATTCTGTCTTTGAATGTGTGTACATAATTCTTTGGTCAGGCTGTGTTCCCTTATCATCAAATATAAATATTGAAAGCCCTAAAGATTATTCCTTTGTTTGTTTTATTTTGTTTTGTTCTGTTTTTTGTTTTTTTTTGTTTTTTTTTTTTTGAGATGGAGTCTCACTCGGTCGCCCAGGCTGGAGTGCAGTGGTGCGATCTCGGCTCACTGCAAGCTCCGCGTCCCGGGTTTACGCCATTCTCCTGCCTCAGCCTCCCGAGTAGCTGGGACTACAGGCGCCCGCCACCAGGCCTGGCTAATTTTTTTGTGTTTTTAGTAGAGACTGGGTTTTACCGTGTTAGCCAAGATGGTCTCGATCTCCTAATTTCGTGATCTGCCCGCCTCGGCCTCCCAAAATGCTGGGATTACAGGTGTGAGCCACCGCTCCCGGCCAAGGTTATTCTTAAATCCCAATTTGAATTATCATTGCCAGCATACCAAATATCCCAGGGTGGGTATATTAAAAGCTCTAAAAAGATTCTGTTTTTATTTTTCAGTCAAATGGACAGCTTTTATTCAGGTTCCCAAAACAAAATCCTTATTTGGCTTACCCACATTTCTTTGAGGCTGTGTTTTCTTTTTAAATTCTAGCAGCTTTAATGGCCCTAATGTGGCCTCTTCTTGCTCCATCCTCATCTCATCCTTGAATCTTTTATACTTTCACTTCTTCACCCCTGCTTCCTGCACCTATTCAGCTCCCACCCATCTAAGAGCTTCAGTGCTTTGTGGGATCACCGCTTACAACCCACCACACCAGGACAATGCCTACTCTTCCTTCAGGTTCATTATTTCTTTCCAAGAGGAAATTTCCCTGACCCACCCCCACTTCCAGTTTCATATGATGGCATATCTCTGTTTATATGTCATAGCATCACAGTCTCTCCCCATTGCAACTGTTATTATGCATGCCATTTTATATTTAACGGTGTCATTTTTTCAAATTATCTATCACTTATCACTACTAAAGTCAGAGTTCATGCCGGTTTTTCCCCCATTATTAGCCTCAAGCATCTATATGCCTGCCAAAAAATAGACACATATACTCTGCCTATTGACTGAATGACAATAAATGAATGACTGCCCAAATACACACATAAACACTGGCAGGCAACCAGAGATTGAACAGATGAGTAAGCACAGAACATCTCTTTGTGAACTTTGCCAGCCATTAGCATTTATACTGACCTAGGGTCCTATATAATTTTTGTCCTATATAATCAGTTAGGCTGTGCTTTATAAAACACTGTGGTACACACACACACACACACACACAGACACACACACACACACTTGTTTGCATGAGCATGCCAACATAAAGATATCAGTATTTTTGGTGGTCAAGACCTCTCTACTCAACAGTATAATCAAGTTTCTGGTGGTGGTTGTTTTTAATAACTCATATTATTAAAAATCCCCAAGAGCTAAAGAACTATTTTACATTATAATCCTGCAGAGAAAGTCCCAAGTTAGGTAGGATTTAGAGAGGTCCCAAGATGCTGAAGGAAGCTGATGAAAACACTAGGTCCGTGCATGCAGACAACAGATTTCTGATAAGTCATATTTTCCTTCTGGCAGTCTTTCAAGAGATGATGAAAAAAAGTAGCAAGTCTCACTTAAAACGAAACGGCATCTGTTTCCCCATAGGTCTTCACATGCATTTTGTTTTTACTATTCTGTTATGCAGTATGATTTTTTAAAAAGAGATAGAAACAGGTTTTCAAGCAGAAAACCTACTTTGTACTGGCTATGTAGCCTCAGACGTTCTCTCCATTCCTTAGTTTCTTCACATGAAAAATGGGGGTGATGCTGGTGAACCCCACTGATGAACTGGAGAGGTCAGGTGTGGAAAGCAGGCAGCCATGCCTGGCCACAGGGTGTGTGCTTGCTTCCCCTCTTTCTAGCTGCCTCCTGGGAACACTGCTTTGTTCATGTTGATAGCCTCTAGTTTACCCAGATATCTGTGTGATGTAATTATTCAAACACCTTTAACTTAGTAAATTTAAAATAACACTGAAAGAGAGAGAGGGTACTTTTCTTTTTTCTTTCTAAGAACAAAGCATCCTAATACTTGTGTTTGAAACATACACAAAAATACATATTGGAGGATAAAACCCATCTTGGCTATCAGTTAGGCTGTGTTTTCATCAGAAAACAAAATTGGTTTTGAACATGAAGGAAAATAGTATAATGCTTTTCTGAGATTCTTTCTTTCTTACACACAAACACACAGACACACACACACACACACACACATACACCATTACCTCATTTTCCCCTTACTATTTTCCCTCCCATCAAAAACACACCCTTTATTTCTATACGTCCTCAGAAGTGGAGAATGCAGTTAGTCTCAAAATCTCCAAAGAATTTACTAGTACTAAAGCTCCAGTTAATTCTCTCCAGTGTTTGGTCACAGGGTTTTTCATTCTGTCCAAAGCTGATTGAAGGTCTTGTAATACGTCTCTGTAGTTATTTCCATAGTGAGCACTCCAGGTATACAGAAAATCATAGGCAGGCTTCCACATCATCTATAAAGGAAAAAAAAAATAGATTGGAGTAGTGTGGAAGTAGAAAGGAGAGGAAAATAGTTTTTTAAAAAAAAGATGTAAAAAGCCTCTTAAGATTTAAAAGAAAACGGAATGCCAATTATACATGAACTTATTTGATGTCATAGAAAATATGGTTTAATAACTATCAGCTTCCTGCTATATCCTTGTATTTTTAAAACTAGAGATTTTAAAAATAATAACTACAAGTGGGGCCTTTTTTCCATTGATCCATCATCTATACATTGCTGTTGCCTTAATGTGAATATAAAATTCCTTGCACAGTTTTTTGATGATAACAAATGTTATTGAGATAGCCTTTTTAATATTTGAGAGACTTTTAAGGTTAATTATTATTGTTATTATACCTATCTGTGGTGAGTTTTATGACACCAAATAATATATAAGGGAGAAATACTATATTTAACATTTTAAATCATTTTACTTGAGCAAGTCTATAAACAAGCAAAAATCTAGCTTCTTGATCAAGTCACAATGAAAGCAAAAATACAGTTCTCGAATTTAAAACATTTCTTTCATGATATGTTTTATAATCCAAAGAAAAACCAATATTCAATGCTGCTTCTTTTTGCTTTTCCTAAGCACCTACCCATACCAATGATGTCATTGTTTCCATAGAAATAAATGTACGTCAAAGAGAAACTTCACATACAAGCATATATGTAATGGTAACCAAGGCAACCAGGCTAGAGAGAGAATAGAGACAAAGGCAGACCAAATAAGACAAATTGTAAAATACACACACACATACACACACACACAGACACACACACATCACACACACAACAGCTTAAAATGAATTTTCTCTAGGGAAACAACAAAATGAACCCTACACTTATAATTGGAATATTTGAAATATAAGCTTAGTTATTTGCTTATTTTGGGGGGTTCACTGAACTAATTTGGTTGTGATTCTATCACTTTCAAAATATAGGAACATAGACTCTGAGCTAAATATTATGCAGAACTGCCCTTTTAAAGTAGAACCTCTATCACAGTTTAGTGATATCACATGAACTAAAGCCTTGGCATATAATTTTCACCATCCTCCAACATCCTCATACAGTCTAATTTTAAAGTTAAAAGAATTAAAGACCTAAATAGGGAGTTCCATTATGTATTTGATTCAATCCACATAAAAGGCTCTAAGGACAATTTGATGTTATTTGTCCAAATTGACATTCCTGGGAAGCCATGACAACCCATTTCCTCATCTCTCTTGACAGAGCTTAATTTTGCAAGGTAGAGAATAAAAGACAATTACCAAAGTTATACCATATCGGTATATGATGCAGCAACAAAATTCACCTCAGATTTTTGTATGTAAGTTTTACCCTCACCAACCAGATTAATAATTTATCTTCTATGTCTGATAGAATGTGAATGAGGTATCTGCTCATCTACATTTCTGAAGATGTACATTGAAACCAAACTTCTCAAAGTACAATTGCCACTAGTTTCTCAACAATGGAGTATCAGTTGAGACATAATAATGGAACCTTTTTGTCAGATTCAATCTTGGTTGTCACTGCTTAGTTGCAAAGAATCACTAAACAAATAGATTATTCTGTAGTGGGTATATTCTGTCTGTAAAATCTCTGAGACATGGATACTACCTTCCATTCACTTAAAAGTCCCTGATGCTCAACGAACTGGTTCAAATTGTCACGTATTTTTTAAAATAATGGTGTTTATAGCTAAAGGCTTCTAAGACTGTTCTAAGTCCGTTAGTGACTGAGTCTGACAAATGGTGTATCTGGAGATATTTTATGATAAACAGCAACTTAAAACATTTCTGTAGAAAGGGGATGGCATAGTAGATTAGCGTAAAGCATCGCAGAAAACAGATGTCTCAAGAATTATAAACGGGTAATTTTATTTTGGGTTGTCCACTACACTACAGATTCAAATACTTTTATAGTCAGAGGCAGACAAAATGGCCCCACCTACTTTCATGAGTAGAAAAGCTCTGTATCTATGGCCAATCTTGCTGCAGGACTATGATTTGCTATGTATAGAAAAGCCCTTAGGCACACTCAATCAAGAAGCAGCTCCTCCGTGCTGCTAAGGGCAGGAAATGCCAGAGGTGATGCAAAAAATAGAAACTACAGATTCAGGAAAGGTCCAATGACACATCTACTCATGCACTTATGCAGAGCACCATATAACGTCTTCATATTTGGCAATTTGCACTAACAACAGAGTAGTGTCGACAGCTTTTGCAAATCAGAGAAATTTGGGTACATTACTGAGTCCCAGGCCCTAATTAAGACTTTTGAAGGTGTCAAGACTTCCCAAGAGTCCCCTGAATTTGTCTGAAATGCAAGGGGGAATATTGCCCTAAA
The DNA here is from genome assembly GCF_043159975.1 of Macaca nemestrina. Lineage (NCBI taxonomy): Eukaryota > Metazoa > Chordata > Mammalia > Primates > Cercopithecidae > Macaca > Macaca nemestrina. The sequence continues at coordinate 90,877,126 of NC_092128.1, forward strand.
CCAATTTGAGATTCCCTGGAGTGTAAACCATAATCCGGCTAGAAATGGGTAAAAGAGCATTGGGCTGAAAACAACAGGGCGTTGATAAAATGATTTACACTAAAATATGAGCATATTCTGCATTCCAGTTTTCCTCCTCATTGCAGCAAATTAAACCTGAATATTCCTTTGGTGCAAAATTTCATCTTCTGTATACAAAAATCATTGGTAGCTCTCAATAAAGATGATAGAGAAACGCTTTGATAGCATAAATACAATGAAAATATTCAACATTATCATGGTTCATTAACTATTTCACTTATTAAATCAAGGTTTATTGAGTACCCTCCACTACAATAAATTTTCTTATAGTAAGAAATAAAATGATGAATATTGCATGACTCTTGCTTTTAGAAGCTTATAGCATAGGAAGGAGATAGATACTTGCACAAACACTGGCACAATGGATATAATAGGATGTGATAATAACAGAAAGACTCAAAAATTACTTGCATATTTTAAATCAGTGTGAGAAAAAAATGATTGTTCCATTCACTGAGAGGCATGATGCCATAATGGAAAGAAAGATAGGTTTGGGTGTCAGAGTCCTGTGTTTACATCTGAGTTCCATTGCCTATTTGATAGGTCAGTTTGATAAACTAATCAAGTTATCTCAGGTTGGAATTTTTTTAATCTATAAAATATGGATAATCATTCCCAAATTTTGCGTTCAAAATACCTCAGCGAGTATCTGGCATATAGTTTGCATTTATACTTTTAAAAAGATAGGGAAGAAATTACTTATTTTTTTTGGTAGGGGCAAGCTAAGGAGTTATTTTCAGCCCTACTGAGCATCAAGCAAAAGGGAAGGTATCTGATAAAAAATTATGATTGGAACGGGGAGACGACCTTGAGAGGACAGACAAGGGTTTGGCACCACTTGTGCTACAGGGACGGCAAAACACATGAGAGTAGAAGAAAATGCCAAGGAAAAGAATAAAGGGATACAAAATTTAATTCTCAACTAAGCCAATGATTAGTGGCTACAAGAGAGAAATAGAAGCAATAAAAGGACGGGGAGAAGCTGGAGTCAAAGGGAAAGAAAGTGAATCACATGCTTCATCTTGCAAAAGCCAACAAGTATAATAACATCCGAAAAAGGACATGCATTGGCTTGCTGGAGCCAGCTCACACAAGCTCCCTGGATATCCTCCCAACTCCATGTTCAGTGACACCACAATGGTAGTTTAAAATGATGTCCGATTGGAATATTTACACTAAGAAAATTAACAAAAGCTATAAGTTTAGGGTTTTTCCCTTTGCAGGGCTGGATGTTAAACATATACCAGTGTAACACTCAGGACTTCCCTTTTCTGTTACCTCCACTGCTACCTGTAACATCAACAATGTGGGAATATAAAGAAAAACTTGGCAAATCCAGGATTTTGGAAATTAGCAAGCAGCAGTAGAAAATAGAGGTATTTTTAAAAGAAAAAAGTTTAAGTAATATTCTGTGATGGCAAGGGGATTTGGGTTTGAATCTTAGCTTTGCCATATGGAGAATTTAAGGTTAATGAGTCTTAAAGAGGTAGCATATATGAAGCACCCAAGAAAGGTTAACTTCCTTTGGCAAAAACATAAATACAAAAAGATGTTAAAATCATTATGGAGTTAGGGCACAAAATTAGAGGGGCAAGTATCATGAGAAATTGAGAAGGAATGGGAACAAAAGCATATGTCAAGAGTTATGTACTTAATACACTGATAGAAAATATTAAATTTGGGGAATTATGTTTTCCCTTAATAAGTAAATCTCTAGGCCGGGGGTGGTGGCTCACGCAAGTAATCCCAGCACTTTGGGAGGCCAAGGTGGGTGGATCATGAGGTCAGGAGTTTGAGACCAGCCTAGCCATTATGATGAGCCCTGTATCTATTAAAAATACAAAAATTAGTGAGGCATGATGGTGCGTGCCTGTAGTCCCAGCCGCTCGGGAGGCTGAGGCAGGAGAATCGCTTGAACCAATGGGCAGAGGCAGAGGTTGCAATGAGCCAAGATCACGCCACTGCCCTCCAGCCTGGGTCTCAAAAAAAAAAAAAAAAAAAAAAAAAAAAAATCTCTATTTGAGCTTTGCCTTAACAAAATCTGATTAATAGTCCAGGTCTCATTAATACAATAAATAGGCTAATCAGTTGTTTGATTGTCCTTTGTGGAATAGATGGAATAGATATATGAACATTTGGACACAAGTTCTAAAGATACTTTTATTTTTTCTGCATTTTTTATTAACTCGTTTCGTTCTAGTCTTCTTAAAAAGTAAATACATATTATCCAAGACAGAGACATAAGAGGTAATTTGTGTACATTAATTAACAATAGACTCTATGAAATTAAGCCCTAAAATACCTACCCAGTTAGGTCACAAAAAATTCTAGATTTTGTAACAAGTTGCAAAGAAAATGAAGTCATCTTTTCTGGAAATGTTTGAAGGAATAAAATGGGTAGAATAAATAATTTTCTTTCTGTACTGACTAACATTTAATCCTCCGAAGGCTAGAAAGGAGTTGCAGACCGCCAAGATCTCTTCCAGATTTATGTCGTCCTGTATCTATTCTGCATTTTAAAAATAGTTCTTCCTCTCTTGCTCAATGTTATGATTCAGAAAAGATATGCAGAAACTCTGCACTTGTGTTTCGAAAAATCAAAAGGAAAGCATGCTCCTGAGGGTTTGTTTTTTAGTTGTTAAATTATTCTTAACCACAAAAATACTCTCAGCCTTCTCATTTCTATCACAAATATTTAATACATAGGCTGCATTCTTACCCCTCTATTCTTAGATTTTTTTTTTGTTATTATTATACTTTAAGTTCTAGGGTACATGTGCACAATGTGCAGGTATACCTGTGCCATTTTGGTGTGCTGCACCCATCAACTCGTCAGCACCCTATTCTTAGATTTTTAATGGTAACTTCATGATGTTGCAGTTTCGTTCTTAAATAGGAAGCGTGAGGCTGATAAAGGCACATAGTTGTTAACTTTTCATCTATGTGCTTTTCTCCTTATTAAAAAAAAAGGGCAGCAGCGTGAGTAAGTATTTAACATAGGAAGTTCAGCAGTTTTCCAAAGTTCCAGCTTTTGTGTGGAAGAAGTGTGTCTTAGGTTATCTTGTCAGTGTTAGAGGACAAAGTAAAAAGTAATGGAGCAATAAAAAGTAGTAAGTGGGGATGCCAAAAGAAATTAAATAGGAATAAAGGCAAAAAAATATATAGTTTTCCAAATTTAGAGTGCTCATTTCCAGAAGCCAGTAAGACTCATTAGATAATGCACTAGAAAATGAAATGCAACATGACTAAAAGAAATTCAGATTTGAGCATAGCATTCTGTGTCTTTTTTTAGCTTATAAAATATGAATAGCAAAAAGAATGCAATTGGTTTTAACTACTTTTGGATAATTACATTTTGTCACATTAAAGGATTAGTAATCCACCTACTTTTCTCAGAAACTTATAGGAACAACATTTCATTTTCAGTACCATTAGCTGAAGAATTATTAAGGTAAGGTTGCCTTCTTAATGATTATTACATATGTTCTATCCTCAGTACATCATTTACAATATTCAGGTAAGCCTTAACATTACCTATAATTAGTAAGTACATAAATATTGTTGAAGGTAAGATGGCTGTTGTCTTCAGAAGAGAAGGGAGGCTAACATATCTGGGGGCCCCTATGTCCTTACCAAGGAGATGCTGCTTGGTTAAAAATTGACACAATATTCTGTTGAAAAAGTATAATTGGGGACAACCAGCTAAATTTGGGTAAGAATAACCACTTGGAACTTCAGGGGTTAAGCATGAGCTAGAGGAAGACAGAGGACCTATTCCTTGCTAGTGCATCTGCTTAAATAGTCAAACATTGTAGGAAAACCTGCTGGTTAAGCCATTCTTACCAATTCCTAGTTGGGAGGATTCCTCATTGCCTCCTCATCATCACTGCCACCCATACCCCTGCCAAAAACATATATTCATAGAGACAACTGACATCAGTGTTTAAAGAAACTGGGCTTCTCCAATTTAACTTTTCAATGTAAACATTAAAACAAATGAAAAAATACAGTGTCAAGAGCTCTGGATTTAGAGGCACACATCTTGGTTTAAATCTAGACTCTTAATTTAGTAGCTCCAGGATCTTAGGTAAGCTATCAACCTTCTTTACAACCTTGCTTTCCCCTTCTGGCAAATGAGAAAAAAAAAGGTGTACCCAATGCTATAAAAGAATTGCTAAGTGTACAAAGGAATGGATGTAAATGTTTTTGGCACACACTAAGTGCTCAATTAATGCTAATTATAGTTGAGTTTAAAGTTAAGTAACAAAATCACAGTCAACTATCTAGGAAAAGAACCCAGGTAACCTTGCTATAAATCTAGGGCCATTTTATTAAAGTATTGCCACAACTTTATTTCATTATTAAGCAGTTCTAACAAATTCTGATTTTGGTCTTACATATAGCCGGATTTTGGTTTTCTGAAATGCCTTATTATTTATGTTCCCTAGTACTAAAGCTTGAAAAAGAAAACCTAAAATCAAAATTAGTGTCTTTAAATCCATTTTACATTTTCTTAATAATGTTTAACTTAATATGCTTGTTATTTCTATTTGATTTTCAGTGTATAATATAGAATTAAGTCAAAAATCATAGGAATATAATGTGTTACCCCAGAAATTTCACTGTGCTTTGTTTGCTTTCTTACCTCATTCCTCCCAAAATGGAGTATCTTTTTGAAATTAAAGGTTGTAACAAGTATAGAATTGTACAGAGTAGACGATGGTAATCTGAATAACATCACGGTGCCACATCTCTAGTTCAAACAATGAATATTTGAGATATCATTCTACACATTTTACAACTGGTATGTGAATTTCCATATAATACTTTTCCCTTCTCTAAGAAATTATAAATATATTTCTCATTTCAAAAGAACAGCCAACAAAAGAATTAAGTACCAAGGCTAGAACTGAACCAGGCCCCGATCAGAACTTGATAATTCAACATCCCTGTAAGCAGAATCCAAAAGTTGCCATGTAAGCCAGAAAACCATATAGCCCAAGGATATTTCTCTTAACTTTTGCGAGAGATAATTTCCAAGGAAAATTAAATGTTGTTAAGCCCTTAAGAAATAAGTTGATCAGCCAAGCCTTTATCTCATTTTTTTTCCATGCATTGCTATTCTGCCAGTTTCTCAGATGAGAAACCTTGAAATAATTGCTAACTTTTTCCTTACATTCTTCCTATAGGCACTCTCAGTCATATTACTTAAAAAAAAGTGTATTTTATTATATTTTCCAAAAATTACTCAATGTTATATAGTTGTCAAATTCACCTTTTCCTCTTCCTCTTTGTTAAAATAATAAATAATATGTATTTAGTGAAAGCAATATGCAAAAAAGTCCCAAATATTACACATTTGTTATCTCATTTGATCTTCTAAACATCCAATGAATGAGATAGTATTATTTTCCTTACTTCACAGACACACAAAACAGATTCCCAGGAAAGTAAAGTAATTTGCCCAAGGCTTGAGGGGTAATAGATAATAGAGGTGGAACAGAAGTCCAGCCAAGAATCTTAACCTCTATGCTCTGGTAGTCATTGAAGACTCCCCTCCATTGATACCAACATATGTACCTGACCACATCCCCCAGTAATTATTAAAATGAACTCTCCCCTCCCGGCCATATCTTCTCTGTGGTCTCTAAAGCTCACTGATATTTAGAAGCACTGAAGTCTACTTCTATCCCTCTCCAATTACTCAAAGGCCACCCATCCTTCAAAGCTAGGATGTGTCTTCTAATTGCTCCTCACCACTTTGATATTTTTTAAATAAGTTAAATTTGAAAGGACTTACCATTAGTATAATACAGCAGTTAGGACTTTATATAAGACAAAGTGAATTCGGATCTAAGCACTTGCACTTAATAGCCATGTAACTGGATAAATTACACAAATACATTCACCCTCAGTTTACATATATGTAAAGAGCAGATGGCCATAATGTTTTCCTTACAAAGTATATTGAAATAATAGAGATATTGTAAAGAAAATGCTTATAATGACTAGCTGACAATGAACACTTGGTAAATTACAACTATTACCATTGTCATCTAATCATATACCTTTAAGAAATATTGTAACAATTCAAATATTAACAGTTTATCCCAATTCCCAGGCCAAAATAAAACCTGGTTTTTAAGGAGAAAATAATCATATTTTGTGTTTTTTATGGCTCCAAAACCAATGTTCAGAACTGATAGACCCAGAATAATCGTTAAGTGTATGGATGAATTAAATACTGAAGGCTAGGACACAGATATAAGATACGAAACAAGTGGAAAGAATTCCATGTGGAATCTTTTATACACTTATAGAAAATGAATAAAACTGCTTGAAAATCAACAACTTTCCCATCTTTAATCTAGACTTGGAATAAAGTACTTTGAACTCTCTAGCAGCCAGTCAGAAAATGAGGAACAGGTTGTGAATAGAAGATACAAAGGAAAATTAGATCTGCATTGATTAAATGGTGACTACAAAAAGACTTAAAATACATCTTCCCAGTTATGAATCTCTACAGGTGAGTAGTTTCTGATATAAAAAAATTACCATGAGGAACATAGACTTCGCTGGTTTCCACTGGGAGAGTAGCCCATTCTGGCAGGTCGGATAAGAAACCATTCTCGACAGGACTATTGGTGCCTGTGGTTGAGGTAGAGCCCAGTGGGCAAAGGTAATTTAAGAAAGGAAGTAAGGCCAGAGCGATGGTTCACACCTGTAATGCCAGCCCTTTGGGAGGCCGAGGTGAGTGGATCACTTGAAGTCAGGAGTTCGAGACCAGCCTGACCAACCTGGTGAAACACCCACCTCTACTAAAAATACAAAAATCATACAGGTATGGTGGCATGCACCTGTAATCCCAGCTACTCGGGAGGTTAAGGCATGAGAATTTCTTGAACCTGGGAGGCGGAGATTACAGGGCCGAGATTGTGCCACTGCATTCCAGTCTGGGCAACAGAGCCAGACTCCATCTCAAAGAAAAAAAAAAAAAAAAAAGAAAGGAAGTGAAACTTTAATGTCCTTAGTGAATATGCGTCCTTATTAAACGAGATAAAAATAGCATAATCTATATTGTTAAGCAAGGGGGCCAATGAGGGAGTTGTAGAACAATTGTTGTCATTTGTGGTAATCATCCCTAGAAGGCTCAGTGAGGAGCACCCAATTTTGGCCAGTGAATTTTTTATCTCTGAATCCCCAGCATGTCCCCTTGTAAAATTCAACATTTAAAAAGTGAGCTATTTTTCTAACATTCTATTGATTCCTTTTTTAAAAAATTAAAACTCTAAATATATTCAGAAAACTCCAATAAATTTTCACTAACTTTCACGGAAGAACCTTGGCAATAATGACATCTTTGTATAGCATAAGTGCATTTTTTCCTGAAAGAAATGCTCTGAAAAATACACTTTGTTTATTATCAGATTCAAGCTTTACAGTTTTGTTTTTTGGTAGTATTATCATGTCATTAGAAAAACTGAGTAACATTTCTTAAAATTTAACTTGAGGAGGTGGTTAATTTAAAAAGTGACATTCTCAAAAGTCCAAAGAGAGGCTTTTTCTTCACCTTAGAAAAAATTAAGAAAGGGTTAAGGTATTCAGAAAATCTGACAAATGTATTATTAATATACTCAATTCTTTAATCAGCTTGAGGCTTGGTAAAGATTTAATTTTGAGGCAAATTTTGATACTATTATGGCTACTTTACATGGCCTGAAAAGAGGACAAATATAAAATGAAATGAGTTGCTTAACCCTGGCCGCACCTTCTGACTCTGCAAATTAGTCACCATATTAAACAGTGATGGACAGAGTGCAATGGTTAAAGTCATGGACTCTGAAGTCAAACGTCTGTGCTCTAAACATGGTTCCAGGACTTTCTAGCTGTGTATGTTTAAGCAAGTTACTGATCCTCTCTATATCTTAGATATTAGTGTCCGCCCCATAAGTTTTTATTGAAAGGATTACATTAGTTAATTTTTGTAATATTTCCAGAACAGTGCCTGTCACGGAGTCAGTGCCAGATAACTCTCCCTAAGATACAATAAAAATAGAACAAAGGGAAGAGAAAGAAGTTAAAGGAGAGAAAGTAAGTGAAAGAGCCCAACTGTAGGCATTGGCACACATAGAAGGCAATTTTTGCAGTGTGTGCCCTCTGAGGAAATGAGATACAGGAAAAAACGCAGCCCAGTAACCGCTAGACCTGGTTATCTCCCTGCCCCAGTGCACTTCCCCCGCTCTGCACCCCCTACCCAGAACTAATATCAGTGTGCTTTGAAATCAACTACTTGACTTGTAAATTGATCATATTTAAGAATCTCCTCCCAAAGAGAAAAATTATACGGCTATTTTATTAGGAGGTTGGAAATTAGCATATATTTACCCATTAGTTAAGTGACCTCATAGGTAAGATTTCTGTAGATTATTTGGAATGACCTTAGGCCAATATACTGTGGATTTTTCTAAGTATTGAATAACATGAATCTGAGTGATGACTATTACTATTAATCACAATAAGTTGAACTATCATAGAAAGTCACCTAGGGGCTTTCCTTTCTCCTTCTGAGTGTTTATCAGCCTCAGGCAAAGACTTAGTCATTTATGATTTGGGCTCTGCAAAAGTAAATAATGGAAAAGTAGGTGGTTTGCTGGCCTCCATGAAGATTTAGGGGAAGACAAACTATAAACAACTACAATTAGAAAGAAGCCAGATGCTTAAGGAGGCTGACAGAATAAATAACTCTGATAAATAACTCGCAACAAAACTCTTTCAAAACAGAACCTTATGAAGAAAAAAAGGTCCTGCTTTCAATTAGACAACTTTTTAATCAGTTAACTGAAATGTCCGAATCAGAAGCGCATATCCCTCATAGTATTTATTTTTCCTTCTCACAGGCTTCCCATCTTTCATCTCATTCTGTAAACACTTGAGTCCATTTTGTGTACTGCACCAAATGCTCTATTATGCTTATTTACAGGCTGTAATGCCCTTTTAAGTTTATGGAGATAAATGTAGTCTCTGAGGGGAAAGACATCTTCAGTCCTTGGCTGCTCCTGGCTAAAGAGTCTTATTTTGGAGAAGTCCTGGCTGGAGAGCCAGGCTGCAGGAACTCAGACACCAGCCTGCTGACACTTCCACTGCAGCTGCTGGAATTCAGCTGACTTGATTCGTCTCTACTTTTCATGCAAAGGTGGCTTTGTCCTGTTCACCCAACTGGAATGGTTGCATCAAAGTAAGAAAATTTTCTCCAAAAATGAATTCCCAGCTCTGTGCCAAAAACAAAGTGAAGAATACCTCTTCTGCCCTCACCAAGTCATCTCTAATAAGAGAGAGATTTCCTTAAACATAAATATCTTCAAAATGCTTGTTCATTTAGAGAGAGAGATACAGAATATTTTACATGTGCCCTTCACTGGAATATTTTTATTTATTTCATTCAATAAAAATAGACTCACAGTTCTTTATGGTAATCTGGAGAAAAATATTTATCTAACTTGTGCCTAACAGCATACATTTGTTTTGATAAAAAACAATATTTTCATGGTAAATATTTACTTTGTACTAAGTGCTATCATTCTGCAATTGATGCCTGTAGTTATTGTACGCAACATTGTGAAGGAGATAATGAAGCTCTTAGGTATCTATTTCTCATCACCAGTGGCTCTATATCCACTTTCTTAATGCTTCTTGTCACTGAGCATTAGTTATCACAAGTGACTAAGTCTATGCCTGAGGCCGACAAATACATATTATTATACTTTCCTCTATTGTCCTGACTTGATACTGTCTCCCACCTTCAAAATTTACCTGTTTTATGACTCAAGTTCTTATAGCCATCCCCACTTACTGGCCCAATTTGATCAATTAATTCATTGATCAAAGGCCATGAGAATATGAAATCCAAAAGAAGAAATATCAATATTTTAAAGGCTCTCAATGCCTTTTAAGAGAGTGTGTGTATATTTCAGATTGTACTGAGGAGTTACTAGTGCAGTGATTCAGTTAGTGGATCATCTTGGACACTCCCCCAGTGAATCCGTGAATGTGGTACAGGTTTGATTACATTAGTGTTACTTGGTCTGCAGCTTTTCACTATTGAATTACACAAACAAGTCTTACCTCAACAGCAACATCTCCAGTGTTTCCTCGATGAGGAATTTCATATGCCTCCATTTGTTGCTTTGTGAGTTGTACTAACTTTTCAGCTAGTTCCCTCCAGCCTTTTCCAAGCTTGACAGCTGAAGTCAGAATAGCAGCTTCTTGGATGAGACGTGCAACTAACCATTGGCAATCCATTTTCAGAAGAGCCTGCAGCAACAATTACATGTCACAATTAAAAGCAACTAACTTGGGCTTTTTTCTCTATAAATTGGCATTTTTATTACATATTCTACAAATGGGAGTCCTTTTTTCACAACATATATAATTGAGTTTTCTTTTTTTTTTTTTTTTTTTTTTTTTGAGACGGAGTCTCGCTCTGTTGCCCAGGCTGGAGTGCAGTGGCCGGATCTCAGCTCACTGCAAGCTCCGCCTCCCGGGTTCGGGCCATTCTCCTGTCTCAGCCTCCTGAGTAGCTGGGACTACAGGCGCCGGCCACCTCGCCCGGCTAGTTTTTTGTATTTTTTAGTAGAGACGGGGTTTCACCGTGTTAGCCAGGATGGTCTCGATCTCCTGACCTAGTGATCCGCCCGTCTCGGCCTCCCAAAGTGCTGGGATTACAGGCTTGAGCCACCGCGCCCGGCCCTATAATTGAGTTTTCTAAAGCTCAAGAAGTTGATTCACATTTAAGCAAATTCTATAAGCAAACTACAGTAGACATAACTAAGTCAGAGTTAGGGGAGATTTAGAACTAATTCAGTGGCTAATTATAGGACCTTGGATAAACCACTTAACTAATATGTGTCTTTGTATCTTTAATTGTGAAAAAAGGAAGTTAAAGTACACACTTCCAATGGTACTCTGAAGTTCCAGCGGTCTAATTTATCAATCTAGGATTGGTTATTTACTCATGAGAAATAAAGCCTTGCTCTATGAGAGGACTGGCTATAAGAATTTCTCTAAAGTGTATGTGAACTGGTGATGGTAAATATTATTCTATTTTCACCAAAATATGACTTTAAACGTCCCAGAATCATATCTGTTGTGGGAAAAAAAGAGACATTCCTTCAACTTTGAACAAAGCTATTGATGTTTATAAGTTTAAAATATACATATGTTTATTAAAATACTCTCCCTCATCACCAATAGAATGGTATTAAACATAAACTACAAGGTATTAAAGACAAAACGCCGGCCGGGCGCAGCGGCTCACGCCTGTAATCCCAGCACTTTGGGAGGCCGAGGTGGGTGGATCACGAGGTCAGGAGATCGAGACCATCCTGGCTAACACGGTGAAACCCTGACTCTACTAAAAATACAAAAAATTAGCTGGGTATGGTGGCGGACACCTGTAGTCCCAGCTACTCCAGAGGCTGAGGCAGGAGAATGGCGTGAACCCGGGAAGCGGAGCTTGCAGTGAGCTGAGATCGCACTCCAGCCTGGGTGACACAGCAAGACTCTTTCAAAAAAAAACAAAAACAAAAAAAACAAAAACACACACACACACACCCCTAGTCTTCTACAATGCAAAATAGAAAACCATCAGACTCTTACCTAACCACGCATGTTTCAAACAAGTCTACAAGTTTGTGTTTTGCCTTGAGTACTATTTTTAAAATATGGGATTACATCTATCCATACTTCTTCTTTGTTCAAATGAGAAAATAGAGTAGCTCCCCCTTATCCAGGAGACACGTTTCTAGGCCACCCAGTGGATACCTGAAACTGCAGATGGTACCAAATTTTATACACACTATGTTTTTTCCTATACATACACACCTATGGAAAAGTTTAATTTATAAAATAGGCACAGTAAGAGATTAGCAACAATAGTAATAAAATATAACCATCATAATATACTCTAATAAAAGTTATATGAATGTAACCTCTCTCTCTCAAAATACCTTATTGTACTCCACTCACCTATTTGTCAATCATGGTTGATGGTAGGTAACCAAAACCACAGAAAGTGAAACTGTGGATAAGGGGAATTACTGTAAACATGCTTTGTAGCCCCTCATTATTTAATGGCACTTTGGGGGTTTATCTACCAATATGAAACAATAAGTAAAAATGAATGAGCAAGTAAGGCAACTATGAAAGTTGATAGCATGTTCATTCCCCTGGAAGTATGCAGTTAGAAGGACTACCTGTGGTTTTGATACATAAACGGATCCAAGCCTTTATACTGAAGAGTTACAGCCTCAGTGAGAAACAATACTGAGCCAGCGGGTCCCTGGTGGTGCTTTTAGTAATCTGTGGAGTGGGGTTACTATTTTATATTCCAGTTTCTGGTTTTAGAGAAAAGATCTGTACTTGGAGTCACAAAACATGAGTTTAAAATCCAGCTCCACATAGTATAAGAATTCAGATGCATCACACAATATCTCTATTTAATGATTTTAAAAATTGATATAGTGTTAATTCTACTTTGTCTAAACCTCCACAATCATTGTGAAAATCAAACTGGATGCTGAAGTGCTTTAGAGAGTGTCAAGCATGTAAGGACAGCCAGTCTCAATATCGAGAGATGACTGAAGGGTTTGGATCCCACAATCTTTTTTAGCTTATCAGGTCTCTTCCTGCCACCCCAAATTAATATGCAATCCTAGGAAAATGTGTATTTACTATGCAAAGAAAGTTTCAAGAGACAACTCTATACCCCAGGCTCCATCACCTGCCAGTCAGAGAACCAGGCCTGAGCCTCTTCAAACAGAAATCCTGAAACCTCCACTAAGGCTTGGAAACTCCATACTTGTTGGACTCTCTACTAGATTTTCTAGCTGGACACTTGAGGCACTCGGATAATTATCATACCCCAAAAAGTACAGGTATGATCAGGCTTGAACTTTCAGACCATCATTAAGGACCTTTGGCCATTACAATATTTTTAGGCCACTAAAAGAACCAAAGAAATTATTTTTCCAATTCAAACCTTTGCAGGTGAATGTTGAATATGAGCTATGAGAGTTAATGAGCTATTACAAAATGCACATGCAGCTTCCACCAGGTAGGGCAGCTTCGAACATTCAGTCTCCAATAGTTCTGAATGTCCCAGGGTAGGTAAGAATGCAGCACACCATAAAAAATCTATCAACTTAGCAACTGGATATTGGAACTTTTGAATTTCAGCTCCTCTAAGTATCACTGTAGAATCATCAAAAATATTGAAAGACAGATAATGTTATATATATTTATTTATTATATGAATCATTGTTAAATGCCACAGATTAAATTTGTCCTCCAAATATTTTCTACTTCTTTTGCATCTTGATTAAAACTTTGCCCATTTGCATGAACCTGCCTATATAATTTTATTTACCTTCTACAGAGCACCAGCCTTTCACAATTATAATGATATTTAATACACATACCTACACATATATAGTATTCATACAAACATTTTTATACACACACACATTACTTTGTTTCATGAAGGCATAGTGGCTTTAAGCATGAAACCAAAAAATATTTAAATCCCATCTATAAGAATAGGCAGCTATAGGACTTAGGCAAATTGCCTAACTTTCTAAGACTTGGTTTCTTCCATCTGTAAGATGAAGATACTAGCTATACTTAACCCCATAGAGTTGTTAATGGCTAAATGAGCACTAGAGAAGTATTGACAATCATTATTTTTGCACTCATGTTTTAACCATTTTTAGAAATATGCTCTTGATATTTTTTATTTGTATAAAATATTGAATTTCTACTTTAAAGGTAAAAAGTACTTTGTAATTCTCCACTGAGCCTTCCACTGGGTTGGATACTACATTAAAGAATTTGACCCTAAGAATCCTATTTAAACATGAGGATTAAGATGAGAATACTAATATCATTGTTTGGGCTGTAATGCATTGCATACATAAGAATATTAAATTGCTAAAGGATATTGGTAATACATTTTAAAAAAAGAAATAGCCAGGTGTGGTGGCTCATGGCTGTAATTTCAGCACTTTGGGAGGCCAAGGTGGGAAGATTGCTTGAGGCCAGCAGCTCAAGAGCATCTTGGGCAACATAATGAGACCCCCAATCCTAAAAGAAAAAAAACGAAAAATACACAGGCATGGTGGCACCTGCCTGTAGTCTGAGTTACTTGGGCAGCTGATCCCTGGAGGTTGAAACTGCAGTGAGTTGTGATCATGCCACTGCACTCCAGCCTGGGTGACAGACCCAGACTTTGTCTCAAAAAAAAAAAAAAAAAAAAAGAAAAGAAAAGAAAAGAAAAAAAAAGAAAAGAAAAAATCCCACACACACTGAAAAGTGATCTCTAACAATGGCCAAGTTAGTTTTCTTTAGCTTGCTTTCATGTTATGGAGCCTCTCTGGTATCTTAAGAGCTGTCTAAATATTTGAGACAGGAAGATAAGTCGTATCTGAACTGTTAAGCCCAGCACAAACAGAACTTTTAATTTTCTTTCAAAAGATGATCCAGTTTTGGGGGGAAATCACAATTGAATCTCAAGTTTAAGAAACCAGTTTTATGATTATGTAGGAAAAACTATATTTGCTATAAAGTATCTTTAATGTATTTAAGACTGTTGAATTTTTAAACATTTCTCCTCTCACATGTTTGGTTATAAATATTGTCAAGTTAATATAATTCTTTATGGCAATTCATTACTATGATCAAGCAATACTCACCACAATAAGTTCATACAGAAACTTCCTTGTATTTCTATCTGTGTGGCAATCTTCCTTTAACTTCTTTATAACATAAGAAACTTTTTCTGATTCTTTGTCTGCTTGAAGTTGATGAAAATCTTCCAGGGACAGATGTGAGTAACCCAGGACATCAGCTAAAACTTTCCAATCATAAACTTTTTCTGACACCAAGGTTAATACAACTGAGTAGATATAAGTCAACTTTTTTAAAGGCAGGGCAATTTGTTCAAGAAGATTTCTGGTTGTTAGGACACTATCTGACATAAACATTACTTGTTCCTTTGAAATCACCTTGACATTTTTGCAGTGTACAAGTCCAATCTTACCTCTGAGGACTCCTATATACCATTCTTTCACTTTGTACTGCCCAATAGCTTTTACCTTACCTTCCCCGAGGAGAGCTATTGTGTCCCCTTTGAAATATTCAAGGAAGTAATCAATCTTGCTTTGTCTTAGCACTGCCTTCAGGGTTACCCCATAGTTGGTAAAGTTCAATGTTTTATCTTGAAATGTGGGATATTTAACAAGCATTTTTGGTGATAAAGGAGCAGACTTGATTTCCTCCTTCTTCTGCAAATAGGCTGGCAGATTTGAGAGCCTTTTTAGGTTTGGAGTTGGATCAGGAGTAGTGACAGAGAACTGTGCAACTGGTTCACCATTGGGAGGTTCCACCTGAACACAAAAATCAAACAAGTGCATCTCTCTGTGCTCAACTAAAGAAAATAAAAATTGTTGATGAACTACTTCACCTGCTTCCAACTGGTTTTGTTTAATTTCTTTCCTTTCTCCTTCTGTCTTTACTTCAAAATCAGGATCACAGGAAACAACAGAAACACTTAAATCTTGTGGCTTGTCAAGTAAAAATGACTGCTTTCCCCAGAGCTGAAACACGACTGGAGATACGTTTTTTTCACCCTTCTTAATATCAGAAATTGTAAGCTGTCCTGGCATATAATTGTGTCCACAAACTGTTAAAACAACAGTAAAACTAGGATGGATATATTTGGGTCCATAAATTCCAATTGAGGTGGTTTTGTGGATATAATCCCAAATGGTGGCAACTGGTGACTGAAGAGCTTTAGCTTGTGCAGCAACCACTAGATACATTACCTGACTCAAGTCGATTAGCTTGACTTGGATGGTGTCTTTATAAATGTAGCAGTTACTTAAAACTTTAAAAGGGCCTTCTTTACCCAAGCTGTGTAAACACACCATTTCTGTCATGACTTGGCTGAAAGGATCCTTTCTCACTTCAGCCCCAATTTTCATCTCCAGCAAAAGGGCTTCCATTGTATTGAGGTTGCCTAACATGATTTCCAACAATGGGCTCACAGTGCATGAAAGATCATGGTTAAGCATGGGTGGCGGATCAAGGAAAGCCCTTAGAGACACCTCTTGGAATTCCCCCACAGCCACATGACCTTGGGGCACATGAACAGTGATGTCTGATTCAGGTAATTGTACTGATCCTCCTTGATGGTTTACTTTGCAAGTTATGGTGACCTCCGCAAGTTGTGTCTGGGCCCATCCAGGGCTCTGACTAATTGTATTCAAATCAAGGCAGGAGCGGGCCAGCTGGCGTTGACTTAACCAAGCCATTTTATAAGCCTCTCGGTCATTTTTAAGCCATTCTAAGTCTTGTAGTAGAATCTGATCAGAGTTATGTATACTGTGATGGGAATGCACTGTGTCATCTAAAATGTCCAGAAGTTCTGAAACGCTTTTAGATCTTCCAGATTTTCTTGAGGAAGACTGCCTAAGTAACTGAGGCACATCAAGTTCATCACCGGAGGAATCAAAAGAATTCCCATTTTCTATTTCTCTAAAGAAAAGAAAAGGATCTTCCTTTAAGATGGAAATATTATTTCTCTTCCTATTATTTCTTAGCTGAGTTATGTCATCCAAAAATGGGTTAGAAGCAGACAGTTGATTCCAGAATGGATTTGTAACTTTGGAAGCATTATTACCATGAAGGGCGAAAGCATCCAGCCAATTGTGAAGCAAGTCTGGATCCTGGCATTCTTTTTATTTAAGGAAAGACAAAGCAAAACAAAGATAAGGTGGCATTCTGAGTTATAATCAAGATTAATTTTTCCCATAGCTTAAAAATTCAGTTACTTTTCATTTTTCTTTCTGATGTCTAGGCTACCAGCTAACACAAACTCAATGTTAAATTTGGTCAGATTTGTATGTAATGAGAAAAGAATATTTTTTCTACCAGGTTATTTTCTGAACATGTGTAATGTTATTTTAAGACGTCATGATTTATAAACTAAACAAATAAATATATAATAGGATGTAATAATATATTTAGCACATTTTCTTGAAAATGACTCAGACTAGCATGTGTTTGTGCTTTATTATTTTATGTATCATGTTCACAAACGCACATTTCTGGTCAAACAGAATAAATCAGTTATTCAATTATCCACATTTTTCTAAACATTGGATTGTTGGTCTCATTACATTCAGAATATTAATTTAATGTTTTCCTTTTCAGATAATATTCAATATGTAGAAAATATCAAATACATCTGTTAACATTTAAAATAATATTTAAAACAATATACTAAATTAGAAAGTCATTAATTTATTAGATAATTCTATGATAACTTTCTATTGAAAAATGTTAATGAACATTGTTCAGGAAAAGGAATTAATAAAATGAACATTGAAAATTTAGACCACCACTGGTTTTATCAATCAAAGGAATTCGTTGCACTCAAGATTGCAATGGCAAATAATAATTTTATCACTAGAAATTGAAGCATTATTACTTTGGAAAGTAAGTGTCTTAAGAATTTGTAACATTAAAATATTTACACTTCTATTACAAGAATTTCTAGATAGCTCACAACATTGAAGCCATTTTTTTTGTGTGTAGAGCAACTCATATTTGTTCATTTCCTAGTAAATAATTATAAAGACTCTGCAGACTTTATGAAGCTAGTGCTGCTTTTAGAGACAGGCAGAATAGCTAACCAAATTTTCAGAAGTTTTACTGAAAAAATAATTCAAGCTAAATGTCAGAATTTCTTTTGTTTAATATACATAGAACCATTGTCTTGAATGAAATGTTTTTAAGTGTTATATGTTAAAAATTAGAAGATGGATTTTGAAAAATAAAGATGGCATTTCTCTTACATTCACACTTTTCTTTAATACAGTATCCCCTAACTCTCTTAAAACTTACTTTTCTTCTGAGTATCAGGTTAATTTTTTGATGCTCCACGAAGATTTCCTAGGTCGACCATCCTTGAGAGAGCCTTTTTGTCCCCAAATTCATTATAGTTATTGCATATAACACTCATTTATTAACAACATTTTTCCTTTTTATAATATTTATCATAATCTGTTGGTTGCACTATTTTATTTTGCACACCTTTTTAACTACTTCTATGACAAAAACAAGATTTTATAATTCTTTCCATCTTCCAAAGCATTTTCAGAGGTAGACCTTCAACAGTTATTGGTGATGAATTTCATGTACTTACATGGACAAAGCACAACAGTAATAAATTCCCATACCTGTAATATTACAACTTTTTGAGAGTTTTCCAGCTTCCATGTCAACCGAATTTGCTTCAGACTTACTTTGTGCAATTCTTCTGACAAAAAATGTTTTCTTTCAGTGATTAGCATTTTTCCACCTACAGAGTAAATAGATATGTATTTTTTGTAAGCATACATATACATGCTGGCAGAGAAAATAAACTCAAAGACATCATACATATTTCTATAAAGAACTGCATGTGAAAATCCTCTATATAAATCTTCTACTCCTGGTAGGATACTTGACTAGATATATTAAAATACATATTAGCACTCCACTAAAAAATGCTCAAATTCCAGATTAATACCAATAACCAAATCTGGAAATGTATTACTGATCCCATATAAAAGCAATTAATGAGAATCCCAAGGACAACAACAACAGCAACAACAACAACAAAAATAGTAAGTCAAAAACTCAGTAAATAAACATTTCCTGTTTGGTGACTGGAGGACTAAATATCACAAACTAAAAATTTTCCCCTAAATCCTTGTATACATTCAATGCAGTTCCATGAAAGCTTGCATGTGATGTGTATGTGTATTTGTTACTTATTTTTTAATAGTTAAAATTTTATTTATGTCTTAATGGATAAAATTGTATGTATTTATTGCATACAGCATATTGTTTTGAAGCATGTTGTGTTTAACAACACATACAGCAACAATAACTTCTTAAACTATTTTAATATTTATATAGAAAAACAAGGAGCTAATACTCAAGATAATCCAGAAGAAAAGCACGACAGAAGTAATATGCACTACCTATCAGATATCAGCATTTATTATAAATAGGCTCTAAGTAAGAAAACATGGAAGTGGAACATGAATAGATGAAGGACATAGAATAGAGATCTCAGAACCAGACCCACCCTTATATGAAGGATTGATACATGACACAGGTGGCCATACAGAGTGGTGTGGAAATGGTGGATTATTCATTAAACAGTGATGTTGCCATTGGTTGTGTACGCTTAAAAAAAATTACATTGATTACTATCTCATCCGGTGCACAGAAATAAATGCCAAAGGATTAAAAAATCTAAAAGTGAAAAAAAACCTTTAAAATTTGAAAGATAGTCTAGAGGTTGTCTTTATGTTTTCTGGGAAGGAGAGAATTTCTTAAACAAGGCACACACACTTATGCAATATGCAAATCCTAAAAAATAAAACCACACATTAGAATAAGACATCCTATATATCAAAGGACATCAGTAAAAACACAAGCCAAAACTGGGACAATTTATTTTCATTGCACATGATTGAAAAAGGAAAAATAATGGGATTCCAAAATATATCAAAGATTCCCACAAATTAATAAACAAAATAAAACAGCACCATAGAAATTTTTGAAAAAATTCTGTGAATGAACGTTTCTCAAAAAATGGAAACACAAGTGATCCCTAGATATATGGAAATATGATCAATCTCATTGGTAATTAGGAAAATGCAAAATGAAACCCTAAGAAACACAATTTTAACCTACGAAATTTGCAAACATTTTAGTCTAGCCACACCAATTATTGACAAATAAGTGCAACAAAGGGAAAGCCTATATATTCATCGTGGAAGTGTCAATATGTGCAATCACTTGGAACTTAATCTGACATTGTCTAGGAAATATGCTTACAGCCTAGTACCCAACAATTCCAATCCCAGTTATTTATTTCAGTGAAAACTCTGCAGATATGCATCAAAGAGATATACATGAATATTCATTATATTATCAAAAAACCCTGAAATCCCTGGGATATTCCCCAGAATATCCTTTGCCATATAAGTGGATAAATAAATTGTGGCATACTAACTCAATGAAGTATCATACAACTATTGAAACAGATGAATCACAACTGAAAGTATGAACACATACTAGTAGTCAATATCTCATGTCTGGGACTCAGTCTTCTTTACCTATATAATTTCTCTTCATCCCATGACAACACTGAAAAATAGGTGTTATAAATATGACTTTCAGAATCTCAGCAATAGAATGTAACTAAACCACAAGGTCAAATAGCAAGTGAGCCACTGACCAGAAGTTACTTGTTCATGTTATAACTACTGCATGCAGCCCATAACTTAGGACACCACATATCCTATGTCAGACTCAAGGTTCCCAATGTAACTTCTGAGACTGTCCCACCTTCCAGTTCACATTTCCAGTTATTTTTTAAATTATCATTATTTATTTATTTAGAGATAAAGTCTCGCTACATCGCCCAGGCTGCAGTGCAGTGGTGTGATCTCGGCTCACTGTAAACTCTACTTCCTGGGTTCAAGGGATTCTCGTGCCTGAGCCTCCAGAGTAGCTGGGATTACAGGCACCTACCACCAGTCCTGGCTAATGTTTGTATTTTTAGTAGAGACAGAGTTTTGCCATGTTGGCCAGGCTGGTCTCAAACTCCTGACCTCAGGTGATTTGCCCACCTCAGCCTCCCAAAGTGCTGGGATTACAGGCATGAGCCACCATGCCCAGCCCAGCTACTTTAAACCTTATTTTTTGTTCTCCTTTGTGTGTGTTGACCACATCTCCTTCACCTGTGACCCCTCCTTCTTTTTTGTTATACTCTTCTTTCTAGTTCTTGACTTTTTTTCCTTTCAAGTAGTTTATTTTATTTTTTAAAGAAACCAAAAGCCTTTTCGGATCTATAAAAACGAAAGAAAAAATTAAAACAAGATGGAAAAGAGGGAAAATGAATAAAAGAAAAAGGAAAAGGAGGGAATCATGTGTTTCCAAGCATGATAACTAAATAAATCCAAAAATTGTCTCATAAGGTGGCATGCTTAAAACAATCCAATGTTGCAATAACAATTTTTTCCCTGATTAGGGAAACTACATCGAAAAAATGGGTAAAATGTTGAATTATGCAATATTCAAATTGCACTGAAACCTCAAATTTCCTGGCAGACCTTCCAAATGCTGTGGTTGATTTTACCAAATATAATGTCCAAAATTAAAAGTTTTTAGCACAGTATAAGTAGCCAAAACTTTGAGGTAGAAAAGCTGAGCTCAAGTTCCTCAGCAAAATGCAACAAACTAAATTAAAATGAGGAACAAATGTTTAAATGGAAAAATATTTCCAAAAAGATAAAATATATTTTTAAAAAATCAACTTAGTAAACTACCTAACTCTTTTATTTTTTATGAGGAAAGAGCAAAATGAACAATATGTACTGAGGATTCCTTTGAGGTAAATAACCGTTGATATGAAAAATAGTTATAACCAAATGGAATGTAGGTAGAAGTCCTCAACCACATAAAAACCAGGAATGATGCCTTATGCAGCTATGACCTTGAAGGCTCATAACCTCTCAGAAACAAAGGCACCAAGTGGTCATTAGCTGAGATTCTTTGTGGATTATCCCTATTCTCCAGTCACTCAAGCAGGTCTTCACTGTCCTTCAAGGTAGTTGTTCCAAATCTCAGTGGCACCAGGATCACTTGGAAGGCTTAATCAAACAACCCTCTGGAACCACCCCAGTGTTTCTAATCCAGGAGGTCTGGGATTGTGCACAAGAATTTTATTTCTAACAAAGCTGTCAAATGATGCTGATGCTGTGGTTCGGTTCCAGGGGGCACTTGCTGAGAACCACATTCTGAAAGCCATTCTTAAAGCTCCTTCCCTAGCCAAATGGTTTCCCTAGCCACTCTCACTATCCCCCAACAAATCCTCCATCTCACGATCTTTCTCTGCACAACACATCCCTCACAGTACTATACTAAATCTAAATTTTCTTGCCATGAATCCAAGGAGAGGTGGTATGGGGGGGAAAAAAAAAGTCCTTGGCTGGAAGGACAAAGATCTGCCTGGCCGGTGGCATTGCTTGTTTACACAGGTGCAAATCACACTAGCCACATTTAGCATTTCCCTATGTTTTCTTCCAATTAAATCCCATACTCAATGACAACTGCTGCCCAAAACGGGATTTTTTTTTTTACTTTGTCTAGAGAAACATGAGTCAGTCTTTGTTGGAATGAGTAAATGAGAATAGAGTACTCTAGTATTCATTTAATTTTGGACATGGTTTTTCAATATGCCTTTTAAAAACACTTATGCTGATTTTGCATGATCTATTACTTTTTTCCTTAAAAAGCCAACAAAGTTTTGCCCTTATTTATTTTACTATTTAAACTAGGCCCTGAGCAACTAGAAACATTTACCAAATGTACAACTTAGCAAACAAAATGTCAGGAGATATTTTTGTGAGGGTAAGGGGTGGGGAGCAATGCAGCGTTTGCAATAAGTAACCAAGAAAACAATACCACTTAAAAGAATTATTTCTTTAAAATGTGCCCTTTGAATTGTTTACGGTAGTAATTACATAGTGAAAATTGCTAGTGTTAGCCAGGTGGCAGGATCAAAGTATTTTCCAATTAGTCCTTGAATACCTGAAACCCCGATGATTTCCATGAATTTGTACTGTATTTAACTCTTGATCTATGTGATAATAAAAACATGTCCTTGTAGGCTATAACTCTTATAGGTGACTGAAAATACTAAAACATCAGGAGAGCAACTGTTGGGCTAGTAAACTTTTCCTTCACCCCCCAAATGCCAAACCTGCCCAAGTAACATTGTATTACTTATAAATGCAACCAGTGTTTTATTTAAAAAAAAAAAAAAAAAAAAAAAAAGGCCCACAAAGGGATCATAATCAGCTGATGATACTCACCTGGTATGATTTTATTGGACATTACCATGCTGTGAGTGGCCTTACTGGATCTTACCCTAGGGCAACTTCTGATGGACTAGTGGCACTCTCTGATTGGTAATTTTTAATAATATACACACATACACAAGCATACTTTCTCCCAGTTATTAAATACTTTGAGTGTTGCATCTGATTATTCTAACCAAATATTTAAAAGACCTGACACGGCAAATGTCAGCCATTACTTTTCCCCAAGGCAAAGGGTTTCAGAAGACTCTCCAGGAAAGGGAGCAGGCCGCCCAGTGCATTAAGCAGTATTATAAATCCATAATAATTTCTATGATACCTCCAACCCTGGGAACTCAAAATATTTCATCAATACGTCATCTTGTTAATATCACCAGGTCAAGATGTCTATCACTTCTTGATACCTTATTATCCTTCCATCACTGGCAGAACTGAAGTTCAGGAAAATCATAATAATTTCACAGCATAACATCATATTAGTGAGAATAAATCAGGGATATAAAAACAGTAGGTCAGAAACTGTTTGATGTGTAGCTTAGTGATGTAGTCAAGGAACATTCCCAGAAACCTAGGTCTGGAAGAGAAGGTATAAAGGACTCTCTGAACAGATACACAAAAGGAATATCTTGGGCCTGTAAAAAAATAAATAAATAAATAAAATATAATCAGAAGAACTATTATTTATTATTTATTTGGAGCTTGCCACACTTCTGGTATCATGCATGGCTTTTCTTGTTTACTTGCAACAACTCTAGAAAGTTGGCTCTACCATCATCCTTATTTTTTTTTAATTTATTATTATTATTTTTTCAATGGAGATGGAGTCTCACTCTGTCACCCAGGCTGGAGTGCAGTGGTGTGATCTCAGCTCACTGCAATCTCCGCCTCCCGGGTTCAAGCAATTATCCTACCTCAGCCTCCCAAGTAACTGGGACTACAGGTGCACGCCACCATGCCCAGCTAATTTTTTGTATTTTAGTAGAGATGGGGTTTCACCATGTTGCCCAGACTGGTCTCCAATGCCTGAGCTCAGGCAATCTGCCCGCCTCGGCCTCCCAAAGTGCTAGGATTACAGGCATGAACCACTATGCCCGGCCTCCATTACCCTCATTTTAAAGGTAGGGAAATAAAGGCTTAGGGACATTATATGCCCAAGATTATAAAGCTACTAAGTAGCAAAGCCAATCTTTGAACTTAAGGATACTAGATACTAGCAAACACATTTTTTAACTCTACACAACGCTTTCTACCTATGGGTTAAACCTTCTCTTCCAGGAGAAGTGAAATTTGAGACTATACCCTGAGCCTGTTGCTGGAGAGTAGTATCAAGCCTCAATACTGATCCCAGAAGATCTCCAAGTTTACAGCAGGACCTGAATCATGGGCATATGACCTGTATAGTAAGACAGAGCCCCACTCTCGGATAGGCCCCATGCTTGGTGTAATGCTCTGCCACTGCCATCTTGAACTACCTAATATGTTTTGAACAAGAGGCCCCATATTTTCATTTTTCACTGGTGCTGCAAATTATGCAGCTGGTCCTGGTTCACAGAGTTGGCAACCTTTACTCTTCAGACCCAGAGGACCCAGAGAAATGACTAAAATTACAAGGGGCCGTGAAGAAAGGAGAAAAGCATTATTTTAGATGAAGAATGCTCATTTTACAGACAATGAAGGCAAGCTGCAGAGAAGTTGATAGATATTTGTCTTTTTTATTTGAATTCCCTACAGTATGTTCATTTTACAAGTGTGTGTGCATGACATACCCACAACACACATGCCCCTCCTTGACTTAAAAATATTTTGAGAAATTTACAAATAGTCAAATAACACAATGAGCTTAAACAACGAGTAAGTGTATATTATTCTTCAGTTAAAAAAAAAAAATTAAAAACAAAATAAGTGAATAAATAAGGGTGACATTTGCAGGAAGTTGGTAGGACAATTTCAAATAAAAGCAGCTTCACAAACATCATGCTGTAAATTCCAGTATACCTACTAGCAACAGCCCACACATTTGGCTCTCCAGTTTCTGAAAGTGACCAAAATAAAGCAAACATGATTAGTTACAAGCTTCACAGTGATCATAGGATACAAAGAAGCCACTTAGCAGCAGCACCAGCAATACCCGGAATAAAGAGGGGTGAAGAGGAACATGTAACTACTGGGGACAACATCCTCAGCCCCGCCTTTTACAGTCTGTTCAACAGTAAATCTCTTTCATGGAACTCTTTCTTAATGTGTGTTGATGTCATCTCACCCAAAGGCAATTCTGTCAAGCCAGGTGGAGAAGAGTGGGCCCAGATAGGCAGCTATCTGCCTCCGTATTCTAAGACAAGCACACATGTCAGGTTACAATTCCGAAAGGACAGCACCTAGTCCAGTAAAGTCCACTATACTTGGTTCCTCTCAACAGAGTTTCCCTTTCCACTTTTCAAGCCAGAGCTGACTGAGACATTCTAGGCCTAAGATCCAGAGCAGCTTTTTCTCTTGAAGACCCAAACAATTCGCTAAGTTAAAGATGGGAGTCACATTCTCTTGTAAAAATCGAGATGAGTAAATTTGAGATGAAAATTGAGATGAGTAGCTAAAATGTAGCCTGAGATCATTCTACCTCTGCATGCTGTCCATGATATGGACTGCAGTTTTCCTCAGAAACACTTTTGTTACTGCTGCCACACAAGAGCATACGTTTCCAACTTTCAAGGACATAGAGCAAAGCTGTAGTACTTTCATTGTGAAAAACATTTAATGACTTCTCTTACCTAATCCCCACTGTTGCCATAAAATATTCCCAGTGATACGTCTCTCAAGTTTAACTTTAAGCAATAGATGTTTCAAGCAAATGCTAAGGAATAAATTAGCTACAAATCTTGTCCCTGGGATTGGACAAGTTTAATTATTGCAAGAGTAGTTGGATATGACTTTGTGTAATTATTGACCTGCAGTCATTTTTCTTTCCTGTACCCTTCAATGCAAAAGATGTTTTCTGGGTTGTATTTTTCAAAAGATATAAAGATCAAACCCCAATTCAGAAGGGATGGACAAGACAGGGGTTTATAGTGTGGCTAATAAAGCTGTAAATGTAGGGTCCTCACGTGCATGGCCTTTTCTAGCGAACTGAGCCAAATTCTGTTTTGTTTTCTCTACAAAGCTCCACTGCTTCCTGGAACACTTGACAGTAAATCAGGAGACCTCACTGGTTGTCATCAACCGGGAGTGAATTTCCTTTCTTATATGTAAATGCATTTTTGTAAAGTAGAAACAATATAGGCTTTGGAGTTAGAATTCTCTGGTTACAGTCCTTCTAGTATAAACTTGGAAAAGTTACTAAACATTTCTGGAACTCTACTTGTCATCTGTAAAAGACTAAACTACAATACATAATAATTAGTATTACTATTAATATATAATAACACCACATACTGTTCATAAGGATCAAAGGAAATACTGTATAAAAAGTGGCACAAAGGCCGGGCGCGGTGGCTCACGCCTGTAATCCCAGCACTTTGGGAAGGAGGCGGGCGGATCACAAGGTCAGGAGATCGAGACCACGGTGAAACCCCGTCTCTACTAAAAATTACAAAAAATTAGCCAGGCGCGGTTGTGGGCGCCTGTAGTCCCAGCTACTCGGGAGGCTGAGGCAGGAGAATGGCGTGAACCCGGGAGGCGGAGCTTGCAGTGAGCCGAGATCGCGCCACTGCACTCCAGCCTGGGCTGGGCGACAGAGCGAGACTCCGTCTCAAAAAAAAAAAAAAAAAAAAAAGTGGCACAAGAGGACCCCTTGCTTTTCCTCTGGGCTCTCCCTCCTGATTATTCCAGTGCATATAGAAATAACTTTGCCAACTGGGCCCATTCCAGAATCTTCTCCTCTCAATCAGATGGCTTGATACTCCAATCTCTAATAGCTTACAAGTTATGTCTTGGGACCCTGTATCCTATTCTTCATTCTTCATAGAAAATTTTACCAGTGCGATGATTCCAAAAGAGTGACTGGACTCATCACAACAGAGGCACTGGAGTGCAATAGAAAGAACGCTGTCTTTGAAAATAGACAGATATAACTTCAGACCAATGCTTCGAAATGAATTCACTGGTCTTAGCACCATTTTCTAATCTACAAAATGAGGATAAAATACTGTCTTCAAAAAGTGGTTACAATGGTACATGAAATATATCTCAATAAAGCTTTTTAAAAAAACTGCTGCAAATATTAAATTAAATAACATAAATCCCCAGTGAACATCAGTTGCTGCTTAAAATGATAATTCTTCTCTGTTTTTCACTTCTGTGCCAATTCCGTTGATCTTAGCCAATGTAATGAGTTGTTACTGACAAAGGTATGTAAAGAATATTGGAAAAGAGGGAACAGAATAAACACTGTGAAAGTTTGTCATTTTAGCTTAATTATTAAACTTGACAATACTTTTCACCTCTCTGAAGGGGTAATGTAAAAATTACTGTATCATTTAAAATTAGATTTGTATTAGTACTTTTACAGTAAAATCAAGTATTTTTAGCCAACACTTGCTCAGTTTTTACTGTATGGAATTAATTGTAAGATTCCCAGCATTCTTTGCCAAGAGAAAAAGACTCTGACATTTTGTGTATACCCACAGTTTTCCTTGGTTTGAACTTCAAACACTAATGTGAATCATTTGAATATCATCTGACAAGGCTACCTACTTGAAAGAGAGTAAACATGAATCTTTGGTCACGTTAAGTGAAAACAGAATGTTTGCGCACCAACATTTGCTTTGAGAAAGAGCCTATGAATAAAATTTGGTAGAACGGGCAAGATTAAAGAGAGACTCATTACACCACACCATCCAATTCTTAAAGCAGGAATTTCCCTTAAATTCTCAACAATTTATTACATCTAGTTTTTAATGTTTCAGGGAATCACAGCGTTTCTAGTTGTTATTTTTGTAAACAGAACGGTGTGCAACAGTATGAACTCCTTGTCAAAGCACTGACTTGAAGAATGCTAATGTGCATACATGTGTGCGTCTATCTATTCAGAAATATAGAGAGCTAATAGAGAAAGATGGATATTGATATATACATATATGTGATTCAGCTGAATAAAAATATTTTTGTTATTATTAATGCTCCACTGCTTTCTGAGTACTAGAAACTAGAAGATGCTTTTCTTTTCTTTTCTTTTTTTTTGAGGCGGAGTCTTGCTCTGTCACCCAGGCGGGAGTCAGGCTATCTCGGCTCACTGCAAGCTCCACCTCCCGGGTTCACACCATTCTCCTGCCTCAGCCTCCTGAGAAGCTGGGACTACAGGCACCCACCACCACATCTGGCTAATTTTTTGTATTTTTAGTAGAGACGGGGTTTCACCATGTTAGCCAGGATGGTCTCAATCTCCTGACCTTGTGATCTGCCTGCCTCGTCCTCCCAAGGTGCTGGGATTACAGGCGTGATCCACTACAACTGGCCGATCATTTTCCTTCTTAGAGACAATTATATCTTTTTTTTGAGACGGAGTCTGGCTCTGTCGCCCAGGTTGGAGAGCAGTTGTGTGATCTCAGCTCACTGCAACCTCCAGGTTCAAGCAATTCTTCTGCCTCAGCCTCCCGTGTAGCTGGGATTACAGGTGCCCACCACCACGCCCAGCTAATTTTTGTGATTTTAGTAGAGATGGGGTTTCACCATATTGGCCAAGCTGGTCTCGACCTCCCGACCTCAGGTGATCTGCCCATCTCGGTCTCCCAGAGACAATTACATCTTCAAAATTTCACTTATTTCAACACAGTATCAATTAGTGATGTAAGTTGTAAGAAGTCTGAAGGAAAAATCTGAGAGAGAGGAAAACTGCCCTGGATAAGAAAGGAAACCAACTGAGACTGAGGACGGGGACAAGTGATTGCAGTCTAAAAGGGAAATACAAAATAAAAAGGCATAACTAATGAGAATATTCTGAGGGAAGTACTGAGAGGTATGCATTGTCAACCCTAGCATCAGTTCTCCCACACGATCTTCAGAAAAAATCTATGTTACTCACTGATTCAGGAAACATTTAGAGTGAAAAACAAGAGGTGTTGAGTCCAACTTAACAGCAGCAATAAAAGGAAAACACGGCAGCCCAAATGAACATACGGGTTACAAGTAGGGTGAACCACCATTGATCTGGGTTTGCCCAGGACTGCCCTGTTTTAAAATTGAAACCTCTCAGTCCAGAGCAAACCAGGATGACTGGTTACCACAGTTACAGGAACATGTTAGTATATAAGTACATAGTCCAACATAAAGAATGTAAAATATTCAATGTAAATCTCTTTTCTATCTGTATGGATTTTTAAAGTATTTTAAACCACCATGAGGAAGAAAATAAAATATATAAATATATATACATAGATATACACAAACATATATAGTTGAGCTATATAGGAACGACTTTAATTTCATGTTTGTTGAAATGTTTCGTTATTCTACTTTCAGGTGTTAAATTGTAGTGGAAACAGAATAAAATACAAAATAAAATACAGAAGAAACCATTCGGAATAGAATAGGCAGAACTGCCCATCACTGTCATTTTTAATTCTTTCGATCGACCTAAAAGTTGAACCCCGTCACTTAACCGCCTGAAGTGACAGTGAACCTCTCTAAGAAGGAGCTCTTCCTCTCCTTTCTCCTCCATCCCCCGCTTTATTTAATGCAGGTGGAATACTTAAGGTCGGGAGCCTGCCTCCTTGCCGAGAGCCTGTGCCGCTCTGGGGAAGCTAGTGGGTTCCTTGCGATCAGCTGGGGAGACTGGAAAAAGGCTCAGCGTTGTCCCCACAGCACCACCTGGTGCCAGGTTGGGGTCTTCCTGGACTGCTGTTTAGGAGTTTTGTCCTGTTCTTGCTTTCTATCTCCTTATCATTTTCCCTAACCTGTTTAGTATAAAATTGGGGTTCTCAACCCTTCCTCTGCATCAAAATCAATTTCAGAGCTATTTTGAAAAATACAGATGCCCAGAAATCATCCCAAAAGTCTGAGATGGATCCCAAGCTTCATTTATTTTTATAAAAAACTCCTGGGAGATAAATTGAGAGCCACCAAATCATAACTATGAGGTGACAATACACATATTTTGTTTTGTTTTATAAAAGTATATTATTAAACATAATAAAACATATGGCAGCTGAAGATGCCCATCCTTAGCCTGGCACAAACATGTCTCAGGACACTGTGCTAGACATGGGATTTCACTATGATAAAGGAAAAATTTACAGCTCTCTTTCTTGTGGCATGGCCCTTTCTAGTATAACCCTGTGATTATAGGAAAGACTAGTTTTGTTCCAGGTTTTAGGGACAAATTCTTCCTCCCTTAGTGTGATTGTCGGGGTCAATATCTTTGTCTTTTCTTTCCCTTTGAATTGTAAGATCTAGATAGAGACACTTCTGGATAGTAAGGTGATGTAAAGGTTGCCTTTGGCATAAGTCCTTGTTCTTTCTGCCTGTAGCTTCTGCAAAAAGTGCATTGCAAATAGAGTGTGAGCTCAGCCACTCATAAAATTGTGTGTTTGCCTAGCATTATCTGCTTCAAACCCATTGTGCTAATGGACAATCTGATCTTGGGTCCTAGCCACAAACCATCTTGGCCCAACTCACCAGTAGTATCTAAAATGTAATAAATTCATTTAAATTGTGGTGCCATTAACCTGTTTTAGTACTGACTGGGGTCACTGAGGTTGATGCTCTTGGATGTGATGGGGAAACTAGCTCTGAAAGTGAGGATAAAGGAACTCTCCTGTCTTTCGAGGAGCAGTTGCATCACATGAGTATGTTCATAACATGGATAACTGCCTGCCTTTGCATATATAGATTCAGATTTGATTTATAAAAATTGATTTGGGTGTATGGTTTCAAAGAAGTAGGTAAGTTCATGGATGGTTAGTTGGATGAACAGACAACATTTAGCACTTACGTGTGACTTCCTGATGATCTGAGGTTGCCTGAATCACAGGGATTTTCTCAATCCTCTTTAGACCCCAGCACTTAGCATAATTCTAGAATAAGTTCTGAATAAATATTGGCATAATTATTAAAATTAAATGATAATGCAATATGTGTATAAAGATAAAAGAGAACCAGACAGAATTTGTCAGTGAATAAGATGACAGTTCATCTGTAAGAATCGTGTTGGGAAGCTTTCCCCTGTCAACGTCGGGGAAAACTTAAATATTTCAGGGGAAGGAATGTGAGAAGTTCATTTTAAGACTTCTAGGATCAAATACAATGAATCTACTGTTTGAATTCAGGTAGGAGAAAGAAATTTTAAAATGGTGAACTAAATTTCATGGTCCCAGCAAAATCAATGTTATAAAATTATAACTATTTGGGAAATTGCAGATATTATGGTATGTGCAAAAGCAAGATATAAAATATTTTATATGGTATAATGCCTTGTGTGGGTATACAAACATATACAGCTTACAGAGTTTTTAAATAAAGAAAAGTATGAGAATAAAATACAATTCTTACCCCCAAAATCTGCTATTGATGCTTTGTTTCGTGTGTATTATTTCAAATGGCATTTCCCTTTTCACATAAAATATTATTAAAAAGGGAAATGTAAAGCATATAGTAAAAGTAGGTACTGTGTGGGTATCTCTGAATGTGAAATAATGTTCACATTTGTATATGACTATTCATGGTATCAACATTCATTTAAATACTCTTTTCCCTTTGCCTTTCAAGAACAATTTACATCCTTAAATTTAAAAAATATATATTCATTATTTTGTATTTCTTTTGGAAAATCCTATACTACCATTTTCCCAGTTTTCTGTTGATAAACTTGAAAAATGTTCTAATACTAAATATATCAACCCTTATATATTGAATATCACATATTGCAAATATCATCTCCCAGTATCTTCTCAGTTCTTCTATTTTATTTACGATATTTTATGTCATATTCTAATTTTATGTTGACAAATCTATAACTCTTTTCTGACTTGGCCTCTGTTTCTATACTTATGGTTAGAAAGATATCATCTACCCTGAGATAAAATGAACATTAACTTATATTAGCTTTGATTCCTTATGGCTTTAACTTTTTTTGATGAACTCTAACCCGGCAATGTTTTATTTTGGTATATGATGCAAAATTGAAAGCACTATTTTCCAAACTACCCATTATTCCAACAACCATTAAAAGAAATCTGTTACCACCAATATCATAAAATAAATGTGTGTGAATATGTACAAAATACATATATTTAATCAATGTTCTGGTTTTTCTGTTCTATTTCACGGATCATCAACTTTAAAAAATGACAGGCAAAGGCAGATTTAAAAAATTAATCTAGCAATAGAACATAAAAAACACTTATTATAGGTTATTTTCAAAGATATCTGCATCTAGTATATATAACTCTTGATATATTTTCAAATGTATTGCAAAATCAGCATTTTCATATAATTGCATACATGCATATATGTTCATAGAACTATGCATGTATATTTGTATATTCATATATTAGGGGGTTCTGCGGCTCTGGCACTGGTAAATAACCAAGAAAAATTTTAGGTAACATTTCATCCTCTCACCAGAAGACTGTCAATGTGTTTAATCTTAAAAGCAGGCTTTTCTTCTATTTCTCCTTCTTATCCTTCACTTGGATGAAGAAATAGCATTTTAACATGACTCTCGGCCCCAATGATAAAACCTAATGCTAATATGTTTGCTGATGGTGAAGCTGGAGCAGCCTTAAATCAATTCCTTAGAACTATTTGGAATACAGCGAATATTCAGCTGGAACACTAATAAAAATCTTTCCATTGTAGGCTACAAAGAAAAGACAACACTGAAAATCAGAGATCAGTGTTAGAAGTGGACACTACAACTGACCTCTTCCATATCTTTGGGTATTATTCCACCTCTTGAGCCGCCGTTCATGCTGTGGTGCCCATCTCATAGGGCAGGTGTGGAAATCAAGCCAGATGTTAAAGATGATAGTGATTTGTAAACTGTAAAAAAAGTATTAAGTACAACAAATATTCTCTCAAAACTTATAGTGATTTGTAAACTGTAAAAAAAAATTATTAAGTACAACAAATGTTCTCTCAAAACTTATTAATAGAGTATATTTTTAGGTTTCTGAATAGACTATTGTTTTATGGTCAGATTATAATTTAATTTCATTTTATAATGTATACATAAAACATGTTGCACATCTTAAATATATACAGTCTTCATCAATTATACTTCAATAAAGCTGGTAAAAAGAAAAGATAGAGAAGTCTATATGTGAGATAAAATGGCATAGAACTGTAGCAGGGTTAATTAATCTGTCAAGTCTCACTGTTAATGATGGCAGTGCCAGATTCAACCCCTATTGAATTGATCAAGTCTATTGTTTTCAAAGCCTAGATTACTAATCATCATGTTTCTCGGTTCTTTGAAAATAGGGATAAAATAATAGTTAATTTAAAAGATTAGCCTTATGCAATGTCTTTTAAAAATTCAACATAAACTTCCCATATGCCCAGCAATCACCCTGGATGTTTATCCCAGAGAAATGAAAATTTATTTTCCTAGAAATGTATTTGCACAAGTGTTTGTAGCAGCTTTGTATTTTATAGCCCCAAACTAGGAACAACCAAAATGTCCTTCAGTGAGTAAATGATTTAAAGAACTGTGTTACATCCATACCATGAAATATTACTCAACAATAAAATGAAAGAAACTATTAACACATGCAACAACTTAGATACATCTGAGGCATCATGCTGTGTGAAACAAGCTAGTCGCATAAGGTATAATTTCATTTACAGGACATACTCTAAATGATAAAATTATAGCAATGGCGAGCAGGTTAGTGGTTGCCAGAGAATAGGGATGGTGAAGGCAAGAGGAGTGGATGTAACTATAAAGGGGTACCATAATGGAGATCTTTGTAGTGATGAACTGGTTTTGTATCTTAATAGCACTGGTAGTTATACAAATCTACACATATGATAAAATGTCAAAGAACTATACATGCATACCTTGTACCAGTGTCAATTTCCTGGTTTTGATATTGTGCTACAGTTATGTAAGATGGTCACTTAGGGGAACTAGGTGAAAGGTATATAGGATTTTGTACTATCTTTGCAAATTCCTGGGACTCCATGATTAGTTTAAAATAAAAAGTCAAAAAACTGGAAATACATAAGCACAGAATGTTTGAAATTAACTAATAAATTACAGCATTAGGCATGAAATTTGTCTCTTTGTATCTAATTGTATCAACTTTTTAAACTATGCTGTTCAAATACACTCTATTCTTATAATTATTTTATACCTGTTTAATTTTTAAGTTTCTGTTGAAGATGTGATAAAATTTCGCACCATGATTTTGAAATTGTCTCAGTCTTTTGTAATTCAGTCAGTTTGTGCTTTCTATCTGAAATAGTTCAGGGCTTTGCTGTTAATCCATGTAAGTATGTGAAGGTTATATTTTCTTAGGATTTTTTCTTTATTTTTCTCTGGTGTTTCTCTTTATCCCTATTAGTGCTTTTTTGCTCTAATTTATATTTTATGTGATATTAATATTGCTATACCAACTTTATTTTGATTATTGTGCTTTACCATTTTAACATACATGTTTTTCACAGTTTAATGTCTCTGAAATTGTGATGCATATGCAATTAATTTTGGAGTTTAGCTGGCTTTTTTGGTATTATATAAAATAATAATGCATCTTAAGATGGGGGAAGTCTTAAATCCAACGAAATAAAGTATTTACTTGACATATCTTTTCCCATCTTATTTC
Organism: Macaca nemestrina; assembly: GCF_043159975.1. Classification (NCBI taxonomy): domain Eukaryota; kingdom Metazoa; phylum Chordata; class Mammalia; order Primates; family Cercopithecidae; genus Macaca; species Macaca nemestrina. The sequence goes on from NC_092128.1 coordinate 90,911,960, forward strand.
AACCATTTGACTGGTTGTCCAGCCCCAAATTGCTGGACTTTTTTAAACAATTCACACTGACTGGAAGTCTTCACCTTTAAATAGTTGAGTTCCATCCCTTTAACATCATTTAAAATCGTCATTTTTAAATTTCTCTCCATTACCTTATTTTGTGTTTACTTTTTTGCTTTTATTTATCTCCCCCTTCTATTAGATGAATAAAATGTTCAATAGCTCCTCTTGTTCCCAATTCCAGGTTTCTAAACTCTATACATTTTGTGGTAAGTTTTAAGATCTCAGTTTACCTGCTTACTTACAAATATTCATAAGAATGTATAAATTTATTTTATATTTCTTACTAATACTCAAAAAATGATCATTAAAATCTCTGCTTATTGAAAGATTGCACACTATTATTGTTGCCCAGAATGTTAATCTTATTTCACACACACACACACACACACACACACACACACACACCCCTAGAGAATAATTGATTCAATTTACGCCTACATTTTATACAATTCTGTGGTCATAATTATTCTTATGATCTATGCTTTTGTCCTGAATTCACAAGATTTATAGTTGTATACCTTCAACATTTTGAGACATTTTTTCATTTTCTTTTGGCATGGGTTAGGTTGATGAGACATCTTCCACGGTCTGGTTAGTGTTCTTTTGTAGGCAATTTTTTAAAATCTTTCTGTTAAATTTTAAAGAACTTCTCTATATTCTCGATAGTCTTTAGTTTCACTTTGCAGTACACCTATGCAGATTTACCTTTTGTTTCTTTGTTTGTTTGTTTGTTTGTCTTTTTGTTTTTTTTTAAATTTATTTATTATTATTATACTTTAATATGTAACAAACCTGCACGTTATGCACACGTTTGTTTGTTTGAGATGGAATTTCGCTCTTGTTGCCCAGGCTGGAGTGCGGAGGCGCGATCTCGGCTCATCGCAACCTCCATCTCCCAGGTTCAAGCGATTCTTCTGCCTCAGCCTTCCTGAGTAGCTGAAATTACAGGCATGCGCCACCACGTCCAGCTAACTTTGTATTTTTAGTAGAGACAGGATTTCTCCATGTTGGTCAGGCTGGTCTCGAACTCCCAACCTCACATGATCCGCCCGCCTCAGCCTCCCAAAGTGTTGCGATTACAGGCCTGAGCCACGGTGCCCAGCCCAGATTTACCTTTTTTATCATGCTGAGAACCCATACCTTTCTTCAATACTGAAAAATATTCAACTATTTTTTCGATTCTAGTTTCTCTGAATTTTTTTTTTCTGGAACTCTGATGAAATGAATACTCCTTTCTTCATATTTATTGACTTTTATGAACTTTTATCTTCTTTTGCTTCGTGGTGTGTTCTCAACAAATAAATCAGTGCTAATGTCCAATTTGTTGAGGTTTTCTTTTTCCATATATTAGGTTTCCATTACTATGACTGCATTTGTCAGTTCTAAATTTTCTGATTTTTCTTTTCCTTTTGTCCTTTGCATAAGGTCTTGCTATCTTACAGAAAAAAGAAAAATTCCATCATTTAAAATCTGATTTTTTTCAGATTATTTTACATAATTAATTCATTTTGATTATGGCTATGCTAGATATTTTACTCAGCATTCTATTCGAATGTTTCAGATTTTTGGTTTCCAAGGTCATGTTAATTAGAAGGTATTTTGTCTGTTGGGTTTCTCTCCTCAATTCTGTGCTCTCTTCTCTCTGTCTAGTGGATTTCGGTTGCCTCCACTTGGCTTCACTAAATGGTATTGCTTCTGTCCCATGATGGTATTAGATATATTGCAGATCCATGCAAAAAGCCTGGTGAACAGTTAGTTCAGTTCCTGATTGGAGGCTGTTTCTGAGTATTTTCAATTTCCTAGGCTGCTGCTTGTTAATATCTGAAGCCCCCACACGGAAGCCAGCAGGAGTTTTTTGTTTTGTTTTGTTTTGTTTTCAAAGGGCTTCCATGATTTGGGGGTTAAGGGTAACTGACATCAACCAGTGGTTTCAACCAACAAATAAGATTCTGGTCTTCTGTCTCAAACAAAGATCTTTTAAGACTAAATCTAATTACTTAAGCCAAAATTCAGCTGCCACTCTTGCTTTCACACAAAAAGTATAGTAGGTCTGTGGTTTCAACCACCTTATCACACTGTATTTCTACTCCAATTCTGCTCTACGAATCGTCAACTTTGCTTTGGGGCCCAGATATTTTTTTCTATTTTAATATGAGCTGTTTATTGATACTTTTAGGAAAGAGAAAATAGTGTCAAAGCCTGAAGTTGATCATCTTGATCAAAATTCTGCTAAATTTTTAAATTAAAAAGTAAAAGTATTGCCTTGTTCAGGAGAGAATATACTTATTCACTTCAGATAATGAAAGAAAGTATGTTCAAAAATGTATAGGCATGGCCAGGCATAGGGGCTCACGCCTGTAATCCCAGCACTTTGGGAGGCCGAGGTGGGCAGTTCACGAGGTCAAGAGATTGAGACCATCCTGGCCAACATGGTGAAACCCCAAATACAAAAATTGGCTGGGCATGGTGGCATGTGCCTGTAGTCCCAGCTACTCAGGAGGCTGAGGCAGTAGAATCACTTGAAACCAGGAAAAGGAGGTTGCAGTGAGCTGAGATCGCACCCTGGCACTTCAGCCTAGTGACAAAGCGAGACTCCATTTAAAAAAAAAAAAAAGGGAAAAGAAAAAAAAAAATGTATAGGCTTAAATTAGCAAAGCATATAAATAGCCTGACTGAAATACTGTACATAAAACTAGCAGTTTAATTGATCAATAATTCCAAAGTGTGGCCAGGCACAGTGGCCACGCCTGTAATCTCAGCATTTTGGGAGAACAAGGTACCCCCACTGATTCCTGATCAGTGATTCCTGATCACTTGAGGTCAGGAATTTGAGACTAGCCAGGTCAACATGGTGAAACCCCATCTCTACTAAAAATAAAAAAAAATAGCCGGGTGTGGTGGTGCGTGTCTATAATCCCAGTTACTCAGGAGGCTGAGACAGAAAAATCCGGGAAGCAGAGGTTGCAGTGAGGTGAGATTTCACCACTGCACTCCAACCTGGGTGACAGGATGAGACTGCATCTCAAATAACAATAATAATAATAATAATATATATATAATTAATAATAATAATAATAATAATAATAATTCCAAAGTATGATTCATTAAGAAGGCAAATATATATTGGCAAATGTTTATGAAATATGTGTAGAAAAAAGGAAATTAAAACAAAATCAAAGAAGGAATGTAACTACAGATTCTAAGAACAATAAATGATTTTGAAAAAGCATAAATGTGAATTTAAGCTAATAAATTTGAATGACTATACTACAGATTTTTCTAAGTATGTATGTGTGTGGTGTGTGTGTGTGTGTATAATTAACATTTACTTACAAAGTAAAAATTCTCAATGTACAAATAAACGTGAAAGAAATAGGAATGCCAGCTAAAACTATGTTCTAAAAATGACCTGGACAATTTGATTCCATACCAGGTTCTGACAAAACTTTTAGTGATAAAAATCTTTCATTATATAAATAATACCTATTACAAAGAAAAATGGAATCTTTGTAACAAGCATTATATGATAGAAAGGACAGTTACAGTATAAAATATTGTAGTATTATAGTGAAATTCCACTGAATATTAGATTAAATATTGTACATAAAATATTAACAAATAAAACGTATAAGTGTATTAAATGAATAACACATCTTACAAAGATAGGTTTCCCAGGAACAAATGACTGCTTAAGTATTTGATAATATATTCATGTAATCATTGTATTAATTTAATATGTAAAAACTATGATTATCTGAATGCATTCTAAAAAATCATTTGCTAAAATTCCATATTGAATATCATAAAAATATGCCAACAACCTAGAAATTGATGAAAATTTTTATCTGGTAAAGAGTATTTACCATAAACCTTTCTCTTATATCATAATTAATGATAAAATACTAAAAACATTTGCATTTTAAAAGGTACAATATAATGAGATTCCATATTACTGTTAATTTGCTTCAGAGTAACCAAAGGGTTCATAACCAATGCAATGAAACAATAAAAATAAATTAAAACATAGAAATTTCAAAAGAGAGAAAAGTTATTATTTCTAGACTGTATGATGATACTCCTAACCAATTCAAAAGAATAACTGACAGATTATTAGAACTAATGAGAAGTCTAGGAGGTCAAATAAAAGACAAATAATAAAAATTAGTGATAAATCAATTTGATAATGTGGAGACAAAAGTGACTCCATCATGGCTGCTAACCCACCATGTTGACTTCTGATTAACCCCAGTCCCATGAGTGCCTCCTGATTCCTATTTGTTGTTCTTAGTGTAAGAACAAGTCAACCTTAATATTATTGCACAAATTACAGGATACGATGCACATCGCATTCTTGCCTATTCTGGAGGGTTGCCTTTAATTGTCTTGTTGGACCATATATACCTTTTCCTACTGTAGATAAGCCCTGGGCCTGGGAAGAAACAGTGCGAATAGTTGCCTGTCTTGCTACCGCCCAAGGCCATGCTTCTGTTTGTAAGTTCCCCCCGTAAAACACCCAATACTAACAACCTCAATTTGTCTTTCTCATTCTTTGGTTTCTGGGCTCCTTTGAAACACGGGAGTCACTTTTCATATATGGCCCTTTCACAGAATAGACAATGTAATGAAAAAAATCTCATTAACAATAGCAGCAATATCTATAATACACAATATTTACAAAAACGAATGTGGAAATCTTATGTAAAAACAAATTAAACTGTAGAAAAGTTCTTATTCTAGAAAGATATCAATCTTTCAAATTAAATATTTAAATATAACTTAATTGTATTTGACTAGTGGGGTAGCCTGACTTCTAAGATCACCCCCAGTGACTCTCAACCATGTCAATCCCCTCCTGTGAATGTGGGTTGAGTCTGCTGTTATGATAAGATGCCTCATTCATGATTATGTTGCATTATACAGCAAAATGCAATTTTTGTGGATGTACCTGACTTAATCAAGTAGGCCCTTTAAAAGCAGAATTTTCTCTAGCTCGTTGCAGAAGAGGAATTCAGAGATTAAAAGCGTGAGAAGAATTTGACAAACCATTGCTGGGCTGAAGACTGAGGGATATGAGCAGCCTCTAAATGCTGAGAGTGGTCCCTGGCTGTAGTTGGCAAGAAAACAGGGACTTCAGTCCTACAGCTGCAAGAAACTAATTCTTTCCACTAACAAAAACAATCTTAGAAGCAGATTTTTCCTCAGAGCCTCCATAGGAGAATTCAGTTCAACTGGACACCTTGATTTTGGCCTTGTGATACCTTCAGCAGAGGGCCAAGCCTTATTGTGCCAGACTTCTGACTTGCAGAACTGTGAACTAATGGATGGTTATTGCCTTAAATCTCTAGGTTTAAATGGTAATTTGTTTTGTAGAAATGGAATCTAATGCAATGAGATGCTTTAACATTCATCAGAAGGAGAAATTCTCCACAACATATTTTTCTTGCTTTCGCCTCTTTCCCTCTAATATCCTAATTCCAAGAGTTAGTCAAGTCAGGGTCCTTCAATACCTGATTCTAGCTTTTTTGTTTTTTGAGGGAGAGTCTCACTCTGTTGCCCAGGCTGCAGTGCAGTGGCATGATCACAGCTCACTATAGCCTCCGCCTCCCGGGTTCAAGCAATTCTCCTGCCTCAGCTTCCCAAGTAACTAGGATTACAGGGCCCACCAACACGACCAGCTAATTTTTGTATTTTTAGTAGAGATGGGGTTTCACCATGTTGGCCAGGCTGGTAGCAAACTCTCGAATACAGGTGATTCATCCACCTCAGACTCCCAAAGTGCTGGGATTGCAGTCATGCGCCACCGCACCTAACCGCTGATTCTAACTTTTAAGGATTATTCCTCACTTCGTTAGGTCCTTCTTGGCTTCCTTCATCTGTTTAGGTTTTAAGTTCCAACACTGTAGTCATTTGCTCTCAACTCTCAAACACACTTCAAAAAAAATGTTTCAATAGCTTTTGAAGTACAAGTGGTTTTTTTTACATGGATGAATTATATAATGGTGAATTCTGAGGTTTTAGTGCACCCATCACCCGAGCAGTGTCCCGAGACCACTTTTATTCAGTCATATTCATCTGAGAAACCCCAAGATTAACAACATCCAACTTGTTACCTTTTGCTGAAATGGGTTGGATTTAAACATTAGCAGCAATCTCAACTGTGCCCAACAAAGACTACACCAAATCTTATATGCTTGTACCTAACTCAGCCTCCCACTCTCTGAAACAATTTTCTCATCTCTTCTACTCTTATTTCAAACTTGCAAAACTCCTTTTTTCTTCCTCATTACCAAATACACTCTTGGCTAACTACTTCACTAAAAAATAGAAGCAAGCAGTAAAGAATTGTTATAAACTTTCAACCCATCTAATTAATTTCTTGCATTTATATCTGTATAATTATACTCATGCTATTTCTTGGATATCTGTTCAGGAGAATGATCCACAGAGGGAGAAAAATATAATTCAGCTCCTTGTATGATAGAAATGTTTACCTTTTGTCTGCTGAAATATTTTCACTGATTAAACAACACTCTTTTCTCTTAACTAGAAAGATTTTTCTTTGCGTAGGAGCACTGTTTTCTATCAATATTGGTGAAACATTTGAAAGAAATGACGTAACATTTCCCAAGGAAAGGTTATTCAAAAGGAAACTGGAAGAAATGTCTTTTATAATATTTCATATTATTTCTTATTTTCTTTAAAGGTATATTATAATTGATTTTATAATAAAGGCATGCAAGTTAAACATTATCATAGTAAGTCTTAGCGACAAGAATATTCTCAACTTGAACTTACTTCAGGTCAAAGATTCTTTGATTATGATTCACAGAGAACTTTGCCTCTTTAATCGTGAGGGTAGAACACATGCCATTACTTTTCAATCTCCTGGTAAGATTGTGAAGAATAAATAGTATCAGTTCTCTCTAAGAGCTAGAAAAACTAAGCCTGAATTCCTCCAAAAATTGTTATTTGTTATTTGAACAGAGGCTTACACTTTGCTATCATAAGAACTCATAAGAAAGATTGCTCTCTCAAATTCTATCAGTATCCCAGCCATTTCTCCTTTGGAAGCTTTTAAAAGAATATTTGAGATATTTATTCTTGCAAAATCTATCTTCTGGTATTCAAAAAATATCAAAAATTGGCATTACAATTACCTAAACCAAGGAGGCATCAACTGAATGAAATTGACATGTAATCATAGAAAAGAATAAGAAATAAGGAAAAGTCTTGGGATTGGGTTGGACACCCAAGGACCCAACATCATCCCGGTAGGAAGTAAAGAAGACAGGAGAAAAATCCCAAGATTCTTGCCCCAGAGTCCACGTTCTCAATGACTACAGTTTTGACTACACACAAAGTCACATATGGCGAATGTCCTTGGACCCTATTGTAGAAAGCCTTGAGTAGCTCTTCTGAAGGAATAACTACAGAATTACCACCTAACGGACAGAGCTACTATTACATTTCCAATAGAGTTCCAGTTCAGTAAAGCCTAGCTTCTTGGCTGCACAAGTTGTTTTTCTTCCTTACTCCCTCCTGTTACCGTTCCATAACCTCCTGTAATCTAAAATCATATTTGATTGTTATGAGGTGAAAGGGACCTGCTAACTGGGACACTTTCCAGGTTTTCTAATATAAGTAATATGAGGTGTTTATGACCAACAACATTCTAAACAGGATTGGATACTTTCAGCAGAAAAATTGGTTCAATACTATATTTACTAACTCATACTAAGTAATTAAAAATTACAGTATTGTTATAATCACCAAAACAATAATAAGGCTGTGTGAATTTATGGCTTTGGTCATAATAGGGCACCATAAAAAATGTAGCATAATATTGAAAAGGTAAAATAATAAAATAAACGAGAGTCAAACATACTAAAAATGGAAAATTAGTCTATTATAGTTAAATCCACTGGAAGAATTATTAAAATACTATGTGGAAACTGTGACAATTTATATAATAACAACAAGGTCTAAGGAATTAGTTTGAGGAACCTGAATTAGTCTGTTTGGAAAAAAAGGAAGAATGAACTTATAAAGATTCCTTAGGGAATATAAATAACACTTTTTTAAAAACCTATATATAAAGATGTTAATCTCTACTCAATTTTAATACCCAAAAAATTCGTATAAATATCCTGTAATGTAGACAAAATTAATTATAAAACATCCCTTCATTGGAATATTACACAGTCATTAAAAATAATCTTGATGAAAGTATTTAACAGCATAACACATGCTTAGGAGAGTATAGTAAGAAGAAATAACTTAAGACATGGTACAAAACAAAATGCACAGAATAATTACTATCATGTTTTATAAAATCAGATGAAAAGAAACAAGACTGAAATGACAAAGAAAGTCCCCGACTTACAATGGTTCAACTCTAAATTTTTTGAATTTACAGTGGACTCATTGGGATGTAACCCACTGATAAGTAAGGAAGCACCTGCATTCAAAATTATTGCCAGTACATGTAAACACATGTAAATGGGAAGATCATACTAATTTTGTTTAACTTTTCTATATTTTCTAATTTTTAATGACCACACATTATTTTATATTAAGATATTATTTTACATAGAGAGGACAATAGTAATAAAATCGTAACTAGTTTTTAATTAAAGAGGGATAGGAATACATTTAATGAAAAACAGAGTGAAGAGGAAACCACAACAGGAACAAAAAAAGATTCTTAAAATTGAGGTAAACTCTAACATGAATTAATATTTCATGGCAATCTTTTGATTCTAACAATCCTTTCACTATATAGGACCAGCAACCTATCAATCTGACAACCTTCTTTTCCTTTGCCTGCCTTTCCCACAAGCCTTCTCCCTCTTTCCACGGCTTAAATTCCAAGGACAGTCAGAAAGACCTTGGTGCATGCCCCTTTACTCCCTAAATGCTCTATTAGTTTCTTTGATAGTGGAACTGCGTGAAATTGAACACTCTGCCCAATTATTGTAACCCAGAAGCTTCTGGGAACCGAAGGAAAGCACACAATCCTACTGATCAGACTTGCTTTCAATTAGGGTTGCTAACCCCAGCTGGGCTCTTCATCCTGCCAGACAGTGCAACTTTATGTTTCTGGCACATACATCTCCCTCTCCTTTCTTGTGGAATCTCCAACACCTTTCTCTGTTGTCATGTGCCCCTGATGACTTCGCTTCATATTTTAGTTAAGAGGAAAAAACTATCAGAGAGAATGAATTAGTCCATTCTCCCCCTGCTATAAAGAACTGCCTGAGACTGGGTAATTTGTAAAAGAAAGAGGTTTAATTGACTCACAGTTCTGCATGGCTGGGGAGGCCTTGGAAAACTTACAATCATGGTGGAAGGGGAAGCAAACACATCTTTCACATGATGGCAGGAAGGAGAAGTGCCGAGCAAAAAGGGGAAAAGCCCCTTATAAAACCACAAGATCTCCTGACAACTCACTCACTATCCCAAGAAGAGCACAGGAAAAACCAACCCCATGATTCAATTATCTCCACCTGCTTCCACCCTTGACACGTGAGGATTATTCCAATTCAAGGTGAGATTTGGGTGGGGACACAGGGCCCAACTATATCAGAGAGCTTCAACCTGTTTCTACCAAAACATTCTTTTGACTTCCTGTATTGGAACCCCTTTGCTTGGATTTCTTTCTCATTACTGTGGGTGAGCTGCCCATGCTATCAGCCAAGTCTCACCTCTCAAGAGGACTAGCATGTCCATTCCTGCTCATCGACTCAAGGAAGTTGTAAAAACTCTCTTCCATCTCTCTAGCATTACAAGTGTATTTTCCTCTATTGCACCTTTTCTATAAGCATAAAACATAATGATGCTTTTTACATCTTTAAAAAAGGTCAGACAAACCTGTCTTGACCTTTCCTCCTTTCTTCCTTCTCCAGTTCCCACCCCTACCCTTTACAGCAAAAACAGGCACACACACAAAGTACTTTCTCTCTTTATCCACAAATATTTTTCTTCTCTCTCTCTAACACCTTCTATTGATTTTCACCCATTCTCCACTCCACCAAAAGTGCTTTTATCAAGGTCACCTGTGACCTTCTGTTGCTGCAGTCTCTAGTAAACTCTCATTCCTCAACATGCTTGACCTATCGTCATGCGAGACAGCTTATCACCATCTCCTCCTTAAAGCAGTCAGATTACATTACTTGGGTCACATCACCTGTCTGTTCAAAATCTTGTAATAGCTTCCTTTCTCAGTCAAGCAAAAGCTAAGGTTAAATACCCTGTATAGCTTTATTATTTAACATCTAGCCTAGTTTCTTGTGTGAATTCATCTGAGGTCATCTCATGTGACTCTAGTCACACTGGCCTTACCTTTTGTTCCTTGAACATACCAGGCATGTTCTTGCCTTAGGGCCTTTATACTTGCTGTCTTCTCTGCCAAAAACACTCTTTCCTCTGATATGTATGGTGACTTCCTCATCATCTTTAGGTATTTGCTAAAATATTGCTTTACTTATGAGGACTTTCCTGGCCTCCTTATTTTTTTTTTTAAATATACATTTCCCATTGCACTTCTCTGCTTTCTTTTCTTCATGTTACTCACAAAATATAATATGTTATATGTTTGACTAATTTATTTTATGTCCTATCTCACCATACTAGAATGCAAGCACCAAAAGACTGAGAGTTTTTTATTTATCTGTTTTGTTCACTCTTGTTTATTTATTTATTTATTTATTTTTTATTATTATTATACTTTAAGTTCTAGGGTACATGTGCATAACGTGCAGGTTTGGTACATATGTATACTTGTGCCATGTTGCTGTGCTGTACCCATCAACTCGTCAGCACCCATCAACTCGTCATTTACATCAGGTATAACTCCCAATGCAATCCCTCCCCCCTCCCCCCTCCCCATGATAGGCCCATACCATCTCACACCAGTTAGAATGGCGATCATTAAAAAGTCAGGAAACAACAGGTGCTGGAGAGGATGTGGAGAAATAGGAACATGTTTACACTGTTGGTGGGATTGTAAACTAGTTCAACCATTATGGAAAACAGTATGGCGATTCCTCAAAGATCTAGAACTAGATGTACCGTATGACCCAGCCATCCCATTACTGGGTATATACCCAAAGGATTATAAATCATGCTGCTATAAAGACACATGCACACGTATGTTTATTGCCGCACTATTCACAATAGCAAAGACTTGGAATCAACCCAAATGTCCATCAGTGACAGACTGGATTAAGAAAATGTGGCACATATACACCATGGAATACTATGCAGCCAGAAAAAAGGATGAGTTTGTGTCCTTTGTAGGGACATGGATGCAGCTGGAAACCATCATTCTTAGCAAACTATCACAAGAACAGAAAACCAAACACCGCATGTTCTCACTCATAGGTGGGAACTGAACAATGAGATCACTTGGACTCGGGAAGGGGAACATCACACACCGGGGCCTATCACACACCAGGGCCTATCTGTTTTGTTCACTCTTGTATCCCCAGAGTTTAGAACAGTTTCTAGCACGTAGTAGGTGCTCAAAAAATAATTGTGGAGTGACTGTTGTGTAAATCTCGTTTCCCCTTGAAAACGGAGAAAGAAACAAATTATATTTATAGAAAAAAAGTCATTGCAGCAAATCAATGGAGGTTTGTTAAGATTTTCTAGGTGATTTCCAAATCTAATTCAAATGTGATATATACATAGTTTGCCTGAATGGCTTTCTTGAAAGAAGTGCCAACAACAGTATGAAAGCTCTGGAAAGCATAACTAAGAAGTAACATATTTAAATTCCACCATCTCTTAGTTCTAGGCCAGAGTAGGAGCGGGACAAAAAATGGGGAAAAGAGACAGACAGACAGACAGACAGACAGACACACACACACACACACACACACACAGAGAGAGAGAGAAAGAGAGAGTAGAAGAGAGACTTAGCTCAGTCTTCTATAAATGAAGCACCTTAAACTGAGAGGCTTAAACATTTTTTCTCAGCATTTTGAAAATTTAAAGTCCAAGATCAGGGTGTCAGGTGGGTGAGGTTCTTGGTGAGGGCCCTCTTCCTTGTTTACAGATTGTTGTCTACTTGCTATGTTTTCATATAGTGGAAAACTCTGTGTCCTCTTCTTATAAGGACACTAATCCTATTCATGAGGGCCCCACCTTCATGACCTCATCACTTCTCAAAGGCTTCACCTCCTAATTCTCTCACAATGGAATTAAGGATTCAACATTTTGGATAGATATAAACATTCAGTCCACAATGGAAAACTATCCAAAGAAGTACATGAGACTCTGATTTCTATTTTTCTTTACTCCAATCGCTGTGACCTTACCTATTACCTTTGTGATAGTCACTAATGCCATTTCTATCTGCTGAATATCAAAGTTAATTGCAATCATGGCAAAATAAATGTTTAATTTTGAACAATTTTCCTCTTAGCTTCCTTTTTTCAAGACATTTTGATCCTAATCATTTATTGTTTAGCATTTGTATGATATCTAATAACCACAAATTAATTAATAAATTGTTATTGAATCTTGACATTAAAGAAAAACTTTCTTAATATAAATTTAGTGGAACTGGCAAATGACTATATGAGCTAAGGCATAGCAAATAAACATTTCTCTTTGAGGATTCTTGTTCAAAACAGAATTAGCACTGGCTTTTTCAGTTCCCACAGCCTGCAGAGATAATCCTAAAGCATAAAAATTCTGGAGCAGTTCATGGCTTTACAATGGCAACAAAGCCAAAATTGGTTAGTTTTTGTCAAACCAAAAAAAAAAAAAAAAAAAAAAAAAAAAAGGAAAGGTTTTCATCACAAACTCTTTTCCTAATAATAGCCCACTTTTTCATTTTCCAAAGCCTGCCTGTGAACTGTTAATGATAGAATAATCAGTGGATATATTCCTGTGACTTCAGCTGTTATAAAATGCAACTTGACATTGAAAAGAAACATAAGTATCACTCCCAAGAATGTTTGCTTTCTGTTTCGTAAAAATACAATCTTTCTTTGTGAAACACAATTGTTACTATGTACACAGAGCATATAAACAAGGGAAGATATTAAAAACACAGAAATAAAGCACCAATATTTTATAAATGGCTTGCTGATATAACCACCATTCTGTCACACTATTTGCACTAATCTAAGCATTTTTTCTTAGTGGACATTCTACTCATATCTGCAAAACACTAGCAGTAACATAGCACCTACTCTATCACTCTGAGTCCGGTAAGGAAAGTAGAATCCACATGAGGCATTTCAAGCAGAGGGGACTATTTACAAAATGTTTAGAAGGCTGAAAGAGCAAAGAGCAGAATGTGAAATAACCCAGCTATTAATACCTGCAGAAAGCAGTTACTATCCCCAGGGCCAGAGAAACAAAAGGGAAGAGGAGGTTGTAGAACCCATGAGCCCACTTGTACTTCTGAAGTGTCTCAGGAGGTCCTGGAAACACAGGAGGGGATACCCATGTTAGTTTGGGGAGCATGGATGGGTGCCAGGCAATAGGTGCTTGGATAGCTGGGATGAAGTGTGTTTTGCAGCAGTCTGGAACTGCAACCTGGCCCTATGTAGCTGGCATTGCAACTGATGATGAGGTGCTGCTCTGTAGGAGTTGGTGCTATCAATGGGTCTCTGCTCACAGGTGCTGGTATAGCCAAGGGGAGTGCCACTGGACAGACGCACTATGGGCACTGAAATGTCTGGAGGATGCAGGTGTCATAGCTTCATGTTGTTGTGGAAGGAGGCCCAGGACCTCTCACTGGCAAGATCTAACTAACATACAGCTGGCAATAAAAACTTGGAAAGGTAATCTGTGAGGTATCAGAAACTTACAACACATAAAAGAAGAACACAGGACAGAAATCGACACTGAAGGCAAGGAGGTAAGTGTCTTGCACATCTACTGTCTTCAATGCCAGTTTTTCTGTATTATTTATTTAGGATCACTGTGCCTAAAGTTGCTAATGGAAAATTGATATCTGTTTTTTTATCATCTTACTAAAGGAACAGAATAATAAATGAATACATAAATAATATGATGAAGGATGAGGACATAAAACTATAATATGTAATATTTTAATATAACTCTAAGTGACTTTAAGTCTGCTGTTAAAGAAATTCTGATTTTTCAATGTTAAGGAAAGTACATTTAGTAGATTTATGCAAGTTATAAAATAATATCTTTTCTTATTTTCATGAAGACATGTTAATGTTCTACTTATATCTTTATTATTCTTTCAAATTCCAATATAGGATATTATTGAGCAGGTAAACAGTTAGGGAAAAAGAAGAAAACAATCAGGGAAAAAATGTCACCCTGGTTAATGATAGCCTCTAATTCTTTGCTATTCTCATTGAAATTGCCCTTGAATCTAGACCAGCCCCACAGTGATTCACAGATTTCAATATCTAGAACAATTGCCCTGAGATCATCGTGCTGGAGAGATCATATAAAGGAGCTCTGCTTATCAGTCCCAGCTAAGCCCTGACTTCTAGTCATCCCCTCCCAAGTGCCAGACATGAATGGGTAGCCATCTTGAACTTTCCAACACTCCATCTACAGGCTAAGAACTACAGTCTATATTAGGCCAAGTAGAAGAATCACCCAGACAATCCCTAACTAGATCTCTTAGCCACCAACTTGTGAAATATAATATGACTATTGTTTTGAGCCATTTAGTTTTGGAGCAGTTTGCTATGTAGCAATAGATATTGCAACACGGCCTTTTTAACAATAAAAGAAATGCACACTAAAGCAAATTATTCACATTAAATGTAACCAGATTAAGTTGTGCTACACTTGTTGAACATAATTAAATCAGAAAACCCAGTACTCATGAAGATTCAGGGATGAAGTACTCATCCCGTACTGATGAAATTGAAAAGTATCACAGGATTTGAGGGAATGTCTTTGACAATATGAATCTGACACAAGCTGATCTTATGGCTCCTCACTGTGATGAGTCCCTTCAAGGTGGAAAGTTCCCTAGCAATTTATGTTTATAATTTCATATTAGTTTTCTTAAGATGCCCCTGCTGCCAAATGATATAAACTTTAGGCCCCACAAAATAGAATCTGTCCGCAGAGGGTATACATTCATATCATAAAACTCTTCTGGCCCTTCTCAGTAATTAGTATTTTCTCTAAGAAAATAAGAGGAAGGGGGACAGCTATGTTTATAAAACTCTTTATCAGAGTATCATGTATAATAGAAAAATAAACTGAAAATAACCTAAATGTTTGGTAATGAATGAATAATTAAATAAATTACAAGCTATCAACTTAGGAGGTGATGTCATCTTTATAAAAAGTGGTTACAAAGTTTCTAACAACATGAGAAATTGTTTATAATATGACTAAGTGCAAAAGCTAACTTGAAAGTTTATATAAACTGTGATTACAAGTATAAAAATGTATATATTACAGATAAAACTTGGAAGGAAATTTGAAGAAGTGAAAACAATTATGTTGAGGTGACGGTCATGAGATACAAGTTTGCTCTTAGTTTTTGTTTTTCAATTCTCATTTCTCATTTAAGTGGCATCCCATTATAGACAATGGTAAGTGATGCAAGCTCTTTCAGAAACCAGCTTCTATGGTTTATAAGAGATACCCTGTCAAAGCTGTAGCTAAATGAAGGGAATGACTGCAATGCCCAAAGCTCGGGAAGGCAGGCCTGGTTGTGGAGGGCCACTTCCTACTTTGTAAAATGTGGAAAAATAAACATGTCATTAGGAAGGTAAACTCAGACTCTTGGGGAAGTTTAGCCTCTTTCTATTTTTTTTTTTTGTTGTTGTTGTTGTTGCATGAATGGCAAAATAAAACCCTCAGGAGCCAGAAAGCAAACAGCTGACAGCACTGTTCTCCAACCCCGTCTCTGCCATCTTTATGCTCCCCCACCCACACACACACCTTTAAGACATGTTTAAAGAAAACATTCGCTATTGTAATAATTTTGTGGATATGCTAGAAAGGTAGAACAGAAATAGCAAGATCTGGAATCTAGGTAAGGTTTGTGGCCAGTGGTTCTCTCACCTGCGGTGACTCCTCACTTGCTGGGAGCCTCCATATCTCCATCTGTAAAATGAGGGATTTGTCACCACAGAACTACCAACATCCTATCTTGTCACCGTTATCTGATTCAGTTGTCAAATACGATGGAGTCCATTTGAAAAGCAGAGAATTTGGGAAGCCACGCTGCTCTGAGGGGTTTTTGCCTCATGTTTTATATCCTAATTTTAGATTATAGAATCTTGGATAATAAAATTTTAAGCAATACAAAGAAAAGAATTAAAAAGAAAGCCAGGCTCTGACACAGAGACCAGTGATGTCAGAAGACAGGGAGCCCAGCTTGTCTTCACTCCACACAGAAAACATGATCACAAAGGAGTACTCCCCTGATGTATTTGTTCTTTCTAGTTTTCATTAGAAAGAAACACACGAAGAGGCATTTTAATCTTCCCCCATGGCAGACGTGTGAAGAGCCTCACTTAAGGAGGCTTTGCTACTTTCATGGTACCCTTAAAAGCTTACATCTGACTCACTCAGCTGCTGGCTCAACCTCAACCTCTTGGCCCATCCGTTTGAGATCCAGTGAAAAACTATTAAGCAAATCCATCTCAGGAATTTTACATTCATGCAAAACATCATTTTGCTGGCTTCTTGCAACCATAAGGAAAGGCTGTCTTTCAACTATGTCTTGGTAATGAGAATTTAAAATTGCCTACCATGTAGTTTCCATTAAAAGCCATCTTGATACTAAAAGAGGATATGATAGCCATTCACAACTCACAGCTCTCCTAGTTTTATGCCTAAATCAATTGCAATCAAAAGGCAGTTTTAAAAATAGGGCATGTTACTTCAGCCTCCTAACAAAATTGCCTTTACAGAATGATGGCTTAACACTGCTTCCTTGATTTTTTACCTGTCATAAAGATGAGATGTGGAATTTGCCTATATTTTTAGTAAACCTCTAATAAGAAAAAACTTGCCCATTGTGTCACGCATTTTCCCTCATATAAAGCCATGTAGAAGAAATTATTCTCAAAATTTGGGGATAGGAATTTTCTTTTCCTCCTAATCTTAACGTTCTCTCTTATTAAAAAAAAAAAAAAACAAAAAACTAGTATCCCCTTATGCTTTAAGTTTTACCTTGACTATCAGGGAAACGTGGTCTGGGTTTTGTGTGCAGTAAGTTCTCACATCTCTGATTTTTCTTGTTTGTTTGTTTAATGTAATTATACTCCTCTTCCAACCCACCGAACCTTGCTATTATTGCATGAGGTTGTTAACTTTAAAAACTACAGGATTTATGAGCTTAGAAAGGAGACCTTATTTCTCATAAAAGATTATAGCCTTCAAGGTGGCCATTCCACAGGCTGAAAAGCATAGCATCCGACAAAGACCAGAGACGGCTACTTCAAAGGAGAAGGGTTTAGATGGGAATTTAAGTTTAATAAATTAAAGTAACATATGTATTCACAGTCTATAGGAGGAGCTGTGAATATTCATGAAGGGGGTCCTGACACATGCCTATTGAGCAAATATGCATATGCATGTTTACCTTGTTTACCTTGGGGTAAAGATAACATTTAAATTAGGACCTATACATCAAAAGGTCTTTTTAGGACACAAAGGCACACAAGTGTGCAATCTATGGTTGGAGGTTTTATCAGGAGAATGTTATTGAAATCAAAGCTGTAGTTATGGCTTGTGGGAGGGGGATCGGTTAGCTTCTGTGAGCTGGATGTGTTGTCATTCTTTTAATATTGCTTATCTCGAGGCCAGTGCTTGTTTAGCTGCTAGAAAAAAAAAAAAAAAAAAAAAAAAAAAACCTTGTTGCAGGTAGAACATAGTTTATTCCTGAAGTGTAGGGGTGTGTGACTTAACCTTGCCTGGCATGGCTTTAAGTCCTGTTTATAATTAGGTATCTTATTGCCATGAAGAGTCCATTCTGTCAGTCTTGTAATCTCTATTTTAACATTAATACTGGTCAGTTGTTGTGTCTAAACTGCAAAACGGTGGGGTATAACAAAGCGTGTCTGACCTCCTGTCTCACCATGGTTGGGAACTCAGTTTTCAAGACTTCTTTGGGGTCCCTTTGGCCAAATAAGGGTTTGTTCAATCTGTGGGAGGTTTAGGATTTTATCTTTAGTCTCCAAGGCTTAGCTTTTATTGGTAATAACTTTCACTTTTATTGATTATGAACTTTTGTATTTAGGTACATTAAGTCACATTGGAGAAAGATAGTGTATAAATATATAACAATGTATATATGTGTATGCATGCATATGCATGTGTATATGTGCTCTACATAATATATATTACAATTAATTATCATAGAAAAACATCTTTAGAATTAAAAAGAGCTTAGCAATCATTTAATTAAATGGTTCCAAACATATATCTATCATGCATGGAGAACCAATTTTCTCAAATGAAATATGGCCCAAAACTTAAAAAAAAAAAAGAGGTTGAAAAATAAATAAAGCAAAGTTCCTTTGGCTTAAAGGTAGGAGGATAAAAGCCCAGAAACTTCACCTTGTAGCCACTCACTCTCACTGCAGCAGAGCATTCTGAAGTCACCCCACAAAACCCCTAATTTTCTATGATACACATTTGACTATTACCAGTCAATTTTAGTCACTGTCTTTTGTAAGTAGGAAAAATGACGTACGATGAAGTTGCAAATGATCTATAAACATTTACCCAGTGAGTTACCAGGTCACCCCACCAGAACTCAAATTCCCTGATTTCTAGAAGTTTATTTTTGTCCAACTAGAAAAGTCCATCCCAGTATTGGCTGAAAATTAAAATTCTGGTCTTTGGAAGGAGTTGGGCTATTTGGAATTTATGACAAAAACTAAAGAGAGTCTAAGATTTTCCTAAACTCAACGAGTCAGTGAATATTGTCTCTCAGGCCCAGCACTGCTATTTCCCCTCCTCCCAGGCCTATGTGCAGCAAAGGCCTGCCCTCCCATCTTTGCAGATTTGCTTTCAACTGCTGCTGTGTTTATCTATTCCCTTGGAATCTCTATTGGATCTCAATTTTTTGACCCCTTCTGAGTAAAGAATCACATGGCCTTGTGTTTTTTGTATGTTAAATATACTTAGCCAAGATAACAATTTTGTGAAATCTTAGTGACTATTTGTTTTTCTTTCTCGAGCATTTTTACATGTTGGCCTGACTTTAGTTTTTAACACTGTGGATATCAAGATCTCTTGTCCATTTAGTAAAGCCTGAACATGTTCTTGCATGCCTACTCTCAATAAACTTGGACTGAATTAACCTGAGAGTGTGGCTTGTTTTGCAAACCCCTCCAGACAAAAACTGAGTAAAATGTACTTGCATGATGAACAAAGATTTCAGATAAACTCTGGATAGATCATGGAAAGTTTAAGAAGTCCTATTTGAGCTTCAAATTTCGAAGTCATGATTTATAAACTCAATTTCAGGTGAAACAGAAAAGTTTCAATCACATATTTATCATGACTCAGTATCATGACTTAGTATCATGGCTTTTAGGAGAAATGTTTCCAAATCTACCATGCATTATTTTTATTTTTATTTTTATTTTTTATATTATGCAGGCTTATGTTGTTCACTAGAAAATGGGCTATTTCATTTATGGAAATATTTCATGTAATAAAAACCATTTCAACATAAACAATTTCAATGATCGTAAGAGGAAAATAGCACCCTCTGGTGGTGAAACCCTTAAATAGCAAAGGCCTGGGGGCAGAATGCCTCCGGTTACCACAGTGGCTAATCCAGGTGTAAAGGGAATGACAGGAGGGTCTGATGCTTGGGTATTGGCAAGAAATCTCAAGAAGACCATATCATCTGGAGATCCCTGAGGGCATGTGATATGTGGGTATGGAGGAGAGTAGTGGAAAGAAGCAAACCATTACCAAAGAGATATTGATCAAAGCAATGTTTTATCCCCTTTCGTGGGAGCTGGGAAAACCAGGCACTAATTAAACTAGTGCCTAGTAAAGTCCCCAGGGGCTTTTCTGAACCAGAATTAGGCACCAGATCCAGAGACAGCATGGGAGATCATAGAGGGATAAAGAGCCAAGCATATCATGCTGGTTCAGGATATAAAAAATGGACAGAACAGGACTGCCAAAAACTAGAGTTTAATGGATGTTGGTCTCCTAGTCGGCAAGAGAAGATGAAAGGGGATCAACTGACCAATGTAAACATTTAAGGCTTACCAGACAAGTAAACATTTTGTCCAGGCTCCACCCTTTGATTATTCAATTGTGTCTTGATAAGCTCCTGGTCTGCCCCCGGTCCAAGCCTCCATTCTGGAGTTCTCCTTTCAAATCTCAGCCTCGCCTATAATTTCTTCTGTCACTTTCTAACAAGGCAAGATTTTTACAGGTTTATCCATTTCTAAGCCAAAATTACTTATATGTTATCTAATTAATTCAATCTAAAGAATAAATCCCATGTACCCCGAAGAGACTTCATGTAGAACAATTCCTTCAAATCACAGACAACATAGGACTAAAAATAATAATAGTAACTTGATTTGGCAAAACAATGAAGACTCAATGAAAAAGAAAGATCCACCGAGGATGCCTAACAAATCTTTTATGCGCAGAAGAGTGGTGCTGAGACTGTGCAGAGAGAAAGGCTTGCCCAAATTAATGCTATAAAATACTTCTCAAAATGTAAAGGTCTATATAAATACAATATTTTATGTGAGTATATTATTCAGTTGCTAGTATGTAGGGAGAATGGCAATAATAGTAATTTGAATTTATGGAGGGCCTATCATCTTAGACACTTTTGCTTTTGAAAGCCAGCTTGTTAATCCTCAGGACTATCTCAGGAGAAAAGTAGCCAATATTATTAGCTCCATTTGCAGATAAGAAATTGAGACAGATGCAGATTATGTGGTTCATACAAGACTTGCACAAGAAATCTGTGAGGAGAAGGAAAAATTATTAGCTACTAAGGTAGAAATGTGATCCACAGATAAACAGTTGGCAAAGTTTGATCTTCTCCTGTTCATACTCATGGAAAAAGTAAGCACTGTCCCAGCCAAAGCTATCTAAAGCAATATTATGTATATTACATGGAGAAGGGACCTGGTGTGTTTGATAGTACTGAGGGCTTCAGTTCAACCCAGAAGACAGCAGTGAAGTGCTCAGCTTGCCTTGATTGGCAGAATGGATGCCTTGGCAACCACTTGGCTTGAAACCAACCTGCACTCTCCAACACCACTATCTTCCACCCACACCCTTGTCACATAATCATCAGGAAGCCATGCTCTGAAATAAGGATGAAATGACAGAATAAGTAAGTCTTCAAATGAAATAGGAAGCACACTGAAACAGCAGAGCACTTATTAACATGAAATTAGAAACCAAAGTCATTGAAGAGGAACTCGTAGAGGTGAGTCAGAGTACAGAGTCATTCAAAAATGTTGATGAAGAATTCACTTTAAATCTTTACCCTTTTCTTGTTCTTAAAGTAAAAAAAAAAACAAAAAACTTATTTTTAAAGTAAAAACAGATATCTTAAAAATAAATTTAAACAATAAAATTAAGTGTTCTATAAAATGAATCAGTCAGAAAGTAGTGAGTTATACATGCTTTTATAAAGGAAAACGACCTTGCAAACCAAGTTTTAAAGCTCAAATGAATTAGCCAAATCCTATACAGTTATTAACAAGATAGAGAATAAAGATAAACAAGTGGCTATACCATTATGTGTGTGTGTGTGTATATATATGTATATATATACACACCATGATGTGTGTGTGTATATATATACCCCATAATGTGTGTGTATAGACACACACACACACACTCATTGAAAAGATTACTAGAAATAAACAGTTATAGATGAAGAGATAACAGTTATATCCCTCATTAACAAACACTATTAAGTTATATTTCAAAATACTGATAAATACCAAAGAAAACAAACAATGACTTCCAAGGAAAAAAGAGGTTACTGAGAGACCTTTAGTATCAGTATTTCCAACCAACTTAATGGTCGTAACAACAGATCCTGGAAGAGAAAGTAAGTTGTTGTCAAAATGTAACAGGCAAGAGTGCGTAGGTCAGTCACAGGAAATTTTTAGTTTAGGAAACTGCTAAACTCATCACAAGACATGAGAGATGGGGTGATGTAATTACCTAAGAAAGGGGATGAAGTAATGCACTCAACCATCAGCACCTGATTTCTTTTTGCTTGAGCCAGAAGAAATCTTTCCACTGAGGCCCAGTCAGGTACCTGAGATACCCCCGTGACCCCAGCTAGAAACATGGGTGCTATCTAATCCTGGAAGTTTCTAAGGCCATTCAATATTTTCATGCCTATTCTCTGCTTCCAGGCAGGGTGGATATCCAATAAGAACACCTGAGTACCATGTACTGTCCAGCATCCATTCTGACAGTTCGGGTGTCCATGCCATACTCATTGCTGAATATTTTTAATATCATTCTGCATTCAGGAAAGTATCAACCTGAGCCTACCAAGGAAGTGTTCATCTCCCTGTTAAAAACTTCCAAGATGACTAGGTGTTATTTGGTGGGATGGATTTCTATTATTATGCTTTTTAATTTTAAAAAATATTCTGAAGGGAGAAAAGTGGTACTACATCATCTGAATTGGTGAGTCAAATTTAAGAAAGACCTTGAGAGCTGGTCACACTCAAAAGAAGTATGTGACACAGTCTGAGGTTTTAATTAGAGAGGGAAGAAAGAAGCAGCAGGCTCATGCAATACAAGAGGCCAAGAGGGGCTCTCAGTCTGTCCCCCCATGGACTAATTATGCAGAATTTATGAAATGGGTTCTGGAGGTTGAGTTATCTGGGTTCAAATGCAAGCGCCACAGTGAAATTTGTAGGGAGAAGCAGGATGCAGTGCTTCAGGTAAAAGGAAAACGATCCACAATGGTGTAAAAACAAGAGTGAGGAGAACTCGTTCAGGAAGCAGCAAGCAGTTCGGTAAGACTGAGGCATAGCAGTGGGGATAGGGGCAGAGGCAAGGTTGGGGGAGGGGCAAGAGGGAAGGATGCAGAGAAAGGCAGAGGCTGGTCATGACACACTTACAAGAAAGACTGAGGAACTTCAACTTTAGCCTAAAGAAGACACAGGGGAGTTGAAGTTCAGTCAATAACATAATCTCATCCGTGATTTACATTTTAGGAAGGTGGAAAGCAAAAGTTGAAGCAGAACTAGAGACAAAGAGCGAGGGCAGTAGCCTGAACTAGGAAAGTGCTTGTAACAATGGAGAGAAGTGGACAGAGCCCACCTTGTCCCTTGTTTTCAACTCCTAAACTCCAAAGATTACAAATTACCTGCTTGAGGTTTTGCATTTAAGACCACCTTCGATTCCATTTTTGAGCTTCTGTCTCCAAGAATGCAAAATGTGAACCTTAATCTCTGTACCAGTTGGACCCGTGTCTTCCTGTAGGGGAAATGAGTTTCAAACCTCACTGACTGGTAATTATTCTTTATGTTTTTTCAATTGGCCCCTGTATTTCCTTTCCCCAATAAAACTGTTATTCTCACACACTCCTAGGTGTTTAGTGTGAATAAATATTTTATTGTGAATATTATTTATCTTCATTTGTAAAAGCTCTCTGAGTTCAAATGCCAGCAGAAAACAAGTTTGGTCTCAAACCCATGTCCGCACATTCAAACCAGTGAATAGTTTCTTCGACAATCCTACCAAAATGAAAGGACAATGTAGACAAGTGCAGTTATTTAGCAATTCACTAATGCTATCTAAAACTGCTTCCATTTGTTCACAGTCTTTTGGTTATATTAACTTCTGTAGGTAAATTTTATGGATTGTAAAATGGGAAATATTAGAAACAGATACAAGATTGTGTTTCCCATCAAAGCTATGACATGGAGATGAGCTTAGTTTCCTTCTTTTAGAAATTTCTAGATTCCAGAATATGCCTCTTTATATTTTGGACATAGAGTAAAGTGGTTGACACATTTCATACTTGCCTTGATAGTCAATGAATGTGTGTTAGAGGAAAGAAAATGGGACCCAGAACCAAAGAACCTGATCGAGCTTCTAAAACTCTCCAATCTTCAATTTTACATCTATTAAGTAGTAATAATAATAATTATTATTCCCTTTCCACTATATTTTATGAGAATTAAATGATTTACTACCTGTGATGAGAACCAAAACCTTTTTGATTTTGGAAATGTTCTATATCTGTCCTATCCAATCAGGTAGACAATAGCTACATTCATGTGACTGTTGAACACACTTCATGAGGCTGTTGAACACTTGAAATCTAGCTAGTTTTACTGAGAAATTGAATTGTCAATTTTCATCAGTTTAAAGGGCATTTGTGGCTAACACTTACCTGACTGGAAAGTGTAGCTCTAGAGTACTGATTCAGTTTCCGTTATTCCTAGTCTAAATTCATTAATTCTACCCTTGCTCTGGAAATCCATAGCTAGTGTGTTGTCTTTGTTTAAAAATGAATGCTCTCTTTATATGTGAGCAAAGATAAGTATGTAACCTTCTTAAGAGCAATTGGCGAGATGTAACAAAGTGCAACTGTGTTTTTGTCCACCACTGTGCTTTTAAACAATTGATTCATCGGGGGAAATTTTTTTTAATACCACTGATGAAATTTCCCCAGTTGGTCCCATGTATCTCCTGATCACTCTTAGATTAAAAATAGAAAAAGTCCTGGGTTATTTTAAGTTTCAAAATGCAGTATTATTTGTAAATTTTCATCAGCACGCCAGTCTCCCAGGGCAAGACTGATCCTCCCCTCTCCACGCCATATGGGTCTACAGCGTTTGGGGAAGAGGGGTACAAGTGCATATCTCCTCTTTTTCCACCTCACCTCTTCCATCGCTCAACTAACTAGCTAGCTTCTGCTACTGATGGCTCCGAAGTTGTAAGCTTCGACAACCAGCAAATATTTATTGCTGCTGCTGCTGATCATGACGATGGTGTGTGCGTGCATGCATGCACTTTGAAAGATCCTGAGAAGCTTTCAATGGCTATACCTGTGAAGTGAATGATGCATCCAATTTTTAAGTCAGCTAAAGCCTCCCTGAGATCTGGTTTCCAGGCAGGCAAACACACCAAGCTTTCCTGGAATGTGCAATGAGGTGAAGCAATAGCATCCTTCGTCTCTTCACCTACCCTTCTGGATTAGGATAGTCCTTCAAAAATCATTCTCACAAAATCCTCTCACTGTTCATTCCCCGTTTATTTTTTCCTGCAACTTGGAAGTCAGCGAGGAGCTCAAGATTTGTGAAAATATTGCCAATTGGGATTTTTGCCAGATACCTCTTTCTGGTATCTGAAATCAATCGTTCTTGGAATCCTAACGAATTTTTTCAATTTAACAACCTGTTTCTATGCAAAAATGATCATTGTGGCTCTGGTAATAATAGGTAACGGCTGGAAAATTACATAATCATAGTGGAAAGAGTGGTACTTTCATAAACAATGTGGGCTCATCACTAAAATATATTAAGTGAAAAAAAAAGGAAGCCAGACATGTTTCCATTTGCATTTTAAAATAGAAGTTTTATGTATGTACATGCTTTTATATTATTTGGATTTTTAATTATACAGAAGAATTGCTTTAGGGTTCTCCTTATTAGCTTTATAAATATTATATTTGGATACATATTGAAGCTTGAATTTATTGCTCAATTTATGGCTCAATTCTTTTTTTTTTTTTTGTCTGTCACCCAGGCTGGAGTGCAGTGGCGTGATCTCAGCTAACGCCAAACTCCGCCTCTCGGGTTCAGGCCATTCTCCTGCCTCAGCCTCTCGAACATCTGGGACCACAGGCGCCCACCATCATGCCCGGCTAATTTTTTGTATTTTTAGTAGAGATGGGTTTTCACCGTGTTAGCAAGGATAGTCTCGATTTCCTGACCTTGTGATCCGCCTGCCTCAGCCTCCTAAAGGGCTGGGATTACAGGCATGAGCCACCGCGCCCGGCCTGCTCAATTCCTTAGAATGTGATCTTCAAGTCTTTGTATTTGGCACAATATCTCAAACATCTTTTTCATCCTGAACATCCTGAGACATTTGTGTCTCAATCCAAGTCCAAGTGGAAAGCACTTCCCACGTAATTGATCAATTTGTTTATGAGATCAACCTGGAAAACTGAATGAAATGCCAATGATAGAAAAAAATGAGTTTATATTTTTTGGTTAGATGAGCTGTAACAAACATACTTTTCACAGGCAACTACAGAAAAATAGGTTGAATTATAGGCAAAACATAAAAATTGCATTCACACTGTAAGTTTGTAAGCTTCATGAAAATAAGGAGGAATTAAGTGCCACATCTTAAAGATGATACTTTATACTTGATATTCTAAAGCAAGAATATGTGTACTGCTTTTTTGGTTTATTAAAATTATCCAAAAGTGAGGACAATCCAGTGAGTAGAGATTGTGCATTTTTCAATTAGGAAAGGATAAAGAAGCCTCTCCTAGCACCCTAGTTTAAGGATCTATAATTAAATTTACACCATGGTTATCAATGAGCAAATTTCAGTAAATTTTAAAATTTTTGATATATGAATTCATACTTTATTGGATATTAATATAATTTATTTTTTTAGAATGGAAATAAATGTGAAGAGAAAGTCTTGTAAAGTTTTTTTTTTTTTTTTTTTTTTTTTTTGTTGAGACAGAGTCTCGCTTTGTCGCCCAGACTGGAGTGCAGTGGCCGGATCTCAGCTCACTGCAAGCTCCGCCTCCCGGGTTCACGCCATTCTCCTGCCTCAGCCTCCCGAGTAGCTGGGACTACAGACGCCCGCCACCTCGCCCGGCTAGGTTTTTGTATTTTTTAGTAGAGACGGGGTTTCACCGTGTTAGCCAGGATGGTCTCGATCTCCTGACCTTGTGATCCGCCCGTCTCGGCCTCCCAAAGTGCTGGGATTACAGGCTTGAGCCACCGCGCCCGGCCAGTAAAGTTTTAGCTCTGATGGATTTTCATGATGTCAAAACAGATTAGTTTTTAGCAGTGTGCCTTGATCATAAACTTTTTGCCATAACTTCAGTTGGGAGGAAACTAAGTCAAAAGTTATTGCATAGAATTAAAGTAAGGTGTTCAACTTCATACCGAAAGAACATAGAATCTGGAAAAAAATAACTCAAAGACAACATATTAATAAATCACAGTATTGCAGTAGATATTCTTCAAATATATTTTCCAGGACAAAGCAGGAATTGGGAAAAGCCCAGATCCTAAGGGATTTCCTTGATCCTCTTCCTGCTTGATCTGTGGTGTGGTCTCATTTGGTCATGATCTCAATTTCCTAAAACCAGTTCATCACCTCACCTGTAATTCAATCTATTTTTTTCAAGTAGCCTGTGAAAAGAAAGTTCGTTTCTTATAGCTCACCTAGTTACCAAAAAATATAAACTCATTTGAAATAATATTCTTATTTTCCTGCTATTGCTTTGATCATCTCTTCCCTCTTTGGTGGCTCCTCCTGTGATATCTGTTTATTTAAACATTTCTGAAGGGTTTTTTGGTTGTTTCTTTCTTCTCAATTTCAGTGATCTCCTTGAGTCATTCCATCCTTTTCCATGATTCGAAATCCCTGTTTTTATGCAAAAGCTCAATGATGTTTGTCCCTAACCAAGACCCCTCCCGAGAGCTGCAGAACTGTAGCATTCACTTTCCTGATGTCTCTATGTGAACACTGACCCTACCCTCAGGCACCTCCATATATACCTCACATCAGTATATCTCTTCTTCCTTATCTCCATTAACAAAAATGCCTATTTCTTCTCCTTAGCTCTGCCTTTTGGGATAGTTTCACTATCTTCTCTGTCATTTTAAACAAAAATCTTAGAGACCTCTTGAAGAGCCCTCTTGAACTCCATCATCTTTCTCACACATTATCGTCATCTACTTGATAAATCCACTACCTAGTACCTTTCTTTCTGATACCATGGTGCCTGCCTTGGGTTAGCCTTTATTATTTCCTTTCTGGGGTCCTGATCCCATCTTCACCACACTTGTCTCCCACATTATTGTATTGTCTCTTCCTTCCCTAAGTCATTCTGTCCATGGCGAGGACAGTCATCTTCCTGAATCACAGGTACAATCATGACATTCTAGTTCCTATCCCTGCCACTCTACTGAAACTGCTCTAGACAAAACTTCCAGTGACATTTCAAGGACATTTTTCTCTTTTATTTGGCATTTCTGTGACATGTGACACTGTTAGCTTTTCCCGTCTTGAGAAGTTCTTCTTTGTCCTCATTCACTCTACCTTCCATTGGGATTTTCTCTTGTTTCTCTGATCTCTCCTTTTCAGTCTCCTCTATGGCTGTTTCCTTCTCTGATTAAACTTTAATGTTATCACAGGGCAGCACCCTAAGCACCCTAATCTTCTCATGCTGCCATTCTTAACATCCGTGGGAGAGTCACCCACACACATGATTATAGCTACACTGAAGGATTGCTGACTTCCACAGCTATTAATCTCTAAACCATTTGCCTTCCTGACTCCAAGACCTGTTCCATTGCTCAAGGAATTTCTCCACATGGATGGCCACAGGTACGTCAAAGTCAGCCAACCTCAACTCATCTGTTCTTCCTTCCAAACCTGTTTCTCTTGTCTTTCCTGTTGAAAGGAATGAGGACATCACCATCCACCCAATTAGATACCTGTGTCAGAAACTGAGAGGTAATCCACAATCAGTTTTACCTCCTGTGGCCCCCCAGTCACTGTTGCCAGTCCATGAACTTCTACAAAATTAGTATCTCTAAAATCTTCTGCCACGTTCCGTTAGTAACTCGACTTCTTTTGTGCAGGTTTTATTATTTTCTCACCTAGATTTTCGTGGTAAATCTGACCTGGTAAACTGCCTCCAGTCTTTTCTATTTGCCCTTCAAATTATTTTTAGGATAATCTTTCTAAAATGCAAGTTTCATCAATTCAATCCCTTGTTAATTTCCTTCCTTCCTTCCTTCCTTCCTTCCTTCCTTCCTCCCTTCCTTCCTTCCTTCCTTCCTTCCTTCCTTCCTTCCTTCCTTCCTTCCTTTCTTTCTTTTTTTCTTTCTCTCTTTCTCTCTTTCTTTCTCTTTCTTTCTCTTTCTTTCTTTCTTTCTTTTTTTCTTTCTTTCCTTCCTTCCTTCCTTCCTTCCTTCCTTCCTTCCTTCCTTCCTTCCTTCCTTCCTTCCTTCCTTCCTTCCTTCCTTCCTTCTTTCATACAAAGTCTTGCTGTGTCACCCAGGTTGATCTTTCTAAAATGCAAGTTTCATCAATTCAATCCCTTGTTAATTTCCTTCCTTCCTTCCTTCCTTCCTTCCTTCCTTCCTTCCTTCCTTCCTCCCTCCCTCCCTCCCTCCCTCCTTTCTTTCTTTCTTCTTTCTTTCTTTCTTTCTTTCTTTCTTTCTTTCTTTCTTTCTTTCTTTCTTTCTTTCTTTCTTTCTTTCTTTCTTTCTTTCTTTCTTTCTTTCTTTCTTTCTTTCTTTCTTTCTTTCTTTCTTTCTTTCTTTCTTTCTTTCTTTCTTTCTTTTCTTCTTTCTTGTCTTTTATACAGAGTCTTGCTGTGTCACCCAGGTTGGAGTACAGTTGCACAGTCTCGGCTCACAGCAACCTCCAACTCCTGGGTTCAAGCGATTCTCCTACCTCAGCCTCCCAAGTAGCTGGGATTGCAGGCATGTGGCACCCCATGTCTGGTTAATATTTTTTTTTTAAGTAAATACAGGCCAGCCTGGTCTCAAACTCCTGACCTCAGGTGATCCCCCCACTTCTATCTCCCATAGTGCTGGGATTACAGGCATGAGCCACTGTGCTCAACCTATTTTTAAATCTTTTAAAAGGATTTTCCTTCTCCTCTATAATATGATCAAACACTTTTATATGTTATGACATATAATTCAAATTCTAGAAATTAAAATAAATCAGATATGTCCTAGGGATTTTTGAACAATGTGCAACATGGTGCTATTCACAATAGCAAATATTAGAAAAAAAACAAGTATTTTCACCAATAAAGGAATAAATTTAAATTTATTCCTTTAAATTATGTTTAAATTATGTTTAAATTATGACATAAAATTATGACATAAAAATTAAATTATGTTTAAATTATGACATAAAAATTAGCAAAGTTTAAACTTGTATTATAGAAGAATACACAAAGATATCAAAATTGTGTAATACCCAGGTAAGTGAACTAAAAGTATTACATAACTTTTATAAATTATTCATTCATAATATCTATTATTGGCATTAAAAGGTTAACAGGATATACACACTGATATGGTTTGGCTGTATTCCCACCCAAATCTCATCATGAATTGTTATCCCCATAATCCCCATGTGTCATGGGAGGGACCCTATGGGAGGTAATTGAATCATGGGGGAAGTTTCCCCCATGCTGTTCTAATGACAGTGAGTAACTTCTCATGAGATCTGATGCTTTCATAAGTGTCTGGTATTTCCCCTGCTGGGATTCATTCTCTCTCCTGTCGCTCTGTAAAGAGGTGTCTTCCACCAAGATTGTAAGTTTCCTGAGGCCTCCCCAGCATGCAGAACTGTGACTCAATTAAACATCTTTCTTTTATAAATTATCCAGTCTCAGGTATTTCTTTATAGCAGTGTAAACATGGACTAATGCAGTAAATTGGTAAAATAAGTGAGGTGCTGCTATATGGATACCTGAAACGTGACAGCGACTTTGAAACTGGGTAACAGGCAGAGGTTGGAACAGTTTGGAGGGCTCAGAAGAAGACAGGAAAATGGGGGAAAGTTTGGAACTTCCTAGAGACTTGGAGGGCTCAGAAGAGAAGAAAATGTGAAAAAGTTTGGAACACCTTAAGAGGCTTGCTGAATGGCTTTGACCAAAATGCTGATAGTAATATGGACAATGAAGTTGAAGCTGAGGTGATCTCAGATGGAGATGAGGTACTCATAGGGAACTAGAGTAAAGGTCACTCTTGGTATGCTTTAGCAAAGAGACTGGCAGCATTCTGCCACTGACCTAGAGATCTGTGGAACTTTGAACTTGAGAGAGATAATTTAAGGAATGTAGCAGAAGAAATTTCTAAGTGGCAAAGCATTCAAGAGAAAGCAATGCATTAAAGTTTGGAAAATGTGTAATCTGATGATGCGATAAAAAAGAAAAACTCATCTTCTGGGGAGAAATTCAAGCCTGCTGCAGAAATTTGCATAAGTAATGAGGAGCCAAATGTTAATCACCAAGACAATGGGAAAAATGTCTCCAGGGAATGTTAGAGATGTCATGGAAGCCCCTCCCATCCCAGGCCCAGAGGTCTATGAGGGAAAAATGGTTTTATGGGCAGGGCCCAGGGCTGTTCTGCTCTATGCAGCTTTGGGACATGGTTCCCTGTATTCCAGCTGCTTCAGCTTCAGTCATGGCTAAAAGGGGTCAAGGTACAGCTCAGGCCATTGCTCCAGAGACTGCAAGCCCCAAGCCTTGGTGGCTTACACATGGTGTTGAGCCTGCAGGTGGGCAGAGGTCAAGAATTGAGGTTGGGGGACCTCTGCCTAGATTTTAGAGGATGTATGGAAATGCCTGGATATGCAGGCAGAAGTTTGCCACAGGGGTGGGGCCCTCATGGAGAACCTCTACTGGGGCAGGGCAGAAGGGAAATGTGGGATTGGAGTCCCCACACATAGTCTGCTCTGGGGCACTGCCCAGTGGAGCTGTGAGAAGAGGGCTACTGTCCTCCAGACCCGACATCTTGTACCATATGCCTGGAAAAGCCATAAACACTTAATGCCAGTCTGTGAAAGCAGCTTAGAAGTGGGCTGTACCCTGCAAAACCACAGGGCTAGAGCTGCCCACGGCCATGGGAGTCCACCTCTTGCATCAGTGTGACTTGGATGTGAGACATGGAGTCAAATGAGATCATTCTGGAACTTTATGGGTTAATGACTGCCCTACTGGATTTCAGACTTGCATGGGGCCTACAGGCCCTTTGTTTTGGCCAATTTCTCCCATTTAGAATGGGTGTATTTAACTAACGCCTGTACCTCCATTGTGTCTAGGGAGTAACTAACTTGCGTTTCGTTTTACAGGCTCACAGGGAGAAGGGACTTTCCTTGTCTTAGATGAGACTTTGAACTTGGATTTTTGAGTTAATGCTGGAATGAGTTAAGGTTTTGCGGGGGGACTAATGGAAAGACATGATTGTGTTTTGAAATGTGAGAACATGAGATTTGGGCCAGGGGTGAAATGATATGGTTTTGGCTGTGTCCCCACCCAAATCTCATACTGAATTGTAATCTTCATGCTCCCCATGTGTTGTGGGAGGAACATGATGAGAGGTAATTGAATCATGGGGGCAGTTTCCCCTATGCTACTCTTGTAATTGTGAGTGACTTCTCATGAGATCTAATGCTTTTATAAGTGTCTGGCATTTTCCCTGCTGGCACTCATTCTTTCTCCTGTTACCCTGTGAAGAGGTGCCTTCTGCCATAATTGTAAGTTTCCTCAGGCCTCCCCAGCCATGCAAAACATTGAGTCAATTAAGCCTCTTTTCTTTATACATTACCCAGTCTTGAGTATTTATTCATAGCAACATGAGAACAGACTAATGCACACACAAACCTTAAAGGTATGCATCCTTGGTAAGTATAATTGTGATTCATAGATTTTCTATAGTGAATATGCAACGCTTTTGAAATCAGCAAAACACATGTTATTTTATAAATGTCTAAATCATGTTGGCAGATTTTTTCAAGCAAATTTCTTTACCCAAAAAACCATCTTAGAATATCTTCCACTGTCCTCCTCTCTCTCCTCACTGCACATCCACAGCCTAGGTTAGGCATCACTGTCCCGTGCAAACCTCTGGCATAGTTCTTACATTGTATTATACATTTTATATATGTATTTGTCCACTTTCATGGCACTATAACCTCTTTCATCCCTATGTACCCGGTGCTAAGCAAAATACAGGTAAAATACATGCTAACTGAATAAATGATTGAATGGTGCTACTTATGTCACATGACCCATATTGATTCCCCACTGCCTTCAGGAAATAACGTGCACACCTCTTAGGCTGGTATTTGAAAATCCTTCAAAATTGGATGTGACCTATCCTTTCAATCTTTTCCTTTTCATATTGTTGCCCCTATTTCCCCAAGTACATCTTTTAGCACTGCCATCAATGAGGAGGGATAGCATCTTGCTTGTTCACTGCTGTATCCCAGAATGTAGCCTCAGAACCTCTCAATAGATGGTCAGAAATTATTTGTTTAATTAATGATTAAATAAATTAATTAACTTTCTCAAAAATGTTCTGTAGTTGCCACTTTCCCATATTTTCTAAAGAGCTACTGCCTCCAATTTTTGCCTCATTAATCTCCTCTGTCAAGACTCCAGGGTTTACTAAAGTTTAGTCACCTATAAGAATCATTTTCCAATCTTCCTGTGCAAAACTAAATTATTCTCAGTACAAATATAGCACTTATTTGACATCTCCCTCCTATTATGTGTGTATGTATGTTCTTTTGATATTATTTACATAGTAACTAGAGTCTAAACTTTTAAAAGTTAAGGATTGTAATAATTTAATGTCTCTCTTCTCAGTTTGCTCCCATCTATCATTTCTCAACTGTCCTAGATGGAATAGATGAACAATCTCTATTTACTAACTATTAGCATAAGGATTCCTGGGAATCAGTTTCTTCATCTCTAAAAGAGGTATAATAGCATTATCTGCCCCTCCCCAAAATTAATTAAACAATATAATATAATTAATGCATTTGGCATATAGTGAGTACTCAATTGGTACTAATAGTTACTATCAATATTAATATTATCATTATCATTATTGAGATTAATATGATTAATACTAAAGTAAGTGCCTGTTAAATGGAAAAGTCATATGATTAATACTAAAGTAAATGTCTGTGGAAAAGTCAGTCAATCTTTAACATCACAGGTTGAGAAACAGAGAGGTTGATTTCAGATCAAATTTTGCACTGTATTTTAAAAATGGGAGTGTTCCAAACATATCTGAGTCTCCCAGATACCACAAGCATCTGGCTTTCAGTTACATCTGGAAAGATTATTTGATTAGAACATTTGAGATAAACAAGTGGGTTGAGAATAGAAACAGGAACTCCTATTTTGGCTGGGAATATAATGTGTTATAAATGTTTTGGAAAGCAATTTCTCAATATCTCATAAAGTTGAAGATACACATGCCCATGGTTCAGCAAATCAGTTTCTGGAAATATTCACTAGAGTAATTGTTTCATTTGGACACAAATAGGAATGTAATGTAATATTTTTATAGACTACTTATGATAGCAAAATGCCATACAGCCATGAAAATAAGTTGTGCGATAAGAATAGACATGGATTAATCTTAAAAGTGTAATGTAGAGAGAAAAGAGCAAGTTGCAGATGAATAATGCATACTTTATTGTTTCCATAAAATTTTCAAACATTCAAAACATTATTATAGACTGTTTATGGATATCGTCACATACACAGCAGTTGAAAGAATAAAAGCATTTAAAAAACAAATAAAAGAATAAAAACATACACTGCAGCGATATTGACAAAGATAGGATAGTGGTAACCTCTGATGGTGAAAAGAGAATAGGATTAAGGAGGGTATTTTTTAATCTTTAATATTTTATTTCTTAAACTGGGAGGTGAGTACATAAGTCTTTGCAGTATCTATCTTTAAGTGTCTACTACATGTTACATGTATGGGGGAATATCTAAATTAGGTGTTTTCCCACTGGAAATAGAGAACATACAAAACTCTTCTACCATTCCTGGAAATTAAACCTGATGTCTGTTCTGGCTGGAGATGAAGATGTTTTTGTTTATTCTAAGGAAGGCCCCTATAAAGAAGCCTCTTATCTCTGGGCAAGGTGGTAGCCATAGTAACCAAGAGAAAACCCCAAAGAGAAAATAAAACCTGGGAGGAAAGAGTCAGCATGCCCTTCCTCTGCCTTCCCGAGTACCTGAAGATTCTTTCTTCAGCTCTCTTCTCCTGGAGCCTTGAGTGGGGCAGGAGGAAAAGCAGAGCTAGGTGTCATTTTAATAAGGAACATATTTGTTTCCTCCTTTTATCTGGCCCTCCCTGATGGCGCTCCAGAATTCCAATCCCACATGATTAACAACCTAGTTTTCCTTTTCTGCTTGAAGGTCCATTCTCCTCTCAATTTGAGATACAAAGCTGCATTTCCCCACGAAAAGAGTTCCCTCTCTTTTCCTTCACTGCTACTGTCCTTCTCTCAGAACACCAAGCTTAAAATCTCCAGATGCCCAAACAACAAAGATGGCAGCCCGCTCCTCCCTCTGAGAGTTCTGGCCCAGGGAGTTTTCAAATTTCTGTAGATGGGAGAATACTAGGGGGAGTGGCTGGAGGGCCCGGTTAGCAGGTTCCACCCAGTGAAAAGAAATGAGATCGGGGACCTGCTTAAAGAAGCTGCATGGTCATGCTTTCATAGAGCCGCTGTTCTGTGCTGGAATACCACTTCCACTTTGGTCGACTTGGCATCTCCAACGCCCGCAGGCTGGAACAACTAAGACGTGGAAAATGCAAAGATGGTGGCCCACCCTTCCCTTTGGAAGCTCTCTTTTCAAAAGAAGACATACCTGTGGCTAACAATCATATGAAAGAAAGCTCAACATCACTGATCATTAAAGAAATACAAATCAAAACCACAATGAGATATCATCTAACACCAGTCAGAATGGCTATTACTAAAAAGTCAAAAAATTACAGATGCTGGCGAGGTTGTAGAGAAAAAGGAATGCTTATATGCTGTTGGTGAGAGTGTAAATTAGTTCAGCCATTGTGGAAGACAGTCTGGCAATTCCTCAGAGTCCTAAAGACAGAAATACCATTCGATCCAGCAATCTCATTACTGGGTATATACCCAAAGGACTATGAATCATCCTATTATAAAGACATATGCACACGTATGATCATTGCAGCGCTATTCACAATGGCAAAGACATGGAAGCCCATCAATGATGGACTGGATAAAGAAAATGTGGTACATATACACCATGGAATACTACATAGCCGTAAAAAAGAACAAGATCATGTATTTTGCAGGGACATGGATGGAGCTCGAGGCCATTATCCTTAGCAAAATAACACAGAAACAGAAAACCAAATACTGCATGTTCTCACTTATGAGTGAGAGTTAAATGATGAGAACACATGGACACATAGAGGGGAACAGCACACACTGAGGCCAGTTGAAAGGTGGTGGGTGGGAGGAGGCAGAGGATCAAGATAAATAACTATTGGGTACTAGGCTTAAAACCTGGGTGATGAAATAATCTGTACAACAAACCCCATTACATAAGTTTACCTATGTAACAAACCTGCATGTGTACCCCTGTACATAAAATAAAAGTTAAAAAATAAAATAAAATAAATAAAAACTCAAGAGCAGCTTGGCCATCACTGTAATTACTATCATTCAGGTTTTTTTTTTTTTTTTAATCAAATGACTCCTTCATCCCCTGCTTCTTTTCCATTTTAATTCCTACTACTCCTCATCTATTCATGTTCAGCTTATTGAAACCTATTTCCAAAGAGCTCTCCTGGCGTCATGTTCCCTATGCTCCAATCCTCCTGCACACTATGCCCAGGAGGAACCCCCTAAAGTATGGATTTCCACAGTCAGCTCCTGGTCAGAACCGTTTTGAGCCCCCTGCTATCTAGCCGCTGAAGAATAAATCCCTTTAAAGCTTCTACAACCAACCTTATTCCAGCATTATCATCCAAAATCCCCTAGAATACCCTCCATGGAATACCCAATATCCCTCCTTTCTTTCCAGCTACACATAAAAACAGCCCATTCAATTTCACTTCCTAATTCTTGGGCTTGATATTCCCCCTACTTCAGTGTTTCCCAAACTTCACTCATTCTGGTACCTCATCATGATTTTTCCACTACCAATTGCCACCTGAACTACTTTTTACTTAATATTTCCTGTAAATTCACTCTTATTTTAAGTAAGATAAATACTTGAAAGGTTAACTTCTATTAGTACCATAAATGAAAAAAAGGGATATCTATTGTAATAAACAGGCAATAACTATATATAAATGTTATTTTAAAGGAGCAATCATATTAAACCACGTACTTTTTGCCTGCTAACATTTATTGCTTATTCTGTGAGTGTTATAAAGGAAGCTTAAACAAGTGTTAGGAGAACTTTAGGTCACATCAAAAACAACAAAACTTATTTCTGAAGAATTGAAAGTAAGTCAAAAAATAAAACATTCTCAACCTGTCATCTTAATGTTATTGATTGATCAGTCCATCTGTTCTCAAAAATCATTTAATGTACACAAAGTTTGGAAAACACTGCTGTACATGAGATACTTTCATTACCTTTTCCTGCCGATCTCAACTCTGCACATTTTCCCAGACCTGCCTAAAGTTCTACCACCTCCCACAATGTCCTCTTGAAATTCAGGGCACTGTGACTGCCCCTTCCTCTGGCAGCCTGGGCACGTGTCTCTTTTATTTTAGGAAGTGTATTTTAGGAAGTCACTCCACTCTGCTTTTTAATGACTCATATACATCTCTCAAGTTTATTTATTTATTTATTTATTTGGTCTCCAGTAATTATAGCTGAAAGAAAGGTTTTTGAAAGTGTCTTTTTAATCCCCTGATACTGAGCATCACACCTTCTGTGGAGTGACTCTATGAACAGCATGAATGACTAATGAATTAGCACTTACTCTCTTTAACTATTTATGAGGACATATCTCCGCTAGTAGATAAGGATCCCCTCAAAGGCTGTGCATGAGTTTCTTCTAGCCTCTAAACTCAGCCCAGTGGGAGTATATTGCAGGATTGCTAGAAATATTTGTCAAAAGAGTAAATGACACTTCCTAGAGACACTACACCATAGACAGCATTTGACAACAACAAAAAAGAAGCCGCCCTTTTAGAAGCATACTGTGTTCAGTGCCTCTGCAGCTTTCCTCCACCTTTGGAGAATTACAAGTTTCATTCTAATGCTATCCTGGACTTGCTGACATAGTGTTTACATTTATTAATATATGGCATATCCCATATAAAACTCTGCACACTCATCTAAAATGCTGGTTGTTATCACCTTCAGTTATCACCAAATACCATAAGAGATGTTTAGTCTTAATAGACACCTAGGCATATGTGTGGTCTTTCAAGAAAGAATTATCTAAAAATTCAACAGACATGTCTTCAAGTTCAAAATCAGTATAATTCCAAAATGTCTTTTGTCCTCCAAATCAGTCAATACATTTTAAGATAAGATGGTGTTTAACAAACTTTGCCTTAATAGTTTACATTATCTCTAAAACACAAACAGATAAAAATATTCCATTTGTAAGTTAGCTACAAGGAAGTTGAGAAAACTGGAATAAATAATATTTTTGCTTTAAGTTTTAAAAATGAGTCATAACTAAAGCTTTTAAGCAAATTGTAACTAATAATTATGACTTCATAATTTCTAGATTCTGTACACTATCCATGAAATCATATTAAAAATCACTATTATGAATAAATGATAATCATGTAATTAAGTTAATGGGGGCATAAAAGAATCACTTTAAGCATATACCTGAAACTCATCATTATCTCCTAGTAATTGCTATGTAAAAACTAGACATTAACACAGATAAGTTAATATCAATCCTAAATTAGACCCACGGAATATAGACTTAAGACATTTTTAGGGAATTAGGAAGACCTTTAATAAATGGAAGGCACTGGAATTTTCACTACATGCTTTTTGATCTTAAAAATAAATTTTTAAAATCTATCTTTATTAATTGTGGTAAAAAACTTAACATACAATTTACCATCCTATTTGTGTTTACACTTACAAATTGTAAATTCAATAGTATTAAATATATTTACGTTGTTGTACAGTCTCCAAGTGTTTTCATCTTGTAAGCTGAAACTCTATATCCATTAAACAACTCTCATTTCTCCTTCCCTTAAGCCCCTGGCAACTACCATTCTACGTTTCAGTTCTGTGAATTTGACTACTCTAGATACCTCATGTAAGTTGAATCATACAGTATTTGTCTTTTTGTTTCTTTGGTGTGTTTTCCAAGCTTAATTGAAACTTAATTAGGATGAAGCCAAGTTACCCTCCATCATTTATCGTCTATCTATTCAGTACAACCCACTGTGCTAATTTAATATTATTAACCTTATGAGGTAGGTTATGCGCACTTTACAGATGAGGAAACTGAGACTTCGTGAGGTGAAACATCTTGTCAATGGTCATAAATCTAATAAGCAGTGGGGCTGCTGATTGCAACTTTATCTAACTTCAAAACACAGTCTCTTAAACATACCTGTATACTTTTTGAAATATTTAAACTTTTTAGGGAATTTCAGCCATCTACATATTTTAAGCAACTCAGAGTGTTTTGTTTTGTTTTTTGCCTTTGATGGTTAATGCCACATGGGTTCCTGCTTTTTAAAAATAAACTACTTTATTCTAAACCATGTCTCAAGATATTATTCTATTCTATGTCATGAGGTTTATTCTAACACATGTCCCATAAGCCCACAGAATAACAGTTACCTTCCCTTTATTTAAAAGCAAGACTTGATCTAAGCAGTTGGTTTGTTAAATTTTTCTGGAAATGATACAACTTCCTAGTGTGTAGCACATATCAATAGTGAAAGGAATATTATTTTTTAAAAAGCAGCACTTACATTTGTGGAAGTGAGCCCCAGCTTCTTCAGTTCAGACACATGGTTTTAGTGAATAGAAGTCACTCTACCAAAACCGGGTACTCTTCAAACACACCTTGCTCCATATGCAGGCAGGCGACTGCACCCCTGCTTCCTGAGCCACCTGGGACTTGAAGTTCTACCGGTGTGGCTCCAAGGCTGCCCAACCAGAAACCCCAAAAGGTAAGAGAACTACGATACCCACAATTCAGGCTCCTCACCCGAAACCAGAAGAGGGCGTACGGCTAGAGTTTCACCCAAAGAAGAAAGGGGAAGCAGGTGGAAAAGCAATTAAAAAAAAAAAATCAGGTGAGTATATCTAAGAACAATCTGTAAATATAATCTTATTTCTATGAAAGGAAATAAAAGTGGTTTAATGATTGCCAGGGAGTAAGAAGGCACCCTCAGTCTTGGCAATAACTAAAAAATATTTATGCAAACAAATCCTCATGCAGCTGGAACTTGCCCCACCAGATTCTCTTTCGGTGATTCAGAGCTGAGGGTGCCTCACTGCCCTGTGGAACAGGTGAATAAAGTCTTCCCCGGTGAGTGACAGGGTCTAACTAGTTCCCCCCACATCAGCACTGTGACTGTCACTCAAAAGGTGCTAAAGACATAATGGAGACCTTTTGGCATTTCACCTTCTAAAGTGTTCTGGATTTTTAAGATAACACTTTAAAATGTAAGAATAAAGTTTTCTTGATATTTTCTTCCATTTTACTTTCCATTTCTGTGTTTTGTATTTTACTTCTGTATATTTCAGTATTATTTTGTTCAAAATTCAAGAAAGAGAAAATTAGAAGGAAGGGGAAAAAAAGTAAAACTTAGTAAAATGCAATGTGCAATAATTGTTTCACATTTTTTTTTTCCAAAATCAGCAACAGAGAATGTTAAAAACAAATGTGTTTCTCCATTTGCTCATACAGCATCTCACTCTAGCCTATTATTTCCTGTTAGACACAGCCCAGAAAACGAATAGAGACAAGTCCTGGCTGGGTCTGGGTTCAGAAACATAATAGAAGGATTCATCTAAAGTAAGTAGATGGCAGAATGACATCTGCCATGTCATTCTGAGTGACAAAGAAAAAGTTTCCTTTCCCTTTTCTGCACTTTCTCTCCTACTGTTCTAACTGCTCCTTCCTCCCTGATGCATCCCGGGCTGTCATGCTGCCAAATCACCTAATCCACCCAGATTCCCTTTGAAGTTTCCCCTTGACTCATCCCACAATCCACACTGAGCTGTCTGTTTCTCTTTGTCACAGGTTCCTCAACTCTCTACTGGAATCTAGCTTTCCTTTATGTCATTATATTTTCTTCCAAAACAAATGGTTCTTAATTTACCCAGACCCTACAGATGGCGTTCTGCATGGCGTTTCTCCTCCCTGAAACTATCTTTCCTCATCTTTAAATGTTCAGAGATTTCATTTTTTCCAAAGCTCAATGAAAAACACTCTTCACCAAAGATGTCCTCCTCAGTTTGTCTTAATCTGAGTTATTCTCTTCCTCCTAATCAATTTCATAATGTTGTATCTGCTCCTCTCATGACACATTGTGTATCCCGTTTCATTGGTTTACGTGGGTGTGTGTGTACATATGCAGCCTTACATTCCTATTTGAAGGCAAGACTTTATTGTATCCCTACCTCATTAACTCATTAATGTACATGTAGATGTTTGTGATAAACAATCAATGCATAAAATAACTGAGATATTAACTCTAAGGTGTGTGTGTGTTAATGCCTAACGCCATTTTTATCTCTCCCAGAAAACATTTACATTTAAAAAACTCTCTAAATGCCATGCATGATGAGTACTGTTATCAGAATCCCCCTGCAGTCTAGTCTGGTGTGGCTCCCACAGCCTTTATTTGCAGAAAGGCAAAGTATTAAATCTAGCAATTGAAACCTTGACAGTACCCAAAATGAAAGCCCTAGTGGGTCAGCACTCACTGTTTACCAGCTCCAATCCCTGCTGTGCACTTGCCTTTCTAACAGCTTCTGAAGGACTGGGCTCCCTAGAGTCCTCAGTCCCATGGTCTTGGAGACCTGGCCCTACCTCTATCTATGATTTCTGATTATCAACTCCAGCATTTATGGATCCCTTCCCCTATTATCTAATCTACTGGCTCTAAAGAATAAACTCTGCACTTCGGGCTATTTAAATAGTTCTTAACCATTGATCTCCTCCCCCAGGGAAGGGAATTCTTTCAACAGTTGCTAGTTCCCCACACCTCTGCTTCTATGGGATTCTTCTGGTCCCCACATGCTCTGCTGTGTCTTCTAGCTGTCAGCCACTGTGGAGGAAGTGAACCTTCTAGATCCTGCTGACTTATACAATGAGTTTTGTGTCGAACATCAGACAAAAAGGCTGGCTGGTGAAGGTGGCTGTTGTCTGGAAAGTCCTCCCAGCTCTCCTCTAATTATGTCATAAGGACTGGAGGCCCCTTAGCCTGCTTGTGTGAGTATCACCAGCTATGTAAAGTTGGGGCCTTAGCTCATCCTCAGCACATGGCTCAGGATCACTTCCTTAAGAAAGTCTCTTCTGACCTCCTTACCCCTACCATGTTTCTTGTACTGACTTATGCAATGGTTACAACCAACATAGAAGCTGAAATCCCAATGACTTACTGTCCCAGCTGCCCTTGTAGATAAGGGAGAGGCAAAGCACTTAGAATGGCAATCAGACATGGCTATCTGGGACCAGGGATTAGGAACTGATGACACAAAGAAGCAGTGACAGAAGAGAACCCACTGTTGTGGTGAGCAGAGGCAGCTGTGCAAACAACATGCTGTTCCGGATGTGACTGTGGTGGCCGTGGGGTTCAGAGTCCAGGGCTCATGGTGTTGGTCATGCAAATTGTGGTTCCTGGGTCTTAGCAGAAACAAGGAACTTATTCAGTGGCATTGCTTTGGCTGCTGCTCTGGCTTCATAAGCCATGTGCCTGATTCTTCAGCCCCTCCCAGCAATTCTGGGACTGAAGTTTGGTGTGTTGCTCTTCAGTTTGGATCTGCCACAGTCATTTGCTGTTGCTTGAAGCCAAAACTCTGAGTGATACCTACCTCTCATACAACTCTTACCACATTGTCACTACCTATCCCAGTATATTTAGACTCCATCAGATCAAGTACTGGATTTTACTTATCTCTAAATATCCTAAATCTCCACAGTGCCTGGCTATAGTACATGTATATATATTTGACCTACATTAAACTGGTCAATGAAATGAGGAAGTCTTGCTTAAAATTCCTTCTAACTTAAAATTTGCCTGACCACATGGAAGCTGTCAGGTTGCTCATTAATGCAGAGGTAATTTTTTTCTCTTAACTAGGGTTAGAATTTAGACTCTACCCCTTCTCTGTATCTCAGAGGGAGCAGAACTAGTGATTTCCTATGCTGGAGAGGGAACTCAAACACACAAGCTATTGCTTGTTGTTATTTAATAATCAAAAGGATTTTTGTTTCCTTTTTACTTTTCTTTTTTTTTTTTTGTAGCCTTCAGTGACCTGTGTCGTATGTTAAAGTCACCATGTTTGCCCCCTGTAGTACAAATATACCAGAAAGAGTGATAGGAAACAGCATATTCCCCCCTTGTTCAGATTTTTCTCAGTATGACATTATCTTGGAAAAAGAAAGGCCACATTTGCAAACTTGGAAGAAAGTTCCCCCTGGAGTTTTTTCTCTGTCCTGTTTCAGTATGTATTGACACTCAGAACCTGGGCTGCTATGACATCCGTTTTCTGGGTCACTTTGTCCCTGAGTCATTGTCATCCTGTAACTTTCTGAAAACATTTGACTATGCCATTTACCAGTTAATTTCAGTGAATAGCTTAAATCATAGTAAAATGTTAGGACCAGAGTAAATTTAGGTCAGATTGATTTTATTTCCCCAGATTAAGAAAGTGAGCCAAGTTGTTGTAACAATTTCATAGTTTCCTTCATTACATTTTTTGGAGCTTTACTTAACCATAAGATGAATCATCCATAAATTGACCCCCACAAAGCTGTGGCTTAGATGTTCATCACTCTTTTCTGTCATTTGTTGCTTTCAGGATAACACGCAAGGAAATATGGGCCAACTCTTCACATGAGCACAAGATATTTCCATGCTAGCCTTTTGCAAGTAACAGCAGAGACAGCTCTGTGCCATTTTCACTGGAATGCCTATCAATTACTTGAGTCATAATTGTAATCTAAAGACTTGTCCATTTGTTGACTCTTTTGTATTTGTATTGGTAGAACTGCCACTATCAAAACCAAGATCACTCTTTGGGAAGATCTTTAGCTGTCTTTATATCAACTTCTCTGGAGTTTATGTGATTTTCCAGAAAATTCCCAAAGCATAGTTTTGTCCCTAAGTCCCATGAATATGTAATATTTTGTGTCTCTCTATTAAAATAGCACTTTTTGTGCATTCAATTAACCAATATATGTGTATGTGTCTGTGTGTGGACAAACATATCAATTACTTCATCCACTTTAGTGGGAAAAATAATTTTCTCTGAGTTTCTGGAATACCAGATAGTGAGTAAGTTCTTTAATGGAATATCAATGTTTAATCATATTCTATAAAGCTCACAATCTAGAAACCCAAGACAAGGGGGTGGCGGATATTCCTAATTCATTTTCTAATATGTTTAGGTAATAGGCTTCATTATCTATCTCTCTATCTATCTATCTATGTAAATATCTTGCACATTTTTAAATTTTGCACAAGAAAATGCAAAACTTTTTAAAAATATTAACATCTATTCACATACTTTTACGTCTGTGGACACCATCAGTGGGATTTTACGAGTA
Organism: Macaca nemestrina; assembly: GCF_043159975.1. NCBI lineage: Eukaryota > Metazoa > Chordata > Mammalia > Primates > Cercopithecidae > Macaca > Macaca nemestrina. Next base: position 90,956,503 of record NC_092128.1, read on the forward strand.
AGTAAATTTTTCTGACAACTGGAAACTCTGTAAGAAAGAAGCAGTACATTCTATATCCTGGTAATATTGTCTCTTATTTTTCATGTACCTAATAAGTGTTATGCCACAGTGAAGTTTATTCTCTAACTTGAGATTAAAAGGTTGACCACAGAGACACAGAGAGGTTCACTGACAAGGGGCCAAATCCCAGTGTTCTCTGACATAGAAGAGGAATCCTTTAAGTTACTCATTCAATACCCCGTAAGAATTTCCACCTCGAATGTTGGAGTCTATACGAGGCTGGCTTCTTGTATTTTTACACATTCTTTTGGTGCTAACATGTTCATTCTAACTGTATTAGCTTTCAATTGCTGCTGCAACAAGTTACCACACATTTGGTAGTTTAAACCACACAAATTTAATGTCTTACACTTTTGGCAGTCAGGAGGCTGCTACGAGTCTCACTGGGCTAAATTCTAGGTGTCAACAGGATCATATTTCTTTCTTTCTGGAGGCTCTAGGGGAAAATCCGTCCCCTTGCCTTTTCCAGCTTCTAGAGGCCACCCACATTTCTGGGGGTAGATTTCTTTTTCCCTCTTCAGAGCCAGCAGCTTCAGGCTGAGTGCTCTCTTGTTGCTTCTCTGATCCTTCCGTCGCTACATCTCTCTCACTGACTATAGCCAGAAAAGCTTCTCTGCTTTGAAGGACTCATTATCACATTGAGGCCACCTGGATAATCTGGATCAGCCCCTTCCCACTCACCATCTCAAGGTACAGACCCTTCATCACAACAGCAAAGTTCCTTTTGCCGTGTAACATATTTACACATACCAGGGATTGGGGCGAGGACATTTTGGAGGGGCCATTGTTCACCTACCACACAGGGTTACTTCCTCAGGAAATTCTCCATGTAACATTCTAGGTTGGAGTTGAGTCCTGTATAGGCTACCCATTGGGGAAAAGAGACCGTCTCTTAATTTGCTACCGGACCTGTGTTAGAAGAAGATGTATGATTGAAGAAGCATAAAGAAAGGCATGGTGTCCCCAAAACATCACCTGCCTGTGGGCTGTCACTTATTATTTTATTATGATAGACACATGATTCAGTTTCAAACATGATTTGCTCTCAAAAACAATTAAATTAGATGAGTTAAACAAGATGATATTAAAATGGAAATACAACTTAAAGGGACTGCCATGGCAAGGATTCATCAATTGACATGTTGGCAAGTGTAAGTTTATGAACAGGGCTAAGTGGGGAAGGATAAGGGGAGAACTAAATGGAGGAGTATTTATTCGCAGAAATAAATGCAGGAATCTGCTTGCATCAGAAAGAATTGCCTCTCACACACGTGGTTCCTTTCTCCTGAAAGAGCCGAGCCATGGATACAATTTTCCTTGCCCGGTACTATGTGACTCCATTGCCCTAACTCACCACAGATGATTGGCCACAGATCACTGGGTGGAAAATTGATGTTCAAACCAAAACTGGCCATCTGCAACTAGATCAGGATTTTTTAAACTGCATTGAAAGTAATGGCAAAAACCGCAATCGCTTTTGCACCAGCCTAATATATTTGGCTAGTTTGTGGATCATTAGTCAATTTAACAACATTTTTAAGTGAAATAGAATAAATTGAAATAGAATGGAACTGAACAGATGAAATAAATAGAGTACAATAGAATAAATCAGAATACATTGAACTAAAAAGGGTAAGTATTGTTTCAGGAACTGTTCATTCTAATGTGTGAGTATATATGTGAGTATGTGTGTGTGTCTATGTGTGGTGTGTGTGTGTCTTTGAGTGATGAGTTCAATATAAAGTGGTTTCCTTTCTGTAGGCAAATTTGAAAACTATACAGTTAGATAGTGGGCTTATAAAATAATATAGCATGAAAGCCATGTCTTATTAGAATATTTTTGTATGGGATAGTAACCAACTAACTAACCAATCAAACACACAAGCAGAAAACTTAAAGTAGAGGTACAAACTCTGGAGTATTGCAAAACCAGGATAAGCACCATGACAAGACAGAAAACAGAAACTACAAACTAGTCAAAAGTTTGCTGTAGGAGCAGAGAGCAGCAGGGTGGAGGGCTGGTGATGGGCAGTGGCAGTAGAAATAGACAGAGATGGAAACAGAATAAGAGAAAAGCTAGTCACAGGAATGGTAGGATCCCAGAATGAGGCAATATTAGACACCCATTTATAAAGGCAAGGCAAGGTGAGCTGTTATGCTTACATTCAACAAATACTTATCCACTGCTTACTGTGTGCCAGGGACCTTTCTAAGAGCTGGCTATATTGCACTGAAGAAAATAAACACAAATCTATGGTTTCATGAAGTCTGCATTATAGAGGATTGTACTAAGAGTTATATTCTAACCTATACTTAAGTTCTTCCTGATTGTGCACATGTGTTAGTGAGTTATGGTGCTTCCTAAATGTGTTCCCCATCCTTTCAACACATCTTCGTTATTTTTATTTCTTGCAACATGAAATAAGCTAAACAATGTGGCCCAAATAAAAGTTAATAGCTGAGAGGTTTGCCTAGGGTGAGTTCTCAATGTAGAAAAGTCTTATTTTAGTGAATGTAAAGCCAGAGCTTATCTCTTCTTGTGGATAATGCTAGGGCCAGAAAAGAAGAAAGAATTACATTAAATATAGTAAAAGTGTCATCATTGTTTCTTCTGTAATCATTGCAGAATTAATTAATTTATTCATTAATGTTCCAATAATTGATTCTTTATAAGGAGCCAAGAATTACTTATTCATCAACATTTGCCTAACACTTTAAGCAATTCTCGAGGCATATCCCTTCCGTCTTTTTAAGAAATATTTAACATCAAGTATCTCTTGTGTTTTTAGTATATTTTACCTCTTTCTCTCCTTTGAATCCTTCCTATCCATACATCTCTCCAGTGTCCCCCATTTTACAAAAATAACAAACATTTACATCTCTCTCAAGCAACTATGATCATCTTTGCTTCCTATCACTGATAAATGTTTCGACAGAATCTCTCCATATACAATTGCTGTTCATTTCCTTATCTTCTCAGTCCTCAACCCTTTCTAATCGGACTTCTCCCTTCATCAAGTTCTCCTTATGGCCATTTTTCTAAATTCAGTGAATTTTTTTTTCAATCTTTATCTTTCTTAATTTCTCAGCAGATGTTCAAACTTGTCAGAATGGTCTAAATTGTGCTACAGATTTAAAAAAAAAGCAACAAGCAAAAAACTTACAAAATGTCAGGCTCAGGACGTAAGATATTTCTCTCTTGCTCAATTTGCCTGTCTATTGAGAAGTAGTGGGAGAACTTTCTCTTAATCACTCAAAGACTTAGACCGTCTGAGCAGCCTTCATTTTGAACACTGGTGTCTTCATAGAGGGACAACTCTGGTAAACTCTACATAGGCAATTATAAATTCTTCCCAGAATCAACCCACATCATTTCTGCTCACAAGTCTTTTGCCAAAACTAAACACGTGGTCACACCTACCCACAGTGGGCCAGTAAGTAGATGTTCCCATGTTCCCGTAGGCAGAGAGCTGGAAAAAGGCGATGAGCTGGATGCAATTTCGACAGTGAAGTTCGCTGATCATGCCTTGGAACTTACTCTCCCTTGGCATCTAAGAAACCACACTCTCTCAGTGCCTCCCCTCTCCCTGTGGCTGATCTTTTTCTGTCCTTGCAGCCTCACTCTCCTTCCTCTGCTCAGCTTGCCCTAGCACCTCACATCTTTCCCTGAGCAATCTCCTCCTTGTCACTGCTTCTATTACCCTCCATTCATTAACAATTTTAAATCCATGTCCCAGTCTCTCTCTGAGCCCCAGAGGCAAATATCCAGCTCTGTTTCTTTCTACCTATGCATCTCAGTTTTAAACTGGACTTGTAAATTAGCCCCCAAATGTTTGCTACTTCAGGGAGTGTGGTACCATGAGCCACTCAATTTTGAAAGCGAAAATCCCAGTACCCATCCTTCTTTCTGCTCCTCTCTCCCCTCATATCTAATCTATCACCCCCTGCTGTCAGGTTTACCTCCTAAGTAGATCTCACCTGTATTCCTCTTTCCATGTGCACTGACGCTGCCCTACTCCAAACTACCCACATTCCTTACCTGGAATACTACAGTAACCCAGCTGTCCTCTCCGTATCCATATTGGTGTTCAATAAATCATTTCTTACATTGAAAATAGTTTCCCCCCCCCCAAAAAAGTAAATGTAATGCTTCTGCTTTAAAATTCTTAAATAACTTTCCTTTGTTCTCAGGGTAAAGCTGAAATCCATATTTGGCCAATAAGCCTTTCCGTGGTCTCTTGAGTTTCTTCCTATCTCTCCATTCTCATCAAGCGTCTTTGTAATAATTTGCTCTGCTCCAGAGGACCTATTTTAGTTCTTGGAATTTTCTCAGCTTTCTTCCACTGAAGAAATGAAATGTTGTACCTCAAATGCTTTCCTCCCTCTTTACCTTTGGATTTTGCCCTTCCACAGAAAAGCTTTCTTTAGAGTGTCTATAAAAAGAGTTTAATTCCACAACAATTATTGGCTGGGCACAGTGGCTCACACCTATAATCCCAGCACTTTGGGAGGCCAAAGCGGGCAGATCACTTGAAGTCAGGAGTTCGAGAGCAGCCTGGCCTACATGGTGAAACCCCGTCTCTACTAAAAATACAAAAATTAGCTGGGCATGGTGGCAGGCACTTGTCATCCCAGCTACTGGGGAGGCTGAGGCAGGAGAATAACTTGAACCCAGGAGGCGGAGGTTGCAGTGAGCTGAGATCACGCCATTGCACTCCATCCTAGGCAACAAGAGTGAAGCTCCATCTCAAAAAAAAAAAAAAGTGAAGAAATCATGTTTGCTTTTCAGTTAAGTTCTAGGAGGCCAGGGCCTGTGTTTGTGTTTCTTCACCATTATTTTCCTAGCTGCAAGCATGGTGTCTGGGATACAGTAAATGTTTGCTGAACATAGCCTGCATGCATGACTGAATGGCAAATACTAGATTCCTTTTGTATATCAGATTTTAGTGGAAACAAAATTTATATCATTGTTTAAAATTTCTCCATAAAAAAGATAATATGGTCCTATCAAAGAAATTGATAAAGAATTTTTTTTAGAAATATATGAGAGTTTTGCTAAAATGTACTTGTTAGTGGTGTTTTAAGTGATAACCTCACTAATCAAAGAAGCACAGTTTCTCATCTTTTTCCAATTATATTTTACAGATTTTCTTCTTACACAATATCTAGGGTAATGACACACATCCAGATGTGTGTGGCCATTGCTGAAAGAGAGGAATTAACTGGAAAACTGTGACAGTGATTTCCCACTTTCCATTTCAGAAAAAAGTATGAATTACTAAAGTCAGGGTTTAAAGTCATAGAGTCCATATTACATAAATACACGCCTGCAGATTTCACTAGCTTTCCGGGAAATGAAATTAACTAGCCCCAGGCAAAAGAGATTGAGGTAATGTGTCACCCTAAATTCTAAGTTCGTGTTCTTAAGAGGTCATCCTAAGGACTGATGTTGCCAGTAAGAAGGACATAGTTTATCTTAATTACATATATTAGCTTTTTAAAGTTACTAAGGTTTCTCTAGAGGAGTTTTAAATGCTGCCCAACAAATATATGTTATTCTTACTTTCAGGCATCCTAGAATTGAGTAATCAATTTCCCTTTAAAGGAATGGCCACTGGCAATTTTACATTGTTAAGATCAAAATCTACGTTTAAAGACCAGATGTAACAAATCAAGCTTTTTATAATAAACATGACGAAAGTACTTTCAGTATATGTAAGAAAAGACAAAATATCAAATATGTTTAAGACTAAAACCAAAGATACTATTCATATTAATTATTCTATGCAACTAAATTATTTTAAACTTTTCGTATCATTTTAAAGCACTAACTTCTTGAAGATACCTAATTAGTGAATTTTGTTCTTATTATAAGAAAGTTATTTTATGTAGGGGCAAATACCTATTTTATACCTACAAAACAGGTATTATCTAAATCTATAAAAGAGATTTTCTCCTATTCCACTCAATTTTGCAGGAGATTAATAATATACTAATTATCTAGACAGTGGCCTGCTGGTCAATTTGTAATGATGCCAGAGCCATTTATAGATACACATGAAGGAGATTAAGGAGACACTAGGATACAATGTGAAGAGAGATTCTTATCTTTGAAAAGTTACTTAGAATTTCTTAAGAGTACCTTTATTTTGTAATTTCATGTAATACATATTTATTCATACGTGGAGGAGAAAAAAAGAATACCTTCCACTTGCCCATCACAAGGATTACGGCTGACACTCCTATAATAAAAGACGAATTAGCAGGAGCCTTCAGAAATGAAGACCTAAAGACCCAGAGAAAAACAGGTATTTTTTTGTGCTAGGGTTTGATGAAGAACATACAGTGGTGTACAAATATGGTTGAACAAAAAGGCCTGCTTGTTCAGATTCTTCTTGACCTCTCTGTATAGCATCTCCTTCCTCCTAAGTCTGGGAAAGAACCCCTCTGGAATGAAGGTCTTAAGAACTACTTTCAGGCCAGGTAGGTCCAAGAATTCGTTCATGACTATGTTCACACAGAAAAGCAGGGGAAGGTGAGAAAGAAAGTGACCTTTCTAGCCTTTATGGTTTGCTTTAGGGAGAGGAATTCAAGCTTCTATGACCTACTTTGGGGAGAATGGAAAGAGGGTAAAAGGACAAGGAAGGTCAGGGAGGCATTGCTTCAGAGGCTCTCCCATTGTCCTTTAGTTTGAATTACTCAGCAGGCCAAGGCACCATACTCCAGAGTATCTTGTTCTAAGCCCTGACACATGCAACATACAACAATGTATGAAGCAGTATGACAAAATGGCACTCAAAGGAGTTAGATTAATCTTCTTAGTGGATGAACTGGGCTCTTGATCTAGTGTTCTTTCTACCATAGCATGATAATATTTAATATCAGGCTTCCTTCTGGAATCATCAATGTGCCAATACACTAGAAACCATGATACTGCATATTTTTAAATAAATGTTTTGTATAAGTGGTTAAAAGAAACCATTTAGTAAAAGGGGAAAAAAAGTGATTTCATAAAGTTTGTATGGATCAAAAATACTTTAGGGGAATGCTTTAGGATTCCAAAGAAGAAATTAAACTGAGAAAAGTCCCTTTTATTTTCACTGGTGGGTAGATGAAAGTAAAAGTTTTGAAACATAAAAGAGCTCTGGGACTCATTTGGACATACTTGTTTGTATTGCCAAAAGGTAAACCACATAATGCAGAAGAAGATTTCTGGCCAATTTAAGAGCCTTACAAGGATAGTTTGTGGCATTACCACACAATTTCTTTTTGCATTAATGCTGCTGATACTGATTTGTCTGTTCATCTCTCTCCTGGAAGATTTTCCCAATATCACTGAGGCTGTAGAAGTATCAGAGAAATACTAATTTGAAAAGTGATTTCCAAATAATCTTTCTACACACAATCCCTTTTGGAGGGATTGGGGATGGGGAATTGACAGATCACTGCATTAACATAAGAAGAGTTGTGCCATTTTTAAACAATTAAAAACTGTAGAGTATATGACTATTGCTCACATAAAAGTCAGAAACATCTACACTAATGCTGTCATAGAATTGCTGCAGGAGAAGGACAGTGAGAGCCTTCTCAGAATAATGAATGACCCACTGAGTAACAGGGTGGTTCCTCTCTGTGTTGACATCCATCCTTCTTCTCCCAACTGAGCAGTGGTCCCATGACTTTGACTCAGATTGTCCTAGAAAGAAAACTCCTCTTATGTAAGTAAACAGAACTAACCAATCATTAGAAACTGGTGACTTTCATTAACATTGTATTTCCGTGCCCATAAATGTTAAGGAGGCATTCATAGGCTAGTCTAAGAACCTAACTACTATTTTAAAAATTGTCTCTCTGGGAAATTTCCTTCTTCTTCTCCCCCCCACAAAATGATTCACACACAGAGTTGATAAGAATTTTTAAAAGCATATATGATTTAAGTCATAAAATAATGTGAACAGTAACAGTAAAGTTTGAGTGCTTTGAACATCTAGGCAGTATTTCAGTTCAAGTGTTTGTGAAATTTTTCTATGTTACTATAGATAAAAAACAAAAACAGAAATGGATTCATACTCTTTCACTTCCTACGCTATGTGACCTTGCCCCAGGATAATCTGAGTCACTTTCCTCAGCTGGAAAAGGGTATAATTTGTGTTCCATCACATCTCATGGTTGTAAGGCAGTACAGAGCAATTAAAGAGCATGGACTTCAAAATGAGACAAACATGGATTTAGATTTTACCTCCACCACTTACCAAGTTATTGAATTTATCTCAATCTCAGTTTCTTATCCTTCTGAATTTGGAGGAGGATTCCAAATAATATGTGCCTAGTTACTGCTGAGCTAATAAATACTTGCAATGATTATAAGAGATGTGGATGTTGCTTGAAAACTGGTGTTAGTTAGCTAATATAACCGTCTAAGTAACATACTGTTGAATATAAGAATATGTGCAACCATTATGCAATTTAGATCACAACTTGAAACCATAGTGTATACTGAACTTGATGCTTGCTAACATAACCGTCTAAGAAACATACTGTTGAATAAAAGAATATGTGCAGCTCTACCGGCGGGATTTGATGGCGTGATGTCTCACAGAAAGTTCTCCGCTCCCAGACATGGGTCCCTCAGCTTCCTGCCTCGGAAGCGCAGCAGCAGGCATCGCGGGAAGGTTAAGAGCTTCCCTAAGGATGACCCGTCTAAGCCGGTCCACCTCACAGCCTTCCTGGGATACAAGGCTGGCATGACCCACATCGTGCGGGAAGTCGACAGGCCAGGATCTAAGGTGAACAAGAAGGAGGTGGTGGAGGCTGTGACTATTGTGGAGACGCCACCCATAGTGGTTGTGGGCATTGTGGGCTACGTGGAAACCCCTCGAGGCCTCCGGAACTTCAAGACTGTCTTCGCGGAGCACATCAGTGATGAATGCAAGAGGCGTTTCTATAAGAACTGGCATAAATCTAAGAAGAAGGCCTTTACCAAGTACTGCAAGAAATGGCAGGATGAGGATGGCAAGAAGCAGCTGGAGAAGGACTTCAGCAGCATGAAGAAGTACTGCCAAGTCATCCGTGTCATTGCCCACACCCAGACGCGCCTGCTTCCTCTGCGCCAGAAGAAGGCCCACCTGATGGAGATCCAGGTGAATGGAGGCACGGTGGCCGAGAAGCTGGACTGGGCCCGCGAGAGGCTCAGGCAGCAGGTACCTGTGAACCAAGTGTTTGGGCAGGATGAGATGATCGACGTCATCGGGGTGACCAAGGGCAAAGGCTACAAAGGGGTCACCAGTCGTTGGCACACCAAGAAGCTGCCCCGCAAGACCCACCGAGGCCTGCACAAGGTGGCCTGTATTGGGGCGTGGCATCCTGCTCGTGTGGCCTTCTCTGTGGCACGTGCTGGGCAGAAAGGCTACCATCACTGCACTGAGATCAATAAGAAGATCTATAAGATTGGCCAGGGCTACCTTATCAAGGACGGCAAGCTGATCAAGAACAATGCTTCTGCTGACTATGACCTGTCTGACAAGAGCATCAACCCTCTGGGTGGCTTTGTCCACTATGGTGAAGTGACCAATGACTTTGTCATGCTGAAAGGCTGTGTGGTGGGAACCAAGAAGCGGGTGCTCACCCTCCGCAAGTCCTTGCTGGTGTAGACGAAGCGGCGGGCTCTGGAGAAGATTGACCTTAAGTTCATTGACAGCACCTCCAAGTTTGGCCATGGCCGCTTCCAGACCATGGAAGAGAAGAAAGCATTCATGGGACCACTCAAGAAAGACCGAATTGCAAAGGAAGAAGGAGCTTAATGCCAGGAGCAGATTTAGCAGCTGGTGGGGTCTCAATAAAAGTTATTTTCCACTGAAAAAAAAAAAAAAGAATTTGTGCAACCATTATGCAATTTAGATCACAACTTGAAACCATAGGGTATACTGAACTTGATGCTTGCTGATTATCTATCTTTCTGACTAGAATGACTAAATACAGGCTATGTAAAATTAGGAGCTTTGTCTATCTTGATAATTATTTTATTCCCAGTCCCTAAAACAGTGCCTGACACACAGTCAGCCCTTGATAATAGCCTAATACTGATGTAGAATCTATGTGTCAGGCATCTCATTTTCATAACAACCCTGTGATCTAGGTACTATTTATTATTAGCCCCTATTTACAGGTAAGAAAACGGTGACATGGACCAATCTCACGGGCAATAAAAGGCAGAGGCAAGATTTGCACCCTGTCTGGTTCCAGAGTCAATTCTCAAATGCCACACTTTACTAGAGATAAATATTTGTCGAATAAATGATTTAGTTTCCATCTTCATCCACAATTGTTTGGTGATATCTGAACCATAATAACATTAAGGATACAGTATTAATTAAATCATTTTATGAAAAAGGATAGCCATTTTCTTTCATCTTCATACAAAGTTATCCAGAAAACTTCTTGGAGAAATAAAGGGAAAACGGTTCTATTTTCTGAGCACACTGAAGGCCAGATTACACAGAGCAGTGAGGCATAAAAGAGTTGTCCACTGTGTCTTAGTAGGCTTTGGGTAAAATGATTTGCAGTCTTCTTTACCTTAATTTAACCTCATAGAGTACATTTATTTTCCTGCAAACTGTAGAGGGAGGACACATGTTCAATGGAGAAGTCTGGCAGTCGGGGCTCTCCCTCCCCATTAACAGACCCTAAGGAAGCTGCTAGGGCTAATGCTTATTGTAGGAAGTAAAATTTTCATTTCCTATGTCACATTCTGGTTGCTTACCTTTGTATTTTTTATCTTCTCTACTCATCTAAGTATTTTCTAGGCTTGATATTATTTACCTTCAAAGTAAGCTTATGTCAGAGAAAAGCTGTAAAATAGCTTATATAACCTTGCAGAACACAAACTTCCTAAGCCTCAATTTCCTAATAATACTTCGTCCTTTCCAAGTATAGGTTTGTTGTACATCAGTATGAAATAATGCATCAAGAATTATAAATTGCTATACAAATGTGAAAAATATCATTACTCTTCTTACAGGGCTAAGGAGGTTAAATGGCCCAGTGGTTAAATGCTGGAGCACTGACATAGCACGGCCTCATTCCAACTGGCCCATCACTCATGTGATCTGTGTCCTTAGTGTGCCTCAGTTCCCTCATCTCAAAAGAACTGGTAATAATAAAACCTATCATTGGGATTTTGCAAGGATTAAGAGAGTTGACACATGTAAAGTCCCCACAGCAGTGTCTGGCAGGTGATAACAATGTCTTCAAAAATATCAGCTATTATTATTTCTAAAAATTGGACCACATTACTGGAATATAAACCTATGTGAAGTTTTCTTTCCTTCCTAGTAAATCTTTATATTCTGAAAACACTTTTAGGTCTATTTCTCCACTGTTTTGCCTTCTTCATTTATCCGTGAATATGAATGTATTTTATATTTATGAATAATTCCTACTAGCCCCAATTTTGCATATTCAGGAAGGATCTTAAAAGTCTCAAGCACATAATAATTTGTCATTTTCTGAGGCGTATATCTGACTCCTGTGTTCTCTAACATCTCTACTCAGATGTTCAAGTTAGAGTGAACTAATAAGTTTACATCTCAGTCCAGTTGTTTGTTCTCTACTGTTCATTGCATAAGTAGTCATCTTTATTCAAGTTTATTAGAGCTTTCCATTATCTTTTATGTACTTTTTCAGGGATAGATGGTTGGACTTCATGAGGAATTTGTATTTATAAATTTCATTATTCTACAATGTCTTGAAATCTATTATTAGTGAATGTGAGTCGTCTATCCAAAAGGTAGCAACATTCTTTAGTTCTGGATCTGTTTCCAAATATTTTTAGTAATTTTTATCCAGATGTTCATTGGAAAAATTAACTACATTATTATAAAATTAACTTCTTCCTCAAAATTATGTCTTCCTCTCTGCTGTACCTAATAAATGAACATTACCATTGATCCCAATGTCTTACTCCACATGCAAAATTTTCCAAGTTTTCTTGATTCTGCCTCCACAGTATCTCTAGCATTTATTCTTCACTTTCTAGTTTTTCCTCTTTATTAGTTTGGGCTCTTGCCTTTTCATATGTGGACTGTTGCAAGTAGCCACCTAAGTGGGCTGCTTGCCTCCAGTATCTTACACATGATCATATCACCTCCTTACTCAAAATCTTTGAAAGCTTCCTTCTGCCTATAGTGTAACCAAAGTATAACACCATAGCATCCAGTGCCCTTCGCAACCTGAGTCATGCATCCTTTTCTAACTTACCTATCCCAATGCCTCCACATACCCTCCACTTCAGTCATAGGGGACCCTTTACAGTACGTTTGCATTAATGCATACATCTTTGCCTTAACTCAATTTGTTCTTTCTGCTTCTTTTGTCCATCTTTATTGATGTTTCATAAACTTTATCCATCCTTTAAAGAAAATCTGACACTTCCTTCCTTCTTGAGGAATACATCCCTCAGTCTTCTATGTTGCCGTGGCAATAATGTAGTCAATACCACACTGTTTTAAAGTTGCTATTAAAATATTATGTATCATGGGAAAATGTTTATTGCCTCTTGTCACTGAATCCCTAGAAAACAGTGTCTTAAGGCGAAACTAACCTACTGGCACTTTATTGACGACTACAGTGCCAAGGAAGCAAGAGTAAAAGAGAAAGTGAAATGAGGTAGGAAAAGAGTGAACCAAATACTAGGTGATTTTTCACTAATACAGTGGTTCCACATGGAGCCATTGTATCTCAGACCAGGCCCTCTGGGAAAAAAAGATGAGTGATTTCTTCTATTTACTCTTCCTTTCTCTCTTTCATTAGTCAAAGTTCACCCACAGGGCATTAACTCTTATAAAACCAAAGTGCATTGCCAAGCCCCTTTGGGCAGTCAGTGGACAAACCTAGGCCCCCATAGGTCCTGTTAGATTGGACCTAGGTGCTGGAAATGAGTTCTAATGGCTCATCTCATCTTAGAGGAGGCAGAAACAACTGATGCTTTTTGGAAATGAGGTGATTGCTGTGATGACCTTAATGGCAATAGGAAAAGAGTACATGTAGGTAGACAGGCGATGCCAAGGAAATCTAGGTGATGGGAACATACACACTGGGTCCAGTATACTTCTCTTTGTGCCCTGACACATAGTTAGGTTAACGTCTAAGTGTTTACTGTATGTGGAATACAATGGTCATCAATTTCACTATTTTAAAATGTGATTTGAGGCAAAGCCAGATTACTTACATTTCACTAGGTAGTACAATCAAGGGAAAGTAGCATACATTGGGTACGACTAAGTGCCAGGCACTGTACGGAAGCCCTTTATCTTCTTTGGATGAATCTTTTAGTCTAATACTCCCAATATCCTATAAAATAGGCACTTTGACATCTTCATTTTAAAGGTGAAGAAAGCAACAGAGTTGTTTGTCCAAAGTCAAACATCTAGTAAGTTGCAGAGTCAAGATTCTGGCCCAGGTAGCCTAACTCCAGAGATTCCCCAAATATCCCCTCATAGCCGTGTGAAACTCTGTTTTAAAGAAGAGAGTCAGATCTAAACTTGGAGATGAGGATAGCTTGCATTATTCTTTACTTGGCAAATACAGAATCATTCTTGCAACCTCCTCCACAAAGCCTGGGACAACACAGAACTGCATAACCACTCTCCAATCCATTGTTGTGTGAACCCACTTTGCTATTTGTAGTCATAAGAATTCATCACTACAGAGTTCACCTGCTTTTTAAATTCACAGACTAAATTGATCAACACTATTTCTTCAGAAATCAAAAGATTTTGAGTGCCTGTGGAGTGACTTGCCACTGAAGTCACAATTGGCTATTTACTACTTGCTAAGGACTGTGCAATGTGCTCAGCTCCTGGGTTTCTGTTCTGATAATGAATTACTATAGTGATCAGGTGTTTATTTCCCTTTCTGCAGAAAGGATGACTATTGAGCTCCCACATGGGCATCTGTCTTGCCTGGAGTGAAAGATGTGTGAAGTTTATTTCAGTGTTCACTAAGTGTTTAATCAGCCAAGGAATCTGATTGCTGTCATGTCTTAGTGTAGCTCTCCAGGAAAAGCATACTTAATCTCAAAAACATCAACTAGAAGAAGCCACTTGGTTTACCTGGAACCTGATTGTGACATTGTTTGATTTACAAAATGTACCTCTCTCAGCATTCTTAGTGAATTTCAAATTTCCACCTCCTAACTTGCATAGCAAAAATTCTGCCAAACCACTGAGTCTTATTCTTGCCCTTTACATTTGTAAAATGATTTTGTGTATGCAAGAAATACAAAAATATTGCAGGTGGATTCAGAGAAGTTGTATTTGATAGATACTCGTTCATTGATGAGACAAAGCAAGATAGTAAAAGATTGAATATAACCCCTGATTATCAAATGGCTGCAGGAATTTAAGACCTCTTGCACTCTTCTTAGCTTTACTTGAAAGATAGCTATAGAATGATAAGTTGAGAAAGTACAGAGTTGTCATTAAAAAATTTGATGTTGAAGCCACGTCTTATGTGTTCCTTGGAACTACTGATTAAATGTTGATTCAGACAGATGCAGGTTAGAATCCAGGCTCTAACACACACTGGTAGGTTGGGGCAAATTTCCAATCTCGTTAAGCCTCATTTGACTCATCCGTAAAGTATAAATAATAAAACACCTACTTCATAAGTCTTGTGAAACTTGGATGACTAATATTACACTTAAAAAGCACTTAGCATGTCAGACCCTTAGTTACTTGCAAATTATCACACCAGAAGATAGCAGAGATTCCTTGGAAATACACACTGACTGATTTTTATGACTACTATCCCTGTTTTTTCCTCTCTTAACAGATGTTCAGTACAAGGAATAAAACAAAGAACTGAAAGTGTATCAAATATAAATAAAGACTTTTTAAAAAACCACTAGGTTCTTACTGAGAATAAAAAGATTTTAAATCACTAATATAGAAATGGTTGTGGAAGTGCTGAAAATGCAAGGAATCTCTGCAATAGAAAGATGTGAGACTCAGGCCCCAGAAAACCTGAACGACTAGATAGGGAGGAAAAAAAGGAAACAAGAGTTGGTTAAGAAGAAAAATAAGGAAATCAAGAGAGTTTCTGAACATTCTTAGGCAGAGTGGCATGAAAGATTCTAATAGAAGAGAGATTTTTCAAAAAAGTTTCCTTCATCTATTTTAATAAGTATTGAGTGTGTAGTGTATGCAAAGCTCTGGAAAAACACAATGATAAAACATGTTCTCCGTCTTTAAGAGAATTTCAATGCCATAGCAAGGTTATGATTCAAGTTTGTGCACACAAAGGGGAACACAGAGGAGGGAGCCTCTCAATCTGCTTGGCCAAGGGAGAGTAGACAGGGCAGCCTTAAGAAAGCAGGTAACAGGTGGGTGTGAACAAGAAAGAAGAGTGGTAGTTGACTGGGCAGCACGAAGGAAAGGGTATTCAAAGACAAGGGGCTTGAAATAGCCTCGCATGCTCAGGGAACTGCAAGTCTGGAGTTGAGTTGAAGCATACAATGAGAATCAAAGAGCGGGTGGCAGTTCTTCCTTTTGGGGCCTGTGCACTGTCTGTGAGCTCTGTTCAGAAAGTTCACTTGGCCCTACTTCAAGTGTCCTATTCCAGTCATTCAAGCCTCAGTTTAGATGTCATGTGTGTAGAAAATCTCCTTAGACCGTACAACTGAACTGAGCTCCTCACTCTCTGCTCAGCAAATAACCCTATTTTCAGCCCTGAGCAGCATATATGTGTGATGTGTGATATATGTGTGTTTGTGTGTGCATGTGTGTGTATTATTTAATTTTCCTATTGGCTTATCTGTTTATTTGTCTACTATATTTCCCCAGTAGTTTCTTAGGAGCAGAAACCCTAGCTTGCTCACCATAGCATCCCCACTGTCTAGAATACTACCGGCCATAAAGTAGACACTCAATAAATATTTGCTGACTGAGTGAAGTAGGTTGGACATGTAAGCTTTGTTAGATAGGGGAAACCTGTGCATGGGTGACTGTAGAGATTCAAAGTTTAATGCTCATGTAAGGCTACTTGTTAAAATACAAGAAGGGACAGGATATAAAGGGATTTGTAGATTGTGATGAGGACTGTCTGTTTTCTCTAGGTGGAGAGAAACCACTGATGATTAAGTAGGAAAATAATATAATTTCCTGGTAGAAGGTCATTCTCACGATTATGTAGATGAAGCATTAAAGAAAAATGAGACTACTTTGAAATTCACTGAAGTGACTAAACCAGAACATCTTCAGTGAGGAAGGAGAAGAGGTGACTGATAAAAACAATTTTTAATAGTAAGGGCCTAAGGATAAGAAGGGACCTGGGGGCAGGTGGGGCGTGGGAACAGATTGGGTTGACTCTCTGGTTTATGACTCCTGCATAATATAAGTACTTAATAGTTGAGTTTTCTAAATGCTAAAGGAGCAGATAGTGCAAAGTGAAAGGGTAAGTGGGAGCGGGGACGGGGGGGAAGAAAGAAAATAGAGGGATAGTTGTGGCAACCAAGACATCATCAGCGACATTCCAGAACAGAGGTGGGGGTAGGTTTCATGAGCTTCCAACAATAATGAAAAGTGGTGGCTGTTGGTGTCTGCTTCTTTTCACCTTCAGCTCCATCCTGTATAACAAAGGGACTTGGACAGACAGACATATGTGTACACTAAGGCGCACAGAACGAAGCTCGGTCCACTCCCCTCCCAGAAACCTTTCCCTGGCCACCACTCAAGCCAGATAAGTATGAATACCACCAGTAACAAGACGCACCTTGAGAGACAGCCCAAGGAATTTCCCCTGAACAAGCATTGGAAGCAAGACTGGAGTACATTGGAAAGAGAATTTCACAGTCTTGGGTTCCTAAAGAAGGGGGTATCATGGGTTCTGGGTGTTCAACCCTCATGGCCTTTCAGATTCCTTGACTAGTGTGAAGAAGTAGAGCTAGAGGAAAGCTATAACCCTGGGTCCAGAGCAGAAACCACTTCTGCCTGGGTCTAAAGGCAGGACTGATTGCAGGAGAAACTCTAGTAATTGTATTCTGTCATCTTGAAACCCCACAGTAAGGAAAGTAAGAACTCTTACTCTCCAGAAGTCCCAATCAATTCTGATTACTTCTCATTAGCTCTAAGTGGTCACAAAACAATCTCGTTGTGGGCACCAATTACCATGGTCAGAAGGAATGTTATGCACTATTTGACTTAATGTGGTTATATGCAGTAGCCTGGGGGAAGGGTATGCAGCCCCTGGTCTGAAAAGGGAGGAGGGGTAGATCCCCAGGGAGGTAAGGAGAAAGGATACTGAGGGGCAATGACTCTTACATGTGCACTACAGGTAGAAATGAAGCCAGAGTACAGAGTGTTCTGGAGGGAATATCTGAAGTAGCACATGTAAGGCCATAACAGAAAGGGAAAATATAATTAAAGCAAGGAAACAGGGGCAAGGTATGATGATAGCCTTGCCGGATAGGGGCAACCTGTGCATATGTGAATGCAGAGGAGAGATTCAAAGTTTAATGTGTGTGTAAGGCTTCTTTGTTAAAATGCAGATTCAGACTCAGCAAGTCTGGTGGGGTGGGGGTGGGGGCTTGAAATTCTGCATGTCTAACAAGCCCCTAGGTGATGCTGCTGGTTCATGACCCTCCCCTTGAGAAGCAAGAATATAGAGAATTAGACAGCAGAGAAAGAATGAGATTGGAGACGTGCCTCCACCAAAAAAAAAAAAAAAAAAAAAGAGATGAGATGAAACTAATGATGCCTAGACAGTGCTCCTCTTTGGTCCGCATGTGATAAGCCCTTTCCCCAGCAGAGAAGCACAAGGCAAGATTGAGGAATAATGCAGGGACACTCCAATGTTCTTTTAAGAATCCTAGAATATTCTGAACAAGCTTTTGTCTAGCATGGGCATGGAGCAGGATCCTAAGCCCACAACCTTCTTGTCCTTCCCATGCTGACAGAGCCCCTGAAGTGTCCATGTGACAGCTATGCCCATGCCCAGGCTACATGGCATAGAACTTGGATAAGTACCTGGAAGTTGCTCTGCCATAACAGTCTTAGAGAGGACGTAACTTCCGTGTGTGTGTGTGTGTGTGTGTCTGTGTGTGTGTGTGTGTGTGTGTGTGTGTGTGTGTGTTGGATTAGTTCAACAGTCTACCAGACAACCACAGAGTTTCAGTCACATTGTTAGTGGTTCCCTCATGACTTATTTTTTAATCAGTTGTATACATAATGAAACTGAGTGAATTAGGGCTTCACACTGTCTTCTTTCTATAAATCAGAAATCTGAAAACCATGTAAATTTGCCAAGTAATGAGGTGTCAGCCCCTCAGAGTAACAATACTAAAAAAGTACCTCATTAAAATGAGGAAGCAATCATTAGTAAAAATTTATTTCTGCAGTCCTTGACCTGAAACAAAAATTATGTCACATTTTCCATAGATACTGACATCAGCAATGACTTTTCTGAAACCTTAAGTGGAGCACTGTCATGACAAACGTTTTCAATAAAACTTTTTAATTGAAATTTCAAAATAGTTTTAAAAACACATTCAACATCCCTAGTGCCTCAATTTACTGTTGGAAAATAACATGTTTTTATAAGTATAGGTTGTATATCCTAAAATTTTTTTTACTTAATACATTATTCTATAGAGAGTTATTAATTCTCTGGAAATAAAGTTTGTCTCAGGAGATCTCAAAAACCTGCTAAAATTTGACCACATGTTTTTTTCCTTTACCTCCTCATGGCTCTTCAGTACATTTTATTCTCATTCTACTGTCGTAGAAATGGAAAAGTGTAACAGAAATCACAGGATTAAATCTCTGAAAACCTGATTAATTATTGGCTCTGCAAATGAGTTTTTTGTTCTTATTAATCTATATCGAGTCACTAAATCCACCTCCTTCTATTCCTTCTACTTCTAATGGCAAGCCTTCCATTTTCTTTGCCTGGGCTTTCTTGACTAGCTTTTTCTATGATTTCATTTTATTATTTTAAATTTTTTATTTTTAATTTTCGTGGGTACATAGTATGTGCATATTTTGGGAGGTACTTGAGGTGTTTTGATATAGGCATGCAGTATGTAATAATATCAGAGTAAAGTGGGGTATCCATCCCCTCAAGTATTTATAGTTTGTCTTACAAATAATCAGATTACACTTTTAAAATTATTTTTAAATGTACAAATGAATTATTATTGACTATAGTCACCCTGTTGTGCTATCAAATACTAGGCCTTGTTCATTCTTTCCATTATTTTTGTAACCATTAGCCATCTCCACCTCCCTTTCACTCTCCCAGTATCCTTCCCAGTCTCTGGTAACCATCCTTCTAGTCTGTTTTTCATTATTTTCTGCTTCTCATCTTTCCATGTCACATTAGATACCACCTCTTCAGAGATATTTTCTTCATCTCTCTTTGCTAACTTGTTTACTTTCTGTCTCTTTCTTAGAATGTCTAGTGCATAAACTCAGGTACGTATTCTTTCTTGGTTTTGGTTGAAAGACAGAGCCAAACATAGCATGCAATTTACTATCATAAAATGTGTTAAATGATTATAGGAAGGAACAGAGAAATATTACAGAAGCGCTATTAAAGCAAAAATCAGCTCTTTAATTTCCATTCTGGCCCACTAAATCAGCACTTGCCATATTGGTTGAGTGAGTAAATATGTGATCACAGAAGTGTCTGCAAAAGTGAGTAATTTCACTCAGCATTAGCAGCCACAAGACGCAGAAGAAGAAGCAGGACCAGAAAGTCATGGGTAATTAAGCCCCTGTATCCACCAACCACAAGTACCCTTTTGATTCTGGTTGATATTTGTAAGGCTTTTCCCTGGTCTTTCCAAAACATGCCCTACAAATGCTTTACTAAGTCTCATCTAAGAAACTCCTGCAGTGAAAAAATTGGGTTTCTTTTTGTATCAACCTGTGCTTATGTTCAACAACTTCTCTGTTATGCTCATGGGGATCACCCTCAAGAAGAGGAGACAAGTATTTGGAAAAGCCATGGTCTTTTTACCACACTGAACTACTTTCCTTCAGATCATGGCCAATGACCAGCCTCCAACATTTCATCCTTCATACCTTGCAGCTCATTTTTTCCACATTTCACTTAGAACCTGATCCACAGTTTGTCTCATACATATGGCTTATGTTCAAGACTCGAGACCCTGAATCTACTTGCTAGGGTCCATGCCTGACTCTCTTGATTACATACGTGACCTTGAGCAAGGTATTTCACCTCTTCAGGACTCCTACTCATAACATAAACATAATAACGTTTGAGTCATGGGGTTTTTGTTTTCACTAAATGAAATAATTTTATGTAAAGTACTTAGCCTACTGCCTGGAACATAGTAAGAGCTTGATATTACTGGTTATTACAGTTATTAGCATTATTGACTTTATATATTTTTTTAAATTGTAGAGAGAAACCCTCAGATATTTCAAACAATTAGGGGAAGAAAAAGAAAACACTTTCTTCTTGCCTCAAGGCCACTCAGGAGCTCTAAATGCCATTATTATTGTTTCCTGAGAGAAGAGGCTGAGAGGAAGCATAAAATTCTTCCTTCTTCTCTATAACACACTAGAATTCCCCAGGAATGGAAAAAGCTTCTTTACAGTTGTACTGAGAATTCAGTGTGTTTTCTCCTTTGCTGTCTTTCTATTGTATTTTTTTTTCTTTATCTACTGGCTTTTCAAAGAATTTTTCATCAGCACTTAAATATGTGAACAATGTTAGATGACAATGTCATTGAAATAAATTAGAGTGAAAATGACAACACTCATAATGAAAAGTAATGAACTCTATTTAAAATGGCATTTTAACAATGCATCGAAAAAGCCATTATCATACCAATCTTACCAACACATTGTGTGTGTATATGTCTGTGCATGCATGAGTGCAAATATACTGAATGAAGTCCAAAGTACTACGGATAAAAGCATACTTTCTGTTCATACTTTCCTGCTGTGGTTTGAATTTGTTCCCACCAAAACTCATGTTGAAATTTGATCCCCAGTGTGGTGGTATTGGGAAGGGGGGCCTAGTGGGAGGTGTTTGGATCATGGAGGTGGGTCTCTCATGAAGGGCTTGGTGTTGTTCCTTGGCAGTGAATGACTTGAGAAACAACACCAAGCTGGAGCTGGGAGACTCAATCTCTGAATACCGGATTATTTCTTGCAGGAATATTTCTGCATGAGTTGATTGTTAAACAGCGAGGACATCACTCAGGTTTTGCTTCTTCACATATGTCCGCTTGCTCTTTGACGTTTTCTGCCATGTTATGACTCAGCATGAAAAGCCCTCGCCAGATGCCAAGCAGGTGCCAGTGCCTTGCTTCTTGTATTCAGCCTTCAGAACCATGAGCTAAATCGACCTCTTTTCGTTTTTTTTTTTTTTTTTTTTTTGAGACGGAGTCTCGCTCTGCTGCCCAGGCTGGAGTGCAGTGGCCGGGTCTCAGCTCACTGCAAGCTCCGCCTCCCGGGTTTACGCCATTCTCCTGCCTCAGCCTCCCGAGTAGCTGGGACTACAGGCGCCCGCCACCTCGCCCGGCTAGTTTTTTGTATTTTTTTAGTAGAGACGGGGTTTCACCGTGTTAGCCAGGATGGTCTCGATCTCCTGACCTCGTGATCCACCCGTCTCGGCCTCCCAAAGTGCTGGGATTACAGGCTTGAGCCACCGCGCCCGGCCAATCGACCTCTTTTCTTTATAAATTACTCAGCCTCAGGTATTCTGTTACAGCAACACTAAATGGACAAAGATTCTCTCAAAATGTCTCAAACCCATTTTCATTTGAAAACGTTATACAAAAGAACAATGCATTCATGAAGTACTTTCCAAAATATTCTATCTCCCTGCCCTGCTTTGAATACCTATTACTATATTATAGATTTGTCAACTTATTGATTGCCTGTATCCCTTACTAGAATTTAAGCCTTGTGAAGCAAGGAATTTGTTCATCTTGCTTTTAGCTATATCTCCAGCCCATAGTCAGTTCTTAATACATATTTGTGGAATTAATGAATTTCCCTTAAAACCTGTAGAAATACTGAGGCAACATATATATATTTACATGCACAATGCAAACTAGAAAAATCACTAGCTGAATCCAGCATAAGCAACAGTATAGTGTGGGTATAAATATTAGCCTGGAAATATTAGCCTGAGTTCTAGATTTGGTTCTGCCATCAAACATGAAGTTTAGGCAAAAACAGTATGACTTTTATATATATCAAATGACATGGATGATACATCATGTGATGTAAGTATGAATATACACATATTTATATTTATATACATATTTATATGTATATATTATATGTAATAATATATTTATACATATATGTATATAAATATATACATATTTATATATTATACATATAAATATAAGGCAAGCCTATGCTTTGCTGGTCTTGACTTAGTTCACTAAAAAATAATATCTGTTTGCTGCCCATTATCAGATGCAGGTTGTTTGTTTTGGGGATGGGGCAATGAGGAGATGGGAAGGAGATTAGTAGTAGGGGGAGATGGTCAGTATCTTTAAACAAATCTTTACACCCAAGAAGTTATTGGTGCTGAGCAGGGAAGAGGACAGGATAAGCATTAGGATAATTTTCTTTTTTCTTTTTTTTTTTTCCTTTTTTTTTTTTTAAATTAAATTAAACTTTAATTTCTAGGTTACAAACATGCAGGTTTGTTACATATGTATACATGTGCCATGTTGGTATGCTGTACCCACTAACTCGTCATTTACATTAGGTATATCTCCTAATGCTATCACTTCCCCATTCCCCCCCCCACAACAGGCCCCAGTGTGTGATGTACCCCTTCTTGTGTCCAAGTGTTCTCATTGTTCAGTTCCCACCTATGAGTGAGAACATGTGGTGTTTGGTTTTCTATCCTTGTGATAGTTTGCTCAGAATGATGGTTTGCAGCTTCATCTATGTCCCTATAAAGGACATGAACTCATCCTTTTTTATGGCTGCATAGTATTCCATGGTGTATATGTGCCACATTTTCTTAATCCAGTCTATCATTGATGGACATTTGGGTTGGTTCCGAGTCTTTGCTGTTGTGAATAGTGCCACAATAAACATACGTGTGCGTGTGTCTTTATAGCAGCATGATTTACAATCCTTTGGGTATATACCCAGTAATGGGATGGCTGCGTCAAATGGTATTTCTAGTTCTAGATCCTTGAGGAATCGCCACACTGTCTTCCACAATGGTTGAACTAGTTTACGGTCCCACCAACAGTGTAAAAGTGTTCCTATTTCTCCACATCCTCTCCAGCACCTGTTGTTTCCTGACGTTTTAGTGATCGCCATTCTAACTGGTGTGAGATGGTATCTTATCATGGTTTTGATTTGCATGTCTCTGATGGCCAGTGATGATGAGCATTTTTTCATGTGTCTGTTGGCTGCATAAATGATAATTTTCTTGTGCTATTACTATCTACAAAAAATGAGTTTCCTCTTTTGATGATTCTCTGTTCTATAAAATAAAACTGATAAGAACTCAAAGCAGAATCTAGTAGAAACTGTAGAGCATAATAAAGCTGTTTATATGATAAGTATTTCAAAATCTCAGTTATTAATTTATAATTTAAAGGGCTGTGAATTTAGGCTTTTTTAATTAAAGCTTATGGAAACATAAAATCAGACATATGCAAATATAAACCTGATTCCTCCTGTTCATTATTCCATTAGTTCAGATTGCAACTTGGTTTAATAGTGGTCTTCCTTCACCCAACAACTCAATGAAAAGCACAAGCTTAAATTTTCATATTTTTTGTTTGCCTCAGAAAAGATTGTAATCATCTTACTCTCATGGTAGATTTGCGGCATTATAGTAAGTTTGTGATTAAGTGCTAATGAATTATATTTAGATGCTTCCTGAATATTTGGAAACCCAACATTATTTAATATGATCTGGAGAGAAATAATGGAAATCAGGTAAGAGATGCATCTTTTAAAATTTCTACACAGGATTCCACTGCTAAATCATTGCCATGTATTTTAATGCTTTGAAATAAAATCATAATATTAAATTCCTGATTCAAATAAAAACTATCAAAATGCACATTAGGTCCTGGCCCAAATATATTCTGCTGTAGCACTGACCTTCCTGGCAGCATTCTTGTATTTGGATGGCAAATCTCTTTCTATGGTACACGAATATTGGGCTCTAGCACAACGTTTCAGCAGAAAAGGATGTGATAGTTCCAAAAGGCTTCGTAACCACAAAGCATAGAATAAATAAAAAGAACATAAAATTAAAGGATAACTTTGCACTGCGGTCAAATAAGGCAAAAGAAGAAACTCTTCACTCTGTATTTTCTCTCATATAATAAGAAAACCACATTCGTTTTACTGATGGAAAAAATAATTTTTTAAACTGTGATTTCCAATTAATAGACCTATATATTGTGTATATTACATCATGAAGCTCAATTCTAAGAGGCTTCAAAATCTTAGGAGAGAACTACAAATGAACTACACACAGTGAAAAGTGAATCATAACAGTAAGTAGATAAGAGTGTGCCCCTGGGCTAAATAATAACAAGAAGGTCAGGCTTAAAGTGATATTATCGAAAAGCTGGGATATTTTAGCCTATTTTCTTGGATAATATTAGCCCCTACAGACCTTGGGCACTTGCACCAGAGGCAGTATTGCATAGTAGAAAGATTATGGATGGACAGTGGAGCCCTGAGTTCTAAATCAGGCTCTGCCGATTTCTAGTGAGAAATCTGGGATGAACTACTTTATCCTGAGATTTATTTTTCTCACTGGCGAAAATGGAGGTGATACCTCTTGCTTCAAGGTTTCTTGTGAGGATTAAAGGAGAGCATCTGGTACCATACTAGCACATAATCAACATTAAATAAATATTAGCTTCCCCTTTCCTTTTTCTAAAAATACAAGCAGTCTGGGAAAAGCTAAGTGTTTTCTATGCTTATTGCACAAACATGTGAATATGTGAGTTTGGGTTTGGCAGGCGTGAACAATCTTTGTCAAAGGGGCTTTTGGTTTTTGTTTTGTTTGTGTTGAAATCATCAACTCAGGGATTTTTAATGGAAATAATAATAATAATTACTTTGTAATTCCCAGTCTAATAACCGACAGACACATAAACTATCCCACCAAAATGGATAAAAATTATTTTATTCATATATATAAGGAATATATATGAAATACTAAAGTCCAAAGTCTCCTTATAGTTACCTTAATAAAAAGAAGATGTCATGGAATTTTTAGACAGCAAATGAATTCTGGTTATAATTTTGCATCTTATGAGCATCTCTTCTGAGCTGACACTGACTTCAATATGATAAACACATTCAAAAATAATAGCAGAATAGTGAAGCCTTTATGGCTTTATTCTTTCTCTTTTATTTTTTTTTTGAGATGGAGTCTCACTCTGTTGCCCAGGCTGGAGTGCAATGGCGCAATCTCAGCTCACAGCAACCTGTGCCTCCTGGGTTCAAGTGATTTTCCTGCCTCAGCCTACCGAGTAGCTGGGATTACAGGCACCCGTCACCACACACAGCTAATTTTTGTATTTTTATTAGAGACGGGGTTTCACCATGTTGGCCAGGTTTGTCTTGAATTCCTGACCTCAGGTGATCCACCCGCCTTGGCCTCCCAAAGTGCTAGGATTACAGGTGTGAGCCACCCACCCAGCCTATTCTTTCTTTCTTGAAATTTGCCATCTATTCTAGGGACTAGTGTATTAAAAGCAAAATTTAGTTTCTCTTCAAAGGATCCATAAGCTGTTAAGTTTGAAAGCTATCACCTTGGACTGGGATGGCAAGCCTTAACACAAGGAAATGGATATCCTCTCTTTTCTCCACTTTTCAGCCTAGTGCACTATAGGTTCTCAATTAATGCTCATTAAATAACTAAATAAATGAATGGATGATCTAAAAATATTCCAAGACTTTAAATACAAATCTATGAAGATAAATCACTTGGCTGCCATTTATTAACATTATAACTAAAGTAACCATAAGAGGCACTGCAGAACTGTTCAGAATGGGTTATAAGTATATTTGCATCTTAGTAGAAGTAACATATTCAGAAAATGGCAAATTCCTAAAATCATTGTAAAAGGTACCAGATGAAGGTATTGGAATATAGCAATTGCCTTTATGGAGTTCACAGTCTACTGGGAGAGATTAGCCCATAAACAACCTAAAATAGATGTATATATAAAATAGAGAAATACACAAAACATATAGACGCATAAAAAATACTACAAAGCTCAGAAGCAGACCAATCAATGCTTTTGTGGGGACAACGTGTAGGGAACAAGAGGAGCCTTGAGATATACCTCTGAGGGGACAGTTTCATTGCATCTCAAAAATGAGCCAGATGTGATTGGTCGAACAAGGTGAGGAAGGACATTCAGGCAGCCAGTAGAGATGTGGAACAGCAACGTAGCCCAGAACAAAAGTAGCCAGTTTTGGGAAAGACAGAGAGATCAATGTAGTGGAGAGCAGGATAACGGGGAAGTGAGGGCAGGGACATGTAAGGTAGGGAGAGCCTTGTTGGCTGCATTAAGAATTTGGATTTCATATTGCAGGCTCGGGGTTTTCAAAATACAAAGAGTAAAGACACATCAGGGCCTACTGGGAAATAAAAACTGCTTAGCTTTTATCAGTTTAGGTTTCCACTCAATATTTTCTTTATTAAAAAAAAATTTAAACTTCTGTTTTAGGCATTGAGCCCATGAAAGATTTTAAGTGAGGGTAGTAACAACAGATTGACATTTCAAGAAGTTATTGTCTTGCTCTTTAGGGAAGGTGGGAGGAGCTCAAGTTGAGCTAGATTGCCCAGATGAAACATCTGAGGGGACTGTTTCAAGTGGGATAGAAAACTGGCCACGGGAACAGAAAGTTAGCGGTCTCTAAAACTATTTCCTACCTTTCTGGAGTAAGTGATTGGACTCAAGAAGAAGAAGATGATCAGAGTTGTTCCAGGTTTCAACTTGCTGTTTTGCATATATCAAGGTATTCTTCACCATGGAAAAGAAAAAAGAGGAAGATCAGCCTTGGGTGCAAATTGTGAGCTGCATTTGAAGTCCATCTAAATGCAAATGTGTGTTCAAGAGTTGGCCATAAGAATGTGGGACAAAAAAGAAAGATCCAGACAGAAGATACAGCTTTGAAAGCTAGTGACATAGTCATATATGTTCAGGTTAAGTACGCAGTAGATCACTCAAGGAAGGGATGAGCACATGAAAGGCCTAAAATAAAATGTGTTTTATTAGTTGAGGGATAGGCAGAAGAAGAGAAGTCTACAAAAGAAACTAAGACGTATAGGAAGGGAGAGAAAGTAGGAGATATTGTGTCACACAGGGTAAAAGGTTTCAAGGAGAGGGTCAAACCCTGAAGAAACCTCAAGCAAAATAAAACTGGAGAGGATCTGTTGAATTTGACAACGTGTGATTTCTTAGATACCTCAGCCAAAGCAGATCCATTGGTGGAATGATGAAAGCAGAAACATTTAGAAATTCACTGAATAGAGAGAAGGTATCTATTTGGAGACAATCTCAGGAACAAAAATATTAATTAGTTTAGTTAGTTTACAGCTTATTCAAGGCTAAAAAAAGAGACAACATAGCTATAGAGAGACACTACTAAGTATACAATTTCCACTAACCTGTGAGACTAGTACCATTTTATGAGGAAAAGGTATTGGTAATAAGGACCACGGGAATTTTAAAGGAGATTAAGAATAATGTTAAAAATTACAGATGTCAGTAATTGGTCTTCCACGTCTCATACCATTGTACAACAATGACCTGTATTTAATAAAATATTTTGCCAATAACTTCCTGCTTTCTCTTTGAGGCTGACACTTGATATTAACACTGCAGTTGATTGTGCAAGTTCTTTGATAATAGTGTCATCTATTATTGTTATATAAAGTTCATCTTTGAATGGTACCTGTTTACTTTTGATGTCTTCTCTAAATTTATGGAAAAAAATGTACTTCCAGGTATTGTTTTGAACTTGATTTTAGAAAATGTGATTGGTTTATTAGATTATTGTGCTTTATTTGAAAACTGTGCAAAAGCTTTTGTGGTTTCATGCTGCCACTTGATAAAGTTTTATAACAAACACTGAGAAACAGGAGAGAATGCATTAATATTCAGTTCAATAATATACAATTTTCAGGTATTTGTATTTAAAAAAAATAAGCAGGTCAGGAGGAAAAATATAATTGACTTACAACTTTGTCTACCCATTCAGGATCCATTTTACATGGTGGCACAATTGTAGAAAATCAGATCAAACTAATGAAAAATTCTAAAGTAAAAGTGCAGATGGCCATAGGCAGGGGAGCTGGTGTCAGGAATTGGCAAATTTCTGTGTCCTTCAGCCTTGACAGTAGGAGAGATGAAACACCGTGAAGCATTTTGAAAGCAATAAAGCTGGTCAAAGAACTTGTAAACAGCTAGGGAATAGATGAAGAAAACCATGGCCATTCTAGCATTAAAATATGACTTTTATTTAAAGTTCAAGGGCTAACATATTTAGTTAATTTGGTGAGAGAAGCAATGACCTACTTTCTGTGATTATGCTCAATGAGAGAACAAACGAAACTTACTTTTCAAAGATTCTTTTTTTTTCCCTAAGAAGAAAAGTACTTACTCACAAAACATCTTTTACTTCCCCCAAATTAAAGAATATGACTAAGGATTTATGTTTCCTTTAATTATGATAAAAAGTCTATGATCGTTATTTATGAACTAACACAATTCTAAATAGATGGCTAAAAAGAAGTTCAATTTTTCCAATTCTGTTTTATTTAACAGATTGTAGCCTTGCTTACCCCAAATCCACAGTCCTGTTACTGGTTTGTAGAGAGTTGACTGATTATAGGCAGAAAAAGAAGTGTAAGTTTCTCAAAAGCAGATGGCTGTATCCCCAGGGCTTCGTAGATGTTCAATAAACTCTTACTGCTCTAAACTGAGTCATACACAAAATAATATTGGCCAAAAGCTCACTTGTTCTGGTTTTAATATCATCCTATTTGTACAAAATACCTCCCAGCACTTAAAGATGAAAGAACTCAATAATAATTGATCTTGAAAGTAGATTTTGTTTAGACATATTTAATTGATTGACAAAGTTATTATTATTTATATAAACAGAAATATTTCATCTAGATACTAAGAACTCAATGCCAAGAGACCCAAAGAGGTAACATAAAAGGTAGGAACCTGTGGGTGTGGGGACTAGAGATACTTACAAGTGAAAGGGACAGGCAACAGTGACCCCACTATGGATTTTATGCTGCATGAGCATCTGGTTCCAGATACATGGATTTTTCAAGAGAAGACAGAAATATGGATTTTGAGGCTAGGTCTCCTAGTTTTAAAATGTTAATTGCTTTTTAAAACACCATGTGATCAACAACCTCTGATTAAGGTAGAAAC
This sequence comes from Macaca nemestrina, assembly GCF_043159975.1. Classification (NCBI taxonomy): domain Eukaryota; kingdom Metazoa; phylum Chordata; class Mammalia; order Primates; family Cercopithecidae; genus Macaca; species Macaca nemestrina. Next base: position 90,986,006 of record NC_092128.1, read on the forward strand.
TTGGCAGTTAAGGTCTTCAGACGTCAAATCCACTTAAAAGGGGTGAACAATTACAATGAATGGATCATGTGTTCAGCCTATGCTATCTGAATTACAAATAAACTTTCTCACTGAGGAGGGTATAGAGTGTATTCTGTACAGCTGTAGGAGCTATTGTCAAATTCTCTTCTTTCCTCCTCTCAGATGCAGTGGTGTGTAATACTATGACAATCTGAAAGTTGAACACGAAAATGATTAAGGAAAAGAAAAGCACTTAGAAACTCTTGCATAATTCATCATTGCAGCTGAGAATGAATGACCCATTGTTCTGTAGCACAAATACATTACAAACTACAACACATAATGAAAATTGAGTTCAAACACTCTTGAGTGAAAAGATTTAAAATGTTAATTCTTTTCATTATTAGAAACACTTGCAAAATGGTTCATTGCTGCTGACATAAGTGAACAAGTAACTATGTTTTAGATATATTTTATGCAGGAGGACATATTTGTGCATAATTTTGCTAGATGGGAGGAGGACATATTTGTGTATAATATTGCTAGATGGGAGGAGGACATAGTTGTGCAGTTCCCCCATGACATATCCATTCCACATGGCTGGACCGTACACATTATTATTGTTCCACCACATGAGAAATGCATCAGGGCCCATTCCTGGGCCAAAGTTCACTGCAGCAGAAACACCACATGTGGTGCCAACTTCTGTCACACTTCAGTGGAAGGATTTACAATCATTTACATTAGTTGTGGGTGTTTCCCTAACAAAGATTGTCAATCTGAACCATGTGATACTTTCAAGAGTAGATTTTAATAACTGTGTGTTTAGGTGAGTGTGTGTGTGAAGGGAGTTGTTTCTCAAAGCGGTAGAAAACAAATGCCCCGTACGCAAAGAGCTCTGGATATCAATCTAGATCTGCCACAAATTAGCTATGTAAATAATGGACAGTTTGGACAAACAACCGAAACCTTATTAAGCGGCTTCTGTATGCCAGGCACAGTGTTGAGTACTGGGTATATAAGAGAGAACAAGATAGGCCAGGCGCGGTGGCTCACGCCTGTAATCCCAGCACTTTGGGAGGCCACAGTGGGCAGATCACCTGAGGTCAGGAGTTCAAGAACTGCTTGGCCGACATGGTGAAACACGTCTCTACTAAAAATACAAAAAAATTAGCCGGGCATGGTGGCAGGCACCTGCAATCCCAGCTACTTGAGAGGCTGAGGCAGGAGAATCGCTTGTACCCAGGAGGTTGCAGTGAGCCGAGATCGCATCATTACACTCTAGCCTAGGCAAGAATAGCGAAACTCTGTGTGTGTGTGTGTGTGTGTGTGTCTCTCTCTCTCTCTCTCTCACACACACACACACACAAGATAGTGTCATTGCCCAAAGGAGTTTATATCTTAGTAGGAGAATCAAAGGATAGGCAGTTTTAACATAGAACCTTAAAGACTGCAGTAAACGTAAGCAGAGAGTATTTTCGAGGCATGTAGAATTAACATCTACCCTAATTTAAACTGTCAGAAAAGTCTTCCTTAATGAAGTGATGTGTCGGCAGATATCTGAACTGATATAGGATCTAGGTAAGTGAAAAGTGAGGCAAATAATATTTTAGAGGCAGGAAGCAAGATATGCAACAGCCAGAAATTGAGAGAGAGGCTAGAACTTCTGAGAACCTGCTCATTGTTTGTACGACTGTATCATTGTTCACAATGGAATATCAGCTGGACAATTCTCAATGTTCATTCTAGCCAGAAACAGGTTGGGGGAATAGTCAAAGATGTAGATATTGCCTTACTACTCTTTGTTCATTTATCCATCCTTTTAACAGTTACTTCAAAGCTATAGTCATTGCTTTTATATGGATTCTATTACTTTTTACATTAAATATAGCAATTCTCCTGAGACTATTGTTTGAAACAGAGACAGGTGACTTATTTTAACACAGAAGATGCTCATTTCTAGATCACAACTAACTTCACAATAATTGTTCAGCAGAACACTGCTATTAAGAAATTACATGGGAAGAAAAACCCAGTGATCGAATAATTTTAGGAAATGCAACATGTAATCCCTCTTGAACATCAGTTATTATATATTAGCATATTTAATATTCTAAGAAGTCCTTAAGTAAACAGAGCAATCAACAAATACTCTTTAATCCAGTATTAGATAATAGTACAGATTTAGTCAAGGGAGATGTGATGATTAAGATTAGATGTCAACTTGGCTGGATTGTGGGATGCCTATATGGCTAGTGAAGTATTGTTTCGGGGTGTGTCTGTGAGGGTATTGCCAGAGGAGATTGACACTCAAATCAGTGGACTGGGAGAGGAAGACTTACCCTCAATGTGGGTGAGCACATCCAATAAGCTGCCAGTGCAGCTAGAAAAAGCAGGCAAAAGAAGCAAGGTTAAGCTTGTTTATTGAGTGTTCTGGCTCTCTGTTTCTTGCTGTGCCAGACACTTCTTTCCTCTTCTCCTTCCGTTGGACATCAGTCTCCAGGTTCTTCAGCCTCTGGACTCTGGGACTTGCACCAGGAGATTCCTGGGGGCTGTCAGGCCTTCAGCCACAGATCGAAGGATGCACTGTCAGCTTCCCTGGTTTTAGGCTTTCAGACTTGGGCTGAGCCACTATCAGCTTCTCTCTTTCCCCAGCTTCTAGACACTTTGCTTTATAATTGTGTGAACCAATTCTCAATTGTCCCTAATAAGCTCCCTTGTATATATACATACATCCTATTGGTTCCATCCCTCTGGAGAACCCTGACTAATAAAAGACAGAATCACCATTACTGAACATGGGATCAGTGCCTATGAGGTTGTCATTTTCAAGGGCAGTCCTTGAGAATATCCCTTACAAAGGATCTAACTCTATTACCATCACATAAAGTTGACTTTTTTAAATAAAAGGAAACTAATGAGATTGACCACCATTTCCTCTATCTATTCCACTTAAACAGTGTATGTCAAGACCTATGACCCTTCCTAGAAATGGTATAAATATCTAATGAGGATAAAAAATATAGTACAACTATAAATCCCTTAAGAAATTGAGTTTCTTTTTGCTTTGCCTGGTCATGCTTGTTTGTTCACCTTTTAAGCTACCACAAAAGAATAGGGAGAAAATTGCCTATCAGTATCCTAAATTCGTTACAATTAGGTAGTGATTTATTGCCACTAAGACCAAAATTTCTTCCCTAAGAAGAGCAGTAAAAGAGGTCACATGGGGAAAGAATAGTAACTTCAATAAATAGTACTGAAAAAAACAGATTTCCACATGCAAAAGAATAAAATTGGACCCTCATCTGAACTACACACAAAATTCAACTCAAAATGGATAAAAAACCTAAACATAAGATCTGAAATCATAAAACTCCTACCAGAGAAAATGGGGGAAACTCTCCTTGATGCTGGCCTTGGTAATGAGTTTTTTCTGGCCATCTCACCAGAAGCTCAGAGTACAAATGCCAAAATAAATAAATGGGATTACATTAACTAACAAGTTTCTGCACAGCAAAGAAAACTATCAACAAAATGAAAAGGCAACCTATTAGCCAGGAAAAAATATTTGCAAACCACATATGATAAGGGGTTAATATCTGAAAAGCATAAAAACCTCTTATAATTAAATAGCAGAAAAACAATCCAATTAAAAAATGGGCAAAGACCTAAATAGACATTTCTCCAACGACAACACAGAAATGGCCAATAGGTATATAAAAAGGTGTTCAGCATCACTAATTATCAAGGAAATGCAAATTCAAACCACCAGTAGATACCACCTCACATCCTTTAAAATGGCTGTTATCAAAAGATATGAGAGTTAATGAATGTTGGTGAGGGTGTGAAGAAAAGGGAACTCTAGTATACTGTTGGTGGGAAGGTAGATTGATACAACCATTATGGAAAACAGTATGGAGGTTCTTAAAGAAATTAAAAATAAAGCTACTATATGACTCAGTAATCCCTCTCGTGGGTATATGCCCAAAGGAAATGCAATCCCCACCTCTTAAAAATAACTATAATCCCATACTCATTGCAACATTATTCACAATGGCCAACATATGGAAACAAGCTAAGTGTCCATCAATGGATGAATAAAGAAAGTAATATATTATATACACTATGTAATGTTATAGGATAGTATAATAACATGTACATATATATTATTTAGGTTTAAAAAAGAAGGACATTCTGCCATTTGCCATAACATAGATGGACCTGGAGCACATTATGCTAAGTGAAATAAGCCAGACGCAGAAAGAAAAATACTGCATGAGCTCACTTTTTGAGAAATCAAAGGGTCAAATATACAGAGACAGACAATAAAACAGTGCTTAGCAGGGACTGAGAGTGGGGAAACGGGAAGATGGAAGTAAAAGCCTACAAAGTAGCACACAGATAGGAGAGGTAGGATGAGCAAACCTAGAGCTCTCACGTACAATGTGAGGACTACAGGGAATAAAATTGTATTGTATTTGGAATTTTTGTTAAATAAGTAGATTTTAGCTGCTTTCATCACAAAAAAGTAGGTGAGATGACAGATATATTAATTTGCTTCACTACAGTAGCCATTTTACTATTTGTACATATCCCATAACATCATGTTGTAAACTTTAAATACACACGATAACTTTTTTTTAAGGTCAGAACACCTCCCCTGTCTTGGTATGGATACCAGTTCATGATTTCAGGGCACCCTGGGCAACCCCTTCTCATCAATCCCCATTGCCAAGTGAGTCACGTCACTGCTGAGGGCTTTTCAGATGTTTGAAGACAAATTCATCAGGCAGGGAGCAGGACCAGTGCCAGTGTTAGAGGTGTTAGTTGGCACTGAACTTGATAAACTGAACTTGGGATAAAACATAAATCAAACTCCCATCTTATTAAAAAAAAAAAAAGAAGGTTTCCTAAGGATTCATTTCTTAACCTGAAAATAATACAAATGATGTTTTGCATTCTATACCTCATTGTCTAGAAGAAAATAATTACAATATGTCCTTGCCTGGAGAAAGAAAATATCCATAATTTTAGTAGACTTTGGAATACCTTCCCACCTTTTCTATAATAACTTTATGATAAAATTTAAAGTACCTTTAAGAAGGGGAATCAATCTAGACTTGCCCACTCCTGTATTATTTGTACTTAGCTTAGTGTCTAGCACAGAGTAGATTGCTAAATAATGTTTACGGAGGGAGAATGGAAGAAAAGAACGGAGGAGAGACTTAGGCATCAAACATAAAGGCTGCCACTTTTATAGGAGCAAATCTCTGAGTCTAGCTGTTTTTAAAAGAAATTTTAAAAATGTTCTAAGAAGAGTTTTGGACTCTTGGGAAAATATGTTTCTTTTGTACTCTTTGATACAAACTGTAGGCCTAAACCTATTTTTATTTAAAAATGTCCTATAATTTTAATTGTAAACAAGATTCATTTGACTTGATTGATATTTAATTCACATAATTGGGGCATTCTCTACTTTATCTGCTATTCTCAAAAGAAATAATTCTATTTTCTTACGTGTGTGTGTATGTAACACTCAACTGGCACATTAGCATAAGCATTCACAGATCTGGTTAAAAGAGGCTATAATTGAAATGAAGAGTCACTGTAATAGCACAGCAACATATTTAAGGCTTTGATAGATGCTTGAGGTTCAACATACCTTCATAAATGTTCAGGGTTGTTAGCTTTGCAGTTATTTGGAAGCACTAAAATTTTCATCATCCATCCATTCATTGTATTAATCAGTACCTTTTCAATGACTAGTAGCAAAAAATGAAATCAGGCAGGCTTACATGGAAAAATGAAATGAAATAAAATGAAATGAAAGGGGGGATATACAGGCTCACTTTACTGAAATACAAAAGTTAAACTGATTACAATTGTCGTCAATAAATAATATCAGAATTAAATATCACTCTACTTCTTAGCTTTCCTTTTTCCTGTGTTGTTTTATTCACTAGCAGGCTCTCTCCCTGCAGTGGCAAGATGACTCCAGCAGCTTGAGGCTCAGTTTCTTCCATTGTAACAAGCTCAGTATAAAAGCTCTTCTTTCCTTATAGCACCTAAAAAAGTTTGATGGACCAGAAATAGAGTGTCCATTCCTAGGGCCAAGACTAATAGTAAGGAGGGCAGGTTTCCAAAAGGAAGTCAAAATGCTGCAGAAGAAAAAGACATGGATATTGAGGGGCAAAGATGCGAGGGTTGTCTGTTATGTACACATTCTACATTCTTGTGGAATTAGAAGACAGAGCTATTGCAGTATATTTGGATCATTCACAGGAAATTTATTTTTTGTTTAAATACTATCAAAATTTCTTATTTTTTTTTTTGAGCCTAGAAAATAACTGAGTGATTTTTGTTTACAAAAATTGACCATTGAATTGAACAAACAAACAGGCAGTTGAGCCTTTCACACTTTTGCGAGATATTTCATTGTGGTCACTTAATTAATGAATTTATCTCCATTTTTCAAATGCTAACAGTCATTCAAACATTGGCTATTCTCATTTTAGGAACAAACATAAGAACAGGTAATTTTGGTAAGTGTGAATGTTCATGAGCATGAGCAATAAATTTTCAACTATGTAATACATTTGAACCAAAACTAAAGTTGCTTGATGAACATGAATTGTCTGTTTTTAAAAAGTGAACTATACATTGGTGAAATAAGCAATCCGGAGTCTGTTATTCTGACTTCATCTGACATAGCAAAAAGAAGAGTGAACACAAAGTCAGAATATTTTGGCTTCAATAAAAACTTACCATATTATAGCCCTGCAATCTTAGGCAAGTAACTATTCTCAAAGAATTACTCAATTGTCAAAAAGGATAGTATGTGGAAAGTAGTTATAAAACTTTTAAAATACCATATAGATTTATGAAACAAAAAGTTTCCTCCACATAATGTATTTACGTCTGCTCGTCACATGGAAATTCTTAGCTAACTAGTGTTCTTTTATTATTTTGCTCTGATGAATCTCTTTATGACTTATTAAATGTTTATGACTATTTGAATACATAACCTATTCATGACCAAACTACAGCGCTGGAAATACCCTGCATAATCCTGCAGATGGAACATTTTGCCAATGCAGACAGAATGAGAAATGACAGTTGTAGGAATAAAGAAAGAAACTCTTGCTTTGGTAACTTAGTTAAAAAAACAAATACGGATGAGATTTAACTGAATATTAAACAACAACTGATAGAATAAACCTATATTATTTGAAATATCAGTGGTTTAACTTGTATTATTTCTTTTGAAACAAACTCAATTTTCTAAATAAGAGAAAAAATTATAGAGTATTTTCTAAATTTAATGTGAAAAATAAGGCCCTGAAAAATTGGAATGTCTCACAAGCGCATGGATATTTAATAAAAAACCATGACAATGCCAACACATCTTGTCATCCCACCATATATTGATTCCCAGATCAGAATAAATACACCTGCAGGTAGAAAAATAGAGTCCTATGCAGAAATGCAGGCCTTCTGTTGAGGTTGCTTTATCTTGTGCCATGACATGTCAGCTACAAATAAATAAGCTAAGTAATATAATGTTTCCTTATTCAGATGTTTGGAAGATGTACCACCTACACTCTTACAGGAAAATTTCTAAATATTTCTATATTCATATATTTAGAATATATGGCTTTATTATTATGCTTTATTTTCTTAAAGTTTGCTTCTTTGTTTTCTTTGTTTTCTTTCTTTTTTTTTTTTTTTTTTTTTTTTTTTTTTTTTTTTTTGAGACGGAGTCTCGCTCTGCCGCCTAGGCTGGAGTGCAGTGGCACTATCTCGGCTCACTGCAAGCTCCGCCTCCCGGGTTCACGCCATTCTCCTGTCCGCAGGCGGACTACAGGCGCCCGCCACTACGCCCGGCTAATTTTTTTGTATTTTTAGTAGAGACGGGGTTTCACTGTGTTAGCCAGGATGGTCTCAATCTCCTGACCTCGTGATCCAGAGCCTCGGCCTCCCAAAGTGCTGGGATTACGGGCGTGAGCCACCGCGCCCGGCTGCTTCTTTGTTTTCAAAGAAGATGTATGGTCTGTTCGCTTATTATGTGATAACTTATCTTTTACTTCTTATATTTGTTTATCTATTATCTATGATAATAAATATTAATTGGGAAAAGATTCTTAGTGAAGGATTAATTCATAACATTATTCCTATCATGAAAAATGTCATTTTAATTTGCATTTTGAATGCTTTTACAGAGCTGGAATCCCTGGAGCTTAAAGTTTATTTTGACATCTGCTTAATTAATCTGCTTAATAATCAAGTTATGATGAAACAATTGGGCTGTCAAAAGAAATGATCAGTGCTGTATTATTCTTAGTCACATTGCTTTCTCTTTGTCACCTTCTAGTCTTTCATAAAAATCAAACTATGGAAGGCCACAAATAAGCATTTGACACATAACAAAATGAGCTCTAGGTTATCTATCTGGCCAGTTATTTTGCTATTTTAAAGATATCAAAGACTTGGATAAAATGAGAAAATTTCAGTCTATGATCTCAGTGTTTCTTTATTCTTAAGTTTATGCAAATACCTATTTTTAGTCACAGTTGGAAAATGGAATGCTTTTGTTAATATTCTAGTTAACAGAGTTATCATATATCTTATATGACATTCAATACATTGGATTTCAAATCAGCTAAGATATATGTTTAAAATCAACTAAAATGTAAAATGTACTGTGTCCTGGGTATTACTCGATATAACTCTATATAAAGTCTCAGTTAATCCTCAGAATAAACTAATGTTACTACTATAACCATTTTACAAAGAGATTAATGGAAAATCAAAGCCAAGACACTGAGTGTAATACAGAGACTCAAACCCAAGATTCTAAATTTAAGATCAGAATTTTTCACACTATACTCTATGTAATATAATAATAATATCAATCATGGATAGTAGGTGTTAAGCATGCTTTATGTGTACTTTTTAAAATTGTCTCATGCCTGTGAGATTTTCTCTCTGTTTCAGGTAAGTAATTTGGCAATCAAACGGCTGAAGCAGTCGCTTAAAGCCACTCAGTAGGTAAATGGTGAAACTGGGATATAAATTCAAGCCAGGCCACCTAAATTTAACATTTAAAGTCTTCCTGCTGTAGCACACTTACTTACTTTCAACTGTAACCAACACTTACAAAAACCACAATTCAATCTATATGAGGTCATTAGATAATACTTCAGGAGCTAAAACTTCAAGATTACCATCAAGGACTTCTTTTCCATTGCTTCATTTATGTCAGGTACTGGTTTAACAGCTTTTTGGTAAATAGAGAGCCAATAAATATGACTGGTTCATTCAAATTTTCATTTCGCTTTTATATAAATATTTGGCATTATGCGCTGTATTTTCCAAATTCTGGCAGGTTGTATAATTTTTTATGCAGTCGGATTAACAAACGGTGTTATAGCTATGATTCATTCAGCAAAAGAAGACTAAATAAACATAAGAAAAAACAGAAAAATACACATAATTCAATTTTGTGAAATAGTCTAGGCTATAAGCGAGTAAACATCCAGTATCATAAGTAAATCAGTACATCTTAATGTACATACATCTGTACTAACATATACACAATAGAACAGGCAGGAAGTTCAAGGAAATAAACGCTAAGAATTCCTAAGCAGTAAGGACGTAACTACAGGAAACAGTATTTATTTTTTAATCAACTTATTCAAGTATAATTTTTATAAAATATAATGCTCCCATTTTAAGTGTACTGTTGAATAAGTTTTGACAAATATATAAACTTGTGTAACTACCACCACAATGAAAATACAGAAGAGTTATGTCATTCAAAATTTCCCTCATATCCCTACACAGTTAATCCTATTCTCTTGGCACTAGGCAACCACTGATCTGTTTTCTATCACTGCAGATTAGTTTTATCTATTCTAGAACTTCACATAAATGAAATCACACATTATGTGCACTTTTATGCCTAGCTTCCTCTGCTCACCATACTGCTTTTGAAACTTATCCATGTTGTTTCAATATGAGCAGTTTATTCCTTTTTCCACTGAGTAATATTTCATGGCATGAATCTACCACAAATGGTTTATCTAACAGTTAATGGATATTTGGATTGTTTCTAGTTTTTGAGTATTATAAAGCTGATATGAACTCTGTGTACAACTGCACTTTTACTTCTCTTAGTAAATAACTAGTAATGGGATTTTAGTGTTGTATAAGTGTGGGCTAATTGTACATGAAACTGTCAAACTGTTCTCCAAGTAGATTGTATCCTTTTATCCTATACCAGCAGTGTATGAGAGTTTTGGCTGCTTCATATCCTAAACACATTTGGTGGTGTTGTTCTTTTAAAATTTTAGTCATTTTAATGAATGCATAGTTTTTTATCATTGTGTTTTTATTTTGCATCAGTGAAACAGTTTATTTTTGAGAGGACTAGAATATCCAGTGAAAATCCTAGTTAAATGAGTTGACACTAGAGTCACACATGGTTCTGAATCCCAGATCTGGTACTTACCATATGTGTGACTATGAACAAGTTATCTTGGCTTCTCTACGCCTCAATTTTCTCCTCTGTTAATTCATAATAAAAATAGTACCTTATTCAGATTTTATTTTACACTTTGAAGAGAAAATAAACATAAAGCACTAATCGTAGTGTCTGCATCATAGTGAGTGTTCAATAAAATGAACCAATATTATTCCTACTTCACAGAATGTAGAGGGCTATAAATTTTTAAAGCATGATAATTTGTTTTCTAGTGACAATAATAATAATGTTATACATTTGCAGTATCTAGCTCACCCAATGTAAGAAAGTGCTTCATAGCAATTTTTTATTGAGAAATCTAATGTCTTCAAAATAAGTGGATCATAAATATAAGCAAGCATTACTCTAGAAGGTATCTCTGTATCTAATTCTGTTTTTGTTAACATTTTGTTTTGTATTTTTTTTCTAGTTGAGACTTGATCCTGACAAAATATGCAGACAACATTACTTTGCATAGCCTTTATCCTGGGGAGAAAAAAAAAAAAAAAAAAGCAGTATCGAGTATTTAGAACAGTGTACAATAGCATCCTACCCTGTATTACCCTATCTCCATCCAAAAGCCACCTCTGTGGTCTCAATAGTGCCCTAAAATGCCAACTTCCATTTTATCCCAACATCAACTACGTTAGTATATTCTCTCTTTCCTCGCTAAGTAAAACTTCCTACTCAGCTGTTTGCGGTGCAGTCTGTAGACAGTTCACTAACACTGCCTGTAACCACTCCTCTCTCCTGCCTGAATCAGTGACACCACAGTCAGCTTTCCTTCCCCTCATTCCATTGCCAAACCTCTCTCCAAGTCTGATAGCTCTACCAAATCATCTAGCTTTTGCTTCTGTGTGGTCTGACAGAATTGGCACAGAGAAAGAAGCACTAAGTTCCGTGACTTCCTATTGATTTTTTTTCACTGTTAATGAAGAAAGTTAGGAGTAGCCAATAGACATTTTGTTTTTTAGAAAAAGCATCTTTCTGAAACACAAAGACATGGCTTAAAACTGTGAAAAGTTAAAGAGTTTGAACTAATTGCCATTCAGTCCTTGACTTATTTGGTGACCCTAATATGTTTACTAACAGTTTTTTAATAGCTTATTGTTACAGGATTTAAAAAAAACTATTACTTTTATCTTATAACAACACATAGCAATTAAATTATATAATGAGTTGTTCTTCTAGTTATTTCATATTAAAATCTTCTTTGAATATCGTAAATACTATGAGTTCAGAGGCATTAAGTAACATGAAATGCAACCACTGCCACCATCACCTCCAAAGCTAACAAACTTAGACCGAACTTACTGGAAAGAATTACAGTGAGAGCATATTAGAATCCTGGCCCCAGAAGACGCATAGAGTGGGGAGTCACTAATAAAAGGCCTCAGGCAGGACAAACAGGTAGGAGCCCATCAATCAGCATTAGGATTGGGTCACAAAGCTGGAACCAGTCAACAACCAGAGTAAAGGTAAGAGTTGCATAGGTTTATCTATACAGTAGATTACATGGGTCCTGAAGCTTGGCACAGAAGTCTGTCTTTAAGCAGGACACAAATGAAGTCATCCATGAGGAGGGTGAAAGGGGAAAGGTGGGAATCGAACCATGTATACCTCCAGACCTGCACAATTTAATAAGACAAGAAGTCATTTGCCATATTCACTGCATACTCCACTTCCTATGCCCCATTTCTGGCATTTTTTTTCTTTTAGGCCTATCTATACTCAATCCACTTCTAAAGCTAAGCAAGACAGAAAATTGGGGTTCACTTTCCTACAGCTGTCACTAAGTATTAAATTTGAGTCTATGTTCATTATCCAAACCCTTCATCTAGAGTTGAATCAACCGAGGACTGGACTTCCCTAATACTTGGCTGCTTTTCCTTATCTTAGCATAGCTTTCTGGGCTTCACCCTGCCTTCGCTCCCAGTTCTGATGTATTCCAGACTCACAGTGTTTAACTAGATTTCAAGTCCTGACTCCTTTTTAACCCAGTTCTGTGACCAACCATGAGTTACACTGACAATCACTCTTGGCTTCTCTTCTCCAGTCACTCAGAGGACTATGGTGGGATAGCTCGAGAGGAGGAGACCAAAGGGTACTTTCTGCCATTGCCACAAGGATTATTAAAGAATGACCTCTATAAATAAGCAACATGCAAATTCCTTCAAGACAGAGCTGATATAAGCATCAGGAGATTCCATGGATGGAGGAGTTTCTAAAGTGCTTCCCCAGGGTGTGACATCGGCATTTTCTCACTTTGCTTTTCACTCCAAGCTCGTATGCTGTCTGTAAGAAGATGCTACTCCCTCTTTCAAGACTCGGGCCTCATCTACCCTGACACACAGGATATTTTAAAATTCCATGAAAGAACAAAGGGAATCAGTTACAGAAAATCCAAATAGCAGAAGCATAGTTAAGTTTCCATATTTTGGGATTCATGTCCCAAGACATGTGAATTTTGTTCTAAAATGGGTTGAGCCAAATTCACAGGTCTCTTTCCCATGTGGCAGGTATGATTTTAACAAGCATACACTCAAGTATCAGAAATGCAATTTGGCTTTACAGCTAATATCTTGTTCTATCTACTCTAGAAATCCCCCTTCCCACAAAAAAATAGAATATACATTTTTTAATTTTGTATTTATGAGTCTCTCATTCAAATCCTTCCCATTCTTCCAAATTTAGTACCTGGGTGTAGAACGAAGCTGACATGTTCTCAGACATGGAGGTGGAACATGCAAGTCTCCAGGTGATGTACCAAATCCTGCTTGGTTCCTGGGTAATGGCCTCTGTCCTGATTACTTCTGCAGTGGTGTAACCACATGGCTGCTGAAGATTCATCTGAGTTGAGATTGCCCTGCTTGGTCTTTGGAGTGCATCCTGTTACCATTGCTGATGTCCATGAACTTTGCCTTAGCCTCCAGTCACAAGTATCTCACATCCTACCGTCTATCTGGCTACACTACTCTTTCTATTGATCACAAGGGCACGTAGCACTTATGAATGGCCTTGGGGACGTATGCTCTCTTATTTGCTTTCTCCACACCACACTAAGCTGAGACTTCACTCAGGCCCACCCCCTTGGATAACTATTGCTAGATAAATGCTGCTGGCATTTCAGAGGCATGGGATTTCCCCATGAAACTTTCCATATTTCCTGTTATGCCCAGGAAAGCAAGGTATCAGCCCCAAAAATTTTAAAATTACCAAACCTACCTGAATATTCTTTATTCATTCTTTTGGATTCAGCCATAAGAGGGGAATCAAAAACCCTAAAGATATTTATTTTTCTGTTTTCCAGGCTCCATCTCTCTCTGGCCAGCTGGGCTTTCCTCCTTCTATGGGCCAAGAAATTTCCTTTTATTGCATATTTTTCTCCCTATTTATTGTTTCTGCCATATAAATTGCCTTATCCTCCTCAAGCTGAATGTTTGTTTTGGGAGTTGTGAGAAAATCAGCCTCTTCTCAACTAAGCCAGGCAATTTCAGTGTTCAAAAGTGCTTGATTTTGGACTACGGAGAAAATTCCATTTTCAAATTCAGGCCCATGTTTCTCTGTTTGTAAGAGTGTCCTGCTTTCTCCATGAAGCAATGCATGCTATTGACCTAGTGGTTTGGAGAACTAGAAACTGAGGATGACTGCAGCAAAGCTATATTGATTTATTTTCTCAGAATTAGTACCTCAGTTTTCCCTGGCAGCAAAATTAGTGTCTCTGTAATTCCTAACAGTTTTCCATTTATTTCTTTGTGACATATATTTTCTATATTTTCTTTCTTTTTTTTTTTTTAGATGGAGTCTCACTCCGTCACCCAGGCTGGACTGCAGGGGCTCGATGTTGGCTTACTGTAACCTCCGCCTCCTAGGTTCAAGAAATTCTCCTGCCTCAGCCTCCTGAGTAGCTGAGGTTACAGATGTACCACCATGCCTGGCTGATTTTTTTTTTTTTTTTTAGTAGAGATGGGGTTTCTCCATTTTGGACTGGCTGGTCTCAAACTCCTGATCTCAGGTGATCTGCCCACCTCAGCCTCCCAAAGTGCTAGGATTATAGACATGAGCCACCATGCCCGGCCTGTGGCATACATTTTCTACCACATAAGTATAATTGTTGGACATACTTGACCCTCAGGGCAAGGACAAAAAAATCAGACTCCAGCCTCCTGAGACTCTCCCACTTAGCAAATTATTGGCAGCGTTATGGAGACTTAGGGAAGGACCTTCATCCCACCTTAGGTACATGGCCTTATCTATTATAAGATCTTTGCTTTGTAATACTTTAATTGGTCATTACCATAACAAACAATTAACATATAATAAATATATATTAATAAAAATACACATAGATAAGTTGTGCTACAAACTGTAGATAAAAACAAAAATTTAGCTCATACTTGAATAGCAAATCTATGAGATGAAACTCTTAACTCTTCATGGAAAAAGAAAATGCACTAGTCAAGAAATAAGTACATTAAATTACTGGGAAAACACTGCAAGGATCAGGATTCCACTTTTCTGTTGTCAAAAGGCAATCTACCCCAAGAGTTAGGCCTGGAGTGTGTTCTCTGAAGAACTCTGTTGACTCTAAAGAGAAACCTTAGACTACCATTTATTGCATGCCTGCCAAGTACCCTTGGTTTAATCTATATTTTCTCATTTTGTGCTCACAACAACATTTCAAAGTGGGCATTATTAGCCTCATTTTCAGAGGTACAGAGATAAAGACCCCAGTCACCAGTAGAGGTATGATTGGACTTATTTCTAAAAGATGAAAAAATGCCCTCAATGTGTGATTGAAGCAAGTTCATGAAATTGCTTCAAAATCTTCCTGTGGGGAATGGAATTAGAAACATGTCCCCCACCTCCAAAAACAGTGCAAATAAGAATTATACTTTCACCTCTAAGCTGATCTTTAAATTCAGCTTTTAGATCCTGTTGAGATTTAGTATTGGGTGACTCCTATTCAAGTCAACTGACACTTCAGTCAGTTGATTAGTGAATAGACAGGGTTATAATAAAATAAAATTTTAAAAAAGCAGTCTCTTTAGAGAAAGTGCCTCAGCAGGATTTGAATGGGCACTGGGGAGAGGAGCACTTCCCATTCAGTAGAATAGTTACTCAAGGTGACCCCTCTCCTCAGTCCTCAGGCAATCTTTGAAAGGAACTAAAATTGAAAGCATACAGAGAGGCAGAAAGAGCTGGCCCAAAAAGTGACACTCAGTGGTGGTCTTTTCTCCTTTCAGTTCCTTCCTTTCACATGCAGTTGTGTACCTCTGTGTTCTATCTCTTGGAAGCTCATTTTAAATGCAATTTAATAGTTTGAGTAGATTTTTAAATTCTATTTGATTTTTATGTTTTTGAGTGATTTACAACGTGTCTAGGAAATGTTGCTCTGTGGTATGTTGCTACTGAAGATCCAGTAGGGAGCAAAGACAATATCTACTTTTTATGTTTTGCTTTGTTTATCTTATTTAATCCTATAATATTCTCTCAGAGGTAGGTAGAGGTCAGATTTTACTATTTTTGTCTACAGGCTGGAAGTGAAATAAAATCCAGGTAGGTGTTAAATGTCATACGAGAAGCAAGTAGAACTTACAGGAATATTAACTGAGCCAAAATACACTAAACCAGCATTTTTCAAATAATTATCCATGGGATCCAAGAGATGATTTTTTGGAAAAAGAATTTCTTAGTCAAATATATTTGCATAATCATCCATATTAAATGTGCTTCTTGAGATATACGGTGCTCACATTAAAGACTCTGTGAAGTCCTGAAATTAAAAGCAATCTCAAAAACATTTAACTCAGCATCATTTCATCTAGTACATTTTGTGTGCTTGTTTAGTAAGTATCTGTTTGTAGCAACAAAATATATTTTAGGAAATACTCCATGAAAGCATACCATCTCTCAATATCTCTATATACCCCTGTAAAGTAAACTTGTATGATAAGATTAACAAACTATTTGCCTCAGATAGGGACACATCTAATTATCACCAAAGGAAGGTTGTGAGAGAGATGGAAGAAAGGGTGAGAGAGCTGCTTTCTTATTTGACTTTGCCATTTCTGTCAATGGTCATTTTCCTTTTTTCTTTTTTTTAAATTATACTTTAAGTTCTGGGATACATGTGCAGAACATGCAGGTTTGTCACATAGGTATACATGTGCCATGGTGGTTTGTTGCACCCATCAACCCTTCATCTAGGTTTTAAGCCCCCCATGCATTAGGTATTTGTCCTAATGCTCTACCTCCCATTGCTCCCCTCCCCAGGACAGGCCATGGTGTGTGACGTTCCCCTCCGTGTGTCCATGTGTTCTCATTGTTCAACTCCCACTTATGAGTGAGAACACGTGGTGTTTGGTTTTCTGTTCCTGTGTTAGTTTGCTGAGAATGATGATTTCCAGCTTCATCCATGTCCTTGCAAAGGACACGAACTCATTCTTTTTAATAGCTGCATAATATACCATGGTGTATATGTGCCACATTTTCTTTATCCAGTCTATCATTGACAGGCATTTGGGTTGGTTCTAAGTCTTTGCTATTGTGAATAGTGCTGCAGTAAACATATGTGTGCATGTGTCTTTATAGTGGAATGATTTATAATTCTTTGGTATATACCCAGTAATGAGATTGCTGAATCAAATGGTATTTCTGATTCAAGATTCTTGAAGAATTGCCACACTGTCTTCCACAATGGTTGAACTAATTTACACTCTCACCAATAGTGTAAAAGCATTCCTATTTCACCACATCCTCTCCAGCATCTGTTGTTTCCAGACTTTTTAATGAGCACCATTCTAACTGGCGTGAGATGGTATCTCATTGTGATTTTGATTTGCATTTCTCTAATGACCATTGATTATGAGTTTTTCATATATTTGTTGGCCGCATAAATGTCTTCTTTCGAGAAGTGTCTGTTCATATCATTCGCCCACTTTTTGATGTTTTTTTCTTTTTTTTTTTCTTATAAATTTGTTTAAGTTGCTTGTAGATTCTGGATATTAGACCTTTGTCAAACTGATAGATTGCAAAAATGTTCTCCAATTCTGTAGGTTGCCTGTTCACTCTGATGATAGGTTTCTTTTGCTGTGCAGAACCTCTTTAGTTTAATTAGATCATATTTGTCAATTTTGACTTTTGTTGCAATTGCTTTTGGTGTTTTAGTCATGAAGTCTTTGCCCATGTCTATGTCCTGAATGGTATTGCTTAGGTTTTCTTTTAGGGTTTTTTTTTTTTTTTTTCCTGAGACAGAGTCTTGCTCTGTCATCCAGGCTGGAGTGCAGTGGCACAATCTCAGCTCACTGCAACCTCCGCTTCCTGGGTTCAAGTGATTCTCCTGCCTCAGCCTCCTGAGTAGTTGGGATTACAGGTGTGTGCCACCACGCCCAGCTAATTTTTGTATTTTTAGTAGAGACAGGGTTTCACCATGTTGATCAGGCTGGTCTAGAACTCTTCACCTCGTGATCTGCCTGCCTTGGCCTCCCTCTTCTAGGGTTTTTAGAGTTTTAGGTTTTATGTTTAAGTCTTTAATCCGTCTTGAGTTAATTTTTGTATAAGGTGTAAGGAAGTGGTCCAGTTTCAGTTTTCTGCATATGGCTAGCCAGTTTTCCCAGCACCATTTATTAAGTAGGGAATCTTTTCCCCATTGTTTGCTTTTGTCAGTCATTTTCAGCCCTGTGGTTTCTCCTCAGCTCAGTCTCTCTGCCTAGCTGCTTGGTCTACTCCACTGCTCAACCCCCACTCCCATTAATTGGATTATATTCCCTCAGCAAACAGAAAGAACACCTATTAAACTACTGAGCCCTGTGTCAGTCACAGCGAGACTAAAATTGTAGCACAGTTCTTGTCCTGGAGGAGCTCTCTACCTAATAAAGGGAAAACAAGGGGAAAAAAACACACACACACACACACACACAATTCAAGCAGACAAGACAAGCCCTGAGGAGGAGCCTCCAACGCCGGCAGGAGAGAGGTCTTGCTGCATGAGGTGGGGCATGGCTCCCTCCTGCTTCTTCAGAAGTGTTAAAAGATAAGTTTTGGCACTTTAAAATTTTAAAGAATTTATTTGAGCAAACAGCAATTGATGAATTAGGCACCTCCAAACAGGAAGTGGTTTGGAGCTCCCCCCATGGTGGTTGAGGGGGAAGTTTTTACAGGGCGAATGCAGAAGCAGAGCCAACAAATCATTTGATTGTTGAAAGTTTGAACAATTGTCTTATTTGGACTCTCCTGGTGGGCAGTACAAGAGAGATAACTAATGTCCAATTGGCCACTGGTGGTGGACTGAGCTTAAGTTTCATTTTGCTTACATAGAAACGTCAGTCTAATGGCCTCCCATTTAATGTGTTTGTTTGTTTTGTATTGTTTCGTTTTGAGACAGAGTCTTGCTTTGTCACTCAGGCTGGAGTGCAATGACACCATCTTGGCTCACTGCAACCTACACCTCCTGGGTTTAAGCAATTCTCATGCCTCAGCCTCTCCAGTAGCTGGGATTACAGGCACCCGCCATCATGTCTGGCCAATTTTTGTATTTTTCTAGAGATGGGTTTCACCATGTTGGTCAGCTTTCTGACCTCAGGTGATCCACCACCTTGACCTCCCAAAGTACTGGGATTACAGGTGTGAGCCACCACGCCTAGCCCCATGTAATGTTTAAACAGTGGTACCATTATAGAAAGCAGTGCTTGCTGATATGGATGACAAATAGATTTAGCAAATCATAGTGAATAAGAAAGTTTAAAGACAGCAATTTCTACCAAGGCATGTAGATGAGAAAAGCAGGTTCATTTGGAACCCTGCATGATCACTTCCTCCCATAGAGAGAGACTAGCTAAAAGAGAGTTAGATGTAACATGAGTGTTAAACGTAACATGGTAAAGAGTTTGAAGTTTATCCTGGAGAAAATACCATGGATAAATACATATAACTTTTAACCCCTTAAGTCATTTTAAGTCTCTAAAGATTCTCTCACCTTTTGAAACTGCATATTCTCAAATCTTAAATCCCCTCTCTTTTTCTGTGTACATATCCAAAATCTATCCATGCATCCAGATCAAACTATTTCAACTCTTTATAACATAATTTCCCTAACTATCTCAACCCAGACTTCTTCCTCCTGTGAATTCCTCTGCAATCACTGACTATGTATTCATGTGCTATCTTATAAGTTACTCTTTATAAATACATATATTTCCTGCTGAACTCTATAGCAAACACCTCAAAAGCAAGGAACCATATTGTATATCCTAGGAACACTGTGGTAGGAAGCCTCTAACCGGCCTCCAGTGATACCCCTCTCCTAGTATTCATGCCTTTGTGCAAACCCCTTTCCTTCAGTGTGGGCTGGACCTAGTGACTCACTTCTAACAAATAGAATGCCATAAAAGTGACAGGGTTTTGTTTCAAATAATAGGTTACAAACAACTCTGGCTTTTTCTTTCTCTTCTTCTCTTGTTCTGTTCCCTTGTTTCTCACTCACTTTGAAATAAGTCACCTGCTAGATTGTAAGCTGCCTTATAGAGAGACCCTTGTGGCAAGAAACTGATGTATCTCCAGCCAGCAGCATGTGAGCTATGGGCAAACTTGAAAGCAGATTCTAATTCACGAGAACCTTGAGATGACTTCAGTCTCAAAAGACATTTGGTAGCAACCTTATAAGATACTCTGAACCAGAGATGCCCAGCTAAGCTGCACCTGGATTCCAGACAATCAGTAATGAAAATAAATATGTATTGTTTTAAACTACCAAGTCGTGGGATAATTTGTTACACAGGCATAGCTTTAAAAAATCTAAAGTAGGCCAGGCGCGGTGGCTCACGCCTGTAATCCCAGCACTTTGGGAGGCTAAGGCGGGTGGATCATGAGGTCAGGAGATTGAGACCATCCTGGCTAACATGGTGAAACCCCGTCTCTACTAAAAATACAAAAAATTAGCTGGGCGTGGTGGCAGGTGCCCTTATTCCCAGCTACTCAGGAGGCTGAGGCAGGAGAATGGCGTGAACCCAGGAGGCGGAGCTTGCAGTGAGCCGAGACCGAGCCACTGCACTCCAGCCTGGGTGACAGAGTGAGATTCCATCTCAAAAAAAAAAAAAAAATCTAAAGTAACAAGCTACAAAATAAACATAAAATATTTCTGAGGACAGTTGACTAGCTAAATGGAAGAACTTATTGGAAATAATGGATCCAATGTTTATTGGATGAATGAATCCAAGACAGATATTCATAAAAATTCCCTCAGGCTTATTTTATGTTAAAATAACCACAAACTTATCTTTATATTATACAAATATCCTTGCTTTTATTCCTTTGGAAATTTTAATTATAGGAATGGTTATCGTGATTAAACTTTTTTTGTTTTTATGCAAAACACGCAATTGAAAGGCACAGAAGATACACTGAACAGGGAATCCACTGGCTTACTCATATTTCACATCATTGATGCTCTTCTCTCACATAGGCATGGCTGTTTCCATGGAACTATGATGCTGAGAACCTCTGCCAGGAAGGCATTTGTGGACTCAGTGTGCCTGGGACTCACGGGTGACAGAGAGAAAGCAAGACATCTATGTAAGGAAGCAGGGTGCACCATCTTTTCCATGAGTGGTAATCATGGAATGTTCTCTTGATTAAAAGTTAGTCTAGAATGGGATCTGAGAATCAACAGTTTTAGGAAAACATCCAAGTTTGGAACTAAGATATAAGCGGAACTCAGACAAGATACGCAACATAGAAGACCAAACTTGGATGTTTTCCTTTCACACTCTTGCTTTCTCTAGGAGACTGAGAGAACTGAACTATGAGTGCTTTCTCTGCCCCATTGTTACAGTTAACAATAATACCCAGAGGTGGTCTCATACCAAAGGGAATGTGCGCAGAAGTAGCCAATGATGCAGCAATTTCATTTTAAGTCTTATCCAAAAGTCTGTTCAATCTTTATACTTGGAAAAGATGAATTTCCCTACCAGGTAAAATGTTCTAAGAACAAACATGGTTTGTTCTTACAACGTGGTTTGTTCTTACTTCTCTGCTGTATTAGTTACACTCCAGTCAGAAGGTAGAAACTTCACAATAATTTGAACAGGGAAAGTTGAATATAAAGAAACAGGAACAAGGGATTGGAGTCACAGGGAATTATGTAAAGGTGTGTGGGAGGAAGAAAACTCTGAAGGATCAGGGCTGCTGGGGGAGAGTACTCAAGAAAGGAGCAGCTTGGAGGAAGAGAATCCTCCCCAAAGCTGGAATTCAGATCCCATTGAGGAGGGTACAGTTGAAGCACACTAGATGGTGTGGGAAATTTCACTGGGTTGTTCTAAATCAGAAAGGGTTGCCAGCTGTCAGTTAGGCCAACTGAGAACTGTCTTTTAGGACACTGATGAACTTCACAGGAAGCTGCTCGAATAGGTTGCCGTTGACCTGCTGGAAAGCCAGCTGGGGCAGCAGCTGGACTCATGGGAAAGCCACCTGCAAGTGGTAGAAGTCGAAAGGGTATATTGTTACTTAATTGGAAAACCATGCAACTTGTTAGCTCCTCTCAGGAATACCATTGAACTTGTTGCTGGAAACAGCCCAAGGTGGGGATTGTGCTGAGGGAAGCTGGGGAGATGCAACTTGCTGCTAGATGTCAGAATACTGCTGAAAAAAAGTCATGCCTGGCTGGGCGCCGTGGCTCAAGCCTGTAATCCCAGCACTTTGGGAGGCCAAGGCAGGCAGATCACGAGGTCAGGAGATCGGGACCATACCAGCTAACATGAAGAAACCCCGTCTCTACTAAAAATACAAAAAAAAAAAAAAAAATAGCTGGGGGTGGTGGCGGGTACCTGTAGTCCCGGCTACTAGTGAGGCTGAGACAGGAGAATGGCGTTAACCCGGGAAGCGGAGCTTGCAGTGGGTCAAGATCGCGCCACTGCACTCCAGCCTGGCGACAGAGCAAGACTCCGCCTCAAAAGAAAAAAAAAAAAAAAAGCGTGCCTTCTGCAGGAGCTCAACTAGAGGAGCACATTTGCAACTAGAGGAGCACATTTAAACCAGAAACAAAACAAAAACTATCCTCTAGTGTCCCTTCAATATCCTCTGTTGACAATGTTATCACAGAGCAGGAAAAAAATGGTGAATTTAGAGCTGAGAGACCATAAATGGATAACTGGCACATCTACCTACAAACTAAAGGTTTTCTTTTCTAAGAGACATTTTTCCAAAATGCATTCTACTATATATGTTTAATACGTGGGAAAATGTCATTTTCCTGAGAAGTAGGTAAAAAATATTATGTGAATTAGCATTTAAAGTACAACTTTTGTACTTTCTCATTTATTTGTCTAAGTGTCTCTGTTTTCAATCTAGACAGACAGCTGTACTAAAAGGAAAATAATACTTGCTATTAGTGTCCAACTGACAATGTTGCATAAGTCTATTCACTTAAAATGAACTGGAAGTGATCCTGGAAAATCTTTACATCTCTTTTTAATTTTAATTTTGAGACTAAGAGGTGTGGAAGGTTCATAGTATCCACAGATGACAGCTATATGGAGAGCTATTTGGTCAGCAACAACAGGTTTATCTATCCCAAATTCATGTTTCTCTTCACTTCTATTCTAAAAAAGAATTCAGTTTTTGAGTCATTTCTTGGAGTAATTAACTATTTCTCATATATCCTTTCTAAGAAATTACAGACGTAATTCTAAAAAGAGTAGTACACTAAGTAATTAAGTCAGTGCATTAGCAGAGGCAGGTAACAAGGAAATGATCTCCATTAGTGGCAAAAGAAGGGAATAATTTTTTAATGTAGAACAGGGATCAGCAAACTCTTCCTGTAAAGGGTTAAATAGCAAATATTTTAGGCTTTGTGGGCTGGATGGCCTCTATTGCAACTACTCAACTCAAGTCTGTAGCATGAAAGCAGCCATAAGAAGTATGTTCCATTAAAACTTTATTTAGAAAAACATGCAGCAGGCAGAGTTTGGCCCATGTGGGGGTTTTAGCCAACCCCTGAAGCAGAGAAACAGAAGGAAAATTGGATAAAGAGGACATTTCAGAGCGGAGAAATAAGCAGCAAAATAGCTCTTGACATCTAAAGATGTGAAAACTACAAAAATTGTAAGTCTTGGCTCATTAGCCAGCTCAGAAATTTTGCCCAAAGAAGACGTAGCACAGTAGACATGGACTATGGCCTAACACAAACATGGAAGCTGCCTACAAGTTAAGCCTCACTTTTCTCTTCCATACAACAGAGAAATAATATTTTAATCACTTAGTTTTTGTGAGAAGCAAATACTATGAAGCTACGTTACAGATGCTCACTAGCTGTTCTACATCCTCTGTGTCTCAATTTCCTCATCTTTTATTGAGCAGGTTGCATTAATTTAAGCTCTTAGATCCTTTTCAACTTTAATATATGATGACGGGGCATCATCGTTTTGGGGTTGTCCAACAAGCGATGTGTATCATAACCTAATCAAGCAGCGAGGGCCTTTGTTGTTCACCATCACAGACTCATCACAACTGTTTTTTTCTACTGCAAAAGAAACACATGAGGACACTTTCAAGTTCTTCTACCAAACTGTCTAAACAGTGGCTCTAAATAGAGGAGAGGGCTATTATCACTATAATTTTCGTGTATCTCCAATATTGGGAGACCCACCAGCATTTATTTAGTGGGCAGAAGGCAGGGATGCTAGGCTTTCCGTAATGTAGGGAACAGTCATGCGCAATGAATAAGCACTGTATTCTGTATTGATTTTTATTTTGCCACTGGACATTACATGAGTTTAATACTTGTTGTTAATTTTCTGAGCTTAGAACTGAATCCATTTCACATATAAACACAAGACATTTTTGAACTCTTAGTATGTACTGATTTTTTTTCAGAAATGTAAATACCATGTAAATTGATGGAAATTTTTGCTTCGTTTTATCAGTACTTTACAAAGACGAAAAGAAAAAATTTCCAAGAAAAGCACATCATTGATGACAATGCCTGTTGCGACATTTTAGTCATAAATATAGTGTACTCGTATCAGTCTTAAGTCATATCCACAGTATTTCTCTATGTGAAAGCATCTGACTACCATGTTTTTTGTTTTGAAAGCATCTGACTACCACATTTTGTCTGATTTTGCTTTAAAATACAAATGACTTAATTCTTTATTTCTTTTTTAAGAATTAGAGAAATATATTAGTGTTTTAAAAATTACGTGTGCAAGTAGGTTATATCATTTATAAATTTATTTTCAGATTACTAAAGAGGAGGTCACCTAGCATCTGATAGGATTGAGGACTCCCCCACAATTACCCTAAGCAATCATTGTCCTAGATTTCTTTTATTAATGACCAATGAGTAAAGAACACAACGTAACTTTGTCTCAAGCTCCCTAGAGCAGATACTATAGACTCTCGTTAAATATATTGTATTTGCTGATGCCGCCACGTTACTGATAAGATGAAACTTCAAAGAAGTTACTTTCTAATACAAACACTAAAGTTTGATTTTCCATGCGATAGAAAACTAGTGGATCCTGCAGTTCCCTTTATTTGCAGAAAGATGATTAGTGCCTTCCTGGCCGTGAACAAAATAAGACTTCTCCCTGAAGTTGCTACACTTACTATCCTCTTAATAAAACATCTGAGACTCAGGGAAAACATTTCACCAGCCAGAAACAGCTGGCGTTGTCCCACCAGATCTTCCTGGAGAAGCTTCAGTGTTCAGATGTCTATAGTAATTTCTATTGGCATTATTATCAATTACCTCCCGCTTAGTGCTGAGTCTGTAGACCTACAGCTTTTCTGGTTCAAATTTTTATAGCTGTTTTGAAAGAGCCCTAGCAGTGCTTTTTTAAAAAGAGAAACCTGAGCAAAATGTCTTCAATGACCCTTTTCCATTTCTATTTGAAATGAAGAGAAGGAAGCTCTTCAACCTACTAGGGGCTGAGATCCAAAATTTCTCCTTGCCCTAAGTTAAATAAGCCAGACACAGAAAGACAAATAATGGATGATCTCACTTACATGTCAGATCTAAAATAATCAAACTCATAAAAGCAGAGAGTAGCATAATGTTTTCCAGGGGATGAGAGGTGGGAGAAGTGGGGAGGTGATGGTCAAAGGGTACAAAGTTTCAGTGATGCAAGACAAGTAAGTTCTGGAGATCATTTATACACCAGAGAGCCTATATCTAACAGCACTGTATTGTATGTTTAAAATTTTCCAAGAGAATGGATCTCATGTAAATTGTTCTTCCTCCACCTGCGCCCTCCAAAAAATAATATTAAAGGGGGCAGGAGGAAACTTTGGGAGGTGATGTGTGTCTTTATGTCCTTGATGGTGGTGGTTTCATGGGTATATATTTATGAGCAAACTTCTCAAGTTGTATACATTAAATATGTACAGCTTGTTACATGTCGTTAATACTTCAATAAAGTGTTTTTAAATGTATTCTTACCAAAGAAAACACCCGAAGATTATTTCATGTAGAATGAAGATAAACATAAACTTACTCTCTTCACTGAAAGTTGTCAAACACAGATTAGAAAGTCCACCATAACAGGCATATGGAACTTTGAATGACCACTTTTTAATTTATGCTTCTTCATTTCCTCCGCAGGTGAATGCTGGCTTTTCTAAAGAGATTCTTAGATTTTGTGGTAGCTCCTTCATGCCTCATGAAATGATTTAGACTGGCTTTAGAAATGTCATATTATTCTGTGTTTGTGAGGCCATTTCAGAAATGGTAGTTCAGAGTAAAATTGAATGGACTTTTTTACCATCTCAGATAATAGATTCAAATGACCAGATCAAGTTTCATATTGAAACTGGTCAGAGGGATTTTTGTTTCATACTTTATTGATACAGATGAAGTGACCAATTAAAGTGGACTGGTTTTCACTTTTTACACCTCTGACTGCTCTTAAGGCTGCAACAACTTGTGTCAACTATTTCAATGTTATTAATATCTGAAGCATTGAATGTACCCTAGCAACCACAATTTGAAACAATTCTTAGCTTCTGAAAACGTTTTCCAAGTTTTTTTATTAATATGTAATTTCCATGACTGGCCATATCTGTCTGGTATATCAAATAACTTGCTTGCCATGTTTGATGTGACTATCTCTTCTAGAGAACATAAAAATTTGTATATAGAATCAGGTTACCTCTGATTTCATTTAATCAAACTTCAAGTCTCCTCCTCCCACATTTTCAAGGGAGTAGATAGACTATAGCACTATCAAAAACCACACAAGGCACTGCTGAGATTCATTCAGGCCTTGAGCACATTTGATGACTGGGGCTTCATGATTGGTTTTGGCTCGGAGGAAGGTCAAAAGTGCTTGGAGGATTGGGGGATTAGGAAGACGATAACAGCAAGCTATCTCATTCATTTATGACTTCTGTCTCCCAAGAGGTACTTTGGGTGCCTGTCTGAACTGCACTGAGAAGGGGTGGAGGTGAAGGACAGAGGCATTAGTGTGGGACCTGGTGGCATGGCTGCTTATTCAAGCTATTACCTAGAGTGGGGAAGAGGGTCTTAGGAACCCCTATGTGTCTCCGGTGTGGTGAGAACTCCAGCTAATGAAGTGTAGCTCTATCTTCTTGCCAGCATCCAGAGACAACCAATCTCTGGAAATGTTGAACCCCACCAGTTGTAGCAGTGGAGTATCATTTTCAAGTGCCTGTGAGGGGACACAGCTCAGCAACAGAGTAGAAGAAAATGAGACAACAGTTTATGAATTTGCATGGGCTATCCCTAGGAACTACTAGAAATAATTAGATGAAATTTATGGGGTGGTAAAAACTTCTGTATTATTCATAAAGAAACACAAGCCAGTGGTTTATTATAAATAAGATGACCCTCTTTCTAGCCAAAGCTGGGGAAATTCCCATGCTTGAAATGCCAACCCAGAGATGTCATCTCACCCCAGTTAGAATGGCTATTATCAAAAAGACAAAAAAATAAATGCTAATGAGGATGCAAAGAAAGGAGGAAAGCTTGTATGCTGCTAGTGGGAAAGTAAAGTAGTATAGACATTATAGAAAACAGTATGGAGGTTTATCAAAAAACTAAAACTAAAAATAGAACTACCACATGATCCAGCAATCCCACTACCAGTTATAGATCCTTAAAAAAGGGAAATAAGTATATAGAAGAGAGATCTGCACTCCCATGTTTATTGCAGCAATATCCACAATCGCCAGGATATGGAATCAAACTAAGTGTCTATCAACAGATAAATGGATAAAGCAAATATAGTATATATATACACAATGAAATATTATCCAGCCATAAAAAATATGAAATCTTGTCACTTACAGAAACACGGATACAACTGGAGATCATTATGTTAAGCAAAATAAGCCAGGACCAGAAAGACAAACATGGCGTGTTCTCACTCAAATGTGAGAGCGAAAGAAGTGGGTCCCATTGAGGTAAAGAGTAGAATTGTAGTTACTAGAGTCTAGGGATGAAATGGGGAGGCAGGGATGAAGAGATGTGGTTAGTGGGTACAGAAATACAGTTAGATAGAAGGAATAAATTCTAGTATTAAATAACTCAGTATGGAAATTGTATTCAACAGTAATATATTGGTTATTGCAAAATAGCAAGAAGAGAATTGTCATGTTCCTAACATACACACAAAAAAATGTTTGAGGTGATTAATATCCCAGTTACCCTCACTTGATAATTACACATGTATACATGTGTCACAATATTATATGTACCCCCAAAATATGTACAATTATGATATATCAATTAAAAACATACACACAAAATATCATCTTAAAGTCTCATCATCATCCAAGACCACTCTTTTGAGCTCAGACTATGTATCCAACTGCATACCTGATATCATGAGTTATATATCTCATGAATACATACAACTCAATGTGACCAAATGTGTATATTTCCCCCAAACCCTGTTTGTTTTCCATATTTCAATGAGTGGTAGAGCCACCTAAACCAGCCATTCTCAATCTTGACTGCTACATATTAGAATCCTCTGGGAGTTTTAAAATCCCACTAAGTCCTAAGCCCCATCCAAACCTATCAAATTAGAATCGAATCACTAGAAGTGGGGCCCAGGCATGGGGTCTTTGTAAAATCTCCCAGGTGATTATAACATGTTATTAAGTTGGAGAGACACTGCTATCAGTTAAGGCCAGAAACTTGGAAGTCAACCCAACACTTCTATTTCCTCATTCACTGCCCTCATCCAATACATCACTGAAAACTTTTGTTGCTACTTTCAGTATAGTTTATGAATCTCTCCACATTTTTTCACTAACCCTACCACCACCCTAACACAGGTGATCCTCACCCCTTGCATAGATTAATGCAACAGTCTCCTTATGGTCTCCCTTCAACCCCTTGTCCATCTCTAAGCAATTCTACTAACAAATGGATATTGCCCATGCTGTTTCTGCTACTTAGGACTATTTTTTTTACCCTTTACCTGGCTTGTTCCTGCTTATAATTCAAAATTCTATGGAGTAAATACCATTATTCATTCATGCATTCATTAATTCAACAAATGTTTAAAATACATCAACCACCACCAGTTTTTCCAATATTATCTAAACATTGGAAAGAGAACTATGAAAAGATAGGTAACTACCCTGCTTTTTGGAAGACAAACTAACAAAATACACATATTCAGTAAATATGTGAACTGAAGACTTTGGCTAACTGAGATATAGGCAGGCTAAATAACTGTCCTAAGTTCACAACAAATGAGATGCAAAGCCAGGATCTGAGCAATTAACACAGATGAATTGCAGAGCCACTGCTTTTCATCACTATGTTATGTGTTCAAGAATGAAAACCAAATATAAATCAAACTATATGAAATTTCCATTTTATAGATGAAAAATGTCAAATTTCGACAATGTCACATGCATCAGCCTATACTTAGAATATAATTTCCCTACCTGTTAGTTCCTTTTTTCATTCCCAGCAACTCTTTTTGTTGGAAACTTTTGTGGTTGTTGATCATCCAAATTACAAAGTCTCATTGCTAGAAAGTTTGGTAGGTCAATGGGCATTACAGTTTGATGGTGACTTGTTGGTCCATCTGAATTTGTGAAATGTGACTCCCCTAACAGACATTTAAAGGGAAAGAGACAGCCTCAAGCAGTTTCAAAGTAGTAAATAATTGTGTAGAGAGAATTTATTTATCACTGGTTATATTGTGATAAATTATATTTATCACATTTATATTTATATGGCTTCATGCTTAACAAATGTAAATCAAGTCATACCAGTTGAACTAAGACAAAGATGACTTCGTAACAGGCATTTTTTGGTCCAAGTTTGTGTTTTCTTAATATAGATATATATAAATTAAATATTAAATTTTATATATCTATAATATATAAAAAGTGTGTATATTTTATATACAATATATTTATAAATATGTTATATATAAATATGTTATATTTTATAATATATTTACATATAAAAACAATATAATATATAATATATATTATATAAATATATAAAATATTTATATATAAAATATATTATATATTTTATATTTTATAATATAAAAATATATAAATATTATATATCTTATATCTTATATTACATATAATATTATATAATATATTATATTATAATTTATAATATATTATAAATATATAAATATAATAGATATATTATATTATATTATAGAAGAAATATTTAAAGGCCTCAGAGAAAAAAAGCCTATATAAATGTAAATAATTCATAAAAGAGGGGTAGATTTATTTAGTCTATTTTCAGATGCAAACATCAGAAAACAGGTTTAGTATTTCCATATAACAAATATATTTATATATTTAATATAATTATAAATAACTGTATTATTTTATATATTATATATTTATAAAGATATAAATATATTATAAATGTAAATATATTATATATTTATAATTATTTAGATATTATATAACATATAATATATGCTATATATAATATATTATCATATATTTATATAAAAATATATATAATTTTTATATATCATAGATATATAATAGATAAAACTTTACATATAATATATATTTATTATAACTTATTTATAATAAGTATATATAATTTTTGTATATTATAGATATATATTATAGCTAAAGCTTTATATTTTTAAAGAAACTGTGTGTGTGTGTGTGTGTGTGTGTGTGTGTGTGTGTGTGTGTGTATATATATATGCTAAAGAGTACTGAGCCATGACAAGACATCGTGGACACATAACATATTTAGATACCAAGAACAATGTGACAATACTATTATCTGAACTAGAAATACAGTAATGTGTTTGATGAGTCAGAGTAACCTACTGGAAAATCCTAAAACAACCTAGTTGAAAGAACCATGGTCTTCTAACAATCTAAAAGAGGCCCCTGAAGAGAGACAACTATGTGAGTATAGGTATATAAATATTTACATTTTTCATTAAATATATGTCCTCTAGATCAGGATTTCTCATCCCTGTCACTATGAATATATTGGGGAAGATACATTAGCTGTGTACATTTTGTTCGTGTGTGTTGGGGAGGTGGTTGTTCTGTACGTTGCAAGGATGTTGGAAGCATCTGTGACCTCTGCTAATAATATCCTTTAGTTATGGCAACTAAAAATGTCTCTAGACACTGCCAAGTATCCCACAGGGGCAAAATGGTCTTCATTTAAGAACCACCGCTCTTGATAGATATAGGAGGAGACAGGTTTAGGGGTATATTGTGATATTGAGATATTAATTTATATATAGGTATGGAAAGGAAGAAGATAGTGTTTCTGTGTGTCATTACGGACCCTGCGGTACAATGGTTAAGAATAGCTGCATTCACACTGATCGACTGTATTAGATTAGTAAATTTCAATGCTACCAAATACTAGCTGTGAGATATTTTAAGTGAAGGTAACAATAAGATTGCAAAGATTATTATGACCACTTAATGATATAATGCACTTAAAGTGCTTGGCATATTGCTTAGTACTGAGTAAGTACTCAGCAACTGTCGGGTCTTATTGTTTTAAGAGATCCTGCTAACAGTTTTTTTTTTTTCTTGGTGCCTGCCTCTGTCTCTCTCTGTATTACATACAGATGCATATACATATCATACAAGCAGTTATATATAGATGGACCTGTGTCTATGTATCTATAAATGCAGCACAGATAAAACATACCAATGGCAGGTATGACTGTGAGTGCTTGAGTGTGTATGTATTGGCATCAGAGAAGGGGCTGAAAGAGAGTGTGAGTCATTCCATAATGCAAAGCAGATGTTAGTCTTTGATAATTTTTTTGGCAGATTAAAAAAAGAGGAGTTAAGTAAACTTTATCTGGCAAGTTTGAAGAATACGGTAATCAAATGTCATAATTAATAGAGTGTTAGCACATAAAACCAAACATCATTTATCAATTTTAAAACATCTAAAAATACAACAAAATACATTAAACACTAAAACTTACTAAGATGATTAACTCATTTTATTTCAGCAATTATTTATAAATCTCTTGCTATTTTCTTAGCTATATTCTAAGTATGGATTTTTGATGAAATTTTAGGAACTACCATTCTTCCTAATGGTTGTAAATGTCTTCTCTTCAGAAGTGTAGAAGATGTAGGAGTTTATGCTGAGGACATACTCCATATATCATGATCTGAAGGTGTCTTGGAAAGTATTGATATTACTGACATATACTTACTTCCATTATATGTGCCTCTTTTATATAAATTTAGAATACAGCGGGCAATAGATGAGTATCCTTCCTTCCATAAATTAAACTTTTATGTCGAAGTTGAGAAGCTCTTTTGTAAATTTTAATCATTTTTTTCTACTACTATAGAATCTCAGATGCTATCTAGCTCTTTTCTACCATATCCTTAATTCCTCCTCAGCATTTGGTAAAGGGGTATTTACTATTTGTCAACAAGATAACTTGTCATACTTATGGACAGCTGAGATGCTGGAAAATTATCTGTTATATTGAACCAAAACCTGCCTCAAATATGCACACAATATATTTATCTGATTACTGCAAACATCAGAAAATAGGTTTAATCTTTCCATATAACAATCTTATAATTACTTATTAATGTAGTATCTTAGAATTATAAAGATAAGTTTAATTTTCCATGTAACAATCTTATAATTATAAATAAATGAGAGCATAATTCTTACATTTCTCCTTCAGCCTACCTTCCCCAGGAACAAACAGCCCTGGCTTCTTCAATCAATACCACCTGAAATACTATCTGGTCATTTTACCTCCTTCCGAGCATATGTGTGTGTCTGTGTGTGTCTGTGTGTGTGTGTGTTTCACTATTCCTCTTCAGATGTGATATATGGAAAATAATTCAGGTGCACTTATTTCATATCTTTTACACCAAATACTTAATAAATAAGTATCTTTATCCTTGTCAGCAGACATTCTGTTACTCAGAATGCTCTGCGTCATCATCCAGGTATAGACATTTCATGTCTTTGTCAGTTTCAACATATTTTTAGATTTGTTTCAATAAAGTGTATGTAGATAATGAATGAACATACATTCTCCACCATTTCAAAATTATGTCCTCCTCTCTCATGCTATTCAATCCTTCTCTTCTACTTTATTTTCTTCTTCATTTAAATATCTCTTCATCTCTCATGGCATTTTTGTTGGACTCAGTAACAATGGAGCCAACTTTGACTATCCTAATTTCACAGTAACAAACAAGCCATTTGCAATATCAAAAAAATTAATGCTTAAGATTTTTCTTCTGTTTCTTTACTTTTTATGATGATTTCAACAAAATAAGACAATAAGGATGACTTCTTCTCAATTGCAACTAATGTCCTTTTGAGATCCAATAATTTATAACCTAAAAGGCAATTAAAAAAAAGAAACAAGAAACAACTTAAAAAAGCAGTGCTAGTTAACCAATTTTCCTAGAAGGAAATGATATTGTCCTAACATTATACAGTATAGAAGAAATATTTAAACAGCCCCAGAGAAAAAAATAGCCTATATAAATGTAAATACATTCATAAAACAAGGGTAGATTTATTTAGTCTATTTTCAGATGCAAACATCAGAAAACAGGATTAGTATTTCCATATAACAATTTTATCTATTAATGTATTAATTCTATTAATGAATTATCTATTAATGTATTAATTATCTTATAATTATAAAAATAAGTTTAATCTTTCCATATAATGATCTTCTCATTATAATTTATCTTATAATTATATATAATGAGAACTTAATTCTTATGTTCCCGCTTCAGCCTAGCTTTTTTCTCTATTCACAAACATATCACACATACACATACATATACACATACTCTCTGCTTAGCAGATTATCTCACAATAGCAAAGTTGAAAATAAATAATGCTTTCCTTATAGCTATTCTGTGCACTAATGAAACATGGAGGATAGTTTTTTAAATGTAAGTAAGATAATATTCTAGAATTTAAAAAATTATCCACATCTTTAGAGAGGTTTGGGTTAAAGGCATGCATTTGTTAAAATCCTTTGAATGACACACCTAAAATTTTAAGTATTTCGCTATACATAGATTCTACATTTTAAATTGCAAAGAAATATTGAACTCTGCTTAACAAGTTTGTTTCTCTAAGTTGTATGAATTAGCAATTTGGAACTATCTTATATATATTCTGCACTTAAGCAAAAAAGTAAATAAATATTGAGTGTAATAAGAGTGGGTTTCTTACAGTTGGAGGTGAGAGTTCCATATGTGGAAAGTACAAGAATAGAATGTAGGCCTGTGGTATTGGACTAGCATTAGAGTCATCAATTTGCATTCAGAAAGAGAGACAGGAGGAGAAAAAGACTCAAAATATTGCCAAAAAGAAAAGTCAAATGTTGTTATACCAAGGACTTATTATGCCATATTCATTATTTGGTAATTAAATAAATGTACATAAAGCAGGAAGTAATAATGTCAGAAATGTTAAACTTACAAATATGCAACAATTAGTTATTAATGATGGTATTTATATCAATGGCATTTTCTTTCCAACATTTTAGTCCAAAAATAAAAAAAAAAAGCAGCACTTTTTAAAAGATACTATAGTTAAGGATAGGGAATCTTTAGAGTTAGAAAAATTATGTTTATCTGAATACATAGGGATATGTCTATTTATCTGCCAAATAAATATAAAACACACAGTATTTATCAGTAGCAAGAACTCTACACCAGAACTGTGAAAAAGTGCTTCATGTTGAAACCTGAAATAAAAAGACATTTAGCTAATTTGGGGGTGAAAAATACACTTGCTAAATGTCCCTTAAACTTCTGACAAATTATGAAATATATTTCCATATATTTTGGCTATGTCATATTGTATATAGTGGTTTCATTTTTCTTCCATCATGAGTTTTTCATTCTTGCTTCCATTTCTGGCTTTAGTTGAAACCTCACAATTATGCTGAGAACCCTTGCTTTCTTATTGTTTTTAAAATGAGACTTTCATGATGAAGCCACAAAACAACTGAGCAGTAATACACATTAAAGAAACATGCTGTTTTGCGTTCATATTTAGTAGATTTGGCAAAAGAATCTATAATAATTTGACAAGCCAGAAGCAGCCTAGAAGACAAAATCTAAAAACTATATGTAAATTCAAATGACTTATCCATCTTCCTACTCACTGATCTCTCAACTTTTTCTTTGTCTTTCCTTCTTTCTTCCTTCCTTGTCTCTTTCTTTTCCCTCTTTTTCGTATCTTATCTTTTCTTTTCTCCTTCCTTGTATCCTTCTCTTTCTCCTTCCTTGTATCCTTCTCTTTCTACTTCCTTCTGTCTCTCCTTCCTTTTTCTTTCTTTTTTAATTTCCTTCTTTCTTTTCTTCTCTTTTTTCTCCTTTCTTTTTCTCTTTCTCTCTCCTTCTCTCCTTTCCTCCCTCCCTCCCTCACCCCTTTCTTTCTTTCTCCCTCAGTTTGAAGAAGTGGAAACCAGGATGTTGGTATTTTATAGAAACATACAGTAGAACAAGAGAATAAGTACCATAGTCAATTCTACAGTCAGGTGTTTTGTCATCTGAAGTCATAACCAGACCTAAATAACCCTAAGCAGTTAGTCATCATTGCAAAATCAAGAAAACTCCATGTAACTGTATATTCACAAATACCCCACTGGCTTAGAATTAGCAAGTAACACCCTAGGTATTCCCCAGGTGGGAAGGGATACCCCCTTGGAAGTGGGTGAATTCCCACTGGATCTCCCCATTTGTGTTGGGGATCTTGACTCACATTCCCTGCTTGGGGAGCCCCATGGGTTTCTTAATTGCTTCCTTCAGGGATGGGAACAGAATTGAGAATGTCACCATGTTGGGGAAACCTAGAAAGCTCTTTATTCCTTAATAAGATATGGGGCAAATTAGAGATCAAGGAATCCCAAGCACACTTCCTTTTATGGCTTCTACCTTTTAACTTATAGAAATGAAAATATTTAATCTTTGCTATGTTGAAGAGACCCAGGTAATATCACCATGAGATTTTACTGAATATCTGATAATTAATGGTTATTCCTTCCTGTCTTCTGTTCCTTAGGTACACCTTCACAAATTGGTACTTTATTAATTCTACCCATTTATAATAGGGAAGCATTAACATAATAACAAGTTAGAATATGTGTGTGTGTGTGTGTGTGTGTATATCGCCAAATTATTAAATGGCTAAAATTGCAAAAATAATAAAAAAAATTTATGTTCACCAAATAAAGATCTTCTTGAAAAAAATTTTAGAGCTTCTGGAAAGAGCTAAATGTAGACTATATGTCCTGATAAACTAGTTGGTTAATTCTCTAATATTAATGAGAACTATGTGTAGCCCACTATAGCTCAGTCTCTGCCTTGACTATGAAGAAGTACTTTGTGATTTCATCAGTAAGAACATTTTAAAATATAATTATTCTTTTATTTTATTACTTGACTGATTCCTTTATTCTAGATTACTGTGCTTGGGGATTTTTTTCCCCATACGTCTTTGCTTTAACTGTAAGCCATTTAATTTTTTCAGAAAGTAAGAAATAGATATATTTTAAGTAATCAGCATTGTGTTACTATCTAAAAAGAGAACACAAGACTGATAGACAATAAGATTATTATTTCACAGATGAGAAAACCAGGGATGTAAAAAGGAAAATATCTCACCCAAAGTTTCTTCTCACCCAAAGCCAACACAAACATCAGGAAACAGAGGGTGGCGCTCGCGTAAAGTTTCAAAACCCAAACTAGAGTCATTCTTGTCACAAAGTCCTCAAGAGGACTCAGGTTGGTATATTTAGGGCTAAAACACAGATACGGTCTTTTCTTTTTTCCAAAAAAACAGGAACAAGTGTTTCTGTTTTTGTACTTATTAATATGCATATGTTCATTCTTACTCTTATAAATAAACATCTCCTTTTAAAAATAGCCAGCAATTTTTTAGCAAAAGATGTTTAAACACATGGTGGAGGAATCTTAGGGAAAATCCAGAGATTTAATCCAATTTATTCCAAGAAAGGGACAGGAAATTAAATTACTAAACAAATTCACTATTTATATATTTGAAGTGCTGTTGGTTTTATCCATGATCTCCTCATTGGTGATATAGGCATGTTTTCTAAATGTTTATGCTAAAATTGTCTACCTGGTCTTATTACAGTATATTTGTTTTGAGAAGGGAAAATTCTTCTTTTCCAGATTTTAGAAAATCCCCATCGTATTTCATATGTCTCAGTATGTACAATTTTCTAAAGCATAATTAATTATACAGAGTATATAATTGAAAGATGAATAATTCTCATAGCCCCTTAATTGACCCAGTTATTCATTATAGACAGAATTGGAGGGAAATAAAAGAGCAAGAAAGGGCATGACATCATTTGTGGATTATGTAATAGCTAGGCTTGATTTTATTGTTGGCTGTAGTTAAATATTGTTTGTTTTTTTAAATAAAACAGTGCCTAGTTCTCCAACATTAACTGTACAAAAAAACTTGACTTCTGTATTTATCAAGGTATAGGCTTATATAACATTGCTTGCTTCCTTGAATAAATAATATTGGTGTCTTTGTCACTTTGGGCCTTTAGCAAGTGATGCTGTAACTGGCAGTGAATAATTTAAGTCATTGCTCTTGAGAAGGCTCTTTTGTTTGCAAGGAGCAAAACTCTACTCAAACTAACTAGAAAAACTAAAAGAGAGGTTTACTGAATAATATTAAAATATCCAGGAATCCTAAGACACAAAATGAAGCATAGTTTGGCTTTTTGTGACCTGGTACTAGAAGTACAAAAACTGAGGTCTTTCAAGAACTGCCTTTATAGTTTCTTCTTATTTTCAATTTTACTCCATTAATATGTTCAATATGTAGTTTTTTATCACCTTTCTTTATGACAACAAGCCCACTCTATATTACCACCTATCAGTTCTAACTCTAAATTCTGAATTATCTGTGTTCCTCAAAACCTTGAGTCCAAATTTCTGAAAAAGAAATGTGATTGTTCTTTTCTTTAATGTCTGCTCAGAGTCTGTGACAATTGACTGTCATAGACAACTAGTCAACCTGTGGATTCATTTAGCTGTGACTATAGTAGGGGAGAGTCATGTGATCAACTAGAGCAGTAAGTGGGCAGATAATAGTTAACACGTCTCATGAAACTGGTTAAATATAAACCTCAGACTGGTAATAGATAAGAATCTGTTTCCTCCTGTGTTAAAACCAATGTTTACTTAATATTTGCTTTTCCTAAACTTAAGTTGTATCTCTAGGAATAAATGTGTTTAATACAAAGGAAAACACATGAGCAACCATAAAGTTTTGGAATACAATCAATAACAATACATCTACTATCAACCAAACTGTTTATAAAAAGACAAGTTACACGTAGGTAAGAATCATAGTCTCTCACGATGTTGGGTGGCTTCATATAGATGATTTTCCAGTGTAACTTAGATTAAATCAAATATCTGACATAATTATTAAGTATTTTTCTTCCTTCCCTGGTCATTCGAGTCATGGTGCCTCTTCTAGAACAAGTGAAGAGCTGAATCTCTCACCCTGATAGACAAAGTTTGAGGGATATACATTGATTTTTACCTTTTGTTTAAATGTGTCTCTTATTGCAGATTGAATTTGGCTTGGAATTTGGATGCTTGATTTGACTTTTCATTGTTTCCTTATTTGTATTTGATTTTTCTTTAGCTGCTGCTGGTTCTGGTGGTTTGTTTATTTTGTACATTCTATTTTCTAGAAATCTATCACTGGTGAGGGCTTAAAAACAACACACACCAGAGAAGAAGGAAAGGAGTAAAGAGTTCAAGCCCTGATAATAATGGGACTCATCCAAAAGTTTGCAAAAACAAAAGGAGATCTGTTGAAAAGTAAGTTATAGATGATTGAAGTCTACATTTATTTCTTCTTATTACTCATTTTGGAATGAATGCTATATTCTTTGTAGATTCAAAATATCCTCAGAATCCTAAGTATGTGGTAAGACCTAGAAAGGGCATGATTAACCCTTTGTCATTAAGACAGATCTTTTATTCACCAATTTTAATAATGGATTATGGCCAGGCACAGTGGCTTATGCTATAATCCCAGCACTTTGGGAGGCTGAGGCAGGCAGATCACCTGAGGTCAGGAGTTTGAAACCAGCCTGACCAAAATGGTGAAACTCTGTCTCTACTAAAAATACAAAACTTAGCTGGGCATCATGGAATCCGCCTGTAATCCCAGCTACGAGAGAGACGCAGGTAAGAGAATCACTTGAATCTGGGAGGCGGGGGTTTCAGTGAGCCAAGATCGTGCCATTGCACTCCAGCCTGGGCAACAAGAGTGAAACTCCATCTCATAAAATAAATAAATAAATAAAGTAAAAATGTATTTATACTTTCAGCAGTTTATATTTATGTATCACCATCATTCTCCAAATTTACTTATAATTGCCCATGAAAAATATTTGTTGTAACCAGTCACGACAGAGTATAGAACTAGCTAGGGTTTTAAAAAGAAAATTGCAGCACTCTTGACAATAGCAAAGACATGGAATCAATCTAAATGCCCATCAACAGTAGACTGAGTAAAGAAAATGTGGTACATATACACCATGGAATACTATGCAACCATGAAAAACAATGAGATCATGTCCTTCGCAGCAACATGGATGGAGCTGGAGGCCTTTATCCTAAGTGAACTAACACAGAAACAGAATATAAAATGCCACATGTTCTCACTTATAAGTGGAAGCCAAACATTGAATACATGCGAACACAAAGAAGAGAACAACAGACACCAGGGTGCCTACTTAAGGGTCGAGGGAGGGAGGGAGGAGAGTAAAGATAAAAAAAATCTACCTATCAAATACTATGATTATTACCTGGGTGGTGAAAGAATTTGTACACCAAACCCCAGTGACACACAACTTACCTATACAACAAACCTGTACATGTACCCTAGAACCTAAAATAAAAGTTTCAAAATAAACAGAACTAGTGTATCTATGGCCATGATACATAGATGTTTTATGTGTTTCTAGAACCACTGGTAAAATTAATTTTTAAAAAATTCGAACCTAAAACATTTTTATTTTAGCATCTTTAAAAATACAGATATAAATTTCTATTTCTTTCAATATGGAGTTGTTTATGAATATATTTTTAACTCAATTCTATTTAATGAATGTATTCTGTATCAAAAAATAAGTCTCTTACTATGAAATTGAAAATGTTACAACTGCATGGCATATTTGAATAAATATAATAGGTGTATCATCTAGAGCTTTGCTACTCAATTGTGTGGCCTGGACACGAGCAATATTGGCCCAGCTTGGCAGCTTATTAAAATTTCAGAATTTCAAGTTCCTTTTCTAACTACCAAATAAGAAGCTTGATTTTAACATGATTCCCCTGTGATTCCTGTGCACATTGAAGCTTCTGAGACATGAATATGAAACAATAGCTTGAGTAGCAAGGATATATACACCAAATGTTTTCTTAGCAGAAAAATAAAACCCTGCTTAAAATCTAGCTAATTACATTGGAGCAATTTAATTTCTGACTGAAAAAGAATAAGGTTCATGTTATTCAGAAATGTTTAAGAATTGTTTTGCAGGACACTGATCAAAATGTTTTCCATGTGCTATCTCACAGGATTTAATCCACCCCGAAATACAATCTTACATATTTTCAAGAAAGTTGAGTTTTGTCTAAATTATATAAATTTAAATTCAGACATAAGTCGTGAGTCTTGGTAAGTCCCACTGACTAGAAAACTTGTGAATTTCCTCTTTGATAATATTTAACTCCACTAATTTATCTAACAGTTTTATTTTGTTTCAATTGTTTTATCTATAAATGCAGTATAGCAATATTGAAAAATAAAGCTGAATAAATAAAAATAAATAAATTAAATTAAATTAAAAGTAAGTTTGCTGCAAAACTAAATCAACCAAACTGGAAATCCAGCCTTTTTTTTCCACCCCGTGGAAATGTTAAACACATTGTCCCCAAGTGAAATACTTAGTAACAGCAAAATTCTTATGATACATGACACAATATAATTGTATGATTTTTAAACTAGATTATTTTTAGGATAATTCTTGAGCACCTATCTTGAATAAGGCATTGGCTATTTAACAATAATGATTTTAAAACTCTTTGCGGGTACTTCCTTCCAAAAGGCAGGAATTCTTTCAGGAAGATAGGTATGTAGACCTGGAAAGGTAATTAAGCTTCAGAGACAACATAAGCATGATAAATGCCAAATAAGTAAGAAATAATAAGTGTTTTGCCAGTTCAGTTGAGAAAATAATAATAATTAGGGGAAAAGTGGCTATAAGAGCTGATTTCTTAAAGGATGTTAAATTTAACTTGGGCTTTAAAGGATGGAAAGTTATTGGCAAAACAATATAGGATATCAGCCAAGGGTAGCTGCTCAGAAAGATGGAGAGATAAAGTTCCACAGGTTGAAACGGGAGAATTGTTTCAGGAACAGTGAGAGATCTGCTTGGGGCTGTTTTGCATGTGATGGATCTCAATTATTACACACCCTTTCTCACAAAGTCATTTTGAAATGATGAAAAAAAGAAGTTACAAAATTAAAACCACAGGGAAAAGGGTATCAGCAGTAGACCAAAAATGTTGAGGGATTTCCATAAATAGAAAGTAGACAGGATAAGATTGACAAAGAAACCAAAAGAGAGAAATTCACGGTCTACAGAAAAAATCTATTGTGGTGAGAACTTTTCCTGGTGGAGGTGCAGAAAAACTCCAAGCTCAGATTGAATGAGCACAGAGCTGAAAAACGAATTGAGGAGTTATGATCCAATTTATGACACTACTTTACAACTAATTACACTACTATATATTTATATATTAATTAATTATTTAATTAAAAATATTTTTATAAGGTAACTGGAATAGAAATATCTTTCGCCATCCCCATTATACAACTGTAGCTGTTAGCTATAGTAGTTTACCTCTAGGATAAAGTTTATAATGCACTCTGAAAACAAAATGTGGGATCTTTTTTGAGTGGACTCATGTAAAGGATCAATGTCAGAGAGGGCAATTCTGAAAAACTTTGAGAAAGTCCACAATGGATGAGGAGGAAGTTATTTTTAAAAGGAAAGATGACTTTGTTTGACAGTAAGAGATACTAAAGCTCTCTACACTCAATGGCATTTCTCTCTTCTTTTATCAAATGTGAGAACCCTTAGACTGCTTGTCTACTTTGTGCTTACCAATCCTGAGAGAAAGTGTGTAAGGTAATAGCTTTCCCTCACTGACACAGTACCCACAATAGCCCTTCCATCAGGTGCAAGGCCCACTGTAAAAACACACTTGTAGAACTGTAGAGGAAACTCGTAGCCTCTGACTACTAGTCATCCTAGTAATGGAGAAAAATTAGGAAGAGATCACCAAGGATTACAAAATATTTGACAAAAACCAAAAGCATACAAGACAAAGATCAAGACGAATCAAGCAAACATCTAAACATCTAAATTTGGAGGAAACAGATAATACAAGAAACAAAGAGCCTCAAAACTTTTAAAAAGCAATGTACACACTATGATTCAAAAGGGTATTACATCCACAAAACAAGAGCTGGCTGCCTCAGAAAAGGAGAAATTAGAATACCTATATACTAAAAACAAAATTACTAAAATAAAATATTTAATATAAAAGTTGACTAACAGAATGGACCTGAATAAAGACTGAACAAATAACCCAGAAGATAGAGTGTAATAAATTCTCCAAAGACTAAAGCAAAATAATAAAAGAGTAGATTATATGGGAAAGTCAGCCATGTGGCTAATGTATATATGCTCCTTTGACATTCAACTGGAGTTCCAGATGGAGACAACAGGAAAAATGTGATGAAGAAAATAAATAAGAAATAATGGAAAAATATTTAACTGAATTGAGGTTTGTGTCAGTGGGTTTTTCTTCGGGGAACATAAACAGAATCAATCAGACAAATAGGGACCCCCCCCCCAACAAAGAGTACTCAAGAAAGAACAAAGGGTGTTTTAATTCTAAGATGAAGACTTTATCAACCTACTCTGCTAAGCTGACTGTTCTCAACTTGGGGTAGGATGAGGTGGGGTTAGGGCAGGTGGATATTTACCCCAGGCAATGTCCGGAGACATTTTTCATTATCACAGTTGATAGGAGGTGGGAGGGGAACTTCTGGCTTCTGGTGGGTCCAGGCCAGAAATGTTGCTAAACATCCTACAATGCACAGGACAATCGTCTACAATCAAGAGTTGTCCTGCCCAAAATTTTAATAGTATAGAAGCTGAAAAACTGTGCTGATTGAATTCTCCCCCTACCCCTGACCTTAATTGCATTGTGAAAATACTTCCATCCTCCCTGGTACCTGCTTTAGAAGCCCTTCTTCTTTTCTCTGCTCCCAGAAGGTTCTTGTTATGTTTATAAAGCTGTTCTCTCAGAAAGTTGAGAGTATCCTGAAAGTCAACACCATTTTGTGCTTGATGTCTATGAGATTCAACTTTCTCTAGGATGCATTGGAGAAAAATCAATCAC
Organism: Macaca nemestrina; assembly: GCF_043159975.1. Taxonomy (NCBI): domain Eukaryota; kingdom Metazoa; phylum Chordata; class Mammalia; order Primates; family Cercopithecidae; genus Macaca; species Macaca nemestrina. The sequence continues at coordinate 91,029,534 of NC_092128.1, forward strand.
TTTTACTTTCCTTTACCAGTACTTTCCTGTGCCTATCGAAGGATCATTTAATCCATGTGTTTGTTCTTGTGTCTCCTTGAGATTAAATGCAAATTCTTCCTAATTTGCAGATATCCTTATTGCTGTCTGTATTATGTCCTAGAGTAGTTGGGGATTTTATTCTTTTGTTTGTATTGTTTTTGTCATTTCAATGGCCTTTGCGGAAACAGGAGAGGTAAGCACATATACTCAGGTTGCTATTTTTACTGAAACTTTCTGATTATTTTTGAAAAGTTACATCCATAAGATGTTAACTATGAAGAATTGAAGAATCACCAGGAACTTGTGAACATATATGTTTTCAGGGTTTGATGGTTTGTTTGTTTGTTTGTTTAAAAAATGATGGAAAGTATTTCCTATGTGTCTTTAAAAATGTATTTTTGATATTGATATTTTTACAAGAAGGAAATTTTCTTCATAGAATCAGATCTTAAAGTGTAAACTTCTTTTAAAACTGGATATTAATAAACATTATCATAATACTTTATAGCCTTTCAGATACAAAGTGCTTTCACAATACATTATTACTCCATCTGACCCTGACAACTCCAGGAATAGGTATTGCTATGACCTTTTAACTGTGAGAAAACTGAAGCCTTGAGAGGTTGGGTGACTTTTGAGTGAAGTCACAGAGTTGGATCTAAGTCAAGTCTTCTAATTATTTAATAAACCTGCTGGTCTACCATACTGCTTTCTTACATTGTATCGGTTCCTCCATTCCATGATGGGGAGGGAGCTATGCAATAATTCAAGTAGAGTATCTTGTATTACACCTTCTCTCTTGATATATCTCCAGAGATGCCAGCCACAGAGCCCTATTAACATGAGTATGCCACTAGCTCATTGTTAAAAAAAAAAAAATCAGTAAATAAATGACAATGCTCACAGTGTAGAAAAACTTCTAAGGAACCTTCTAAGGCATAGAAAAAGCATAGTCAAATCTAACTTCTCGAATATCAGATCAAAGAAAAAATAATTTTTGAAGAATTTTCCAAATGTGGCTTATATCATGCCATGCTGTGTGTACTTCTTCCCAGTGTACAAAACCTCACTGTTGTGTCTTTTGATTCATTATTTCCTTGTTTCTACCTTCATTCACTATTTGGGAAGTTAGAAAAATGACTTTTACTCTCAGTTCTTCTACTTTTTTAGAAAGCCATAGCTTTACTCATTAAAGTACTGATTTCTAGTAGAATAAAACTATATGTTAATCATAATCTCCTTTTCCCTTGGAAATTCAGGCAAGTACTGTGATTTGTCTTGAAGAATGTGGACTAATAAAAAAGTCTTTTCTTCTTCTTTTTTCCTTACTAGAACTAGCCCCTGCACTTAGCCCAAAGGGAAACACCCCCTTTTATTGTTGGCTACACTCAGTGTTGCATGGTCAAAGGAGCATTTACATAAGCTAACAAAAGTTAGCACAGCAGGAACAAGAGAAATATGTGTATGACCCTCCCATGAGAAAAGAAACATTTCTGTCTTCACTGTTTTTTTACAACTGGTATCAGAAATAAAAAATAGCTTAAATGTTTGCTCAGTATTTAATATGTTAAGTAGTGTTCTAAAAAGTAACCACTTTGCATTATTGCCTAGTCCTCACAAAACTCCTTTGAGAATGGTACTATTTTCTCTCTAATCTTACAGACAAAAGAGAAAGGAAGAGAGAGATAGTAGTTTGCCTAGCATGTTGTGAGGCCTGGATTCAAATTCAGTCCAATTATAGCACTTGCTCCTAAATTGTTTGATAATTTCACTTTTTTCAGGAATATAGAAAGTTTTCAATATATTATCAAGATCATTTTTTCCATTTCTGACATATTCTTTTCATGGTGAGTTAATATGCTACTGACTTTTTCATATGTGCATCAGAATTATAGATAGAAACATTAATGTAAATTAAATAAAATTGTTATTATATTTACTACTTTTTTAACTTCCAGGTTTTGTTGGTGTAGCCAAAGTGCTTGCATTTCCTAATTGGCTCCTGACAGCAGACTCTAACTTAGATACATAATGGTTTTTTGCCATTTCATTCAATTCTTTCATTTTCATTTGGTTTGTTCCTGGTAAACTCCCTTTCATATGCCCTCAGGGACTGTCCTAAATCTCTGCATTGTCCTCTAGATCATTACTCTCACTCTCATCTTGAGCAAATATCTATGTCTTCATTTCATAGTCATCTAGTATGAATGTCTTCAGGTCTTTCATTTTGTTAATATGGTGCATTGAATTTATTGATTTGGGTATGTTGAACCATCCTTGTATTCTAGGGATAAATTCCACTTAATCATGGTGAATGATCCTTTTAAGGGGCTCTTGAATTCAATTTGCTAGCACAGGTAACCCTTGAAGAACATGGGTTTGAACTATGTGAGTCCACTTATACGTGTATTCTCTTCCACCTCTGCCACTCCTGAGACAGAAAGACCAACCCCTCCTCACCTTCCTCTTCCTCAGCCTACACAACATGAAGACATTGATGATGAAGTCCTTTATGATGATCCACTTCCACGTAATGAATAGTAAATATATTTAAAAACAACTGTTTTTAAAAAGGTTTTGTATGGTAGATCTACCATCAGTTCTGTTTTCCTCTGAATGAAACATACTTTCTTGTTTCTTAGTTTGTCTTATGATTTTTTTAAACTGGACATTTAAATATACTTCCTTATAATTTTCTTAAAAATGCTTTCTTTTCTTTAGCTTACTTTATTGTAAAAGTATAGTATGTAATACATATACTATACAACATATGTGTTAATCAACTGTTTATGTTATTGTTTAGGTTTCTGGTCAAAAGTAGGATATTAGTAGTTAAGTTTGGCAGAGTCAAAAGTTACATGTGGATTTTTGTCTGTGTTGGGGGGTATATTTTGGGTCAGTACTCCTAATCTCCATATTGTTCAAGAGTCAATTGTACATTGATATTGTCATGCAACCATCACCACCATTCATCTCCAAAATCATCTTGTAAAACTGAAACTCTGTACCCATTAAACAGTAACTCCCCATTCTCCCTTCCTGCAGCCCCTGGCAGCCACCTTTTTACTTTCTATTCTATGATTTTGACTATGATAAGTACCTTATACAAGTGGAGCTTCTTAGATGTTTGTGTTTATGTCCTTCAACAAATTCAGGAAATTTTCAAATATTCTGTGACTTTTTATCTCTCTCTTTTCCTTCTGGAATATCCAAGATGTGTATGCTGGTTCAGTTGATAGTATACCACAGGTTCCTTAGTACTTTGTTTACTTTTTAAATTTCTGTTCTTCAGATTCAATCATTTCAATGGTCCTATCTTCATATTTACCAATTACTTCTTTTGACTTCTCAAATCTTCCTTGGAATCTCTCTAGAAAACTTTTCATCTGAGTTGCAGTGGTCCTACATTTTCCACTGGAGATGTTTCAGACAGTGGATGCCTGGAACTGAAGATAGTACCAAACCCCATTGTCATCAGTCAGAACACATTTCTGTTCACATCTTTCATCCACAAATTTCATGCATTTTTCATCATAACTAAATGCTTGTAATGCATTGTGACCACAACTTTTGCAATTTGAGGTGCAACAGCAAACTCAGTACAATTTTTTTTCCTTCCTCACAATTAGAAGATCCATTCTTATAACAGATCTTAGCAACCTCAGCATACAATTTTTTTTCTTTCTTAATTAAGCCAAGAACTTTCTTTCACCTTTTCACTTAAAGAAAACACTTTACAGTTTCTCTCTGGTATATCTGAATTGCCAGTTTCACTATTCTTGCACTTTGGGTCCATTATTAAGATAAGGGTTACTTGAACACAAGCATTGTGATACAACAATGGTCAATCTGATACGCTAGAAAAAGGGATGATTTATATCCTGGGCAGAATGGAGTTCACCAACATACTCAGAACAGAATGCAATTTAAAACTTGTAAGTTTTTTATTTTTGGAATTTTTCATTTAATATTTTTGGACCAAGGTTGATCGAAGTAATTGAAACTGTGGAAAAGAAAGCTGCAGATAACTAGGGGACTATTGTATTGTACTTTTTAGCTTCAGACTTTCTCTTTAGTTTCTTTTTAGATTTTCTTTCTCTTTATATTTCTACTTTGTTCATACATCAACTTTCTTGGCTTTTCCAGGTTTTTCTTTAGTTATTTGAGCATCTTTAAGACAACTGTTTTTAAAAAGGTTTTGTATGGTGGATCTACCATCAGTTCTGTTTTCCTCTGAATGAAACATACTTTCTTGTTTCTTAGTTTGTCTTATGATTTTTTTAAACTGGACATTTAAATCTAGTAGTGTGGTAATTCTGGAAATCAGATTATTTCCCTTCCTCAGAGTTCCTTAGGGATTTTTGTTTTGTTTTGATTTGATTTGATTGTTGTAGGCTATTACTGTGCTGAGGATAAGCCTCATGTGTAAACAAGGTCTTTTCTGAGCCTCCACCTGTCCCTGGCATTATGGTGACTCTCTAATTTTCCACATATATGCAATTGCTTTTGAATGTCCTAGTTTTTATTTTTTTAATTTCTGGCTCTCAAAAGGGAAAAAAGAGAAAAATGAATGGGGAATGGGATACTGACCCTTTAAATCTCCTGGAGGTCACTTCATCTGAAGGGAAAAGGGCTTCCAACAATTCAGGGAAGTGCAACAGTAACAGATGCCCATCTCCGGTGTTTGTACTTCCATAATCAGAGGCAGCTGTCAGTGATTAGAACACAGATCTCCAGTACTGGAGGATAGGATCTTTATTGCCCACCTTGGTTCCTGCAAGTTCTGTGTAAGCTGTTCTAAGAACACATGCACAGTTGCCTGCCACAAATCTGGGGGTATGGGGTGGGTGGCTGCTGTCAAGCTAAAAGCTGACATTGACTGAAGTTAACCATAATTTACCATCCATGTCTTCCCCTGGAAGTTGCAAACCTTCAGTAGACTCCAGATTTCCAAAATAGTTACATCGAACAGATTCTGCCACTGTAGATGCCTGGCTGGGGAGATGGATGCCTGGTGCTTTCTATTCTGCCGTCTTTCCCGAATCCTCTCATGCCCAAATAAGCCTTTGTAAGGGTCTTTAATAGCTTCTTATACCTGTAATAAATACAAAGACTCTAGAATGAGAATAAGATTTTCATAAAATACTTTTTTAAAGTGGAGATAAAATATTATGTAAGACCATTGTCCTACTGTTTACTCCATACATTTATACAACTTTAAGTCCTTTTTTTCAGTGGTACCAAAATATGCCCTAATATATATGTTGATGAATTGATATTGAAGATTGCTAACAATTTTCATTTTCTATATTCTTTCCTGTAGATTATGCTATTTGATGACTCTCCATCTCAAACATAATAGAAGTATGCTTCCCCTATGGGTTTCATAAACTTCCATTGGCAGAAATGATTTTCCTTGTCTGGCAATATTGTCTGTGCTAACCAAAGTATTTGCTCTCCCAACTTAGAATTTGAAGTTGGGAGAAGTGGCAAGACATGAAAAGCAAGAAGCAAATATTACCGGAGACACCTATGAAAAAGAAATCTTTCTGAAGAACATTTTTAAAGCACCATAATCTGTTTGGTAAGAATGAAATTAATGCACAAAAGTGATAAAAATGGACCACCTGGATGTAGTTTCTGAAATGGCAGGGTATGTGTTCTGGTGTAAAGTACAAAATCTATGTCCTAACCTGAGTAATTTTGTCCCTCTGTTTATGATTTTGAACAATGGTGTAGAAGAGACAGGGGATTCTTCTTTCCCCTGGAAAATCCCTATTTCTTCCCTCTTAGAATTGAAAGGGGCTACCTTTGTGTTATGAGGCTACTGGGGAATTTCAGCTAACTCCTGTGGGGAAAGAGATGGAAGCAAGCATTCCTCACAATCCCACTAATCAACCACGGGTTTCTTATGAGCATCTATAGGATTCCCACAGGTCCCACTGAGGGATAAGTGGTCAAAATAGAATCTCCACATTTAGTCATACTTACTATACTGCCTGTTGCTAACTGTAACAACTGTTCACTCCCCTGAAGCCTGGAGCCAACTGGCATGGGCTAGAAGTTAAGAAACAGCAGGAAGTCTTCATGGTCACCACGGCTTCCTGGTGACCATCTAACACAAAATTAAATAGAACAGTATTATCTTTTAAGCTGAAAATAAATTTTAGCAGTGTTCTTATTGGTTAGCAAAAACTGCATTTGCATTGATGACACAAACATTGTTATGTTATTCTAGTCTAAAGAGAAACCATCTCAGCAAAGATCATTAGAAAATCATTTTAGAAACCACTAGGTCATAAGCATAATTTTAAAAAATAAATTCAAGAGTCTGTCATAATATTGCTCAACCTAACCAAATGAGAATTTTAACAATAGAAAAGGTATTTTCAAAATAATAATCAAGCCTATGATGAATGAGCTAGAAGTACGTGCAGGACATCTTCAATTTGCCCCTCAGATCCTGTACTCATTCTTCATTCAGTTCTGTCCTGGGCAGCTGGCCAAAGGAAGGGGAGAAAGAAGAAAAGGGAGATGGACTATTTCTTCTCCTCTCCTTCCTTATGTGACAGTTAATTTTATATGTCAACTTTGCTGGGCCGCACTGCCCAGATATGTGGTCAAAAATTATTCTGGATGTTCCTATGACAATGTTTTCAGATGAGATTTAACATTTACATTGCTGAACTTTGAGTAAAACAGATTGTTCTCCATAATATGAGTGAGTTTCATGCAATCAATTTAAAGCCTGAGTAGAATAAAAGACTAACTTGCCCCAGAGCAGGAGGGAGTACTGGCAACAAATTGCCTTCACATTTCAGATATGAACTACAGCATCAGCTCTTCCTAGGTCTCCAGCCTGAGGGCCACTCTGCAGATTTTGAACTTGCCAGTCTCCACCATCACATGAGCAAATTTCTTAAAAAATTCACACATATACACACACACACACGCACATGCACACACATATTCGATTAGGTCTATTTCTCTGGAGAACCCTCATACATCCTGCTTCAGCTCTGAAAGCAGGAAATAGAAGCATACCCCACTCTCATACTATAGCTCAGGTAGAATAGCCCCTTCTCCTCTGGTCCAGCGTTCACTAGGTCAGTCTAGTGTCTCTCATTCTTTGATCGTAAGGATAGTACTATTTCCCCCTGTAGCTAGTCTCTTGTGTCTTACCATCCTTTAAGTCCTAGCACTGCCCATGCTTCTGAAAGCAGTCCTTTCATTCTCACCACAGAGGTTGAACCTGGGTTCTCTACTCAAGCTGCATATTAGAATCAGCTGGGAAGCTTTTAAGACCTCCCAACAGCCAGGTCACAAACCAGACCAACTAATGCAGAACCTCTGAGGGTAGAACACAGGGATGTATATTTTTCAAAGCTCCCCAAGCATTTCCAATGTACAGCCAAGACTGAGAACCACTGCATCAATGTCTCTTCATTTGAACAATTTCGGATGAATGTTGTTTCCAGCCAGAACCTGAACAAATGTACTATCATCAAAAATATATATATTTGCTTAAAATCCTATAAGCACTTGTCACCAGTACTTTTCATATGAGTATTTTCTATACTGCTACATATTGTTATTTTGTTATCTCACTTTTAAGACTGTGACTTATTTTTTTTCTCTCTCTCCCATTCTCTCCAAATGTTCCAGCTCATGGCCCAACTCAAAACCTTGTCTCTCAGCCACTGTTCTTAGCTTCTTTTATATATATATGCACATATATATACACGCATACATATATAGTTTATATATACACATGTATATATAAACACATATACATATACACATATACACACATGTACATATACACATATACATATATACACTTGTATGTATATATACACAAACACACAGGTAACATACACAAGCACACATACATATATATATTTATACACACACACACACACATATCCACCCCTCTTTCTAAAACACGGCTGACCATGTTGCCCCATATGATGCAAATTTCACATTTTTGTTAATGATGCTCTACAACCCATATAAGTTGTAACTTCCTGACTAGGCACTAAAACCTCTGCATTCATCACAGTCTGACATTCATTATTCTCAACAATTCTCATCCTCAACCCCTTTCTAATGTCATACACTCTACCAACTGTTATCTGTTCTTTTGACTCCCCTTTCCCTTCACACTTCCTCTTTATGGTCATTTCTCCTGCCTGAACCTCCTCTTCTGTGCTTCAGCAGCCTGTCCTTTCAGTCTTTCAAGACTTACATGTTCCTCCTCAATTAAGACTTCTCTAGTCCCTCTATACTGCTAAATAACGGTAAACCATTATTAACTCTCTTGAGGACTAAGAGCAGTTTCTTGAAGGAAGAGATTTATAAACTGGGACTAAAAAAAAGGGAGGGAAGGGATGGCAAGATGGAGAAGAAAGGTTCAAACAGCTAACATAAAAGCCCAAAGGTGAGAAGCATCCATAGCACAAGTGTGATGCACTGCAAATATGTCTGTAAGGGTAAATGAAGGAGATTGATGAACAAGGGGCCTTGTAAACCTCGTGAGGAGTTTTGTCTTAAACCTGATAGCAATGGAGTGCACAATTTTACAAACATCATTCAGAGTTGTAGAAAATATTTTGGAGGAGAGAAATATCACAAACAGAGAGAACAGTTGTAGGCGCTCAGAGAAATGCAAACGTTCCCAGCCTGAACTGGGTTGGTGGCAGTGAGAATGAAAAGGTACCATTTTCTGCATTTTCCTTAAGGTTAAAAATTATGCTGTTGCCGCATGGAACAGTTAAGATTCAGAGTAAGAATTCAACACCTCTAGGGTTCTTTTGATTGATTTAAATATTATATAAAATGCACATTTATTTAAAAAATAGTCAAATATCTTTAACAACATATCAAATCAATTACCATCAGCCACAACATCAAAAGTCAACCGTTTCATTGTTTTTTCCGAAAGTCACCTCCTGCCACAGTGTTTTCTCATTCCACCCCCTTATTTATTTTTGGCATTTAACAGGTTTGTTAGTCATTTGAATATCTTTGTTTTTACAGGTATATATGTGAATCTTGAAAAACCTTTTGTGAGTCAAGATATGTCAGTATATAGAACTGACGTTTTATGATTACATCAAAGAATAAATATGGTTCAAATGTGGGTAACAAGCGACCAGGGTGGAATCTCCACTGTTGTCACAATAGGTAAATACAATTTGACCTATAACATAACTCAGAGTTAGAACTTTATTAAATGATTTTGCTTTATTTAACGTATGAGAAAGTTATTTACTATGAAAAATTTAAATACTAAACATTTTGATTTCAAAATTATTCTAGTGAGGATGTTACACTGATAACTGACATACATGGAAGAACATAAACTACATAATGATGCCATGTGGTCATATATGTAAAGCAAATGTAACCAGAGACCTTCACCCTCAGAGATATACATGAGTGTCACTCAAACCATCAGTTTGAGTTTGATGCTCCAGATCCTCTCTATGAGGTCTGTAAATGCCTGAGACTTTGCTTGTGGGGTCCCCCATTGCTTCCTTTCTTAGATCTGTGCCATCTGTTAGCCTGGCATGCATCTAGACATGAAACTATAACTTTGCTGGTATCCACAAAACTTACAACAAACATTCTGTCAGTCTAGTAACTTCAGTGATCATAGGAAATTAAGATTATCCATGGAACAGCTGTGTTAGTCCATTTGCATTGCTATAAAGGTATACCTGAGGTAGGGTGTTATAAAGAAAAGACGTGTATTTGGCTCACAGTTCCACAGGGTGTACACGAAGTGTAGTACCAGGATCTGATTCTGGTGAGAGGCCCAGGAAACTTCCAGTCATGGCAGAAGGCAAAGGGGAGCCAGTGTGCCGTGTGGGAGGAGAGGGAGCAAGAGAGAAAGGGAGGAGGTGCCAGGCTCTTTTAAATAACCGAATCTCATGGGAACTCAGTGAGAACTCACTCATTATTGTGCAGAGGGCACCAAGCTATTTATGAGAGATCCACCCCTATGATCCACACACCCCAAGCCCCACCTCCGACATTGGAGATTACATTTAACATGAGACTTGGAGAGGAAAAAACATCCAAACCATATCAATAGCTTTCTTCCGAGTCCTGTGGCCTCTTCTTTGTACCCATTCTCAGCCCTCTCATCTCTTAACTCTGTCCTCCTCTGCTCCCATGTGTACGAACAATCTCATCTGAATGGCACACACACACACACACACACACACACACATACACACACAACAATTACTGAACCCCTCGTAAGGCCAACACTATACCTGCAAGCACTTACTTCACCTAAGAGGTTTATCAAAAGCTTTCTAAATAAATTCTGTTCTCCATCTACTATGCAAATAAAACTGCTGTATCTTATCATGTGTGTAATAAATGTGAATGCAGAAAGCAACCTTGCTTACTAAGCTATGATATTTTGCCCAGATCATAATCTCTCTGGTATTTGCCATTATCCATCACCATCCGTTATTACCTATCACTCATCTTCACAGAGCAAATGCATCATCTTTCTTCAGGAAATGGATTACATTGAGGCAAAGAATATGCTCTTTGTCTTCCAAGGAAGAAAAAATGAAGGAACAGTTGAGGGCTTAGGAACAAACAATAACTACATGCTAGATGACCTCCTAGGCATTTTACAAATACTACCACATTTAATATGCTTTTTAATTTAGTTTTCACAACAAATAAATAAAGTTTTATCATCTCTCTTTTACACAGGTGAATCCTAAGGCTGAAAGAGACTGAGTAACAGCTATTAAGTAAGGTAGTAGAGTCCACTTTTATTCTGCTAATATTTTGAGCTAAAGACTAGCATAGGCTGGGCGTGGTGGCTCATGCCTGTAATCCCAGCACTTTGGGAGGCTGAGGCTGGCATATCAGGAGTTCGAGATTAGCCTGGCCAACATGGTGAAACCCCATCTCTACTAAAAATAAAAAAATAGCCAGATGTGGTGGCACACACCTGTAGTCCCAGCTGCTCAGGAGGCTGAGGTAGGAGAATCGTTTGAACCCAGGAGGTGGAGGTTACAGTGAGCCAAGATCGCACCACTGCACTCCAGCCTGGGCGACAAGTGAGACTACGTTTCAAAAAAAAAAAAAAAAGACTGGCATAAATGCCTAAGTTTTTTTTTTTTTTAAATCCCTTTTGTTACAGCTATGACATCACTCTTCAATATAAATTCATGTCCTTTCATGTGCAAGTTAATCAAAAGTTAAGCAAGAAGTGTGTCTTAGTAAGCATTTAGGTTCACTATAGACCTAAGAATGAAAATTTCAAAGTCCAAGGCTTAGGATATCACCTATTTCTATAGGAGATAGTAACTGGGGATACAGTCAAAGGTCTACCTTAGTCAAATCATTCCTTCATTTTTTTATCTAACACCATTGCTTTATTTCAAAGTCAAGACGAAATTCGAAACTGAACATGGATTCTGTGCTCTAACCAAGTTCTGTGACCTTAACATATGTAGCCAGACTTTTACCACTCACAGTCACCTCCCAGACAGAGGAAATGACTCATCATTTTTCAAAAATGGAAGTCTTAAAGTTAACATAAAATATCCCATGACAAAAATATCTTTTTATATGTAATATAGGAAGTATGAACTGGTGTATTTTTATAAATGTAATTCATTTTCAGATCTTTAATTCTCAAGTATCTCTGTCAAAATTTCAATAAAAGTAAACCCATAATGGAAAAATAGACTATTAACAGAAAGGAACATCTATTCTTGGGTTTAATTACACATGTAAGTTTTATATAAAAATTTTAAACTTTACTTATTTAAAGATGTGCATCTATTACAACACCATACCTCCAAATTCCACAAAATTTTTAAAATTGTTGAAAAGAAATAATGATGTACTTTCTTTGATTACAGATAAGGTATGATTAATAAAAATACGACTATACTAATTTTGTACTTAAAAATTTAGACAATTTAAGACTCAATTTGAAGGGGTCAATTGAAATTATTAAAAGTCAGACTGACCTCACCATGAACATTCAGCAGGAAAAAGCCATTTTCGAGGAGCTAATGTCCAATTCTCTCTCTCTCTCTCTCTCTCTCTCTCTCTCTCTCTCTTCTCTTTCTCTCTCTCTCTCTCTTTCTCTCTCTCTCTCTGTTCCTAAGCCCTCTTTCGTCACATATATATATGACGGTGTTTTGCTCTTTCACCCAGGCTGGAGTGAAGTGGCACGATCTGGGCTCACTGAAACCTCTGACCCCCGGGTTCAAGCGATTCTCCTGCCTCACCCTCCCAAGTAGCTGGGATTACAGGCACCTGCCACCACACCTGGCTAGTTTTTTGTACTTTTAGTAGAAATGGGGTTTCACCATGTTGGTCAGGCTGGTCTCAAACTCCTGACCTCAGGTGATCCACCTGCCTTGACCTCCCAAAGTATTAGAATTACAGGCATGAGCCACCATACCCAGCCCACAGCACGCATTTTTATATTATAAGGTACAACATCTCAGAAGACAGAGAGAATAGCTTCAGATATGAACCTCAGAAAGAAGTTCAAAAGGCACAGAGATCTGCTTCAAAAAGAAAAAAAGAAAGTTGAAGGTCTTGCTCCAACAGAGGGATTTGCTTTAAATCACTCCAAAAAGAATGACCGGCTGATATCCAAAGAAGAAAAAGAGCCTTTGCATTCCTGACATCTGATATCTTAATGCATGATACATAAAAAGCAATATATTTCAAGGACACACTAATAATCCCCCATGCAAAGGGAGGATTATCCTCTCAGAGAGAGAGGGGGAATAAGGGGAAAGAGAGAGAAAAAGAGAGAGAGAGAGAGAGAGTAAGTACATACACAAGCCTGCCTGTTACTGGAGGAGCATGGGTGCCAGGATCTTTGACCCAAGGATCCAAAAGCTTGGCTGAATACAGCATTTCAGTTGTTCCCCGAAGTGAAAGCAGTAAAATAAAGACCAAAGGAAGCTCTAAGTTTAAGGTCAAGACCGAATTGCATAAGAACCAAGAATGTAACCTAGGGTTAATGCCTGGTGGAACAAAAAATTACCCAGCATTTTCAGGGTGATGGCAGGCTGTGAGAAGGCAGGTTGTAGAAATGATAAGGTTGTTTTATGGCATGCTTTTATTGGCTGCGTCAGAGAGAATGTGAGGGCGTGTTGGGTATGTCCTTGAAGTTATAGGACCTTGGTTTACATAAACTTTGTTGCACATCCAGTAATAATAGGCAAGGCATTTCTTATTCTTGGTTTTTATTTTCTTTTCCTTTGTTCTGGCCTTTTTTCTGTAATTCCTGCCTTAGTTAGTGACACCACCACTCCCCTCTTTGAGCAACCCAGAAAGAAGGCAGTCATCCCAACTCTTCCTCATGCCACCACATGTAATCTTTGTCTTTAAACAGACTCAGTGTGTTTCACTTAAGTAAATGTATTTGGAAAGAAAACTTCATATTACTTACTAAAAGGGAAAATGACTATCAGTTCTATAAAAGAAATCTATTTTTTAATTAACGAAAATGAAACGACATCATTAAATGTTGGCAGAAATTCACTCTGTCTTTGTTAGAAAGACTGATTAGAAAATACCTTTTAAGGCCAGGCGCAGTGGCTCACACCTGTAATCCCAGCACTTTGGGAAGCCGAGGCGGATGGATCACCTGAGGTCAGGAGCTCGAGACCAGCCTGCCCAACATGGCAAAACCCCATCTCTACTAAAAATACAAAAACTTAGCCAGGCGTGGTGGCGGGTGCCTGTAATCCCAGCTGCTCGGGAGTCTGAGGCAGGAGAATCAGCTGAACTCGGGGGTGCGGAGGTTGCAGTGAGCTGAGATTACACCACTACACTCCAGCCTGGGTGACAAGAGTGAAACTCCATCTCAAAAAAAGAAAAAAAATACTATTTAAGACACAGATTAGCATAAATCTAAGCCTTTCTCCTGAAGTTAATGAGAAGGGGTAACAGGTAATTGAAAAAATTTTAAAATCATGTGACAATATGATTTCATGCTTCATCCTCATACAACCAAAATGTTTTCTGTAAATGAGTCCCTCACTTTGGGAAGCACTGGACTATGGTATACAATTCAAACTCAGTAGCCTGCTATGATCTTACTCCCAATTCCCTTTTGATCTGATTTCCTGCCACTCAGCAAGTCATATTTACAACTCTATTCATGCTAAAGGACATATCATTTGGCCCTAGGAATTCTCCATCGTGTCTACTGAGAAACATATTAGGCCTCTGAAGAGGTTCTAGATGTGAAGCTTTCAGAGACCCCACCCAGGCACCTTTCTCCTTAGTATGAGCAAAGGCGCTAGTCAGGCTCCTCTGAGTTCTCTTGTTGACTAGGCCTCAAGCTTACCTTTCTAGGTTGAACAAACACTAAGACAGTTTCTAACAGCTCAACATTGTTTACTTAGGATGAGCCTACCCCCCCACTTAAAGTGCAAGCCTGATAATACTCAAGGCTGCCAAAAGAGCTTCCTGTTGTTCCAACCAACACCTGAAGACCGGGATCCCGGTTTCCAGTCTCTGCGGGAGGGGAGGGGCCGGACTTCAGTAAACAGCAGTGAACAAAACTAGATGGGTTTTACGTGGACTAACCTCTTTTCCGGATTTTTATAATTTTTCATTTTCCTGAAAAACTCTATGGAGTCCCCACGCACCCTTCTCCCTGATCCTTCATTCTCCCACCTAATCACCTCTGTACAGGTCAAAGTTGAGCTTAGTTCACATTGCACTCTTTTCCCTATTGTAATAATATACATTAATTCTTACCATTTTATTTAGTGTTCAGCGTTGTTAATCTTTCGCAGCATTTCATAGCTACTTCTAATGTACTATATAGTCATTATTCACTGAACTACCACTCTCACCCGCTATGCTGTGCTCTGTTCTGTACTCCGAGTGCTGAGGTCAGCCCCCGTATTGTGCCTCCCATATTAGAAATGGCAAACATTCTCTTTACTCACAAGTTAATAAAGTGAAATAATAACACAATGTATTTTGTCAGATAAGTACCCATCTACCACTGAGGTGGTATTTTCTTAAGAGCAACCTTTACATTTAAATAACTCTTAAGAGCAATCTTTATGTTTAAGTAACTTACATTTAAATGTGCTTAGAAAGGGGGAACTAAGTTACCTGACTGCTGTGAACAGGGTCATGAGGAGAGACTCTAACACACTGGTTTAGTTTTATTTCAACTTCAGAATCATAAGAGGGACATTACACATTGCATCAAATTCTATAGTGTAAAAAAAAAGTAAAAATATCAGCTTACTTTCCTTCTTTCTTAGTTTGTCGGTGTCATTTTTAATTCCAACGTTTTGTTAAACCTCACATCTTCCTCTTTTGAATTTCTACTTCCTTTTAAAATGGCAATTGCCATTTTTTTTAAATATCTTTTGTCTTATATTAGTAAGAGCATTTCTCTATAACATGGGGAATTTACATGTGGGTTACAGTGGAGACTAGATTTTTACATCAAAATTAATTTTGTTTTATTTGCTCCTAATTTATAGGTGAAAATGCTATTTTACATGGAAACCTATTTTGTTCCATAAAATTAAATGAACCATAACCCAGAAGTGCAACGAGACACACACAGCATGACCACATTATTTCTGAAAGCTGAAGAGTTGCCAGTCTGCTGATCTCAGACTTCTTGAACCACATCGTTCAGTTCAAATTGTTTCCCTGCAATAGCTTTGAGTCCCTGCCAAACAGCCACTGAAGGACTCTGAAAAATACAAGGTAAGGAGATGGCACCTAAGAACATTTTTTTAAAAATGTTAACTCTTTTTATTGAAGTTTATTTCATTGCTTTTATCAGAGAGACTGATGTCACATCAGACATTTTCTCACGTAAAGGTAACATGCAATAATTGCCAAGATAGCATACTATTCGGAACGTGGAACCAAATGTGTGGCCTGCATGGGCATTCTTCCTTTGCCAATAAATTGCAAATGCTTCTTTCTTTCTACAAGTGTACAATGTTAAACATTAAATGTGGAGGTCTTATTGTGGGTTGATCTTTAGCAAATCAGGTCTCCTTTCTGTTTTCAGTTGCTGCCACTATCACCTATGCGCAGAGTCAATGTTAATAATGTTAATGAAACCAGGCAATATATTAAAAGCTTTAGCCACAATCATTAACTCGAGTCTGGAGTAAACCATGTATTCCAGGGCCCAGTACGCAGATCGCCTGTGGGTGTCAGCAAGCTGCAGCCACTCCGCTATCCAACAATGCTGTTACGTAAACTTCACTTTTGGGTGTCTGTCCCTGTAGGCATCCTCCACTCCACACCCTAAGTTAACCATCACTTGTTGAACAGGGGCCCTGCCTCATGGCTAGTATTTGGCCTTGAACTTCACACTCCATTCCCTGAACACTGGCTGCATCTTTGCTTCCAACTGAATGGGCCCGTTCCTTCTCTTGCCTAGCACTAAAGCCGTAACATTGCCTGCAATTCCTATTGTTATATCCTCCCCACCACATTCCAACCCCTGATAAATCATTCCTGGCCCAGAAACGCAGTTCCACTACCCTGGGATATAATGATTTGGAATGCTGGTGACTCACTCGACTTTTAGACCCTTAGTCCTAACCTCTTTGTTCTTTCTTACTTCTTTTTCCCTGACTTAAGACCCAGCATATGTCAAAGCAGATATGGTATGTAAGATAATGTCAGTGTGCAAAAAGCGCTCATCATATAAAGAAACTTAAGTGTATCTTTTAAGTCAATGCAAATAATCACCACAATATGTTTTGTGGGTTTTAACTTTTTTAATGAAAACAAACTTTTGCATTTTCTCTAATGAGAAAACAGTATAGTTCCCTTTTATTTATTTTTCCAACATTCGACAAGGCACAGGATCAAGTTATTCTTTTTGAGATGCCATAATATGCCAGGTATTGGAATGCCCAGCTAGCACTTGCATTGTATAGTTAACATTGTGCTATAAGCATGGTTCTTCCTAAAAGCTTTCAGTACTGTTTATATTTTGTGCTGCCCAGTTCCCATGGTAACGTGTTTGTTCCCATGGAGAAACAAAAGTGAACACCTAACCAGGGTTGAACTTGAAGATATAAAACTTCACTCAGTAGATAGTTCACTCAGAGGCTATTAAGGAGGAGGAGAAAACAGAAGAACAGAAAATATACCTAGGTTTCTAGTTCCAGTTCAGAATTAAGAGACTACTGATTTACTTTGACCTGCTGTATAACAAATTATTCTTGGTGTCGGTGTCATTATTTGCAACTTTAAGGAGACCTTTTTTTTTTTTTCTCTCAAAAGCAATTTTAAAAGTAACTACTGGCAGGCGCGGTGGCTCACACCTCTAATCCCAGCTCTTTGGGAGGCTGAGGCGGGTGGATCACGAGGTCAGGAGATTGAGACCATCCTGGCTAAGACGGTGAAACCCTGTCTCTACTAAAAATACAGAAAATTAGCCGGGCGTGGTGGTGGGCGCCTGTAGTACCAGCTACTTGGGAGACTGAGGCAGGAGAACGGCGTGAACCCGGGAGGCGGAGCTTGCAGTGAGCTGAGATCGCGCCACTGCACTCCAGCCTGGGCTACAAAGCTAGACTCTGTCTCAAAAAAAAAAAAAAAAAAAAGTAACTGTTTAGACAAAGGGCCCTTTTTAATGGTGATTTGCTAGTTTATCTTAGCAGTTTGGTCCTTGTAGTTGCAATCTGTATTTCCATATTTCAAGAATTTTTGGAATTTTCATAAAACCATCTAAATTTAAGTAAACTTGATTTATTAAAATAACTATAAACTAAAGCAATAAGAATGTGAGCAAATGAGTATAAGATTATCTTTAATGAAAACAGATTCTTTTGCTTTTTTTACTGCCCAGAATTTTTCAAGCCTAGCTATTGCCATATTATGCCATTTGAAAAAAGCTTGAAAGCTGCAAAAGGATGTAAATTCAGCTTCTTTGGTTTAACGTGAGGAAAGTTGATAGCCTTTGTTAAGGCTAACACTACCATGCCAAATTCCTAACAACGTTACAGCAGGATTTTGAATGCCAGTAAACTAATTCACATCCATTTGCAAGCTCCAGTCAAGTGGCATAAACCCCACTTGCAGAAGACAAAGCAAAATGACTGGGCTCCTCCCGCCGCTCTGGCTCTTCACTCTGCTGCCGCCCTCCCTCCCGACTGTTGATGTTTCTTCCCCCACTTTATAATCTAGACACTTGCTCCCTTTCCATTTGATACTACTTCTTTGTTTGCTGTTCTTCAGCCTTCTTTGTGCTTTTCTGACCTCCTTTTTTTCCATTCTCTGCCGCTGTTCCTGTTCTACATTTCATCATTTTTTTCTCCAGCTTAACTTTTGTGCATTTGTGCATTACGCTCTTCCCACGTCAATCTTTAGCCATTTTTGTATTGTCCTGACTTTCATTCTTCTTCTTTACCTTTAGTTTGTATTCATTCTGACCACCTTTTCTTCTTCTCTTTGCAGCCCCTCTGTTAGATGTTCGGCATTTTGCTCCAACTTTAAAACAAACAAATATATATATATATATATATATATATATATATATATATATATATATATATGTAGTTCCTGGATGACATTCTTTTCTCAGTCCTTCTGTGTATTATTTTTCCCTAGTTGTTTAAATCCCAGTCCCACTGACTTCGTGCAAACGATTATGATTAAAGCGATTTTAAATATTTCTTTAATATAGTAAAAGGTGAAGAAAAAGTTACCTTAGAAAACAGCATTCTAAATAGACTGCCTTTAAAAATAAATAAACAAATAAATAATAAATAAATAAATAAATGTCTGTCCCATTTGTAGGTTCACAGGGAGTAATATCAATGAGATCTGCCATCTCCTATACTTGTCTACATCAGACATCATTCACCCCAATCAAGTAGTGAAGAGTGAGACTCAAATCGGCAAGTCTATCCTGCTGAATTGCTGCCACTCAAGATAAAAATAACTTTCTTACATTGTATGGTCCACTAGCAAGCAGCAGAATAATGGTGTATCCCAAGATTAGTTGTGGTTTCTGGAGTGATTATTGCAGGGAGATGGAACAGAAAAGTTTTTTCTCTTACTTACTTTTGTGTGGTATTGGAGACAGGAGGCGTGTCCATCATTTTTTACTGCTTATTACATACGAAAAATAGAATAATGAAAGCTTTCACAATACGGAGGTTTTCTCTAATCTCCTATCATCAAATAGGCATACATTTTGAACTGATTTTTTTTTTTTTTTAAGTTTTGGGAATTGGATGTTCACCTTTCTTTTATTGACTTTCATCTAATTTTCAAAAGTGTGCAATAGTAGATTGCATGTGAAGGTAAATGGTCCACTGAGATTTAAATGCATTGCTTTGAACTAAAGAGATATAAAATTCTGATATCTGAATTCTTCATGGCTATATACATGCTTACTAAGTCCTTTTGCATAGTGGCAGATTCTTTATGCTTTTGGCATATTTGAAGTTAAATTTTAATTCATATTACATTTATTAAGTGCCAAGAAGACACACTCATCTACTATTTTAGAATTTTTTTAATAAATTCGCAGTCTTGTAAGTTTATGAAAAAAATATTGACACCATAATATATACTGGTTTCATAGCACTTACAGACTTGGTAAATTTTACCTACAAGAAAATCAGAAAATCAGTTCTTTGTGTTTTTCTTAGTTTACTGTTTTTGCATTTAACAGTTTTGACCTTGATTAAAGACTCCAGGTTTTCTGGGGGACAGTGTAGTTGACTTAAAATCTAACCACTATTATGCAAAATTTTAGTTGAGAGAAACTATCTGTATCTTCTTTTTTTACTGCTGTGATTATAGAGCCAACACACACAATCATGTAGGTTAAGCATTGCTAGGGAGCCATTCTCACCTATGTGTCGGGATTCATGGGATTCATTTTGCAATTCCCACTGCAACTATGCCATGAGTTTACTCACCAGATGGAAAAAAAAATTTCTGCTTTGACAATGTTGAATGAAGTCTTGCTTTACTCTGTAAAAGTATAAAATGTAACATTTTTGGGTTGAGGGGACACTTAGAGATCTTCTGGTTCTCCTCTTTGGTTTCATAGAGAAGGAAAATGTCTCCACAGAAATAATGACTCCTTACCACAATTTTATCACTATATATATATACCCTAAGATTCAGGATTAGAGATGGCTCTCCTGATCCCTGGCCTTGGGAATATCGTTTTAAAACCATTCATGGCGACATAGAAAATATTACATTTCTATCACGTAATTTCATAGATACAACCTTCTAAGTTTTCAGCCTAATTTTCTTCCTAGACAATTTTGTATTGTAAATTACTAGAGGACAGAAATAATTTCTAGATAATTCTGTGGGCAACTTGCTGTGTAATCCAGCAACATACTCAGTAGGTTTTTTTTGAGAGAGGATGTCACCATCTTCATTGATTAATGTAGTGGAAAATATTTAGAAAAGGAGCTGTTTCATGCTACTCTGGCATCTATATTGTGAAAGTGTGATTTTGGAATATTGACATTAAATAACGGAACTAGAGTTTCTTAGGAATTAAAATCTTTATTTTCCCATTAATTTGTTGGGGAACTTCACTAGTTTATTCATCTTCTCTATGGAGGTTTTCTTTATTACTATCAACCCACACTTTCTCTTTTCTTCTTTTTTATTACTCAACACCAATGTGTGGTTTTTAATATATTATTTTAATTTGTTTCTGTTCTCTTGCTGCATGTAGAGAGCTTGTCAGCTCCTTGTGTAGCGAGTTTGTCGTTTACTTTGTTTTCGATCCTCTATGATGCTGGGTGTGTATACAGCCATTGCTAAATGTGTACTACTTAAGGTGACAAGAATTGAACTAGAAACACTTCAAAAAAGGCCTAATTAGAAGCAATTACCAAATTTAGTCTGTGTTGCCCAAAAGCCTTATCAAAAAGTGTACATGAATCTAAATGCTAACAGAATTAATGGCTAATGAGAACATTTTTACATAAATATTACTCTAAAACAATATCTAATAGTGATGCCTAAAACTTTTTGAGTAGATTAATGCATACTGATGAAAAGAACAAACAAGGAGTTGAAACGAGTGCATGTCATCACAAAATCATAATGCCTTTTAAAAAACATTTTATCCTTTTCTTTTTTTCTAGAACTGAAAGGGGTACATGGCAGATACAATCATAAACTTTCATTTCAGAGAGCAATAAAAAAGGAGAAGAAGAACACACTGGTACTCCAACAAGTCATAGTTTCTGCCAGATGTTGCAAAAGTGAGTTAGATAATTGACCTTTCTTCTGGGGCCTGTGTCAACTTTGAATGGAGCTTTCAATTGCACAATAAGCATCTGGACAGTTTTGACATCTTTATAACACTCTTTGAGTTCTTAAAAAGCTACCATTTTGTTTAAAGATGATTTATGTGAAGATTAAAACAATTACTTAAGTGCTAAGAATAATTAATCCTGTAACTCAATATCAAATACCATTGTCTTCCCAGAACTGGGTCTCTCACTACTAATCATAATCAAGATACCAACTGTCAAATCAAATCAAAATTAAAATTTGATTAATTATTTGATGATATTAACATTCAAATCTAGCTCCTTCCCAGGCCTAATTTTGTCCTTGTGTTTGCTTTGAACTGAATTATTGTGGTTTAAATAGCCCGTTTTACATGACCACTTTAAAACAAGATCATAAATTCTCATAAAAACAGGCTAAGGAGTTCATAATCATAGCTCTTGGCCGCCACCTAAAGGTTTCTTTCTTGTTTTATTTTACATGAGACCTACTATGCATTCCTTTTAGAATAAAATTGTCTTGTCATCACATGTTTCTACATAAGTACAGGGTAAAAAGACTTTTTCAAGTATGTTTTTTCACCTTTATGTATTTAAATTAACAGCATATATAATTATGTCTACTTTTCAATTCATTCAACACACACAAAAAAACAATTTAAACCAGGTTCTTTTAAATGGCCAGAAAATCTTTCATGCATTTAAGAAATAGTGTGTTCTTATTATGTATCACCCCCATACCTAGGCCCATAATGAAAGAAATTTAATTAAACTCATGTTTACTGAACCACTGTTGAATGTAATGTAACAGAAAACTCCTCAAATTCCAACAAGAACATTAACAGATATAACTTCTTCATTATGCTTGAAAGTAAATGAGATACTATAATTAATGATTCTTGCTCCATATCCTATTATCACTTCCTTTATTCTCCTCCTAAAAAACACTTGATTTAATCAAGCTAAATATCTTCAACACCTTACTTGGACTCTGACAAAGTCAACTTTGGAGAATGGATTTATGATATCATAGGGAAAATTAGTTATGAACTCTACAAATTTCTCATTTCAAAGCTCATATGGATAGAGCATCTATGAATCACCCGAATTCTTGTTAAACATATAGACAAGTTGCATTAGCACATGCACTCTCCAATATATATTCCATGTACTTACCCTTGATTTATTTATAGAACACCATTCATGATTTTATTAATTCAAAAAATATTTACTAGGCACCTACTATGTGCCAGGCACCCATCATTATCAGAGTTCAATAAAGCGGACTGGTCTTTTCCATCATAGATCTTGTGAAGGAAACAGAAAATGAACAAAAAAATAGGTAAAACACATAAAGATACTGGCTACAAAGGAACTAAATATCATATCATAATAGAGAATAGTTCTGGGGAGACACAGACCAACAATAGGTAGTTAAGTCAAGAAAGGCCTCTCATAGGAGACAGTTTTTAAACTGGGACCTGAAGAATAAATAGCCAGCTCTGCCAAGAATAGAGAGGAAGAGGTGGAGGAAATTATGTGTGCAAAGGACAAATACTAACAGAGGGCCAAGGGAACTAAAGCAGAGTGAGCCGAGGGGCGTGTCATGGATGGGATTAGAGAAGTAAGCAGGAACCAAATCATGCAAGGCCTTGAAAGCTATGGTAAGGACTTGGGGTTTTATTTGAAAGAGATGGAAAGCCATGATAGTAGTTAAAAAAGGAAGTAAATTGATCTGTTGGCTGCCTGAAGAAGGAATTAGAGGCAGCCAAGAGAAAAGGGAGATAGAAGTCTATCACAGAAGTACAGGTGGGAGAGATGATGGTGATGGTGACATGGACAAGGTGGTAGCAGTGGAAGCAAAAACAAGTGATCACATTTGTGATGCATTTTGGAGTGAGGCCTTGGTGGTAGATCAGATGACCCTGTGGTTCTGCCGCTCCTTCCCAGCTTGTTAGCATTTGCTGCCATAACTTTGAAAAGCTGATATAGTTTTCCATATAAGATTTTATACCACACCCAAGCTTTTAATTTAGATTTTTAAATTTTAAAGAAAATATCTTAATAGAATGACCAATTTGTACATCAAGAAACACTTATTATCTAGTATCTTCAGCAAATGAAATAGTCCACAAAACTAATTTTATAAATAATGGAAGTGTGTCTATTAAAAACATCAAAGCTTATTTTACTTTAACCACTTTGAAATAATTATTTTCTAAAATTGTTCAATATTTCCTTGATCTTTCAAACAGAATATATTCAAAATAGTTAAGCTTTTCAAAAACTCAGACTTATTGTGAAGAAACATATATGAAACATACCTCTATAGTATGTAGTATGGCTAAAAACAGTGAGATGTAAAACCGAGTTTCCCCACTCTGAAAAACTGAAAACTACCTTGCTTTGAAATCACTACATTTTTATTTTTTTGCCTCAGTTTCCCATAGTTCTTATTGTGCCTGACTGTAGTTCTCAACTTCTGACTCATTCTAACACACTGCTTTATCTTGGCTGTAAGCTGGGAACCCTGCTGTCAGAAATCCATGCAAGTTTATAGAAAAAGACTCCAAATAAAGGCTATGAAATTTTGCATTCTATTTTGATTGCACGGAGGCCTTTTTACACTCTGCTTTCTCAAGTATAGTTTAGGCCATTGAAGCTGCTTAATCAGCAACATGTAAGTCAGGGAAATCTCCCTACACTAGCATGTTATTTCCCACAGTTTCATAATTCCCCTTGAAAACTGAATCCGCATTACCATATACATTATCATTTTTAAGTTTCTGCAAAGAATCCTTCCTTGTGATACAACTTCAGCTACATCATCATAAATGTTGACTTTTCATTTGATGCCTAAAGTATAGTTTTCAAATGTAACACAAAAGCATGTAAAATTTGACCCCAAAAGTAGAATTTATGTGTCTCATATAAGCGTATAAAATTTGACCCAAAAAATAATTTCAAATGTCTTGACTCAGACTACAATGTTATCTCTTTTCTTTTTTCATTTTGACATGGCATGGAAACAAAAACAGATCAAATGTCCACAGAAACTCCATCAGCAACACTGCTTTCAAAGTGTCTTTTGACAAGTAATGTGTGCATTTTACAAATCCAAAGGCAATATTTGAAGTAGCTCTTCCAAACAGCTGTATTACTCAAAGCTATCTCTATATCACCACCTTGTTTCGTGGAAGAAAATGTGGAAATGTGTACTGAAAATCTGTAAATGATTAAAGCATCAGTATAAAGAAAAAACATTCTGAACATGAATAAAAATTATTTTGAGGGTTTGTTGAAAAATCAAACACCAGATGTCCATGGCTGACTTGCCAAATGAAAATCCTTGAAAGAAAGGTTCAGAAATTGGCATTTCAAATGAATATACCCCAGCTGATTGACACAGGTGTTCCTTTGAGCAATCCTGGATAGCACTGTGGTAGACCCCAGGTAAGCAATCCTGTGGGATCTGCTTTTTCAACTTTGTAGTAGATTGTATTTTCCAAAGTGACACTGACATCTCTCCACCAAATGATGGGATTTATGTTACCTCTTCTTGGACCTGGGTGAACTTTTGACTGCAGTAGAAGTGACGCTATGTGACTTCTAAGACCAATTCATAAAATGCAATACAGCTTCCTCCTAACTCCCTTGGGATGCTGGCCCTAGGAAACCAGCCACCATGCTATAAGAAAGCCAAGCAGCCACATGAAAAGACCACATGTAGGTCTTTCAGTCATAGATCCAGTTGAACTCTCCATTGACAGCCAGCCTTTAACCACTACATGAGTGAGACTTTAGATAATTCTAGCCCCCAGCTTTTGGGCCACCCCCGTAGACAAAAGACGAGCTCTTTCACCCAACCTTGGTCAAATTTCAGATTTGTGAATGAAATTTATGTTGTCACTGTTCTAAGCCACTAAATGTTATAGTGGTTTGTTACATAGCAATAAATAACAGAACAAATTCCAAATGCTTCCACATCTTCTTCAGATAAAATGTAAAGCCCCACGTAAACCTTCATGCATTCCAGTTTGCATTTAAGGATTTCACATTCTATCCAACCAGATCCACCCCCAGCCCAGACTGACTTACTGGGTCCTGCTTTAGCTAATTGGCTAAGTCTGCAGTTCTGAATCAGGAGAGATTTTGTTTCCCACAGAACATTCGGCAATGTCTGGAGACATTTAATGGTTGTCACAACTGGGGGAAAGGGTACAACTGGTATCTAAATGGGTAGAAGCTAGAGGTGTGGCTAAACATCCCACAATCCACGCATGACCCCTCCCCTGCAACAAAGAACTATCAAGCCTAAATGGTGCCAAGGTTGAGAGACTCTGACCTAGCTCTGGTCCCCAGCAGTGAGGTACTCAGTTTTCACGAGTGTCTTCATCATCATGTAGGTTGAAGGTTCTCAACCAGGAATTAAAGAAATAGTGTGTGCTGGGGGAAGGGGAGGTTAGAATATCAGGATTTTCAACCTATACTGTTGCTACAGCCTAGATGTTTGTGTCCCTCCAGAATTCATATGTTGAAATCTAATCCACAATGTGATGGTATTAGGAGGTGGGGCCTCTGGGAGGAGAGTAGGTCATGAGGGCTCCCATGAGTGGGATTAGCACTCTTTTAAAAGAGGCTTGAAGGAGCCTTTTTTTCCCCTTCCACCATGCGAGGATAAAGTGAAAGGGCACCATCTATGAGATGTCTGGCCGTCACCAGACTTTGAATCAGCTGACATGTTCATCTTGAATTTTTCAGGCTTCAGAACTACAGGAAATAAAACCTGTTGTTTATAAATTATCCAGGCTAAGGGTTTTTGTTATAGCAGCTTAAATGGACTAAAACAAGTGAGCTTGTGGTGTTCAACCATGGCTACAAATTAGAATAAGTTGGCAAGGGTTTTTTTGTTAGTTTTCTTGTTTTGTTTTTTTTTTTTCAACTATCACTGCTCAATCCCCAACTCTGGAGATTCTGATTTTAAAAATACTGGATGCTAGTATTTTTTAAAAGCTTCTTAAGTTATTTTAATGAGTAGCTAAGCATGAGAACTGAGGCACTGGCCACTTCTCACCTGGAGACTGTGACTCCTAACCTGTTCCAGATTAGGTCACAAAGGGGAGATTGGGGAAATCTAGAAAACAAAATTCAAAAATCCCAGTGGGTAATTCTGTTGGCTCCATTCCCCTGCTGAAACCCTCTGCCTTACATAGTCCTCTGCTCTTAGTCTGCCATATTCTGGCAAGAAAAAGACCTGAGCCGGACTCCTCCTTCATTCTAGTGCACTTATTTGGGATGGAAGCAAACCTTAAGAATTAATTGATTCTTGTCAAGCCACTAAGTAGTACCATTTTTTAGCAAATGCTAAACAATTCTGTCATAATAAATTCAGTCTGCTGTGCACCTCTTCACCTATGAAATAAGCTCTGTTTACTAGATTTTCCATTAATTACCTAAGATGGATATAAAAACATTATTCAATATTCTTAGAATTTTAGCACTGGAGTGTCAAGCTAAATCAAATAATTTATATATTTACATAGTTCAAGATGATGACAATAGTTTACTCATAGTAAGTTATTTTGCTGAGGTTTATCTCTCTCTCTCTGCACAGGACTTAACCTCGCTCCCCAACCAAAAAAAAACAAAAAAAAAACAAAAAAAAACAGCAGTTAGGCAACTGTCCTGCCATCTGCCTCAGATGCGAAGCAGATAAAAGTCGGCTCACTAAAAACAAAAATGACTTGGGTGGAGAGGGAAAAATGTGAAATAGCCTGTTATTATAATAATTACCTCAGTAAAATGTGTTATTTTATCATGATAATGAGATTTTCTGAACATGTTATTACATTCGTGGTAAAAAGAAAAAATCAAAACTATGTTTTTGTTTTCAAAATCCAGTCATCGAAGGAAAACACCAATTTAATAAATTTCTCAATAATTATCAAATTATAACTTTATAACTCTTTCCCATTAAAGCCAAAGGCAGAAAGAATCCTTAATGTCATATTTATGCTCATTATCTACAACAGAGAAAAGCTGAATATCTATAATAGTTTTGAGTGCTAAGTGTACAGAGTAAGTGCCCATCTGTGCTGGAAGGCAGTCATAATTGTGAGCATAGGTTCTTGACTAGCATTGCCTGGGTTTAAATCCTAAGCCCACCATTTACAATGTGATCTTGTGCATATTATTTTACCCTATTAACTCAGTTTCCTCCTCTAAAAAACAGTGATAATAATAGTACTGGGATCATAATTACCTTTGGGAACTAAAAGATACAATGAATAGAAAATGCTTTGCCTAGTCCGTGGCACATAAGATGTATTTAAAGAATGAGCGTATTTTCACTCTCAAATCTATAATGACAGCTCATACTTCCCTTTTTAAGTTTCAGAACTATATTTCCAACTGCCTTCTGGATGTCTCCATCTGAATTTCCTCAGGCCACTTCTAAATTATCTTTTCCAGTATATATTAGTTTTTCTCCATTACTCCTTGACTTATCACTAAAACCATTTTACCAAGACAGAGTAAGGTGTTTGGAATGGGTTTTGAGCTCAGGTATCCTTCTAAAGGACGGCTATATGGCAATTATGCTTCTAGTTGTTATTTATCTCCCTTTTCTAGAGACACATTGTTTGCTGTCAAACAGAGTATCTAAAATAATTTTAACTGACACCTTAAGCTCTTCAAAATATTGTTATCTTATAACCTTTCTAATATTCTAAAGAGCATTTTTAATAGTTTCTTAAAGGTACTAGGCTTAATGTCTTACTTAACACTTTCTGTAAACAACAGAACTTGATTTTGCCCCATTGTGTGTACCTCATTTCTTGAGCACCTCTCTAATACTGGCCTCAGTGTCCATGATGAAAAGTCATATTCTTACTTAGTTTTGAGACCAAAAACCAACTGGGCAAGATCTAGGACTGTAGGACTTTTTTTGATAAAAGTTGAGGCAATAGGCCGGGCACGCTGGCTCATACCTGTGATCCCAGCACTTTGGGAGGCCGAGGCGGGTGGATCACCTGAGGTCAGGAATTCTAGACCAGCCTGGCCAACATGGTGAAAACCTGTCTCTACTAAAGATACAAAATTAGCCGGGTGTGGTGGTGCGTGCCTGTAATCCCAGCTACTCAGGAGGCTGAGGCAGGAGAATCGCTTGAATCCGGGAGGCAGAGGTTGCAGTGAGCTGAGATTGCGCCATTGCATTCCAGCCTGGGCAAAAAGAGCAAAACTTCTTCTCAAAAAGAAAGAAAAAAGTTGAGGCAATAATGAGCATCAGGAAGCTATTGCTAGGCTCTGCCCAAGTGGGTAAGTTAAAAACAGGTGTCATAACAGGATTCAGTAAAATTTAGTAACTAGAAGAAATGCAAGTTTTTCTCTCAGTCTAACCAGTAATTCAATAAATAACACCTGAAAATCAGAAACTGTCAGTCTTATAGAGCTACGACAGAGTATATTTGGAGGATTCAAAATCAATTTGAACATCAAGGAAAAGAGAGTTCTCAAAAGATAGGAAACTTTCAGTTCTATGAAAGTCAATCTAATGCAACAAGAGAGAAGCTATTATAACTTGAAACTTCTTCCTGTAGGCTGAATAAAATACAGAGTTAAGAGGTACAATGGAAACTAGTAAGAGCTAGGACACAGATCAGATAACAGGCAATCATCATTTGGCCGAAGGAATTACAGAGAGGTTGTTAGGAATTTTCGTTATGCCACATTTCATTGACAATAATGTAATTCCTGCTGAATTGATGCTAAATGCTGAGTTGATCTAAGGAAATAAAGAATCAGAGGCTGGGCACTGCTCCCTTTGTCCATGAGCCACTGTGCAGGGATCACAAACTTAAATGCCTGTAGGACTTGGGCACATAACATACATCAGTGAACTCAGCGTGGCTACATGAAAAGCAGGAACATGTTCAAAAAAAGAAAAACGGTAACTGACTCTTAAGGAGACAGCAGAGTGGTAAGGGTTGTAGCAGACTGGAGAGCTCGGACCCGTTCTTAAGTAGGTGGAAGATAAACAGCCCTAGCTCATTGCCTTGAAGAAATGCAGACCCAGTTGTGCCCAATATTCTGATTAAGAGATGCTGAAAGTAGGATTTTATGAAACATCCTGATTTTTAAGTTTTACACAAAATTTATTAATTTTTTTTTTTTTTTTTTTTTTGGAAACAGAGTCTCACTCTGTTGCCCAGGCTAGAGTGCAGTGGCAATCTCGGCTCACTGCAAGCTCCGCCTCCCAGGTTCACGCCATTCTCCTGCCTCAGCCTCCTGAGTAGCTGGGACTACAGGCGCCCGGTAATTTTTTTTTAGTCGGGCCCGGCTAATTTTTTTTGTATTTTTAGTAGAGACGGGGTTTCACCGTGTTAGCCAGGATGGTCTCAATCTCCTGACCTCGTGATCTACCCACCTTGGCCTCCCAAAGTGCTGGAATTACAGGCGTCAGTTACCACGCCCAGCCAAAATGTATTATTTTTTAAACCACTCTGTGGAATGATGCTATGAGGGCCAAATAAAGATCTACTGGTCACATTTGGTCCATGGGCTGCCAGTTTGCTAGTCTCCACAACAGGGTTTTAGAACTACGCAGTGACCTTTGTTTCTCTTCCTTCACTTTCATTCTTTGTATTTGATTCTGGGACTTGCGTTTTCCAGTCAATCAAGAAGATCCAAAGAGTCCAAGTGAAAAAGTAGGAGTATATATGGGAGCAAAGAGACCTTAGTTAGCAAAAATACAAACACTTAGTGATTAATCAAATATGTAAAATTTAGACTAAGTAGCAATTTTTGTATTTCTTTTGCTAACTTTGACAAGATAGATTATGGCTACCTTAATAAAGCCAATTTCTTATCTCTTGGCCATCTGATATCCTTTAAACTTAAATCTGTTGGATATTTTCCATTTGTCCATCCAGTTTCCTTCTCTATCCACTCTGTGCCCCCAGGAAGCTGGCTGGTATAGCTGGCTGGTATAGATTGCATTAAAGGACTACTTTACCTCTAGCTTCCATTGAGTTTGGCCCATCTGGGAGCACTGGCAGGAGTTTGGAGGGTAGAGAGAAATGAAAGTCAGGGCATTTATTTGCCCTGCTTTCCCCCTGCTGGTCCATTGATTTAATCCCTTCTTCCTATTTGGAAGGGATAGGAAGCCCCTTACACAGCCCCCCATTCCCCATGTGTGAGTGTATGTATGTGTCCCTTGAAATATTGTCTTTTACTGTTCCTCCAAGCCAGGGATGCTAAGGTTCCCCACTATTATAAGTCTCAGAGGACTACATCACCGGTTGTTCCTTTTCTTAAAACCTTCCCTACAGGCCTCAACTACTCAATTTGTCTGCTTTCTGTTTCCTGCTGGAAGCCTGACTTAGAAAGCCATTTCAAAGTACACAATCCATCCCCAGCATTGCGATCTTAACTGGACAAAGCATCTCATCAAGTCCTTTAGTTCTTATTTCTTTGGGTCTTTTGGCTCGCCCTGTTTTCTTCTACCTGCAGACTAGCAACTATCCTCCCAACCAAACCAACCACACCCACCCTTTCCTTCTTACTCGTTGTCAGAAAGTTTTTCCTGAGGGTTACATTCCCCAGGGTTTAAAATATAATGAAAAAGCAGTTTCATGGTTTTCTGGTTGGAGGATGAATTTGTACAATCTTTTGGAAAAGCAAAGCTATTTGGCAGTAAGTGTTAGGAGCCTTGAGAATGTATCTCAACTTTGACCCAGTAATTTTACCTTAGGAACTTTTCCTACGAAAAGAATCCTAAATATTAAAAAATTTGGATAAAGAGGCATGCAAATATGTTTATTAATAAAATGGCCAAAAACTATACACAGAACACACTCCAACATTGATGTTTGCCAGTTGTCTTCTGTTTACCCCACCAGCTTCTCTCTCCAATTGTCCTCCGTCATGAGAGGCTACCCTTCTTAAGACTCTGACTGTGGCTCCACTAACTTCTGGCTTTGGAATGAACTTTACTAATGGTATGTCTTGATAGAAATTGAAGATGAGAAGAAGAATGAAGTAGGAGTAGTTATTTTCCCTGTCCCCTTTCCGCAGATAGCCTCAGGCTGGCCACCATTCTTGAACAAAGGTAAAACAGTAAAACAGCCTTTCACATGCCCTCTTCACATAACTCAATCTCCCTTAGGTTCAGTAATATATGCTTCTCTTGTCTTTTGAAGCCTAGGGATAGTGATGCATTCTGTTCTGTGCCCTGCACCCATGCACACTGTTTCTAACTCAGGGATACTGTGCTGTCACTAACACCCTAACCCATTAGAAAATTCTCCTCAAATTGCCCAATTTAAGTACACCAAATATATTTCACTGCCAAGAATCTGGCGCAATCACACAGCATATTTAAGTATACTAGGCACCACAGTCACTATGGAATAATATGTAACATAGAAAGATAATCATAAAAAGTACAACAAAAAAGATAAATCTAGTATGATTTATCAGGTACATAAAAATAAAGCAAATAAGATTCATCATGAAAATGTAATAAGTTTTCTATAATAAAAAAATATTACTTTTTTAATGAGAAAATATTTAATGACTTAAAAGGAAAGACATTGTAAATCATGCCCAGAAGACTTTGAAAAGACCTTGCAGAAGTGACAATAGAAATGATGCTTGACAATCAAGTAGGACAAATGAGAAAAAAAAAAAAAGTGGGGAAAAAAACATGTCTGGCTGAGAATGATGCCTATGAAAAGGCAAGTGAAAGTGCTTGTAGAAAACCAGGATTCTCTTCTGAAGAGCCTAGGGTAAACAGAGTTGAGAAAGGGCAGAGGATTTCACAGAAAAGGGTACTGGAAATGTGATTTGGGGCCAGGGTGTCCAAGGTTTCATAGCTGATGTTAAAAGTCTCTCCATGGCCTAGGAGAAAGGTTGGAGAGTGGCATTAAATGAACCATAGAAGGGTTTAAGAAGAGGACAAACAGTTTATATTTGTGTCTCCAAAGGAAAACTCTCCTACCACTGTGGAGAAAGGAGGGCTAAGAGTTCCAAGAAAAAAAAAAAAAAAAAAGCCTGAACTAAGAAGTTTTACTAAGGAATAAAGAGGGTAAAGAGAATAGAAAAGATTTAGATGCTTCACTAAGACAGGATTAATATAATTTGTAAACTAATGAAAGACAGGTGTTGTCTAGCATACATCTGTAAGAGGGAACAGTGATACCTGGGATACACTTAAAATCTTGGTAAACTTCCCTGCTACTTTAGCTTGAAAAGGGTTCAAACGGCCAAAGATACTGTTTTCATTTTTTTGTTGGAATTGTACATCGTACTGAAGAGCAGATCTTTATAAATACATTTCTTATATTTCTGAACCTTTAAAGGACTAAATTCCCAGATATGGGATTAATATTTCAAATATTTTCAAGATTTTATTACATAGTGCCAACCGATTACAAAAAATGTTACAGCCAATTTGCAATTTCACCATAAATGAGTTCCTGTTTTAACCTAGCTAGCACTACATACTGTCATTTTTTTAAAGTCTTTGAGCATTTGATGGGTAACAATAGTATCTCATTTCTTAAATTAGTATTTCTTTGATAACTAGTAAAGCTGAACTTTTTCCATGTCTTTAAACATCTGTATTCTCTATCCTCTTTACACATTTATCTATTGTAGGCTAAATGTTTTCTTATACATTTGTATGAGCATATTCTATGGTATGTGTTTTCATCCATTTCTGCAACATTTACAAATACCTAAGGTTTAAAAAAAGTATCATCAAATGTGTCCATTTGTTTTCTTTAAATTGGATAAATTATTTTTACATGTAGAAAGAACTTTCATTGCCAATGCCAAAAAGTACTGACCTATATTGTCTCCTAGTTTTACACTAAGTTCTTTAGTTTATGATGAATGTATTTTGATATAAAGTAAGTTTCTAGATTTAAGTTTTTGTCCAAGTAGCTAATAATTGTCCCAACTCCATTTATTATTTATCCCCTCTTCATTGATTTTTGAAGCAAATTTTATATTATATTAAATTGCTATTAATATTGGGTTCTATTTCTGAACTATCTTACTTTTAACAATTTACCAAATTAGTCATCTTTTTTATTATTATTACATATTATTTCCAAATCAGATTATAGTATCTTTCAAAAAAGGGATTGGGTTCTATTGATGCTTGTGTTTTCCATAGGGCCCATCACTTTACACATAGTAAATGTT
Organism: Macaca nemestrina; assembly: GCF_043159975.1. Classification (NCBI taxonomy): domain Eukaryota; kingdom Metazoa; phylum Chordata; class Mammalia; order Primates; family Cercopithecidae; genus Macaca; species Macaca nemestrina. Next base: position 91,063,061 of record NC_092128.1, read on the forward strand.
CAATAAATATTTACATATTTATTAGATGAATGTTTAAATTGAATATCCTGTGCGTAACATGCAAAGAATTTCCTCACTATGTTAAAAGGTCACATTCTTCAAGGTGAAACATGAAGTAATTTTGAAATTGGAGAAGGGGGCTGAGAATGGCAGTATTCCAAGTATAAAAACTCCATGTGAATTTGATTAGAATAATTTAAATTTTGTAGTGACTTCACTCTCCAGAGGCTATGTGATCATGAGAAAATGCTGAAAGGCAGAATTTTAGTCATGGGTTCCCTCTGAGTTATTGAAGTTCAGAAAGGCCTTTAGCTGTGTAATGATGTGCAAATCAGTCCACATTCCACGGTGGCTCAACAGATGAACTATGTCAATGGTGAAATGTTGTCTTTATAATGTCTGCTGATACCTCTATTTGAGAGAACCAGCTGTTGGTCCTTTATACTGCTGTCCATTTAGAAATCTGAGCAATAAAGTAATACTTAATACTTATTGCATATTCATTTACCCCCCTAGCTACATATTAGGGTAAACATGTTAAATTTTAGATAAAAGGCAGTATTAAATATATGTGTCTCTGGCACATGCAAGTGAGTGAAACTTTCATACAGTTGTATATCAAACTGTACAGAGATGACTTCAGACTAAAAAGATTGTGGAACAATTTTGTTTGATTAAGGAGACATAAAACTAGATTGTCATAAAGAATACTAGGATTACAGACTTCTATAAAAAGACATGCTCACTACATCTATTCATGTGGGTAAAGAATAGTATAGTTACCAGAAAAGGATAAGTTATGTATTCAGCAAAACCAAAGATATTTGATGTTATTTTTATGACAATATGCAAGTCTTGAAATAAGTATTCATGTATTTTCAATGTTGTTTATATTATGAAATTAAAATAGTCCTAATTACCATTGCAAAAATCCTTGGGATAATATATGATGAATTCTAACATGTTTCGCTCATGACCTCTTTTGATTTTTTACAATTATTTTACGGGGTAGTTTTGTGTAGCATGTGTTTGCATTTTACAGACTTTAATTTTTAGAGCACTTTTAAGTTCACAGCAAAATTAAGGGGTAAGTACAGAGTTCCAATATACTCCCTGCCCCCACATGGGCTCAGCCACTATCAACATCCCACATCTGGTATAATCGATCAATCAACATTGACATACGATTATCACCCAGAGTCCACAGTTTACATTAAGGTTCACTCAGTATTGTACATTACATGGGTTTTGACAAATGCATAATGACATGATTCCACCACTGCAGTACCATACAGAGTAGTTTCATTGCCCTAGAAATCTTCTATGCTCCACCTATTCATCTCTCCTTCTCGCAGTCCCAGGCAAACACTATCTTTTTACTGTCTCCATCAGATTGCCTTTTCCAAAATGTCTCAGGTTGCAATCAAACAACATTTAGACTTTTTGGTTGGTGTCCTTCACTTAGTAATATGCATTTAAGTTTCCTTCAAGTCATCCCATGGCTTGATAATTCATTTATTTTTAGTCCTGAGTAATATTCTATTGTCTGGATGTACCACAATTTATTTATCTACTTACCTACTGAGGACATCTTGGTTACTTCCAAGTTTGGGAAATTACAAATAAAATTGGCAGACATAGCTTTCAACTCCTTTGGGTAAATACCAAGGAGCACAATTGCTGGATCATTTAGTTTTGTGAGAAACTGCCAAACTGTCTTCCAAAGTGGCATTCCCACCAACAGTGATGATGGTTCCGAGTGCCCTATGTCCTTATCAGCATTTGGTATTACCAGTGTTTTGGATTTTGGCTGTTCTAATAGGAGTGTAGTGGGCCGGGCGCGGTGGCTCAAGCCTGTAATCCCAGCACTTTGGGAGGCCGAGACGGGCGGATCACGAGGCCAGGAGATCGAGAGACGATCCCGGCTAACACGGTGAAACCCCGTCTCTACTAAAAAATACAAAAAAACTAGCCAGGCGAGGTGGCGGGCGCCTGTAGTCCCAGCTACTCGGGAGGCTGAGGCAGGAGAACGGCGTAAACCCGGGAGGCGGAGCTTGCAGTGAGCTGAGATCCGGCCACACTGCACTCCAGCCTGGGTGACAGAGCAAGACTCCGTCTCAAAAAAAAAAAAAAAAAAAAAGGAGTGTAGTGATACTTCATTTTAATTTGTAATTTTGATAGTTTTAATATAGTCATCACATAAATGAGTTGAGGCTGCAGAAAATTAAATAAGTTACCCATGATTCTACAGCTACTGGGTAGCAGATTCAAACTTACTTCTTTTTTTTTTTTTTTTTTTTTTTTTTTTTGAGACGGAGTCTCGCTCTGTCGCCCAGGCTGGAGTGCAGTGGCCAGATCTCGGCTCACTGCAAGCTCCGCCTCCCGGGTTCCCGCCATTCTCCTGCCTCAGCCTCCCGAGTAGCTGGGACCACAGGCGCCGCCACCTCGCCCGGCTAATTTTTTGTGTTTTTAGTAGAGACGGGGTTTCGCCGTGTTAGCCAGGATGGTCTCGATCTCCTGACCTAGTGATCCGCCCGTCTCGGCCTCCCAAAGTGCTGGGATTACAGGCTTGAGCCACCGCGCCCGGCCCTCAAACTTACTTCTTAAGACTCCAAAGCCCATGTGCTTTTTGCACTGTGGTTGTCTTATAGCTAGACAAGAAAAGAATTTAAATTCATACATGCGGCACATCAGCGGTTAGTTTCCAGTCACATTTATTGCTTGTCTTAATTTAGTTTTATCCAGAAGAAGACCATGACACCAGGAAATATTGGGGCGTCACAGGGAAATGAAGGAAGGAAAGACAACCAATGAAGGATCTATTTGAATGCAGATATCACTGTGACCAAGTATAGCTTGGTCATACAGGGGAACTTCGGAAAATGGTGCTAAATATTATTCCTAATGTAATGTGTGGCGTTAGTACATCTTCTACTGTTTGAGACTGGCCCAGGACAAAGAATGTATAAAAATTAAAAGTACTAAGAAACTTTTATAGAAATTTGACATTTTAGTGATACCCATTTTTTCCAGTAATTCATTTTACTTTATGTTATTTAAGTATCAATCCATGATAGATTGAAAATTAAAAACTAGTTCAAAAATAGTGTAGAACACAAGGCCTAAAGTGACTTCATACAAGAAACAGGGAGCTGGGGTATTTATACCTCACTTCCTATCTGGTTGGTGCACAGTTAAGACAGCACCCGGGAATTTTGTTCATTCCCTAGCACTTCTAGCACACAGACTTCCAGTTGTGTGCGATGAAGTGGTGAGCCAGGGCAAACATCATCTTTCTAATGATGAGATAAAGGCTAAGCAAGCATTAGTTTCCTGCATGCTATAAAAGGATAACACCATACACAGGCTCTGTGCATAGGATTAGACTATGCATGGATAAAATGTTTCATTCAAAAGTACCCATATTTTCTACCAAGAAAGCCAAAGACAAGAGCCCTCCTCTCCTTTTCCCACACCCAGAAAGCCAGTGTACTAACATGTGATGAAAATTCTGAAAATCAGATATTCCCAACAAGGATTTTGAATCTTGAGCAAGTGATCCAAAGCAAAGGGAGGATTCAAAGTTGTTCTTAAGAGTTAGACACTTCCTGCTACTGCTTATGCCTCCGTGTTTTCTGGCCTTGGTTAGTCTTAGTCTCCCAGCTTCCTGCTGATTCTGTGAGCTCCCAATTTTCTTTCAATAATTTCCTTTTTTTTTTTTTTTTTTTTTTTGAGACAGAGTGTCACTTTGTCACCCAGGCTGGTGTACAGTGGTGTAATTTCAGGTCATCGCAACCTCCACCTCCGGGGTTTAAGCAATTCTCATGCCTCAGCCTCCCGCATAGCTGGGACTGCAGGCATACACCACCATGCCAGGCTAATTTTTACATTTTTAGTAGAGACGGGTTTTGCCATGTTGGCCAGGCTGGTCTCGAACTCCTGACCTCAGGTGACTCTCCTGCCTTGGTCTCCAAAAGTGCTGGGATTACAGGTGTGAGCCACCACACCTGGCCAATAATTTCCTTTTTTACTTAGAATAGCCACAATCTGACTCTTTACTTGAAACTAAAAGTCATGACAATATGAGATGATTGAGAAGTATCAGAGCTCTGATTTCTGCCTGCTCACGAATTCCCTTGGAAAAGTGAGGTTGGAAAAAAAAAGAAAAGAAAGAAAGAAAGAAAGAAAGAAAGAAAGAAAGAAAGAAAGAAAGAAAGAAAGAAAGAAAGAAAGAAAGAAAGAAAGAAAGAAAGAAAGAAAGAAAGAAAGAAAGAAAGAAAGAAAGAAAGAAAAAGTGAGGTTGGTTTCTTTGCCAATGTTTGTCTCAGTTTCCACATTTGTAAAATGGGGCTAGCTCTGCAGCATGCTTCAAGGAAGATTAATCTGTGAGATGTTCTCTGAATAAAGGGTTCTTCCTTTGGAGAATCTAATGGCATGCTGGTCTATTGAGTTTCTGGAAATTCCTCTAGTAAAGGATTTAATTTGACTTTAATTCAGCATTTCCCAAGCTTAATCATGGAAGTCTTGTTTCAGAAAACATTAATATCTCACTGATTGAGTCATCCATAAACTATCTTGGCAAAAGACATTGGCTCCAGCAGTTCATTTTTCTTTGAATTTGCACCTGACACTGATCTTTGTTATTAAACACTCATGAGGCCTTTAAGAAGTCTCTGCATTAACCCATTAAAGTAGGAGGTTCTTAAACTTCAGAGCATATAAAAACCATTTGAGGGCCTTGGTATAATGCAGATTGCCGAGCACCATACAAGATCTACTAATTCAGAATATCCTGGAATAGAGACAAGGAATTAGAACTCAGAATTACTCTATGGGGGATTGTGTTGTATGCAGTCTTCAGTCTACAGTATGAGAAACACTGTCTTATTAACAATTCAGTGAAAAATATCTTCAAGTAACTTATGTACTTTATCATTAGAAGAAGCCAGAGGTCATAGTCACAACAATATATCTCACTGGTCTGACCATTAATCATCTTCTGAGATGTCTCAGACAAGCTCATAGATAACTTGTGAATATCCACCCAAAACATACTGAATGGCTCTGATCCCAACTTCAAACATTTTAAACACACTAAATTTCAAATGTGTCTGTACGTGCCACTGTGAGATCAATAATTTGGTCAAATCTAGTTAACGTGTTAATAGCCACAGCTGTATGTGGTGTCTTACACCTATAATCCCAGCTACAGAGAAGGTTGAGGTGGGAGGATAGCTTGAGTTCAAGCTTGAACCAGGAGGTCAAGGCCAGTTTGGGCAACATAGTGAGATAGCAAGATCCTTTCTTAAAAAACAGTCTGAATGTCTCCCTCACTCCTGCTACCTATCTATAGCTTATTCATTCTTACCATAAACTGACTTAGTGAGAAATCAAGGTTAAAGGAGTAGGGAAGAAATTTAAGTCATCTCATTTTATGACCTTTTAGTAACTCAGCTCAAAGACTCTAATGATAGGAAGCCTGGAATGAATAACTAAAATGTTATTTTTAGACTATCTGTGAATTTCGTTTCCTCTCATTACCACAAATGATGAAAAATTAGCTGTCAGAAATTTCAAAGCAAGATAGCCAAACATGATAGAAAAACAAATTAATTAAGTCACCATCTTCTGAAACAATTTTCCTTTATTAGAATTCTTCAGGTAATACGACGAAGATAACAATACTGCATTTCTTTAAAATGTGCTGTACATTTCCTTATAGGAAAAAGGATGAGTTGTGGTGATCAGTGACATTTATTGGAAACAAGTAAACTTTTTGTTCCTGGGTCACTAGTTGTATTTACTTTAAGAAAACCCTAAAGATGATTTGCAGTCTTTCAGGAGAATTAACTTTTATGTTTACAGCCCAAAATGTGCAGATAACTTTTTTGTAAATAACTGGCAGGGGTCAGTCTCACATCTAGGATGTTTCATTTTATTTTATTTCAACAACCAGAGTTACAGCTTCTTTACAACTGAGAAGTGGTAATAAATGGTATTGTGCTTCTTCTTCAACAACTCCATAGCACTGTCACCTGACATATATTTGCATGAATTTCACGTAACAAAATGTAGAAATCTTTCTTTCTAAAGGGCTTCAAAATTTCCCGAAACAGACTTCTGAACTTCATTTTATTCCTCTTGCTACATGGTTTTTCTGGATTAGTATATATAATATATCAACACCTAAAAATATAGTTACAAAAATTAGTGCATACCTCATCAATTTCATAAAGTTACATCCTTTCTTGTTTGCATACATTTATATGTTATTTGTTACTGTAACTGCCACTTACAACCCAGCATCACGAGTTGTATTTTAGAATATCATGGAATGGTGATGTGATAGACACTTTAAAGTGTCCTGACGTACACTTTACGTCAATCCTTACAGGAATGAGGGATTTAATTTTTTTTTAACTGGAGCACTGCACATCTCAAGGGTGGCTGCATTCAGTAGGTCTGTGTCATAACCCCTGGAAAACACACAGGCTGCCCAATGGAAGAGTCACTAATCAGATATTGACTATGATACTTTTGTGTTCAAATTTTCAAGTCCTCACACCCTTCCTAACTAATGTGTAGGTCTTTCCTTTAGGACAACCAAAAAACAAAACTATAACTGTTCAAACTTGGAACTAAGAAAATAAAAATTAAAGCGGAGCTGGATTTATTTCTACTTATTTAGAGTACATCACCTGTAGTAGAATTATGTTGCTAAGGTTGGGATCACGGCTTTGGTCTCTCGAAGGGACCTGCTTTGTAGATCCAGGGCGCGTTTAATTTTCTAGCTGGGTTCCTGGTTTGCTTAACTAATTCTGTGCACCTCTCTGTGCAGTCCACACCTGAAAGGGGGAGTTTCGATGTTGTGGTTTATGAACCAGGTACTTTCCATTCACTCAGTCAACAGAAAGAAAAAGAGAGAGAGAGCACGCCTCCTACCTTTTTTTTTTTATAACTAAAAATAAGGAGACGGAAACTATTAAATAAGAAGGGGGGAAACTCCCGCATATTTCACGTTGACCTGGCTGGACTGGTCTGTTGCCTGTAAGAGGCGGGTGTTGTATTAAAATAAGAGGTCAAACTTCTGGACTGGGAATCACTCCTGCCCCTAGAGGGAAAAGAGAACCATCACAGTGTTGAACTGGAAACACTGCCTCGTTTCCAATGCGGGGGACTGAGTTCCCTCCCTCGACTTAGAGTGGTAATGACAGGACCCGAGGAGGCGCGCTGCTTCCCGGACAGTTGCCCAGCATAACACCCGCATCCTACTTGCACCTAAATTTCTGAGCTGCAAGCAGGCAGAAACGCCTCCCACCTTCTCTCCTTAGCTCCCCTCTCCCCACTTAGCTGCTGTCTGTAACTTCTTTGTTCCGTTTACTGGGAAGGTGACGCTTAAGATCAAAAGACCCACTGTAACTTGCAAAAGCCCAGAGCCACCACCAGACGCTGGGGAAAAACAGGGCTGTCCAGCCCAGGGTTAAGGTTTTGAGTAGGGAAGGAGCAGCGAGAAATCTCGGCCAGTCGCTCCGGGAACAGCCCCTGCAGACTGGTCCAACTCTCCAAAGGCTAGGGAGACCGGGGCAGCCTTGTGGTGGGGCAGAGGACGAGCTCCTAACTGCAAGCAAAGTGCTGAGTAGAGGGCGTTGGGGGCAGGGGCGGTCCCTTGACTCCACTTTGTATGCAGCAGCTGCGGGGCAGTGAGTATCTCCGAACAAAGCGGCGAGCAGCGCGGGGGTGAGAGATTGGGGTTTGCTCGCAGCTGCTGCTGGCGCTGAGCGAGTCTCCCACCACCCCCGCGAGCGTTGGGGTGCAAGGATTCGGGGGAGGAGGGAGAAGGGAACGAGGCGTGCCATTCCTGTTGCGCGGCTACGCTTCAGGAGTTCTTGTGAACGATGGGAATGGCAACTATCAGAGCCAAGGGGGGAAAAAAAGAGCTGGAGTGAGCAAAACAAAGAGCGAGTGTGGGCCGTGGTGACTTCATGCCTCACCAATGTCCCGCCCACGCTGCTCGGAGCTGTTACTGCTGCTCCTGCCCGGGCTGCAGCCGCGCCTGCGGGCAGCCGAGCCGAGGCGCTCCGGTAGCGTGGGGAGGTTTCCTAGCAACTCTCTGCCCTGAGTGTACCGGGCTACCCGCAGGTCTGAAGCCCCCCGGGGGGCCAAAGCAGGACCACCCCTCTCCCGCCCATCGCCGCCCTCGCCTCTCTCGCATCCTCGCCGTGTGCACCCCAGAGCGCGCCAGCAACTCGGGCTCTGGACTGCGGGACGCCTGAGCCGCGCACTGGGGCCGACAGGACAAGGGCAAGCAGCCCCCGCCCCGCGTAGCCGGGCTCCGGCACCCAGCGGAACCTCCCCTCCTGCGCTCGCAGCCGCGGGCCCCACTCCCCGCCAGGCAGGGAGCGGCGATGCCTCGCTCTGTGCCTGCGGGAGTCGGCGGGTGCTTCTAGGGAGCTCCCAGAGTCGCCTCCCCCTGTTGCTGGCATCCCGAGCTTCCTCCCTCGCCAGCCAGGACGCTGCCGACTTGTCTTTGCCCGCTGCTCCGCAGGCAAGGCTGCAAAGCTGCAGCTAGTGAAGTTGGCCTCCCTGCCCACCTGTGGAAGAAACTGCGCTGATTGATGCGCCATCGACTTTTTTCCCCTCGACCTCGCCGGCGTCCCCTCCCACAGATCCAGCATCACCCAGTGAATGTACATTAGGGTGGTTTCCCCCCCAGCTTCGGGCTTTGTTTGGGTTTGATTGTGTTTGGCTCTTCGCTAAGCTGATTTATGCAGCAGAAGCCCCACCGGCTGGAGAGAAACAAAAGCTCTTTTCTTTGTCCCGGACCAGGCTGCGGAGCCCTTGCAGAGCCCTCTCTCCAATCGCCGCCGGGGCCCTTGGCCGTCGAAGGAGGTGCTTCTCGCGGAGACCGCGGGACCCACCGTGCCAAGCCGGGAGGGCCGCAGGGGCCCTGAGATGCCGAGCGGTGCCCGGGCCCGCTTACCTGCACCGCTTGCTCCGAGCCGCGGGGTCAGCCTGCTAGGCCTGCGGAAAACGTCCTAGCGACACTCGGCCCGCGGGCCCCGAGGTGCGCCTGGGAGGCGCGAGCGCGCGTCCGGAAAGCAGCCAGGCGGCGGGCGCGGGGCGGGCTGTTTTGCATTATGTGCGGCTCGGCCCTGGCTTTTTTTACCGCTGCATTTGTCTGCCTGCAAAACGACCGGCGAGGTCCCGCCTCGTTCCTCTGGGCAGCCTGGGTACTTTCACTTGTTCTTGGACTGGGCCAAGGTGGTAAGTTGTTTTGTTTTGTTTTCTTCTTTTCCTCAAAGGTCTTGGGCTGGCACGAAGAGCTGCCCAGCCAGAGCATCCCGGCCAGGTAAGTTGCGGTCATCAGAGAACTTCAAGAGGGCGGGTGCGTGGCAGCGTCCTCTAGCACAGATGGCCTCTAGGCCAGGTGTCAAGCATTTCTGCCCTGGAGCGACAGCAAGGACTAATTATCAGAGGAGGCACTGTGTGTTACTCCTAGGTGTTGAGGAAGCCCTAACAGAAAGGAATTTTGGAAGACAGGGTGTCCTGTTTACAGAAGTCATTTAGGGGCCCTGGTCCATTCTTAAGGGCATCGTCTGTACAGAATATTCTCCCCATCTTTCTAACATTTGGGTCCACTAACGACTAACTTGCCTTTAACTCGAGGCTGTAGATAAGTTGGTTATAATGGGAGTAGTCTTCAATTTTTGAGTCCAGAAAAGGACAGCATACGAGTTTCTACTATCATTAGTGCTCAATCTGAATGAATCACCCACACTGGAGGGATATTCATGCTTTAAGTCACCATCCTTTCAGCTTAAAAAAAATACTATCTAATTGATCCCTCACAGAGATCCATCTCTGGTACAGAGAAGCAGAAAGAACTCTGGACCAGGATTGACAGCTTTCTGTCCAGGCAAACCATTTATGTCAGAGCTACCTTGATGTGGAGAGGTTAACTCTTTATGAAATTCATTGTCCTCGTCTGTAAAACGAGGTTAATAATACCTGCCTTCTCTAAATCACAAAGGGAAGTTCAAGTCAAATAGTACACGAGAAGGTGTTTCAGGACTTTTGATTTATGAGACAAAATCAAATGTAAGGTGGTATACCGGATTGGATTGTTGGAAAATTATACAACTAAGTAATAGGACGAATCATGAGTTTAGAATGAGTTCTTAATGGTTTTCAATATAGACCCAACATTTATTTTTGCCAATGCAGTGACTATTGTCATACTTTCTTTTTTTTTTTTTTTTAATTTCACTTTTTGTCTGTTTGGTCACCAAGTCCTTAAATTATATTAGATCCTTTCTCTGACCTCTCAGGCTCAAGGAGAGTTGAATTAATAGTTGTAATTGTTTTGTAGGTTAAAATTTACTCCTATACTTTGATGTGCCAAGTTTTTGCCTGAAGCTAATTAAAGCAGCCAAGTCATAACCTTATAAGTAGGCTCTCTCTCTCTCTCTATATATATATATAAAAACATTTGGAAACATCCAGCTGTCTTTAGTAAATTGTTGCATATATAGTTTTCTAATATTTGTTTCAGGGAGATTTGCTCAGTTATCTGAAATGGAGAAATTAGAGTAAATCTCTTGATCTTGTGGTTATTTTTTGGCTTGTTTGTTGATTTCAAAATAGTGAAAAGGCAAAGGAAAAAGTAACATTCATTATCAGTTATCTCTTAAATGGAAGAAGCATGCATTTGTTGCAACAAATTTTCCACTAAGCATAATTTCATCCTGTTTCAATAAGTAATAAAGTCCTTTTCCAGATTTAGCAAACACACACACACACTAGTAAAATGACCAAAATTTGTGTTATAACAGTATATTTTGTTCCCAATGTATAGACAAAGGAAAAAGTCTCACTTGCCTCTAAAATTTACTATTTATAGTACATTTTAAAAAAAACATTAACTGTGCTTATAAACATTAGTCAGGCTCTTGTGAAAAAGCATTGTATTTCTACCCAGCGTCTAAAACTGATTTGAAGGAAATATTATGAATGGGCCTCCTTGCACCTGCAGACCTGAAAAGGGAATGCTTATCTGAAATCAGAACAAGGCATCCTTTTCCCAGTCTCTGTCAATATACAAAGGTTTCTGATGTATACTGATTTGCATGGCAGTTAAAAACATGCAAAAAATGTAAATTATAGCCAGTATAACTCAGAAAATTAGAGATCAGCATAAACTGCTGTACTTTTGTGATATAGCTACAAGTCTCAAATTATATGTCTTTACAATGCAAATTAGATGCTTAAAGCAGAATAGAAATTTAGGTATCAGTTACAAAGGAAATCTTGTTCCCTTGCTCAGTAGTTTACACGAGGAAAATGTTGAGGGCAATAAAGCCATACAAAAGAGACCAGAAGCTGCATAAGACCAGCATAACTTTGAGTTTAATTTTTAAAGCAGAGTTTACAGGTCTCGAACACATAGTTTATTTTTAATAACAAATATATAGTGAGCAGTGGGAGATGTTATTAATCAAATCCAAAGATTTCTGATGTAGAAAAAATTATTGCAGTTTGTTTTTTAACTATCTCTGGTGGAAATTACCCATAGCTAGAGAAATAATAGCACTATAAAATGGTTAATAAATAACCAGAAAACATAAAGTATATCTAGTGATTAATATTTGAAGAGTTAATGTAGCAACATTGTTTCCACATTTACTTATTTTAAAAGATAAAGAACTTTCATTACCTACATTTTTATATAGCAATATAAGTGTAACAAATTTCAGATATCACAGTTTCTTTTTAAAAAGTGGTAACTATTATTATAATGAAATTTCACCTTCTGTTAATTCAACTATCAATTATTTATTCTTTTCAACAAGAACCAAGTAGATTAACATTATTCTGTGACCGTAGCATTACTTCCCCTCAAAACGTTGCATAGCATAAGTGTTCCCAGAATTCTTTATGCTTACCTAAAGTGATTGGATATTTAAAAGAACCAAGGTATAATTAACAAAAAATTCATCCTTCTAAATTATTTGCATAATAAGCACCCAAATTAATTCATCTTGAAGCAATGGAGACACTTTCTGATAAATTAAAAATCATACATGTTTGCCCTCTAAGCTGACAGCAAAGTAGCTGATATGGTTTGGAAAATTCCAGAAAAATTCCTGTGCCCCAAAATAACTTATTCTCTTGTTACCAAATTATCTGAAATCTCACTACTTAATGGATTCTTTTTGGTTAAACATGGTATTAACCCTATGATTTTTTAAAGTTTTTAACATGGTATAATGGAAATTTTCAAATGCATACAGAATTAGAGAGAATGGTACAAGGGACCGCTATATACTCATCACCCAGCTTCACTAACCATCAACTCAAAGCCAACTTCTGTCATCTCTGCTCCTACCAGTACCCAATTCATCCCCTTCTCCCAACTAAATATTTTGAAAGAAAATTTTCATGTCATTTTATTTTAAAATATTTCAGTAAATAAAAATTTTTTGGGAGGAGGAACACACTGTAGCTAATCTTAAAGATGAATTTTTTAAAAAACTGAAACTTAGGGCAACAAGAATGTTCACAATGTTTAAAGGGATCAATTGCAGAAGAGAAGGACACAAGGAATGGCAAAGACACAGTTTCAACCATTTACTTTTCAATAGTTCTATTAAAAATATTTTTATTTAGAAAGTATGGATACATAATAGCTTTTTGATATGCATGTGTATGAGGAGGGAAAAACAACATGAGTAAATCTGCTTCCCCAGAGAAATGTTAATTGTTTTATTCCAATGAAATCACAGCAGGTACACCTTATAAAGTTTCAGTTTTAAGGATCCACCCATCCTTGCATGATTAGCTTTTCTCCTATCTACTGTATAATTTAAAGCAATATCCATATATGTGGCAAAATCTTTCTATCTCTTATTTTTCACTCTCCTTTTGCTATAAGTCCTTGAAAGAGTTGTCCATAACTCTTGTCTCCGATTCTTCTCCTCATCTTCTCTTTGAATCCATTGTGAGCAGGCTTTCTTTATCACCTCTGCAGTCCACTCTCATAAGATCAGGGTAACCTCCACATTGCCATATCTGATGTCCAATTCTTAATCTCCATCCTGCTTGATGTATCATTTGTTGGTGACTTGACACTGTTGACCTTGCCCTCCTTGAAAATAGTTTTGTTGGCTTCTTGGACCCACACTCTCTTGGTTTAAGCTCCTTCTCCACCTCTGATGTTGATTCTTCCTCATTTCTTAACCTCCAAATGTAGGAGTGGTTCAGAACTCACTTCTAAGAACTTCTCTGATCTAGTCTTGGGTCTTTTTTTTCTTTTTTTTTTTTCCTGAGAAGGCTCACTGCAAGCTCCGCCTCCCGGGTTCAGGCCATTCTCCTGCCTCAGCCTCCCAAGTAGCTGGGACTGCAGGCACCCGCCATGACACCCGGCTAATTTTTTGTATTTTTAGTAGAGACGGGGTTTCACCGTGTTAGCCAGGATGGTCTTGATCTCCTGACTTTGGGATCTGCCTGCCTCGGCCTCCCAAAGTGCTGGGATTACGGGCGTGAGACACCACGCCCGGCCCAGTCTTGGGTCTTAAATACCATTTCTACACTGACACCTCCAGAGTATTTATCTCTAATCCTGACCTGTTATCTGATCTCCAGAAGGTGCAGCAATTGTGTGAACCACGCCTCCACTACATGCCTAAAGGCAAAAACCCTAACGCATTCAAAACCAAACTCCATTTTCTTGTCCAGTCTTCATAATAACACTGTGAGAGAGGTCCCTATTTTTGAAGCAAAGAAACAGGAGCAGAGGGGATAAGTAACTTGCCCAATGTCACCTATCTAGTAAGTAGGAGAGATGGGATTTGAACGTAGTAGAGAAAGCCTGAATTATGCTTCATAATATGAGCTTCCTAAGCAGTCTTCATCATTTCAAACCTTTGTCCACCCTTTCTACTCAGAACTTTTCCCTAGCTCCCCCATTGTCTTCAGGCTCCTCATACAACTTCCTCCCAGCGTTGCTATGGACACACCCACGTGTGACCTCCTTGAGGGGAGAAGCTGCTTATATTTTTGTGTGTCCAGTGCTTGGTACACAGTAGGTCTTCACAAAGTATCTGGGGTAAATGACCCCATGGATAACTTGAGGATAATAGTGAGCAATCTAAAATTGGGCAGCTAAGCAAATTCTCCCTAATCAGTTCTAAGCCTCACTAGAATTTGAACTTAGAGAAATAAAGTTTTCTTTTAAAAGTGGGTTACACCATAAAGGACACTTGTTTCTGTTTTCCCAGCCCATACCAGAAAGCAGTCTCTTGACCTTCTGGGCAAATCATTAGCAAAGATTAAAAGCTGAGACTTAGTACTCTTTAATCTTATTTTTCAAAGTCTGTCTTGTTTTCAAACTTTCTGTGACAATTATTTCTATTGTTGATAATAAAATATAAAAAGTGATCCTAATTCTTTACCCTTGGTATCAACTTTAAAATTGATTTTGATTTAGATTATGAAAACTGGAATTTGTAGTAGTTTTCAACTAATACTTTAAAAATTAATTAAAAACCCAAGCTATTCTAACTGCTTTAATTACTATTCATTCAGACTTTCTTAAAGCACATACAGCTTTATGACAGGCACTATACTGAGTTCTGGAGTTAAAAAATAACAATAGTTAAGTTTTGTGTATTATTTACTGTAGGCCAGGCACCCTCCTAGACACATTATATGAAAATATATTATTTAATGCTTACAACCCTCTTAGTTATATACTGTTATTCCCATTGTATAGATAAGCAAACTAATTAAAGAGGCATTGAATAACTTCTTCAAGATCTCTTAACTAATAAATAATGGTCCCAGAATTCTGATCTGTGTGGTTTGAGTCAGCATTCTGAATCATAATTATAAACATATAGATTGCTTTTCAAAGGTGAGAGGAGTCCCTACCTTGAACCTTGGAAGGTTCAGCTCTAGCTGTCCTCAGACCATGACCTCAACCATGGGCAGGGAGTCCATGGGGCTTGCTCAAATAGCGTCTTCACCCCCTCTAGATCATCTCCAGAATTCTTAGCCTAAACAGCCTCAGGCTACTTTTATGGCCTGCCATCTGGAGGTAAACTGAGTCACCCCTGTGCCAAATCCTAGGTGAAGATGGCCAAGGACACTGACACAGGAGAAGTAAACAGAGCTTGGACATGCAAGCTGAAGTGTGCATGTAGGTAAACGACAGGCTACCTGTGCTGCAGAACAAATCTAGAGGTGGGAGAAAAGAGGGGAAGATCATGGCCGGAGAGGCAACACTTCACACACTGCCCGGTTCCTAATCAGAAATCTGGAGGTGAATATTCCAAATTCAGACCTAGCCTTCCAGGTCATTATGCATATATATTTATCAAGGAAGGAAGATAGAACTTGTTTTACCTGTGGGTTTCTTTGCCTGGTTTGTAGCTGTTAAATATTTAGTCTGTTATGCTCACTGCTATTTGTGCTCTTGCTGTTGGCCCTGACAAAGTTAGGGGCAGACTTGTCTACTAGTTTAAATATTACTGGCCGCCGGGTGCAGTGGCTCACACCTGTAATCCCATCACTTTGGGAGGCTGAGGTGGGAGGATCACTTGATGTCAGGAGTTCGAGACCAGCCTGGCCAACATGGTGAAACCCCATCTTTACTAAAAATACAAAAATTAGCCGGGCATGGCAGTGCGCACCTGTAGTCCCAGATTCTTGACAGACTGAGGCACAAGAATTGCTGGATCCCAGGAGGTTGCAGTGAGCCAAGATCATGCCACGGCACTCCAGCCTGGGCAACAGAGCCTGGGCAACAGAGCAAGACTGCATCTCAAAAATAGATACATAAATAACAAACAAATAAATATTATTTGGGAGGAGACAAAGAAAGCACCAGAGACCATTGCATAAGGTAGTCTGGTAGTCTTGACTACCTCATGTCAAAGTGCCTTTATATTTTACTAACTAAATCCCTTTTGGTAATCTTCGAGATGTGTACAGATTATACAAAATTTTACTCTCTTGCAAATCATGTTATAATGAGAGTCAAATGTATGCATAGTGTTAATTTAGTTTTACTTATTTTCCACTATTATTTTAAAAAATATTTTAGAAGGCCGAGCACAGTGGCTCACACCTGTAATCCCAGCACTTTTAGAGGCAGAGGCGGGCGGATCACGAGGTCAGGAGTTTGAGACCAGCCTGGCCAACATGGTGAAACCCTGTCTCCACTAAAAATACAAAAATTAGCTGTGTGGTTGTGCACACCTATAATCCCAGCTACTCAGGAGGCTGAGGCAGGAGAGTTGTTTGAACCCGTGAGGTAGAGGTTGCAGTGAGCTGAGATTGCACCATTGTACTCCAACCTGGCAACAGAGCGAGACTTCATCTCAAAAAAAAAACAACAACAACAACAACAACAACAACAAAAAACTTAGGAAAGAACATTTTTACTGATGCGAATGACCTAATTTGGTCAAATTATTCAGCTAGCATGTATTTGATATTTACTATCTATAAATGAATGACTATATAGAAAAAGCAGTGCCATACTACATTCATGGAGTAAAAGGACTATTTTTCAACTTAAAGTCAATCTTAATGTGACCTTATTTCATCTTTCACAGTAAGTAAATTATTTGATTTACACACCAAAAAAATGTATTGAAAGTCAGAATGGTTTCCATTGGGATTTTATAATTTAATTAAAACAGACCCAACTTTAAACAAAAGTGCTAAGATCAACTCTTGCTAGGAAGCTACTAATATTAAACAGATATATTTAAATTATCTTCCTGCAGTTATTGAAAAAAGTCCTTAACTAATATTAGTTTAGGAAACAAAAATAAGATTATCAACTTAAAATTGCATTGTTAAAGTGTTCTTATCAGATATATACTTTTAAGATGATTTTTAAAGATGCTTCTATTTTGAGTGCTATTATCCAAAGTACTAAATGTTCATTTTTAGGCCAAGACCAGTGGCTCACACCTGTAATAACAGCACTTTGGAGACCAAGGTGGGTGGATCACCTGAAGTTAGGAGTTCGAGACCAGCCTGGCCAATATGGTGAAACCCCGTCTCTACTAAAAATACAAAAATTAGCCAGGCATGGTGGCGGGCACCTGTAATCCCAGCTACTCAGGAGGCTGAGGCAGGCTAATCGCCCGAACCCAGAAGGCCGAGGTTGCAGTGAGCCGAGATCACGCCACTGTACTCCAGCCTAGGAGAGAAAAAGTGAGACTTTGTCTAAAATAAAATAAAATAAAATATAAAAGTTCATTTTATAAAGCAGCATATAAGGTCTTATAAAGTGGCCTTTCATGCTGACCTCATCAACGAGCCAACCATCACTGCTGGAATGGTTTTAGGCATGCGCTGTCTCTGCCAGGTATTTTATTGTTGTTTTGCTTTTTTTGTAATCAACAAATACTGTTACATTTGTTAAGGACAGAATCTGTTGCTATTCCAGATAAATGTTGGTATAGTTTGTTTATTCTAGAGGATTGCCAAAAATTGTACAGTCTCGTGATAGTACAAGGTAAGAAAGCAGAGTAGCTGTCAAGGGCTAGTTCAAGTCAAAGTTCATGGAAGAGACCAAGTTTGGAAGTGGAGAGAAGGACTGCTGATGAAGACAGGAGGATGAAAAGCTAAAAATATTCCAGCTCTGAAAAATTGTACCAAATATATCTTATTAGGTATGTGAGATGTGCGGTGGATTTGGGCCAGGAATGTTTTGGTGTTTTCCATGGTTTTGGACTCAACTTCCTTTTAGGATAAAACGGGTTGATATTTCAAGATCTGCCAATAGTAAATGAAGCCACAGTTAAAAGTACTGCTGTTTCATGTGTACATGTGGTACAAGGGTTCTTTCCTTGGAATTGAACAACAAACAGCTTCCCAGGTAAAGGCATTTTTTTTTTTTCTGATTTTAGTAAGGACCATATATTTAGGATAATTTCTTACTAACCGTTACAGGTACTAGG
Source organism: Macaca nemestrina (assembly GCF_043159975.1). Taxonomy (NCBI): domain Eukaryota; kingdom Metazoa; phylum Chordata; class Mammalia; order Primates; family Cercopithecidae; genus Macaca; species Macaca nemestrina. The sequence goes on from NC_092128.1 coordinate 91,081,036, forward strand.
TAGGGAAGGGGGCTGCGTGAAAAGCTTCATCCTTATGGAATGAGGGATTACCACTATGCTTTAAAGGATCATTAGAATATTATGAGGTCAAACAAAGAAAATAATTAAAAGGAAAATTCAAAATTCTACAAGGACTGGATTGACAGGATTTATATTAAGGGGTATCAAATAGGGAATGTCTTCTCTAATTGCCTGCTGGAGAGGTGCAAAGAGGCCAGGCTGGGTAGGCTTAGTCATGTAAGGTATTCATTGACTGCAATAGAACAAAGGATGCAAAGAAGTTTTGGGGTAGCCAGGACTTGCTGTAGAACTGGCTGTTCTAGTTGGAAACAAAGACACTATTGTATCTGAACTGTATTGTTGGCAGCAAAATGACTGGCTGGTCTCTTTCTTAGTACAAACCATACCTCCCAAGGTATTGCTCCATTGTCTTTTTGTGCATTTGGTTTGGATTTTTATGGGGAATTGAAGACAAGTGGATCATGAAGTACAAAATAAAATGCTCTAGAAATGACAGATGGGGCCCAATTTCCAAGAAAATTCATCTGGACAGTGGCAGCACTGAGAAAAGAAAAGAAACATTGAAGAAGGGAGTCACTTTCAGGCATCCTTGGTTTTGGTTAAAAAGGTCCCTTTTGTTGAGCGTGTCAGTCACTACCAGCTAGAACAAGGGCCCTAAGGTGAGGGCCAATGTATATAATCAGAGAGCCTGACCTCAGGTTGATACTGAAAATATGAGAACTAAATGGCATTACTACCAGTCTTTAGTTTAGAAGATATAGCATGTTTGATGCCTTGTGAAGAAGGTGTCCAAGGCCACATGATACTTTGTAACATCTGATGGGATTGTGATCACATGGCAGAAGGGAAGGGGGATCTTCAGCACGTGCCTGTGGCCCACTTAAGACAGCATAGCCAGCTGGAGATTGGGCCTAGACCACCCTTCTAGGGCTGTCTGGGGCTGACAGTTGGCTACTTGGGGGTCAGCATAGCACTGATGCCAGAACTCACTGTTGCTTGAGGATGGATTATCTGGTTATAGACTTGTCTGGGCAGAGATTGACTTTTGGGCATTATGAAGTCAGACATCAGGGCTTTTTGGACAAATTCTGTCTCCTAGGGATATGTTTGAGCTAAAAATAAAAAGATATTTTACTTCTGACTGCTTTCTACTGGGGGGGTAGAAATGTTGGGTCAGCCAGAACGATCACTGGATGTTACACTCCTCCTTCTCACAGGGCAAACTTCTCAAAGACTGCCCAGATGGTATATGATATTTTCTCCTATACTGCATAATTTTCAATTCCTTTGGGATTAATCTTAAGAAAAAAAAAAAAGCCCACATGCAGAACCAAAGTATTCTTGGCCCTTTGAACAAACTAAATGCTTCTAGCATGATACAAAAGAACATCAAGCTCCAGAGGACGCCAGAATTGGCCTCCAAGTTGTACAATACAAAGCTGCCCTAGTGTCAGAGGACCCACTAACTGGTCAGTCCACTTGAGGATCTTTGTTAGGGCTCTTCATTGACAATCAAGGAACTAAATACCCTGAAAGTCCAAAGAAATATTGAATTACCTCAATGTTTTGGAGCTTACCTCTCCAGCCTAGTGGCACTCTTATACATGAATTTCCTAGGCGGAATTTGGATTCCCAAAAACATTACCCTTAAAAGGGCAAACGCACCTTTCTAGGCCTCTGAGGATGCTGTACAGTAAGTGGTCCAGGATGGTCTAAATGAGTTGGTTACACGAGACCAGGTTGTTGGATGTTGCCTAGATATACAGTATACTCTTCCATCCAAAAGATCACAAGAGGTACCACATAAACACTGGGAGACTGACTGGAAATTACAGAATCTGAGAGGGCTTTACCAACAACTTCTATACCCATGGCACATTTGGTAAAAGATTTTTCATTCATTTTTAAAAAATTTTTTTCTGAGTTGTTGGTGTGCAAAAGTGAAAGGTGGTGGGAATCCGGGCTCTTTAGGGTTGTTCAGGAGCCAAGGAATCAATGGCCACAGATACTCACACTGCATGTGAGATCACAGAAACCTAGAAATACAAAGTTTGGAGTTTGGTTGTCATTTGTTTGGGAATAGTGCAGAGCCTTCCAGGCCAGAAGAAACAGATTAACTTAGCTGTCTCTGCATAATCAATGGATATGCAATGTGGGTCTGACAAGGTGAAGAGACATCCTATTCCCTCAGTCATGGTGAGGGTGTAGCTCCTGTATTTCCCATTCAAATATAAATTGGTTGTACATTTTGAAAGGCAGCTTGTGGGTCTTAGTAGATATGGCAGCGTTGGACCTGAAAGGTATTAAGTGTTAGAAGACAAAAGAAATCTGAGGTCCAAGGGAAAGCTAAGTAGGAAACAGAGGGGCTCAGACATCAAAGTTTAGACCTAGGAAGTTGGATATTGGCAGATAATTTCATGTCTTTGAACAGGTTTGCTGCCGTTTGGCCAGTTTTTATTGATCTGGCTGCCTGGGCTGACTCTCAGTAGTAACCTAACAATACTGTGTGGTTTTTAACAGATGACGTATATTTGGGAACCAGACAGAATAAAGATGCAATCATGTAAGAAAATGGCCCGGGAAATTCCTTAAGGAAGTTTTCTCTGGCCCTCCCACTCTCCCTTGAGGTGACATCGTCCTGTTATCTGCTGCCTGCTGCACCCTGCCTGTTCCATTTGATAGCACTGCTGTTAAGTTCTGTCTTATGTCAGGTTGTGCTGTTATTCTACAACAGGAACATATGCAGGTGCCCTATCCCTAAAACACTGCACAATGCCATGACTTAATTGCAAGTATTAAATAATAACAAAAAAATTCAGGGATGGAGAAGCCATCAAAATTACTACCTCAAAATTCCTTAAGAAGAGGAGTTTTCTGCTCTCCACTCCCAGATGATAATGTCCTTTCTCTTTTGACTAAATCTTGGCCCATTCTCTTCCTCTAATCAAGTAGCCTTTGATAATACTAACACAGCTACCTATGAGCAGGTAAAAATTCGTTATAGGAAAATCTTGGTCACCTAGAGTGCCTATGAAAGGTGATGTTTTAAGTAGTTAAATTCTATGGCCATTTATATTCTGACTCTTGCCTTTGAACATCTTTTCAACAAGTGTGTGTACATTTTCCTTTCTTGGTAAGTACATCATTTAAACTTTCTTTGATATTTGAAAAAAGCCTTGCAGTTATCCTTTGATCAGATTTGCAAATTTTCACCATTACCATTTAATCAATAAATGAATTCATTGCTTGAGCACCTGCTCAGTGCATTTCACATTGGACTAGTTGCTATGGGGACAGAGAGGAAGTAAGGTGTCAAGGAGATGGGGTGGCTGAGCCTGAGGAGCTGTGTGGGCATACAATACGAGATGGTGCTGTGGGGCAGAGGTGGGTGGTTTGGGCCATTAGTGCTGTAGAGCTTTAGGCTTCTGATTCAGACAGGAAATAGGTCAAATGTGTTCTGATGCAAGACAGAACATTGCAGTCTTTTCTAAAGATTAATACTTAGTTTCAGTTTTTCTCATTTTTTAGGAGGGAATTAAAATCTAGTCCCCTGACTAATTGAAGGTTCCAGCTATTTAGATTTTATAATACATATGGTCCACCTTTTCTAGGCATAGTGTATTTTGCGAGATGGTCTTAAAACGCATCAGCACAAAGCAAAATCCATACTGTGTCTCCAATAGTACATACAATTATTTGCATTGTTTTTAGCTATTAGAAGAAACTTTTAAATGTGTGTGTAAAGACAGGAAAAACAGAAGTGCCAGTATTAATTTTTTAAATGAGTAGAGTGAGGATATCACAATGGCAAAATTCAGGGACAACCTGTGGGAAACAATAGTGCTTTGTGTGTGTGCAGAGAGCAGTGCAGAATGGCCAGAGGAGCAAGTGCAGTAGGAGGACAAAGCTTCCCCAGGGAGACGCACCCTGAGCTGAGCTCCAGAGTTGACCAAGAGAAGGGACAACATCGGAAGGAAGTTACCCGAATGTCACAGAAGTAAACAGAAAGAAAGAGAGAGCACATAGGATGTTTTGGGCAAGGCAGGGGAGACACCCATTCATCCTCTCCTTCAGTGAATACCTACTGAGCTCTTACACTGTGCCTGGTATTGCTCTAAGCCTCAGGGATATGGCAGAGAACCAAACAAAAAGATCTGCTCTCATGGAGCTTTTGTTCTAATTTAGAGAAACAGACATTTGACATATTAAAGAAATAGAATGTGTAGCACACCAGACAGCACTAAGTATCTAGCACCTTCTGTAGAGAGAAAGAAACCCAGATGGGTAGTCAAGAGTACTGGAGATGGAGGTATGATCTTAAGTAGGATAATTAGGGAAGGTCTCACCGAGAAGGTGCTATCTGAGCCAAGTCCCAGGGCCTCAGGGAGGGAAATATGAACAATATATCATCTGCCTCAATAATATATAACTTTCTAGTAGGATATTGACATTATAATCCAATAAATTCTTTAATTTTAGCTAAAATTGAATATGTGCTAATTATTTAATAAATATTTTTCAACAAGTGTATGGCAAGTACCATTCAAAGTATGAAAACATTATGAAACTAAAGGACAAAAGTTCTTGTTCCCATAAGTCTTATATTTTGGGGGAGGACGGACAAAATATTTTTTAAAATGTAGTTATACATAATTATCTAGTATGTTCAAAGGTGGTAAATACTATGGGAAAAAGTGGAGCAGGGTTGGGGGAGGACAGAGTTGCCATTTCAAGTAGATTAGATGAGGTAGGCCTCATTAAAAAAAGACCACTGTTTGAGCCAAGCCCTCAAGGCAGTAAGAGAGTTAGCCTTGTGGGTAACTGGAGAAAGGGTAGAGAAATGAGAGGCTATGAAACAATGTGAGATATTTTTAATGTGTGGGAGGATTGAAGGACTGGTAGTGGCAGATTTTTGGTATCTGGAGCCTAGGCAGAGTGAATTAGCTTGTAAGACAAGAGGTGGTGGTCAGACAGGGTGTTATGTGAAACTGGAATTGTAGAGAAGTTGCAGTTACTGGTAATTACAAGGTCTAAAGTTCTTAACATGGAAGCAAAGTAGCCAAATCAGGGTGGAGGACAAAATAATTGGAGGAGAAGAGAATAAGGAGCTGATGCATCTTGTATTGCAAAGATGATGTGTGTATATACAAAAATTGTCAGGAATTGACATAGGAGTACTGTTGGAGAAAATTATAGCAAGCAAGGAGGCAACATTTTCCAAAAATGAGACAGCATCTCCCTGTGGTTGGTAAATGTCAGTGAATGCCTGCAACAATTCAGGATAGTGGGTGATATAATGTAAGCTGCAAGTGTCAAAGCTCAGGGTGGGATGACTAGGGGATAGAGAGGAAGAAGTGCCTGTGAATAGCAGTGAGGACTCAAGAAGACGCTTACACATCTCCAAGCTCAAGGATATTTGGATTCTGGGAGAAACACCAGCCATTACTCTTGTGGTCAGGGGAAGACGAGTTCTCAGGGGAGAGCCAGGTTTCTGTTCAAGCAAGACGGTAAAGGGGACATTCAGATAAGGGACTGGGATATGGGCATTCCTTCTGGAAATGGACTGTGAATTTCAGAGGGCACAGGGGATGGGTTTCTGGAGTTGTAAAGGAGTAGGAGATAAGGAGAAAAGAGGGATTGTGCAGAGCCTTCTAGGGATTAGAATGTGTTGCGGGAATGAGGGTGAATCTGGGAGTCTTGGGCTTCTTGTAGAAACTGGTGCAATAAACATGGATAAGTGAGATTAGTCTTTGGGATCTCAAGGTAGATAGTGGTGATGATACTGTGAGTGGTTGAGGGGCAAGGGGAGGTTCTGAGATTTGCTCTTGATTCTTATGGAAGGAAGAGACAAGGTCTAAGGAAGCCTGACTTAGTTTTGATGTGAGGCATTCACTCCACCCCATCTCCTGTCGAAAGCAACATGGACTTTTTTTGGGCGTCTTGAGACACTCTTGACTCCAGATGATTAAAGTGATTACCTAAGAAATATACAACACCTGAGGATTATACCTGAAGGGGGCGCTGCAGGCAGAGAGAAGGTATGTACATTGACCATGACATAGGGCATTAGGGGAAAAGCAAAAGAGAGCACCTTGGAGTTAATGGCAGGTAGATTTGTTAGAACTTTATGCTGTGGTCTAAACGTTTTTGCTTCTCCAAAATTCATGTATTGAAATGTAATCATCAATGTAATGACATTAAAGACGGGGCCTTTGGGAAATGACTTGGTCATGAAGATAGATCCCTGGTGAATTGTATTAGTGCACTTATGAAAAAGGCCTGTGGGAACTCGTCTGTCCCTTCTGCCATATGAAGACACAGCAAGAAGGTGACACCTATGAGGAAGGCACCCTCACCATACCACCCCATCTGTTGCTGCCTTTGTCTTGGTCTTGCCAGATTCCAAAACTGTGAGAAATAAATTCTGCTGTCTGTAAATTATCCAGTCTAAGGTATTTTGTTATAGCAGCCTGAATGGACTGAGACACTTGAGTACTCATGTGGTGGAAATAATTCCAGGGGTTTTGTTTTGTTTTATTTTGATTTGATTGTTTAGTAGGGTAGTAATGTGATCACACTGTATCAGTGAAAGAAACTGGTAATGTATTTAGTGATTTTTAGTGGTAAATGGTGTTTGTAAGAGACTCTGAGAACATTGTTACATTAAAGCAAATGATCAATAAGGAGGGCCTCAACTAGGATGGATCCATGGGAATGAAAAGAGGGAGCAATAAATACTAAAGACACTAAAGTAAAAGCAAAAAGTCTTGGTGACTGACAGGTTGTTGAGGCTGTGGTATAGAGAGGAGTCAAGGTTGACCACAAAGATTTAAATCAGAATAGATGGGAAAATAATGTAATTAATGGAACAGATCATTCAAGTCAGGAAGAGGAACATAATGTTTGAGATTCGAAGATTTTGAAGTTGTGGCAGGAATCTGGGTGGGTTGCCCTGCAGATAGTTGAAAGTTCAAGACAGAAGCTTGGGTGAGAGTTTGGAACTGAAGGTACCAATTTGGTGGTCATGTTCAAGGAAGTGACGCTTGGAATCTGTTAGTTCATAGAGTCATCAGGCTGTAGAGTTGAGTGAGCAATGTGAAGATAGCCAAAGACATAACAGTCTTGAGAGTTGCTTGAGAATGAGAGAAGTGATAGAGTACCCACTTACTGTTGAAAGACAGAGGAAATTTAAACATTGCTGAGTGCTAGTTGCTAAATGTAATTAAGAATTATTATTTGCCTTTGAGTGATCTATTAACTAGAGAGCTAGAGGAAATGATCTTGGTAATGAGGAGAGATATTTTTCTAATAAGAGAACAAAGACAATTTTGACTTGAGAAGAAGGAATATTATTTAGATTTTCTTGATAATACAAAGGTAAAGTTAGGGTCATATCTTAAATGAGAGGACTTGGTATGAGTTCTTATGGATTTCATGAGAAAGAATTAGAACAGTGAAAGTGAAAACATATGATGGAAAGTCAACAAGAAATTAATGAAAGCAGGGTCTAGGAACTAGATGAGGTGAGAAAGAAATTTGGAGGGAACCCAATTCTTAATAGGCTTCTGGCAGTGTCCCATAAGGCAGCCTCAGATAAGCAAATATTGCTTAGGATGCATCATCCCATTTGTGTCTGACCTCCTGTTCACTTTCAACTCCATGTTTTAGAGTTCCTGAACCAGTAGCCTGCTTTCTGTCTCCTCCTCTGGCTCCTCTTGAATTTGTTATTTATTCTGCTTCTCTTTGGTTTTTCATACCTAAGAACTCATTCATGGTTCCGTTATCCAGTGGCTCCTCTATAGCTCATGAGAATTTCCTGCTGCAGCTCGTGGCCCCAGAGAGTCCTAATGGCTCTGTCCATGGTGGAGGTAGTGAGGTGTGGGGGGTGTCTTGGGTAAGACAGAAAAACCTTGAGCAAGGTGATGAATACATTGTAAATTTAGCTGTTTCTAGTGCTGATAACAAAGATGGGGGAGCATAAAAATAAGAGCTGTGACCTTTGAAAGAATAGAGATTGATAAGTGTTACAAGATGGAAGTTGGGGAGAATCTCATAAGTAGCCAGTGGGAACAAGGAGAATATATTTCCAAAGCACTGTTTGAACACTTCCCCAAGGAATGATGAACTCTGCATAAAGCTGACTTTTGATGAAGGAGAAACAGTAGCTGGACCATTTGGGGAAATATGGAGAATATGGAATAAGAATTTTATAGGACAATATGGACTATGGTTCATAATACAGTATCAATATTAAATTTTCTGAATTTATCACTTCTACTGTGCTATATGTTTTCAAATTTCTACCAATGATATTAAACTGAACAAATGTTAATTGAAAATTATAAGATATTAAAGTACTATGGAAGATTATCTATCCTATAAGATACAGTTAACATATTTTATGATAATTCAGAGTTCCTTTTTGTCTGAGTCTCCAAAATAAAATGAATTTTAGAAAAGACAAATATTTAGAGTCACATTTGGCACTGAGGATAGAAGAGAATTTACTTTAGAGAACAGGATATAAAGTGTAATATTGATGTGTAGTTCAAGCTATATTAGTATTACTATTGATCATAATATTAGCTTGGTGCTAAAGTAATTGCGGTTTTTGACATTACTTTCAATGGCCAAAACCGCAGTTACTTTAGCACCAACCTAACAGTACTAATTACCAGGATACTTAATCTTACATTGGTATCACTACCTACTCCGTTAAATTTCTTAGGCTGCCGACAGTTGGCAAGAAATTGCAAGCAGAATATAACAAATAAGTTTTGAATTTGAAAAGATTTTTTTATTATCTCACAAACAAGTTCAATCCATATGAAGAAGCATTAAAATAAATTAATCTGAATATAAGAGGATATGTAAATCAAATGCCATATATGCCGTATAGGGATAAACAACTTTAATTAACCACTATCTAATCTGTAATCAACAACAACAACAACAAAATAAAAACATAAGCTGTCACTGGCTTTTTTTCTAAAAATCATATACTGTAGTTTAATGTTTTGCTACATACTGGCAGGAAAGAAAGAAATATTCCTTTACTGTGCACTGGCTGTCTTTTATCTAACAAATAATCCATCTAAGTTAATTTACAGTGCTAATTGTAAATAAACTTTATTGATATAATTTACATCAATAAACTGCATTTATTTAAAATGTCAGTGGATGAGTTTTGCCAGATGTATAGACCTCTGCAGCTATGTACCACTACCGTCAACATACAGAACCCTTCCACCCACTAAAGTTTTGCTCATGCCTCTTTACTGACAGTGCCAAAACATAAAACAGGGAATAATCAGTGTGCATTATTGGGCAACTGTTTTATCTAATGTATAGGGATTTTGGTGGCCCTTTTTTAAAAAGCAAAAACAAAAACAATTCCCTTTATTGAAGTTGTTGTTGTTGTTGTTGTTGCTGTTGTTTTGAGATGGAGTTTCACTCTTGTCGCCCAGGCTAGAGTTCAATGGCGTGATCTCAGATCACTGCAACCTCTGCCTCCCAGGTTCAAATGATTCTCCTGCCTCAGCCTCCTGAGTAGCTGAGATTACAGGTGCCCGCCACGATGCCTGGCTAATTTTTGTATTTTTAGTAGAGACAGGGTTTCGCCATGTTGGTCAGGCTGGTCTTGAACTCCTCACCTCAGGTAATCTGCCCGCCTCGGCCTCCCAAAGTGCTGGGATTACAGGCGTGAGCCACCGTGCCCGGTCTTTGGTGACTTTTAAAATAAATCTTTCCTATTATAAATTGTATCTTAAGACAGTCCCATAAACTCACAGAACTGTACATACTATAAAGCAAATGTTCTCCGCCAATCATGTCACTGTAAGTTGCACTCTACTTTTCAAAATGTTTTCACAGCTCAGTGGAGGAACACAGCACATAACGAGGGGAACATTTTTCCTACATCATCAACGAGGAAGCAAAGCTTCAGCAAAGTTAGTTTATGAAGCGGAGGCCAGCGAATAGGCAGGGTTAGGAGAAGAACAAGTTGCCTTCTCCTCTGTTCCAGATTTGGCTTTCAAGACAGAGCTAGAAATTCACAAATGGAAACAGCGACTGCGAACACCACTTCCTATGCTACTGCCTAATTAGCATGCAGCTCAGAGCTGTCCCCTGGCAAGAGCCTGGGGAAACATGGTTGTAAAAGTACAGCTCTCCCCTCTGCTGAACAAGTGCCAGCCAATCTGCTTTATGCTCTCAGTGAGGTGTTCAGGCTGGGGCTTTTTCATGCTAAAACTCAGTTTCCCTGTGCATAGAAAAAAAATGAATTTTGAAAAGGGTACCAAAGTATTTAGGAGAGTCTCTGACTCCAAGGATGGAAAATAATCTTACTAGGGAGAATCTAACATTCTTATCTTTAGAGCGGGAAAATAGGATTACCTTAGCACCGATGATAAGAAAAGTAATGACATACTACTTATATTAAAGAATTATCTGGAGGTACTGGGGATTACTGTTGACTCATCACTTAAGAACTAATAATAGTACTAATTAGCCAGGGGTTTTCAGTCATGCTTTGGGAAAATTCTCTTTTTTATGTTATTCTCTATTCTACCTAAGACAGTGTTTACAAGAAAAGGTTCTGTCATCAGTACTGGGTTCAAACTTGATCTCTGTATTTACCACTTCGGTGACTTTAGGTGAGACAGCCTCTCTAAGCTGTAGTTTTCCATCTGTAAAATGGGCATAGCAGAACTTTCCTCATGGGAACTTTATGAAGCTTCAAGTAGATCATTTATATAAAGTGCTTGGCATAGGGCCAACACAGTGTAATACACAGATACTTGTTTTTTTAAATTTTCTCTAATTTTATTGTACTGTATATATAGATTTAATTTTCAAGTGCAGAGTCAAAACATATTAAATACATTCTTGAATTTTGAAATGTGATTACAGGAAAACCAAATCCTAAGTGACCTAAAATTCATGTTGGATTCTAATTTACCAGTATATGTTTTTTACTTAGCACTAAATTTCTTACAATATAGAGTGTTGCTTTGCTACCCTAATCAAGTTCACACCTGCAATGTGACTTTAAGTTTAAAAGATACATTGTAGAAAATGTATTCCTAATATCCTTGGGCATTTTTTTAAAACACCTTAATCATGTCATTTGAAGTTTGGACATGAATAGCAGAGTGCTTTTTTTTTTTTTAGTTGGAGAAAGGAAACCCATACCTGCCAAGAGTTGGAAATGAAAATAGGACGAATCCCTGAAACTCTAGTGTGTTAGACTGAAAACATTATTTAGAGGAACAGAGTGGGAAACCGGTGAATATTTTGGCTTTTATAGAAAGGGAGTGTGCCTCATAAACAGGACAGTTGGAATGTATGGAAAATTTCCAGTGAAAACAAGACACAAAGCACATGACTAATAATTGCTTTTCCAAGTTAGACAAATGCAGCTTTAACCAGAATTTGCCACTGAGGGGCCTTGGGGGCCCTCCTTAAATCTTGAGACTTTGATCCTTTTTTCAAGTTCCAAGTCTAATGTAGGAAAAGCTATACAGATAGATGATATGGTTTTGATCCCATCTTTCTTCCTGTTTCTGCCATTCCTGAAAATTCCCAGCAGGTGAGTGTCAGAAGACAAATTGAAGTATTCAGCTAAATGAGCAACTGCAAAACTGAATTTATTCCTCTTCAAGAATTACTCTTCTTGTATGTTGAGTGACCATTTGGCTGCCAAGAGAAACTGCCTTGCCTAGGAAACAATATGGACTGCAAAATCAGTTTCAAACACAAATGACAAATCTTCCTTATGTTTTGTCATCTTCTTTCCACATCAAATATACATGTAAAGATGTACAGAAGGCATAATCTGAAGATAATCAAACAGCTATTAACCAGATTTCTGCATTTCACCTATCCTTCAAAACCAGCTTCAAGTCTACCTTTACGTTGAGAGAGTGCATCTTTAACTATGGTGTTCTCTTTCTCCTTTCACATTTCCTGTAAACTCATCATGAATTGCCTTGTCTATTGTTTTGATTTCTCATTGAACAACAAAGGAATACTCTGTGTTTAGAGTGACCTTAGACTTCAGCTTTCCTGAGGAGTTTCAGTTTAACATCTTGCACCGGTACAATTAACAGTGCCCCTTTCAAGTTAAAAAGTGTCTCGTGTAGATCATAAATTATATAGTCACCCAAAGTGTGCAGCAATCAGAGCTTTTTCAGTGCGAAGTTGATTATGATGGGCATAAATGAATCAGAATCAAACGATCTGATATGATCCCATCTGACTGGGCTTCTTGTGATGGCCCATTTCAAGAAGGATGTCATTAGTGGCTTCACAATGGTTCTTCTTGTAAATTCCCTCATGACCTAGAGTTTTGATTTATGCCATCCCAGACCACTTTAAGCTCTGACTCATGCTGGGATTGCCCTAACCAGGGCAGGGCAGACTAATGGAATGCATTGCATTGCCCTAACATTTCTTAACCTGCCCAAGGTTGAACATGTTTGTTTGTTTTTCTTTTGCTCTCCAAAAATCTTTATGCTAGCATAAAGCCCTGTTATAATCACACAAATTACTCACTATGTAACAGGAGAAGTTGAAATTTGTTCCTGAAACATAAAGATTGCATATAATAAAAACCTTAAAAACCTATCTATTGAGAACCAAAGATATTAGTGCTGTTTCCTAACGCATTACAAGAAAATTCTGCTCAGTCAGGGGATACTCACCTTTGGAGGTACAAGGAACATTTGATGAATTCAAATTAGGTTTAGATCTGTGCAATAAGGAAAAGTAAGTGAATTTGGTGGTCTTGTACCTGAGGATGGCAGCATTAAAAAAGGCTATTTTAATTTAGTAGCATTTCATTATATCTTCAAAGTTCTTTAAAAATAAGCTAGTTCAGGTGAACTACACAATATCAGAAGACCAAGTGTAAGAAAATGGTAATCTGTGTTTGTGGAAACAAAAAGATGAATTCATCTAGCTATGTATCATTATGTAAACATAGTTCCATTGCCTTTTGTGATAAATAGGTTTTGGAAATGAAGATTACTTAAAAATATATGTAGTCAAGACTTACAAAAACTCAGGAATTAAATTGCCAAATTAACCTCTACTTAGAATATTGTTTATTAATTACACATTTATTGAGTGTGTTCTAGTATATTGAGTGTATGTATGAGGCTCATAGACGGGATATACAAAGAAAATGTATTTAAGCACCTTCCTCCCAGGAACTGATAATCTAGTATTCTTACTTTTCCAAGGAAAAACAAACAAACATGAAGAAATACATCTCTTTAGTGTGGATGGTCTACTTCACATAAAGTGATTTTATGCTTAACATTTCTTTTAAAACATTTACATTTAGTCTATTAGAGTCTCTTATTTATCTTTCAAAACTCAGATGAAAATTCATCAGTTAGGGATTGTGTTTATCTGCAAGTAAGAGGGTCTTTGAAAACAGGATTAAGTAAGATTCGAGTAAGACTTCTTTCACATCAGACCCAGTTCTGAGAGTAAACGAGCAGATACAGGGACTCCTTGGTATTCTAAGAGGCCTGGGCTGCTTTCCTCCTGTTGTCTTTAGCCTCAGCTTCTATGAGACAATTTCCCTCAAGTCTGAATAAGTCTGCTGCAGGTCCGGACATTACATCCACGTTCCAGGCAGAAAGAAGCAGGATGGGCATAAGGGGAATAAAAAGGAAAACAAAAAAAACTTTTTTGAAAACTTTCACAGATGCCCCATTCAGAAACTTCTGCTTCCGTTTAAATTATCATAATTAGTTATGCAATCATCATCATTGCAAGAGAAGGTGAGAATTGCAGCATTTCAGTTCCTCTCAATGCCACCTTCAACAAATCTAGGTCCGTTAGTTAAGAACATGCAGGCAAACAGCAATCTGTGCTACAATACTCTAATCATTTATCACCCTCTGGGGGAGATTATTATATAGACATTGCTAGTGCCCCACCCATGCTCTTTTTATAGGACTGGTGCACCCATCCTCAGCTGCTCTGCATTCTGGCTGTTTATGGCTCACAGTTGTCACTTTCTCAAAGGAATTGCCCTCCACCAAAAGGAGCCACATTGCTCAGAGATGCCTGGAACATCGACCCGCTCCAACCTCACTCCTCCCCATACCAGGCTGCATGCAGCCATTGACCGTCTGATATGGGTAGGAAACAGGCCCCAGGCTTCCAGGTGGGACAACTTTGTGTTGTCATTTGGGCTCAAAGCTATGGGAGGGGTCAGGTTGAGGCCAGACTCCCTTTGCACCAACGTATATGCTTGCTGCTTGCACCAACGTATATGCTTGCTCCCTGTCCCAGTAAGTCACTTGCTAACAATCTCTACTCCAGGGTCTTTCTCAGGGGAATTAAAACAATTGTTTTTTCTTGTAATGTCCTCATTCCCCCAGCTTCCTGCTGAGCTACTATATAATAATTGAACATTATTGTACCACCTCCTTCTCTTCCAAATACACGTTCAGACTATCAAACCTAATCACTGGAACAGCAAACAGAGAAGGCAAGATAGAGAGGAATCCAAACTGGTTTTCACTAAACATAAATACTATTGTAGGTTTTCCTAAGTGAAAGTAGAGGCAAAATTACTTAGAGAAAATAGTTTGCCCCCTAAAGATACTTATTTTCATTTCCATGGTCTGAATGCTTGTTTTCTACAAGTTTGAAACAAATTAAACACTATGGTGGAGGCAAAGGAGAGGAATGTGCCAGCCTAGCTGGGTGATACTACAGGATTGTAGTATTTCCTGAAAGCATAATTCAAAAGCCAACTACAAATATTTTGAATTTCATGAATTTTGTTCAATTAATTCTATATGAGCACAGTTTAAATAGGCATTGGTGGTATTTAGCAGCTAAAGTTTTGCCACAGATGTGTTATCGTTATTTTAATGACATCTGCTTCTTTGTCTATTTCAACAAATAGGTCCTTGCTCCCCCTGTTTTGAGGGATCATCTTAGGCACTAACTTCTCGGTAATATATCTTCTCTAACTCTTCGGAACCTACCTACTCAAATCCACCTTTTTCGGAGAGCTTTCTGTGCTTCGTCCTTTTCTCTCATGCCCATTTACTTAATCCCTGGTAATGTTTAACTGACTTTTGTTTTGTTTTGTTTTTTTGCTGCACCTTATTTTCAAAGAAGTAGGCCTAAGCACCTACTCCTTGCCTTTATTTTTGTAGGGGCCTTTAGGAAACCTCAAATCAAAACTTGGAATAACTAGGTCGTGGCCAGTGATTAGAATGCCAATGTATTTATTTGTTTTAATTTTTATATTAAATGATAGCATATATTATATTTCTCTGTAAAAGATAGATTCAGTAATCAAGTAATATATTTTTAAGGCATATTTACATGACCATGATATGTATATGTAGAAGGAGGAAAACCCAGTTATACTCTAAACTTTACTCTTAAGCGTGCTCAATTTGTCTGATTTTGACTGTTATCAAAGCAGAATATGCCTTAATTACAACAGTGTTTACTTGTTTTATTTTTTAAGGAAGTAGCTTTATATAGTTATCTAAATTTAATTTAATTTGTATAGTAAATGCAATTAGGAAAGGGATGTTGCCTGGAAAAAAAATGCATTTCTTACAAATCATTTTGTCTAGGAGTAACAGAAGAATCCAGAATAATTGATTCTAAATATCAAGTACTACAGTTTTTATCAGTTATAATTGTTCTTTTTGCCAGATAACCATGAACATCCTTTAAATATTGTTAAAATTTTATTGACTTTACTACAGAAAAAAACTAGAAATGTCTCTAAAAACTTTAACTTGATCCAATCACTTGACTTATGGAAAGATCCCATTCTAAACACTGACACTTCTGTTGTCCTTTTTAGTTTTGGGAAGTTTGTTGGTCCATATTTTCCCCCTGTCACTTCTATCAACTAAATATTTTCAAAATAATATGAATGAATGGCACATCAAAAACAAAGAATACCTAAGTGGGTGTCATGAATGTCTTTTCCTGATTTTTGTGTACTCTGTCCTATTGACGATGGATATTTATTATGTTTTATGACAGATAGCTATGGAGGTCATTTCACATATGTCATAAACATTTAATTCTGGGAAATAATTTAAAAATTATTCAGCTTAAATCAATGTTCATGTTGCAAAATATGAATAAAATGCAGGTGTTCTAAGAGATTTTCAGTAAGCCAGTTCATAGTCATGCCAAAGTTGTATTTGTAATAGATTGGATGGATGTGTATATATTCAACGTTGTGGGCTTTTAAGAATCATTTTTAAACAGCTAAAATAAATGCAGCACTTTTTACTTAATAGCCATTTTTATATATTAGATTTTTTTTTTTTTTTTTTGAGACGGAGTCTCGCTCTGTCGCCAAGGCTGGAGTGCAGTGGCCGGATCTCGGCTCACTGCAAGCTCTGCCTCCCGGGTTCCCACCATTCTCCTGCCTCAGCCTCCCGAGTAGCTGGGACTACAGGCGCCAGCCACCTCGCCCGGCTAGTTTTTTGTATTTTTTAGTAGAGACGGGGTTTCATCGTGTTAGCCAGGATGGTCTTGATCTCCTGACCTCGTGATCCGCCCGTCTCGGCCTCCCAAAGTGCTGGGATTACAGGCTTGAGCCACAGCGCCCGGCCAGATGTATTTTTAAAACTTTATCTTTATGACCCAAGGGACTTTCATTTTAAAGACAGCATGTTACATTTACAACAAGTTTGAGGACACATAACATCTTTCTTTGTTTTTTGAACATAGAGCTTAATACACACATGAACATACACGTATGTATGTGTCTATATATATAATGTGTATGTATGTGTATATAGATAATATACCCATCATAGATAATATTAATTATAATGACATTACAACAGTTTTTTTATCGAATGCCTACTGTGCCCTGAGCACTCTGTTTGGCATGCTTTACCTTACTTCATCCTCACATCAGCAATTTCATATGGTTATAGTTAGCCCTGTGTTACAGTGGAGGAGATGGAGGCTTGGAAAGTTTAGGTAACTAGCTTAGTAAGTAGCAGTGTTATGGAACATTGGAAGTTTCTTCCCAGTAACTATTTAGCAATACTATCTCATCACACAATGAGAAAATATAAGATGCACAGCACATGCTAACAGCTCCAGAAATACAATTACTTAGAATGTACACATTTATTGACAATATGCAATTAAATCTCTTTCTGATTTCTGTCAAGGCAGGTTTTGTTGTTGTTGTTTGTTTTGTTTGTTTTGTTTTGTTTGTTTGTTTTGAGATGGAGTCTTGCTCCGTCACTCAGGCTGGAATGCAATGGCATGATCTTGCCTCACTGCAACCTCCGCCTTCCAAGTTCAATCTATTCTCCTGCCCCAGCCTCCCAAGTAGCTGGGATTACAGTATGTGCCACCACACTCAGCTAATTTTTTTGTATCTTTAGTAGAGACAGGGTTTCACTGTGCTACCCAAGATGGCTCAATCTCCTGATCTCGTGTTCTGCCCACCTCAGCCTCTCAAAGTGCTGAGACTACAGGTGTGAGCCACCGCTCCCAGCCTACCTGGTTACTTTCTCTAGATGGGAGATAGTAATGTGACATAAAACTGCCCCAGGGACTCCAGAACTGCTGGTACAGTTATACTTCTGAAGAACTAGGCCCCAAACCAATTTTTCTCAGAATTCCAGATGATAAAAATATTAGCATCTTTTGTGTGTGTGTGTGAGTCACAATGGATGTCAATTTTCTAACCCTTTTTATTTCTATTTTCTTCCTGCTCTTTCCTGAAAATTTTCACACAGCTATAGCAAAACAAAGAAAGTAGCTGGGACTACAGGCATGCACCACCATGCCTGGCTAATTTTTGTATTTTTAGTAGAGACAGGGTTTCACCATATTGATCAGGCTGGTCTCAAACTCCTGACCTCAGGTAATCCACCCACCTTGGCCTCCCAAAGTGCTGAGATTACAGGCATGAGCCACTGCACCCAGCCAGCAGTACATTTTTTTAAACTTTTATTTTAGAAACAGAGTGTACATGCGCAGGTTTGTTACCTGGTGTATTGTATGCTGCTGAGGTTTAGGGTATTAATGATCCCATCTCCCGGGTACTAAGCATAGTACCTGACAGTTTTTCAACTCTTGCTCCCCTCCCTACTTTTACCCTCTAGTAGTTGTCAGTGTCTGCTGTTCCCATGTTTATGTCCACGTGTATCCAATGTTTAGCTCTCACTTATAAGTGGTAACGTGTTATTCGGTTTTCTGTTTCTGAGTTAATTTGCTAAGGATACTGGCCTCCAGCTACATCCATTGTGCTGTAAAGGACATGATTTTGCTCTTTTTTATGGCTGTGTTGTGTTCCACGTTGTATATGTACCACATTTTCTTTATCTGGCCCACCACTGAAGGGCACCTAGGTTGATTCCGTGTCTTTGCTATCATGGATAGCACTAAAGCAATACATTTAATACATTTTTTTTAATAACATGGGCTTTATGAGGCACTGAGAACTAAAACAAATGAGCACACGAGGAGGATCTGAAGATCTGTGCTTTAGCACATTATAATACTTCTTCCATTGGCTTAAGAATTTCCCTTGGGATCAATAAAACATAATCCTTATTAAAATGCAGTGTTTGAATATAAAGAACAAGGTGCACATTGCAACATCACTAGGCAAATAGCTGAACAAGCAGCAACCGCAATCATAAAGTGGGAAAACCCACTCAGGCACACCCTCTAATGAGGTGTCGGTGCAGTGCTGAGGGCTGCTAGGAAACCATTGCTATAAAGTAGTTTTCCTGTAATGTTGGATGGGAGGGCAAATTAACTATGTAGACCCAGAAGCTGATAACAAACTGTCCGTGTCTGTAAACAGCAGTCATGCATTGTTGTATATGCAGTGTAAAGATTTTTACTTTCACAGAACAGTGTGTTTGTATGTGTGTTGTGGGAGGAGAGGGAAGGAGAGAGTGTATGTGTGTTTGTGTGGGAAAGAGAGAAGAAATTCCTAGCACACGCTGACTAATAGCATTCATAATACTTTGAACATTCAGTGAAAATAATTCCTGTAATTGTTGATATAGGTATATTTGGCATTTTACTTACTTGCATATTTTTAATTAGAAAGAAATTTCTTAAAATGCTGCATGCCAAAGTGTATCTGGCATGTCTTCTGTGAAGCATAACCATGACACTCTCCAGAAATGATGTTTGACACTCTTCCCATGCAGTTCAATTTATGACCTTCCTCCAGTCCTGCAGAACCATGTGGCCACCTCCTCCAAATCCATTTATGGGATATTTTTTCCTGTAGCTATGTAGACCCTGAGAAATGTCAGCCCTGGAACCTGGAAAGTATTGACAGGACCACATTTCTCTCCCTCTGGGTCATCATCGTTAGGCGTCTGAAATTTGAGAATAGAGATGGGCACTAGAACTTTTTAAAGAAAAGAATCAGAATACAAAGAAAACAGATTTTCACTTGTGAATTTGTTTTTGCCATGTGTACTAGGGAAGTAGGAGCCTTATCTGAGCTTGAAGCTGGGTTAACTTAGAACAGAGTCAGACAATTATTAGAAGCAAAGACCGGCATCCTAGATTCCGCAGCATCCCTTCCATGAGTCTACGGTACTTTAATTTTTTTTTTTTTACTTGAGTAGCGTTAGGTGTACAAGTGGTTTTTGATTACGTGGATGAACTGTATGGTGGTGAAGTCTGGGCTCTTATTGTTCCTATCAGCCAAATTGTGTACATTATACACGATAGGTAATTTTTCATCCCTCAGCCCTCTCCCAAACCCTTCTTCTGAGTCTCCAATGTCCATTAAACCCCTTTGTATGTCTTTGGGTACCTATAGCTTAGCTCTCACTTGTAAATAACATGTGCTATTTGATTTTTCATTCCTGAGCTACTTTGCTTAGGATAATGGCCTCCAATTCCATCCAAGTTGCTGCAAAAGACATTATTATTTTTTATGGCTGAGTGGTATTCCATGGTGTATATGTATACCAGATTTTCTTTGTGCACTCTTCCACTGATGGGCACTTAGATTGATTCCATATGTTTGCAATTGTGAATTGTACTGTGATAAACATGTGCACACAATGTCTTTTTATAAGATAACTTCTTTTCCTTTGAGTAGATACACAGTTGTAGGACTGCTGAATCAAATGGTAGATCTACTTTGGAGATTGCAGTCTTTTTTGGAGTTATTTCAATTATATTATTGTATATAATCACTTGGAAAAAACATTCCTTTTTTTCACAACCTTGCCAGCATCTGTTGTTTCTTGACTTTTTAATAATTGCCATTCTGACTGGCATGAGATGGCATCTCCTTGTGGTTTTGATTTGCATTTCTCTAATGATAGGCAATGTTGAGCTTTTTTTCAATGTTTGTTAGCCACATTAATGTCTTCTTTTGAGAAGTGTCTGTTCATGTTCTTTACCCTCTTTTTGACACTACAGTCTTAACTGCCAACACAAAAGTCTTACCTGTTGAGTGAAAGTCTTGGTCAAGTCTGAACTGAAATAGACTTAATTTCATGTTTCATTTGAGTCAAAGCTAAGAGTTGGCAAAAGTCAAATTAGGTCTGTGTCTTAGTTCATCTGTACTGCTAAGACAAAATGTTTGTGACTGGGTAATTTATAAACAATAGAAATTTCCTTCTTACAGTTCTGGAGGCTGGGGAGTCCAGGATTAAGGTACCAGCGTCCAGTGTCTCGTGAGGGACTTCTTGCTGTGTCCTTACGTGATGGAAGCGCTGAAGGACCAAGAGAGCTAAAAGTTTTGGAGCCTTAATCCCATTCAGAAGGGTGGGGCCCTCATGACCTAATCATCTCCTAAAGGCCCCAGCTCTTAATACTATTGCATTAGAGGCTAAGGTTCAACGTATGAACTCAGGGGGACACACTCAGACCGTAGCAGTCTGCAAATGTGCATAACGTCTACACCTAAATTGGTTTTCTTTCTGGAAACAAAACGAAAAAGGTCACTCACTTTTCTGAACATTTTAGTAGCAAGCAGATTTTACAGTTTGGCAGCCTACAACAGATGGAAAATGTTTAGGCTAAGGAGTTTTCATACTTTGGGAAGCCAAGCTGGTGGTAAAGGAAGCACAAAATATTAGAGTTAACTTTAGTTCTTTGTGTTCTAGGCCAGGTCTAGAAAGGTTAGTGAAGTGAAGAAGTTTTGGACAATGTATATACAAAGTTGATATAAAGTGAAGGACAAAGGAGATACACAGAGGAGATGATAGAACATTAGAGGTATTAGGGAAAGATGTTTTCTACTTACTCCATTGAGTGTCCGGGGAAATACAGGGAAGGGTGCTCCATACCACCCCAGTTAGCACTTCTAGCTGTAAACACAGGAGTAAACACAGTTCCTCCCTCTCTACTCTTCTCCTACTACTTTCCCCTCTCATCCCCTTCCACCTCCAGGTCAGAACCGCTTTTATCCTGTATTTCCAGAATGTTGGGGAAAGTTGAGAGAGAAAGAGAAAAAGAGAAAACAGTTGGAATATGGCTAGCTAGAGATTCTGTGGTCTCTATTCCCTTTTAAATTACCATGACCATGTGAGATTGGGCACATACACACATGTGCATGAGTGTGCACACAGACACATACTTTTCTTGTATATGTAATATATTTTTTAAAGAGATAAACATGGATTAGAAGAAAGAAAATGAGATGACAAAGAGAGATACTAAATGTGACTGCCTCTGGGGAGCAATCCTTCAATATACCCTCTTCCTCCACCCCAACCTGTCCCTCTCTAAAGCAGAGTGCGAGGCACCTTCTCCCTGTTCTTCTACCACTTTGGTGAAATCTCTCTGTGTATCTTATACTATGTGATACTGTTTGCTTATATATGTCTCTCCTCATTTGGTCTGTGAGCTGCCTACATCCAGGATGTCCCTTTTCTTTACTCTGAGTGAGATGGACAGATCACACTGTGACTTCCAGTGTCCTTACAACATCTCATGGTAAAGAATAGACTGTAGGAAGTATGTGATTGTTCTAGTAAAAACTCATGATAAAATGATGTATGACTCATTCTGTATCATAGTTTGCATTTCAACCTATACTAATGAGCCCTATTTTAATTGTTTCAGCAGTTAGTGGATAGGGGGATAACGGCAAATAATTTCCAGGCACCACGATGTTATTATTAAACTATTATGGACATGTGCAGGAATCTATGGAAATGTGAATTGGTCATGATCTTAGATCTTTAGTCATCCAATCTGAGAAATTAAATTTACTAAAACAACTCATTCAGTTTAACCACTTTAATTCTAAAATATTAAATCATGCCAGTATGTCTGGTTCTGGTATTCCTCAAGCCAAAATAATCAATATTCACACAATTAGAATTCCCAAGTTAATTACTTTATATGCCCATCAAGATTGTTTTGCAGAAAATTCATTATCTGTGATTTAATGTGAATTTATATGTTGAGATTTATGTCTATAAACAATCATTTTTGTAGGAAAAACTCTAGAACCCAAAGCACCTATTTGCTTCAGAGAATATGAAATACAGTGAAACTTACTAAACTTACTAAAAAATTTGGAGGGTCCTTGCCCTCTACTATTGCAGCAGAATTGAAGCCAGACCCCCAAACCTGATCAAAATCACATTTTTGTCACTCTTCTTTCTCCCAAATTCATAACTAAATCATAATTATCAAGGTATCTGTTAATTACAATGAGCAGGTCAACTCTTTCCAATAAATTATATATCTTTGTTG
Organism: Macaca nemestrina; assembly: GCF_043159975.1. NCBI lineage: Eukaryota > Metazoa > Chordata > Mammalia > Primates > Cercopithecidae > Macaca > Macaca nemestrina. Next base: position 91,103,785 of record NC_092128.1, read on the forward strand.
TTAGATTTTTGTAATAGAAGGTCCTCTTGTTTCAGTTTTTCAAAATGCATTGTAGTCTAGAATTATATATGCTTTCTATTTTGAGAGTAAATTATAACTGTTTTCTCCTTCATTACAGAAGACAATATATGTGCATCTTCAAATGCAGCATCCTGTGCCAGGTGCCTTGCGCTGGGTCCAGAATGTGGATGGTGTGTTCAAGAGGTGTGCCTTTTTTTTTTTTTTTTTTTTTTTTTGCTTTTTCTCATGGTTGACTTGAGCTATAGCATGACTTCATTTTCCTAATATTCTGTGCCTTGAAGGTGCATCAGGAAAAAGAAAGATACTGCAGAAGATAAGGAAAATTTTATTTGGTTTTATACTTGGAAATAGCATATCTGGCTGAATATAAAATAAAGCATAACCTTTTTATTAGGAAAATTACGGTAATTTTGAAATGAAGTACAAACCATTTTATGTTTTCCATCTGTTCTATAGAGAGAATTGGCAACCACAGCTAGTAACTTTTGATAGTTCAGTAGGCTTTGGTGTGGAATTCTTGCTTCAGCTTGAGGCATAAGGTTATGTATCCTGTTGTTCAAAATAACTGTTTTTCTGTTCTACCAAGATAAACAGATCCTAATAACAAAATTCTTAGTAAAACAATTACAATGCATTCCTTCTTTCTTGGCTCTAGGGTTGTTTTGTGAGTTTTCTTTTTTTGTCGGTAATCTAGAGTTAGAACTGCCTGTATCTAGTAAATTGCACTGAAGAAGCAATCTGCTAATTTGGGATTTCTTCTTGTATGAGATTACCTAAATACTTTTACATTTACTTATGTAGCTCCTGGGAATTAGAACAAACAAATGGGTCTTTAATGGCCTTTTGCTTGACATGGAGATAAGTCTGTAGCTTTTGTCTCCTCTGACTTAACAACTGTGCCTACTGTTATCCTTCCGACCTCCTTTATTACTTCTTGGAGAAAAAAGAAAGTTGAAAGGTAGCAACAAATGGTGGATATCATTTTCTTCTAGGAAGCAAGTCAGAATAGAGGCAGGGGAAGAGTTCAAGAAATGGTAGGCACATCTGAAAGTAAGTCTCCCTACCGATAGCCTAAAGGCTTCCCAGATGGACTCTGGGCTCTACCAGTGAGAAAACCAGATGTCATTCATGAACTACAAAGTGCTTCATCAGAACCCGTGGAGCCAGGCATGTCACAGAGAGGACAATTTCAGAGTTTCTGGGTCCGATCCCATCACTTCCTGTGAGCCAAATGACCAAAAGAATTCACTTTACTCTAGCATCTCCCTTTCTTCATCTCTATAACCTCAAATTTGGTGTTTGCTTCCAGGTTTTTCTCTGTCAAGAATGTTTCATGGCTTGTTATTTCCTGACCCCAAACCAGTACTTCATTTTAGATTTTTACTGCTTCACTAAGGAAAATCCTTAGAGCCCTGAAGTTTGTGCCAACTTGCTGTCAACTGCTGAATGCTTTAGTGAGGGTAGTTTGGAAGAGCCTTCAAAAGAGAAGCCCAGTTGTCAGCCACATGTAAGATGTTAGCCATAGAACATTCGATTTCAGAGGGACCCCTTCTCCCTCTCACACCTCCGACTGGAAGAAAATAATCTGGAGAGTCACAGCTTTGGGAATAACTGTCAGTCCTGCCATAGAAGGAGGGATTTTGAGTATTCGGAGGAGTCAGTTGTCCGATAGAAGGAGCTAAGTCAAGGAGAAAGGAGGTGGCTGCTGGAGGGGAGAAGGAAAATCTATCACTATTGGTGACATTCTTCAGATGGGATCTTAGGGAAAACAGTCAGAAACTCACTTGGGTGCTCATGTCCTCAAATATTCTATACAGCGCAGTTCAGCCTAGTTTATGTATTGAAAGAGCAGGCTCTGAAGAAACACTGAGTTGGATTCAAATCCCAGTTCCACCAGTTTCTAATGTTATAAACTTGCACATGTTACCTAACCACTTTGAATCTCAGATTTCCATACCTCTAAAATGGAAATACAAATTGAACCCTCCACACAGTCTTTGTGAGGATGAAATGAAGCAATGTGGGAAGCATTGGGCACAGAGGCATGGCTTAAGAAATGGGAGTGAGGACTATATAGAACTTTAACAAGGCTCTGGAACAACTCATTCAGGGTTAGGAAACCAGGAGGAGTGCCTGCTTTAATAACACAACCTCAGGGGAAGCAGCCAGTTTTAGGACTCAGCCACCATCCGTGCCATTAACAGAAGGAGCTGTCCACTCCCTGCAGGCCGACCTGATGTCATTGAGAGGAAGAATGTATTATTTAATTTTGGAAGATCCCTCACCCTTTAGGTGCGGATGTGGCTGATGCCAATGATTCCTCAACCAGTAAGCCTGGAAGGAGAGGCAAGGGAGAGGCAGGCCTTTTTTTTTTTTTTTTTTTTTTTTTTTTTTTTCTGCTCATGATTAGGATAGATAAATGGTAACAAAGTAAACCTGGCTTGAATAATTTTCAAAGCTAGTCAAAAGCAAAAGGTCTCCAGAAAATTTAGACAGGATATATCCAGTTTGCTTGCACTACTATGTAGCACGTTAATCTGCCATTCCATGTACTTTGCTTTCTCTTTCCTTCTACACTACATAAGTAATTGGAAAGTAATTAGGATAGAAAGGGCATCATCAATGTTACCTAGTTTAATGCCCCATGTTCCTTTCTAACATCTATGAAAGACATTATATATCTTGAAGAATTCCCTTCCTCTCCTACCCATTATATCTGATGCAGAGTGTCATGCATAGTTAGAGTTCAGAGTGCAGGCTCAGAGCATAGTTATACTTTCACAGTATATATGATAGGAAAAATTTCACTGTCAAAGGGAATATGATAGAATTCTCTCACTTCTGTGCAAATTGCTATGTTTGGAAGTCAAAAAGACTCAGTCATGAGTAGGAAAAAGAAAAACCTTTTCATATATATATCCCCAGAATATTATATTAAATTGATGAAAATAACAACCAATAAAAAGCCAACCAGGTCAGGTGCAGTGGCTCACACTTTGGGAGCACTTTGGGAGGCCGAGGCAGGCAGATCACCTAAGGTCAGGAGTTTGAGACCAACCTGGCCAACATGGTAAAACCCCATCTCTACAAAAGATACAATAGTTAGCTGGGTGTGGTGGTATGTGCCTGTAGTTCCAACTATTTGGGAGGCTGAGGCAAGATAATTTTTAGAAGCTGGGAGATGGAGGTTGCAGTGAGCCAAGATCGTGCCACTGCACTCCAGCCTGGATCAGGAGGGAGACTCTGTCTCCAAAATAGAGAGAAAAAAAAAAGCCAACCAGAGAAACTTCAGTCTGAGCTTTTCCTTCTCAAATAGGTTTTAGATGCAGAAAGTGGAGTAGGATTTTTGCTTGTGTTTTTCTTGTAGAAAAAGTAAAAACATAAGGATTAGAAGAAATTAAAATGATATAAAATACCAAAAATGCAATATTTGCTATGTCATTTTCTTTGAATGTAACTGAGATGATATACACTAAAAACATCAGTGATTTTCTTTCTTTTAAACAGGATTTCATTTCAGGTGGATCAAGAAGTGAACGTTGTGATATTGTTTCCAATTTAATAAGCAAAGGCTGCTCAGTTGATTCAATAGAATACCCATCTGTGCATGTTATAATACCCACTGAAAATGAAATTAATACCCAGGTGACACCAGGAGAAGTGTCTATCCAACTGCGTCCAGGTTTGGTCATTTTCAAATACATCTATAATGATTCTTAACTTGAAATTGCAACTTATTTTAATTTGCTCATTTTAAATATTATGTGGCAGGCAGTATTGTTATTGTAGAAGCCACAGTGGACTCAGAATCAAGAAATTAGAATTCTAGTCTTTATAGTGCCTGCAGCCAGCTGTGTGTCTTCGGACACTGCAAACCTGACCACACTATATTCTAATTATGTGTTCTGTTCACATAATCTGATCAGGTTGTGATGTAATTGTGTTTTTCTACTCTACTGTGAGCCCTAGGAGCAAGGGGACATGTTTATTCCACTCTGTTTTTCCAATGCCTAGCAGAGCGCTGGCATGTAGTAAGCACTCCATAAGTATTTGCTAGCTTGATTGATCCCCTTTGGAAGGGATCTTCCAAAATTAAATCAATCAAGCAATCAATATTTATGTGATTGTGATTTAATCACAACCAACTTGTGATTAAAAGTTTATTACAAAGTTCTTAGAGCTTTTGTAATAGACTTTCAATCACAAGGCTGCAATTCATGATTATCATAATTACCTTGGGCCATTTTGTGATGGCCCCTGAGATTAATTTACACCTTTTCTCCTATACCTCTTTTTTAATTCCCCTTCCTTCACAGTGTATTTCACAGTTTGGCCTATGTTGTAGGCCACTGGACATTATTCACTTTCCTCCACTGCTACAGAATCCTGGTGTAAAAACTACACATAGTAAGATAAATCAAGGTACACAGATGTGCACCACTCAATTAGATGCATGTAGTTTAAAACAGCTCGCAATTGTATCCAAGCCTTTGTCATTTCATTGTGGGTGGTCCTGTCCTGTCATTAATTTTTAAATAACCATTCTTGACACATTCCCTTCCCCATTCCAGAAATGTGCTATTTCTTCCAGACTCTGATTATCAGAAAAACAAAATCCATTACTTTCTTGGCCCTGGGCATATTCTCAGTTTCCAATTAAAACTATGCTCTTTCCCTTATTAAATAATGACACAGCCCAGTATGGACATTGTGAGCAACAGTTGGAAAGGAATATACGAAAATGAAAGTAATTAGATTGGTAAGATTATAGCTATTCTCACCTTCCATTGTAAAAAATTATTTAGTGTGGTAAATAAATTCTTTTTAGAAAAAGAGAAAGAGAGAGGGTGAAACAAAAATTATATGCTCTTGTTCACCTAATTCCAATTCAATACATCCACTAAACTCTGCCCTTAGATATTCCTATAATTACACATGCCTCTCTCGTCTGTGTTTTCTTTTGCCTTTTTCTTAGTACTGGAAAGTTTGAACATTATCCCTAAGCTGGTAACCATTTTTAGCTCTTTTTTGTGTAATTTGTATCTCCATACAAATATGCCTATTTTTCTAATCGAATGCCAATTTTCAGCAGCTTATATATAAAGCTTACCATATATCACTTGCCTCTAGTAAATATGACTACATCCTTAAAAATGTTTTATTCTTTTTTAAATTCTTGAGATGTGACAATCATAAGCTGCATTTTTTATTTATTTATTTTTCTTATGCTTCTTCGTGCACACTGAATATAAGCTGCATTTTAATGTTATAGTTGCCCAACCATCTTTAATGATTTTTTTCTTTTCCTGTTATCCTAATAGGTTTGTAGTCCTAGTTTTTCTGATCTATATGAGCCTGAGATTACTTCTAGCATCCCCAATTTCTTGTGCATTTCCATATCCCCAGCAAGACTACATACTAGAGCCTTTCCCATTGTTAATCTACCTGATTCTTCAGGATCTTAATCCAGGCCATCGCCCCTTTCAGCACACATGTAATTCCATTACATTTCAGCTTTCATACTCAAATGAGTCTGGAAATACTTCCCAGTTCACACTTGAAGAGTAAGTTGTTAATATCATCTTTCCTGCAAATCTTTCAGAATTCTCAATACCTGCCTCTTCACTCTTCATTTTCCTTCAACAGGATTTTCAAAATAGCAGAATTGAAAAACCCACACCTTAATATTTGCACAAGAAGTAAATAGGAATTATATAATAGAATAGAAAAATAATTAATAAACAGTCTCTTAGTCTGTTTGGCTGCTATAGCAAAGTACCATAGATTGGGTAGCATACACAACAGTTTATTTTCTCATGGTTCTAGGGAATGGAAACTCCAAGATCAAGGTGCTAGTGGATTTGGTTACTGGTGAGAAGTCTCATCCTGGCGTGCTATGTCCACACAGGACAGAGAGAAAGTGATAAAGAGAGAGAACACACATGCACAAGAGTGAGAGAGTGAAAGCTCTCCAGTATCTCTTCTTAGAAGGGCACTAATCCCATCATGTGGGCTCCATCCTCGTGACATCATCTAAACCTAATCATATCTCCCAGAGACCCACTATTCAAATACCATCACATTGGAAGTTAGGGCTCCAACATATGAATTTTTCAGAACACAATTCAGCCAATAGCATTTGATACATACATAATATTTTCAAAAGTCCATGGAATATTTTTAGAAATGAATTACACTTTAGGCAGGAAAACACAATTCTAAAAATAAAGCTGTTCTTATATGCCAATATCTATAAGCATGGCATAGTAAAATTTTAAATCAATACAAAATGATAAGTAAATATTAAATGATGGCAAGTTTCAGAGAAGCCTCTCATAAATAATTCTATCTCCAAGAATAAATTGAAACTCTAGTCCTATAAGCCAATAATAATAGTAACAAGACTTCAAAATATACGGGTTGTTACTGAAGTTGTTGTTAGGAAAATTCACAACTTTAAGTGATTTTATTATTAAAGAAAAATGAATCCAGATGAACTAAGCATTCAAGGATATAAGAACAAGATAAACAAAAAAATTCATAAGAAAAACAGAAAAGAGTTCCTAAATTTAATAACAAAGCAAAATTAATGAAATGCAAAATAGGAAAAAAAGAATAAAATGAATGTATAAATCCAAGAGCTGGTTCTCTGTAAAGTCTAATGAAATAGGTAAATTATTGGCAAATCTAATTAAGAAAAGAGGACAAAAATCAAATAACCTAATTATATAAACCATAATTATAGAAAAAATTTCAGAAAGAAGCCTTTAAGAAATATTAAGTACAAAAATCTATGATAAACTGTTTAAATCTTGATAATATAGATAATTTTCTAGGAAAATATGTCTAAAATTGACTCAAGATAGAGAACCCTAAGAAACCTAATATACAAGAAGTTTAAAAAGTTATAAATGTTTATAATTATAAAAATTATAATTACCTCCCTTAATAAGCAATACTCCCTAAAGACATTAGGTCTAAATGCTTTCATGAGAAGAAATGTTTCATTATCATTCAAATACTGAAGGAATACATTATCTCTGTGGTATATAAACTCTTATATCACTTTATTTATTTATTTATGTATTTATTGTTGTCATTATTATTATTTTGAGATGGAGTCTCCCTCGGTCACCCAGGGTGGAGTACAGTGGCGCGATCTCAACTCGTTACAACCTCTGCCTCCCAGGTTCAAGCGATTCTCCTGCCTCAGCCCCCTGAATAGCTGAGATTACAGGCACCTGCCACCATGCCCAGCAATTTTGTTTTTGTATTTTAAGTAGAGACAGGGTTTCACCTTGTTGGCCAGGCTGGTCTTGAACTCTTGAACTCAGGTGATCCGCCCGCCTCAACTTCCCAAAGTGCTGGGATTTCAGGAGTGAGCCATCGAGCCCGGCCTAAACTATTCCATCACTTTAGAGGATGCCTAGAAGCTACTTAACTATTACAAGGTTAGCATAACTCTATTATCAAATTCTTTTTTTTTTTTTTTTTTTGAGACGGAGTCTTGCTGTGTCACCCAGGCTGGAGTGCAATGGCCAGATTTCGGCTCACTGCAAGCTCCGCCTCCCGGGTTCACGCGATTCTCCTGCCTCAGCCTCCCGAGTAGCTGGGACTACAGGCACCCGCCACCTCGCCCGGCTAGGTTTTTTTTGTATTTTTTATTAGAGACGGGGTTTCACCGTGTTAGCCAGGATGGTCTCGATTTCCTGACCTCGTGATCCGCCCGTCTCGGCCTCCCAAAGTGCTGGGATTACAGGCTTGAGCCACCGCGCCCAGCCTCAAATTCTTAATAAAATTTTAGCAAATCAAATTAACTGTATGTGATAAGAAGAACAATATCACCAAACAAATAGACTTAAGCTAGAAAACCAAAGATAGTTATTTTTGGAATTGATTTATTTTTATGATGTTAGTTTGCCAAAAAGAGATAAAACATTGCTATCTCAATAGATAACAAAAAATCATTCAATAAAATTTAGTGCCCATTTCTGACAAAACCAAAATTGAAGAATACTCCCTTAGGGTATATTAAAATCCTTCTCAAAAGTATACATAAATATGATTACATTTTTAAAACTTAAATAAGAGTTATAAACATTTTGAAAAGATAAAGCAAAATTATCATGCCATGGAAAATCCAAGCAAATCAAGTAAAGCTAACTATTGAATTTTTTAAAATTTTACTCTGGCAGGTTGTTTTTTAAAATATTCAAAAATCAGTGAATTTCCTTTGTAATATTAAATATAATGAAGAAAAATGATCAATTGTGTGATTATCTCATAAAAGCAACCTAGAATGTAAACTGTTTAGGAATAAACTTTTAAAAAAGTATAAGATCTGGGAGGGGGGAGGGATGGCACTGGGAGTTATACCTGATGTAAACAAAGAGTTGATGGGTGCTGACAAGTTGATGGGTGCATCACACCAACATGGCACAAGTATACATATGTAACAAACTTGCGCATTGTGCACATGTACCCTAGAACTTAAAGTATAATAAAAAATAATAATAATTTTTTAAAAAGTATAAGATCCATTGTGCTGCTTAATAGAAAATATGAATAAATGGAGAAGAATTTTATGCTCCTGAATATAATAGCATAATAATGACAGTTCTCTATAAATATAGTCTATAAATATAACAAAGTCCAAGTGAATCAATAAATGTAAGACAATCAATCCAAATCAAATCTGAATGAAGTTTTTTAAAACACATCTTCACTGAAACTTACTATGCGTGTATCTTTGTATATAACCGCATATTTCTTTAGCATGCATTCCTGGCAGTAGAAATGCTAGGTCAAATGTATGACAATGTACTTACTTTTTAATGTATATTGTTACATTATTCACAAAAAAATTCGATGTTCAGTTGAGCCTTTCATTAGTCAACCATCCTGCTTTCATTCTTTTTAATGTCTGCTATTTGTTTAGTCCATTAGCTGTTTTCTTTTGCCTTTTTCCTAGAACTAGAAAGTTTAAACATTTTTCCTAAGCTGTTAATCATCTTCGTCTCTCTTTTTTTGTGTGTGATTTGTGTCTCCATACAAATATGCCTATTTTTCTAATTGAATCCTAATTTTTAGCAGTTTATTATATATTATTTGCCTATTATAAGTATATTCTTTTAAATGTCTTACTCTTTTTTAAATACACAAGTATGAAAATTATCAGTTGCATTTTTTTCTACTGGTATGTCACAAATAATTTATACACTTCAATGAGTTTAGCTTGTTCTTTTTTTGTAGATATAATGATGATTTAGTCCTTCTGAGACTATAAATGAACAGTTCAAAAGTTGGAAAATTGTTTCAGTGCTATAGACAAGCAATGATAGTGGTAATGACACAGGAGAAAGCCCGGTAAACTTGAGGAGAATGGAGAGGTGGAATCCACAGTAGTTGGTGATTGATGGGCCATGTGGGACTCCCAGGATCTGGCAAGCAACTTAGTGTGGTAGGGAATTCTGCTCCTTATGAATGGAGTGGTGTTGATTTAAACTGGGATGTCTTGAGTTGAGAGAGAGACTTAGCTATATGAGGCTGAAGCTCCGGGGAGAGATAGGACTTGGAGATAGAAGAGAAACAGGAGACATCAACAGGAGATGGTAAGTGAACGCAGTGGGGAAGAGATCACTGGGAGTAGGAGAGTGAAAAAAGAGAAATAATTTTATGTCAGTCATTGCGGAGCTTGATTTTATTAAATTTCCCGCTACTATTTGAATTTCTATGTGCAAATTAGCATAATTGTCTAACGTGTGTAAGTCATCTTTCCCACATAGTTGTGAGCTCCGTGTGGCAGAACTAGTTTGTAATCCCCATATATAGCAAATATTTATTAAATTAAACTGAAAATAAGTTCTTAAAAATGAATTTGACATCAAAGACATATCCGTCTTAGGGCATAATATATAAAGCTCAATTCTGGCAACCCCAGATATATAGAAACATACTCCATGATGTAAAAGTCCTTTTCACCATGAGTTGAATCAGAGTCAAGGGCTTGATATAATGCATACCTAAGCGGAAAATGCATTCAGCTCTTAATATTAACTTTGATTTATCACTTTATTCTTCTCTGATAAAAATTTATGACTTCCAATGTAGCCTCTGTTAAAAATTTTTCAAGAATATATTCACTACATCATATCCTGACTAGGTTTCTTAAAAATGTTAGTAGGACTATATTTTAATTGAATGTTTTAAATGACATTAAAAAATGACATTTTCGCCGGGCGCGGTGGCTCAAGCCTGTAATCCCAGCACTTTGGGAGGCCGAGACGGGCGGATCACGAGGTCAGGAGTTCAAGACCATCCTGGCTAACACGGTGAAACCCTGTCTCTACTAAATAATACAAAAAACTAGCCGGGCGAGGTGGCGGGCGCCTGTAGTCCCAGCTACTCAGGAGGCTGAGGCAGGAGAATGGCGTAAAAACCCGGGAGGCGGAGCTTGCAGTGAGCTGAGATCTGGCCACTGCACTCCACCCTGGGCGACACAGCGGGACTCCGTCTCAAAAAAAATAAAAAATAAAAATTAAAAAATAAAATAAAAAATAAAAAAAAATGACATTTTCTTTAATTTTCACTTCTTAAATTATACCTTTTTCTTATTTTCACCTATGAATCTTATGGAAAATGATAACAGAAGTAGACTATTGATCCTATTTGATGTCCTCTAAGGAAACTGGATATTAACTCTTTAGGAAAATAGGAGAGAGAAGGGAATTCTCTAATTCTAATTTAGAAATAATACAATGTATAGGATAAGGATTAGTTTAACCTATATTTCACTAACTTAAGAAAATGTTTCAAACTTCGTTCATTTTAACAATGGGCAAAAAGAATCTTCTAATTTAGCGTAGATTTAGTAAGATTTTCCAGATATGCCTTACCTCTTTCTTGATTTCAAAATTTAGAAAACAAAACAGAACTTGCACATTTTCTCTCCACCCCGGCACACATTCCTCACTTTATTTCCCACAGAAATTAGGAAATGTACTGGAGTCTGTATCTTGCCATTATAAACTGGTCCCATTTGGGGGCCCTTCTCCTTCCACTGCTGAAGTATAATGAATAGAAATTGGCTTATAATTCTTCCACTTACAGTTTTCCACATTTTCTCTTGGTTTTAAAATTTCATCTTATGCAGAATGCTTTTTACTTATCTTTTCCTAGTGTGCAGTCATGTTTGTTGTACCCAGTACATCAGGGATGCTCACACCATTCTTTGAGTAGTTTAAAAACTCATTTTAACCACTTTTTATTCTTTGTATTCAAACCAATCATTGGCAATAGCTCTAAGTAGGTAATTTAATTAACTCTCCTCCATGTCTTCTTTCTAATTCTGTCACAGACTCACTTCTTCCCTTTAAAGTTAGTGGAAGGAAATGAGGGTCTGAGTCCTTAGAATCTCAAAAGGCACGAGGATAAAGCTTTCCTGGAGATAATATAAGTGGTGGCAGGAACATTTGGGAGCCAGATGATACTGTTTTCCTCTTAGAGAAACTCTGTGGAAGCTCTCCCTACACTGTGGGAAATAATTCTAGATACTGACTTCTTTCTGTGGTAAATATGTGGGCCCTTTGAAATGTTGTACCAAAATGTGCTTCAAATATAGTTTAGTTATAAAACATTTATGGGTGACTATGTATGTGCCAATTACAGAGGCTTCAGAGATGAAGCAACAGTTCTTACCCTAATGTTGCTTAAAATCTAGTAGTAGTAATAATTACTAACATGTGCATTTACTATATATGTAATACTGTGGAAAATATTTTACATAGATTATCTTATTTAGTAGCTCTTAGCTGCTTAAAAAAAAAAAAAAAAAAAAGATAAAGATGCCCAGTCTAGAATCTCATAATTATATGGTAAACACTAAAATGGTGGTATGATCCAGTTGCCATGGAAACACAGGGGCGGGGCCCTCAGCTCAGTTTAGGAAGGAGCAGATTAGTGAGTGGTGTCTAACTGGTAATTACACGAAGAAGAAGAGGTTGGGTCACCACAGGCAGAGGAAGGACCACAAGCAGGGCATAGGAGTATGCATTTGTAGGGTGTATATGGGGGAATTAAAGCAGATTTGTTTTGCTAGCACTAAAGATGTAGACAAGAGTAAGTATTATGTAGGAACTTTGATCTGACATATTTAGCCATTGGGCATTGGCCATCTGGTGGAGAGCTGTTGACAAAACATAAGCAGTTTTGAATTTTAAAAAGACAGATTTGGTGGTATAGATAATGATGGCAGGAAAATGAAGTGATAGAGGTAGACAAATGAAGAGGTTATAGAAATAATCCAGGCAAAAAGACAAGAAGGGCAAGGGTGGATAGGAATATATCCCAGTATTCTGGCATGCTAGAGGAGTTCAACTGAAATGTTTAACTTGACGAATAATAGGTAAGGAGAGTGAGTGAAAACCAAACTACTAGATTCTCAACTCTTAAACCCTTTACTGCGTCAAAAGTAATGAGTTTGAACTATAGTGTTGAAATTAACCTGATTCTACCCTGTGTTAGAGATTCTACATTCATAAAGGAAAAAAAAAAAGAAGGAAATGTTATGGTGGGCCCTAAATTATAGTCAATTATAACTATTTTCCCCAAAGTTGGCCTTACATATGTTTAGTGGTAAGAATTGATTGTTTAATATAGGAAAAATTGGTGAGATAATGTGATTCGAATTCCAAAAAAAAAAAAAAAGGAAAATTAGATAGCTCTGCATTCAGAAGAACTGAATGATATTTTAAAGACATTCACATAAACACACACCCAAATAGATTCTTCACATTTACTTGTATTCCAAAAACAGGAAACTATTGAAAAGAATGCAGTATGGCAGCAAAGTACATAAACAAAAAAGCAAATGAAGCATCACCAGAATTTTGTTTTCTGTTGTAGAAACTTACTTAGGTTACTTCCTGAGACTGGCAAATAAAGATACCAGAAATGTAAAGTAATAATTACTTTTATCTTCAACACCCAAATCCCCTAAAATGACAAGAACAGCTATAATTAAGTTAATGTGAAATTAAAAAGGGAACACTGACATATCATCTATTAATATTCAATATAAATATTAACCCATGGTACCTTACAACTAAAAATATCTGGAGCGCACATGCCAGGTTAAGTTTAATTTTTATATAACAAATCAAGTTGCATATAACTGTTTAATAATTCCTGATAGTTGGAATAGCCCAGATAGTTGTAAAGTATTAATAGAAATATATTCAACAGGGCTTCTGCAAAATTAATAAAATTCTTTAGGTAAAATGGCTTTGAAAATCATATATTATGCTTGAGGAGGAGTGAATGTGGGAGGGGGTTATTGTAGTCGGGCTTGTCCTACTTGGGAGGAAGGAGGAAAAGTGAGGAGCAATCATTCCCCTTCCCTTCCCTCCCCTCCCTGAAATTCCCAGGCTGTTTGTTTAAAACCAATGGATATTGCCAGTAGGCATGTGATGAAACTGAGGGTGCTGTCCCTGTCAGGGCAGAGATCCATGGTCTATCTGGACATTTCTGTTGTCCTTTTCATATAGCCACGTCCCCATGCCAACTAGAGTTCCTTTGGTAATAATTCTGAAACCACTGATGGGAAGTGGAGATTTTCCTGGAAACCCTGACATGGGTCATAGCACTTCATTAATTAAATCATTTCCAGGGTCACTCTAAGCCCCTGTTTTATACCCTATTCCATTTCTCCTCCAAAATTATGCCCAGGCATCTCGTCCAAAATAGTTTATAAGTGGCTCTACGATGAGATCACGTACAAAGGTTAAGTGGGGGCGTTAACTAGGGACACAATATCCATAGTGCCACACAAAGGTATTTCTGTGTCCTCTTACTGTGGAATACTGATGCCTAGGACAGCTGCTCCCAAGAGTTTTCTCCTTTATTTATAATTATACAATCCAAAGCCAACTTGAGAGCATATTACGAGGAACATCTCAAACTGATGGGCATGACATGGTAATCCCAGCTTGACCCCTTTGGTTTCCTCCTTATCAAACAGAGCACGATTTGGGGTCAGCCTATCTAGGTCTTGAATTGACTACTTAAAGCTAGACTCTCACAACAAGCTCAGGGGTCTTGCAGTGTAAAACTATTGATTATTTTTCTTGCCAGCAATTACTAAAAGGCCTGTGTATGGAAATATTCTCTTTTCCTCTTTATTAGAAACTTCTCTGCTGAGGCCTCAGCTGACCCCGGTATACGTGCTAAGGCCAGAATCTATGGAATCCAAAATCAAGGCACAGCAGCCAACACCCTCACACCCCAACCATTTGGCAGTGCTTTCTCACAGTCTTCTTCTTTGCTGAGGCCAGTGAGACCAGAATTTGCTTGCTAGGCTATGAGCAGCTGGTTTCAGCTGAGCGCCTTCGTGTGGCTAGCATTTGGTTGGAAGGCCCTGAATAGCTTACCTCCAAGGACTGTGCCTTTGCTGATGCTACACAGGCTCTGGTTGTTTGCTGAGGTCACCGACCCATACCTTTGCTGGGTCCCTGGCACAATATGCTGACCATCTATTACATCTAGCAATACCTCTGAAAACAGCCATTCATCTTTAGACAGAGCCACCATAAACTGCAACGATTCACCAACATAAAAATACCATGATACCATGTGGCCAGTTTACAAAAACAATCTTTTTTAAATCTACAAAGATGACAGTAGTTTTCATCAACAGCAGTTCACCTAGAGAGAGTCGATACTTTGGGTCTGAGTGAAAAACAAAATACACTGATCCACACATCAAGGTTCAAGTCCCTGCACATGAGTCGCTCTCCCAGTAGTGCTGAATTTCTACTTCTCTTCGATCTGGTCCAGTGTACCAGTGTTTAACATTCCCCTGAATTTAATTTCTCCACTCAAATTGCAGAACACTGCCACAGGAACGGGTCTTTCTGTCAACAGAAGCCCAAAAGCAGAGCAGAATATAGGATATGCTCTCTGGAGGCAGCCTAACTTCTGAAGGCAAGGGATGAGAGAATGGACTGGGCTGGGCCACGCCTGCCCTATTTCTCCTTTCAAATATGAGCCAAAACCTAGGAGCATTACACCAAAGGGGTTGCCTGCACAAAAAAAGCAAATTGGGAAGGAGTAGTCCCTTTCTCCCATTATTATTATTATATACCAGCAAAACCTTATTATTTTGAATACAGTAGGTAATTTGGCTGAAAAACATCTGATTTGTGAAATAATTGAAAAGAAAATATTGCTATTTTATACTAACACCAAAAATATAATTTGATAAATTAGAAGGTTCTTTAAATAAGTAAATTATGTATACAAAAGATGTTTATTTTAAAAATGTCTTCCATTCAGAATATTCTTATGGAAAAATAATGACTTACAAAGCATTTGCTTAATAGTTTCAAAAAGTAAAATTTACAAATTATGAATTGCTTACATTTCAATAGATGCCTTTTCACTACATACTTTAAATTAAAAGTAGAGGTACCAACTCTATACAGGGTTAGGGGGGATAACCCAGGTCCTTGTATCTAATAGTAATATGACAGAAAACTAAATAAAATTGTAGTACCCTGCGGGGACTACCAACATTTGTCCTTGTGGCAGCCCCCTCTTCTCATCCAGTTGTTCTGTCCACAGTGGGTGCCTCACTCATGGGGCCCCTCCTCAGCGTGTGAACACCCACTGTGTGTTGGACAAATGCTGATCCTTACCTGCCCCAGGTCCTCCATGTGGCACTGCAGGGCACCATTCTTTCGCCCACTGTCTCATTCTTTCTCTTGGCTAACTGATGGGAAGAATCATATCAACTAACTAGTGACGAGCTACTAATTATTTTGAACAACTTGATGTACTACACAGTACTAGAGTTTTCTCATCTCCTGTGTAAATACACTTTAACCCAAAAGAATGAATTCATGCTTTTATCCAATAAGAGTTCATTTAAAAAAAAAATGCCTTCCCAGTTTTCCTCAAGTCATTCCACAAGTACAGCCCCCTCACTCTCTTGAGATAGAATGCCGCTTACTGGTTTGCACTGTGTTTTTCTAGCTACTAAGGCAATGGAGGTTCATATAATGATACGATACCCTGTTACATTTATACGGAGCTAGCCTATTTGTTATTATCCCTATTCAGCCTATAGAATTGTGGGAAATGAACTGTAGGATTTGGGACTAATAAATTGGTATGGTTTTCAAATTGCCTTATAATTATACTACAATAATAATTATACTATAATGATTATAATTATACTAGAATATTCCAAAATTTATGTGCACATTTGTGATGATTGTGCTAGGTGCTAGAATGTGACTAATTTATTGATAGCTTATCCTGAAAAGTTTAAAATGAAGACTACATGATGTTTTTCTTCTGTCGAACTAGGAGCTGAAGCTAATTTTATGCTGAAAATTCATCCTCTGAAGAAATATCCTGTGGATCTTTATTATCTGGTTGATGTCTCAGCATCAATGCACAATAATATAGAAAAATTAAATTCTGTTGGCAACGATTTATCTAGAAAAATGGCATTTTTCTCTCGTGACTTTCGCCTTGGATTTGGTTCATATGTTGATAAAACAGTTTCACCATACATTAGCATCCACCCTGAAAGGATTCATAATCAATGCAGGTATCTAGGGTTTGATGAGCATATGCTAAATTAATTTTTTGCTTATAAAATCTCACTTTGTTTTTAATGTAAAGAACTTACCAAGTTTTATATTTTTGTCTTATAAAATAAGAATAAAAATATTTGGTGAGGTGGGAAAGTTTGTTCATATCTGAAAACTTCTGAGATGACCTGTAGATTGGGCTTTTTATTTTCTATTTCTTTAAATATTTAGTTAGTTTTTATCACCAAAAATAAACAAACAAACAAAAAACAATGCCTAATGTTAGTAGCTTTGAATGAAGCTTCAATAGTTAGGCCGCCATGTATATAAATACCTCTTTGGAAATGCTGTATTTTTATGCTTTGATTGCTCCAAAATTGCTGAATTATGATTTGACACATTTCAAAGAGTTTCTGCCAGCACGTTATCTATCTCTCCAATACTGTACTGTGACTGGGGATAATGATGTTGCCTATGATGTGACTACAAAGAAAGCTCAGCTATCACAAAAAAGTGGGTCAAAAGATGAGAATTTGACTGCTTAGAAAGCCTTTTTTCTTATCATTTTAGAATTCTTATTCTAAATAACAGATGTCCCACTATGAAAGAAGAATTAACTTTAAAAATGTAAGTGTCTCACACGATATTGCCATTAGCCCGTTGAATTTTCAGAAAAATAAATCCGTTTGGATCTTTTTTCATAAAAGACTTTATCTTTCTTGCTTCTACCAATTCCTTAGATTACCTTAAAATACACATTCCAATTTACCGAAACAGCTCTGTCATCTGTTGTACCAGAACAGGATTGATGCATCCACTAATGGAGTTTCATAAGCCTTCTTGAGGTGAATGTACCAGAGGAATCATTCTTACTTTCTGGATATCATGGATTCTCAAAATAATTTTAATGAATTTTGATTGTTCATCAATAATTCCACCAAGCATGATTTTAAACATTAGTGCAGTATTAAAAAACAAACAGTATTATCACATTTCAACTAAATTCCTCAAAAGCATTTTCCAAAAGTGTTTCTCAGCTGTTCAATGATAAGAACAGCACATTCTTTTATTCACCTTAAAAATTCAGTGCAGATTAAATATTGAAAGCCCTTAGCTGTCCTATATTAACAAACATGTTTAATCATCTTTATTTTTTTGAATACCAGCTACTTATAGTCTTATTTCCTACTTGCAAAGAAATGATCATCAATATTGAACTTCTCTCTAATTTTATAAGCACAGATTTTTGTCTTATAAAATTCCCCTGGCACAAAAGAAGTACTCCCTTTTCACTCAACTGTACAATTTTACTGTTAAGTATTCTAGAATGCTTAAGAAAGAAGAGCAAAATAAACTTTACACTTCCTCTTTTCCCATATAGTGACTACAATTTAGACTGCATGCCTCCCCATGGATACATCCATGTGCTGTCTTTGACAGAGAACATCACTGAGTTTGAGAAAGCAGTTCACAGACAGAAGATCTCTGGAAACATAGATACACCGGAAGGAGGTTTTGACGCCATGCTTCAGGCAGCTGTCTGTGAAGTAAGACGTTTCACATTATTGAGTGTTTGCTAAGATGCAAAACTTTCAAAGAATTTAGAATTTTTGTTTTCTCTTTGATTTGAGGAGTGAAAACGTAGTGTAGAAGAAAACATATCTAACTATCTCTTACTCCTCACCAAGGTGATTCATTTTGGTATGTGTTTGGTACAGAGGGACTAAATTGGGGGAGGGATTTAAATAGGAAAAGATAAAAGGGAAAGAAAAGGTTATGCACGTGAAAATTCTTTCCAAAAGGGCTGCTTTTCTCATGCGCCACACTCCAAGGAGGAACTAGAAGTAGACTGTTGCCCTTCTCGCTTCAGCTTGTTCTCCTCCTTTTTTTTTTTTTTTTTTTTTTTTTTGAGACGGAGTCTCGCTCTGTCTCCCAGGCTGGAGTGCAGTGGCGCGATCTCGGATCTCGGTTCACTGCAAGCTCCGCCTCCCGAGTTCACACCATTCTCCTGCCTCAGCCTCCCGAGAAGCACCCGCCACCATGCCCAGCTAATTTTTTTTTTTTTTTTTTTTTTTGTATTTTTAGTAGAGACGGGGTTTCTACTAAATAATTTTATTTAGCCAGGGTGGTCTCGATTTCCTGACCTCGTGATCCGCCCGCCTCGGCCTCCCAAAGTGCTGGGATTACAGGCGTGAGCCACCGCGCCCGGCCTCTCCTACTTTTTAATCTATCTTATTCTTCCTCCACTGGAACACTAGACATCTCTAGCCAGGAACTAGTGTGGTCACATGGCTGTGGGAAAATAGAGGATGTACAAATGAAAGTTAAAGCTATTTATGCAGCAGCGTTGTACCCATGCACATCGTTCTAGCCTGACTTAATGTTCATCGACTCAAACATGATGTTTACTTGAGGTAAAAACCACAGTACAGATCTATGTTATTGTACAAAATCTAATTACATGTTTATTTTTAAGAGTCATATTGGATGGCGAAAAGAGGCTAAAAGATTGCTGCTGGTGATGACAGATCAGACATCTCATCTTGCTCTTGATAGCAAATTGGCAGGCATAGTGGTGCCCAATGACGGAAACTGCCATCTGAAAAACAACGTCTACGTCAAATCGACAACCATGGTAATGTAGCAGTAGCCCCTTAGTAGATATGACTCTTTTGGTTAAAGTACAATTTTAAATTGGCAACTCCACTATTTTTGTACCAGGAAATTACCTAAAAAAGAAACAAGGATAAGCCATGAGAGAGAATTTATGGAACAGTGCAATCTATAAATACTGATCAATAAAATGTATGAATCAAACACTTTGACAGTTTCTAGTAGCTGACTCTTTGATGAATGACAAAGCACAGTATAATTTTTGAAAATAAAAATGATACAAGATTTTACTTTTTATGTAATTCTAGGACAGGGGAAAAAAGTATACCTTTGCTTTTTACAAACAGACCAGTTGTACAGGGTCAATATCTACAAACATTTTAAGGAGGAAACCTCACAGTACAGTAGGTAGAAACTAAATAGAAACCAAGGAAAAAAGACAAGAGAGAAAGAGAGTAAAACAAAGTAGGCTTTCTCTATTTTGTACCTTACTTCTCTCTGCATCTTATCTATTTAAGGTCTCTTTAAATCAGTGACTATCTGGCTTGCTTCCTGAGGGTTAGTATAAGCTCTGAATCATATATTTAATATAATCACCTAGAACCATATCTTCCCTGGCATTATCTAATTCTAGTTGTGAAGAATCAACAGCCCAAAGCATCATTTACTTCTGATGTTGACACTTATTTATATATTCTTGCATATGTTAAAACAGAACCTCTCCAACTTTCTCAGTTCAGGAGACCTTAGTCTCTCAGTGATTTTATTCCATGACACTCATGGGTCAAAAGAAATACC
This sequence comes from Macaca nemestrina, assembly GCF_043159975.1. Taxonomy (NCBI): domain Eukaryota; kingdom Metazoa; phylum Chordata; class Mammalia; order Primates; family Cercopithecidae; genus Macaca; species Macaca nemestrina. The sequence goes on from NC_092128.1 coordinate 91,123,812, forward strand.
TAATAGTTCTGTTTTTCAAGTGGTTAAGTCCAAATAACTCAACTATTTTTGTCTTAACAACTTAGTAGCTCCTTAAAAATAATACAAATGTATCAAATGTAGAGAGACATGTTTCAGTTTTAGTAAGCAACTTACGAAGAGAAATTTTCAAATCCTGAAATAAGATTGGTCATCACTACCCTGATTTCTTCTTCCATGTTGATTTTCAAGTTGACCAGCTCGGCAAAGATTAATGTCATTTAAAAGAATAAGACCGAATGTAAACTTAAAACTATGAACTCCCTCCAACTAGTTCTTCATTGGTACCTGATACATGCTGAATGTCACTGTATTTCTCTTGAAGATTTAAATTATTTCCTGCCACCCTTGGGAGTGTGCTGCAGTGCACCAAGACACCCCACACGCAGTTTGGGAATCACAGTATCAGAAGCATGAAAATTATGCTGAAATTTGTGTGGTTCCCATGGATAAATTTTAAACAGATCACCAGTCCATCTGCAAAACCCTACGAGATATGTTGAAATTCTAGAGTGGCAATTGTATTACCATATGAAACAAGTTCAACCCTTGGTCATTTTAGTTTCTTGAAAGTAGCATCAAAATATAAACATTTTAAAAGGTAACTAGAGATTGAATTCAAAAATTCAAGAATTGGAGTTATTCCAATAGCGTCTTTCCCTAATTCTCTTCTACTCAGCCTTATTTGACTTTGACAGACCCACCTACTTCTACTTAGTCATTTCTTATCTACATTTCCTTCTATTTAACCTCTTTTGATCGGTGATAGGGTTCTAATTTATTTATTGAGGAGTGGGAGAGGGTACAGGAAGAATTATTCTATTGTGAGACAAAGAGAAGGTTTTTATTTTTTAAGAAGAAATAACAATGACATTATTCTCAAATTGTATTATTCTTTGGGAGTTTTGCCAAGTCATTGAAGTCATCTCTCCATAATTGTATTTGAAAGGATACTATTGCTCATCTAGGGAGGATTTCCTAGGCAAAGAAATGCTGTAATAATTTCAGACATATATCATGTTAGAGAACCTTATGGAAATAAGTTATAAGTCCAGTCGAATTTTAGATAGGGCTTGGATTCTTATGTCATCAGGAAATTGGATGATTACATCGATAACTTCTCTTACCTTCTTGGTCATTGTTCCCAGTATTTAAAGGAATGACCCCTTCACATGTCACTGCTATAGTATATTGAGTAATCCAAGGAATAATGTGTTTGTTAACACCTTAGAAGGATACTTTTATTTTATTTACCCCAGGTCTTTGTTTCAAGGAATTATCTTCCTAAAAATTCTCATTCCCTTCATTTGTAGGGTCACTGCCTACATATTAGGTAAAAGAAGCTGAAGCATTTTGATTGATCTTTTGACCACGAATTTATATATTCAAGATGTGCTACTGCTTTGGAACCTTCTGTATTGAAAGCTACCTTGACTTTGACTCTAGGCATATTTATTTGTGCATTTTAAAATGACCTCTATCCTCCCCCATTTGGCCATTATGGAGGAATTTTAAATTTTGTATAAGACAAGTAATCAAACACTTTGCTTCTTGGCTTTATCTCCAGCAGCCGATGCCAGTAATGTTGAATGCTATCTGAGCTTCTTGGTTCAAGACTCTGAACCAAGATTCTTGGGCTTTGTATTTATAAAAGGAAATAATTGATTTAAAAAAACCCTTTATATATCTAAATTACATGGGACAGAGTTCTGTTGCTTATACATATAACTATTTCCTGAAGGTCAATGTGAACCCTAGACTAATAAAAACTGCCATTTTATTGAGTATGTATTCAACTGAAAGCACTATAGCAATCACTCTGCATACAACATCAAATTTATCTTTACAACAACTCTATAAGGTAGTTACAATTAGCCTCCTTTTACAAATAGAAGGACTGAGGGTCAGAAAAGCTAAGTAAGTTGCCTGAGGATAAACAGCTAAAACATTAATAAATTGCAGAGCTGACCCCAATCCGTCTCAATCTTATATTAAAATCTGCATTCTTTGCCATGGTCTGTCGACTGAAACGTAGAAGAAAAAGAAAAATAATGTTCCTATTGTCGTTTCTTGTCTTTCTGGTTGCAGTCTTACTTATGAAAGTATAACCAGATGATTTGACTTGCATAAGTTATAAAACACTATGTAATATAAAATAATTTATATTTATACATTGTGATATTTGTATATGGTTCTGGCAAATGATGTTACACTATTGAATAAATTACATTTTCCACTGCTTTTTCTTCAAGATCAAGTGCCAGAATAAAAAAACTTTAGCAGTAATATAGTTTTATAATTTATCCGGTAATAATGACAATTTGAAATGTGACATTCTTTCTAAAATGGCAGATGTTAATACAAAAATTATTTATGGTGTAGTAGATTATTAATACTTAGGATCTGGAATTTCACCCTGTCTCCCCACCCAGCTTCTCCAGGGTTATTTCCACCCTTAGTCAGAGCCCTCCCAGAAACTGATCACCCACCCCTTGGTGGAGGCCAAGAATAGCATGAAGGTCTTCAGTAACAATGAAAGGACACCAAGGAACAAGTATGTGGAGGTCATCCAATGAATCTTATCAATGGGATTTTCAGATGCTGATGTGACTCACAGTTTTAAACAGCGAGATTCAAATTGGCAAGATCCTACCACATTCCTGTTGCATGTATGAGTGCATACCATATATTCACCAGTATTTACTGGTTTAGGCTTAGTGTTTTTCCATGCAGCCTTTTATATGCCTCATCACATTATGGCCAGTGATTCTTTATCCCTGCTATCATATATCTTCTCAGAATCCCCTTACTGCTGGCTTCATAGTTGGTTCCTTTTCCTGCAGGCTCATTTTGATAGACTAGCTGCTGAGTAGATCAGCATCTTATAGTATGGAGGCAGAATTGCAGAAGGCCTATTAGGCATTACAGAACAGTTTTGCTTTCTTACTGGCAAAAATAAAAATAGTCAACACTGTGCCTCTCCTCATGCAACTTTAACATGTACTTGACTTTAAAGTATGCCATTTAGGAAGCTTTCTTTTGACTATGAATCTTAACTACTTGGAATTATACTTAATTTTTCCAGGACTGCAGATGAATAAAGGAGCTTAAGAAGCTACTTTGCTAATGTAGTCCATAACTTTGCTACCAGAGTTAACAAACGTTCATAAAGCTGCTACATTTATTCCTTCTGAAAGGGATATTTCTGACATTTTCAAATTCTGGAAGACATTTGTAACTAATGTTGATTTCAGACAGAATTCCATGTGAGGAGATAATTGTGATCTTTTAATAAAGAGATCCGTTAATTTTGTTTGCTGTTTCCCGACGGAGACACTGCCTTTTCTACTTCAGAAAATGTTAAATCTCTCTCTTCCTCTGCTTCTCAACTTCTTTGTCTCAGACACATACTAATAAAAATGCAAATTCATTGAACACTTATTTTGTGCTCAACTTGAAACAACTAGAAAGTTTTAAGTCCATGTGCAGCTTTTAAAAACGATTGTTCCATCTTTTGGGGCCTTTAAAAACTATGAAGTACCCGATTTCAGTTTGCTGAATGATCTGCTTCAAATTGTAAACACCATGAGAATTTTTTTTTTTTTTTTTTTTTTTTGAGATGGAGTCTCACTGTGTCACCTAGGCTGGAGTATAGTGGCACGATCTTGGCTCACTGCAACCTACGCCTCCCAGGTTCAAGCGATTCTCCTGCCTCAGCCTCCTGAGTAGCTGGGACTACAGGCGCCCACCACCGCGCCCAGCTAATTTTTTTTATTTCTTTTTGTATTTTTTAGTATAGATGGGGTTTCACTGTGTTAGCCAGGCTGGTCTCGATCTGCTGACCTCATGATCCACCTGCCTTGGCCTCCCAAAGTGCTGGGATTACAGGCGTGAGCCATTGAGCCTGACCTGAGAACATTTAAATAGTACTTTTATAGGAGAACTAATTTGAATGCTTCTCATGTTCTCAAAAAAAGTGGCCTGGAAAGAATCTCTGCAAACAATATTTAGTTGGAATTGTTTTAATTGAAAGCAAAATTGCATGTAGAAATCACCTGTGGCAGACTCAAAGTAGCCTGGCTCTGCTTGTTTGCCTTTCAAGTGGGGCAAAATTATGGTTTGCAAAAGTGACACAATAAAATTCAAATTTGATAAAAATTTTTATAGAATAGAATATTCCCATTAAATTAGATATTTTGGGTAAACCTTTTTGTTGTCATTATTATTGAAAAACTTACAAAAATCATCAATGCATACCCTTCTTCAGTAAATAGAGTATCATGATTACAACTGATGTCGTATTTGCCAGGAGCCGCAAACTCAAATATCTCCAGGGCCAGGTAAGAAAGATAAGCAAGTGACATAGGTCAAGGAAAGCACATCCAAGAGCATATCTTGCCTTTAAGAAATGCCTCCAAATCTCTCTTATTAAGCAGTCATTTGTTAAAAACTGTCTTTTCTTGAGCAGACCTACGGTGTTTGTCTCTTTATGTTCATTTAACACCATCCAACATTCCAGTGAAATGTAGCTATTGCTTTACTTCTGCTTTATAAATGAGGAGGGGAAAAGATGCTAAAGGGGTCAGCATCTTGTCTGGAGTCACACACCCCTATATAGCAGTTCCCATAGTAGACTCTAAGCTGTGTAACATGAAACACTACTCATCATTGGTCTTAATAACTACAGAATGGTAAGTGAAGGCTTTATGAAGTTAACCTATTAAATCTCCACCATCTGAATGGTAGATACTAGTGTTTATATGTGCTTTATACCTATGGAAACGGAATCCCAGAAAGGTTCAGACAGCTGCCCAGTGTCACATAGCTAGTAATCGCAGAGCCAGAAGTTGAAGCCCAGGTGATCTGTTCCAGAGTCCGTGCTGGTGGTGTGGTTCTCAGCTGGAGCGATTTTACCCTCCAGAGGACAATTTCAGGCCCCGAGACATTTTGGCTGTCATAACTATGGAAAGAGGTGCTACTGGCACCTATTGTGGAGAGACTAGGGTGCTGTTAAACATCCTACAATGCACAGGACAGCCCCTTTGTCAAATAAAAAATATACCCAGCCCAAACCGTCAATAGCATCACTCTTGAGAAACCCTGGTCTATGCAGTTATCACGGTACAACTATGTAGATAAAAGATTTAACTATCAGGACAGTTGTTGACTGACACATCATTTGAAGTTTCATCTCCAAATAAATCTCTACTATCTGATTACTTCTGTGCTATATGCCTCTTTCCTCTAAAAACTCATGCAGATAATGGAGGTTTTTATTTAAGCTGTTTGGTTTTTATATCTTATTACAATATTCCATACTGCAAATTTTATATATTCTATTATAAAAATTTGTATTATGGATCTCACTTGTGTAAAGAGAATCTTAAATGCTTTTTATCCACCTAGATATACACATTATTAAAATTCTACCATACATCTGTACACAGTTATCTCCTTACCCAAAATTGCCCCCAGTGAATCCTTCTTACCTCTTCTTTCCTTCTGACATTTATAAGTTACTTCCCACAGCCTTAATTACTTAGCAGCTGTCTTGGCATATTGCTTTCCTTCTCCCTTTTACCCCGAAGTGCTTGTTATCTCTACTAATTATTTTCAGAGTTTACAGAAACAACATGTAATGGGTTAGACAGAGAGGGAGTTGGAGTTCAGGAGCAGTGACGTCACCAGAACAGGAGAGTTGGCTGAGAGGGAACATGTCTCCTGCTAGTGAAATAAAAGACATAAAAGATAAAATACTTTTTTGAAGATACGCTGCTTCATGAAGGAAAGGGGAAGGGGCTTAGGCAATGGTCATTAATCCACAGGTCTCCTGTCAACAGTGGTTTACTTAAACATCTGTTATACATTTGTAATTTTTAAATATCTGCCTTGAGGTACTTGGAATTCTCTTTTAAAAGAGATTTCTCTCTAGGGCTCAAAAAATCTGTTTTTTTAGGCTTGAAAATTCGACTAATCTTTTTTTTTTCCTTTTTTTAAAATTATACTTCAAGTTCTGGGATACATGTGCAGAATGTGCAGGTTTGTTACATAGGTATACACGTGTCGTGGTGGTTTGCTGCACCCATCAACCCGTCACCTACATTAGGTATTTCTCCTAATGTTATCCCTCCTCTAGCTCCTCCACCCCCCGACAGGTCCTGGTGTGTGTTGTTCCCCTCTCTGTGTCCACGTGTTCTCATTGTTCATCTCCCACTTATGAGTGAGAACATGCGGTGTTTGTTTTTCTGTTTTCCTGTGTTAGTTGGCTGAGAATGATGGTTTCCAGCTTTATCCATGTCCCTGCAAAGGACATGAACTCATCCTTTTTTATGGCTGCATAGTATTCCTTAGTATATATGTGCCACATTTTCTTTATCCAGTCTATCATTGATGGACATTTAGGTTGGTTTCAAGTCTGCTATTGTGAACAGTACTGCAATACATGTGTCTTTATAGTAGAATGATTTATAATCCTTTGGGTATATACCCAGTAATGAGATTGCTGGGTCAAATGGTATTTCTGATTCTAGATCTTTGAGGAATCGCCACACTGTCTTCCACAATGGCTGAACTAATTTACACTCCCACCAACAGTGTACAAGTGTTCCTATTTTTCCACATCCTCTCCCGTATCTGTTGTTTACTGACTTTTTGATGGTCACTATTCTAACTGGCGTGAGATGGTATCTCATTGTGGTTTTGATTTGCATTTCTCTAATGACCATGACTGATCTTAATAAGCTTCTGACCAAACTAGAACTTTCCAGATTTAAGTTTTGTGTTTATTTGGTCAAAGTGACTTCCTGTTTTTGGAGAGGGAAAGAGATTAAGAAGTCTTTGAAAGCTGCTTACATTTTAGAGTGCCATTTAAATATTGATTTTATGTGAGTTAAGTAAAAGCTGGTTGAAAACATGTATTAAATTTTTGTTAAAATGCAAATGTTTCTAAAAATTAAGAAGGTGAATGCTTGGCAAGCTGTGACTATCTTTTCTCAAAGCAAAAATACTTGAAAAGTAGTTGTTGCCATTAAAAAATATTTCCAATACAGCTAGACTTACCTTGCCTCCACTTGTTCTCTTTATTCACTAGCATTATGCAAACTGTCATAAATCTATTTTAAGGTTATGCCTTTTATTAGGAACAAGTAATAAGAATTTAGCTGGCAGAATTTGTGTTTTTGGAGTTTTTTTTTTCCCATTGCTTTAAATTTATATTCATAAGAATTGCTCCGAGAAAAACTTTTCTTATGCAGACCCACGTGTTAATGCTTTTTAAGTTTCTTTATTAGTTGGTTTCATATCATGTGTAAAGGCAACTCATGAAAATTTGATTTGTTTCTATGGCAACAAGTATAGATGATAGAGAAATAAAGTGTTGTTACTTAGAACTTACGTTATAAGTGAAACTAGCTAATTTAGCTCTTTTACCAAGTTCACATAGTTGCCACAATACAGAAATGTTTACCAAGATGGTTTAACAGGATTTTTCCTTAAAGAAAATACAGTTAACATTGGAGAGTGCATTGGGAAGCAAAAACTATGGAGTAATTTGTACTTAAATGTTATGATACTAATTGGGTTCAGTTGCATACTAATCTTTGGCTTATGCCATTAGGCACCAGTGAATGAGGAGAGACTACTACCAGTGAACTTTAACATCATCTCTCTGATAGGTATCTAGCTATGAACTTGTTATTTGAGACAATCATTTTAATTTCTAGAAAAGTATTTATAGAAAAAAAAATTACCAATAATACATCTAACTACATAACTGTAGATAGCAATTTATATAATCATCAGATTTCTCACGTTCTCTAAACTAAATTTTATTCCAATTTTCCTACTCTTCTGTAACTTTCTCATTACCACAGAGAGTGGCACAGATGGCACAACATAAATTTTATTTATCAAAGTAAAGCAGGTTTAAAGTACATCATACAACAAAAATATTGAGCATAATGATAAGTTGAGACATCTGTAATCTATACCTTGTATAAGCAATTGAAATAAGAATCAGAATTGGTATTAGTTTTGATCATTTACTGCATGCAAGAAAATGCACTAAAGAGTTCACATACTGCTATTATCTTTTTAATCTTGCGAGCAATCATAGCAGGCAGGTATCATTCACATGTTACAGAGGATGGAACTGAGAACTTTTGTTGTAAGGTGACAAACCTAGGAGTTGAGTAGAGAGTTTTCTGCTTCTAAAGAGAGTTATTATATCATGTTTTATATATATATGTGTATATATGTTATATAACTATATCATGCTGTATATCAAATGTGTATATATAGGTATATCTGGATGTTTCAATGTGTATGTGTATATATATGTTTATAGGCATATATATACACACATGCATATATATTTGCAGTTCAATATTTGTTACTGAATTTCACCTTAGAATGTGATTGTCACTAACGTGTCTCTATTTCTGAATATTAAATTATCTGTCAGTTACATCACTTGGAGTCCAATGTTAATCTAAAGAGATGCTGATCACTCTTTGTTAGTTATGTTGCATTCAGCTCTCTTCATCTTTTTAAGTTACAGGTTTTTATGACTTTTGTCTATAAAATATTTTAATACATGGATATTGATGTTATGTTTTTTAAAAATTTAAATGTCTCTAGTAAAACCATAGTCCTTCCCAGGTACATTTTTATGTAAGTCATACAGTTTTCTTCATAATAGATGTTTGAATAGGATGGAGCTATGAAATTTCACTCCCTTATTTATTTTATTATCCATTACAGGAACATCCCTCACTAGGCCAACTTTCAGAGAAATTAATAGACAACAACATTAATGTCATCTTTGCAGTTCAAGGAAAACAATTTCATTGGTATAAGGTATGTTAACTCCGAAAATGTGAAAATTAAATTTTTTTCATTGGTAATTGAAATTAAGACATTTTTTTAGAGCCACAGATAAGGATTCTGGAATTATTATACTTTGTACAATCTAAATTCTATATTGTATTACTAAAGTATCCTTTACAATGTCTTAACTTAGCATTTAAGTATAAGTTCTATTTAGGTTTGTAACATCTAGAACTGAAACTGAGAACTGAGAATTGTATTCGGTACACTTGAGCGCAACTTGATGCTTAGGGTGGTCTCAAATGTGGCAATAGTGGAGAAGCCTTACCAGGAAAAAAGTAGTTCACAATCCATCTTTGCATCTTGCATGTCTAGAGTGCTTCTTATTCTGGTCCATGAGCATAACCTCCTAATAGGTTAAAGTTGGAGAATATCAGCTTAATTCTCAATAGCACTGACACACCTAGCTTTGGTCTAGGTCATTCAATAATGGACCAAAAAGGGCCATGGAAGTGGCTGAGCCAGTCAAAGCCTTGGTGACATAAGAATAATCTTGGTGGTGTCTGGAGTCCTTTGGGCCAGGTGAGACCCTCAAGCAAAACAAAGCAGCTGTGTCACACTGGAGGTGCCACGGATCCCTCAGCCTAGAACTGTTTCTCTGCAACGCTGCTGTAGCTTTCTTTTCACAGTCTTTAAGGCTCTTTCTTCCTAGAAACTCTCTTGTTTTCATTTTCATGAAGCTATGACACCTTAATTTTCATTATGCATCTCTGTTCACTTGGTCTCCTTCCTCTCCTTTGCTATCTTTGCTTCTCCCATCTACTCCCTAATTATACATCTCCCCTCAGTGGCCAGTCCCCAGTGCCCTCTACTTATTTTTTAAAACTGCAGAGAAAGTGCATTTTTTTGGCTTCAATAAATACTTGAACCCATTTGGATTTGCCACAAGCTGGTGTTCCCTCTACCAGTTTCCCTATTACCTACCTACCTTATCATCTGAAAGCACTACTTTAATCACAACACTTCTTCCCTTAGAAACCTATGGTGAAGCTTTATTTATTTAGGGTAAATGTATGGAGTACAAGTGCAAGTTTGTTACATGTGTAGATTGCATAGTGGTGAAGCCAGGGCTTTCAGAGTATCTATCACTCGAATAGCACACATTGTACCCATTAAGTGATTTCTCATCATCCATCCCACTCCCAGGCCCTCACCCTTCCAAGTCTCCATTATCTATCATTCCACATCATGTATACACATTATTTAGCTCCCACTTATGGGTGAGAACATGTGCTATTTTTCTTTCTGTGTCTGACTTAGTGAAACTTTATTTAATTTCTTGTTTTCCCAAATGTATATACCATGGAATCACATTTTAAGGTAACAACAAACTAACATCTGCAGAAGTAGGACTCTGGTCAAAATTAAATGGCCCAAACCACTTTATTAACAATCATAACAGCTTCCACTTACTGAGTACTTAACTATTGTCAGGGATTGAGTTTGTAAACATTTATTAATCTAATCCTTTTAGCAACTCATAAAAATGAGGGCAGTCATCTTAATATGCCCATTTTAAAGATAAGGAACCATGTTTTAGGAGATTAAATACTTACCCAAGGGTTTCTAACAACCCAAATCCTTTGCTCTTAACCTCTAAGCTTAACAGTTGGCTTTGAAATACCGTGCAGCTTTTCATAGCTTTTGCGTCCTCTTTGCTGTTTCTCTAACATTATTTCTTGGTAGCATTATTGGCTCTAGCAGTTTATTCCTATTCCTTTAAAAATTTGCCATTAACTGATAAACCATAAAACCAGGTTTTTTGTTATTAATTGAATTATGCACAATATTAGAATCAACTGGCTCCAGTGTGAGCCCCATGCATGCCCTTTATAGTCACCTCCTTTGACTGCCTAGAGATCTTTTTTATCAATCACCTTTCACCTGGGTTCTAACAACCTCATGGCTGATCTCCGTAATCCATCCTCCATCTGGCTGCCAGGATGATCTGTTGAAAACACAGTGTGACCACAGTACTCCCTTGAGTAAAAGGTTTCAGCGGTGCCCTCTGAATTAGAAGACCAAATCTCTAAGGTGGCACATAAGGCCATGTGGTCTCCGCTTGCCTTTTTGGCCTCATTGCCCCACTGTTCCTTGCCTTGCAGGGATGCTTCTCATCTCTCAGCCACACTTCTAATCCTCCTGTGCCTAAGCACTCAGCCAGGCTGTTTCTTTACTCTCTGCCTTTGTTCTTGCTGCTCACCCTCGCCTCTCATGTCTGGAAGTCCTTCTTCCTCATTACTTTATTAACTCTTTCTCATACTTTAAGACATAGCTTATAATTCACCTCCTCCAGGAAATAGTCCTTGGCAACTTTCCCCAGATCTCAAATGCTTGCCAGGTATCCCTCTCATTAGGGTCTGTGCACATCTCTATTGTTTCACATGTTCACATGTACAGTGTTTAGTGAAATTGTCATTTATATGCCTGTGAGATCCTTAAGGGTGGAAACTATGTGACCTAGTGATTTGGCATCTCCAAAGTGTGTATAAAGTAGGAGCTCAATAAAAGTCTAGTAAATAAATTTTTAAAATCTATAAATGATAATTTTTTCCTTATGACTTGAGATACCAAATTGTTAGTGTCTAAGTAATGACTGGCATCCAGAAGGAACTTAAGGATATTTGTGAATAGAAAAAATGCAAGAATAAATGGATTTCAAAACTTTTTACCATTTGATTTCCTATAAATATGTGCCCTTTATTCAGATTGACTTTTTTTTCTATTTTTGCTTCATCTTCAATTCATGTAGACCTTTAAGCCTTTGCTCATTCTCCCTAAAAATACCTACGGTCTTCTCCATAATTAATAAGCAACATCCATCAAGAACACATAGCCCATGAAGTTTCCACTTGTGACTATGATTTTTCCTAACTGAAGAAGTTTTGGGAAGTGCTTCATTAAATAGTGTTAAATCATTTCCAAATTGCAGGCCTACTCTGAACCTTTTAAGTTGCAAATGTGCATTTTATGTTTCTAAGTGGAAGAAACCATACGCAGAACTTCCCAAGCTTATTTCCCCTCAAAACCTTTTGTATGCTTAAAATCTCTTGAGCTTTACATTCCATGGAAGATGTGTGGGAGATGTTCATCTGCATTTCGATTGGATTTTTAGGTTGTCATGTACAGTGATTCCGGATGCACACACACAGTCATGCACATATACAGACACACACAACCACTACATGGGTATATGTTCTGGCTGCTCTACTAGATTGCTTATATTTTTCTTGTGTCTTATATGTTTTCATTCATTTAATTGTTCACCTTCAACTGATAACTACAAAAATATTTACTATTTTTTGGTTGCTAACCCATTACATACTATTGTCATTCTTTAAATGCTACTCATATGTTTAATAGGATCTTCTACCCCTCTTGCCGGGCACCATTGCTGGTGAAATAGAATCAAAGGCTGCAAACCTCAATAATTTGGTAGTGGAAGCCTATCAGGTATGTATATATTATATACAATTTTTAAAATAAAATTTTTACACCAATTTCTGTGGCGAGGTACAAAGTAGTGCTATGTCATCTTGAGAGGAGAAGTAGAAAGCATTTTAGATTAGGAATTAGGAATCTGACGTTCATCCCTGGCCCTACCACTAACTAGCTTTTTGCTTTGGGAAAGTCATTTCTACTTTCTGTGCCTCACTTTTCTCATTGACAATCAATGAAGATTGGGCTAGAGGCTATCTAAATTTCCTTCTACATCCAATGCTCAGTGAATCATCAAGTCTTAGCTATAGAATGTACTTTATTACCATGAAATTGCATCATTTCCTATCCCATAATGATAAAGTAGAAGTCCACAGTTACATAAGGCAATAATCTGCCAGGGAAGTTGAACTATCTGGGATACAGCAATTATTAAGAGGACTGTGTTGGGGTCTCTATGATCAACCACTTGATTGTTCAACAATTATTTTAGCAGTTTTATCAAAAGAGTTTGATTAAAAGAATCACCTTAGTGGATATTCTATTTTCTTGAGTTCATCATTGTATGCTGCCATCAGTCCTATGAAGAGTGAATGCCTCAATGCAAAGAATTTAAAGGAACATCTGTTCTTTCAACCTGGATCATTCCTGAATAGAACAACCTCTGTTAAGACATTGCAATAATAGTGACTGCTACTTTTTTACCACTAAGATCCAGTCACTTTCCATACATGACCTCATTTAGTCCACACACCTGATCTATAAGGCAGGTGGTTAGTACCCACGTTGTATATTAGTAGAAACCAAGACTTGAGAAAGTGAAACAAGCTCATCAAAGGTTGTTCAACTAATAAGCAGAAGAAAGTGGGATCCGAATCCAGGTATTCCTTTACTTCAAGCCTCAGGTGCTTCCTCCTGTGTGATACCACCTGTTTTTCATTGTTTTACAGTGTGTCAAAAGATATGCTTTATGCTACCTTGAATTTATGGGCCAACTATAAAGTCTCACTTTCCCAAATCCTCTGACGCCCTTCCTGACATGTAGCATTTAATAGTAAATTGTAGCCAAAGCATTGTGGAAAAAACTCTGGCTTCTCTTCTCATTTTCTCCAGACAGCGCACCTGCCTTTAGCTTGGGCACGAAAGAGAAAGGCAGGAAGTAGACACAAGATATAAAATGAAGAACTTGTTTAAACTTTCAACTTCTAAAAGGAAAATAAATCTTGCTTGATTTGTTTTCGCTGAGTATAGTTTTCTATGTCTGAAAAGTATGCTGAGTAAAATAAGGAAGAGCATCTTAAGTTACATCTTTCTGACTGTTACAAAAGAAAAGAACAGTGAGACTGAAGAGGGACTTATCATAGAAAATCCAATGTGTCTAAAATTCGTTCCCATCAGTAGTCTGTTCCCAAGAATAATCAAAATAAGAGAAAAGCTTATGCTGTTAGAAACCACCCTAAATTCTTTAGTATGAACCCGTTTATTACTCCAAACAAAGTATATAAACTGACAGATTTTTACCTGTGTGTCAGACTGCCCAGTGGCAAAGGAGATAGCAACATTTGGTTATTTTGCCTAGCATAGGTATGCAATGCCTTAGCCCACTGTAAACAGTGGAAAACCTTAAACAGTGGAAAAATGATATTAAATACAACAAAAACTTACTGTGGCTAACTACTCTTCTTAAGTTGGAATTCTGTTATTATTTTATATATGTTTATATTATCAAAAATCTTCTAAACTTTCATTTTGTGTTCACAGTCCAACAGAATCAATTCACAATCCATTGAAGAATTATATAGAATCTGCCTCTGTACCTACTAGATACTAAAAGGGAAGCTTAAGATTATGAATTTCTGAATCCCCAAAATGGGCAAAAATTTAAGGATTTGTCTTCACTTCAGGCTTGAAAAACATTGGCCTAACTAGCAAAGATCTTTTTCTTTTCTTCTTCTTCTTCTTTTTTTTTTTTTTTTTTTTTTGAGATGGAGTTTCACTCTGTCTTGCCCAGGCTGGAGTGCAGTGGCGAGATCTTGACTCACTGCAACCTCCACCTCCCAGGTTCAAGTGATTCTCCTGCCTCAAGCTCCAGAGTAGCTAGGATTACAGGCATGTGCCACCCACACCCGGCTAATTTTTGTATTATTAGTAGACGCAGGGTTTCACCATGCTGGTCTGGAACTCCTGACCTCAAGCAGTCCACCTGCCTCAGCCTCCCAAAGATCTGGGATTAGAGGCATGAGCCACCACACCAGGCCAACTAAGATCTTAAGAGAAGCAGAATTTTAGAAGGGTAAACTGAGGATGTTCATTGTGTTAGGCATTTCCTTCTGATCTGCTGGTTGCCACATATCAACATCCTTGTATACCACTGGAAGTTTCTATTGATTTACCAAAATTATACAATTAATTGTTGCAGTATCTATGAGCTCTCTGGAAGACAAAAAAAATGTGACTGACATAGTCTTACCTACTGTAAATAATATTTACATTGAGAAATTAGAGGAAAGTCTCTTGTTCTAAAGATATGCTGCCAGAATTCCATGATTATTTGTCAGTAAGCACGTGTTTCTATGTTGATTATACCATTGAAGAAGAGAAATCACTCAAGTAAAGAATTAGAAGCCACTGGAAATTATTTTTCTTTTCATAACCAGCTGCTTGCTCTTTTCTTTAGGTACATACTTCATTTTTCCTTTTTTTTTTTTTTTACAAGTGAAGGATTTTTGCATGTGGTAGACTCAGTTGTATGGAATAAAGTGCACACAGATCTGAAGCATACATTAAAGTTAGCTAGATCCTTTGGAAGTCGAAGATTGTAAAGAAAGAAATTAGTGTGTGCCTGCCACACAATAAGCATTAAATAGATATTTATTGAATGAGTGTATACATGGGTGAATAAATGAATGAATGAATGGTTTTCTGCCCAGTAAGAGGCCCTATTTTGATATTAAGGATTGCAGCAATCTTGGCTGACACAAACAAGTCCCAGGGACTTGGGAAAAATTCTAAGCCATTCTTGGAGAACCTTATAGAACCACATAGAACCATATCTGTTAGGTAATTCTTGCTCCTTCAGTGTAGAAATGGCCTTCCTAAAATGTACTTGTCAATTCTGCGTCAATAAGGCATTTTAGCTATCATGATAGTCTCAATTGTTTGAAACAAAAAATATTTCTTTAGCAGCTTTATATGACAGAAGCATTTTCTACATTTGCAGGTGTCAAGATTTGCCCTTTATGATGATATATGTGTTCTCAAAGTTTAATTATACTTTATCATAAAATATAGTTATTACTGGATTAAAAATGGCTATTTTGTTAACAGACTGATAAATATCTTTGAAGGGCTCAAAATGCAGTCATGGAAATATGTAAAAAAATAGAATAATTTGAATGCAGATAATCGAATCCTTCAGTATTTCTTATGTATTTCAAATACAATTGGGTCTTTATGTGGAAACACTGTTTTTATTCATCCTTTTATAGAAACAGACTCTTTGATCTAGTTAAAATGAAATCTATAATGATTTAGTAAGCTTGACTCTGCTTTGTTGCTTACATTTGAAACTACTCTCGTATGTAATTTAAAAATAATGTCTCTGCAGAAGCTCATTTCAGAAGTGAAAGTTCATGTGGAAAACCAGGTACAAGGTGTCTATTTTAACATTACCGCCATCTGTCCAGATGGGTCCAGAAAGCCAGGCATGGAGGGATGCAGAAACGTGACAAGCAACCATGAAGTATGTGGGTGTGCATTTTTCCCTTTTAAAATAAACTAAGTTGCTTGGCATATTTTCTTACAGAAAAGTCAAACCATTCTGAAACATTTTACTTACTACTGCCTCTAAGAATCTTATTTATACTTCAAGGTAACTTTCATTGTCTCTCCTCAAAGTTCCTCTTTGTTTTAGCTATTGTTCTCTCCAACTCTCAGGTTTTAATATGTATAAAACCTGTATGTATAAAATATGTATAAAACCTATACATTTTAATATGTATAAAAACAGTTACTGTCTTAGAAATAGTGATTTCCTTCAAAATCTCATTTTGGAAGAATGGTTTTTCTTACCTTTTACATTGTTTTTTCCTTTTCATTTGCTTACATGCCATCTTTCCTTCTCTTTCAATGTGCGTGTGTGTGTAATATTAAACAATTATTTATCAATAGTAACTTTAAACTTAGGTGTCATGACCAGCATAAATTAGGAAATCATTTATTCTCAAATAAGTAGTGTCTATACTTATAATAATGATAATGCCTTTTTGGTTTCATATTCACAAAATCTCAAAGTAATGTGAAATTTAAAGTCACATACCACAGAAAAGAATGGGAATGATAGAGCAGTTGATAAAGGCTAAGAATTTCAAAATCTTTCACTTTGTGATTGCCCCAATACACTCATAATTATCTAAATTATCTACAAGGAGGTAGGGAAATTTGTTAAAAACAATACAAAATGAGAAGAGCCATCATTTACCAAAAAAGAATGGAGACAGATCCAGATTGTAACAGTATCAGGAAACAGCACCAGAGGAGAGAGAGATTCTCCAAGGATTGGCACAATAGAAAGAGTAACACAAAGAAACATACTCTTTAAGGGAGTCTTTGTTGGGTGAAGTGATTTTGAGTGAGTCATTTATGTCATGAGGCATTGTCTCATTTTTAAATGAATGACTTGAACTAGAAGATTTCCAACCCCTTTTCCTTTGAAGTTCTATGATGATTAATTATGTAATGTCATGCTATAGAAAAAAAGAAAAAGTTATTGAACGTGATAGAAGATTCTAAAAATGAATAAAAGAGAATCCTGTCTTCTCTTTAGTTAGAATATGTTTTTCTATCTTAGGAATTTTAGAGCTGTATATTTTAAATTAATTATTGCCAGTTTCTAATTCTGTGGTTTCTTCTTTGATCACTCCATGGATTTTGTTCAAAGGATATCATATTTTGCAAAATACACTTTGGCTTTTCATTAAAACTACAGAGAAAACTTTTTACTAGCAAATATAGCACTAAGTTACTTTATGAAAAAACGGCTACTGTCTTAGAAATAGTTATTTCCTTCAAAATCTCATTTTGGAAGAGTGGTTTTTCTTACCTGTTACACTGTTTTTTTCTTTTCATTTGCTTACATGCCATCTTTCCTTCACTTTCAATTGAGTGGTTTAAATAGTTTAACTCTCAGGAATAGTCATATGACCTCTTAGTTATGGAAACCCCAGAGTATGATCTACTGTTAGAGATGGCAGTGGCCACATTAACTTACGTATCTGTTAAGCCTCAGCATTCTCAAAGACGAAAGCATTTTAAGTATAACACCAACTGTATTGATTTTAATATTACGGAACAAATTCTAGTGTTTCATGTATATATAAGCCAAATTTAGATACTTTATATTATTGTATCATAGACACATATTCCACCCAAAAAGCTCAGCACAAATTAATTTTAAATTGCAATGGATCTCAATCCAACATGAAATAAATATACCTTATTTACCAAAGTACCTAAAGATGGTAAGGTGAGCCAATAAATATAAATAGACATATTAAATCAATTGTGTTGTGCAAAAAGAAGAAATAGAGAAAAAGAAAACATTTGACCAGTTCCTGCCAGCCCAGCTCCTTAGTTCTGGGCTATCTTCTTCCACTGAGACAAGCAGATGACCTGTGCTGAGGTCTTAAGATTTGAGAATGAGAGTCCTAAACAATTTTATTTTGAGTAACATCACAGAAAGCCACATGTTTTCCTCCACTGAAACCCTGTATAAACTAAAATGTAACTCTGAAACTTTACTTGGGCTCCTAGAAAATAGGAACAAAATTAAAATTGTTCATTTGAACATCTTACCTCAGGGTTTTTAAAATCTTTTATTTATTTATTTATTTATGAGACGGAGTCTCGCTGTGTCACTGAGGCTATAGTGCAGTGGTGCGATCTCGGCTCACTGCAATCCAAGTGATTCTCCTGCCTCAGCCTCCCTCCCAAGTAGCTAGGACTACAGGTTCATGCCACCACACTCAGCTAATTTTTGAATTTTTAGCAGAGATGGGTTTTCACTATGTTGGCCAGGCCGATCTCGAACTTCTGACCTCGGGTGATCCAACTCCCTCGACCTCCCCAAGTGCTGGGATTACAGGTGTGAGCCACCGCGCCAGGTCTCATCTCAGGGTTTTAAACCAGTAGAGCAGAAGCCCTTTACTTTGGTTTATGTGATCTATCTCTAGTGTCAAATATTCAATACCCCACATTTTAATGGCTGAATTTAGAAAATGGTCTATTCTTTCTTATGTTTGCTAAGAAATTAATCATCAGTGATGGGGTAGACGCTTCAAAAAGGCTTGCACTCAAGTCTATTTAATGGTGCAATATAGGGATTAGCAGTCATTATATTCTTTAACTCTTAAGTTCATTAGTTGGAGAATAAATGACATTAAAAAGAGATGTTGCATGTATATGAAAGTGATTACATGTGTTTATTTTACAAATATTTTTAATTTCTCTAAGATGGTTTCTTATCAATTCAGTTATTAACAGATATAATATTAGTAATAAAAATAATTAAGGTATGTAAATATATTTCCTTTTTCCTCCTAAATTTAGGTTCTTTTCAATGTAACAGTTACAATGAAAAAATGTGATGTCACAGGAGGAAAAAACTATGCAATAATCAAACCTATTGGTTTTAATGAAACCGCTAAAATTCATATACACAGAAACTGCAGCTGTCAGTGTGAGGACAACAGAGGACCTAAAGGAAAGTGTGTAGATGAAACTTTTCTAGATTCCAAGTGCTTCCAGTGTGATGAGAATAAATGTCATTTTGATGAAGATCAGTTTTCTTCTGAGAGTTGCAAGTCACACAAGGATCAACCTGTTTGCAGTGGTCGAGGAGTTTGTGTTTGTGGGAAATGTTCATGTCACAAAATTAAGCTTGGAAAAGTGTATGGAAAATATTGTGAAAAGGATGACTTTTCTTGTCCATATCACCATGGAAATCTGTGTGCTGGTGAGTATAAATATACACAGGCAGCTTTTACTTGTCACTATTACACCAGCATAGATGTTAAAGTATCTTTAAATCACATCTTTACAAATTAGCAAAATTGAATCTGAATTTGTTATTCAAAGTTTCATCGTCCATGAAATTAGGGCATGGCAACAGATTTATAGTATGTGATTTTGATATTTATATTTTAACCTATTTTATACAGGAAATGCTTCAAAATAAAAACCTAAAATTAATTGTTATTCTCATGCTTTCCTTGATCTTGGAAAGAAATATACCAGAAAAGGAAATGCTGATGATATCTGACACATTTTCTAGAAGAATCAGAGTATTCTTCTAGAAGGATCTGATTCATTCTGGTAAATGGTCACTCCCTCCAACTTGCACATAGGATTTTATTTCTGTCAGGATGATGGGGAGTGAGGTATAAGAGTATATTTTTCATTCATATGAAAATCTTTAATGCATTATTATAAATGGTATTCTAAGCTGGCAGTAATTTAAGCCTCTCCAGTTTATTTTGGGCCACCACCAGCAACGAAACTGCCAAAGGACAGCATTCTTCAAGAAAATACTTCCTTACTAAGTAATCTAAAAGATTCATCCTTGAGGCCACACACAGACCAAATTTTAAACATAAAAATAAATTAAAATAAAAATACCAAGATTACTCTTGGGCTATTCAATTTACTGCCACCTACAGGTTAGATTCCAGAAAATCTAATCAACATTTGCAAACTAAAACAAAATACCATTTTTAAGTGAATTAAATAAATTACCTGTCATCTGCGTTCTGTGATAATTTTCCTGTGACAATATGCTAAATTTACTCGTTGAGAAAAACATCTTTTTAGTATCTGTATTTTAGTAAATAAATATTTGTTACATTATTGATGAATGGAAACATCATCATAAGCATATGGGATGCAACAAACCTATAAAAAATAAATGGTGCAATCTAGTCTAAGCTGAAAATTTGGCCTGTATCACCTAAATGTGCAGTGGAAATTGTCTTTTTTTCTATAACATACATAGAATATTTTAATATATATACAAACATGTATTCAACTGTAACTGACATCATGGGTAGGATGGATTATAGATGACTTTAGAATGAACCAGCAGTTGTCTACCATATTTTACAGGGAGGAAAAATATTATTTTACAGTGAAGAGAAAGAATTTTCTGAAGTCACATCCCACAACTGTCAATCTCTCAAGAGAGTTTCAAATACATTTGAGTATTTGTCCCAGTCCCTGCAGTAAAATATCTAGTGTACTAGCTTTTCTATATGAGTATGATACTACTGACCCACAAGCAGTTGAAAATCTGCTTTGAATTGTTTCTGTGTAAGTGCAGACTGTAACTGACATGTACTTTCTCCACTAGTCTCCTTTGGGAATAAAAACACATGTTCACAGGCCTGCTGGCGAGGATTCAGCATAAGCTTGCACAGCACACAGGGCTTGACCGACATTTGTCTGGCCTGGACTTCATTAGTTTTACACTTAGCAAATTGAGCTGGTCCTACAGTAGAATCTGTGGAACAATTATCCTGTGAGGTGCTCAGCAGTAAAAGAAGAGAGAGAGGGAGCTAAGAAAGGAAAGGAAGGGAGAGAGATAGAAGGAAGGAAGGGAGGGAAGGAAGGAGAAAGGAAAGGAGGCAGGGAGGGCGAGAGGGAGAAAAGAGGAAGGTTGGTTTGTGGCTAGATAAGCTTCAGAATTCCTATATAATCATGTGAAATGTACTTCCTTTTGACAATTTCTAGTGCACACTGGCATATTAAGTTTTGGACACTTTTTCTGTCTAAAATCCATTTAACTCTGTGTAACTGTGTTTTCTTCACCCCACATGCATAAATGCTCCCCCACCACACACACACCATCTTTCTTTCTTTTTTTCATTTACCATCTAAGAACAGCTCACAGGATAGAGGAGGATCTGCCCTGCTAACTTACTAAATAATGCACTGAGGATGTGAAAGCATTTGTTCAACTTCCCAAGAAATCTGATCTTTAAACATGGCATTAGCAGTACTGAAGCACTAGAAAGGTTTGCTTCACAGTCCTGTAAAGTTATCCTAGGCCTTCAGCAACATCAGAAGACTGAGAGAATAGGTGATGGAAGCCATTAATCAAATACCTGTATTTTTTCTAACTCCAAGTCAGGGAGTTAACATTACTTCGGCCTTTGCAGTTTCTTGATATGTGTGTGTTTTTAATGTAAAACTGAATATGCGATGACATTCAAGTAGTCTGGCAGCCACTGAAGCAGGGGTGCCCTTCAAGCTTATTAGGAGAGTGCATTAACATGGGGAGATTATCTACAGTAGAACAGTTTTGAAAACAGATCCTCCTAAATCCAACACTGTTTGTGTCAGACCAACGAAAAAGTGATGTTGTTTCCATTCATTGGACTGTCAGTGCGTTTCCATGGAGATGATACAGGAATCCATGGTTGAAAATTCTTTACAAAGTCAGTGATCCAGATAACATAGGTCCTGCGGTGTCTTCCTCACAGGGCATGGAGAGTGTGAAGCAGGCAGATGCCAATGCTTCAGTGGCTGGGAGGGAGATCGGTGCCAGTGCCCTTCAGCAGCAGCCCAGCACTGTGTCAATTCAAAGGGCCAAGTGTGCAGTGGAAGAGGCACGTGTGTGTGTGGAAGGTGTGAGTGCACCGATCCCAGGAGCATTGGCCGCTTCTGTGAACACTGCCCCACCTGTCATACGGCCTGCAAGGAAAACTGGTATGATTTCTCTGATTCCAAACATACACAAAGAATAGCTACTTTTGTCCTTTTTTGTTCTGACTTCCTTAATCTTAAACGTTGCTGGATACATTGTGACCAGCACACTAAAAAAGAATTAAATGAGAAATGCTATGAATTAGAAGACTTAAATTCAAATCTTTGACCCCTGGATAGCTGTGGAAGCATTGGAATAAATCTGGACACTCACTACCTTAGCTTTTTGGAAATTAGAGGTTGCCTGCTGCCCAGCATACTATTTAGTAATAGAGTGATCTAGGACAAGTTGTTACAATTTTCTGTGCCTCAGTTTCCTGATATCAAAAGTGAGGATAGTAATAATACCTTGCTATATTTCTGTGAAAGAATCAAATGATTCATATAAAAAAACTTACCTTTGTACTTGATGCATGGCAATCATAGAATGTTAGCTGTTACTGCTATGTTTTATTTTTAATATTTTAATGATAAAGAACAATGGTGTCCGTGACACACCCTAGAAATAAGTGATCTATAAATGAAAGGTGATATGTTAAATGAAGGTGACATTACTCTTTTGTGCCAATAAATATTTCAGTAACAATTTGAGATCTGCACAAAGTCTACTAATCTAAACATCACTGTAACTTCCAGTTTGTTTTATTCAGCATTTTAAACCATTGACTTTCTCAGATTAGTAGCGCAAGTAAGTTTTTTAGAATTATGCATGGTAATTTATTTAAATCATTTGGAAATGCAATCCTTCAATGTAATGATGGTGTAATTTCTAATGAACATAATCAAAATTTGATTTGTTTCTGCATTGTTATTTTGTGTTTTGTTTTCTTGTGGAAAATATTATAGTCTACCACCTTTTTAAAGAATAAATATTTTCACTTCTGTTTCCCCTTGCAGGAATTGTGTGCAATGCCTTCACCCTCACAATTTGTCTCAGGCTATACTTGATCAGTGCAAAACCTCATGTGCTCTCATGGAACAACAGCATTATGTCGACCAAACTTCAGGTAGGCCAAAGCTTAATAATCAAAGCACAGAATAGTGTCTGTAGAGGATGATCTTCCTCCAAAAGACCCATAAGTAACCATGCTAAAGAAAGGACCGGGCTGGGTGTGGTGGCTCACACCTTTAGTCCCAGCACTTTGGGAGGCCAAGGCTGGTGGATACCTGAGGTCAGGAGTTCGAGACCAGCCTGGCCAACATGGTGAAACCCCCATCTATACTAAAAATACAAAATCAGTCGGCTGTGGTGGCTGGCACCTGTAATCCCAGCTACTCAGGAGGCTTAGGCAGGAGAATCGCTTGAATCCGGGAGGTGGAGGTTGCAGCGAGCTGAGATCGTGCTATTGCACTGCAGCCTGGGCAACAAGAACGAAACCCTGTTTAAAAAAACAAAGAGAGAGAGAGAGGACTGAGGGCTTTATTTTTAAATTTTGAATTAAATTTTAAAAAACATTGCTTTATTCTTTATAACAATAATAAATAAGTGTTTATGTGTCGTCTTCTACCTTAGATACTTCCTTCATGTTCACTGGCTCATTTAATGTCATACAACTCTTTGAGATTGGTATAATCTCCATTTTACAGATGGGGAAACTGAGGTTCAGGGAAATTTTTGTATGAGGGCTGCTATCTCTTAACTAGTAATGTTAAGATACATGTCTTAGACCAAGATCTTCAAACTAAAACTTCCATACCCTTTTCATTACATCACATTTATGATCATTCATTCTTAAGCTATATTTTTATCAAAATGAAAAGCACCAGGAAGGAATGGCACTTTTCAAGTTACATATTTTGTAAAAGCAGATCATTTTTACTTAGAATTTTTTGGCTTCACCTGAAACATGAAAGCAAATATTGATTAGACATGATGAAGTTCAGAACTGGAAGCAAGTTTGAATTATGAAGGAAAATTATGGCTCAGTAGACTTCATCTCTTAGTGAAATGAGTCTACATGGGGAACTCATATTTCTGGTTCACTGAGGACTTGACAGCCAATTTATTTGGATGCCTTTCCATGGAAGTACATTGCATGGGAATTCAGCTGTGTAGATGAGACGGGAAACCTAACCACTCAGCCACACCATAGCAAGCACACTCAGTGGTTACAGGGTACCATCTTTGGGAGATTTAAAAAACTGAATCGTAAACTCGTTATATTGTATACATTAACATGTGCAGTTTTTGTATATCAATGATACTTAATAAAGCTGTTTAAAAAAAAAAAAAGCAAAACAAAACAAAACAAAAAGTTATTTAGAACCCAGAACCCTACTTTGCACAGGGGTAAGGTGTGGACCTCCACATGCATTAGAAACTAACCTTGAAATTATATCTTTATTAAAACATTCCTATTGCAACTATTATTTCAAGTCTCTCCAACCTGTAGGAAAAACTCCAGCTCTTAGAGAGACTGCACAAAAGAATAAACTTTCTCCAGAGTGTTGTTTCCTTTTTCCCTCACATCCACACTGATCTTAGCCCATAATGAACTTGGCTCTGAAAAGAGCCCCATGTGCTGCCAGCTGGAGCTGCAGCAATCACTCCAGAAAGCCAAGTGCCTTTCTAATAAATAAGGCCTTACTATCAACATGTCATTTATTATGTTAAGTAAACACTACTTTGACTTAAGTGTTGTTACAAAAAGTATTCCCTTAAAGCTCCTTAGGAAAAGTCCTGGCCTGACCTAAACTAAGGAAAGTATAGGCTAGGCATGAATGTTTGACCACTCATAGCATTTCAATATGCATGCAGATTTGAGCTCCGAAGATGCCCTCTGTTGTAACCTATTAGAAATATTTCCAAAATGTGTCAGTAGCTAGGGGCCGCCCCTCCCCTTCACAACTATTGTGCAAGGAGAGGGAAAGGGCATTTGTTAGGCACCTCTATTATCTATCCACTCAGTCGCACTTAAAGGCTGTTCTTTCAGGCTCTCTGGCTGAGCTCCCACCAGGCGAGAAGCCACTAAGTGGAATCAAGCCGGGCGCCCCCCTGAGGATCTGCTTAGCTGATTGAGTAGTCCTAAATCAACCAAAGGAAATGACAATCTGTCAGAACAGAAGGCATGTGTGTTATGAACCCAAAGTCACTGTAGAAGCCTCAAAAGACACCACCTTTGAGCAGAATATTTTGGATTCTCTCTCTGTGAGACCTGTAGCAACAGGGACCTACACTGGCATTTGGTGTTTCCATTCCAATTGTAGCACTGGGATAGCCTTTGACCTTTCTTTCAAAGTACCTTATCTCACACACACACACACACACACACACACACACACACACACAAAAATAGGCTTAATTAAGTCTTCTCGCTTGAGAGGAACCCTTTCCCTTATCACCGAGCTTGGCCTTATTCAAAAACATGCTTAGTCCTCACTGGAAATTCAGACCCAAATCAGCCAGGATTGGTTGGGAGGTGCACTATGCTAAGCCTTAGCAGGTCACCACCCTAGTGGCCATCGGAACTTTGGATGAGGTCCCCAAACCTTGGAGAACGGGTGGGAGCACACATGCCTCTTTAGCCACAAAGTAATTTTATTAATCTGGGGCAGCTGGTGAGTTAGTTCTATGGAATACTTGCCTATTGTGTAACCATATTCCTCTTAGATTAGGGTAATGCCTCTGGCAACAACAGAGTCTGTAGACTTTTAAGCACCAGATCTTTGGCAATGAAGGTGTGCCAAAGATCTGGTGCTAAAACGAGATCTAGCATGTCCCTCCTCTTAACACAACATTTCTTTTTCCAGCTAGTAATTATTTGTCCTAAGTATTATTTGTTCTTAAAATACACAGTGCATTTTTAGAGGCAAATGGAATAGGTGTAGTTAACGACAAGTAAAAAGTAAATTAATGAAAAATGAAGAATGACATTTTCATGTGATCCCAAATGGGACACTCCTATTTCCTGGAGAAGCCATGTATAATAATAATGAAAATTTACACTTCAATTTCTGAAGAAATATTTATTTACCTATTAGAGTAGTTTTGATTTTAGTTTTTGCAGATGTTTACTTTATTTTCCATTACTGGCGTGGAACAAATGAAGACGAAGCATAACAAGAGAAATATATCCTAAGGCCCAGAATGGCTCAATAATTTTTTGAAATCCTATTTTCCCTTTAGTGATCAACCGTACACACCACAAAAACTATTCCTCTTTCTGTCTTGGATTAAATTATGCTTGGTTATGGGACATGGACATATTCCAGTTAATACAATTAAAGAATCAAGCTGCAAAGGAATAATATGATTGAATACCTTAATCATGGCTATTCTCCAAAGGAGGGTTGTCTATTGAAAATATTTTCACAATAAACGTGCAAGAAAAATTAGAGAGCTTACTGTTTCTGAATCAAAGGTAATTTCAATCCCCTGATTTGAAAATGTAGATTTGCAAATATCTTTGGCACTATTAATTGAGGCGTGAACATCATTTACGTGATAGACTGTTTTGATTTACTTATTCCAATTTTTAATCCATTTATTTGTTTGCTTCATTACAGAATGTTTCTCCAGCCCAAGCTACTTGAGAATATTTTTCATCATTTTCATAGTTACATTCTTGATTGGGTTGCTTAAAGTCCTCATCATTAGACAGGTGATACTACAATGGAATAGTAACAAAATTAAGTCCTCGTCAGATTACAGAGTGTCAGCCTCAAAAAAGGTCAGTGAATTCTAAAAAAGAATTGCTAACAGTATGTTATTGCCTAGTTACAATATTTAGGCCCTTAGTTAATAATAATATTTCTTCTCCATTAAGGATAAGTTGATTCTGCAAAGTGTTTGCACAAGAGCAGTAACCTACCGACGTGAGAAGCCTGAAGAAATAAAAATGGATATCAGCAAATTAAATGCTCATGAAACTTTCAGGTGCAACTTCTAAAAAAAGATTTTTAAATACTTAATGGGAAACTGGAATTCTTAATCATTGCTCCTAAAGATTATAATTTTAAAAGTCACAGGAGGAGACAAATTGCTCACGGTCATGCCAGTTGCTGGTTGTATACTCGAACGAAGACTGACAAGCATCCTCATCATGATGTGACTCACATAGCTGCTGACTTTTTCAGAGAAAAATGTGTCTTACTACTGTTTGAGACTAGTGTCATTGTAGCACTTTACTGTAATATATAACTTATTTAGATCAGCATAGAATGTAGATCCTCTGAAGAGCACTGATTACACTTTACAGGTACCTGTTATCCCTACACTTCCCAGAGAGAACAATGCTGTGAGACAGTTTAGCATTGTGTCACTACAAGGGTACAGTAATCCCTGCACTGGACATGCGAGGAAAAAAATAATCTGGCAAGTATATTCTAAGGTTGCCAAACACTTCAACAGTTGGTGGTTGAATAGACAAGAACAGCTAGATGAGTAAATGATTCGTGTTTCATTCTTTCAAGAGGTGGACAGATAAAACCTTAATCTTAAAAGATTATTGCTTTTTAAAGTGTGTAGTTTTATGCATGTGTTTTTATGGTTTGCTTCTTTTTACAAGATGGATACTAATTCCAGCATTCTCTCCTCTTTGCCTTTATGTTTTGTTTTCTTTTTTACAGGATAAGTTTATATATGTCACAGATGACTGGATTAATTAAGTGCTAAGTTACTACTGCCATAAAAAACTAATAATACAATGTCACTTTATCAGAATACTGGTTTTAAAAGCTGAATGTTAATAGGGGACACTGTAAAGTACCATCAAAATCTGAATAGCTTCATTGTGCACAGGCGTGGAGTTTTGTATCTTCTTACCTGGTAAGCTGAAGGGATTGTTTGGCCATTTCATTTACCTGATCATTAATTCACAAGATATTTAGAAATTCTGCCTCAAGCAAAGTACCACATTTTGAATGTTTTCTTAGATTTTGATTGCAAGTAGATATCAGCGTTTTTTAAATGAAAAGCTATATTATCTTTTCTCTTCAAGGCAGCCTAAGGATGTTCTCTCCCGGAATCACTCCAACCCTTCTTGCCAGAATCCATAAAAGTATAAAATTGGAGGAGAATAGATGATATCTTAGATATCTTAGAAATAAGCTATTTTTTTTTTTTTTTTTGAGATGGAGTTTCACTCTTGTCACCCAGGCTGGAGTGCAATGGCATGATCAGGGCTCACTGCAACCTCTGCCTCCCGGGTTCAAGCAATTCTCCTGCCTCAGCCTCCTGAGTAGCTGGGATTACAGGCATCCACCACCATGCCCAGCTAATTTTTGTATTTTTAGTAGAGATGGGGTTTTGCCATGTTGGACAGGTTGATCTCAGACTCCTGACCTCAGGTGATCCACCCTCCTCGGCCTCCCAGAGTGTTGGGATTACAGGCATGAGCCACCATGTCAGGCTGCTAATTCTCCTTTTTAGTGAGTTGGGGAACTGAACCTCAGAAAACTTAAATGATTTCTCAAAAAACACTCAACTGATAAAGTGGCCACATTGGAAAGGAGTTTCTATCTTCTCATTGCCAGGCCAGTGTTCATTGCACAATATCATGCTACCTCTTGAATCTTTAAAATATTCAATTGGCAAATGTTTTTCAATGTGATTTACTCAAGTCTTAAGTGTATGAGGAAAGCTCAAAGCAAAATAGAAAAGAATAACTCAAACCTAATTGTCCATAATCAGCTTCCAGTCTTTCATGCTAATCAACTTCTTAAGAGACTGAAGCATGGCGCACCTACAAGGGAATTCCTTCGTACCATAGCCTATATGAACAGTGTTCCCTGGAGTTCTCCAGTGCTCAGCTTGAGACCTTGATACACGGGCCATGAGCCTTGTCTTCCCCAGTGGAAATTTCTTTACACTTACCTTATCCCTATGGACTTAGTCTGATTTTATTGGCTAGCAGTCTAACAGTCCTGTGTGGATACACAGTTTTGCCCATGACAACAAAAGAATCTATTTAAAATATCTTTTTATAATTAACTTCCAAGATTTGCTGTCTTCCAGCACTTGAGTTAAAGTACTGGATATTGGCAATTTGATGAAGACTAACCCCATCTCATTTTCTACCCTAAAGAGAACTGAAAAACCTATAATAAGTTGTTCTGGGGCCAATAAACACAGCAGCTCTATTAGATGTCCTCTACAGCCAAGCAATTTCAATGTTAACTTGAATTGCACTTCCTTCCTCAAACGAGAGATTGACATAGTTCAGTACTGTGAGTCACTTGTATAAGAAACCTTTGATCACTAAAAATAATGTAAAAATTGGATTTAGTATCCTAATACACATAACATTCTTCTTAAAAAGGAAAATGGACGGATGCCTGACAACCCTCCAAAAGAAAAAAGTGTAAGATAGCCATTAATTAAGATGACGACAATTTTTGAAACAAACATTATGATGTTTATGAACAATAAACACATTCCCATATGGAATGAATTATCTAAAAGAGTATAACAAAATGAAATCCTTAAAAATCAAGGGTTTTTTTTTTTTTTACACCCTCACTTGTTTGCACTAACTTTATAGTGGACCAAGGCTGTTACCATAGGAAGGGGCAAACTTCCTTGTAGGCAACTCACTGTTAGACGATGATTGTGGTTATGCTTGCGAAGTCTTGTGCTTACCTTTTTTGTTTTTACTTAAAAAGCTAATTTTTAAAGATTGTAGGGCTTATATTTTACTTGAATAATTGATATCTTCCTGGGTAATGATTTGTGAGATGAGAATTAATATTTGACTAGTTAGAATTAATTAAATGGTAAGGGAACACAGGGTACTCTTAGGTTAAATAATTTATGTAAATAGAGTCTATTTTCAACTAATGTGGCCACAGGAGCCTTTTGAGATTCATTGATATTAAACACAATTAATGAAATTTTAAATCGTTAACAGAATTGAGAACTTGAACAACACTTTTAGTACTGCAGCATTTTTGTGTCCTAAAGTATGTAATGATTTATAAATGTGCCATACATACACTACAACATAACATTTGCTTTGTTATGCATTTTATTTCTCTGGGGACACCATTGCACTGCAGTGCACATGTATTTATAAACATTTGTTATATTTTTGGAAACTTGCTAATATTTATTAAGTCATAGACTTTTCTGGAAGACTTAAAAATTCACTAAAATTCTGATTATGTCTTAAATGTTCAGTTTATCTTTGGTTTATTAAAATAACAAAAAAAAAAAATATAAGGTTAAACACAATAGATATCTCTGGAAGCAATTTTCCAAAACTCAACATTAAAGTTCGTGGATACATGAGATGCAATACTTCAAAGAATAAATCTGAAATATATTTGTAATATTTACTTAATATCCATTGAAGATATCCTTATGTAAGACAACAGTCAGCCATCAGACACTGAAATGTATTATGATAGACTATGAAGAATTTTCTCTGTAGAATTATATTCCTCCTAGAACCTGGTAGAGTAGATTACACTCAAAGGCTTATTCTCTCTTTTCTTATTCCTGTTTTTTCCACTCACTCTTCCTGAGAGATTTTCTAAAGCTTCAAGCTTAATAAACCTAATAGTGAAAAAGAACTGAATTTAATGGTATAATGAAGTTCTTCATTTCCAGACACTTTTAATTGACCTTAAAGCTCATTTGAGTCTATGCCCCTGAACAAAGACAGACCCATTAAAATGTAAGAATTCTAAATTTTCACAACTGTTTGAGCTTCTTTTCATTTGGAAGGATTTGGAATGTATATGTTTTCATAAAAGTATCAAGTGAAATACAGTTACATGGGAGCTCAATCAGGTGCATATTGCATTCTGTTATGTTGACTCAATATTTAATTTACAACTATCCTTATTTATATTGACCTTAAGAACTCCATTTTAGGCAATGTAGACCACTGAGATATAGCTAACATTCTTTCAGATAATTTTCCTTCTCTTTTATAATTCCTCTATAGCAAATTTTATGTATAACTGATTATACACATCCATATTTATATTTCATTGATTCCAAGACATCACTTTTTCAATTTAACATCTCTGAAATTGTGACACTTCTTGCAATTGCTGGCACTTCAGATGCAGTGTTTAAAATTATGCTTGAATAAATAATACACTAATCCAACTTTACCTAAAGGTTTATGGGTCTAGGGGAATTTTGTTTTCTTATAAAGATTTGAGAGCCCATTTATGATAACATATGAAGCCAAAATTTCAGGAAAATTGAGACACACACAACTCAACATGGAGCCTAACTGATTAGCAGCTCAGATCCCGCACATCTTGAGTTTACAAAAGCTCTTTCAGGCCCCATTTATACTTTACGTGAGTGCGAATGATTTCAGCAAACCCTAACTTAACTAACAAGAATGGTTGGGTATGTCTACGTTTCATTAACAAATTTTTATTCTTTTTATTCTATTATATGAGATCCTTTTATATTATCATCTCACTTTTAAACAAAATTAACTGGAAAAATATTACATGGAACTGTCATAGTTAGGTTTTGCAGCATCTTATATGTCTTGTGTCAATGGCAGGAGAAAAATATGATAAAACCAATCAGTGCTGTGAAAACCAACTTTCTTCTAGAGTCCTCTTCCTTTTTATTCTTCTTTATCATTTGCCGATTTTTTCCCCTTGGCTCTGATAAATTTAACTTCAAGCTTATGTGACGACTGTTATAAAACTGCTCATTTAAATTATTTGAATTGTATGAAATAATTGTTCAGCTATCTGGGCAGCTGTTAATGTAAACCTGAGAGTAATGACACTACTCTTTTATCTACCTGGAATACTTTTCTGCATAAAATTTATCTTTGTAAGCTAACTCTATTAATCAGGTTTCTTCTAGCCTCTGCAACCTACTTCAGTTAGAATTGTCTAACACTACTCTATTAATCAGGTTTCTAGCCTCTACAACCTACTTCAGTAAAAATTGTCTAATACAACAATATTTTTTTAAAAACACTGCAATTATCAAGGATGGAAAATGTGTGATTAGTGTAAAGAAGTTTTACCAGCTTTACACATTCCCACAGATAAATGTGAAATTTTCGTGAGAATTCTACACAATGACAAATATGGTACATAAATTTTATTATGAATATTGAGTATAAAATACTTTAATTCTAAATTATAAGAAAATATAAATTTGCACATATTAATATAGAAATTCATTTTGTGTATATTTAACATAGCTTTTAAACTATTTTACATTTATTAACTACTTCATTATGGTTTCTTGAACTTCTGAAAAAATTAGAAATGTTTTAAACTTATCAGTAACCTAAAAACTTATTTTGTTTCATCTAACAAGTACTGCATTTGTAAAAAGAAATTTAATATAGAATATATTTTTAAATTAAATATTTGAATATAATATAGCTGTAAGCAAGAAGCAAGTTATCACTGAACGTATTTCTTATTATTTCTGGCTTTGAATTATACATAACTTAAATTGTCTTAAATGATACAGAATATTGGAGAATATGATACTTTCACATAATATACTATGAACCTGTTCATATAACTCTGATTGACTACTAACTTCTGTTTTATGTATTTATTAAAGAGCTGACACTGTAGTTTGTTGTGAGATGTTTATTTTTCTAACAGAGCTTATAACAGTTAGGACAAGGCATTTAATTAATGCACCATTCTGTTTAATAGTAGGTGTTAATCAATATGAAATTCTCTTTTAAAATAAAAGTGTAAAAATCTAAGAATCCACAAAATGCTTCTTTATTTACTGTGTGTTACATTACTCTCAAAGCTTCCAGACAACAGTACTTTGTCCCACAGGAAATGTAATAGCATGTATACAATGTCATTAGCAGAGGACATTACATAATTCCAAAAAGATATTACTCCTAGAAAATTGTAGGGCCAGTGATAAACAGGGGAGCCCATCCCAGTTGTTCTTTTCGTTTTTGATAGTTATTTGCAGTAGAAACAGAAGAAATATTCTAATGACAAAAACCTGAAAAAAGTAGCTAAAAGTTAAAATAGGCATTTTCTACGTGCCAGACTTCTACCACCACCTTAAGTATAACATATTCATAACCTTCAATTGCACATTCTCAAAAGTCAGACTTAAATTAATTGAATTTTATTGAATACCCATGTATTGTGATTTTCCTTACCCTAGAGAAGAGAATAAAGCAGAATGTGGTAGATGCTGAGATCAGCTCAGTCGTGGAGACCCTAACCCAGTGGCGCTAGAGGAATTAAAGACACAGAAATACAGAGTGTGGCTTGGGAAATCTGGGGTCTCACAGCCTTCAGAGTTGAGAGCTCCGAACAGAGATTTACCCAGGTATTTATTGACAGTCAGTCAGTCATAAGATTTACTGAAAGCATTCCTTATGGGAAATAAAGGGATGGACTGAAATAGAGGGATGGCTCTGGCTAGCTATTTGCAGCATGAACATGTCCTTAAGGCACAGAACGCTCCTGCTATTGTTTGTGGTTTAAGAATGCCAGTGGCTCAAACCTGTAATCCGGTGGCTCAAGCCTGTAATCCCAGCACTTTGGGAGGCCGAGGCAGGCAGATCACAGGCTCAGGAAATCAAGACCCTCCTGGCTAATTTGGTGAAACCCCGTCTCTACTAAAAATACAAAAAAAAGCCGGGCATGGTGGCGGGCGCCTGTAGTCCCAGCTACTCGGGAGGCTGAGGCAGGAGAATGGCGTGAACCTGGGAGGCGGAGCTTGCCATGAGCCGAGATTGCACCACTGAACTCCAGCCTGGGAGACAGCAAGACTCCCTCTCAAAAAAAAAAAAAAAAAAAAAAAGCCTAAGCAGTTTTCCACCCCGGTGAGCCAGGTGTTCCTTGCCCTCATTCCAGTAAGCCAACAACCTTCCAGCATTGGCATGGAGTCCATTACCAGCATGTCACAGTGCTGCAGAGATTTTATGACCAGTTTTTGGGGTCAGTTTGTGGTCAGATTTTGGGGCCTGTTCCCAACAGGTAGATATATTAAAAATGAAATAAGACATTTAGACAGATTAACTTTTTTTTTTTTTGAGATGGAGTCTTGCTCGTCGCCGAAGCTGGAGTGCAGTGGCGCCATCTCGGCTCACTGCAAGCTCCGCCTCCCGGGTTCACGCCATTCTCCTGTCTGAGCCTCCAGAATAGCTGGGACTACAGGCGCCCGCCACCACGCCCGGCTAATTTTTTGTATTTTTAGCAGAGACGGGGTTTCACCATGTTAGCCAGGATGGTCTCATCTCCTGACCTCGTGATCCGCCCGCCTTGGCCTCCCAAAGTGCTGGGATTACAGGCGTGAGCCACCAGCGCCCGGCCAGATTAACTGTTCTTAAGGAGCTTTTAACAGTTTGAAGGAAAAGATAAGGTGTAATGCACCTGGTATGATTTGGCTGTGTCCCCACCCAAATCTCATCTTGAATTTCCACATGTTGTGGGAGGGACCCAGTGGGAGGTAATTGAATCATGGGGGCAGATCTTTCCGGTGCTGTTCTTGTGATAGTGAATAAGTCTCATGAGATCTGAAGGTTTTAAAAAGGGGAATTTCCCTGCACAAGCTCTTTTCTTGTCTGGCGCCATGTGAAATGTGTCTTTCAC
Organism: Macaca nemestrina; assembly: GCF_043159975.1. Classification (NCBI taxonomy): domain Eukaryota; kingdom Metazoa; phylum Chordata; class Mammalia; order Primates; family Cercopithecidae; genus Macaca; species Macaca nemestrina. The sequence goes on from NC_092128.1 coordinate 91,158,426, forward strand.
CTTCTGCCATAATTGTGAGGTCTCCCCAGTCATGTGGAACTTGTAAATCCAATAAATCTCTTTATTTTTGTAAATTGCCCAGTCTTGGGTATGTCTTTATCAGCAGTCTGATAACTAATACAGTATCTTTCGATAGAAGGTCTGTGCTAGAGAGACCAGACGGACACTTACCGGCGGTTTCACAAGGCCTTTAGTTTTGAGAACCCATCTTGATTGTGTTTGGACTGCAGTCTTTCAAGCTTAGAATCCTGATTTTTTTAATGAGAGTTATTTGACCCATTTCTTCCTTTCTTCTTTAGTAATAGAACCTACCTCCTGAGTTGCAGCAGAGCATACAGTTGAGACTCCCAGACTTCTTTGTAGCTGAAAGCAGCTACAGAACTTAATGTTGGCCAGTGGGATGGAGGAGGAAGTGATATGAGCAGTCCTGGGGCTCACTTCCTCTTCTTCCTTTCGGTTTTCTGGGACAACTGGAGCAGCTGTCCTGGCAAAGGAAGCCTTGTGCTGAAATTGTTAGAGCTTCCCCTTTAGCCATTGACTGTTCACCTCAAGACATCTCTGGTAGGAAAACAATCTTATCTAAACCATTGCATTTGATATTATAGCAGATAATCTGTACTGTAACCAATGAACCTTTCTTTATATAATTGTGTCACTGAATCCTCAGGGGTGAAAAGTACCATTTTCCTTAATTTTTCAAATAGGGAAAATAAGTCACAGAAAGGTTAAGGATCTTGTATGAAAGCATGCATCCAGTAAATGGCTGCACTTACTGCAGGATTCATACCCAGATCTGCTTTACTTTCCACAAGTAACTGATCATATGTATTGTCAGCACAGAGTTCACTAGTTCAACAATCAGAAGTTAACCTTTGTCCCCACACGCCATAAAACATATACAACAAATAAAGCTGAGGAGCTGATATATGTGTACAAAACTACACAGGGAAACATTAACATCTTTTAAGACGACAAACGTGAAATGTACTGAGATTCCAGAGTTAGGAGAGCCAGGAGAATAAGAGAAAGCCCATGGAAGACAGCATTTGGCCTCGCCTTGCAAGAAAGGTGACTGTGGACATGAAGAAAGGGGAGGTAAACTGGGAGATTTTAGAAATGATAAAGTATAACCAAATGCAGGAAAGAGTGTGGACTCCATCCAAGAACATTGAAATCATATTGAGATACAGCATTAGATAACAAAAGGCAGTAACCGACAGGTCCCAAGTTATGGAGAGTTTGATTCCCAGGCTAAGAATTTTCAGCTTTGGTTACTGGCGAAGAGAAAACTGTAAAGGTTTTGCACAGAAAAGTGGTATTTTGGGAGTTAAACATGTTTGACATATAATTACATAAACTAAATATAATTTTAAGCATTAATTTTTATACTCACTAAATGCAAATAGTATTTAACAGTATTAAATATTCAATGCTATTAAATGCTATCTAATACTAAATTTAAGTACAATTTAATACTAGTGTAAAAGACTTGGAAGTATTCAAAAGAAAAAAAAATTGAAATCCAAACCCCTAGTGGCAATCACTTTCATATGTAGGCATATTTTCATTTTATTTTTCTATGCACTTTATTACTGCTATTATATAGATAATGCATATTTACTGTAAAATGTACTTATATGCATTATACAGATAGTGCGTATTTACCGTAATATCTAGGTTAAAAATACCTAGAAATTAAAATTAAATATTACTCTAGTGCAACCACCCAAAGTTGGTCATTGCCACATATTTTTCAGGAAAAAAGTACATATATAACATATGTAACAATATATGTAATTACATATATATTAAATATATATGAAACAAATATATATATATTTCTATATTTGTGACTAAGAAAGAAATATACTATCGATAGTCCGGTATAAAGAGATTTTTTTTTCCAAAAACATATCAAACATTTATCTATGTCAAGATTTATAGCTGTTTTAATAGGTGAATATTGTCCCATAAATGTGCCATAATCATATTCATTGAGAGTCCTTATATACACTGAGAAAAGAATGAGCAGGATATGATACAAAATATCAAGCAATATTCAACAAGAAGGGACTAGTTAAATTATTTTTGACTGGGGGAGACTTGTACGTTTGTAATGAAGAGGAGAAGGAGCCAGGTTAGAAAGAAATGTTTATGTTGTGTTGGGAAGGTTTGGATGCATCTGATGTACGGTAGGAAGACATTTCAAATTGTAACAAAGAAAAGTCCGTGAGGCCAGGCACAGTGGCTCACTCCTGTAATCCCAGCACTTTGTGGGTGGATCGTCACTTGAGCTCAGTAGTTCGAGACCAGTCTGGGCAAAATGGCAAAATCCTGTCTCTACTAACAATACAAAAACTAGCTGGGCCTGGTGGTGTGCACCTGTAGTCCCAGCTACTTGGGAGGCTGAGGCAGGAGAATCACTGGAACCCAGGAGGTAGAAGTTGCAGTGAGCCAAGATAGCATCACTGCACTCCAGCCTGGCGATAGAGCAAGACACCGTCTGAGAAAGAAAGAAAGAAAGAAAAGAAAGAAAAGAAAGAAAGAAAGAAAGAAAGAAAGAAAGAAAGAAAGAAAGAAAGAAAGAAAGAAAGAAAGAAAGAAAGAAAGAAAGAAAGAAAGAAAGAAAGAAAGAAAGAAAGAAAGAAAGAAAGAAAGAAAGAAAGAAAGAAAGAAAGAAAGAAAGAAAGAAAGAAAGGAAGGAAGGAAGGAAGAAAGGAAGGAAGGAAGGAAGGAAGGAAGGAAGGAAGGAAGGAAGGAAGGAAGGAAGGAGAGAGAGAGAGAGAGGGAGGGAGGGAGGGAGGGAAAGGAAAGAAAGAAAGGAAAGGAAGGAAGGAAGGAAGGAAGGAAGGAAGGAAGGAAGGAAGGAAGGAAGGAAGGAAGGAAGGAAGGAAGGAGGGAGGGAGGGAGGGAGGGAGGGAGGGAGGGAGGGAGGGAGGGAGGGAGGGAGGGAAAGAAAAGTCAGTGAAATGAGCATAAAGGCTTTTCATGAAGTAGTAAAGTAGAAAGGCAGGAAATACGAGCTATTGCTAAAAGGAAGATTTGAAAGAACTTGGGGACTGGCTAGATATGGGTGATAAAGAAAGGAGTTAGTTGACGTGCCAACTCCAAAAGACACTACAGGCTTCTATCCAAACTGGATAAAACTCCCAATGTGGTCTCACAAATCACATTGGTCTTGCCAACCCATGTCCTTTAGCCTAAATTCTAACTTTATCAAAATATTGGACCAGACAAAGCTGGGAAATTTTAAACCAGGTCAATGATCATGCTTTCAAATATTATCAAAATAAACCTAATTGAAAGATAATTAATATCACTTTTGATGTAATTATTTATATATGAACTTTTTCATCATAATTAGAAGCAGTTGTGGTCTGCACAAGAAAAACAAGTGATACCTTGTCTTTTATCATGGCAATCCTTTAGCAATGATGTGGGCTGGTGCATTATTTCATACTCAGGGCCCAGTGCTGTTTGACTTCTTCCAACGAGTTATCTTAAGATCTGAAAAAAAATTTCAGACTAGACTGGTGAGAGGGAAACTCCTTCTTTATTGGGCTTTGGCATGCTCTTGCTGTTTTACTTTGTTACGATTACAAAATTCATTCTACCATCATTAAAGTCCAGAGAGATAATTATTCACTTAAAGAATCTTAATTTATCATTAACATTTTTCCCATTAAATACAAGATAATCTATAAGTTCACAGTTTCAAAGGGTAGTTCCCAGACTGAGAGCATCAGCATCATCTAGAAGTTTGTAGAAATGCAGATTTTTTGGTCTCCGTCCAGACCTTCTGAATCAGAAACTCTGGGACTGTGGCCCAGCAATGTGTTTTGTTTTGTTTTGTTCTTTTTTTCTTTTTTTCCCCTGGAAGTTTATTAGAAACCAGCAATGTGTTTTAACATGCTCTTTAAGTGCCCCTAATGCCCACTGATGCCTGAGAACCATCTCCAAAGAGTGAAAACTAGCATCAGATGACCAACAGGGTACAGATTATGTCCACCCCAGACAAAACTTTATGTGATCTTGAGGGGAAGAAAATGTTCTAGGAGACATAGCAAGACTCTGTCTCTTACTTAAAAAGAAAAAAAATATTCTTTTAATTAGCCAGGGCTGGTGGCAAATGCCTATAATCCCAGCCACTCGGGAGGCTGAGGCAGGCGGATCACTTGAGCCTAGGGGATCAAAGCTTCAGTGGGCTATGATCACTCTGCTGTGCTTCAGCCTGAGTGACACAGTGAGATTCTGTCTCAGAAAAAAAAAATATGTGTATATATATATATAAAAATATATACATATATAAATATAATATATATATTATATATAATTCTATAAGCACACATCCAATTTGTCTCTTTCACTAATTTTGCTCTTATTCTGGTAGTATCTCTGCTTTAATGAGGGCTTGGAAAAGGGAAAATGACCCTCTGAGTGCCAATGACTAGCAAAAGGGAAATGAAATATAGAGACATATGTGTAAGGGTCAGTCAGACTCAAAGAATAAGTGAAACATCAGGGGAAAAAATATACATGTGTCTCATCATTGGAAAAATAAAGCCAGGAAAAATATGAGAGATCATCAATCAATAATTGTGGGGAGGAGCCAGAGGGGACTTGGATTAAAGGAAAGTATAAATCTAGAACGTATAACTTTGTCTAACACAATTTTCCATGATACTCCAACTAGAAGATAAGTATCTAGGCACCTATTACGTTAGGCTTCTGTGAGCTATGATGTCTGTATGTGTTCCATTTTTCTAGTAACACACTAAATGGAAATAGGCCAAGGCATAATTTAGGATATAAATTGTTTTGATGAAAGGTTCCATCTTCTCTTACAAATGTTTACTAGTTTAGCTAGAGAGAGTAACTAGCTCTCATTTTGGGCAGCAGTCTAGGTGGGCCTACTAGTAAGAGGGTGCTATAAAGTTAGCTCCAGGACCTCCCCTCAAAGATTGTTTTTGAGAAAAGGTTTACAGACTATGATCACAGTGCTCTTCTAAGAACTGTTCATTAATAAGCCACAGAGATTAAGCAGTAGGTGTTTTCTGTTCTTTCTGAAGATTATCAGGTTTTACCAGGGACAATAGAATAATACTAGCTGGAAATTAAAATTCCACCTTTATTTATTTCAATATCATATTAATTTGTTAACTTGTTTGGTGTCTGTTTCGATTATTAGCAATGAATAAACACTTTGTCTACAGTTTCCCAAAAAGTTTTGTTTTTTCAAGAAAACACAATTTCTTATATATTTTTGATGGGGCATTTAATAGGCCTGAAAAAGCTTAGCAGGGTAGAAATTTGTCATGAAAATTTACTTTTAATCCCTGCCAGATCCAGTAATCAGGTGAGCAACAAGGGCATGGGATGCTAGAATGGGCCTCTACCTACATCACTTTCAACTGGGGCACCTACTAAGTGTTATACCAAGACACGAAGGTGAGGTGTGCCCTCCCTCCCACAATTTCAGATGTTCAAAGGAAATGGTACTGAGAATCTGCTATAGAACTCTGGACCCTCACTCCATGGAGGATATAAAGAGGGAAGAGATAGGAGGAGAGGAAGATAGTTTTAAATTTTTTTGAGACCTCTCTGCTGTGAGCCTCCACTCCACTTCTATTTGGGGACAGTCTGAAGATGTTCCATCTAACCTTCTGCTTGGTGGGGCTTCAAGGGAACCACAAGGAGCTTTGAAATGTATTCCTTACTTTTAAGAGAGAAGTCTGATGCTTGGCTTGTGCCAGAAAAAGTCCTCATTGTATATTACTGCTAATAACACATAAGACTGTGGCCTGGGTCCTATCTCCTCCCAGGAAAACTAAAGGAAATAAATGTCTAGTACTAGTTTTGGTATGTCCATCCGAACTCTAATTAAGTGTCTATTCTCACTTCACAGGTTAGAGTTTAATTTGAAACAGAATATCTAAGTACCATCTTCTTTCTTTTCAAATAGCAAAACAATAATATCAGACACTTCTCAGGAATGATTTTGAATATAACTACCAACTTCCTCTCCTCTGAACAGAGAATCTGAAAAGAACCAAAAACATTTACAAAACATTTTCAATTAAGCTGTTTAAAATGTTTTCTTAAAATTAGAATTTATATTTTGATACATTTGAAATTTATGAGATTACTTTGCATAAAGTAGATTACCTTTTTTTTTTATTTTACATGTGCACAATGTGCAGGTTTATTACATATGTATACTTGTGCCATGTTGGTGTGCTGCACCCATCAACTCATCAGCACCCATCAACTCATCATTTACATCAGGTATAACTCCCAATGCAATCCCTTCCCCCTCCCCCCTCCCCCCTCCCCATGATAGGCCCCGGTGTGTGATGTTCCCCTTCCTGAGTCCAAGTGATCTCATTGTTCAATTCCCACCTATGAGTGAGAACATGTGGTGTTTGGTTTTCTGTTCTTGCGATAGTTTGCTGAGAATGATGGTTTCCAGCTGTATCCATGTTCCCACAAAGGACATGAACTCATCCTTTTTTATAGCTGCATAGTATTCCATGGTGTATATGTGCCACATTTTCTTAATCCAGTCTGTCACTGATGGACATTTGGGTTGATTCCAAATCTTTGCTATTGTGAATAGTGCCGCAATAAACATACGTGTGCATGTGTCTTTATAGCAGCATGATTTATAATCCTTTGGGTATATACCCAGTAATGGGATGACTGGGTCATATGGTATTTCTAGTTCTAGGTCCTTAAGGAATTGCCATACTGCTTTCCACAATGGTTGAACTAGTTTACAATCCCACCAACAGTGTAAAAGTGTTCCTATTTCTCCACATCCTCTCCAGCACCTGTTGTTTCCTGACTTTTTAATGATTGCCATTCTAACTGGTGTGAGATGGTATCTCATTGTTTTGATTTGCATTTCTCTGATGGCCAGTGATGACGAGCATTTTTTCATGTGTCTGTTGGCTGCATGCATGTTGTCTTTTGAGAAATGTCTGTTCATATCCTTTGCCCACCTTTTGATGGGGTTGTTTGTTTTTTTCTTGTAAGTTTGAGTTCTTCGTAGGTTATGGATATTAGCCCTTTGTCAGATGAGTAGATTGCAAAAATTTTCTCCCATTCTGTAGGTTGCCTGTTCACTCTGATGGTAGTTTCTTTTGCTGTGCAGAAGCTCTTTAGTTTAATTAGATCCTGTTTGTCAATTTTGGCTTTTGTTGCCATTGCTTTTGGTGTTTTAGACATGCAGTCCTTGCCCATGCCTATGTCCTGAATGGTATTACCTAGGTTTTCTTCTAGGGTTTTTATGGTATTAGGTCTAACATTTAAGTCTCTAATCCATCTGGAATTAATTTTCGTATAAAGAGTAAGGAAAGGATCCAGTTTCAGCTTTCTACTTATGGCTAGCCAATTTTCCCAGCACCATTTATTAAATAGAGAATCCTTTACCCATTTCTTGTTTTTCTCAGGTTTGTCAAACATCAGATGACTGTAGATGTGTGGTGTTATTTCTGAGGGCTCTGTTCTGTTCCATTGGTCTATATCTCTGTTTTGGTACCAGTACCATGCTGTTTTGGTTACTGTAGCCTTGTAGTAGAGTTTGAAGTCAGGTAGCATGATGCCTCCAGCTTTGTTCTTTTGACTTAGGATTGTCTTGGCAATGCGGGGTCTTTTTTGGTTCCATATGAACTTTAAAGCAGTTTGTTCCAATTCTGTGAAGAAAGTCATTGGTTGCTTGATGGGGATGGCATTGAATCTCTAAATTACCTTGGGCAGTATGGCCATTTTCACAATATTGATTCTTCCTATCCATGAGCATGGTATGTTCTTCCATTTGTTTGTGTCCTCTTATTTCACTGAGCAGTGGTTTATAGTTCTCCTTGAAGAGGTCCTTTACATCCCTTGTAAGTTGGATTCCTAGGTATTTTATTCTCTTTGAAGCAATTGCGAATGGAAGTTCATTCATGATTTTGCTCTCTGTCTGTCTGTTACTGCTGTATAAGAATGCTTGTGATTTTTGCCTGTTAATTTTGTATCCTGAGACTTTGCTGAAGTTGTTTATCAGCTTAAGGAGATTTTGGGCTGAGACTATGGGGTTTTCTAAATATACAATCATGTCATCTGCAAACAGAGACAATTTGACTTCTTCTTTTCCTAACTATATACCCTTTATTTCTTTCTCTTGCCTAATTGCCCTAGCCAGAACTTCCAACACTATGTTGAATAGAAGTGGTGAGAGAGGGTGTCCCTGTCTTGTGCCAGTTTTCAAAGGGAATGCTTCCAGTTTTTGCCCATTCAGTATGATATTGGCTGTGGGTTTGTCATAAATAGCTCTTATTATTTTGAGATACGTTCCATCAATACCACATTTATTGAGAGTTTTTAGCACGAAGGACTGTTGAATTTTGTCAAAGGCCTTTTCTGCATCTATTGAGATAATCACATGGTTTTTGTCTTTGGTTCTGTTTATATGCTGGATTACGTTTATTGATTTGTGTATGTTGAACCAGCCTTGAATTCCCGGGATGAAGCCCACTTGATCATGGTGGATAAGCATGGTGCTGCTGGATTCAGTTTGCCAGTATTTTATCGAGGATTTTTGCATCAATGTTCATCAGGGATATTGGTCTAAAATTCTCTTGTTTTGTTGTGTCTCTAAATGGAACCAAGTTGGAAAACACTCTCAGGATATCATCCAGGAGAACTTTCCCAACCTAGTAGGGCAGGCCAACATTCAAATTCAGGAAATACAGAGAACGCCACAAAGATACTCCTTGAGAAGAGCAACTCCAAGACACATAATTGTCAGATTCACCAAAGTTGAAATGAAGGAAAGAATGTTAAGGGCAGCCAGAGAGAAAGGTCAGGTTACCCACAAAGGGAAGCCCATCAGAATAACAGCAGATCTCTCGGCAGAAACTCTACAAGCCAGAAGAGAATGGGGGCCAATATTCAACATTCTTAAAGAAAAGAATTTTCAACCCAGAATTTCATATCCGGCCAAACTAAGTATCATAAGTGACGGAGAAATAAAATCCTTTACAGACAAGCAAATGCTTAGAGATTTTGTCACCACCAGGCCTGCCCTACAAGAGATCCTGAAGGAAGCACTAAACATGGAAAGGAACAACTGTACCAGCCATTGCAAAAACATGCCAAAATGTAAAGACCATCGATGCTAGGAAGAAACTGCATCAACTAGCAAGCAAAATAACCAGCTAATGTCACAATGACAGGATCAAGTTCACACATAACAATATTAACGTTAAATGTAAATAGACTAAAGGGTCCAATTAAAAGACACAGACTGGCAAATTGGATAAAGAGTCAAGACCCATCAGTTTGCTGTATTCAGGAGACCCATCTCACATGCAGAGACACACATAGGCTCAAAATAAAGGGATGGAGGAAGATCTACCAAACAAATGGAGAACAAAAAAAAAGCAGGGGTTGCAATCCTAGTCTCTGATAAAACAGACTTTAAACCATCAAAGATCAAAAGAGATAAAGAAGGCCATTACATAATGGTAAAGGGATCAATTCATCAGGAAGAGCTAACTATCCTAAATATATATGCACCCAATACAGGAGCACTCAGATTCATAAAGCAAGTCCTTAGAGACTTACAAAGAGACTTAGACTCCCATACAATAATAATGGAAGACTTCAACACTCCACTGTCAACATTAGACAGATCAACGAGACAGAAAGTTAACAAGGATATCCAGGAATTGAACTCAACTCTGCACCAAGGGGACCTAATAGACATCTACAGAACTCTCTACCCCAGATCAACAGAGTATACATTCTTCTCAGCACCACATCGCACTTATTCCAAAATCGACCACATAGTTGGAAGTAAAGCACTCCTCAGCAAATGTAAAAGAACAAAAATTATAAGAAACTGTCTCTCAGACCACAGTGCAATCAAACTAGAACTCAGGACTGAGAAACTCAGTAGATTACCTTTATTAAAAAAAAAAAAAAAGTGGTTTACCAGCTGGGTGTGGAATAGCTCATGCCTGTACCCCAGCACTTTGGGAGGCTGAGGCAGGTGGATCACCTGAGGTTAGGAGTTCAAGACCAGCCTGGCTGACATGGTGAAACTCCGTCTCTACTAAAAATACAAAAATTTAGCTGGGCATGGTGGCAGTCACCTGTAATCCCAGCTACTCAGGAGGCTGAGGCAGGAGAATCACTTTAACCCAGGAGGCAGAGGTTGCAGTGAGCATGCTATTGCACTTCAGCCTAGGTGACAAGAGCAAGACTCTTGTCTTGTGGTAATCAGTGGATTACCTTAATCTACAGATTAATTTTTCAAATACAATTGTCCCTTGGTATCTGTGGGAGACTGGTACCAGGACCCCTGAGGATAACAAAATCCAAGGATGCTAAGGCCCCTTATATAAAATGGTGTAATGTTTGCATATAACCTATGCACATCCTCCTGTATACTGAATCATCTCTAGATTATTTATAATGCATAAGACACTGTAATGCTATGTACATATTTATTATGCTGTATTGCTTTTTATTTGTGCTTTTTTGTTGTATTGTTATTTTTAATTGTCTTTTTAAAATATTTTCAATCTGCCATTGGTTGGAGCTTCTGACGTGGAACACCAGGATCTGGAAGGCCAACTGTGTTGTTTACTTCTCACTTAGCAGTTTCCTAGGATTTCTTTTGTTTGATTCAGACCTCTATTTTTAAACAAATAGAAATACAGAATGTTTTCCAGTGTTTAAAACAATCACCATGCTTTCCTTTTAGCCTCAAATAAATTGTAAAAGAGATCAATTACAAAGTTTTGAGGTTTCATTTCCTTGTCCTCTGACGACATTAACTCTATTTGGGAAAAAGATTATGTAAAACTCATTGAGTCAAAATTAAATGACTAGACTAGCAGCTATGTATGCCATCTTTTCAATTTTTCTTATTAATAATGGATAAATATGCAATTTAAGTTTCTTCCTAGATTCTTAGTCATTTAGTAAGAATAAGCATACATATTATATCTATTCTGGTAATGGGGAGATAACAATGTAATTAGTCAGCAGTCACTTGAAATAAAAGGGCAGAATGAAAGAAGAAACCCACATGCTTCCAAAGAATTGAAGAGAAAGTAAATGCGGTCTTAAATATGTTGATGGGTGAAGGTGTCAATGAATTTCACAATTGGTGTGGGTGGTTCAAGAATAAGGAAGAGGCAAATGGAGAAAAATGTTACAGGAGGGAAACTCTCCATCACTTATCTACCATCCTTAACACACACACACACACACACACACACACTCTTATACACACACATACAAACACATTGTATGAGATATCACATCAGTGATGACATAGCTGCCCAGGACCACTTTTGAATTTTTTTTCATTGTATTGAATTCATATACTATATAATACACCAATCTTAAGTTTACAGCTTGAGGAGTTTTGACAAATGTATACATCCACGTAACCACCACCACTATATCTTAACATATCTGTCAATTTAGAAGGTTGTTTATGCCCCTTCCAGTCAACCAATTCCATCATGTGATGCTTAATTTTATGTGTCAACTTGACTGGGCCACAGCACCCAAATGTGGTCAAGCATTATTTTGGATGTTTTAGTGAGTGTGTTTTTTGGATGAGATTTATGTTTGAATTGTGGACTTTGAATAATTTCAATCAGAGTGCCCTCCATGCTGTGAGTAGGCCTCATCTAACAAGTTGAAGGCCTGAGGAGAACAAAAAGCTGAGCTTGCAGAGCAACAGGGAATTCTCCAGTGACTACCTTTGGATTTCATCTGCCTTGGCTGTTCTTATTTCGCCAGCAGACTGCCTTTGGACTCAAACTGCAACTCTCCTGGGTTTCCAGCCTGCCAGCTGCCTCCATCAAAATTTGGACTGCCAAGACTCGAGAATCACATAGCTAATTCCCTAAAATAGATCTCTTTCTCTGGAAATACACATCTTGTTTGTTCTCTTTCTCTGAAGAACCGTAACACACCTCCCTTTCCATGATATCACTGATTTCTCTTAAATAGCCAACAGCTTTCTTACTTTAATTCCTCTTAGAAAAATAGCCTTTTTCTTAATATTTACCCAAACCTAATCTTTTCATAGCAACATTAAAATATGGAAGCTAGCATAATATTTAAATTACATTTCCTGGCTGGTCGCGGTGGTTCACACCTGTAATCCCAGCACTTTGAGAGGCCAAGGCGGGTGGATCACCTGAGGTCGGGAGTTCGAGAATGGTCTGACCAACATGGAGGAACCCCATCTCTACTAAAAATACAAAATTAGCCAGGCATGGTAGTGCATGCTTGTAATCCCAGCTACTTGGGAAGATCGCCTGAACCCAGGAGGCAGAGGTTGCGGTGAGCCAACATCGCGCCATTGCACTCCAGCCTGGGCAACAAGAGTGAAACTCCATCTTACATAAAAGGAAATTACATTTCCTTTTTTGAAGTCAGATTTACTGTAGTATAATTTACTCTATAGAAAAATTCACTCTTTTCAGGAGTATAGTTGGATCTTGACAAATGTGCCTATATAATTGTGAAACCACTACCACAATCAAGATACAGAATATTTCCATCAATATTCCAATGCCCCTTTGAAATCAATCCTCTTTCCCTATTCTCAGCTCCTGGCAACCCCGATCTGATTTCTCTCCCTATAGTTTCTCTACTCCAGAATGTAACATAAATGGAATTATATCATACATATTCTTTTGTGTATGGCTTCTTTCATTTTGCATAATGCTATTGACTCAACCGTGTTTGCCTCTACAAGTAGTTATTTTTATTGCTGAGTTGTAAGATTCCACTGTATGGATGTACTTTGATTTGATTATCCACTTACTGGTTGATGACCATTTGCAGTTTTCCAATATTTGGTGATGATGAGTAAAGGCTCTGTAAGCATTCTCAGATAGCTCTTTGTGCAGACATGGGTTTATATTTCTGTCATTTAAATACCTAGGAGCAGGATTATTAGGTTGAATGGTAAGTACATGGTAACTTTATCAGAAACCACCAAATTGTTCTGTAAAGTGCCTGTGCCATTTCATGTTCCCAGGTGTAACGTACGAGTGTTCCAGTTGCTCAGCATCCTTGGTAGGCATTTGTAGAGTCAGGTTTTAAACAGCCATCTGATATGGTTTTGTTGTGTCCCCACCCAAATCTTATCTTGAATTGTAATTCCCATAATCTCCATGTGTCATAGGAAGGACCCCATGGGGGGTAACTGAATCATAGGAGTGCTTACCCCCATGCTGCTGTTCTCATGATAGTAAGTTCTCATGAGATCTGATGTTGGGATTTTCCCCCTTTTGCTCAGCACTTCTCCTTCCTGCCACCATGTAAAGAAGGATTTGTTTGCTTCCCCTTCTTCCATGACTGTAAGTTTCCTGAGGCCTCCCCAGCAAAGCAGAACTGCAAGTCAATTAAACCTCTTTCCTTTATATATTACCAAGTCTTGGGCAGCCTTTTACAGCAGCATGAGAATGGACTAATACACCATCCTAGTAGGTGTGTACTACTGTATCTTTGTGGTTTTAATTTGTACTTCCCTAGTGACTAAAGGTGCTGAGCTTCTTTTATGTGCTTTTTTGTTATCTGCAGCAGCCAGCCTCCAAAGTGAACCCTCAAATGATCCCTAGATACTGATATTCACAGTCCTATGTAGTTTTTTCCTAAATTCAGTAGGCTGTGTAACAAACAGAATATGCAGGGATGATGGTGTGTGACTTCTGGGGTCAATCATAAAAGCCATTAGTGCTTCCTTCTTGATCTCACTTGGCTCACCCACCTTGTTGGAAGCCAGCTGCCATGTTATGAGGATGTTCAAAAACCCTACAGAGAGATCCATGTGACAAAGCACACATGCCTCCTGACAATAGCCAGCACCCAGCTGCAGGTAAGCCATTTTGAAAGCAGATCCTCAAGCCCCAGTTAAGGTTCAAATGACTTGCTGCCCTGGCCAACATGTTGACTACAATGTCAATGAAAATCAGAACAACCAGCAAAGCTGCTCCTCTTTTACTGAGCTGCAAAAACTGTGAGATAATAAATGTTTAGCATAATTTTATGACACCAAGCTTTGTAGTAAATTGTTATGCAATAATAGATAACACAGCATTCATATCTTCTCTTTGGAAAAATATCTGTTCAAACCTTCAGTCTGATTCTAAATTTCAGTTTTTTTTGTTACTTCAGATAAAAGAGTTATTTGTGTATTTTTGATTTAACTCCTTCATAAGATCAGTTTTTATAAATATTTTCCCCTGGTTTTTGACATTTAAAAAATTTTCTTAATCACATCTTTCTAGAGAAGTATTATATTTTGATGCAATCCAATTTGTCTATTTTTTGTTCTCTTGGCTCATGCTTTTGGTGTCATATTTAAGAAATCTTTGCAGAGTAAAAGGTCATCAGTTATTTTCCTACATTTTTCTCCAAAAGTTTTATAAACTTAGGTTTTACAAATTTAGGTTTTACATTGAGAAATATGATCCATTTTGAGTTGTTTTTAAATATGGTTTGAGTTCATTTTTCAAACATGTAATTGTTCCAGCATCATTTCTTCGGAAGAATATTCTTTCTTCATGAAATAACTTTGACGCCTTTGTCAAAAATCAATTAATTATATGCACATGTTTTCATATCTAGTCTATCTTCTATTCCATTGTTCTATATGTCTATCCTTCTACAAAAATTCATTGGCTTTATTACTCCAGTTGTATGGTAAATCTTGAAATCAGGCAGTATGAATCATCTAACTTTGTTCTGCTTTTTCAAAATTTCTTCTGCTATTCTAGGTAATTTGCTTTTCCATATACATTTTTTAATACATTTTTTTCAGTTTCTATTTTAAAAGTCTGCTGAGCCACATACCTACAACCATCTGATATTTGACAAGGTTGACAATAACAAGCAATGGGGAAAGGACTCCCTATTCAACAAATGATGCTGGAATAACTGGCTAGTCATATGCAGAAGATTGAAACTGGATCTCTCCCTGACACAAAAATCAACTCAAGATAGATTAGACTTAAATGTGTAAACTAAAACTATAAAAACTCTATAAGGAAACCTATGAAAAAACAATTGCAACAAAAACTGACAAATAGAACCCAGTTAAACTGAAGAACTTCTGAACAGAAACAAACAAACCCTCAACCTATCAACAGGGTAAACAGACAACCTACAGAATGAGAGAAAATATTTGTAAACTATGCACCTGACAAAGGTCAAATATCCAAATTCTATAAGGAACTTAAATCAATAAGCAGAAAACAAACAACCCCATTAAAAGACGGGCGAAGGACATGAACAGACACTTCTTAAAAGAACACATAGACGTGGCCAAAAAGCACATGAAAAAAAATGCTCAACATCACAAATCATTAGAGAAATGCAAATCAAAACCACAATGAAATACAATGTCACACCAGTCAGCATAGCTTTAGATGATTAAATTTTTTTACTAAATGTCAAAAAATAATAGATGCTAGTGAGATTGTGGAGACAAAGGAACAATTATACACTGCTGGTGGGACTGTAAATTAGTTCAGCCATTGTGGAAAGCAGTTTGGAGATTTCTCAAAGAACTGAAAAAACTACCATTTTGATCCTCACCCTCCTTACAGCAATCCTATTCCTGGGTATGTATACCCAAAGGAATATAAATCATCCTACCATAATAACACAGGCACATACATGTTCATCGCAGCACTATTCACAACAACAGAGACATGGAATCAGCTTAGATACCCATGAACAGTGGACTGGATAAAGAGAATGTGGTACATATACATCATGAAATACTATGCAGCCATAAAAAGGGAATGAAGTCATGTCCTTTGCAGCAACATGGGTGCAACTGAAGACCATTATCCTAAGTAAATTAACACAGGAACAGAAAACCAAGTACCACGTGTTCTCACTTATATAAGTGGGAGCTAAACATTGACTATATATGGATACAAAAAGAGGAACAATAGACACCAGGGCCTACTTGAGAGAGGAGGGTGGGAGGAGGATGGCGATTTAAAAAAAAAAATCTACCTATTAGGTACTATGCTCATTACCTGAATGACAAAATTATTTGTATACCAAATCCCAGCAAGACATAATTTGTCCATGTAACAAACCTGCACATGTACTCCCTGAACCTATTATTACTAATTTTACATAGCTTTCAACATACATATCTTACACATACTTTATTAGAATTACCTCTAAGTATTTGATATTTTAGTGCTGTTTTAATGGTACTGTTTTATTAATTTTTATTTTTTATTGTCACTATAGTGAATTACGATTTTCATTCATGGACTTTTTATCCTGTGACCTTACTAAACTCACTGATCAATTTTAGTAGCTTTTTTGGAGAGTTTTGGACGATTGCATAAATCATCTGTCCTAGCCATCATCTAGGGCTAGGACCTCCAGTACGATGTTAAATAGGAATGATGAAAGCAGACATCTTTCATGTTTGCATTATCTTCAACTGTAAGATGAAAGTATTCAGACTTTCCCTATTAAGTTACCAGCTCCAGGCTTTTTATATATTCCCTTTGTTATCAAGTTGGGGAAATTGTCTTCTGTTTTTAATTTGTTGAGAGTTCTTTCATAATGGATGCTAAATTTTGTCAAATGCCTTTACTGCCTCTATTAACATGATCAAGGCTTTTGTCCTTTTTTTAGCTTGTTGATATGGTGATTTACGTTTATTGATTATTTTGAATGCTGATCCAACCTAACTCCTTTAAAAACCCACCATTGTACAACCTCACTCTACCTATGCATCCATATTTTACAGGAGGTGCAATCACAATCCCTAAGCTGTGGTTTCTCACTATGCTGCTTAACCTTTGACGAGCAATGCTCTTTTTCCTTCACCTATCAAATCCCCATCTCTTTAATTCCACCTCCTCCGTGAAGCTATCTCTAATTACTTAAACTCTGTCTCCATGGGCCAATCATTTGGAGATGAACACTCTTCCAATCCATTTTTCACTAGCAAGAAGCCATGTCAAGAAGTGGGAGAAATTGCTGGGGTAAGGGAGGCCTAGAGTGAGGACAAGAGTCAGTGGGGGAGAGTACTTAGGAGGCAGGGTAGAATGATATTTGAGGATCACAGTTGGTATTTTTCTCCCAGGACAACACAGGGAATTGCTTTATTTCTGGGGAGATTCCAGTAACATATAATCACAGATAACCTTCTCCCTCCCTTAATGTTCTTGGAACAATTCTGGAAGATGGTGATCTTTTTTTTCCCTTGTGTGTTACTGCAAAGAAAAAGAGAACCTCTTGTTTCACCCAAAATTCTTTGCAAAAATATGGATACAATAAAAGGTAAAATGTTACATTTATTTATTCAACAAACACACAGTAGCACCTTGTATGAGCCACTTTGCTAAGCTTTTTTACTATATGGGATACAAAAATAAAACCTATTTGACATTTCTGAATTTAACTATATATATTATCTTGTATATACTTATTCTTTGCATTGAAATCTTCACTCTTGTAATTTCCCACCCCAGATACATTCAAGGAAAAGTGCTATTCAGTATACAAATATATGCTTACAAAAACACATTAACATCAATTTAGCACTGTTTTGCATCACTTTACACAACCAGTTTCATTATCAAATAATCATAAAAAATAAACTTTAATTTTTAAAAACTTTGAATATTTCCTCATAATCTTTCTCATAATTTCTCTAAATAGAAAAATGTATCTAAAATATAGAAAACTGGTTCCGGTTAAAAATTAAGCATAAAATACACCTTGGTTAAAACCAACTTTTAGGATTAAAACAGTATGTGACTCTGAACAGTGCAGTTTTGGCAGTCAGGATTTCCTGTGATGAAACTGGCATCTGTTTTCATGGAAGTATTTTGTTACTTATGCATCTGGACATCTTCAGCTTTTGGCCTTAATAACAGTTTTAGATGATTATTAAGTTACCTGGATAAGATAATTCAAATTGCAAAATATTTATTTTTAAAATGTATTTGTCTTAGTGTGGCAGACATCCTACAGAGTAACTGCCTGGTAAAATAGAAATTACCAAATATATTGGATTAGCACTTACCCACCCCCTCGGATCAGAATCTTAAGACACAACAGTAAAACTTTGGTGATTTCCACGATCCAAGATGAAAAACAAAGAAGAAAGTCTTATACTGTAAGTAATAGTGGGGATTTTTCTCTCTTATATTAGAACTTAGCTAAAGTTCAGCTGGAATTTACAGGGTTGAACGGTCAGAATCAAATGTATGGCTTGAACAGAAAACACAAATGAGTTGTTATAGGAATTATAGGCTAGGATACTTGATGAATTCCAGTTTTATGTCTTACTCACAATCAAAATACTGTGTCTGAATTCTATCTTGAACAATTTAGGAGTCATCTGCCTGGGAAAGTCTGTATTCCCCTTTCTTCAATACTTGGACACTCTGATTTTTGGTATATGTTTTTCTAGTTAAGCCTTGTGGATGCAAAGTAAATAATTTATTAGTTCTAGGGAAAGATGTAATGGTACAGGAATGAACAGCATAATACAGTTTATAAAAAGGGCTGTTTCTAAGCATACAGCTATGTAGAGAGTATTCTTCAGTGCCTGGCTATAAATCATCCATGCAAACCAATAGACACAGTCCAGAATGTTAGGACTGAGAGGGAATATGGGAAGGACCCAGACGGAAGAGGAATACCTTGTCCATTCCTTGTCAGCTCCCAGAGGGCAATTCCATATTGTGGAACTAATTTCCACAAACACACAGAAGTCCACCCTCTGCATATTCCCAAGCTCTCTTTCTCTGTTCATACCCTCCTCCTTGTAAGGGGTGTCTGTTGTGTTATTTAAGAATATTCAATTATTTTGAAAAAGACAAGAAAAGCAAATATAATTGATACAACTCTCAAGAAATACTAAATGTAAATAGTAAGTATAAAAGGAGCTTGTGAGACACAGAAGCTCATAGTAGGTGTTAAGCATAGATAGCAAGTTAATGAACTGTGAACTATGTCAGACACAGGGAGAGAGAGAAGCACATCAGCGTGTTAAACAAAGGTGGGGATGGAAAGACCAAAGGCAGCAAAAATTCATGGTCTATTAAATGTTGATCAGTTAAGAGAGAGGCCAAATATAATATTCATGGGACACTGAATAGGCATGAGAGTTTAAATTGCCTCAACTCACTAGTGGCACCCATTCTGGCCAGGTATCCTCTGCCTGAGATGTGCAGATAGAATCCACAGCTGCTCAGTAAGTTAATGTGGAAGCTGAGACCAAGCCGACTTGCCCCTGTGTCTCTTCTACAGCACAAGCGTTGGCTCCAGGCACTACCCATCTGCTGAGTCCCTTGCTCACAATCAACCCTGGTGGTTGTAATCATGCAGACAATAGAGAGAGCTGATAAGGTGGAGAGAGAGATAAGACCTAGAAACATAGTGTGATGCAGAACTCACATAGCATGGTTCTTTTAACTCTCTACCCTCTCCGGTGTCTTTACCACACCGTATCTTTTTTCTTGAGTCTCACTCTGTTTTACATTGATTCAATTAACCACCAGCTTTGACAATTTCAGTTTAGTCTCTGAATCTCTCTATTCTGTGCCCTCTGGGATAGTTCTCCTGGTTGTACACTGGAAGGTTACCATTGCATCAAGGTCATTTCCTTAAAACATCCTGCTTCTCCATCTCCAGTGTGGACTCTCGGCCTTGTTGTTCTGCCTGGGGAAGAACAGCAACAAGTAAGGATCCCAGCAGGCTCCAGATACTACTGTTGAGCTCCTCACATTTAGAACCTCTTAGTGTCATCTAAGTCTAAACTACGAAGTGCCTCCTTATACTTGAGACTTTTTAATTGAGTAGGCTAATTTCTTTTCTTTTCTTTTCTTTTTTTGAGATGGAGTCTCACTCTGTTGCACAGGCTGGAGTGCAGTTGCACAATCTTGGCTCACTGCAACCTCTGCCTCCCATGTTCAAGTGATCCTCCCACCTCAGCCTCCCAAGTAGGTGGAACTACAGGTGCCCACCACCATGCCAGGCTGATTTCTGTATTTTTAGTAGAGGCAGGGGTTCACCATATTGGCCAGGCTGGTCTCGAACTCTTGACCTCAAGTGATCTACCAGCCTTGGCCTCTCAAAGTGCTAGGATTACAGGCGTGAGTCACAATGCCCAGCCTGAGTAGGTGAATTTTCTACATATAATCTCCTATTATTTTACTCTCTTTAGGTTGCCAGTTTTCCATTTTATTATTTTGTTTTAGTTTTCTTATTTATTTATTTTTTGTTTTATCATTACCAAACCCTATCAATGGAATTAAATTAGTTGTTAGCTCTCTAATAAAGGAATATGACAAAGAGTCCATAATTTTTTGCATCATAATTTAATCAGTGTCACTTGACTGGGTACATGTAGTTTATTATAAGGAAATTCACGTACCCAACAAGGGGAAGCTGTGAAAGGCAAAGGATTCTTACATATTTAATATTTTCAAGTGTTTTCTTCTGTTGGGAAAAAGAATGGCATATTACCTGTAAGCCAGTTTTATAGTATTTTATGCCATAGATTATTTACTCATGAACATTAAGAATGGGATAAAAGTCATATCGATGGAATGTCTTCCTAATCTGAATAGTGGAGCTGAATTTTACAAAGGGATTTTCTACTCTTTTGTATAAATTAAAAGTTGATTGTAATTTATGAAATAAACTCATAATCCTGATTCCAAAGCTTGTTCATTTAATATTATTTTTATCACTAGTAATTTTGGTATTTTAGACCATTATTGAAAAGACTTATTTTAGGTTCCTGAAAATGTTCCTCCTAATCCTGTCCCCAGTCCCCCAGTTCCCTTCTTCACAAGCACCAAATGTTTTCAGTTTCTTTAGTAGCAGAAATTCAATAACATAGAATGACTCAAGTCACTCAATAAAATTTAGTTTTTACACTATTCTTAGGCTTAGAGAGCATGAGAGGAAATAATTTAATCAATTTCCATCAAAATACATTTTAATATTTTATAATTAATAGTAATTATTAAAATAGGTTAAAAGTTTTTTGATATGCAAAAGAATTTTCAAATTATATTTTTATATTCACTGAAACAGCTTGAGAAATAAATATTATACTACTAACTGTGTGATTATACACAAGTGTCTTAGCCTCTCTGTGCATCCATTTCCTCATCTCATAAAAGTGAAAATAATAATAGTGCCTACCTTATGGAGTTATTCTAAGGATTAAAACAATGAATGCATGTAAGATGCTTAGAATAATTGCCTGACAATCATTTGAATTTCCTCTTTTGTGAATTGTTCACGCCCTTTCTTGATTTCATATGACATGTTTATCCCTTAAAAAAATAATAATACTATGCATTCACTATTTATAACAGTTATAAACCAGTTGTAAATACAGCAATACTTTAAATGACACTGAATTCTTACCAAGTTCCAAGCATTCTGTAAAGCATTTTGCCTACATAATCTCATTTAATACTCCAAATAACCTTAAGAGTAGATATGATTATCTTCCTTTGATAGATGAGGAAAAGATTAGAATGATTTCTTTTTTTTTTTATTTTCTAGCTATGTGACCTTGGAGAAATTAATTTAAAGGGATAAACACATCATAGGGAAATCAAGAAAGGACATGAACAATTCACAAAAGGGGAAATACAAATGACTAAGTGCCAGGCATTATTCTAAGCACCTCACATGCATTCACTATTTTAATCACCCCTCAAAAAATGTCCTATTGGTAGTTATGTTAGTATTTTAGAAATTAATTTAGCAAGAATTGACTTCTTTAAAAACAAAAGTAATTTTCCTGTACAAGTTTATCTTATATAACTCTGCATATTCAACTCTTCTTTTATACTTCTCAATATATTATTGTAGCTTTATTCATAGGCCATGTACATGCTTTGGAAGATTATTCCTGGATATGTTATAAACTCTCCTTTTTTTCTATTCAATAAAAAAATCCCCACCCTCTCTCATCATTATTTCTTTTAGCTAGATATAACTTATATCTAAGGAAGTTATTGATTGTTGTAAATCTCTTATTATATCTCATCTATTTCTCTTAGTTCTAATCTTTTTTTATTATTTTCTCATGCTGGCTAGGTTATAATCAAATCATCTACAAAATGGCCATCATCCCTTTTGCCTTCTTAAAATGTTATTATTAAACCTTTATTCCTTTGAACCAAAGTGTCATCTCTCAGGAGTAATATCCTTTGGGAGGATAAGGGGATAGTTGACTTTTCTCAGTCACTTTAACTTATTAGTGCGAATTCACTCACCACATTCTTTCTAGGAGGATATTTAATTAAGATGATGTCTGAACTGAGAAAGCAGAGAATGTAGTGGGAGAAAGAAAAAGCTGACAATTGTTTCTAGGCCTGCGGAGGTCAGATATGAGCGAAGCTGCTAAGCTTGGCTGGAGAAATACCAGAGTGTCCTTTCTTTTGCAATGATGATTAGGGAAGGCCCTGATCTCAAGTGACCTTTCCACTCATCACCCTGGCCCTTTCCCAGGTCTTGATCTGGCTACTGCTTCCACTTCACTTGATGACAAGAACCAAATGAGAAATGCTTTTACAAGGAGCTTGGCTCAATACCCGCACATTTCCTGAATTGCCCAGGGCTGCATGCTTGGAATATGAATAGTATAATATTCTGGATTTCATTATTACCCAACCAAATAATAAAGCATTTTCCTGCTCTGGAACTTAACACAAACAAAAATAAAGAACTTTATTACTTTTCACTCCAGTGATCTAAGATTTTTGAATTTTTTTTTTTCAAAAGGTGCCAAAACTTAACAGAACAAGGAGATGACTGTAGTTAGAAGAATAACGTTTTAAGTATCTGTAAATAAGTAGGAGAAATGTCTACTATTTGCAAACTCAAAACTTCTCTCTTGCTAAGCATCATATGGTTGAAAATAAGCAAGAGAAGAAAGGACGAGGAGAGGAAAAGAGAGGAAGGGAGGAAGGAAAGAAAAGAAGTGGAAGAAACTCTTACATGCTAGTCATTTAAGTGACTTTTCCGGTCACATTTAATTCTCACATCTGTACTTTTTTTTTTTTAATCAATATGCCCTTCTGCAAACCATATTCCTTAATATCTTTGAGGAAAAATTATTTTGGGGGTTTTCCAAATGGAAGTACCTTTCTGAAATCTAAATATGCCTGAGAAAATGATTACCTTTAGACTAGGTACTGCTTAGACTAAAGCTTAAAAACTTGCTTTTGGGCTCAAAGAGCTAAGACTTTACAAAGTAATTCAGGGATACCTTTTGTGATTATCCTTTTGGAAAATGAAATAAGATTAACACCATCTAATGTTTTGGAAATGTTTAGGCAGAAAATGAAAAAAACTAAAATATAAAGCTAGAAGTACTTATTTCATAATTAGATCCATGTGAACAATATCTGTGATTCACTTATTTGGCAGCCAGGTCTTAAAATTCCATATATTGTAAAGTAGGTTATTAGAAAAAAGACATAAAATTAACATTATGCAAATATTTAACTGTAAACATTTAAATATAGAACTCAGTGAATTAATATCACTGTCTTAATCATACATTAGAACGTATTAGTTTTTAAGTATCTTTCAACATATTTCTTGCGCAAGATGGTGATTTACACAAAATAAGTCAAAATAAATCTTGATTTACTTTCAAAAAATTAGATTAATTTATACAGTGAGGTATATTTTGAATCAAAATAAAACCTTCTGTTTTTCACATTTTACCAAAAAAATTGTCGTATTCTGTATCACATAAAGCCATCTAACACCTTCCATCATTTCTGCTGTCCTGGTAATTCAAGCCACTCTTTGTTTAATGAAAATGGATGTTGGACACTTGAAACTCTCAGAAATAAAAATGCTCTTCAAAATGCAATTTGCTACTATTTGGGGCAATGAATGCCATACTTTCACCTTGAAGTTTGCTCATTAAGCACAGACAGAATTTGCGCCCCAGAATTATTTAGGTATTCATAATTACACAAATACTTTAAACATTTAAGTGTTATGTCAAACTTCTATGTTCTTTTATTTATGAGGCAACTCTCCTATATTTTGGTTTCCTTTCGTCAAATGAAGAATTTAGCTGGCTTTTCTCTGTGGTTGCTGGAACTTATCTTCTAAACCCTTAAAACTGCCAGAGTGTTAGGAGTGTCTTTGATATTCATGGTGGGCCTCTGGGACCATACCTGAGTTTATACTAATGAGGTAACTCCTGGTAGGTTCTTTGATAGTTTATGGTAATTCAATGATTCACAGTGATGGTCAAGCCAGACATAAAGAAAGACCAACTAAATGATTAGAGAGTTAAGGTTTTAAGCTAGGTGATACCAGTCCATCCTCTGGGAAGGAGAGCAGGGTTAGAGATTGAGTTCAACCATATGGCCAATGATTCAATCAATCAAGCTTGTATAATGAAATCCCAGGGGAAACTCTGGACACCAAAATTTGGATGAACTTTCCTGGGTGGTGATAAGTATTGTCACACATTGATGTGCTGGAAGGTAACACGAGCTGACTCCTTGTGTACAGGACAACTGAGGCTTTGTGTTTAGGACCATCTAAGACCTTGCCCTATGCATCTTTCCTATTGGCTGCTTCTGATTGGTATGTCTTTTGCTATAATAGAACTATGATCATAAGCATAATGTTTTCCTAAGTTCTGTGAGTCATTCTAGCAAATTATCACACTGGAAGGGGTAATGAGAACCCCTGAATTTGGAGCCAGATGGTCAGAAGTGAGGATGACCTAGGGTCCCCTGAACTTTCAGCTGGTGTCTGTGATGAGGGCAGTTGTAGGGGACTGTGCCCTTAACCTGCAATGCTTGACCACGTTACTGTCAAACCCACTGCAGTTCTTTTATAATGGCAATGATATCATGTCCTAATAACAATCTTCTAAGTTTTTAAAATCTTTTCTTTTTTGTTTTCCATTCTCCACTTAGTGATTTGATAGGCAAACTGGGAGAATGAGATAGGGCTTTTAAAAAATATAATTGGGCCAAAACTTTTATTACCACTTTTTCCTGTTACCTTCCTGTGGGCTGGGGTGACATTCTTACATCAGGATTCATTTCTGCAAGCCACATTCCAGAACACTGTCTTAACTTTGCTAAGTAATTATCTTAATCTCCCAAGTTTGTTTGTTTGTTTTAAAATACTTTACTTCTAAAAGAAGCCACATTTCTTAGGATCATTATCAGAATAAACTGATTCAAAAAGCAAATTTTTCTTATGATTTAGCTCTCTTTGCTAACTTAAATTATCAGATCAGTTCTATTTTATGGAGAAACAATCTATAGAATCACTCCAACTCTTTTCTGTGCTAGGATACTCAGACATTACCCAGGTAAGTGTGCTGGTTATCATGGTCTCTGAGGTCTACATTGAGTATCATATGAGGATTTCCGGCAGCAAATAGTTTGCTGTTAACGAGTAATGCACCAGATTAGATGTGTGTTAGGCTATGTAAACTGTTCTCTTATCAAAGGATTTAGTGTTCTCAAGGAAGACCTGCATTGTAAGGGGGGAATGATCTCAGAATTTCCCTCACCATTATCAAGATAGTTCATGTTTCTGATTTTACTTTATGAAATTAAATTTCAAATGAGAAAACAAGATCAAAAAATACAAATATCTTTGATAGAGGATTAAGAAGCAGTCTACTGGTTATGTTAGCATACCCAATAATTCCCCTACTCCAGCCACAACACAATATCAAAAGTTTTGTTTTCTCCTTGTTAAAAACGGTGAACCTATGAGATTTATGTAAATGAGCCGAACAGTATCAGGAAATGTTTCTATCTAATCCTCACGCTATTTCTGTGTCGGGTAATTTTGGTTACAAGGGTTTGAAAAATGAGGAACTAACAGAGTCATACCCGCTTTACAAGAGTAACACAGCATTCTGCTTCATTTCTCACGAGATACATGACTTGAATTGGTGCAGAATCGAAATCACGATGAGGGTTATTTACAGGCAACTGCATAAGAGGGAGAAGATGTGGAAGATTGACTCAGCCATGGACCATCTGCCTCTTGAGTTTCCCATTTTATAGCTAGCTTTTTTTTTTTTCCTCCCAATTTGCTTGTTAGGCAAGAGGTAAATTTAAAGAAAAAGACAAGTGCACTCACATCCTTTTTCTGAGTTTTACTTCAGGCAGTCATAACCATACCCTAATGGCAGGCCACTGGAAAAAGAACAATCAGGATGTCCAGTATCAGGGCACATCCACCTTCCTTTAGTGCAAGGAATTTCTACATACCCAAAGTAAACCCAAATCTCTGGGGCTTAGTGGGTTTTTCTGGTGTTCTGAACAGATTATACTCCTATTTATTTGGTTTGTTTGCCTTCATTGAAATCCTGCCTTCTCCCTCAGACTTGAGATACCAATAAAATAATGGTACAATATAAATAAAAAGAGAGCATCTGGACAAACAGGTATGCCAATAGCCTAGGCCACATGTGTGAGTAAGTAGATCATATGAACCATCTGAGCTTCTTTAGCTGTGTTTCTTATCTTCCAGGAAAAATAAAAGGGGGCTATTGATACAGAAGGGCTGGGCTTCCAGCCAAACCTCACCCTTAAGCCTGGAACTGCAGCCCTAAGTGAAAACAGCTAATCCCATTTTTCCGCCCAAATATTGCCTTTTTGGCCTAACCTGCCCCTATCCTGTGCCCATAGAGGACTTCAGCTGGCAGAGTAGTACAAACGGCTGGGCGGCAAGCAGAGAAGCAACTGAGGGTTGGAAACTACAGATAGACAAGGCTAACCTCAGATAGTGTGTCTTCAGAGAGTGGCCTGGCCAGAGATGGCCAGGCTTCACGGAAAGATTACCTTCCCATCCCCTTCCCAGCCTCCCTTTCCACTGAGAGCCACTCATTGCTCAATAATGTCTTTCACATTCATCACCTTTCAACAGTGAGTGTGACCTGATTCTTTCTGGATGCTGGACAAGAGCCCATGTGTCTAGAGGGCAGGGGCTGCCACCCTGACGTTCTACTGAGCTGGTTGGCACTTAGCTGTCCCTGGATGGCGGAGCTGGAAGAGCATTGATTGTAACACGCTTGGATGCTGCTGCAGGGCCCGCCTAGAGCCTGCTCCCTCGAGAGAGGAGTGACCAGCCAGTTCCAGCGTTTGCTCGCTGTGGTTCCTACACTTGCTCACTCACACACTCCCTCCTGCAAGCAGTGGTCAGCGACAGGCTGAGTGTAATGAGCCACTCCAGTTCCTGCCGGCAAAGGGGTCAAGAGAACTAACCCGTCTCATCTGCTGGCTCATCCAGGTTATGTCAGACAAGTGAGTTCATATGGAAATGTCTCCCTTTTGGGTGAAAGGAATGTTGGTTCTGTGGTCTGTTTCCCTTCACAGAAGTCTAGCTGTTGACTAGGACCAGAATAAGATACTGGGGAACGGAAGGAATCTGCCTGAGGCTACTCCTCAGTGTTGCTGGAAGGCCCCAAGACTGAACTCTGTCCCCTACCACCCTAACAGGCATCCGCCAAGACCCCCAGACTTTGCTGTGGTATCTTTGTATCTTTTCTTCTTTCACGGCTTCAAATGGCTCCTATCTCTTCTTCAATAATGTTAAGAGTTTTGGTACAAACTGCAGAGATGTTAGCACACCGGCGCCAGCAAAGCCTTTCCTCCAATGGCTGAGGGGTCCTTATCAGGCGAGGGATACAATGATTAAAGGAACCCATTTCCATAGAGCAAGAGGCTCTTCCCCCAGATCTCCTTCCCTTGTGCACTTTAACCTGTTTTTGTTTGTTTGTTTGTTTGTTTTCTTTTCTTTTCCAAGTGAGAGGATCCCCTTCCTACCTCAGTACTCTGCTTATGATTGGGAGGCAACAGAGGAGCGACCCCTGCTGGCTGATAACTGCAAATTTGGCATGACCCATCTGGAGCTTAATCTAAATGAACCCGTGCAGTCCCCGAAATAACTTTTTGTCTCAAACTAGATTCCAAGCTTCAGATTGAGGCCCTAGAAAGGAAAACCAGATCTGAGGGCTCCAAAGCCAGGCAACAGGCACAGTTTAAGTGGGCGGAGCTAGTTCCTGCCGATTAAACCCCCGCTTCACAGAAAGAGGTCATGCTCCAAGGCATAAATGAGGCCCAGGGACTCGAAGGTTGTCAACAGTAGGAGAGGTAGAGGCATAGGTGAGTGTGTATAATTCCTATTCTCCAGGCCCTCCCTGCTTCATGGGTGCAAGCCACATTGGCACCCATGGGTGGCACCTGCCAAGGTTGCTGGGACTTGGGGATACAAAGACGGAAGAGAAAGGGGGATGCCTGCTTTCTCCCTCCCTCATACCCTGGGTTATTGCTGAAAGAAGGAGGGGAATTGAAGGACCCCCAATTCCCGGTCTTTCAGAATGGGCAACAAGCTGTCTTCGCCACCCGTTCGAAGCTAGGTTTGGGTCCCTTTGAGATGATGTATGGACAGCCGTTTCTCACCAATGATCTCTTGCTAGACCAAGAAAACTCTGACTTAATTAAACATATAACTTCTTTGGCTCAATTCCATCAGGAATTGAAACAACTGTCAGAGGCCCAGTTCCATGAACTAGAGCCACCTCTGTTCAACCCAGGGGACCTGGTACTGGTAAAAACACTTTTTTCTTTTCTCCCTCTCTGGCGTAGACTGGGAGGGACCTTACACTATACTTTCTATTCCTATGGCAGTAAAGGTCACTAAAGTAGATTCTTGGATTCATTATACCCAAGTAAAGGCCTGAGAAGCTGACGGGGTTACCTCCGTCAACCCAGAAGAGCATCCAAAGTACCAATGTGAAGAGATCAGGGACCTCAAGCCAAACATCTCAAAAGATTAGTGTTAATAATAAATCTTCCATGGATATCCTCTTTATAGTCTTGCTTACACTTGCTGTTCCTGCCTTTGTTCTGTTCTATACCACGAGGCACAATATTGTTTTCAGAATGATTAGTATGTTTTGCTTCTTATTTCTGTAATCTTTGGCACTCAATTCTTTCCCTGCGTAATACACATATTTGACCCATGCACACTTCACCTTGTAAAACTTGTTTCTTTCTCTTGCCTGGAGGCCATCAAACTCCAAACAGGCAGGCAGCTGGATCCTCAGACAATGGCTTTCTTTTGCTGGGGACCCTTGGGTAGACCTCCGGGAGGAATCTGGCTGTGTTTTCCCCAAACAACGCCCCCTTTCAGCAGAAAGTAGCTAAGACTGGTCATCGTCCATATTCTAAAGGCAGTTAGATGTGCCTCTTCAGAGAAGGGAAATGATACAGAAAGTCTGGGATCCTAAACCCCAACCTTAAGCCTGGAACCATGGCCCTAAGTGAAAACAGCTGACTCTGTTTTTCTGCCCAAATGTTGCCTTTTTGGCCTGCCCCGCCCCATCCTGTGTCCATAAAATACTTCAGCAGGCAGAGCAACTCAAGTGGCTGAGCATCAAGGATACAAGTGGCTGAGCAGTGAGCAGAGAAGCAATTGAGCATCAGAGAATACGGATAGACATGGCTAACTTCAGACGGTGCAGCATCAGAGAGGGGCCAGGCTTCAGGGAAAGATCACCTTCTCATTCCCTTTCCAACCTTCCTTTCTGCCGAGAGCCACCCACCACTCAATAAAGTGCTCCACATTCATCAACTTTCAAACAGTTCATGTGACCTGATTCTTCCTGGACACCAGACAAGAACTCGGGTGCCAAGAGGGCAGGGGGCTGACATCCTGATCCTCCACTGAGCTGGTTGGCACTTGGCCATCCCCATATGGCACAGCTGAAAGAGCATTGGTTGTAAAACACTTGGACGCTGCGGCATGGCCCACACAGAGCCTGCTCCTTCCATAGAGGAGTGACCAGCCAGTTTCAGTGTTCGTTCACTCCAGTTCCCACACTCACTCATCCACATGCTCCCTCCCATGAGGAGTGGCCAGCGATTGGGCTGAGTGAAATGAACCCTCCATTTCCTACCCATGAAGGGGGTCAAGGGAACTATCTGAGCTTCTTTAGCTGGGTTTATATTCCAGGAAAAATTAAAGGAGGATATAATCACTCAATTATCATTTTGGGGAAAGAGAAGGTTATAAGTCTGGTTCTCTAGGATCTGGTTCTCCAGGAAAGACACTTTCAGACAGAGATTTGTGTTGATGGGGTTTCCTGGTGAGTGCTCTGGGGAATAGCACCTGTGGGAGAGTGAGGAAAACCAGATGGGTAGAGAGAGGAGTTGGGCTGTGAGGCCAGCAAATAAAGCTCCCTGCTAGGTCGCACTAAAGTAGGGATGGCTCTGCAGAGTTGTTCCCATTTGAATAACACAAATCTTTATGCCCCTCACCCCACTGCCCAGATTGTACCATCATCGGATACAAGCTGTTCCTGTAGTGCAGTGAGTCACATTGAGGCAGGTGGCTCTTTATGAGAGGGCAATGGAGGCATGGATGGGAGGAGGCCTTAGCTATAAGTCATCAGCTCTCAATTCTTCCAGCAGCTGGGTTATGTGTGCTTTGGTCCTGAAAGTTGTGGATTTGTGCTGCTCCCCTAATTGTCCACTACAAAAGAAAGAAAACAGATTACTGCCTCTGGGAAAGCAAAGTTATTTCAAAACAGAAAACTGAGTAACATGATGGAAAAATTCTCACCAAAAATCCCACAGGAAACACAGTTAACAGATTTCTAGCATATCCTTTGATCAGAGAATAACATTAAAATTCCTCTCTCCCTGAGGGTGATTCTGTAAGGGATTAAACCACAACAACTCTGGGATTCAGTCTTCTGGAGATCCAGCCACATTCATTCATTCCGTTATTCAACAAATATTTATTGAATGTCTGCTGCATGCCAGGAAACATGCTAAGCATGAGACCACCTTCACAAAAGTGAGAGAAGTCTAGCATGGCTGACTCCATCTTGCTTCTAGTCTCACAGGTAAGTTCCCCTCCCTAATTCCTGAGCATAGGCCAAGCTAACCATGGGAAGAATTTAGTTTATAGTTTAACTTTGAAGCAAGATGATAATAGTCCCTCCCTAAAACTAACCCACTCCTTTCCTCCTTTGTAAAACTAACTGATGAAAGGCTATGAGATTAGGATTATGAGAGAGGCCTGAATTCCGCTAAAATGTAGGCATAGTTAAACAATAACCAGCCATTGTCCCCCAACTTCCTTTTCTACAATTCCTTGCTATTTGGGAGTCATGTAGCCAGAGGTCACCAAGATTGGTGACTTCCCCAAATGCTCCTATAGATAACCTCACTGTTATACAACCTAAAATTGGTCTTTTGAGGTGTTTTTCAGACTTTTGCATTCTTACCACTGACTCCATCCAGACCCATGACTCAAGACAACTAACTGATCCTGTGACCACCACCCAGAGGCAGACTCAGTGCATGGGGACTGTTTTCCACACACCTATAATTTCATCCTCAACCAATCAGTAGCACCCATTTCCTAGTTCCTTGCCCTCCAAATTATAGCCATAAAAATCCTAGCCTCTAATTTCTAGGGGAGGCTGATTTGAGTAATAAACTCTTATCCTTCTCCTTGGCTAGCTCTGTGTTTATTAAACTCTTTCTCTACTGCAATATCACTGTCTCAGTGAATTGGTTTTATCTGTGCAGCAAGCAAGAAGAACCCACTGGGCAATTACATAAAGATTGCAGATTTTTAATCAAAGAGCCACATAAACAAACGTGAAATCACACTTTTAATAATTGTTTACAAGACAGCCTCATTATCCAGTGTTATCACAGGTTTGAATCAGAAACTGTTTGTTATAAAGGTCGGAGATTCCTCCTTGGAAAAGTCATTTTTCACCTGAGGTTTGCAAGAAGAGCAGGAGCTAGCCAATTGAAAAGGGGCAACAGACTCTGTGTTAGAAGGAACCATAGGATATCATCAAGGCTGGTGTGGCTGGAGTGTAGACAAGCATTGAAGGTGAGCTTGGAAGAAGATGTGACTGCAGAGCTGCAGAAGGTCAGTCCAGGCAGAGTCTTGTAGATAGATCCTATCAAGCAATATAGTCTTCACTTCAAAAGGATCAGCAAAATCATTCAAGTGTTTTACTGGGAAGTTCTGGATGGGAAAGTATTGCTGATGAGATTCATTTGGAGGATATATTACTGTTCTATGGCTACCGTAACAAATTAATACAAACTTAGTGGCTTAAATCACATAAATTATTATCTTAAAGTTCTGATGTTCAGAAGTTCATAACATATCTCACTGAGCTAAAAACAAGTTGCTGACAGGGGTGCATTCCTTTCCGGAGGCTCTAGGATATAATTTATTTTCTCATCTTTTCCAGCTTCCAGAGGCTACCCACATTCCTTGGCTCATCGCCCCCTTCTGTCTTCAAAGCCAACAATGGCCAATCAGGTCTTTCTTGTATCATATCACTCTAACACTAACTCTTCTACTTCCCTCTTTTACATCTGACACTTGAAATTACAGTAGGCCCACCGAGATAATCCAGAATAATCTCCCCTATCTCAAGGTCACTTGATTAGCAACCTTAATTCCATCTGCAATTTTAATTACCCTTTGCCATATAATCTAATATATTCACAGGTTCTGGAGATTAGGACATAGGCATCTTTGAGGTCTGCCTACCATAGAGAGGACTAGAGTGGAGGCAAGGAGACCAAGTACAGAGGCTATTGCAACTGGTAGTGGTGAATATGCAGAGCTGTGGATAGATTTGGGAGTCACTTAGGAACTAAAACCAAGAGGACTGGGTTATGGTTCTCCGGAGAGTGAGATCTATGCAAGGAGCAATATACGGTATCTGAATTTATTCATTTATTCAATATTTCTTTGTGTTCAGATACTTTGTGAACAGATACTGTTCTAGTTTCTTGGGATAAAGCACCAGACAAGTTATAAAAGCCCCTGTTCTCATGGAGCTTACCCTCAAGGCGAGCTATTTTAATCCTTATGTCAAGAATGATTGTCCATAAGCATTCTTTTTCTCTGGCAGATGTTAGATGCATGCTCCATAGAGAGACACCCCTTTCTGATGAGGGCACATCTGAAGCCTTGTTCTGTGTCCCAGGATGATGACACAGGCTACATGAATTTTAATTTCGGTTTTGATATAAACTTATACTTCCATGTTGAAACAGGAAAATATGTAACTGAAACAAATATTGTCCTCAATTTGCCACAGTTGAATTCTTCATTTATCCAAGAGATATGGAAATTTGCCATAAACTTGCTTCTTAATTCTAAATATCACATGGTGTACGAAGGTTTTAGAAGAAAAGAGATTGTCTTTTGATATTCAGACTAAGGGACTTTACATTAGACCAGATTTATCAGATATTTTAACTTAGAGAAAATAGTTCATACTTTGTAGGACTAATCTACTTTTATACAAAATCTGATTTTCATAAGAAACACACAAATTCTCCTTATAGGTTTTGAGAATAAGATCAAATGAAAATTATCTATGGCTAAAAAGTAGTAACCTGGTTGGAAAGGTGAAATAGCAGTATACAGAAGACATTCTACAATGTTGAATGTCTTTTAGATTATCTAAGGCTTGTATTTTATGTTGCATGATTTAGTCCTGAACTATTAAAGCAGATGCGGGATTAGTTTTCTACATACCACTACCCCTTTCCCTTTTAATCAAATCATCCTGTTACAAAATAAAAATACTTAACACGCTTATAACAGAAGGTTGCATGCTTGCTTTGTAGATATTTTATAAACCAAAAATATCTAATCTCTAATTGAAGTAGTATTATTTTGGCTTCTCTCCTTTTTTCTAAAACTTAATCATGGAGCAATGTCAAAACTGAAATCAGCATCTGAAAACAGGAAAGACAACTACATTTTAAGAATTTACCCCATTTGCAGTTTCAGATGGCTGCCAAAACTTTCAAGTAGACCCATTTGGAGTAAGACTATGCAAAACCATTCATTCCCAAGCAGTTGGTTATGCCTTTTTCAGCATGGAGTTTGTAATTCTCTGGCAATATACTTCTAGAAATCACTTTGTTAGCTATAAATGTTATAAATAAATCACAATTTTTTTCCTTCAGAAATTTAGTTATGGCAATTAATGTGAAAAAAATTTTTTAAGAATTTTACACACACACACACACACACACACACACAATTTCACACATCAGATGTTCTGCTTTAAATGCAACATGGAGAAGTAATTGTGACAGATGGTCCTAAACATTTGTCTTCCTTAGATCATCTGGTTTAACTACTCACTTCATAATTTTCCATTGCTCATTTCTTTTTTTCTAAAGAAAATTAGTGTATAACAATGAGCTAGAAAAAAAAAAATGGAGACCAGCTTTTATGTAGTTTTGGTAGTATTCTTTTCTAGCATCTTACAACTAGTTGGCCATCCATAGAACAAATGTGAATGCATATGTCAGTTGTAAAACAAATGGTGCTCATATCCCATACATGCCTCACCTTAAAAGCATGCCATGGAGTACGGAGTGGCATGGGTGGAGTGAGATGGTGGCATGAGAAGAGCCAGCATTCTTATAAGAGCAAGAGAAGTTAATTCCTTGGAGGAGACAGAAGAAGAAGGAGGAATTAAAGGATTCACGAACACCTATTTCATAGCAAAACTATTCAACTAGCTAAGAGATGGAAACAACCCAAGCATCCATCAACAGCTGAATGGATGAACAAACACACACAATGGAATATTATTGTGCTGTACAAAGGAAGGACATTCTGCCACTTGCTACAACATGGATGAACCTTGAAAACATGCTAAGTGAAATAAACCATCACAAAACCACAAATCCTGTGTGATTCCACTTGTATCTAGAGTAGTTAAATTCATGAAAATAGAAAGTAGAATGATGATTGGCAGGTAATGTTGGGAGGGGTAATTGGAGATCTGTTTAATGAGTTTCCATTTTGAAAGATAAAAATGTTTTGGAGATTGGTTGCCAGTAATATGGATATACTTAACACTACAGAACTATACACTTCAAAATGCTTAAGATGGCAAATTTTATGTTATGCGGGCTTTTTGCCACAATCTATCAAAAAGAGATCTTCAGAGAGAAAGATCATTTGAACAAAACAATAATATGAATGACTACAAAAAATTGGCAGGGGTGGAGAGACAAGTTCTAAACCAAAAGAATACCTTGGGAAGGAGTAGAGTTGGGAAGATGTAAAATAGTCACAGATCAGCAACTCTCTCAGGGCAGGTTATCACTTCATCTAGTAATGGGCCAAACAATGAGGCTGGAAATGCAGATTTGAGCCTATGTTGGACATACGTTTGTCTGCATAATACCACCTCCCCAGCGTTGAATGACTTGTCCCCCTCCCTTTCCATTTAATCTTCCTCAATCCATATGATTTGGATAGAATTAATCCCAGGCTTAACTAAAGCACTTCCTTCTACAAATATGTACACGCATAGGAAGAGGTCATGTAGGTTCTGCTCCAGAATTTTGTTGGCACTGTCAGAAAAGAGACTCTCTCTTCCATTGAGATTTAAGATTCAAGTACCATGTAGACCTGGAGATGCCCCTGGACATTTTTTCCTGTGTAGAGAAAGCCTACTGAAAATACAGAGGAAATCAAAAGTGAAAAAGAAGAAAAAAATAGATAAAAGGGAAGAAATTAAAAGAAAAAGAAAAGGAAAGAAAGAAAAAGAGAGAGAAAGAAAGAAAAAGAAAGAAAGGAGAAAGAAAGAGAAAAGAAAAGAGAAGAGAAGAAAAGAAAAATGAAACAGAGAGAGGGAAAGCAAGCAAAGCGAGATGAAGAAAGAGATCAAGAGAAAGGGAGAGGGAAAAGGGGAAGAAATGGGAAAGGTAGGGGAGGCAAGGAGGAAGAAAAGAAGGAAACAATACTGATTAATATTGTTTGAACATCTGAATCCAGCTATGCCTAGAATCAGATCAACCCTATACTGTTCTGTTTTGTTAACCACCCTCCCCCTCCAAAAAAAAAAAATTCCCTGGTTTGGCTTAAGCTGGCATAAGAGGAGTTTTGGTCATTTGAAATCACACGAGTTCTGACTAATACAGGGCTGGATTGTGGGGATCCTAGAGAAAGGAAACTGGAAAATATGGTATGAGTACTCACTTTGTCAGACAATGCACTAAGTCCCCCGGATATCTCAATGAACAAAACAACTTTTTTCCCTGCCTCCATGAAACTAACAGTTTCTTAAGCCCCAGTCATATGAGTTTCAGCCCTAGTTATAAGCATCTCTTTGTGGGTTTTGTTTAATGTTAAAGTCCTACTACCAATAGTAAATCAGAGCTAGATTTGGTAACCACAGGTCTATAATAGCATATCCAAAATTTCCTGATGAAAAGAGTCACCTGGTTACTTGCTTTAAAAAGCTCAGGCCATCCCCAGCCCACATGATTAGGAGCTTTAGGGGATGAGAGCTGAGAGTATTTTTAAACATTTGAGGCTGAGGTGACTCTTATCATCAGAGACGTATGTGAAATGCTAATCTTGTTATTCAGTATAGGTTCCATGGAAGAGTGGCAATGGGTTTGTTAATAATGTGGCATTCAGTCCCCTCTCCAGACCTGCTGAATCAGGATAAACCTGTAATAGTTTGATACAGATAGCTTGTGTTATCTCAGATTTTTTTCTGAAAATTCGGGGCAGGGAGAAAGAAATCTACAGAAAACCTCACTCAAAAGTGCTTTCCAACAAAATCCATTTATTTCAAACTCAAGATAACATCAACTAAATTAGATATCACCTGCACTGCTTTAAGCCCATTGTCAGTGATGTCACTCTCTGTGAACTGTACCTAAGGTCTAAATAGCACATCATACAACTCTAGGAGGCAGCACTGATGCTGTGTGCATGTGGATGGCACCCTCAGGAGTTGTATGTTAGAGCAGTCCTGAATCCAAACCCAACTACAGATTCATTTAGAGTCAAGTTCTGAAGACTGAACCTGGTGACTGCTTTGAAGTGATAAGGAGCCCCACCTCTATAGCCAAGATGATTGCCATCCCAACACAACTTGGACAAGTCAGGATTTCCAAACACAATGTGTTCTTTTTCTTTAAGGAGGAAACGGAGATATTACAAAATAGCAGGCATGCAATAGCATGATGCAAAGCCTAATGATAAGAGAACAGTTCTGCTTTTTTTCACTCCCCCCACCTTTTTTTTGTTTTTGTTTTTACATTTAGTTCATCTTGTAGGAATAGAGGGACTTGTTTTCCCAGGCTCTCGCAGTGACAATTTGCCACACTCATGCGTTTGCAGATGGCAGAAGCATCATCATATGGCAACTCCTAGAAGCCCTCAGCCCTATTTTGCAGAACTGTTGACCACATGATGCAGCTGGTAGTCCTTTGACCTCACAAGGTACCTAGTTTTAGTGGCTACAAATGGGAGAACTACTTAAGGTACTTAGAGTAATAAGAGCCTGGACACCAGAGCCTGCCTGCCAGATTCACAACAGACTCCACCACTCACTAGCTATATAACTTCAAGCAAGTTACTTAATATCTCTGTGTCTCTCTTTCCTTATCCATAGAATGTGGAAGGGAATTTTGTCAAAAACTGCGAGGGTCTTAAGTTTTACCCCACTTGAAAACTAACAAATTAACTTGCCACAGTTTCACTAATACTGATGAAAGACATATGACTCCAGGATCAGAGACAAACTATTACTCATATCAAAAACAGTAGCCAGAGTATCAGCTTGGCCGAGTCAGTTCCCTGAATCCCGGTAGTACCACAGGTCTGCTTAGATGGATGCCAGCATCCAGCGTGTTGTGTTACAGCAGAGGAATACTGGGCCAGGGGAAATTGTTGCTTATAGGAGCCTGTAAGCAAGCCTACTCTTTGTCCCAGAGGGAGACATCAGCTCATCTCATAAAGTTATCACTGCAAATATAAGCCTGAAAAGTGTCCTGGGTAAAGAGTGCTCAAAGCTTTGTATTCGTGGCATACTCAGCAAGATGAGTAAGAGTGCAGGGGGCCCATGGAAGACTGCCTCTATCAGGTTGTTGAGTGAGTTGAGTGTGTTAATATGTGCAAAGTACTAGGAGTAATAATTCTTTATAAGTGGTAATAGTAGGAGCAGTATGAGTAGTAGTATGTGAATGATAGCTATCTATTTTTTTAAGTAACCCCATGATAATAGATGTATATATCTCATACATAATATATATATTAGATTTATATACAATATTAGTAGACATAAATGCATTAGATATAATAGATATACAGTAGAGAATTTTGGAAATGCAAATGAGAACAAAGAACCCACTAAAAATTCCAGTAATACCACAATCAAGTATTGTCTACTATTTTGCTTTGGTTTTTCGTTTTTCTTTGCATGTACCTGTTATTTTCCTAAATTGATATACAAGTTATTATACAATATTTATCCTACTTCCTTTACTTTTTATTTCATTATGAGCATTTTACGTTTAGTAAATATTCATTTAATACTGATTTTAATGGCTACATAATATCCCATCAAATGTATGTATCATAAATTATTTACTCATTCCTTACTGCTGGATATTTTGACTCTCATTTTGTGCTAAATACTAACCTCCTACCCCATGAATTGTTAAAATAAATGGAATTTCAATTAAAGACAACCTAAAACATAAAATTATGTAAATCTAATTCCTGAACTCTAAGTCTCTCGTTAGTTGGCAATGAGTTTGTCCTTTTTCTTTAAACCACATGAAACAACATCTAATTTATCCTAAGCCTGCTTAATCTGACCTAGACACTTTTCTCATTAATAGTGGATCACTATAGCAATGAGTTTTGCAAGGGTGGAATACTAACTAGCATTGTCATGGAGGCCTATATAATTCAGGAAAACAAACTCTGGAAAATTTATGCTTCTCTGTGGAACTATGTCCCCTGTTCTTCACCCATCTACTAACTAAATAAGTAAGCAACAGGAAAAAAAAAAAAGTAGCAGGAAAACAGGTGCCAAAAACACCCACACATAAAATGATAAAAAGTATATATTCTCCTGCACAAGATTTCTCAAGATCAACCCAATAACTTTTACTCTAGACCTGTTAATAATTATAAACAACTTTCTCAGCAGTTAACATTTATTGAATTCTTTCAACATACCAGGCTCATGTAAAAATGAGACATAGTATACGTCTCATTTTAGTCTCTGCAAATTCTGAAACATTTATAAATATTGGGCAAGGATTTTCAAGGTGGGCAGCTGTATATAGTCAGGCTTACATGCACAAAGCTGAGAAAATAGAGAAGATCTGCAGAAAGTAGTTCTGAGTTTCTTAGTGTATTTAGTATATGGGCATCCATGCAGGAACATCCGAAGATAAACTTTATTTTTTTATTTATTTATCTATTTTTATTTATTTATTTATTTTTGAGACAGAGTCTCGCTCTGTTGCCCAGGCTGGAGTCCAGTGGCGCGATCTTGGCTCATTGCAAGCTCCGCCTCCTGGGTTCACACCATTCTCCTGCCTCAGCCTCCCGAGTAGCTGGGACTACCGGTGCCTGCCACCCCACCTGGCTAATTTTTTGTATTTTCAGTAGAGACGGGGTTTCACCGTGTTAGCCAGGATGGTCTCGATCTCCTGACCTCATGATCCGCCCACCTCGGCCTCCCAAAGTGCTAGGATTACAGGCGTGAGCCACTGCACCCGGCAGATAAACTTTAATTCATAAATATTCCTTCAAGTTATCAAGAAAACACTTCATTGAAGTTTACTTTGTGAAAAACATGCATTTACTCAAGATATATTTAACAAGTATTTTCCCTAATGTGCATAAAGCAGTTATCTTCATTGTTTTAAAAATGCATGTATGTGGAACCAATTTTTGTGTGTGTTAGGTTTGTGGAACTTTTAGTCATTGCTTTGTTGAATGGGCCACCTATGTCATTCTTTCTTTCCATTTTGTTTTCATTTCATCAAATAATTTGTTTCCTCCTCTGAAATTTTTACAGTAATGGAGACGTAGGATTGGCTAATCAAATGAAATATAAAGAACAACAATGAAGAATAAAAACCTACATAAAAATGATACTCTAATCAGAGGACATGGAAATGGAAAAAAAGTGTGTGCTATGAGATGTTAGCATATATTTCCTTTGTTTATAAGTCAAATAGGATTAGGCTAGCCTTCCAGAATTTTTGGAAAGAAAATCAAATTAATGGAATTTTGTTTAACTGATTGGTGTCTGTTTATTGACACTGTCTCTTCTGTTCCCTGCCTTATCTCAGTTTGCTTTAGTGCTTCTGTGCCTCAACAGTTCAGTTGGAGTAAGTGCCCAGCAAAAGTGTAAAGCCAATTAATGCAACCCAATTACCATTCAGATTTGCCAAGGCAAAAGAAGTGTAACCTTCTTTAAGTTCTTTGGCTCCATTGAACTTCTATTTATGTAGTACTTCCATTAAGAGGCAATTACTTCAAATCAAACAAACCAGTTTGGAATGTGGATAAAAGCCGAACAGCAGCAGTGAAAGGTGAGACACAGGGGCCAAACTGTGGTGCAGAAGCTGAGGAACCCCAGGTGAGGTTAGGAGAGTCTAAATTCCTCCAAAGAGCAGTACACTTTCTTTCCTAAAGTCTTAAGACCATCACTAGTTGAGGAAGAGGACTGACAGTGAGTGTGATGACTTGAGAAAGGAGTCTCTATGGGCCCCGCAGTTAGGAGAGGGAAGGCAAGAAAAGGATGTTCCTGGCAATGAATCAGTCACGTCTCTTTGTGAAACAGGCCCTGGGGATTACCCTCCCCCAAGTAGGTCCTGACAAACTATGGAGATGGGCCAAGGAACAGGAGCAGCAATAGGCTTAGAAATGGTCTCTGGGGACCACTTAAAGTCCAAAATTTTGATGGATTGAAATGCTATCATTCTCCTAGTTAAAAGAAAATTGTCATCATAAACACTAATTTGCAAATAGCAGGCACACATACCAAGACATGTACTCATTTTTGTTCCAATATAAATGAAGAACTCTCTACTGGGCAATGTTTAGCCTTGAGAAGTCACAGTTCACTCAACAGTAAGATCAAAGAGTGGCATGATGTCTTCAGCACACTATTTTAATGTTTAGCCAGAAAAAAACAAATATCCTATCAATCCTTGGTTTAGTTTCAATGTGTGACTTTCAATCTGGCTTTTGAACATAATCACTCAATTTTATCATTACAGATATCATTAAAATGATGGAGAAATTATAGATTATGATACAAAACAGAATATGACTTTGCCTTTATGTCTCAAGCACTTCATATAGGGTATCTCATTTGACTTTCACAACAAATCAGAAAACTTGAGTAACTTGCTCATTGTCCAGGTTGATACAGCTTACTGGAAAAGAAGCAAAGATGATTTTAAGATAGTCTGGCTTCATGTTCTATCCATTCAACTATACTGCCTTCTTTCATTTCTTGACATAAGAAGGTGAAGGATTGACACTTCAACTGGTAGAGACATAAACCATGGATTATCTTTCCAATTGAGGCATAAATGCATTGTCATGATACAAAGACATTAGGAAAAACTTTAAAGGAAGTGAGAAAAGGCCCTATCCACTGGAAAACTTTCTTGATCTTCCAAATATTTCCAAACTACTGGGGATTCCACATCCAGTCAGTAGGAACCAAATACCAAAGAACTGATTGTCCACATGGCAGGGGATTCCTCAGCTACCACTTTTATTTTCCCCTTCTTAGCACCAAGAAATAGTACACCACATAAATGTATATATGGAATATTTAAGATATAAAATGTGTATTAAAAAACAACAAATAGCCAGGAACTCACCCCCAACTTAAGAAATACCACCTTACAAAAACTTTGAAAGTCTCTGAGAATTGATCTCTGATCACAGCCCACTCACTGTCTCACAGAATATTACTATAAATTTCAAGATAATTTCCATGCATTTTTATACTTTTACTCCATCTGTATACACTCTTAAACAACATATACCATAGTTTTTTCATGTTTCCAAAACTAAATGTAAATGGGTTCATATAGTATAAATTTTTATGCAACCTTTTTTATTATTACACTTTAAGTTCTGAGATACATGTGCAGAACGTGCAGGTTTGTTACATAGGTATGCACGTGCCATGGTGGTTTGCTGCACCCATCAACCCGTCATCTACATTAGGTATTTCTCCTAATGTTATCCCTCTTAGACCTCACCTCATGACAGGCCCCAGTGTGTGACATTCTCCTCCCTGTGTCCATGTGTTGTCATTGTTCAACTATCACTTATGAGTGAGAACATGCAGTGTTTGGTTTTCTGTTCCCGTGTTAGTTTGCTGAGAATGATGGTTTCTAGCTTCATCCATGTCCCTGCAAAGGACATGAACTCATTCTTTTTAATGGCTGCATAGTATTCCATGGTGTATATGTGCCACATTTTCTTTATCCAGTCTATCATTGATGGGCATTTGAGTTGGTTCCAAGTCTTTGCTATTGTAAACAGTGCTGCAATTAACATATATGTGCATGTGTCTCTACAGTAGAATGATTTATAATCCTTTGGGTATACACCCAGTAATACGATTGCTGGGTCAAATAGTATTTCTGACAACCTATTTTTTTCTTTTTCTTTTTTCTTTTTTTTTTTTTTTGAGACAGAGCCTGGCTCTGTTGCCCAGGCTGGAGTGCAATGGTGCGATCTCAGCTCACTGCAACCTCCACCTCCCATGTTCAAGTGATTCTCCTCCTGCCTCAGCCTCCTGAGTAGCTGGGATTACCGACACGCGCCAACAGACCCAGCCAATTTTTTGTATTTTTAGTAGACACGGGGTTTCACCATGTTGGCCAGATTGATCTCAAACTCCTGACCTCAGGTGATCCACCCACCTTGGCCTCCCAAAGTGCTGAGAT
The DNA here is from genome assembly GCF_043159975.1 of Macaca nemestrina. Classification (NCBI taxonomy): domain Eukaryota; kingdom Metazoa; phylum Chordata; class Mammalia; order Primates; family Cercopithecidae; genus Macaca; species Macaca nemestrina. The sequence continues at coordinate 91,201,292 of NC_092128.1, forward strand.
TACAGGTGTGAGCCACTGCACTCGACCTCTTTTGTTTTTTTGATATCAGGATTTATAATAACATTTCCACTACATTATTCTATTATGTCAATATATACCCATTTTCCTATTTACAAACAGGATTGCTTTGCCATTACAAGAAATACTGTTCTAAATGTTCTCATCTACTTCTACACATAAGAGTTTCTCTGAGCTACATTTAGAAGTGAAATTTCTGGATCAAAGAATATATGCACCTTCAACTTAACTGGACATTAAAAAAGTAGTTGTACAAGTTCACAATCCCTCTCTCTTCCCATTTTTTAAACAGATACTACCAAACATAAATTTCTACTCTAGCAATGCTTGGTTCCAAGTGGATCATCATTCCAGCAGACATTTTTTAAAGTTTGCTTACCTTTTTCTCTACAAATATGTTCCACCTCCTCAACCCACGTAATTAGCTAAGGTAATCAGGCCAGAGTCCAAGCTGATTACCAGAAGTTAAATGTAGCTTTCCTTATCTTCAGTGTGTCCATACTGAAAAATAAAGATATCTTTCCTCTTCTTGAGGGCAATTTGGCAGTACCTGCCAATAGCTCTAAAAATTGCTTACTCTCTGACTCAGAGACACTTAAAAATTTACTTTAAGAACATATCCAGAGGTATACATGAATATTTGTATATTAAAATATTTGTCTTAGTGTTAATTTTGATGTTCATTGCAATTCTGTTGGTCCAAACAAGCAAAATGTCCACCAGGTAGGAACTAGTTAAATGAAAGGTTGTATATACTCATGTAATTGAACACTAAGTGGAAATTAAGAAGAATGAGGAGGATACAAATGAACTGATAATATTGTTTTAGTTATTGATTGCTATATAGCTAACTACTCACATGTAAAGCAATTACTTTTTATGTTTCACATGCCATGGAAAGACTAGAGGTGGTCTTCTGTTCCTTGTGCCTTTGTCTGAGGTCACTCATAGTGCTGCATTCAGCTGGCAGCTGAACTGAGGCTGGAACGTCCAGGAAGACTCACTAACACATCTCTCAGCTGGTTGCCACCTGGAAAAACTTCAGTTCCTTTCCATACAGATTCCCCTCATTCAGAAGGCTAGACAGCTTCCTTACAGCATGGTAGTGGGTTTCAAGAGGGAATGAACCAAGAGAACAAGCCCCAGGGTACAAATTCCTATCAAACCCGTGCTTGCAACAAGCTTACTAGTGTTTCACTGGCCAAAGCAAGACAAACAGATGGCCAAGCCCAGACACAATTTGGGAGAAGATTGCACAAGGGTGCATATTCCAGGAGGCACGGTTTGTTGGGGATCATCAATGTAACAGTCTACCACAATTACTGTTAAAAAAGAAAAAGAAGAAGAATAAAATAGGATAACCATTGTTTTAAGTGTTTGCACAGAAAATATGTGGAAGAATACACATCAAATAGTGTTTGAAACAGTGGAGTGAAATTTGCATGGGAAGTGGTAGTAGGAAACATGAGATTTTTTAAATTCATGTATGTATGTGTGTTTCTTGATTTTTTATAATAATCATATACCTAAATATCCATATCCATATATTTTTATATATATATAAGAGACAGCACCTCACTCTGTTGCTCAGGCTGGAGTGCAGTGGTGCAATCACAGCTCATTACAATCTTGAACTCCTGGGCTTGAGTGATCCTCCTGCCTCAGCCTCCTGAATAGCTGGGACTACAGGCGGATGCCAGCACACCCAGCTATTTCTTTTTTTTTAGTAGAGACAGGGTCTCACTGTGTTGCCCAGGCTGGTCTCAAACTCCTGACCTCAAGTGATCCTCCCACCTTGGCCTCCCAAAGTGCTGGAATTACAGTTGTGAGCTAACGTGTTCAGCCTGATAATCATGTATTTTATAATTTAAAAACTAGGAAAGAAAATTAGGTTGTAGAAGAATAATTATGTGGGAGAATGTTTATAATATGTCCATTTAAAAAATGTTAATGGTTATTTTAGAATAAAGAATTGTGTGCAACTGATTCTCTTCATCATGATTTTCTGTGACTTCTATACTCTGTATAAGAAATACACACAAATTTTAAAATCAGAGAAAACAATAAAGAGGAAATAGAACCAAGTCAAACCACTCACCATATTTTTCTTATTCCCCATACAGGTATTTCCACATTATGGCAACATCATTTTGTCGACATATTATATTATCAAAATGTTCACATGTCTAGCTGTAATAAAATAAAAATTTCCCAATGACTTTATGTGCTAATCTATTCTGCATCGTGTTTTGCAACTTAATAAGATCATGAAGCAACCGTACACTGCTATATGATGATGGGTTTTTCCAAATGTGCTTGTTGGATTTCCCAAATTTGAATCCATATTTGCTAACTTATGAGGCAGTTTCCCCAATTGTTTACAGCATTAATCATGCCTTAACCATGTCATCAGTCCTTTGACAGCAAGGAAAAAGTATATTTCTTTTGTATATTGTGTCTTGAGTATAGATTTCCCCCACCCCCACCACATTCCATTTTGTAAAAATACACAAAGAAATCCGACCTTCTGTGGATCTTCATGTATTTTTTAAAATGGGCATCATTAATATAATGTAGTCCCATTTAACCAGATGTTCAGTACTCTATGTGGTGGCAAAAAATCAAGATCATCTTTTCCTGCTTCTAATAAGGAGGTATTTTTATTTTTAATTTAACATTATGTTTAAAAATATGTCCATCATAATTCATGAAGATCTAGTTAAATTTAACTTTGGTTTATTATTATTTATATAAACTTTAAAACACAAAATACATTTATGTGATGCTTATGGATACACAGCACGTGTAGTGAAAATAAACTATGTATGCACAACATATTTGGGATGGTGGTATTCTGGAGACAGAAGGAGCAGAAAGGGTTGGGGATAGAGATTTCTTCATATATCTATAATGTTTTCATTAAAAACAGAATGCAAACTGAAAGAATGGTTAGATCTGGGTAGTGGAAAACCGGCATCTGTTATATTATTTTCCAAATGCTGAAATATTTTCTAATTACAACATTTTTAATTAGAAAAGTAGAAAAGTAACTTAAGTGCAACTGTGCCATCATTAGGGTGGTTAAGATAGAGCCATGCACAGATAATGAGGTGATTTCTGAAATAAGCCAGGCCCAGAAAGGAATCAGATGATACACAGCCCAGTCATGCCAGGGTTATTTTGGGGGCTAGGAATTCTATTCAAGGCATGTATACAAGAGTTTTACACTTTGTGATGTATTGTCTTTGGGGCAAAAAATAAAGCCCGGGTTTTGGCAATGTGTCCTTGCTTTTTAGGCTCTTGCTGGAGATTGAATGGGAGTCTGAATCCAACCATCTCTTCTGCTTCTGGGACTGCACCTTGGGCCTAATTAACATGCAAGCCTAATCAGAATCCAGACAAATTCTAAATACCTGGAACTTGCTTGACAAAAAGAAAGTATCAAGGGGTGAAATATTTTCTTTTTGTGGCCATAGCTGACCTTTCCCAAAGATGGGAGAGAAATACAAATTTGAAGAGATTTGATTTGAAGAGATTTGAAGGAGAGGTCTATAAGAGCTACATTCTAGAAAATCTATGAATATACAACTTATATAATCAAAGCTCCTGGAATTCCTATGCTGCTTTGTATGGAAGCTTTTCCTGGCCCTTCAGTGAAAGAAGGGTACATACTTTCATCATGGCCCATGAGTGCATGGTCTGGAAAAGAAAGGTTGTGTAGTTGGAAAAGTAATGGTAATTATATCTGAACCATAGGCCAGAGGGAGGACAGCAGTATAATTATAGAGAGATGGTATTTCAAGGGGGCATTAGTTCCTGTGTCCTGTAGACTATCGTGAAGAGCATGGTCACCATCCCTATACCCAAGTTCTCCAGATCCCCAATCTATCTTTCTACTGGATTAATTTTCAAATCTGGTAGATGGTTAAAATTTCCCATCATGTTTTGTAAAGAACAGATTCCCTACTTCCCCCACCTGCTGTGAACTTTGGTTGTACAACCTGGTTGTGTGTGTGTGTGCATGGTGCTATGTGTGTGTGATGTGCATAGGTGGTGTGTATTTGTGTGCATGCTGTTATGTGCATGTGGTGGGGGGGGTGTTGAATGTGGGGGGGGTGTGTGTGTGTGTGTGTGTATGTGTTTAAGCTTCCAAGTAGCCCTGATACAGTGTGTGTTGTGACCTTGGATCGGGAAAATCTCTTCACTTAGATTATTACTGAAACAATGCAAAGATTTATCCCACAAGCAGTCTTCATTTCTGATATAGCAAGGCACCATTTTCCATTGCCAGAGATGTTGTCTTGGCCTGAACAGTGGAGCTGAGAAATTGTTATGAAAAGGATGGTAAGTAGTATTTGCATTTTTGAGTAAAAACTGGTCTTGGTTCTTGGGACAAACTCTCTAATTTTTCTGGAAGGAACAAATCAATTGTGAGAATGTAAGTTCTGTGAGGACAGGGATGTGTCTGTGTTATTTACCACTACATCACAAGGATTTGGTAGTATCTGGCATATAGTCAACACTATAATATTTGTTCAATGAACAAAGGACGGAAGAAATGCAGAGGCAGACTTTGTTCTCAGCAAAGCTTGGTAGCAATGAAATATCTAATGCGGACGTTTCAGACTGAATCCTTAATCCATCTGTACCATGATACAAAAAGCAGCCTTCATTGAGGCCTGGTGGCCCAAAAGCAATCACAGAGTTGTTTAATTTGTTTGTTTGACTATCTGTGTTGACGTCTTCCTTGCTTTGGATTAGGAAGAAAAGTATGGGGCCCTGGTGTGACCCAAAGAGGAGGGAGAACAGGAGAAAATCTGAAAGGGACTCCACTTTGGCAACAGGAAGCAGCCCTCCAGAAACATGCAGGGCCTCAGGAGGGTCACAGTTACTCTCAGAAGAAATCTGATCTACAACAGTAACCACTGAAGCAGTGTTAAGTTCTCCTTATCTGCATTTTAATTCGTAGGGTGGCTTTGACCATGAGAAAGCTATGTTAAAACCACAACTCATTGGGAGACTGAGGCGGGCAGATCACCTGAGGTCGAGAGCTCGAGACCAGCCTGACCAACATGGAGAAACCCCGTCTCTACTAAGACTTCAAAAAATTAGCCAGGCATGGAGGCACATGCCTGTAATCCCAGCTGCTTGGGAGGCTGAGACAGGAGAATTGCTTGAACCCAGGAGGCAGAGGTTGCGATGAGCCGAGATAGTGCCATTGCACTCCAGCCTAGGCAACAAGAGGGAAAACACCATCTCAAAAAAAAAAAAATACTACAACTCAGTGTCAGCTGAGCATTGGCCTTAAGGTCTGGGGACAGGAGGGGCAGCAGAATGAAGGGGCTTAGGAGGCAGCAGGATGCAGAGAGCAACAAAGTCAAAAGACATCATTGGAAACGGCCCTCGCAAGCACAACCCTCCATGGATTTGTGAAGCAAGTAATTCCTGTAGCACGTAGTAAACTCTGGTAGGGAGAGTGCAAAATAACATGAAAGTTGAGCAGGAATTTAGAAAGGGGCCTTAGAATAAGTATTTGGGGGACTTAAAGGGAGAAGCATTTTCTGCAGGCTGGAGAAGTTGAAATTTGGAGTAAGCTGGTGGTAATAAGGAACAGAACCTCTCTGTTTCTTGAAGTAAGACTAAATCAATATTTTAGTATTCAATAAACATTCAAGTGTTTGCTAGAAGCAAAGTATTCTAATGGAAGGACAGGGATGAATACAGGTATGTAGGATAAAAAGGAGGTACATTCACCTTTACTGAGCACACTTACTAATGGCAAGACACTAAAATGTTCATGGCTGATGTTATATGTTCTCAACAGGGTCAATATCACCTCTGAAGAGGGAAAAAATAGCTCCTGGGGGACAAAAATGTCTTAGATATTAGAATAGTCTGTGATTCTCAAAAGGGCCAAAATATGTAAACAGATAAAATATTAAAATGTTGTGGCAGGGGTGAAGAGGAATGGCAATTAGGGAGAAAATGTCTATGGTAGCAACAATGAAAAAAAGATTGAGAAACATAGCCTTTTGGTAAAACCAATATTTCAGGTTTGGTTAAGGAACATAAAATTTTAAATACCTGCTTCTGAAATTCTCCCATAGAAATGTAGAGAAAGGCCGGGTGCGGTGACTCACGCCTGTAATCCCAGCACTTTGGGAGGTCGAGGCGGGAGGATCATGAGGTCAGGAGTACGAGACCAGCCTGACCAACATGATGAAACGCCGTCTCTACTAAAAATACAAAATTAGCTGGGCATGGTGGCACATACCTGTAATCCCAGCTACTCAGGAGACGGAGGCAGGAGAATCACTTGAACCCGGGAGGAGGAGGTTTCAGTGAGCCAAGATCACACCATTGCACTCCAGCCTGAGCAACAGAGCAAGACTCTGTCTCAAAATTAATTAATTAATTAATTAATTAAAGTAGAGAAAAACCTATTAATTCAAAGTTCATATGTGGAATGTAATATATAATAATTATTTTATATAAATATATATGTGTGTATATATTATATATTTATTTATATGTTATATATTTATATAATTAATTATATTATATATAATATATAAAAATATCTACATGTCATTTGTTTTCTTTCTTAAAACTTCTTTTTTTTTACTGGTCACAAAAATAATGTATGATCATTTGAAAAATCAAACCAAAAAAGAAAGATAAACAAGAAAGCAAAAGTCATCTGAAAAATCATATACCCAGACATAATTTCAGTTTTTAATTTGTAAACTATCTTTCAGATATTTCTCTATGTACATATGCATGTACATACATATATACGTACATGCATTTAAACAGGCATACATGTATTAACTCATACCACATCATTTTTATAGCTCTGATTTACTATTATTACTATTATTAATTTCAACTTTTAGATCAGGGTGTTCATGTGCAGATTTGTTACCTGGGTACATTGTGTGATGCTGACGTTTGGAGTACAATTGATCCTGTCATCTAGGTATTAACCCTAGTACCCAATAATTAGTTTTTCAACCCTTTCTTCCCTCCCTCCCTGCCCTCTCTAGTAGGCTCCAGTGCCTACTGTTGCCATCTTTATGTGCATGAGTACCCAATGTTTAAATCCACTTATAGGTGAGAACATACAGTATTTGCTTTCTGTTCCTGTGTTAATTCACTTGGAATAATGGCTTCTAGCTGCATCCATGTTGCTGCAAAGGGCATGATTTCATTCTTTTTTACGGTTGCATAGTATTCCATGGTACATATGCACCACATTTTCTTCATCCAGTCCACTGTTGATAGGCACCTAAGTGGATTCCATGTGTTTCCCATTGTTAGTCACCACTATTAATGGCTGCATATTATGTCATGGCAATCTTTCTTTCTTTTTTTTTGAGACAGAGTCTTACTCTGTCACCCAGGCAGGAGTGCAGTGGTGCAATCTTGGATCACTGCAACCTCTGCCGCCTGGGTTCAAGTGATTCTCCTGCCTCAAACCCCTAAGTAGCCGGAATAGCAGGTGCGTCCTATTGGCTGTATCTTCAAAATGAATTCAGAATCTGTTACAGAGCTAGGAACTATCTATGAAGACAGTTCAAGTTCAGTGGATCCTACTGTCTTGGCACATATTTAAGTAATTGTAATAATTTGCTATGTGCAATTAATTCAGTACATCAAATGCAGCCCCTTTCTCCTGCCCCATCCCTTCTATTTGCCACTGCAGGATTTTTAGTATCAGGACCTTAGCAAAGTTTCCAATTCCAGAGGATTTCTTCCATTCAGAAAATAGTTTATTATTATTGCTATTAATACTTTGTGAATCTCTGCTGCCGATAAGACCACGCTTAGTGAGGCTTATTTGCTTTATATATCAGGTTTATTTGCCTTATATATCATTTGCTTTATATATTCACTTTATATATCAGTTATGTAGTTATCTATATAATATGCTATATATTGGTATATATAATGTATATTATAATATAATATTAAATATACAGGCTGACATTAGAGAATTAAAACTTATACTGTAAGTCCAAATTTAAAATATAAACAATTTATCCTATTGGTTATTAACTTAAGGTCCATGGAATTTGTTCCTCCTAATTGTGCCAGATTGCCATGCCTGTTTTCTAACTCAATGTAAAAGCAAAGGGTGACCAAATTAGGATAAAAACTGTTCTCCAACTAGAAGCACAGTTTTGTCTTTAAAACTGTATGTGTACTTTGTTTTTGGCTTCCAAGCCCTTTTACTGTTACTTCACTGCTGGAAGGCATGGCTTTGATCTAGGAACTATAATCAGTTTGTTCTATTTAGGCAGGATTATTTATAAATTGTTTCTTAAGATGAAGGAAAAAAGAGAAGTGTAAGAATATTGCTGAAGCCTTACGTATCCATTTACTAGGCATTTTTAAACTAATATCTCATTTAGATATTAGAATATTCTTAGAATAACTCAGTTATGTATCATTCTTCCTATTTTACAAAGGAGGAAGTTAAGAATTAAAGATATTAAGTAATTGATACAATGTCATAAAAAGCCAGCCTGGGCAACAGTGTGAGACTCCGTCTCAAAAAAAAAAAAAAAAAAAAAAGAGCCAGGTCTGTTTGACTCTAAAACTTGGCTGTTTCTACTACATCACAGCACATTCTAGTCTAAGAGATATTCCTTAGTAGCAAATCTCAGTATTGCCAGATGATTTTCCATCAATAAATCCAGTATTAAAATTCTCTATTAATTATTTCTGCAGCAAATTCTATTTATTTTTTGTTTTTTCTTAGTTGTTTATTTCATAAAGATGAATGACATTGGCCAGGCACAGTGGCTCACACCTGTAATTCTAACACTTTGGGAGGCAAAGGCAGGAGAACTGTCTGAGCCCAGGAGTTCAAGATCAGCATGAGCAACATAGAGTGACCCCCATCTCTACAAAAAATTTTTAAAAATATAGCCAGGCATGGTGGTGCATACCTGTGGTTCCATCTACCAAGGAGGCTGATGTGGGAGGATTGCTTGAGGCCAGGAGGTCGAGGCTACAGTGAGCTATGATCACGCCACTGCACTCCAGCCTGGGTGACAGAGCGAGACCCTGACTCAAAACACACACACACACCCCCACACCCACACACCCCTAAACCACAATCCCTGAATTCCTACTTTACAAATGGGACTCTTATGTCTTGCTTCCTTTTCAACAAACCAAATGTTGGTTCCAATGTTTATCAATCCTATAGAGCATTTAAGTTCATATTTTTTAATTTGTTTGTTTATTTTAACCATATTTCTACAACCTCTAAGTCATAGAGTACTAACTTTAACTTACTAATTAAATAATATGAACCAACTGTGAATATAAAATATCTAATTCTACTACACATTCACTGTCCTCTGGTACTGCCTAGTTAGTGTGGTTTCAGTAGTTTCCTATCCAAAAAGATCCTCCTCATTGATCCACCCTAATATTCAGGATGGCACCATTTAGAAATTCAACTCTTTATCCCTTTTTAATACATTCTTTATTGAAATTATTACATTCCAGGGATAGATGCCATTTTGAGTACTCATAAGTTAACCCAAGAGTAGAATAATTTTTCAGATTCCTTCTAGATTGTTAACCAGGTCTGACAGTGCTAAGATGAGGAAGGAGAAAGAGGTTGCTTTAAAGGGTAAGTGAGAGGGCATCAAAGACGAAGTTCCCTTACATCACAAGTTTGCTTCACTTCCTCTTTAAGTGCCTCTTAACACAACCTTGGAAATGAATCTCAGTGGTGATGTCAGGATGCCTTTCATCCACCATGACTTTACTCATGGATAAAGAGAAATTTACTTCTTGAAAAGAAAAACTTGCAACCAAGTTTAGTTTCCAAACAGCATATGATTCTGAATCATTTTCCCGTCCTTGACTACTAAAGTAATCTGGCATTACTGCTTTTTCTCAAAACTTTGCAATCAAAAGTCATTTAACCATGGGGCATTTACTAACCAACAGCCACACCCTAGGCCCACATCTATAGCTTCAAGGGAGAACCTGGGGACTCCCAAGAAGTAGGCTGTGGGATAAGTGGCCACCATAGTGTGACAAAAAGATCACCTCAAAGTCAAAAAAAAAACCCTGGTTTGAATCACAGCTCTGCCATTTACGATCTTTCTGGCTTGGGGCAAATCACTTAACTTCTCTCAACTTCAATTGCTTCATCTAAAATCTGGACATAATATGATCCACCTCACAGAATTTTTCCAAGAATGACATATCAGAATACTTAGCAAAAAGAACACTAGGAAAGTAAAGGTACTCCATAATTGTTTTTAATATCAAGCTAGACAGAGTTCTGTTTTTCCTCTCCGGTCATGGGATAAAAAGCCTTGAGCACTTAGAGTAACCCTTTCTCTTAACTATCCTACAGGATTCTGGGGCCCAAACCCCAGATTTACATGTACACAAATGAAAGGATACAGTAGTCAAACAGCAAATGCTTAATTTCAAGAGAATAACACAACAGCAATTTTTACACAAAACAACCTCCAATAACAACTCGGAGAAATTCTCAAATTCCACTGTTACTATTAATTATCTATTATTTATTTTGACAGTTTCCATTTACAGCATAAATTTGCCTGATAGAAGTAATATATTAATCTTAGCTACTTATATCTCAGTAGGAATGACTTTATGATATAATTTTTCTGAGACCACATATAGCTACAAAGGAAACACGATGTTAAG